>NC_134289.1:1200000-2400000 GCF_949628215.1 Phalacrocorax aristotelis
ATGGTCCTGAGCAGACAGAGGTGGGACTGGCACATGGAGACCTTTCTGACCTCCCTCTGTCTGCTTTGGTTTCTTCAACTTGACCAACAGAAGCTGCAAGTGCAGAGGCACCAATGGGAATGTCGTTTGCCCTTTGGCAAAGGGTTTATAACCACGAGGTCTGTCTGACATTGTGTTTCCCAGCTCCAGTGCATGTCCCCACCGGGGCATCACTGTTACCACCACCGAGTCTGCGCCTGCTGCTGTCCAGAGGTGCTAACTTCAACGGCTCTTTACAAAGCAGGAGTTTCTAATCTCTTTACGCTCCCTATTCTCACTGTTCTTGCTTGGTTGGTTTTCATATTTTAACAGACTAGGTGTGAAAAAAACCCACTGCTTTAGAGCGCAGAAGTGATGAATTTCCTTCCATCTATTGACAGCTATCAGTACTTGCCCTTACTGCCGCTCAGTGAGTGCATGTGTGTATGTGTGTATATATGCCTTTTAAGTACCGATTTTCTTTTCACTTGTCTTTTGCAAATTCACCTCCTTTCCCTTAAGCGAATAAGTAATATCTCATGTTGCTCATGTAATGTACCGTGCCTCTGTGAGTACAGTGCATCAGATACTTGTTTCCTTCCTAAAGTCACTTCCTTCCAGATGGGTACCATGAAAAATTTATAGACGGTGTTCCAGGGCAGGAAACACCGTGTATGTTTAAAGTAAATTCCTTGACATGTTATTTAGACTTGTTGTTATACAGATTTGGTTAATATGCTGAAATGAAAACTGTTTTGTGTGAACAGCAGAATATGATTTTTTTGTTGTTTGATTTTGCCTTTTTGTACAGCATAGAGCTGAAGTAGCTGCCAATGTTATTTGGCAGTACTGGAGGTTAATCGTGCTGTTGCAGGTGGTTTTATCTTTTCATCAACTTGGAAAATTAGAATGACAAGTTTTAGACTGTTTTCAAAGGAAGGATAAGTACACTTGGATGATAAAAAACTTTTGGGGACTATTATACTTCTGCCTTGGCTTCAGACACACTTCCCTTCAGGCTTTGGCTTCAGCCCTGTAGCTTGTGAGTGCTCAGGTGCTTCTGGGATCTCTCGCAATTTTCTGCACTGAGCACAGCTGAAGCTGAACACTGCCCATCTAGTCCTGAGCATGTGGAAGGCTACACACAGTTGATGTTGCTTACAAGAGCCTTGTTCAGGGTAAGGTCTGTCCAATTTGGATTTTGTATTTCTGCAGAAATACAGCTTTATTGGTTGCAGTTAGGTATATCTCTTCAAGGTCACTGAGACTGACCATCCATGATGCGTGAAGTCCTTGGTCCCACTGTCAGGCATGAGCCTGAGCTTCTGCCTGGTGCAGCCCTTTGGTGGTGTCACTGGGGAGGCGGGGTGTGCTCCACATGCCTTGAGCTCAGCGACTGCCGAAAGAGAAGCCCCGCTCCTGGCCCACTTTTGTCTTTTTAATTACTGCTTCAAGTAGGAAGAATATGATGCTTTCCTCCAGCTGTAGGTTTAATTTTTAAATTTGAAATATCACTGGTGGAAGTAAACAGCCCTCTTGTTTTGTAATCCTTGCATTTAGGCAACTAATGCAAGTTCCTTCTAGGAGTTAAAAGACAAGAGCTGCGGGTTTCATTCTACTGGATCCTGTTTTCTGATTCATGTGCTGGCATAAGGGTTATTCCCAGACCCGCCGTAATTCACTGACTCCTTAAAAAAGGGCTCTGCTGAAACATTCAGCTAAAATAATCCCAAGATGTGTTAAATCATGTTATAATTGAGTCTTCAATGAGCACTACAGGTCTGCTGTCTTTAGCAGAGCATCACCAGCAAAATCTGTATTTCATGGTTTTTGCACCTGAGTCCCTCGTAATACCCTTCCCGTAGAAAGATCACCTTCTGCAGAGGCTGATCTGTAAAAGCAAACCCTTCCCTATTATTTCACTCTAATGAAGATTTTCAACCTCTGGATTCCTCACAAAGGAATAGTCTAGTGTAGAACTATTGTTATGAGGTTTTCAGCGCTTTGAAGTTTTTATTGTCGTTGTCTTGTTTTGTAGGTACTTGTTGAATAATTCCCAAGAAGCTCAGATAACGTTTCTGAGTAAATGTCATTACTTCCAGTAAAATAATATTACACCTGAAAATAATAGATCTTTTCTCTCTTGTACAGGCTGTAGTTTTCTGGCGCTTTTTTGTTGGGTGTTTTTTTTTTTTTTAGCCAACAACTTGCTCGACTTTGATTCCTTGAGGCTTATTCTGTACTAATCCTTTGAAAATCTGTGTGGTCTTTCCACAAGACATCTCGGTCATCGTCAGGCTTCAGTGAAGGTGGAAAAGCAGCCAAATTGTGGTCTCCACACAAGATGAAAATCTGTTCTTAAAAGCTACTTGTGCTGATTAACTTTCACATCAGTCTTTTTTATTAATTAGTCAGGAAAAATATGACTAGTTCTAGTCCGGGTGTCCTTTTCAATGACTTGTGCACACAGGACAGAAGTGCCAGGAATGGTGCTGAAATGCTGCTGAACATTTGGGTGTTTGAGTGTAACTGTCCAGCGGGTGGATGCATGACACATGCATCTACACGGACCGCCGCTCTCCTCACCGTGAGTGGCAGCATCTTCTTCAGGTGCCCTCAGCAGACTTTAGCCAACCCCCCGTCCCCCCCAGATCTGTAGAACTGAGTTTGCAATATAATTGCAGGAGAAGGTATGTATCCTTTATAACAAGGTAAAAGACTTCACTTCAGCTAGAGCATTATTGGAGCTTCTGTTTGTGCAAAAAATTCTGAAAGCAAATTGCCTCAACTTGCTGTATGACTACGTTGGAAATATAGAGGGATATGTTTGCTTTTGTGCTCGCGTGTAGGGAGAGTTAATGGACAAACTGTTGATACGGTTGCATTGAACTGTGTGTATCTAGTGTCATTCTTCGTAGGTTACCTCCCTGGCATTTTTAGTCCAAGGACAGAGGGAGGATGTAAGGAACAAAATAATACTGATCTAAAGAGGGGTAAAGACCTGCAGTGTCAGATTCTTTGTAAATTAGAGGAATAGCACTTTAAGGATGGCTATTAAAAGGATTATTTGCAAACTGCTGTCTCCTGAAGACAAAGTACGAGTGCCTCATGAATATCTGAAGAAAACCCAGTCCATTTTTAAGAACGAAAGAGTCACTGTATCAAAACAAGCCGAATAGAAGTGCTTTGTTAAATCAAGTAGATAGCTATTACAGAGTGCAACAGAGGAACGTCGAATGAGATGCAGAATTCAAAGCAGTGAGGTCAGTTAAGTAGCAGTCCTTTACTAGAGACTGTATGAAATTTATCACATCAAGATTTCAAGTTGATCAAATATTTTTCAAAGTATGCAATTGCACTTATCTATTCTCAGGTTCATTCAAAATTAAAAATTGTTTGAGCTCTTTAGCCCTTGTAGAAGGCCGAGTTTGGCAGAAGTAAATCTTCTAGAAACTAGACAAGGGAGGACAAAGCCTCCTTGGACAAAGAGCAACAGACCGTGGTGTACGTACCTATACTGAACCAAAGCTGCCTGCAAATGCCAGGTAGTAAAATATTTGGTGTATCGCACCGAAGGATGCGGTTACAACTTCTGTTGACTTGTTTTGCAGCACTTTCCTCTTTACGTATATGTTGCAGTTTAAAATTACACTTCTTTTTTGCCCGTTACTAAACGGGAGGGCAATCCTTAACCTGCAGAAAATGCGTCTGGTATTAAGGCCCTTGTGTCTTGCCGCTTCCAAATGCACACTGTCCCATGAGGAATTTAGATGTGCCTTTGAGGTACGTATTTTTTCCTCTGATACAGTTCACGGAAGGGTGATCGCTACCTTCACAAGGGCACAGCCCTGCAGACTATTTTATTAGCAGTCAGAATTCTGCCAAAATTATTCGTCTAATTCCTTTAGCATTGCATACACTGGGTTTCTCTTCAGGCAGTGGACTGCAAAGTTTGAAAGTAATTTGTCTTTGCTACTGTCACCTGTCAGGACCTACGAGTGTTGGGTTATATTCATAGTCTTGCGTTTGGTAGAGACCAGGGACCAGTTTTCATTATAGGACAATATTTTTTAAAAATACTTTTCTGAGGAGAGAAATAAACCCTCTTCATACACCGTGATTGGTTAAGCATCTGAAAGTGGTGTATTGGTGGGCAGGTGTGGTAGCTCTGGGTCTGGTAACCTGTGCTGTGATGCCCCTTTGTTCCTCATGGACTTAGACTTCAACGTGGGAGAGAAGACAGAAGCCTTTTCTGCTATTTCCTTCCCTTATTTCCTAATCGTCTGTTGCAGTATATTTTTACACTACTCTCACAACCCTCTCCTGTTCCCTTTTCCATGTCATCTGCTTACTTCAATTGCCCCAGTTCTTCCATCCCTTAAGCTCCTCCTTTTCCTGGCAAGAATTTGTCCATGTAACATTTTCTGTAAGCACCACCTTACAGCTGAGCTATGCGCAGGTGGCCCTTGCTGGAATGCCTACTGCTCTGCCGTCCACAGGTGGAAACGGCAGAGTTTTATTTACCTTGAGAATCATTCAAATGGGGATATACAGCCTTCTGCTGGGATTAGTGCTGGTGAAGAGGCAGCTAGAACTTAGGCTTTGCCTTCAGGTCTGGACAAGAAGACTGGAAGAGATTAAAACGACTGAAGCCATTAGGGTGACTGTGGTGTTCGATATCTTGGTTGGTTTTTGGGTTTGTGTTTGGGTTGGTCTTTTTTTTCAGGGAGGCTTTTCTTGGTGCACCTTTTGTTCAGATGAGCTCAAATTCAGATTGCTGACCTTTCTTTGCATCATCATGGAGGCACAATAATGAGGGCAATACAGAGGAGCTGGTGGATTTTAGAGATCTTGGAGAAATTTGTGACTAGACATAAACAGTTTGAACTCTCAGAGGATTGGTAAACAGCATGTTTTTCCTGGTGAAATCCTCTTTACATTAAAACTAGTGATGGTCTCTCAAAAGTTGTATGTCAGTTCAAGCTACTGGTCAGAATATAATTGTACAGACGGTATTGCACTAGAAATCGTGCTGATAGCCATAAAACAGGTGGGTGGCAACTGTTTCTCAGGTGGCTAAAAGGTATTGCTCCTCGAACTTGAAACCAGTCTGTGGTGCACAGTTAGGGATGCTTGGCAGTATTTCTTCCCATCATATCTATTGTGTTATATACTTTCAGAATAAACAGTTGAAAAAAACCTTACTGTGGTATTTTCCTCAGAAGGACTGTAAATCAGTTTGCTGTGGCTAAGACCAGTAAATTAGTTTTACTGTTTTACCAGAAAAAGCATCGGCCCAACTCAAGAACCACTCGCCAGAGATGAATAAATTTATACAAGGTCGCTGTCATTGTAAAGTGAAGGTGTAAAGAAACTTTACTCTCCACTTCGGAATAGATTATTTGGGCCCTTAATACAGGAGGTTACATGAAAAATATTTTCAACTGATTTAAATGTTCTGCAGCTGGTGACATTCACAGATTTTCTCTATAACTGTTGATGGACTTAAAGATAATTTCTTTTAATATTTCAGTGTGGAGAAAACTGGGTACTGTTAATTGTTCAGAAAAATGAAATCTTGGAGAATTGTTTATAAACACAGTGCATGCAAATCTGAGGCACCGGAGTGCACTGGTTAGGGTAATCAGTAACGCCTGAAGTTTGGAAAAGTTGGAGTGTTTTGCCCAGGGCATTATGTACATCGTGGGTACTGTGAGCTGCCTGGTAGAGCTGGTTAACTGGTGGAATGGGAGAAGGAAGAAAAACCCACATTTTGTGTGTTGACTAGGTGGCTGGTCCTTATTAAGTACCTCCTTTGCCTTGGTATATAGAGTTTTCATTTCTTTATGCTGCAATTTAGCTCTCAGTTGCAGAGTAACTCACGGTATAAAACTTCTTTTTTTTCCTGGAGAGCTTTATGTAACCATTTGGGGGTTTTTCCCTCACCTTCATGTGTCGCTCTTGCTGTAGAAAATTTGTTCCAGTTTTAGTTAGTTCAGTGCTTTTGTTTCTTTCAGGTGAGATTGGGTGATGATTACTCAATGGAGAAAAAAACTCATAATGTTAAATAGATATTTGTATATGATGGGTCTCATCGTCAACTTACATTATTGTGCATTGCAAGTGCTTCTTCTAGTATTGTCTGAAACAGCTTCAGTGTCAGAGGCAGTTTTTCATTACAGATAATAAGGTTCAGACTTTTTAAAAATCACTCAAAACATAAAATACCAGAAACCCTTGTTAGAAAACAGTATTTCTAGTGCTGCAGTTGTAATGAAAAGACATAAAAATGTAGATGCATGTATAAATTTCTCCCTCGTGTGTTTGTTGTTTTTGCAGGCACTATCCTGGTTGACAATATGCTGATCAAAGGGACCGCAGGAGGGCCAGACCCCACCATTGAACTCTCCTTAAAGGATAACCTAGATTACTGGGTGATCCTCGATCCTATCAGCCAGAGGTTATACCTGAATAGCACTGGCCGAATTCTGGACAGAGATGTAAGTTTGCGGTTTGCCGTTTGCTTTCTTTTCTCCCCATAGACATTAATTTCTGAATCTATGTATGCTCGTCGAAGGATTGTAAACACAAGACCTGCTAGAATGTAACAGCTGCATCTATCTTTTGTCCCCAGGTAGATGTGAAGAGAGTTAATTTGGTTCTTTATTAGGACTTACTGGGACCCTGCAGAAACTTGACCGTTTCTGCACAACAAATATATGAACAAACAACAATAAAGACTGAACAAATAGAGGCGTGCGTTGGCAGAAATATATATTGACCCAAACTTGACTTGTTTACTGAATTAAAAACAATTTTTTTCTGGTTTGCTGCTTTTGTCTGGAAGAAGTGCTGCTCACCTCATGTCCCTTGACACTTGTTAAAAGCCTGCTCTAGCTGTGTACATTGACTTATGAGATGTGAGCGAGCGCCAAGGAATTGTGAATATTACAATTCACTTATAAAGCTTGACATATTCAATCGAGAATTTGCTAGTTCAGATTCCTTTGTTTAAGGCAGCATAAAATTTGTGTGGTATGGTTGTTCCCAAGAGTATTAAAGAAATATTGTCAGGCTAAGTTTGATTTTTATAAGAAGAAAGATTAAAAGCACAAAATAAATAGGAACGTTCTCATCTATGCTAATTTCATTGAAGAGAAACACTTTAAAAATTGAGACATTTTCTCCCAGTGTTATAGCATGGCTGCAGTTCTTCAGAATCTGAAAGGAAAATTGACTCACAAGTGACTGTAATGAACATGGAGAGAGTGCTTTGAAGATGAGGAGTTCCCTTGAAGCGCATGAAAGTTTGTTTTGTATTAGCTTGATTGACTAATTTGTCTTCTCTGTGTGTTTTGAGTTATATTCCTAAGTACCAGAAACAATATGCAAATTTTTCATTTCCATTTTTAGTTTAAAAGAGCTAATTGAATTCAGCTGTCCTTAATCTAGTTTTAATTCACAATCTGTTTTCATATGTGAAGCAAAGGTAAGCAGCACAAGACATGGCAGAAGGGACGTGGTGGCAAAAGGCTCTTTGGTGCATTGGCAAAGAGTTGGCATTTCCTCAGGTGCCAAACAGCTGCTTTGAGGAGACAGGCTGGTGCTGCAGCGTATTTGGCGTTTCAGTTTTAAGTCAGAGCAAAGAGCAGGAGCCCCGAATGGGAGGTGAGGCAGAAGAACCACTCTAGGAAGTGTAGGGCAGGTTCTTCACCCCACACAGGCCTGCATATCCATGTGGCATTGGGAAACAAAAGGAATTCCGGTTAGATCAGCACTAATACTTTTTTCAATGTCTTTTAGCAACACTTTTCTCTCTCTACAGGATTGTTCATCTGAGCTGCTTTATCTGAATCTAACTAGATGCTTTACCAAAATAACCTTTTCGAATGATTTCCAGTATTAGTAACAGTCTAATAAAGTCACAAACATTTTACAATATCGTAAATACATGGACACTTTACAGTGATGTGTTTTGCAAGAAGTAGACTCAAGTGGCAAGGAAACAAGTGGAGGGTGTACATTTTCTTAATTCTATATATGTAATACAACGGCGTTTAAGGGGTTATTTCCTCTTCTTCCTGCGACCTGAAACACTTCCCATCCCTAGTGCAGTAGCGCTGGCTAAAATTACTCATTTGTGGTGTAGTCATTTATGTTTATTTCAATTTACTGGAATATGAAAAGAACATCTGAGATTTAAGGTAATTGAGATTTTGGGCATGAGCCCCACTGTACCTGTCCTTGGTGGTCTCAACTAATTGGTGTAAGTCACAAGCCAAAGAAAATGAAAGCAACCCACAGAAACCCCACTGATTGAGTAAAAATGTGAAATTTATGTCATTGACTTGATTAATGTGGGTCTTATTTAAAGCGTATTTCCAGCCTTCGGATCCAGAGCGATATTAACCCCTAAAATGCAAGATCATTCAAGAGTGTGTGCAGTTCCTTTTTTCCTTTTTTTTAAAATAACAAAAAATAGTTAACTGTTTTTCTCACCTTTTTGGTTAAAACCATATGAAACCATAGTAGTGCCAATAAAATTTGGGGTTTTAAGTTGAATCTTAAAATTTTTTTATCATGGAGCAGAAATTGCACTCTCTGATTCACAAATGGTGCATATAAGGTTGCGTTTAATACATTTGGATACTCTTCCTATTTTCCTCTCCAATGTGCCCACTTGTCAGCTCGCTGCTGATCCAGTTAGCCTGATCCTGTTCTTTTTTATTACTTTTCTTGAAAGAAAATCTTATTAGATTCCATTGATTTATTTTACTGAGAATGACAGTATGTTTTCAAAACAAAATCAGATAAGAAAATTCCAGACTTTGTTTCCAAAACTTTAAATACTTAAGACCCGATTTTAAATCTAAGCACTGACCCAGCAGGAATTGTACATTTGTGAAAGTATCATAGGCCCTCTACTCTGTCATATTTTGCCAAAGGCAACAAACTCTCTTGTTTTTTCATGTTCTTGTGAGAGACCAAATCCAGAACATCATATATTTGCATACATATCTATCGTTACTATCATTACACCTAATTATGTTTTTCCTGGCCGTTGCTAATAAATCTAGGTGAACTCAGTAGTGTTTGAAGTTTATTAGAGGTCCCAGCACGAAAAATAAAAGGATGTTATAATGTCAGAGTCTTAATTTCAGTCACAGATGATGTTTGGTATGTTCCTACCTGTGCTAGAAGCCCCATTGATAAAAGTAGAACCACATCATAGCTGGCTGCAGATTTTTACAGCAAAGAGGATGGCCTTTTAGTGAAAAGCTCATGCTGTAGTTCACTGCACAGATAGTTGAGGGTGAAATGTGTAGGGAGGAATAGATATTTCATGCAAGATCTAAACGGCACCGTAAAGGCCCCTTCTTTCCCCAAGTCTGCAGACTCTAAAAACTGGTATGTGCCAAAGTCTGAAGGGTAAAGCAAGCCGTATGGTTCTAAAATCCATTATAGTGCAAGTGAAAAAAACATAAATCAATCAAAGAAATTGTAGCATTTGGAATGAGTGAAATCATAATTATGTAGCTCTATAATTATGGTATAATTGTAAGTCTCAGAATCTCAGTACAAAAACCTGTTTGCTTGGACTGTACAGAATAGCGTGGCATAGGCATCTTTACGTTTTTGCGTTGCTTATTCTCTTGAAGACTTTGAGGTTAATAAATACAGAATTTTTTCATTTTGTCCCTTCCCACACTTGCCTGCTCTCTGCTGGATGTTGGATACAAAATCAAAATGGACTTGCTGTCAATATTTTACATGCCAGACTGTTGTTTCAAATATGTAAATTGGCACTTGCCATGGTGGGAGCGGTGTGAATGGAAGCCACGCTGGAATGCTGTATTTCCATAGCAGTCTCTCTGAATTCCCATTTCAACCAAAGGTGCCTTTTCCTTTCTTCTTCTTAGAATTGTTTTAATAACTCAGGTAAGCAGTAATAGCCTTTCCAGCTTAAATTTCTTTACCCATTCATCAAGTTTGGGAGTTATTTTTCATTTGAATATTATGATGTTCCCTGGAGTGAAAACAACAGGACTTTGGATTGCCTATGCTTAAAGGTAATCAAGTTGTTTCTAAAGTACTTGGTAAATGTAAGTGTTAGCATATTGAATTTATTTCTGACTTGACCTTTTGATTCCAATATTAATAAACTAAAGGTTAAAAAGTGTGACATTTTCTAGGTATGTTTCAATAACCAGAAGATGCTCAGATGATGTGCTTTGTTGTTGCTGGTCTCCAGGGAAGTGTGAAGCGCTAATCATGCTGGGGGTTTTATTTCTGTGGTAGCACATAGAGCTGGTAAAGCTCGGTCTGCAAAATACACCTTTGAGACGTGTAGGTCTACTTAAAATATTGCCAGGGTGAGTTGTAGTCTGGACACTGAGAGAAGCTTTTTAATCCAGACACAGAGTATTAAACCTAGCCCAGGCAAGCTGATGGGCTATGAGGGAACCTGGGCAATATTAACATCCGTGGAAAATTTACCTGTTAGTTCAGGTTTTGACTGCGAATTGTAAAAATGTATTTTCACTTACAGCCACCGACGTCCATTCAGTCCATTGTGGTGCAAGTCCAGTGTGTTAACAAAAAGGTTGGCACCATTATCAACCACGAAGTACGGATTGTGGTGAGAGACAGGAACGATAACTCACCTCGGTTCCAGCAGCAGCGATACTATGTGGCAGTAAATGAGGTCAGAATCGCTTCCCTCTTCTTCCTCTCTCTTGTGTGGTGTCGTTGCGAAAGGCCGGCTCTTGGGTCTTTCACTTCTCACGTGAAAACCTGGTAAATTCACTTGTTTTAAAATCCCTTCCGTTTGTGTCACTTTGGAAGAAGCACAGCACAGGCAGTGTGCTGCAGCCTATAGCATGTACGCTGTCCTTCCGATTCCGTAGTGAATACACAAGCACGCTTTTCCCCGGGATGCCTGTAATAGTGCGGAAAACACGAGAATCTGAAGCTACGTCTCAAGGAGTGAAGCACTGATTTCTGTTAAATTTAGAAAATGTTTTACTGCATTATGGAGTTATAGCAACAAACCTGGAAGTAAAATAAATGTGTTTAGGAAGAGGAAATGTAAAGCAAAGAGTTCAAAGGGTTTTGTTAACAATATTGAAGCTTGGCAAAGTGCAGTTTTGGTTTATTGTTGTCTTTTTTTTCTTTTTAAAATGATGTCTGTGAATGGAATTATTTAGCTTTATCTTTTTATGGAATAGAGCGCTGTGGATTTGATCCTCTGTATTATTTGAAGGAAAAAAATTATTTCTTTCTTGAGCTTTCTTGATACAACTGCATTTCACTTTACAGTTAAGTTTTTTTTAGTCTATTAGGGATTGCATAATCTGCTAGTAACCGATACAAAGGATCTGTGTTTTCAGTAAGTTAGTATTTGGGGGCTTTAGTTAATAAGAAGTGGAAGTAACATGCAAAAGTGGAAGTGTCCAGACTGAAACTAAGAGAAGAATGGAAAGATGGGTCAGTCTTCTGCAGAGAAAGATGTGAAGAATTACAGTTACATTTAAGAAAATAAAGCTGTTAAATGCAGTGTGCATTGTGTCCTTGTTGGGTGGGTTTTGTCTTGTGAAGGAGCACGACTGCTTGCAAGTTGTTTGATTTTTAGTAGGATTGATTTGCTGTTTCAAAGAAAACTTTCATAATTTTGTGCGTTTGGGAGACTCAGCTTTTCACTGTGTTGCACATTCCGTTACAATTGCTACACTGCTGTCAGTGACGAAGCCCCCAGCCAAGTGACGTGCGGGAGATCTCGTAGGCCTTAGGAGAGGAGCGGCAGACTTGGTTGATGAGTTTAAGCCTAGTTAAGCCAAAAGTACTGAGGAAGAAAAAACAACCCACCCCTGCATTATTTTTGAGTGGAGAGTTGGGATAAGGATAGGGAGGTTTTTCAAACTTAGTGGTCTCCTGAGTAGTGACACCTTCTAAATGGGGATTGTTTCCCTATAGGCAAATTTTCGGCAATCCTTTTACTGATGTTTCTTACCACCAGAATGTGGAGGTCACAAAATGCCATCTGTATGAGTAAAGTCCTCCTTATGCTCTGAAATTGTTTTCAAGTTGACCTTTACATGGTCATTATAATTTCCATGTTTTTGCAGACCTGTTGCAGAAGTGCTTCTGGTCTTGAATAAAGGCAATATAAACATTACTCTGAAGTGCCTGTATGGGCTGTGATGCAGGTCCCAGATCGCTTCCAAGACCTGCATAAGTTTTGCCATGAAACTGAATGCAAGTAGTATGTCAGTGCTGTAATACTAAGGAAGCAAGGATTTTCCATAATTTGAAAGAAGTCCGAAAGACAGAGTGAAAAACGCACTATTTAAAATTATTTATATTAAGAACTGTAGCAATGTTGCAAATACACTCAATCATTTATTTGCACCACTGTTGGGCAAAATGCAGTGTTGTTCTTTGACCAGTTGCAGTCCTGATGTTAATTAGCTGCTTTGTTTCATTTTATCACCGTTATGCTGATAGCTTCTGACATGGCAGCAGTGAGCCTTTCAGTACCCAGTGGGTTAGTGCTCTCATTAATTAACAAAAAAAAAGTTCACAAAGTATCTCAGGCTTTCTCAAAGGTTTTAGTGACTGATTACATTTTTTAATGATAGTTTATTCTGCTAGTAATTGGCACTGCCTCTTGTGAATTTAACTACAGGAATGCACTGGAATGAGGGTTTTGTGGTGATTTTTTGGTTGCCTCTGGTCATCTGGTTTTAGTGTGCTTGTAAACTAAAAAGTACAGAAATTTCTTTTACATAAGTACATAGAGCAAATCAAAGGGAAGTAGATTTTATTATTTACAGCTACCATATATGTGAGCATCACAAATATCTCCTATTTTTTCTAGCCAGAATGTAATCTGTGTCAATTTGAGGATTTGTTCAGGTGCTTTACAGGGTTGTACTCAGCAGTTTCTCCTATCAGCTGCCGTGTCTCTCTGGCCGTCCTATGTGGGATGAAGAACACATGCGCTGTGGCTTGCACAAAACATTACGTGGGCTTTCCACACATACCATTTAATCCACCTGCACGTACGCAGTAAGCGTCGGATTTACAACTCCGGTGCTAACCAGCTTAACGGTGTGTATGCTTTGTAGGTGTAGAGTCTCCCAAAAGCACCCTGCTTCTTGTATACGTCTACTGTAAGGAAATCCTCAGCAAAAATATGACAGCCTTGCTATTCCTTCCCCCCCTTCTGTTTTTTAGGGAGTAATGTCTAGGGCAAAGGTTTCCCCAAATAGTCAAAACTATTAGGGATTAAGTCCCGTCAGCACGGCTTTATGAAAGGCAGGTCCTGCCTGACCACCCTGATCTCCTTCTGTGACCAGGTGACCTGGCTGGTGGGTGAGGGAGAGGCTGTAGATGTGTCTACCTGGACTTTAGTAAAGCCTTTGACAGTGTCTCCCACAGCACCCTCCCAGAGAAGCTGGCGGCTCATGGCTCGGACGGGGGTACTCTTGGCTGGGTAAAAAACTGGCTGGCCGAGCCCAGAGAGTTGTGGTGAGCGGAGCTAAATCCAGTTGGCGGCCGGTCACGAGTGTTGTTCCCCAGGGCTCAGTGTTGGGGCCAGTCTTGTTTAATATCTTTATCAATGTTCTGGATGAGGGGATCGAGTGCGCCCTCAGTAAGTTTGCAGGTGACACCAAGTTGGGCAGGAGTGTTGATCTGCTGGAGGGCAGGAAGGCTCTGCAGAGGGACCTGGACACGCTGGATCAAGGAACCAACATCAACTGTATGAGATTGAACAAGGCCAAGTGCCAGGCCCTGCCCCTGGGTCACACCAACCCCAGGCAGCGCTCCAGGCCTGGGGCAGAGGGGCTGGGAAGTGCCCGGCGGAGAAGGCCCTGGGGGTGCTGGCTGACAGCCGGCTGGGCATGAGCCAGCAGTGCCCGGGTGGCCAAGGAGGCCACCAGCCCCCGGGCTTGTGTCAGCACTGGTGTGGCCAGCAGGAGCCGGGCAGGGATGGGGCCCCTGTGCTCAGCACTGGTGAGGCCCCACCTCGAATGCTGGGCTCAGGTTTGGGCCCCTCGGGACAGGAAGGGCCTTGAGGGGCTGGAGCGTGTCCAGAGAAGGGCAGCGGGGCTGGGGCAGGGTCTGGAGCACAAGTGTGCTGGGGGGTGGCTGAGGGAGCTGGGGGGGTTTAGCCTGGAGAAGGGGAGGCTGAGGGGAGCCCTTCTCGCTCTCTGCAGCTGCGTGAGGTGGGGGTCGGTCTCTTCTCCCAGGTCACTAGTGACAGGATGAGAGGAAACAGCTTCAAGCTGTGCCAGGGGAGGTTTAGGTTGGATATTAGGAACAATGTCTTTACTGAAAGGGCTGTCAGGCACTGTCACAGGCTGCCCAGGGAGGTGGGGGAGTCACCATCCTGGGGGTGCTCAAAAAAACATGTAGACGTGGTACTTCAGGGCATCATTTAGGAGTCATGGTGGCGTTGGGTTTATGGTTGGATTGGTGAACCTAGAGGTCTTTTCCAACCTTAATGATCCTATGATTGCAGTTATTGGCACCTGTAATAATAAGGTCTAGCTATAGTTATTTGTTTCCTAGGTAGTTTTTCAGTTTCAGAAGTGTCAAGGGGTTAAATTATGTTTTGGAGAAATAGAATGGTTTTTATGTCAAATATTCTTTATATTTGAACTGTCCACAACATAGTAAAATTAATTTGTAGAAGAAGCGGAGGGTAATTCTAATACCAAAATAGTTCCTAATTTCACAGAAATCTCTTCCATTTGCACATTAAAAGACATAGTTTAAAATTGAGCTCATATTTTTCCAGAAGGCTTAGAATGAGGTGGATTTGATAGGGTAGTGTCTTGGTTAATATCAAAAGGTATGCCGATTGTTATACTTGATTGTTTAGAACGGGAGGGTGTCTGTACTAAGTTGGACCAAACGCTCCCCTAATCCACTGTATGTTCGCTGTCAGCAGCCCTTGCAGATGCTCATAATGCAGATGCTCACATGCAGAAGAGCATGAGGATTGGGAAACATGAAGTGGTGCTTTCCTAATGAGCTCACCCAAGCTTCAGTCCCTTGTAGCTGTAAAATGCATTAGACTAAAGGCAGTGTAAGTAATAGCTCTTGACTAATTTTTTTTTTCTTTTCCAGTTGCTTGTGAACATGTATGTATTAAAATTCTTATTACAATAAATATTGCCTAATCTGTATCAAACTCCTCCTGTTGTCACAGGCATCTGCCACAGCATCAGAACATGCATGGGTCTAAGTTCACAAATATCATGGTAGCATTTCCTTGATTTTTTTAAAGGCATCCTTCAGTTTGAGTAGAGAATTTTATCATTAACACCTGTTTGCTGATAACCTTAGTATTTCTGAGTGGTAATACTCCCTTTGGTCTCCCTTCTCCCTCTTAAGTTGAAGAGAGCAAAATTCCATGCCTTAAGACGAACTTCCCAAATCCTTCAAAATATGCACACTTATTAATCCAGTAATTATGTGGTCCCTCTTATGAAAAAGCCCTGGTCCCTTCCTTCCTTACTTAAGGTATTTTAAAGCTTTTTTTTTTTAATGTCAGGTCTAATCTTGGATACTGAGATGAGAAATACAATAATTTCTTACCCTGTTGCTTCAGATACCTTAATCTGGATCCTAAAAATCCTGAGAAATCTCTGTACATATCTGTACATGTCTGTACAATTTGGCTCTATTCTGCATATTGTTAAACGATCCTTAGGGATTTAAGCGTTACCTTCTGTCATTCAGAGACTTGAATGTACAGAAGACCCCTGGGTAAAGTGTTCCAGAATTACAATGTGCAGAGGAGTTCATGTTCCCTTCCAGTGCATGTGTGGTTTGAAAATGTATCTCTTGCAGCCAAGCATACAAATTATCGTTACATGTTTATTGAGGAAATACTTTTTTTCAGGAGCATCTTAATTATTCAATTATTCTATCAAAAGAATGTAGCTGCAGTGTGTTGTTCTTGTACTTATTAATGTTGATGGAGCCTGTGATGGTTGTTTGACTGGGTGGCTCAGCTTTGAGCAGCAGTACTGGGGTTCGTACTAAGTTACGGTTAAAATTGGTTTTAAAGTTCAGCTTACTAATTTGAAGTATAAAATAGAATGTCTGTTTCCCTAAAATAACTATGTGCTTTTTAACCTAAGGGTTATTATCTGGGCATTTATAAATGAAATAGCTAGTTAGTTAATAGGAAAAAACATACCTATTTATGTGGACACTTGTGTCTATGTATATATGTAAAAGTAGTCTTCATTGTTGCTGCTCTTCAGTGGTCATAGGAGGCTAATGCAGACACAAAATAGCCATCTCCTTAAATTTAACTGGCATTTTGTGCATAAGCTATGGTCAAGAAAATGAGGTTGTAATTAAGCTATTGACTTGTTATAGTTGTCTGGGTTGTGAAACAGATCTGGGACATAATTCAGGCAACTCCTGTCGTGGTTTAGCCCCAGTCAGCAACCAAGCCCCACGCAGCCGCTCGCTCACTCCCCGTTGGTGGGACGGGGGAGAGAATCGGAAGAGTAAAAGTGAAGTAACTCATGGGTTGAGATAAAGACAGTTTAATAGGTAAAACAGAAACTGCGCGTGGAAGCAAAGCAAAACAAGGAATTCATTCACCCCTTCCCACGGGCAGGCGGGTGCTCAGCCATCCCCAGGAGAGCAGGGCTCCATCACATGTAATGGTTACTTGGGAAGACAAACGCCCGCACTCCCAATGTCCCCCCTTCCTTCTTCTTCCCCAGCTTTATATACTGAGCATGGCGTCATATGGTATGGAATATCCCTTGGGTCAGTTGGGGTCACCTGTCCCGGCTGTGTCCCCTCCCAGCTCCTTGTGCACCTGGCAGAGCACGGGGAGCTGAAAAAGGCCTTGACCAGTGTAAGCGCTGCTTAGCAACAACTAAAACATCTCTGCATTATCACCACTGTTTGCAGCAAAAATGCAAAACACAGCCCCATACTAGCTACTACGAAAAAATTTAACTCTATCCCAGCTGAACCCAGGACAGTATCCACCCCTTACTCCATACCATTTACATCATGCTCAGGTTCCACACTATCCCATACAACCTCATTAACCTCCACCCCACCTTCCCATCCTTTGATAAAATAACACAGATATCATTTAGTCCACAGCTTTGGGCTCCATCTGTTCTTGTGGTCACTCAGGACAGGAGAGGTGGTGTGTTGCGTGGAGTTACTGGGCACCAAAGCCAGCTCAGGTCGGGTCACTGCTGCACTTGCACTGCTCCTTGAAAGGCTTGTCCTCCATTGGTTCAGGTGGTTCCTGCTGTAGTAATTCCTATAACACGCAACTCAAATCGCAGGTTACAACAATTTAAAGGTATATCCATTACAGTCTCCACTCCTGGCCCCTTTGGGCCAGGTTATAGGTTTTAACATTGCAATGAACTCCTCCCCTTGCTCCCAGCCTGGCTAGCAACCAGGGGTTTCTGCTATAGTAATTTGCATAATATGTAACTCAAATCCTGGGTTAGAACAATTAAAGGTATTTCCATTACACTCCTAAGTAGTGCTGTTCTGGCATCTGAAGTAACTAAGGTGATTGCCGCTCTCGGGCTGCTGCGACCGTGCCTGCCACACCACAGAGTCTGGGCAAGCACCAGGATGGAAATGGGCGCTTTTCCTTCATGCCACAACTGGCCCAGGGCTGCTGCTCTGCTGGTAGCCGGTGGTTTCAGGTTTTTTGTCTATATTGTAGCAGGCTCCAGCCTCACGGAGAGCTTAGCGCAGCACAAGTGTGGAAGCCCTTTAAAGGGGTGCTACTGTTCAGGAACAAGTTTCCCTTTTCCCTTTCTTATCCTTTTTCAAGACCAAGTATATAAGCGTCTCAGCCAAAAGCAAATCCAACTGCTATCCACAGTGTTATGAATCTCCTCATAAAAGTAAAAATTAGTTAAGGTTGATGTTAAAATTATGATTGTTAGAAATATTCTGCAGGGGTATTTCCTTTGTTTTGTGTGTGTTATATGTTTTTCTTTGTACGGAAATGTCACATCGTTATTCATTTAGAAAAACAATCCTGACAAAATGACATTAGCCTGGGGCTAAATTTCACCATGCGTATTAGTTACTTAAAGATACGAGTTATAACAGTATATTAAAACAAAGTTCTAGAGCTACGCTGAAATTCAGAAGAATTATGCAACTCAGTGAATGCTTTACAAGCAAATCTATAGTATTGCTACAAGGGTTTTAAATACATATAACCTAATACAGGGACTAGAAACTAAAATTTTGTAATACTAGGGCAGAATTGTGGTTGTCTGTGTTTTGTGTTAAACACAACTTAACAAATTTTATCTCGGGTATTACAGCTCTCATTCTGCATGGCCTGGGTTTCACAAGACTGACTTTTTTTTTTGGTGTTAGTTTTTCACATGAGCCTTACCTGAGTGTTACAGAGGTGTCCGTAAGCTCGGGAGCATTTAATAACATGGGGTTTTTTGGAAAAGGTAATGGAGTTGCTAGAATACTGCTTGAAGTCAGTGTTACTTTAGTAAACATACATAACCTTAGAGCTGATGAGAATTTTCTGTTTGTAAACCAAAATTTTAGAATAGATTTGTTTTTCTGGTTGTTTTGGGGGTGTTTCCCCCTTTAAGTTGGCAGAGATGGGAATCCATTGCAAAATTACTGTTTCTTAAGCTTCAGTCATCTTAAAACTTTGGCTTCGGGCTATTGAGAATTATAACTTGTGCTGAATTTTCATTGCTTCTGGTGTAATTATTCATATCTTTTTCCTTGTGGTATTGAAATAATTAATCTCTGCAGGTAGACATCATCAAAAGAATATTAGCTCAGAATGATTAACTGTAAATCTTACTTTGCTCTGCTGTTCGGGGCCACTGTGAAAGATTATTCATTTTCAACTTTGTAAATGGGCAATAATAAGAAAATTTATTTTCAAAATGTTTTATGGAAGTGTTGAACATTCCTGTCTGCATCTAGACTTCTAATAGACATAAATCATGTTGAAGGAAATTTTTAAGCATTACAGCTGTTGACTGTGGAAGAATAAGATTTATTGTGTGTATTTCCTCTCACTTTGTTCTATTGCTTTCTTTTGAAATCTTACTTGTTTCTTGTCATCGTGCTTCTTTTTCACCATGTTGAATTCCCACAGATACTATTATCCTGAAACTGTCACTAACACTCAATTTTTTTTTCTTTACAATTCCTAACATTTTATCTTGCATAAGGTAAGATACTCAGTGTGGTCAAACCATTTACCACACAACTTCAGTGCCTTTCTGTAGGAGATACTAACGTTTAATGTGGAGAAACAAAATTCCTCTTCAAGGTGTTTTCTGGAGTAGGCATGTCTGATGGGAAGGAAACACGTGGGGCTCTAGAGACAGCTGAAGCAATGCTTTCTAGAGCCATTTTGGGGTCTTTCTGAAAGGTAGGAAAGCAAAGAAGCTGGGAAACCCCTCTGTAGATGTATTTCCACCTCCCCCAACTGCCAGAAAACTTCGTGGTGGAAGATTTTTCAGAGAATGAACTGAGTCGGAAACCGTGGGGAAATGGGTGCTGTGCAGAATCTCTCCGTTACTGGTTGACATAGCAATGGTGTGGGGTGGTTTGAGCTCTAGAGGAGTGTTTACTCTCTAGAGAGTGTGTACATCTACTAAAGAATGAATTTGATCACTGCATTGAGGAATTATGTAGCTTAAATAGTACGTTAATACAAAACCACCTTGAAGTTCTGCTTTTTGCCAATGCCAAAAATCTGATTAGCCAGTTTGTTCTGCTTGCTCGTGCATGTAATCAAATGGCATACCTAGTCTATGTTGGTATGAGATCAAACCCAGTATTTCAGCCTGCTCTTTTAATTTTTGGATACATGTTTTAGATACCTCCAAGATTTTCACTAGAAAAATAGGCCTGTCGTTCCTGTGTCACTTGTCTGTCTTCCTAGGAATGTAGTTCCTCACAGGCTGTTCACATAATAAGTAATCCTTATTTAAACAAGAACAGTGGGATTATTCATGTTGGTAAAGAACTATATATATATACACACACACTATAAATATATAGTACTATATGTAGAGTCACATTTTTATAAGGTGAACCGAGCTCCTCCTTATTGTTGCAACAATAAAGTGAACGGTGACAGCAGTTTGTCAGAAAGCTCTCAGAAATTGTGGGGAAAAGTGATATTGCTGGCTAAGAGTAAATCATCGCAATGTTGAGATCACAGTGTAAAAATATTATGTAGCTTTGAATGCTAAGTGCCTCTCTCGAATGATTAGAAGTGCACTTTGAGACATTTAATTAAGAGCTCATCTGCATTTTTCCAGAGGCTGCAGCAGTCTCTGATGTCAGATGATGGGCAGGCTGGAAAGTTGAGTGAAATGAGTTAGTTTTTTCCTAACTTTCAGGAAGAGGGAGTGGCAAGGGAATTTTTTCAGTGTCCTTTCTAGTATCATTTGTGTTGTATAAAAGAAAATGTAGATAACATAGAAACTTGTGTATTAGGTTCGTGAAGGTCTGCACATCTGCCATCAGTTATTTTGGATGTAATACACTAAATCCAAGACTTTAGCTTTTGACTTTTACTGCATGCAGTTGTAATTCTGATGTTTACTGCTATTTCCTTTTTACAACTGTCTCCTTTGTTATCACTTAATGATGTGCTTTATAGTGCTGGAGCCTTTTTATGTTAGTCTTCATTTATCTGCACCCTGTCAGGATCCTGATACAGCTTCTCTGGATGAAACAGAGCAAATAACTATTGCTGAGCAGAGCTGCCGGCTGAATTCAGTGGAAACCACGCATTTATGCGCTTCGGAAAAGCAACAGAGCTCTCTGCATCCTTCAGCTGTGAGCACTTTTGCAGGTCTAGCCGTTCCTCGGCCTCTCGGCAGCCGTGGAGGTACCTGCTTAGGTCAGGCTCGACGCCTGGGGCGTTGCGCTGGAGCTCTGCCCTCTCCCTTTGCAGGGCACGGCGTGACAGCGGCCGGCTAGAGCGGTCAGTACCAGCACCTCCTTGGGTGTCTTCAGCTCTTGGGCTGTTCTGATGTGACAGGATTTTTTTGAGAGATCTGTCGTTTGATTTCCAGCGGTAACCTCTCCCGCTCCTGAGAGCAGGCTGGTGTGACGGCCGCCGGCAGGGGCTGAGCAGGGAGCGCTCCTTCAGTGGGTGCCGGGAAACCTGTAGGCAGCCTAATGAGGGTGGTGTTGGGCAGGGTGTTCCCCGCCCGCTTGCCAGCCTCTTACACGTGATGTCTTCAGAGCTGCTCCTCTCTCTTTGGGTGGGAGCACTGAGGCTGCTTCTGTTCTGTCAGCATAAGTGTGGGAGATCTCCATCACCTGCCAACCCCTCACAGGCCAGCATTGTGCCCAGCTCTTCCCGCTCATGAGACTGTATCATTTAACCAATGATTAATCGGTTAAACTATTTAATGTCATACTGCGCGTCCGTGCCCAGGTGGGGGCTGAAGGGTCCCTGTGAGGACTCCAGCCATTGCCAAGGGCCCCAGCACAGGGGCCGGCGCCTCAGCCAGGCTGGTGGCGCCTCAGGGAAACAGGGTTGAGAAAGGGGAAAATGCCGTGCAGGAGCGAGGAGTGAGGAGAAAATTGTGAGGAGAGGAGTCAGGAGTGAAGCTGAGCCTTGGGAATGGGGAGGGAATAGGGGAAGTATATTTATATATATATATATATATATAGGGGAAGTATATTTATATATTTATACACCAAGTGTATTTTTAATTTGCAGTATGTTAAATTAATTTTCCCCAAGTGGAGTCTGTTCTGCCTAGGAGGGTAATGGATAAGTCATCTCCCAGTCTCGACCCTTGAGTGTGTCCATCTGAGGAGGGGGGTGGGAGGACCCCTGGGTGGGTGTCTGGTGGGCAGCCCACCATTTGTGGGAGGAAGGAACCTACAAACCAATTTTCCAAATCGTTTTTCAGGTTGCTTTGTTCTTCTGTCCCCTTACAAAACCACGAGAGCGCCCCTTCTCCCCTGCACATGCACTTTGTCATTAACCACGACGGTACCCTCTTTGGCCTGTGACAGTTGACTCTGATTTTATACTGTCGGGCACGGCTCATGGTTCTGAGCTGATAGCTCTCCTGGATGGCTGGTGCTGTAGCAAAGGTACAAGGCAGAGACTCTCTGCAAGGTAATTATCTCCCGATTAGTAGGCAGGAGGAACAGTCAACTTCCTACGCCCATGTATGACACTTTAACTTACCTGTACCAGCAGTAAGCAAGTCTAGTTTGGAGCAAAACGGAAGCATACATCGTTATTGTGACATAAGTGTAGATAATGTGAGTAAGTATTGTAAATTAAGCTCACCTGTTATTAGAAAAAAATGCTTTGAATTGGTGTTTTTTATTTCAAAGATTCAGTATTCCTAGCCCTGAAAATATTTCTCAGAGGACTCTGTCAGCCATTAAACTCTTAAAGTAATTATCAGCTTTATAAATAAAACAAGATCAGGAACTGTGACTGTAGGAGGAAATGGGAAGTTAATTATTTGTTTTATGGTGTGAGCTACAAAATATGAAAGTGGAATAGCATCCACATTGGCAACAAATGTTTGAATGGCTCTTTGTCCTTTGCCACCTTCTATTTTTACAGCATTTCAAATCTTTTTAGATGCTATAGCTTTAAAGATGTGCAACAGCTTAATGTGAAATTCGGAGGAAGGAAGAGGGGGTCAGTGGGTCTCTGCGAATTCAAGAGCCAAAAGTTGGGGTGCGATGAGAGCAGCAGCAGGAAGCATGGCTAGGAGCTGTGTCTATGTTGAATCAAGAACTGTTTGTTCGTTTGTTTTTCTCTTTCGGGTTGATTACTCACAAAGTTTTCTGAATATTAAAATTCAGGAATGATGACTCCCAAGAAGTCAGTTGGACTGCTGTCCTTGATCTCAATGGGTCTTGATTTCATGCTATTTATCTACGCTGGGATAATTATAAATTGAATCATTTTCAAAATATAATTTTATGCGTATTCAATTGCTGCCAACAAAATGTTGGAGAAACAGCATCATTCTTGTGTTTGTATAAAGCCATAAAGCTGTCTGAGTGTCTGTGTTTGCATGTAATAACGTTTATCTGGTGCTATTCAGATTGTTATGAAGACACTGTTAAATAAGTTCTGTTTACTTTGGCAGCTCATCTTTATTTTCCTTCCCGAGTCCGAAAAAGTAGCTTTTATTTTTTTAATCTATTTCTATTTATTTCCTGAATTCTTTCATTTCTAAGACTTTTTTTTTCATCTTCATCTTTTTTAAAACAAATGGGGCTCCGTCCTGATGCAGCCAATCTGTGGAATAAAAATGGAAATTGGTGTCATCCTCTGTGTGACGCTTGGCATCAGCTAAAGTACATTGTGTCCAAATAGTTGCTCGTACATGAGGTTCCAGGGTGAACAAAGGGGAGGAGAGAATGTCAGCCGTGCATTACAGACCAGAGCTGGGGGGGAGGTTTTGCAAACAGTTCTTTAATGGTTTCTTGTATACCGTAAGGCTTTAATGTCTCTCTGTTCTTGCAGTTAACTCCAGTTGGAACAACCATCTTCACAGGATTTTCTGGAAACCATGGTGCTACTGACATTGATGATGGTCCGAACGGCCAGATAGAATATGTCATCCAGTACAATCCTAATGACAAGGTAAGTGCATTTAGCTTTTTTTCCTTTCAGGTGTGTGAAGCAGCAAATGAACAAGAGGGTGCCGTCGGACTTCATAGAGAAATTTCTTGCTTTGTGATGTAGAGTATCCTCTCTGCCCAAGAGCCTTGCTTGCCATGTAAACACAGCTGCATTTACTTTCCCTTGCATTGCCGTGTTATTAGCAGCCAGATTGCTTCAGTCATTAATAATCCCCTGTCTTCTCCAGTGTTGTTCACATGCTTCACCTTGATTCTTGGCAGGCCTTTTCCGTCTGTGATAGGTAGTTGTATTTACTCCTACACATTTATACCTGATAGATTCACAGCTAAGAAATATTCATAGGCATGGCTAAGTTGCTCTCAAAAGAGATGTTTTGACTCTTCTCATGGAGCCATTTACATTTAAAGATCGTTGGTTTTTTTTAAAAAAAGAGGGTTATATATTATTAAAATAAAACAATAGTAATCCCTACCTGTTACCTTTGCAAACACATACTTTTAGAGACGAAAAGCTTAAAGTACAAGAATAGTCTTCAGGGTCAGATGTGTGAATTTCTCTATTATAACAAGGTTTGGCACATGGGTGATTTGTGTGAAGTGTCCCCATATGCATTTTCATAGCAAATTTAAAGTCATTTTAGCAACCCTTTTTTGCAAACAGTTATAGTATATAGACTAGACTTAGTAACCTCTCTACCCTTCCCTATTTTTACTTAAGGGGAATTCTGAGCAGAAGTGGGTTTGTGGGAAAACAGTAGTCTGATTTGCAGTTTAATTAGAAGCATAGACACATGAGTTCTGATTCAATTTGCACCATTTAAGCTGTACACCTCAAAGTTTTCAGTCCTATTTCCACTGAAGTCAACAGGAGTTTAAGCATCTACTGAATTACACTTAGTGCTTGTACTTTCTAGGAGGTAGAATTTTGTAGAATAGTGACAGTATCAAGGAGAAATTCACTGTGAACTAATGATACAAGACCCTACTTTTTAATTTTCACTGGGGTAAGGGTTGATTTTGGCATAGTTACATGCTGAGGTATAATATTTACTTACTATATATACATAATTTTAGGACAGAGATGGTTTCTTGAGAAACTTTGCAGCACCTTAAGTTGCAGTCTTTTCTGGGGAGCTGTCATGGTTTTCGCTGGGATAATCAGTTTTCTTCCCTGCAGCTGGCAGAGTGCGGTGCTTTGGACTCAGTGTGAAAACAACGCTGGTAACACACCGATGGTTTGGCTGTTGCTGGGCAGCGCTTGTGCTAGTCAAGGGCTTTCCAGCCTCCCAGGCTCTGCCGGGGGCACAAGGGGCCAGGAGGGGAGGGGGCACAGCCAAGAAAGCGGAGTCGAACTGGCCAAAGGGACATTCCATATCATGTAACGTCATGCCCAGTATGTTACTGGGAGGGGCTGGCCAGGGGAAGCAGCGATCACAGCTCAGGGACCGGTGGCATCGGTCGGCCGGTGGTGAGCGGATGCACCACTTTTTTGTTTTTTGTCCTTCCTCCTGAGGTTTCATCCCTCTCTCTCTCTCTCTCTCTCTCTCTCTCTCTCTCTCGTTATTTTCGTTTATTATTATTATTACTATTACTGTTTTATTTTAATTATTAAACTGTTCTTATCTCAACCCACAAGTTTTCTTTCTTTTGCCCTTCCGATTCTCTCCCCCGTCCCACAGGGGTGGGGGACTGAGCGAGCGGCTGCGTAGGGCTTAGCTGTTGACTGGGGCTAAACCATGACAGGAGCTTTGTTTTGCAGAGAGGCAATGTCTTTTTGACAAAAGTGGAATTGTGGTGTTAGGTTTTTGTGATATAAAGAATTTTCTGACTCTATATGTTATGTATATTTGGATTTATTTCATTTTTTAAATGTTTGCAATCATTTCTTAGAGATTAAGTTGCACAGACTTGAGCGGTCTCTTGAGTTATGACACTTCCTTCAGCGAGACTTCTTAAACGATTAAAATTACGAGTGCATGTTGTGTAGTCAGGCATTGGCACAGGCTGCCCAGAGAGGTGGGGGAGTCACCATCCCTGCAGGGGTTCAGAAAACGTGCAGACGTGGCACTTGAGGACATGGTTTAGGAGGCCTGGGGGTGTTGGGTTGGTGGTTGGACTTGATGGTCCTAGAGGTCTTTTCCAACCTTAACGATTCTGTGATTCGATCATGTTACATTCTCCAGCTGTTCTTTGTACTGGTGGTACGTATGACTGGAGAGTTTCTCTCCTAAACTTTACAGAGAAAGGCAAGGGTTTTCCACGGAAATAATGGGTATTAAAATGTTACGCTAGCATCATCTTTTAACTGTGTGCATAACGGAGGTGGTGTAAATAAATGCTATTCCCCTACCACACAGGTTTCTTCAGTCATCTCTGACATGATGCTCATTCCTCAGACCCTTCCTCCTACTCTGAAAACGATATATTGCTCAAAACTATCCTGAAAACTTATTCTAGAAGCATCTCCCAGAACCACAGTAGCCTTGAGCTCAGCAGAGAGGGGTTTGTCTTACCGCTGGCGAAGGACATGATAGCATCTCTGAGTGGTTTGGTCTGGTGTTTTGCCACAGGGAGAGTTAAACATTTCTGAAAACTTTCCTTTCCTCTCTCTCACTCAGTGAAACTTGTTCTTGTTGAGGGATTTCCCTGGTTGGAACAACTTCTTTGGAATAGTTAGTTGCTTTATTGCATCTTTTCCTTACCACTTTTGTATTCCAGATTAAATATATCTGACTCTTCCATATGTATGTAGACTTTCTGTGCATAATATTGCTTTACCTAGCGATAAGTTTTGTGCCTGTGCTAGCCAGAGATGAGTTCTCGTCACTGTAAGCTGCTTCATCTTGGCTGTCACCTTGCAGAAAGTTACTGCATAATATCTGCTACAAGTGGATTTTCTTCCTTAACCTGGGAAACAATTCTGCCACGCTCAAAAATGATGTGTACAGCTTAGTGCAAAATTTCCCTATTTTTCTGCTTCTAGGATCCACCTCTGTTGTGTGACGAAGATGGCCGCACTGTTGTTTGGCACCAATGACAGTGTCCTGCCTTAGAAAAAGCAGACTGATTTATAGCTCATAAGTTTCACTGAAGGGTAGTTTAGGCATTCGAGAAAAAAGCAGTAAAAAAAAAGAGGTGTTATTCTGGAAATGCAATTTAACTTAATTATTTTCTTGTTTAATTGGGAAGATATATAAAAGCCATGTAGAAAAATGAATGCAGATCATACTTGACACAGGGCTGGGCTGTAACTATCATGTGAAGGAATGCTGGAAAACTTTTCTTAGCTCTTAAAAGGTAAGGATCAAGTCAGTTAACATGGCAAAAAGATTCTGTCTCCTAATGCAGGGTGCATTTTTAGATTCCTTATGGTTTTATTTCTACCTGAAGGTTATTAAGACAAATGCATCCTCAAAACAAGTTCTGGACTCTCTCCTTACTAGCTAATTTTACTGAGGTTCATTGTATTGTGTTTGGTGAGGAATCAAAATTAAACATTTTGAGTTTATCTGGCATTAGGGAATATGCATAATGCTTTTGCTGAACTGATTTTTCACCTATCATCTCTCTGGGGAGTAAATTGAATTGTTATTCGCATGACTTTCCCCATTTATTCAAGGTTACAGGCCAACAAATGTCCTAAGTTATGGAGACTGCTGTACAAAAGCCCTTTGCTGTCCCTGTTTTGAAGTGAAAGGAGAACCAGTTTTGTTCTCTTGGAGTAAGCAGGTGACAAAGCTGTGTCTTGATATTCCCGACTTCCAGCATGCATGGCTCGTTTCAGTACCGGATGGAAATGTAGCTGAGAGGTGATGGTGTTGTGCACCTCTTTTAATCCCCTTGGAGCTCCGTTAGAGTTTGGGCTGCAGCAGAAGTAAACGGAGTTTGCAGAGGGATCGCAGGGTTGATCTGATGTGCTACTGTCAGGAGCTGCGGCGTAAACTAACACCTGGAAGCTAAGCTTTAAATCGCCACCGAACGATTGCACTTCTGTGCTGTGTTGGAGCAAGAGGGGCCCAAGATATAACCAGTTGGGGAGGAGGTTAATGTTTTCTGCTGAAATTGTGCTGAACCTTGGTAACAGTTTAGATTGTACAGTTCCACTTAAGTGCATCCTCCTGCCAAGGAAAAGGCAGTTATTCTGAGAGTGCCTTGGCTGATTCTCAGCTGCAGAGTCTTTTCCAGCTGGCTCTGGCCTTTTAAATCAGAGATAAATGGTCTAAAGCAGTTGGGAGATCTTCCTTGTGAATTAGAAGTGGCACATTTATGTGTGCGTGTGCGCGCACATGGCATCATCTTCTATGTCGCACAGTTCACAACCTGCTGGCTTTTGTTGCAAATACAGTTAAAAGAAAGGAAGAGAAGAAAACATAGAAAACCTTAAAATCTCTGCTCTGGACAGTGTATGCAATTTTGTTATGCCATCCAATCGATCATGTCGTTGTGGCCTATCTGAAATGTGTTTTAACTTTGACGCGTGTTAAATTTTATCATACTGTGTTAACTTTTTCAGACTTCCAACAGGACCTTTGATATTCCTCTCACTTTGTCCGGAGCAGTAGTTCTACGAGAGAGACTAAATTATGAAGAAAAGACGCGTTATTTTGTCATTGTTCAAGCAAATGTAAGTATAGGTGTCGCAATGACCGTTTGTGCTGCTGATTTAGGTGGGGTTTTAGTTTGCAGATGTAGAATTTTCTGAGGAAAGGAAAAGTCTCACTGAAATACCATGTCTGATAAGACTCTGCTCCTGAAGATCTTAATTAAGATTTATATAAGTTGTTGAAAGCTTGGCCATATTATTACTGGTTAAAAAAGCTTGCTCTGTGTGTGTAACAAGACAACCTTTTTGGCACAAGGAACAACTTGCAGATTTGAAGTACAGCCCATGCGGAAAAGTGCATTCTAGTGTCACTAAGTGTTCATTTTCTAACAAATCTAGCGATGCTAATTTGATCTCAAATTAATTTAATGGATACAATTTAGTTGTATCCCTCAGGTTTGAAATGCGTTTTTCTCTAAAGAGGTGATTTTTCTTTCAAGTGATGTTGCAAGCGTATATAGAGGTTTTTACAGTGGCTGGCAGTGGATAATGCACACTGGGAAGAAGAGTGATGTTTAAGCTGTATCTAATACATCTGTCATCAGAGAAGTTTTTTGGTGCCCTTGAGGGTTGTGAAAGCTTTTTTCCCTTTTTGTCCTTCTGATAATGGCAGAAATGCAAACTTTTCCTCTGTTGTTTACCTGGGTTGTGATACTACTGCATTTGTGGGAAAATGAGAATGCTTTGACGCCCCTTTAGATAGCTTGCTCCTGAACTCATGTGTTTATATTACTGTCATCTTTCTGATACAGAATTGTAGATATATTGTACGATACATTTTACAATCTACTTTCCTGCATGTTTTGTGGCATGTTCAGCATTCCCCTGACAGAAGATAGACACCAGGGGTGCCTCAATGCTTTTTGCACTTAGATGTATCTACAGATGCTTCCTGGCTGCTAGAATAACTCATTTTACCTGGGTAACGGAACTTGCTCGTCTCTTGATCAAGAATACGGGAAGGCTCAGAACTGATTTCACAGGTTGGGAGGGACCTCAGGGATCATCTAGTGCAACCTTTCCGGGAAGAGCCCAGGCTAGACAAGATGGCCCAGCACCCTGTCCAGGCGACTCTTGAAGGTGTCCAACGTGGCCAAGTCAACCCCTTCCCTGGGGAGATTATTCCAGTGGTGACTGTCCTCACTGTGAAACATTTCCCTCGGGTGTCCAATCGGAATCTCCCCAAGAGCAACTTGTGTCCATCCCCCCTTGTCCTCTCCATGGGACTCCGTGTAAAAAGGGAGTCTCCATCTTCTTTGTCACTACAATTTGCCTTCTTGTTTTAGCAATGATTTACTCCACAGATCACCACTGCGTATTCACAACTCTCTTCCTTTGATGTTCAGAGCTGTGAGTTTCAGGAGATGCTGCGCTCCTAGAAGAGTAACTGGGGTAGTTGAGTAGGTCATGCTTTTCAAGAGAAAGGCACGGTGTGCAGCAGCACAAACACCTCGTGTGCGGAGGGAAGCCTGTCATGCTGCAAGAACAGCTGGTGAAGGTGCAGCTTGGGAATCGTGGTGGCAGTATGACAAAGCAATCTCATATTAATTTGTTCATTCCTTTCAATATACAGCCTTACACAGTACATTGTCACCTTTGTGGTACTGAGTTTGGGACTAAAGCTGTGCTGATAGCTGGTTGTTATCATGTTTATACATAATGGGGCAGCTTGCATCATTGACTCGTCTTGCTAGGCCATGTGTTTTCTCAAACATACCCAAATGGGAACTGAGTTTTGAGCACTCAGAGGTGGGAGACTAGAGCTCAAAGAAAGGCTCTACTTAAGCTCTGTAGCCCAGCTTTTTTAGGAGTTTGCCTTATGCACCCTTTTATATGGTTTTGTTTGTTTTGTGGGTTTTCGTGTTTTGTTTTTTAATTTTACAAAATACTGCAGGCTGCATTTAATTCTCTATTGTACATACTATGCAATCCTACTTCTATTCCACTGATTACATTAGCAGTGAACATTTATTGTTCTTGTATCCTGAAGACATGACATGAAATTAATTACTCTGTATCTGTGCTTTGATCCAGTGTTACTCAAAGGAATGTGTTGGGGGAATATAAAAAAGTTTAGCTGGTGATCAAGGCTGCTCCTTGTAACTGGGACTGTTTTCCATGGTTGACCATAAAGAAAGCTGAATGTGGAAATTCCCATATTTAGTAACTGAAGATGTAAAGCGATTCCAAGAACTGAGTGGATGCAAAGTAGCAAAAAAACTATGTATCCAGTCTGATTTAGAGCAGTGTCCTATTCTTCTTAGAGATGATGATATTCAACAGCATAAATACTTTAAAAAAGCTATTTTCTTTTCTGTCGGTGTTATCCTAGGATAGGAAGGTGAGCCTTAGCTAATAGCCCATATTCCCTCCACAAGCTTCCCAACAGTTCCTCCATGAAAATGAAAGCATTTTTGACTGTTTTTAAAAAAATATTGGAGAGGAATGCTGTTTCTTCACTATGATAACAGAAGAAGAAAGAAAAGGTGAATTGTTGCTAGAGTGTACTTTGTTTAGTGTATAAAACAGGAGCGAGGGGCTGGGGAGCAGCTCTGCAGGGACCTGGGGGCTCTGGCCGACGGCAAGTTGAACGTGAGCCCCCAGCGTGCCCTGGCAGCCCAGAGGGCCAGCCGTGCCCTGGGGGGCACCGAGCCCTGCATCGCAGCTGGGCGAGGGAGGGGATTGTCCCGCTCTGCCCCGCGCTGGGGCGGCCTCACCCCGAGCGCTGTGGGCAGGGTTGGGCGCCGCAGGACATTGAGGGTATAAAGCTACTGGAGAGTCTCCCGAGGAGGCCACGGAGCTGGGGAAGGGTTTAGAGGGGAAACCGTACAAGGAGCGGCTGGAGTCCCTTGGGTTGTTCAGCTGGAGCAGAGGAGGCCGAGGGCAGCCCTCACGGCGCTCTGCAGCTCCCTCCCGAGGGCAGGAGGAGGGGCAGGGCTGGTCTCTGCTCTCTGGTGAGCAACGCCAGGCCCGAGGGAATGGCAGGGAGATGGGCCAGGGGAGGGTTAGGCTGGGCATTAGGGAAAGGTCCTTCCCCCCGAGGGTGGTGGAGCCCTGGCACAGGCTCCCCAGGGAGGCATCACGGCACCAGCCTGGCGATATTCCAGAAGCACTTGGACAAGGCCCTCAGAGGCACGGTGTGAATTTGGGGTGTCCTGTGCAGGGACGGGAGCTGGGCACAGTGAGCCTTGCGGGTCCCTTCCAGCTCAGGGCGTTCTGTGATTTTATAAAAATAATCTGGGTGTTTCCCACAATTCAGGAAAGTGTAGTTTTATTCTGTACCACCTGGAAAGAAAAAAAAGGAGACAATAAATAACTTGCAATACTCAGTGGTGTCTTGTGTACCCAAAGATTAGGGGAGAGGGAAAAAAAACCAAACCACAGTACACTGAAAGAGCCTGTCACACAGCATGGAGACTTGCTCGGGATGCAGCGTGGTAGCTGTTTTATTTTGGACAGAAGTGTTCTTCAACCTCTAAAACACAAGCAGTGTAACTCATTCTCCAGACAAATCAGCTTTCTACATGGAGTGCAGTTTTGTAGGTCTTAGATGAAGCTCTTTGCTGAATCTTAAATCGTGGTGTGCAGAGGTAGCTTGAGCATTACAGTCCAGGGCTTGTCCACTGACAATTGTAAAAGTAATAGTAACTGCTTATACCTTCTATTTCTATAAGTGGAAGCCCTTTCACTTACAGATAGGATTTGCACAAGGCAGCATAAGAATATATTTCAGATTTTAGGTAAGGCACGAAGGACTTCTTATCTTACACAGGTATGCTGCATTTTTATAGGTTTACCAAGACACGTGTCTTCATTTCCCACATTTCCTGAGAATTAATTTCTCAAAACTGTATTACTTCTGAGTGATAGATATTTCTCAGTATTGCTTAAGTCAAGAGGTAAACTTTTACTTCTTAACTGTATTTCTGAGCCTTCGTGAAATTAAAGGCTGTAGCTCTGAGGCTGAAGTTTCTGTAATTTGCGATTTCCTAGAACCTGGATAATTATGGTGCTTATATATTTTGCCCTTTACTTTAAACATTCTTGTAGATTCTAAATTCAGAAATTCTGACCCGATGTAACTTGTTTGCTTCACAGGATCGAGCCCAAAATCTTAATGAGCGAAGGACAAGTACGACCACCCTGACTGTAGACGTGCTTGATGGGGACGATTTGGGACCAATGTTTCTTCCTTGTGTCTTGGTGAATAATACTCGTGACTGTAGACCTCTCACCTATCAAGCGAGCTTGCCAGAACTGACTGATCCTGTAAGTCCACTTGATTTATTGCAAGTTTTATATGTTTGTTTTGCAAGCAACCACTGTCTTACTCTATGGACCCGATTGAGAACTGTAACTAGAAAGGTTATGTATGCTTTATGCCATGTTTTATGTGCTAAACAAAAGAAAACCAAGGTAAGAGCTATGTAGGAATAGACGGTGAAATTCTAGCTTTGATAAAATGGCAAACTGCTCATTCACTACAAGGGCTGAGTCTTGCTGAAATTCAGTAAATTGTGGAATTGCTTTTCCTGCTCTGTCCATGTTTTGCTCTCCAAATATCCTGAAGAAGCTCTTTTGAGAAGGGACTTGACATGTTATTCCATTCAGGATTGGTACAGACCTTAGGAGAAAGATTTTTTTTTTTTTAGGAAAAGGAAGCATTAGTCACTAATCCCTTAAAAAAATTGTGTGTGGCTGTTATCTATTTTTAATCAAGAGGCACTCAAGAGCAACATGTGTTTATCCCATGTAGATGCTTGTACTAAATATGTCAGTTAATACATAATTTAGGATAGGGATAAAGGTCAGTGTAAGGCTCGTTTCACACTGGAATATGCACAATGAACCACAAAAGGAAGAGGCGAGAGCTTTCTCATTTCTTGATGCAAGGAGAACTGCTGCTTGGCATGATGGAGATGTGCATCTCTGGCGGGTGAAACAGAAAAATGAGTTTCTTAAGTGATGTTGATATATGACCTTTCATTCATGTATTTAAGACCATAAAAACGAAGACCCGATTGAATCACTAGGTATTACCCTACCTGATTAACATTTGACATTAAGATGACATTAAGATAACAAAGTATTGACACTGAGATTATGACTGCCCTTGTTCATTGCAGAACACACTCTGTCGTGCTGCTTCTGACCAGGAGATGGGGGAGGTTGAGGCTGTAAACGTGGAGGTTTCTTGCTGTTCTTTGACTTACTTGTCTTGCCATCCTGTGCTTCATAGTCTTTTGCCAAACCACTTGTTGGAGGCTTGGAGGCTTGGGTTGGATGTTAGGGAAAGGTCCTTCCCCCAGAGGGGTGGCGGGGCCCGGGAACAGGCTCCCCAGGGAGGCATCACAGCACCAGCCTGGCGATATTCCAGAAGCACTTGGCCAAGGCCCTCAGAGACACGGTGTGAATTTGGGGTGTCCTGGGCAGGGACAGGAGTTGGACTCGATGGTCCTTGTGGGTCCCTTCCAACTCAGGGCATTCTGTGATTCTATGTTATGGTTTCCTGCTTTCTCTGGTCCAAGAGTCCTGCTGCAAATATGCTCGAGCAGGGCCACCAAGCACTGCTGCCACCCTGCTTGGTTGATTAAGACGATACTCTTTGTGAGTTTTGAAATCTCTCACAGTTGTTTTATACATTTTAGGAACAGCTAACACTGGGTGTAGTATACAGCAGTTGATCAGTTGCATCTGTGCAGGTTAATGGTACAGGCTCTGGTTTAATAACCAGCACAGTCTCAAGGAGGTGACATAAGGCTTATTGTAATCAAGATGTGCGATTAGTGTGCCTTCTGGATAAGGGAGGGCTAGAACAAGTTTCAGGGAGGTGGTATAAGTCAGTCTGGATGCTTTGGCAAACTTCTGGAGGAAGATTGGGTCTTGCATGACACGTGCACCTCCAAAGGTGGTGGTGTTTCTCTCTACCAGAGAAGCTCTTCCTAACAACTGCAGCCTGATTTTTGAGGTGTATGAAGGAAGAGACTTGAGATATTCAGCTTTTGGCAGCAGCAAATCAGTTGGGGAAGGGAAGGGGAGAGACGTTCCAGATTTAAATTATTATATTGATTTATGCATCTCTCTTTCACTTCCACACCTTGGTATTTGATAATCCTCTGTAACTGTGTTGTCTGTTTTGGACTTGGGCTTATTTTAAATTAACTGGGCAACCACAAGTTATTCCCTGGCTGAGTTGTGGCCTCATCAGGGTTACTGGGGTCCCCAAACTGTGGAGGATGACAGAGTGTGACCCCGTTTTATCTGCACAGTTCTGATAGAGTTCCCAGTACAGAGGCAGGTGAGGCAGAAATTATGGATAACTGGTGTTTGGTCATTACCTTGTTTTTTATCTGTTTATCTTAAGATATAATGTGAGTCTCACAATTTTCCTGAGACAGCCCTCTCAGATGGAAGGAATCCAGCTCTGTCTTCATTCCTGCCCTTGGTCAGGCACCTACGCTGCGCTGGAAGACAGAGAGGTGTCTGCCTAGGAGGGTGTCTAGGCTAGGAAAAATCTGACTATTGATTTGGTGCTGAGCTGCAGTGTGTATTCGTTCAATTTCATAAGCTACAGTCTATTCAGGTGTTAGGTTTTTTGTTGGATTTTTGGGTTTTTTACATCAAACTGCACCTTGAGGTATCTATGAAATGAGAAACGGGTTCTGTTGATAAGCGACCAGCTATTTGCTGTTTATCTGTTTGTAGCACTGCAGCTGTTCTGATAAATGTAAGTGGAAGAAGGCTGTCTGAACTCAAAGTTTTACCTTGGTACCTCAAATATATACTTGACTTCCAAATTCTAATTAATTTAGAAGATACTGATGGTACCTGAAAAGTTTCAGCTAGTAACATACGTATTACATCTGTGTCCTGCAAGCAGCAGTATAATCAAGTGCAGAGAAGCAAATAGACCAGAATGCCCTTGCTGAAGTTTAATTGTGGCCACTATGTAGGTTAAAGGATTATTGTTAATCCAACGCTGTCATTTTTTTTTCTATTTGCTTTTTAATTTCTTAATGAACATGAGAAGGAATATTAATGAATCTAGAACAAAGGGCGACAAATTATGAATTATTCAGAAGCAGTAGCTTGAAAAAGAAGTCCTGCTTTATAGGGCAAGATGCCTACTCAGCTGACCCCTGAAGTAAAGAATTTAATGTAACTGGTAAGAATAATATTTTTGTTCAGTCTTGCACGATTTAATGATCTTTAGTTGGCCTCCATCCATTAATTTACTGAGGTAAATATCGTATTTCCTTTCCAAGCTTCTTTCCCTTAGATGCTCTAAAGCAGTTGGATACACTGGCAATGAAGAATCCATACAGCGTGTGCTTTGTTTATGGTCTTTGGCTGGCAGAGATGGAAGAGGCCAGCAAAATTAATGGATGTCTTTGTTACCAGAAAAGCAATTTATTTTCCTGAAGAGCAATATCAAGGTTTACACTATGCCTTCTGAGAGTTGCTCTGACTCATGGCAGTATTAATAATATTATTAAATCTGCTCCAGGCTGGGTAGTGTGCTGTATAATTACTTGTAAAAACCAGTTTTTTATTTCTGCCATTTGCACAGAGAGTGTAAATTCCCCCAAAGCTGTAGATCTTCCAAGCAGAGCCAAAGGTTATCTGATGGTCCTCTCTGGGTGTGCAGATGGAATGAAATGTTGCGGCTGTACCTTCTTGGGCAGCCGGGTGCTGCCTGTTCCCGACTGAGCTTTGCCCCCAGGTGTGACATCCTTTGTTGGTCGTTGCCTGGTTTTGAGAGTGTCCCTTCTGCAGTGCCACCAATGAACTACTGTAATTAATTGCCGTGATGGCCTTATTAGGTCTAGGGTCGTAGCTAAGGTCATATAAACATCAGTGTCTGATACCAAATGCTTGTGAGGTGCTTTTTGTAACTTTGTAGGGGAGGCAGAAAACTCTTAGTTCAGAGTAAACAAACTTTGGCTGCTTTTATAGCACATGAGCTATTCGGGATGCTTAATCCTGTGGTAGGTGAGTGATAAGTGATGGCTGAACTGCCTCACCACTGCTGAAGCCCAGGCACAGAACTCAGTTAAGCAGCCTGTAATCCCCACCTTAGATTATGTATTGCTTCCCTGGGCAGTAATTTGCTTGTGAAGTGCTACCTGTTGAGTCTGATTCAGTGCCCATGACAGTGATGGAGTAAACTGCTTGAAAAGTTCCCGGACCAGGAGGGAAAAGAAATAAATCTACTGAGTTTTGAGTCCTCTAATAATCATTGCAAAAAGTATCCTGCAGAAAAGACACCAAAGCCCATGATATGACAGCACTCAAAGTCATTGCTTGAAGTTCCATCTCATAATACACGTGCAAATCCTTTCACTTTGTTTCCTTTAGTGGAATGCAAAGTACAGCCTCAGTGTTACCTTGCAATCAGCTAGCATAAACCTTTCAAAAGTCCAAGTTCCACAAGCCAAATCTATTGCCGTGTAACAAAGGGGAAACCAATGCCTGTGCTACATGAAGGGGTGCGTGTAGGAACCTCCTGTGTCTGCTGATAGCTCCATAAACCTCTGCGTGTGTTCCCTGGTTGTCGCCATCCTACTTTCCCTCTGGGAACGAATTTACTGTTGTTAGATAGATTTCCATTTCTAAGAAAACCGGTGGTGTTTGTTGGTTGGGGTTTGTTGTTGTTGTTGTTACGTAGTTTTATATTTACCCTAGTGTTTCTGTCTGATCAAATCTGGTAAGTAATTTTCCCCCCATTGTATCAGGAATAAATTAGCATTTATTATCAGGACATGCAAGCCCTCAAATGGAGTTAAAAAATATAGCTTCTGAATGTCTCATAACATTGGAAAGATAATTTCTTCTCCCTCTTTCCCCTTCAGTCTGTTCCCGTCGTGCTCACTTTGTGAAGGTTTTATCCATTTCTATACTCATTTTTTCCATCATCATGCAAAAAAGAAAAGCCAATTAGCAGTGAAGTATAGATTACATTTATCTAATCAGTTGCTGGACTAGTTTTGCAACAAACGGATTCCTGATCAGGTTCCATGGAATAATTATCAGTCCCCACGAACACTAATGCACTCCCTGACACCTCTGAGGCTTTCTTTGTACTAATTCAAGATTCAACACTTCAGACACCTAGCTGTGTGATGAGACATTGCTTATTAATGCACCACTGACGTATCTTTCTACATGGAAAGTATTTCTTAGGATTGGTATTTTTGTACTAATTATCCTCAGTATCCTTAGGAGTTGTGTCAGCAGGGACCTTACAAAGTCTGTGGGCTCAGCTGCCCTGCTGAGCAGAACTGGAGATGGGCCTGAGCAGAGGACTGCTAGATGAAAGGCTTAAAAAACCCCCAGAATTCTCCAAAGAACGGTGTGGTTGAGGCGGGTAAAAAAAGACGCTGAAGAGCAGGAGGTGCCCTTAGAAGCCCTCAAGCTTTTGTTAGCAAGAAGGACCTCTTTAGTTACGTTAGTTTGGATTCAGGGGAAGAAACCTGAACTTGTAAGAGGTGCAAGCCTTGCTTGATCAGTCAGGGAGGGAGTCCTCCCTGAAGAGCGCTGTGCGCATCGTGTAACGCATAGTTTTGAACAACTGTGGAAACAGCAGACTTTTGATGGCAAGGTGAAGTGAACAGTTTTGTTCTAATGTCACAGAAATCAGGAGTTACAATAATTTTTTATTGCAAAGTTAATTCATTATATATTCTGTATTTACAACTGAACAGAGTCTTGTCTGATCACTTCTTCAACAAGCCCCCTGCACCCCCAGCCCCTCCCCAAGCAGAAGGGTTTCGAACACTTCATCCAAGGGACAAAAAAGTTAATTGACTTTCATACATGCAAAGTGTAATAAACCACCATAATATTACAAATTGTGGCTATACAGTAAATTCATTAAATCCTCACTATGTCTTGACAGAAAGTACATCTTGGAATCCAGAGTCACCTGCAGAGCTCCCAGTTAGCAGCGAAAAATGTGTTTTGCATCAGACTGATATGTCAGAAATGACAGGAGCTTTTTAAAACTTGTGTTTTGTCTTTTCGTTTCTTGCTGAAACTCTAGGGGCAATCCCAACAGTTTTTCTCCAAGCCGTTTCCCATTCCCTTGCGCCGTTCTGGCTCGGCATCATCCGGTGACGTACGGTAGTGGCTGCAGTCAAGTGACTTTCATACCCCCTTCCCTGGTGTACTGCTGTTCGGCAGTTGTTTGCAGTTACTCTGTTTGAGGAATTGGGAGCTTGATGGTACCTTCTGGGCACCATCGCCTACGGTGGTGGGGGGTCCGCGGGATGTGGAGAAAATGGGGCTGCTCTCTCAGTGAGAGAACTGGAAATGCCGTAGGAGGGAACTGAGGTTGTAGCAGCGCAAAGGCTAGTTTCATTGTGGTGGAGGACTGAAGGCGTTTGATCGGTGGGTGGGGCTGGCATTGGGAACACAGGGCACTTCCATGAGTAACCAGGTTTAATCAGCTCTATGCTTATGATTGATAGCTAATTCACATTGTGGAGGATGTGCTGTTTTTTTCAGAACCTCTGGGCTTGAGGGTGACAACCACTTAACAGTTCTTTCTAAACTAATTTCCTTGCCGTTCCTTGCTATCTGACCGTACAAATCCCAGTTCCTTCCACACAGAAAACTTCCTGGAAATGTTCTTACGGAGACATGTTAATATAAAACTTGCTGCAAAACAAATAAACAAATCCCAGATTAATGAAGCTTAGTCCACTGTATGGAAATGTGCCTGCAACTTTTGGAAACATCTCCCCATCTTAGTTACACCAGCAGGTATTAGTCAAAGAATAAAGTTCATCAAAATATTCTGTGCTTTTTTTGTGTTGGTTTGTTGTTTTGGGGAATTTTGTTGGTTGGTTGTTTTATATTTCTATTTTTTTTTTGCTGCAAGAAATACTTACCTACAGAAGGCATTTTATTCTGGTATCTTCTATGCAAACTAAGAGCAAATAACCTTCCCTGAGGCTTCAGAGTAACTTGCTAGTTCAACACAAGATTCCATAGAGAGCTAAGTAAGAGTTTTGTGGCACTGAAACACACAGTCCTCATAATTTGACAAATTTAGGCTGAGTTGAAGTGAATATGTGTGCTTAAATCAACTTTAATAAAACCTTTCAATGTGTAAAGAAGCAGCCTCTTTTACCTACATGAAGGGTAACACCTCACAGAAAAGCAGAGATGCTTACCCCTGAGGAAAGCTGTTTCTTCCTTCCCTTTTCTTACAGGCATGACTGCTTAGAGTTAAATGTGCATGAGGGTGAATTTACCCCTGCTGACAGTAAAACTGCATAAAGCTAAAAAATCAGGTTAGATTGCCCGTTTTTCTTGCCAAGTAATTCTTTTTGTCTTGGTTAGATATGGTACATTCAAAATTGCAAATGTTCATGGCTAATTTAGGAAGTTGTTAGTTTCTGATGTGGTTGTATCTCAATATGCCTTTTTTTGTCCTTTGCCTTATTTTTCCTAAGATTTGGAATCTTTTTTTGAAACATGGCAGAAGAGGTTTGCCAGCCTTTGGCTTACTCTGCCTGCATGGTCTTATTAGCTCTGCTTGTGATTTAGTTGCATCAAGCATCAGGAAATTATTTGAGATTTAATTTGTTTCTAATGATTCCTTTCTCAGCAAAATAGATGCTATCCTGTTTTGGGGACTGATGCTAAAAATGCTCTTGTAGGGGCTGGTATTTACACTTCATCCTGGAATTAGGCCATAATTGAGCACAGTTATGGCCGCTGGCATAACTGAACATTTAAAGCTTGGGTTTGTGGCTTCCGTAGAAAATGGAGCTTTCATCATTAGGAGAACTGCATGTTGCTCTTTATACAAATATTTTTGGTAAGGAAAGAAGTGACTTTGCGTTTTGAACGGGCAGTGTCCAGCTCTGTAGTGGTGCCTGGCATTGAGACTTCTGCTGAAATCGGAGGTATGCCGGGGCACCCTAGGAAGAGAGGCTGGCTGTTTAGGGAGACGTGTCTTCTGCCCAGCCTGGTAAATACGCTCCGTCTCTCTTGCATAGTTGTTTGTTTTTTGCTTCCATCTGTTTCTTCATCTCCTCCTATGTTAGAAACTGATCTTAGCATTGAATTCAGATGTACGTTTCTCAGTAGTCAATACATGGGAATGCAGCAAATGCCTTATTAACTGTGCTGTGTTCATCTTTGTCTTCAACTACGTTCACGTTGCCTGAGGATCTCTCTTATGTTTACCGATGATGAGCCCAGGTGTTCTTTGTATCTCATTGTTTCAGGGCTTGATAAGAAAGAAATAAGCATAAGCATGCTTTGGTTTTAAATAATATTTTTTGAGAAGATCAACTTCTAACAGGTGTTATTTCAGAGTTTCTATACAGTCTATACAAGAAATGTTTCATGGTAAAAGCTTGCATTTTGTATAACACTCCTGCAGCCATTCTCTAATGAATGTAGTAGCTCCAGAGCATAGAAAATCAGGCCTCTCGTGCATTATAGCATAGGCAGCTAACTTTTTGGTTTTACTGTATGCGTCTGTCGTCCAGCTTCCTGTATGAACTCATTCTCATATTTAATGCCGTAATCATTTACCTTTTCTTCACAAATGCTCCAGTTTCTGAGCAAATGTTAGACAGAAAAGCACTGGCAAATCATCACTTGCTACTAAAAGGTTTATGTACTTTCATGCCTGTATATTATATCTTAGGATATTTATTTAGAAAAGCCTGGCGGTTGGTGTTCATTAGACTAAAATCTTTGGTGAAGACAGCATGTGCTGTCAGCTGTTTAGCTGTAAGATGAATGAGTTCCTCTGTATTTACTAGCCAAAAATTATTTGGTAGACAGGGCAATGGTGTCGTTTCAGCCATACTACAAGAACTTACCAGGGAAATGCTTTAAAAATCAGGGTCGTATCCATATGTTCTTGGGTTGTTGCTTGTTCAATAAATTAGAAGAGAATCTCGTGTCTGAGGCTTTGAGTAGTCCCTTTGCCACTGGATGAAAGATGAGCAAATTGACCCATTTTTCAGGTATTAATTTTGCATTAGCAGTTTAGGTAAAACCTGAAACTCGTATTGGGAAAGTGAAAACGAAGATGGATTTCCATGACACGTATGCAGTTGTCAGTGTATTTTGTTATTGAAAAAGGCGAATTGTTATGGCCAAGTTATTTGCAGTGTAGTTGAGCAGCAGATAGCAATTTTTCTAATTAAATTTAAACATAGATGCATGATGAACTGATAGGCAATCTTGAATTGCTTTGAAAGCCAGAAAGCAATTCAGAAGCAATGATAAAGTCCTCTCTTGGGTGCAGTTTCGCCTTTAAAGTTTATGGATAAACTTTTCATTTGCATTTTTTTCACTCTTTTCACTCTAATTGCAGCCATACAGAGGTCACCACATTGATGTTGTGTTCACGGTAATGGACAATGTTAAACAAGTAGTAGTGCCCACTGTGGATGTACTAGCACAGGCTTTTTTATAAGTTGATATGGGTGATTTTGAATTAACTCTACGGAAATGACTCTTTCAGCAAAGTCAAAATGGACAGCTTTTATAAGCTATTGATTATCTGCTAGTGCATGATAAGGAGTCATAAAAGGTGTTTTAAGTCTTCCATTATGATTTTTCCCTCTCTCTTCGGTTTTTGTGATTGATTGTCTGTCTCCCATACGCAATCTCTTGATAAGTAGAGCCTTTTTTTTTAAAGGAAATGCCACTGAAATGTAGTGAAGCATGAAAAGGCTAAAATTACAAAGATATGATATTACAGGTAATTAATTTTTATATATTTGGTAGTATACCAAGATGGCACGGCTAATTAAAAAGAATTGTCGGTAAAATTGTCAGTAACCTTAATATGTGAATACATGAACCTGAGAATTGTTTTCTATAATCTTAGCAAGCAGGCAAGCACTGCACTTGCATGGTGTATTGATCAGGCAGGGCAGTCACTGTTCGCTGTCTAGGATTAACTTGCGATTTTAAATACAAATGTACGGCAGATAAAGGAGAAGGTAAGTTGGCTGCTTTTCACTTCAAGAACAAAAAAACCCGTGCTTTTAGCATATAAAATGTGATGAATGTTTAAAGAAACCAGATGTTTCAGTATTGAAAACACTGTTTCTGGTTCAGAAAATATAGCAAGGCTGCAGAGTAAGTGAATATAGTCTGAAAGATACTTCTCTGGTGGGGATTTTAACCAAGTTGCGTTTCAGAAATAGGGTTGATGTCTATGGGGAGGAGTAAAGTGATATGTCACAGTTTGAGGACAGGAAGCTTGCTTTAGATGTGGGGTTACTATGGTGGAGATCTTGCCTCATATGTTTGGTACGTGCCGGAAAGAGGGGGAGAATAGTGAGTTTCATTGAAAGCACAGGAAGACACGTGGACTTCTTTTTCATAATGTGAAAAGAGAATTGGTTGAACATGATCTACATGCCTTAGGTTTTCACTACTAATAATCTTTCTTAAAATGCACAGCTAGAAGTTTTAAGGGAAAAAGGATCAAGCTTGACTGAAAATTGAGAAGTTTTGGACAATATGTAGTAAAAAATGAAAGAGGAAAAGGAAAATATCATTGCAGATAATCTTTGAAGTTGTGTCTGGGGTGAGAGAAACACATTTTGTTTATTGCTAGGACTGGGTTATTGAGTGACCTGTAAAACACAGCGGGTATGGGGCTCCCTTGCCGGTGCCGGAGGAGCAGGAACTCTGGTAGCTCACCAGAAACCCTGTCTGGGCTGGATATTTGGCTGATGGTGAAAACAGGCAACTTTTCTGGGTGTTTATCAATCTGTAAAGTGACATTTTAGAGAGTTAATCTCAAATCTGATTCCTTCAAGTATCAAGAGTAAGGGGGGAATAAACTGGTAAAAAAGGCTGATTTTATCATATACATAATTTTCTTTTTTCCAAATATGGAAATGTTCCATTAATTGCCTTATTTATTGTCATCGTTAGTTACTTACTGGGAACACTAATGGAAATATTCAGTTCTTATAGCTTTGTCAGGAGCTGAGAAGAAAGAGGGTCCTGATTTTACTTGGAAGGAGTAACTGTGGAGCTGTATTTCAATTTCTGAAAGGAAATTAATTTAGACAATCTGCTTTGAATCAAACTTGAGTCGGGCACATCAGCCACATAAGCCAAATACATTAAACGTTTGAGAGAGATCACCAGGGTTCCTGGGTGGGTTTGTGTGCAGTAGTACAGGTTCACTAGCGTAAACCACCTTCTTGCTTGGCAGAACTAATGTCAAAAATCCGATCAATTAATGCAACACCAAAACTGCCAAACGCCCTAGTCTTAGTTGAAAAGACCTTGCTGTTTCATCCTGTTGCGTTCTTTGCTCATTCTCCAGTTTTCATTTTGAAGTTTGTTAGAAAGAATTAGAAAAAAACCCACCTGCCTCTTAATGGAGATGGATTTAGCCATAATGTGTGAGATCACAGAGCTTACAAAAATAAGTGAGGACAGCAGAAAAGTGATTCCTCATGTCTGTGAGAAATCCCAAAACCTGGGGTTTGAAACCATCTTGCTTTCTGTGATGCTGTTAAGGGATTTCAGATACGAAGTGACTGAACCTTTCTCTCCACACAAACTAGAGCTTCAGGAGAGGAAAGACTGCCGGAGAAAGTACCATCCTTATCTTGTTCTGAGCTCCGGTCTGTATTGTGAATATACAATCAACTACTTGTGTGATTTAATTGCTGTCTTGGATATTTGCCATGACAAAAAAGTCACTTTCACAATATGCATGTCTGTTTTCTAGTTCATAAAACTGTGTTTGTTACGGTGTGAAGTGGAGCTTTTGTCAAAGAGGAAGCATATGTATTAATTTATTTGATCCTTAAATGTCATTTAGAAACATTTAAAGGTTTTTAATGTTGACATTTAGACAAAATACTTTTACAGTGATGCTTTATCAGTGAACTTCAGAAAAATTCTCATCTATGTCGTAACACTGATCCTTGTAGAGATAATTATCGTTTCAATAGCTAGGCGATCCTGTTAAACTATCGCTAGCTGTTCATTAAGGGACAGAAGAAAGATTCCTCTTTTCAGCTTGTTGTCACAACGCAGAGGGTGCAGATTACATTAGTTCTTCAGTTAGTCAAATAATGATTCATCAGTTAAGGTGTCTTGCAGATACGTGCAAGAGTGCTTGCAAGTGATGGGAGATGAAGTATCAGAGGAGCTTCCTTGCTGGGGTGGACGCCTTAACCCTCGGAGGCTGGGGAGGCACTCTGAGTGCTGCTTCCCTTTTGATCACCACAGAGTCAGAACTGGGGCAGCAGGATTTGCTGTCCCCTTCTCGTTAGCCGTTGCGCACCCAAGAGCACGTGATTTGGCGCAGGCTTCCTCGCCAGGCTTGGCATTCACGGCACGGCTCTTGGTAGCAACGTAGGTATGGCACCTCAGAGCTCACCTACCTGGTTTTTCGGTTGTCCCATGTCTTTTAAGGCTAACTTGGAAGTCTCCTTGGTCCACTGTAGTCTGGGGTACAGATGTACCCTTGTTATACTTGTTGTTGTGCTCCCAAAGCAGTGTTTGCCCTTGAGGGGCCACCAGCCTTCCCAGCCGTGCCGTCCACGTTGGGATTGCACCGGGGAGGGAGCAGCCAAGGGAGCCTTGCTATCGCAGCCCAGCAGCTCAGTTTCTTCCCAGTGCCCTGACCCGAGTCCCTGGATAAAATGTGAAGAAGCCCGAGAGAATGTGTTGTGACATGCTGTAGGGCGTTTCCCTGCCTCCAGCTGTGGGCTGCACACACGATGTAGGGTAGGGACGGGGCAGCCCATCATCACCATTACCACTACAGTTATGTTTGTCTCTGCTCTGTGCTATTGGTAATGCTTCTGTAGAAAACCTTGCTTAAATCTTAGCAGTCTTCCCGCTAGAGCGCGAGGAAATTCCTGGTGAGCAGCAACACCCTCTTTGGAAACAGGAAAACGTGGTTAGTCTGCATTTGGCTCTGCATCGATACCTCCAGCTGTACAGCAGTGCTCAAGTTCAGAGCAGCTTATAGGGCTAGACAGGTAGGAGTTTGTTTTGTAAATAATTCCTGCTTTTTGTTCTGGAGGAGTATTGAGATTGAGAAAAGGAGCATTTAAACGTAAGAGTAGAATTTCACTATACTGTAAAAAGACGTGAGGATGGACTTATGGATGTAGCGAGCCTTGCGGATTGTGTGTGTGCATGCACACGTATGATATACCTGCATAGCTGTACAAATTTGTTGAAAGTTAAAGCACCTGAAGTACACCTAGGAAAACTAATTTTTCCTTTAACCTTCAATCGAATGGGTATTAATGCTACTGTTAATGTTACCATTAAAGCAGTGTAATAAAGTGGTTGTAAGAATGGTGATACAGAATTTGTAGCTGGCTGTGGGAAAGAGATCTCTACCTAAAATTATCTCTTGAATGGGTACAAACGTTAATGAGAAAAGGACAGTGGTGGATACAGTTTAAATCATTTGAGTGTTAGTTTCAGCTGATGTTCCCATGCCTGACCTAGAAAAGGGCACATTTAGTTGCAAGTACCAAAAAAACCCAAACCAAACCAACAACAACAACAAAAAAAAAAAAACAGTAAAGAAAGTGTAAATGTTTCTTCACAAAGCTGAGAGTGGTGGTCCATAGTGGTGTTCTGCTAACCCCAAATGTCAGACTCCTGTATGAGCCTGACCGATGGGAGCACTGCTTGGCTGCAGGTTCATTACTTCAGAAATTTCCTTCCCTTTGAGACTTTTGACCTTGCTTTTTCCTCCAGGTGAGAAAATGGTTCTACCAAAGTAAAGTTCTCTGAAGGAAGATACTAAATGGTTTGTTTTTTTTTTTTAATTTATTTACACAAACTAAGAACATTATCTTAAGGAAATCTATGTGTAAAATGAATCAGGCAAGAGACAAAGGATCTGGGTGAAGCACAACCTCTTCATTTCTGTATTTACCTTATCTGGAATTTTAGATGAGTCAGTGTTTTGGTGGTGGTTTTTTGGTCTGGTTTCATACAAATTTATATAGGAAAGGTCCCGCCAGCGATACTGGTTGTACTTCCCCAGAGGGTTCTCCCATGTCGCAATTAGAAGCGCTGTCTTAAAAATGGATAGTAGAGATATTTTTTTTGTTCTGTGAACCTGTCTGGGTTTTGAGCCAAGGTAACCTTTTGGCACCTACGGTGCCTGTAGCGAGGAGCACCCTAGCATGGTTGTATTTGGGTGAGGATCCTTGTTGTTCTGCCCATTTTGAGCCTGCCACCAGGTACTTTATTTAGACGTTCCCGACCTGCTGGTTTGCAGGAGGCAGCGAGCAGTGGACACTATGCACACCTCTGTAACACACGGCTTTATAGACCTTTTGTGTATTCTTTGTCCTTTTTTTCAGGCTGAAAGGTACTTGCTAAGCCAGAGCCTGTACGTATTCAGGCTATGCCCTGCTTTCAAGCATACCTTTGATCAAAACTTTTCATGCCTTTTATAATATCTTATATTGTGGCTAACTTTTCTAAAGGCATAGAGAAGCAATCAGTATCAAGAAAGATACTTACTCCTTAGCAGTATCAAGTAAGATTAGATATTTGCAAACTCAGCTGAAATTAGCAGCTCTTGACAAAACTGACAACTGTGTTCCTTTTTACCCTCTGAGAGAAATATGCATTTTAAAGAAAACAATTATTTTTTTAATATAATGAAGTTAGTCTTAGAAAAAAAATCTTTAATTTAGTATGGTGAAGTAAGTGTTAAAATGATCCTTAAAGAATTTCTATTTTTCGTGAATCTGTGTTAAGCAGAAGTAGGTGCGTTTGTCTTGGGTTTTACAACTTGCTTTTGTGCGGCTATTCTCTTGCCTCATTCTGAGTCCCGAGCAGCAATCACAGCCAAAAACCTACTGTCAAGAATTTGGAAGATAATCAAGGAAATAGTCGTCATAGCTTGTATGGAAAAAAGGGAAGTGTCAAAAAGGAAATGTTTATTGTTCTTTAATCACAGTCATCGCATTGGAACAAGGGAAACCTCCAAATTGAATTCTTGCTTTTTGCCTGAATTGCACAGGAGATTATACCTGCGTGCCAAGCCAGGAGGCCCATTGCATAATGCATTTCGTTTAGTTTCCAGCACAGATTCTCTGTTGGAGACATTTCTTATAAAGCATGTCAGATACAGAAAAAGCAATCTAGTAAAGGCTGTGATCAGATCCTGATGAAATTCACTTCTTTTTTGGACCTGCCATTCCTGGAAGACATCATTGATAAAAATAGTCTCTATTTTCCTCTTTGTGCTGATTCCTTATGCTTTCTTGCTTCTCTTGCAAAATATTTTTTCCCCCTCAGAGGTGGCTTGTTTCTGCAAATAAATGAAAGGCATTGTGTTTTTTGACACCTTACTCTGTTAACAACGTGATCTGTCAGGATATTTGAATTTTACAGTTTTGATTTTAGTAAACTGCACGAAGATTAGACACAACAGAAAACTAAGAACACAGCAACTATGGATTATATTGAGCAACAAAATAAGGTGCTAAAAGCTATTTGATAATTAGAGGTCTGAATTTGGAAAGCAGGTCCCTTTCTAATAATCTCATGTCTTAGTTTTTCCCATCAGTTAGTAAAACAGTTTTTTGCACCCCCGAGAAGACATGAGGGGTTAGTTCAGACATGTCAACTGCATGAATTATCTGCTTTTGCTTTTTATCAGTGGCTTTTAGAAATGAAAGTAAATGTCTTATAAATAAATAAATAGAAAAGTTAGATTTAGTCTAAACTTTCAGATCAACTCCCCATTATCATTACTTTCTGCTTACAAGTATGTTTGAACTGAACAGTTTTTTAACAATGATTTCATAATACCAATTTCATTATCTACTGTTAATTGTTAGGTTACCCTCGGTGCACTGTTACAACACAGTTCCTCTTTTACTAGCGGTGTTGGTAAAAGTGCCCCCTTCACCCAAGAGCTGCACAGCAAAGTTAATCTCCAGGAATGCTGCGCAGTGCTGCTCCTATTTCATTTTCATATCGAGTGTGGATATCTCACACAGTCTGGTTGGACTCTGCAACATCATCTGGTGGTAGGAAGTGTTATTTTAACAGAGTGTGGACCTTCGGATGTATGTGCAGTGTTGCAGACAAGTAAGAAGTATTGATCAGGTGAACCGGCTGCAGATCTTTAGGGTTGAGCAACGGCATTTGACGGGTTGGTTTCCTCATGGACGTTTGCCCTTTCTTGGGGAGCAGTGCCCTAGGCACAGAATTGTTGCCCTATAAACCTGTTTAGCTCCTGTGACAATTTCATCAGAACAGTTTCCTTCAGAGGATTTACTCTCCATTTACTTTCAGCTTCACAGTGTGTTTTAGATCTGTGCTTGGGGTTTTCTTCCTCTCTCTCTGTATTGGCTTTCAGTTGAGATTGTAGCCTAGAAGTTGGGTGTTCTGTTTCAAAGAGGGGGGTCAGAAAATCCCATTCACCCTCTATTCCTGTACATTTTTGTATTGCATTAGCCCTCAAAGGGTAGCATAGGAAATTCTGCATGCTCCTGATGCGAGGCCCTGCCTGTGCTCACTGATCAAAGGGAGCATCTGTAGGCGCTTGTAGCTATCAGTGGGAAAGCAAGGAGAGAGGGAGAATGGCGAGATCCTGCAAATGGGAGGTTTGACGTGACATACTCGATTTGACTAGTGACAAATTTTTGATAGTATCTTCAGCTAAATATACTTTTCTGGGGTGTTTCTTCCTTTTTGGATTTACTTCACTTACGGTTGGATAACTCTTGAAATATTTTCTGCGTTTTACTGACATGCAAGTACTTTATGATGGATTTGTGTTCATTAGGGTTTTATCACAGCCCCTGTACTGGCAAAGAATCTGAAGCAGCGGTAAGAAACGGTACAGGAATGGTTTTGCAATTCTTCCTGCTGTTTTAATACTGTGTGTTGGCAACAGTGTGTGCCTCTCTGCGCAGTGTGGATATAACTTGGGTAATTTCCAGTTTACAGCTTGTTTTCTAATCGCACGTTTCTCGAGAAAGCACAAGGAGAACCAGTATAACCATAATGATTAATCAATTTATCAAAAACTTTCTTGGTTTAATATTACAGGGCTCCTTTCGAAGGGGTAATGTATGTTGCTTTACTACTATTTTCTACCTGGCAAAAAGCTCGCTTTTGTTTGCATAGAGATGAGAGCTCTGCTGTCTTGATCAGTAAATTCATCAACTAAGCTATAAGTGTGATGTGTGTTGAATGCCTCCGGGCTTTATTTGAAGTCCATTGGGCACAGTTGCAGCTTTCTAACTAAGAAAGCTGAAAAAATAATACTTTTTCAGGGTTTAAAATGCTAGCATGAAATGTCTTTGGTCAATTAATTGCCCTAATATTGACCACCCTGTTCCGATAAAATACGTGTACCTATATTGCTTTGAACTGTGAGAGAAACCCAAGAAAAACTGATGGTTAAATGCAATGCATTGTTTTCTCTTGGAATATTTCGTGTTGTCAGTTATCATTCTGAAATACTCTACAATTCTCAGCACTTCCTAGAAAATGATGCAAAAATAAGTGGGGAAAGAAGAGAATGCTGCATCTGTATGTTCCTACAACTTGGCTGTTGCAAAGCATTTTGTGTGTCGTCTTTAGTTTTGTTCAAAGCAGTAGAGACTGTCAGTTGTCAAAGGCAAGAAACAGCCTGTGTGTTTCAGTGATTTAATCCAGTTCGCCAAACTCTTTTAGTATGTTTTAACCTGACAACAGAGGGGCAGGGAACTCTGGTCTTACTTCCTTGAAAATCACTGAGCCACTTAACTGGTGCAAAATTCAGTTTCCTGTGTCCTTGGCTAGAAATCTGGGTGCTTGTATGGATTCAGGCCCACGGCTTGGGGAAAGAGGGCAGTTCTCACACATACGAGTCCCTGCCCTTGATGTTTATAGTCACACTGCACTTGATGCTACCGCCCAATAAAAATACTGGTGTTCCTTGGGGGTGTCGGTGCGTGCCACTTGCCGCGACGGCAGCACGAGGTGTCGTGGGGTGATGGATGGTCGGGAAGCAGCAGCAGGGAAGCAGGGATTTGCTGGCAGCCGGGAAAATGGGAGGGCAAAGCAGCTGGGTTTGCTTGCAGTTACTGGTGGGGGATGGGGGTGTGGGGCAGGGAGGCGGGAGAGGATCGCCACTGTGATGCTTAGTAAATGTGAAGACTGAAAAGAAGAAAAAGGGAGAAGCACTTGGAGACGTAGGGAAAAATACAAATCTTTGTAATTTGTTGCCAACTGAGTGACATAATGTCACCTCTCTTCTAGTGTTGGAAATAATCAGTTGAGCTGATGCAGATCAAAATATTTAATTGCTGCCACATGAAAAAGTACCCTTTTTTTTAACCTCCCCCCCCCCATTAGAGTATTATAGTCTGCTGAATCTGAATAAATTAGTATAAGCTAGTATTTAGGAATCAGGTATGCTGTTCTCACAATTGAATGTATGTTCTTATCTCCTCAGAGAAGAATGCCTCCGGAGACATTTCAGGTTTTTCAATATTAGATAATTTATTGAACTCCTTACAGAATATGCTTAACTGTCCAGCATTGATCATCTTATAAATACCGTGCACACCCCCATGGAACAGATCATGTAGATGTATACGGGTGCCTTAGAGCAATCGAATAGGCAACACAGGGTTTACTATGAAATAGGAAATTATTTTAAAATAATATAAATTTATTTGGTAAGACTTGATTTAGGACAGGTTTTCACAGCCTTGTTAGTAATAGATATATTGGGTAAAGGTCAGTTGTGTCTGTGTCTGCCGAAGAAATGCCTCCACAGTTGGCAGACTGAAATATTGCAAGCGAACGTTCCTTTTTTTGGTGGATTGTTGCTCAAAGCACCATGATGAATCTTACTTTGGTCAACCTTAGTAATGCGTGTTTTCATGATATTCCTCCTTTTTTATGTGTACTTTTAGCAGTCTTTGTGTATGTCTTAACTTAATCTTTCATGTGAATTAGTGGGTAGAAAATGTCTCGCTGTGTTTGAATACAATAATAAATTCTAAATATGTCATTTTTTTCCCTTCTGTTAGTGGTTTCCTGCAGGCTAATAGACATAGGAGCACTATGGGTGGGAAGCTCGCCGTGGTGAATCTAGACTAAATTCAGGAACTCTTCCTTCTCCTATGGCTTTATCTTTTCCAGCAGTTGCTGACGTTTACTTCCGTCCACGCAGTGGTCCTGACACTGACTCCCAGGAACATCTCGGGGCAGGCAGGTGGGACCTGAAGTGGTTGTGAATCGTCAAAGCAGCACCCACCCCAGTTTGTGAACCCATGGCTGGTTCATGGTCTGTTGTCCCCAGTCACGTAAAAGGCAGTTGTTATTCATAAGCGAACTGCTCAAAGCCAGGCAACATCCTAGTTCAGTAAGGTTAACTGTTTCAGCTTCTCAGAACACCGTCATTTTTGTGGTAATAAAAAAGAAGCTCTGTGAAGATGATGATCTTGTTGTTCTAACTCTAAAACTTGTCATTTCCTCCCTTTTCCTTCTTATCTTTCCTAGAGGAAGCAGTTCTCCATAAATAGATGGAGTTGGCAAATGTAGCTTTGCATCTCAGGTAGACCGTGGCAAAGACAGGAAATCTTTTTGTCTAAAGCAGAGCTGCCCTCGGTATCAGCCGTGCAACAGTAATTGCGGTTGTGGTCCCCTGGCTTTAAAGCCAAAACAAAACCAAACCCCAATCAGTGCTTTTTTCTTTCTCATTTAAAGCTTAGTACTCGATAGAACGAGTGTCCTGAACGAGCCTATGGCACCTCGAATTCAGCGGAGCGCTGTATGTGGTACAGTATGGGTAGCTGACTTGAAATCCTAGACCGTTGTTTCATCTTGCAGTTAGGTTCTGTTTTTTCATACATATGGTGGTTTAGTAACAAACAGACAATAGTGAGAGAACAGTGTTAGATGCAGTGAGAACTGAGTACTGACCTGAGAGGTTTTAAGTCACTTAAAAAGCTGCTGTTCATATAATGGATGAAGTTGCTGTATTCTGGGGAGGGGTCTGGGTAAAACTGTAGGTATGCAGCATTAAGTTTAGCTCTCGCTCCTCAGAGGTTGAACCAGTTTTTATTTCCTTAACTTTGAGTATTTCTGAGCTGCTTGGCTTTAAAAATCAGGAAGGTGAGCTCCAGGTGAACATAGAAAGAAAGGAAGCTATTTTGTTCAGGTAAATGAGTTGCCTCAAATTGCTTTTCTCTTGCTTTTCTTTATCTTGCTTATTAATCATTACTTAGCAAAAATGACCCACTGTGGGTTTTTTGGCAACATGCTGGTTTTAAACCATTAGCAGTTTTCACAGAGATGCAAGATCCAAGCTGGTATCTTCCAAAGACTTCGTGCAGTGCTGAGAAGCAACGTTTTACCCCTAAAAAGTGGATGAGAGAAATCTCAGGGGAGGAGGATGGTGACGGGAGTTACAACTAAGGAAGGAGGAGGAGGCAGGTGGCAGTCATTTGCAGAATCGATCAAAAGTGGCCATATAAGAAGACAAAAGTCTCTCAGTTTGTTTTTAATCAAATAATTGAGTCATTCCATTTAACCCTTATGACATTTTACATATTTTTCTATTGAAAGTCTGGCAGTCATGGACGTCTTAAAATGTTTTAAATAAAATAATGTACATGCAAAATCTTTGAAAAAGATGTGACCTTAAATATAGTCACTTTTGGTTTATTATGCTTGAAAGCACGAAATGCATATTCTGCATCTCGGTTGTAAATTTCCTTTTAATCGTTCCGTACGGTATTTCAGTCACCATGTCATGGTGAAGAAAATGCATGTGTTTATGCAGTTGTCTAGAGATACTGTTTGGATTATTGAATGCAACCGCAGTCCTAAATTTATTAAGCTCTGTGTTAATAAATTAAAGAAATCATCTGTTCTTTTTCCTCACTATCCTTAGTAGGAGCTTAAAACGCTCTTGCGTGAATGCACACGGAGTGTTATGGCTTCCTTTGCAAGCTTTGGGACTCGTCAGTGATTTGTGGTTTAAAGATCTTCTACTTTAGATTTTTAAATGTATTTTTCAGGTAAGAAAAAACAGGCAAGTTTCTGCCAGTCATCATTATTTAACGCTATTGTATTTATTATCATGTTATTATCCTACTTAGACATCTGTATTCTAGCCATGTGCCACCCTTCGCAATAGAGGTATCAACTGAGAGCGTTTCACTGCGCTATGAAGGTGTGTGTGGCAAAACAGAAAAGCAGGGAGGAGGGAGCACCAGAGGCGGGCTCAGACGTGCAGGTGGCAGTCAGTGCCTTAACCAAAGGGGTTTTGTGGCTGGAGTATGTTCAAAGATGTACGGAGGAGCACTAGTGTCTGGAAGCTCAGTTTCCCTCCTCTCCAGGGAAATGTGGCTTATGGCTTTCTGCTGAATAAACAGGATTGTTGAAAACAGACCTGGCTCTGTTGTCGGTTTCTTTTCTAAACAGAAACAATTTGCAGCTAATTTTTGGCCAACCACACGGGTCAAAGAGTGAGACATGAAAAGAACATAGCAAATTAGTATAAGTGTTTTCCAGCTATGCTTTTGAATGAGTATTTGCTGTTGTGGTTTTTTTTGTTTTCTAGTCCTTTCAATTTTATAGCAGTAACTTCAGATAATTTCCAGTCGCGTCTTTCCCAGGACAGAAGCTCAGTGATGATGCTTTCTGAAGCAGGTATCATTGGATGACTGGGTAGGCGAATGGCACTGTTTTATGACATTTGTGAACGAACATTTTATTATTCACTGCTCATTTGATAATGAATTACGAGAGATCCTTCTGTTGAAAAGAGCTGAGGGAAATGTCCCCAGTGCTCTGTCCTCACAGCCCCTAAGCAGTCAAGTCTTGTTTGATTTCATTGAAAAGGAGGATCATTTTGACTCCTCACCCTCCCAAACGTAGATGAGAGGATTTCTCTGTGTGAGATTATTGAGGGCCTTTTCGTAAAGGACTGAATATGTACCAGGAAAATGTGAAAAAACTGGAGGCACTTCATTAAATACGTGGCCTTCAGAGCATAAAACTGAAGTCTTTTGCGGGTGACCCTCATCCTGTCTACTCTGAATAATTGAGTGTAATCTGTAATTCCCCGTACTTCGCTCTCCCCCGCGTTGCCGAGGTTGCGCAGGAGCCAGCCAAGCAGCTCCGGTAGCAGCACAGATCCCTGTGGATCTCCCCTCTCCGCCCGCGGGAGCGGAAAGCTGGCTTCGGCTCTGCCTCGCGTCAGTTGGCCTCGCTGTTGCTAGATACACAGGCATTTGCTTGTTTTCTGTCGAGACCAAATTTCCGTACGAGTGTTTTGTAAGGGAGCTTGTCAAAGTTGGCTGGAGGTCTACATGTGCTCTGTCAGAGGGTTCTGTGGTATCCATGCACCGGTGGTTCCTGCAGGGAACCGCAGCAAGATTAAAAGGCTGGATTTCCTTTGCAGAAAACTGAACTTTCCCTGGTGTATTGTATTTATGTACGTGTTTGCTAAGACTGTTACTATACAAGCCTCAGGCTTCAGGGCGGCATTCCCCCGGGTAGCCCTGGGACCCTTTTAATTTTGGTATTACGTTTGTCACCTGCTGTTCCTCAGCTACTAAAGCACTTTTAAGCAATAAATTGTATAGCACAGCAAGTTAACATGATTCAGTCTTGCCTTCCCGTAGAAAACCATCTGCCCCTGGCCTCGTGTTACTCTTCATCTGCCTTCATCAGTCCATAATGTCTCTGAATGCGATGATGTTTTGCAGGACGTGCTAGGCATCCTGCATGGGGAAGGTGCTGGCAAGGGCACCCGTCAGAGTCCTTTCACGGTGAACACAAAAGGAAGAAAAATTAGGTTTTGTGCCTACTACCTTATTCTCTCTGAGCTTTTTTACATTTTTTTTTTTTCTTTTTTGCCTTGATGATTTCTTGGCCTGCAGACTCCCTGCAGGCTTCCTGTCACCGTTCTGTTTGATGAAGGATTTATTTTTTTAAATTTATTAATACTTGTGATAACATTTGCAAGTTGGGGTTTGGGTTCTCTTTTTGGCCAGCCTGATGTGTTTTCTGCTATATTGAAGCACCTGGAAGTCTATTAATACCAAAACCAGTAATCAAGAGATCTCTTGCCTAATAGGGACAAGTAAATATCTTACTGCATATTTTACCCTAGAACTGACAGTATCTCCTTGTTTGTTTGTTTTTTAATCACCTGTTTCTGCCAGAGCTTGTGAACCCTTTTATGTTCATCATTTGGAAGTGGCTGTTTCTTGAAGGCCGTCGATTTATTCTGAGTAACCTTCCCTGCACCGCTGCGTAGCCATGCTGACTTGCCTTGCCCTTTCTCAAGCCTGTCTCAGTAAAAACCCCATGTGCTTTTTCTTTGCCTCCGAGTGACCATAAGCAGTCCTGGGCCCTGCAAACATTTTGCTTTCACGAATCTGTTTTCCCTTCCTTTTAATGAGTTTCCACCTTTTTGTGCAGCTCTGCTTTGAGGCTGAGAATGACAGTGATGGGGTTTTTTTTCTCTTTTGCAAGGATGCTGGTTTTAATACACAGTGGTGGCTGTCACAGGCCCATTTTTGTAACGTTTGCCCACTCTGTAGAGCTGCAAGGAGGCTCTGCCTCCTCTGCTTGAGTCAGGAGCCACCTTCTATCTGTACGGGACCGTGTCCTCTCCGTCAACGGGCTGAGCAAAGCCTCATCTCTTCTGTGAACCTCCTGGTGAGGATGGCGGTGGGCATTGTACCGTTGTGGTCTGCCGGTCCGTAGTGACAGCTGCCAACCGCCATATGCGGTGCACTTCTGGGGGGCAGGACGTCTGGGGGGCAGGACTTCTGGGGAGCTGCCCGGGGCCCCGTGAGCCCTAATGGCTTTGCTGCTCAGCAGCACCACATCAGTGGGACGTGGGGGATGTCGTGAGCACGGTTCATGCCTTTTACGTTTTAAAGTGCTCAGGAAAGAAGGAAATATCCCTATGGAATAATCATAGTTATTACTGCTATTGATTAAAGCATGTTTTGACTAAAAATTTTTAAAACAATTATTTTTCAGAAAAAGGATATGTACGCCTTCTGAAATGATCCCACATGTGTTTTTACAAATTTATTAACATATTTAATGGCTGTTTCTTTGTGCAGTTATGTTTTCGTAGCTCTAATTCAAGCTTAAATGAAAAAGATACTTGCATTATCTATGGAATATTAAAACAATAAAAGAGTACCTTTAGCTTTGCTTCAAGGCACATCAACCTATTTAGTGCAGAACAGCTTTAAACTATCCCTAAACATTTCAGCAGATTGCAACTGATCTTGCTGCATGATATCTTCTAGTTTATGAGCAGCCCATTTCAGGGTGTGTACAGTACTTAGAAAAACAATTTTTATGGAGTAACAGTTTAATGGATTTCACATTTCATTCTTAGTTTACTTATGTGTCTTTGTTTTCTTATACAACTTGCTTTTGTTCAGTTGATTGCTTTGGTTCTGAGGAGTCAGTGTAATGGTGGCAGCATGGGATAAAATATCTATTGTTCAAGTAGAGCCTGATTAATTGCAAGTGCTGATTTTCAAAATGCTGCTCTTGATATTCTCCTTGAATTGGAAAGTAAAGCACAAGCCTTTCCTATCTCAGTTATATATCCAACAATTATTATTTAGCCTAGTTCTGGCAGTCGGGTAAAGCTGACAGCTCATTATTGACAAGGCAATATCCATGGAAGTTACTCCAGCACAGACTCGGATGTTTCAGGTTGGTCTGCAATATTGTAATGGTGGGTTTAAAACCTTGCCAGCCTTAGCAAATGAGACTGTTTTTGTTGTGGGTATGTTTTTAACTTTAATGTGGATTTGTCTGAGAGTGCTTCAATTGATCTGTAAATTTAAAAATAGCATTTTAGTCTTGGACAGTTTTGTGCATAGTCATTTCTGAGCATGTGACTTTTATGCAGTCCTAAAGAATTTTAAAAATTCAAACTTAGTCAAATATATCTTCTCCCTTTATGCCTATTTTGAGCTCGTCTTCCTCATTACGCTTTTAAGAGTTTAATTTTTTAGAGTCAAAAGTGGGAACAGGCGTGTGACGAAGGACCTTGCCTGCTCCTTGGGGACTGTGGAAGAAGCCACGCGCAGAGAGGCAGAGCGAGGAGGTACCAGGCCCTCTGCGTTGGTAGGCAGGTGATCTGCACCCACAGCCGAGAGCTCTGTAACCACGCGTCACTGCAAGCCCTGGCTCATGAGCCTGGAAAAGCCTTGTCGGACCTCAGTAACCTGTAGGAAATTATTTCTGGGTGGGCAAACGGTGGCCAGAATAGCTTGTGTTATTGCAGATGACCATGTGGCTATGTATTCAAAATCACAGGGCGGGTATTGACTCTCCCCTCTTGCAAACTGCCTTGCATCCACTCCTGTCTTGTTCTCCTCCTCCTGGCTCACCTCTTTTCCCTCTAGGTTTATTGACAGGCATCGCTAAAGCTTTTGCAGATTTCTTCCAAATCTCAGCAGGAGGATTTCTAAAGGCTGTGCCAAAACTTGTCCATGTGTAGACTCATCTTATTCCTATTCCTATGCTAAATTTCCCTCTTGCAGAACATGGAACGTTAGAGCTTTCCAAAGCAAAGGCTGCCAGGATTAGTTGTATGTGGAAAAAAGGCGCCTGGTTTTTCATAGAGGTTACTAAATATTTTGGCCAGGCAGATAAAAGTTCCAAGGGGAGGGAAAAGACCAGTGCACGTACATTTGTGGGGTGGCTGTACTTCTAGTTGATTAAGCAGCCAAGGTTACCAAAACTGTTCTTTTAGAGTTGGGAATGGCAGCTCTGGTGTTACCACTGAAGAGTGTACCAGCATAGGAAAGCGTTAGAAAATATTCAAAGCAGCAGTGAGGGCTGCGTGCTGTTGGCAGGCACAGCAATGCTGTTAAGACGGTAGGTAAAGGCTTGGGCATACAAATACTAAACAAGGTGAAGGCCTGCAAATGCTTCTTCTGGCTTTCTGCTTCCATGTTTGGCATGGGAGATCGCTCCGCTTCTGAATAGTGGTGTGAATTAGTGCAAAGTCCATCCAAACTTTTCACATGTACCTGTCTTGAAATGTCTGTACCTTGGCTTGAATTCCTTTGGCAGTATGTATTCGCGTATCACAGCCACTCTAGCTCCTAATGATTCTCAAATTGATTTTGGTTTTATTTCCTTTCTTGAAGTGTATGCTGCATTTCACTGCTATGATGATGTCTGAAGTGTCTGATTCAAGGGACTATTTATAGTAGCCTAGTCAAGCATTTGCTTGAACATTTTCGAGCTTCCTTTCCTTGAAGGTATTATTGTAGTATAAAACGCATCTAAAAGAAAGGAGATTGCTGTAGAAATATATATGTTGCCTACTTAATTTTGATTTCAAAAGGGAGATGCGCTGTAGCTATTCTTAAATATGAGGGGTTTTTCCCCTGCAGCTTCAGCAAATATCCTTTTCAGTGGGATGTTTTTGTGTTAAGCCTAAAGATCTGCCTACTGGCTTTCTAATTTTTCTGTTTCAAATCTGTCTGATTTTTCATTTCAGGCACGTGTGAATCCCATCAGTGTCACTCCACCCATACAAGCCATAGATCAGGACCGAAACATCCAGCCTCCTTCTGATCGACCGGGCATCCTCTATTCCATCCTAGTTGGTTGGTGTCTGCTACTCTTGCTATCACTCACAATCAGTGGCTTTATTATGACCGGCCAGAGAAAGATTATCCAGGAGAATGGAAACCTAATAAAAATTCATATTGTGGTTAGTGGGGTGTTTGAAATCATTGTTCTACCTATTTATGTTTAATTGCAATTTAGAAGCTGATTTCAGACGGTTGCATTATTATTATTATTATTATTTATTCAGAATAGATTCAAAATAGTCTGGTTTAGCAAATACAGCAACACAGCAAGCGAAAGGAGAGACACTTGTCTGTGCCCGTAGCTGTGCTGCAATGCATTTTTTTTATTCACAGGTGCAAAACGCAATAGAAGATGTTAAGGAAAGGCAACTAGAGCAGGTTTCCTTCCAAAAGTCTTCTGGCACAGAGCAATCTAAAGGGTCTTACTGCATCCGCCTTTAAGTTCGCTGCCCGTGGGCCTGCGTGCTTTCCCTTGTAATTTAGTTGTTTGTTCAGTTGGCTGTGCTTTTTTTCTTGCCAGAGGGGAATGCAGTTCTAGAAAGAGTTCAGAGAATACCAACTTTGGGGGATTTCTTGTATTCTGCTGTGGTTTGTGGTTTGTTTGGTGGTGGCTTCCCCCCACCCCTCCCACCGCCTTTACCTTCCTTTGTTCGGCATTTGCTTCCCATCGCTTGGATTGTATGATTTGATAACGGAAAGGCAGTGGTTTGCAGTTGCAGACCTGCACCGGCCCTGCTCTTCCCAAAGTACAGAGACTGATGTTGCAGTAATTTCTGTTCCCTGTGATGAGCGTGGGAGCTAAAAAATTGTGGTTTTTTGTGGAATCACATCTTTTTCATGTTTGCTGTGTTAAACTGCAGCTACGTGGCTTTCTCGCCCATGGAGAAGTGGAAGTAAGGGTTTTTTAATGAGTGGATTATGTAGTTTTGCTTGTCATTTAAAAAAAAAAAGATGCTTATAGGTATTATAGTTCTGTTGTGAAAGGGGAAGAGTAGTAGGTTTGATATTTTAAGAGCCATCTGAAGAGGGTACGAAGGAATCGCTAGTGTACCAGGTACCGCTGTACTGAATGTGCGGGCCCTGAGCTCTGTGTGCAAAATGCAGGAGCCCGAACCCGCTCGGCGCCAACAGACTGGTCCTGAGGCACCTCCAGGGCTCTGCTCCCAGGACTCCGGCAAGGGACACGGTGTGACCCGGCAGCCTCAGCACGACAGACCTCAGCAGAAGAGAAATGAGGTTTTGCTTGGATAGCCGTGAAGCGAGCTAGATTCCTTCAGGCTGTAACTGCGTTCAAATCTGGCAGGCCAAGGGATGCATTGCTGTCAGCCAGTCCTTTTCCAGCAAAACTGTTTCGTAAGGAAATCTGTAAATACTTGTAAACATACCAGGTGGTTTTATGTTTGAAAATTGACTTGGCTTATTGGTAAATTCTCCTATTGACAGTTATGCCCTAGTGCAATGTTTAGTCCATTTTTTTAACACCCTTTGGGTAACTTGCAAAGTTTTTCAGGATTGAACTTATTAACAATTGTGTTTCACTAACCTACGATATTTTTAATGTTTGAGTGACTGTTTTGACCTCAAAGAAATAATTCAGAAAGATGTATTATAGCAGTTTCGGTTGGTTTGGGGGATTTTTCAGTTGAAAGGCTATCTCTTATCTTTTTTTTTTTTTTTTTTTGACCATGGTCTTCAAAAGGATTTTTTTTTTTTAGATTTTAAGCCTGTCTTCATCTTTGGCAGTATGAAGTGCTATTTATATTTTAGCCTTTACCTCAGAAAATTTTAAATGGTTTCACAGGAAACAGGCCTTGCAGATATTTCTTGTTATATGGATTTTTCCCTTACTTTAGATCTAAATGTAGCTGGTCTTTATATCTTTGGGTATGTCATTTTTTAAACACTGGAAGGTCTGAACTGTGTCCATAAAATGAGAGAATAAGCTACCTACCAAATATAAGATTGATTTTGAATTTCATTTGGTTTGGCTGAGTTCTAACTTGGTTCTTGTACCCTGCTTTCTTCCTCCCACCGCACACCTGTACAAGTCAAGGTTTGGCTTATGCTTCGGGCACTACGGATGTTACATATGAGGTCTGTGCACCGTTCTCAGCATCTTTAGGATCTACTGTGAAGATGTGTCTCTCTTAATGAAGTGCGGCATCGCTGCAGCGGTAACTCACTTCTACTTGATGTGGCTTAGTAACATCATCCCTAAGTGCCCGTAAAGATCTCTGCCTGTCATGCTTTCAAGCTAACCAGCCTTGCAAATATTGGGGCAGGTGCCTCAATGCTTCTTTCACCAAATCTAGTGATCTTTCCCACGAGGAGGGTATGAGTGAACCTCTCCGGTTCCAACAACAGCAGGTTCCCCTGCAGGTCATTGAAAACAAGTTAGACTTACTCAATGAGGTAATGATAACTGCCTCTGGAAGTCTTGTTCCTCACGTTCACGTGAGGATAGCAGTGCTGAACAAAAAAAGTGACTTGAGGGTAAAGTGCTTGAGAAATGAAGAAATACTCCAACTATGTTACTAGCCCATTATTTTCTGTTTGCTTCCTCATTCTGACTTGTGAGTACAGTCCTCTCGGTACGTCAAGAGGTCTGGATGTACTTGTTCAAGTAGTTACGGACTGGTACTGATAAAACTATGAAGATTAGGTGTTAAATATTCTTGAGGGTCATCCTGAGATTAGAGGACTAATTACAGCACCATACTACTGTATTGTTGCCTTCTGTTTGAATATTGGCTAAAGTACCTGATGAAAGAACTACCTTGCAAAGTGCAGTGAAGTGCCTCAGAGAAGAGGCTGGAACTGGGGCCATACTGTAACATTTAATTTCTTATAAAATGCCTGAAATCTTTACATTTAGAAACATGATGTTTGGAAATGTTTTTTTTATGCACTATTTTTTCCAATCCTTGACTTTCAGGAGTGTTAATATATTCGGGGCATTGCAGTAGATCCACATACAGTGGCTGGTGTACGCAAGTGTGTAAGCGAGCCCCCTGCCTTTGCATGTAATGTGTGTGCAAAAAAAAGGGGGTAGAGCCAGCTCACGTCCTCTCATCTGCAGTCTCACCCTGCTTTTTCCTTAGCACTAACAGTGTCACAGCCCTGTGCTACTCTTCTATTTACTGATTAGCCCTGTTTGAAGGTTTTCCCGTAGTTATTTTTATTAGTAATTTTAAGGCTTCCTTTTCCCTGGGGCTGGTTCTTGGAAAAAATGAAGGTTTTGTTTAAATCATCACCCTCTGGTTTTGACCCTGGGACTTCCTCTGTGATTTCTGCTGCCAATTTTGAAAAATTAAGTATTCTATTTGTGTGATATTTAAATGAAGAGCCAAAAGGCACAACAACCTTTTGGGGAGCTTCTCTCCAGTCCCGTGAGCTCCCTGATGCGTTTGCCTGGCAGGCAACACTCCCCGCAAAGGCCCTCCTGGCTCCAGAAGAAGCAAACCTAAGAGTGCTCTTCACCTTGTGGACATTCCCCGCTGCTGTAAGGTCATCAGGGTAGAAGAGATCATGTCCCCTCCTGGGCTGTCAGCTCGCTGCTTCTGTTACCTGGGCCAAAAGAGCGTAACCAGAGGTCTGCTGAGCACTCTCACGCTCGTTTCTTGTGTGAGTGGTGCATCTCCACGTACTAAAGTGCAGAAAAGCAACCACATGCCACCCTTGGTGCGGGTGCTTACGGACCCACCAGTGCATGCTGGCCCACCGCCTTTAGATACTGTAAACCTCCAAAGACACAGACCAGATGAGTTTCTGGAGGCAGGAGACTCAGAGCTCATCCAGAGAGCTTCAGACCTCTCTGCTTTTCCTGGGTTACATCTCCTTGCAGGTTGGACTAGTGAGAGACTGGCAGTGCGGGGGTGACGTGAGCACTTCTCTGGCCAGTAGAGCTTATCTGTCATATGCAGACGACACATTTTGAAGACACACAGTTACAGTTGCAGTAGGGAATTCCTCCTTTCTGAAGCAGGTCAGGCAACAGGTGGACAAGAGGGTTGGTCTGCTCTGTTAAAATACGAATATTTTTGTGCATGCAGCTGTGTTTCCAGAAAACTTTACTTTCAGAATTTAAGGTGTCCTGGAGTTTGGACTCTTTCTGTGGTAGGCAGCAGCTGAGCAGGCATCATCAGCTGGGATTCAGGCAATCCAGCTCTATTACACTCTAATCTTTACTTTCTTGTCGTCCTCCTTGCTGTCTTTTCCTCCTTTACCTGTTTTTTTGGGTTTGGGTTTGTTTTTTTATTTTTTTCTTCTCCTTGGATTCTTTCCTGGCATCCTTACACAATATTAGCGTCATCTTCCCTGCTGTAGATCACTTTGTGCTCCTTACAGCCATCCTCCCTTATGTATTTGCTCTCCTTCAGGGAACATACTGGTTTTTACTTTTGCATTTAGTCCTTCATTTCTTGATTTTCCTTAGCTTCAGCATTAGCCCTTGTGATGTGCAACCTCCTAAGACTACAGCGATCCATTATCTGCCAAAAGCTTGCAGCTCCTGCTGGATGCCTAGTGCTTTTAAAAAATTAGATCAGTTAATTAGGAGTTGAAATTAAAAGGGGGGGAAGGGGAGGGAAGACTTGGAGCTAGAAACTCTGCATTTACATTGGCGGTGTAATAGGAAAAATAATCCGTAGTGGTTCTTCCTCTCTGGGTGTATGGCATCCATATGTACAGAGATATTTGTAGAATGTGTACGGTGTGTCTGTATGTGTGTATATATATACATGCACAATATATATACAGACATGCAAAATATATATGCGCAATATACACACAGTATAACAAATGGCTGTCATATGATGAGCTGCAAATTAAAGTATTGCATATGAGTTTGGACAGTAATCTATCTCCTGGGATAGCTACCCGCTTTCTAAAAGCAGTTTCTAATCATTTCACTTGAAAGGTGAACAAATAATAGCATCATTTATCAGAAAAGTGGTCTCTTTTTGTGTTGAATCCTATGCCTCGCAATATTTGTCCTGCTCTCATGGTGCTTTAAGTTATCGTAACTCATGAGCTCGGAGGACTTACTGGGGCATTTACGCTGTCAGCCAGGAGTGCTTTATGCCTCTCAGCTGCCACACGGGACTGTTCCTAGCCCTAAAATAACTCGAGATCTTAGACTTGTAATCTGTATTTTGGTTTCTTTGGATACTTTTAGTAATACTGATAAGCTGGGAGATGCCGGAATTCATGCTGTTTCTAAACACTTTGGCTTTCTCAGCCCTGCTCTGTTCAGAGTTGTGCTCTCACACCTCCCCAGCTGAGAGTCAGGCTGGTTCCGGGGAAGTCAGACAGTTAAACCAAAGCAAACTGGGATGAGACAAAGAGGCTAGAGGAGGTGGATACGGGTTTCTGCTGCGTAAATGAGGAGAGAACATCCCGTTGCTTTTCAGGAAAAAAAAAATCCAAAGATATAGCCTCTGATCCCTGACCGGTGATGGACTGTTTCTGAACAGTATCCCCTATGCTAATTGCTTCCTCCTGCACTGGCAACTAATGTCCCACCATTGCTACTTTTTTGTGTACTTTCTTTGAGAATCATGCAGTTCGAAATCACTGTAGCTTAATTCCTCCCTCCTCCTGTGTCAGGTTATGCTGCTTAGAGCCTTTTGGCTTTAGCACGGTACCATGGGAAAGGTTTTGGGCTGGAACTGCCTCGTTGGCCAGCCTCGGGGCCAGGCACAGCAAGGTCATGGCTGTCTCTGTTCCTTACACAGCCCTTGCTGGATCTCCAGGGGATCGCAAATCTGTTCAGTCTCTGACTGCTGCTGTTTTGATGGGGCTGGAGAGGGTATCCTGTAACCTCACAGCCATGAAGACACTATTTATTGCTGACAATAAATGGAAGCTGTTAGATGCAGATGAGGTTTCATCTGATGCTTCCTCCCTGATAAGAAGCTTCTTTTCTTAGAAGGCTTTCTAAAATAAAGTATCTGTTGTTATTACTTATGTATATGTTATTAATAACGCATTAGAGAGCTTGCCCATAGGTGCAACAGAGGGCTACGAGAACTAAAGATTTTAAAAATTGCATTTTAAATTGCAAATGTCAGGGCATCGTCTGTGAGCAATAGCGTGGCGGTCATGAACTTAGTGGGAATGTCTTCGTCACATACCTCGTCGTGTATTCTCTTCGTTTAAACATGAGCCCTCAAAAACCGGTTCACAGCGTTCTCTGCTTTGTGACTGATGTCAGTGTATGCCCCACGATACTTCAGGGGAAATGTCCGCGTACGTGTTTAGCAAGTTGGGTGTCAGGGATGTGGTGGGTACAAGTGGAAGATGATTGGCAGTGAAAGCTAATTTCTCCATATGCCCTCTTATCTGATTAGATTTATACATATCTCCTGGAAGCCAAGGAGCAGAATTTCCACCAGCTGCTGGTGTGTTTGGGCTCTGGTTGTTATCAAGTACTGAGGGATTCCCAGTTGAGAAGAATCTTCATGGTTAGGGAGAGTAAGGAAATAATGATAATATCGAACACAGAATGTTAGTAGTGTCCTTAAGCTCCATGTACGCATGGTGCAATTTTTTATCCTTATAATAGCAGGATTAGTTGTTGTTCCTTTGATGACTAATGAGCAAAAAATATCATTTAACTAAATCTTTCAGAAACAGCATTTGTTCAAACCTCAATGTCTTTTTTACAGGTACTCCTGAGGATTATCCACAGTATTTCCATATGAATCTCACAACAGCTGTACTCACACTCCTAAAGCCAATAAACAGGGATTTACACCAGAAGTTTGACTTGGTTATTAAGGTAATTTTGGCTGAATTCATATTTCCATACGCTTTTGAAAGCTGCTTAGTAACAAAAAACTCTAGAGCAAATGTGGGGTGGGTTGGCTTGTCTTTCCTGCTTTTTCTTCTTTATTTTTTAGCCTGTTGGGCATCATTGAGCACGACCCCAGGGAAGAAGGGTGTGAAGCATTTTTGAAAAGGGAATGTGTCGGGGTAGAGTGCTAACGTTTCATGTTGTATTGATATCGTATGAACAAACTAAGTACTGCTTGTACGTTTGCTTTTTGCCAACTCAGTTGTCCTGAGAATGCATTTGTTTTGTATTTCGTGTTTTCTCCAGTTCACAACCTGTGCTAGACTGTCATACAGACACAAATAATTGTCTGAGTACTGAATATTGGGAGCACGCAGAACAAAAGTCATCTCCACATCTTTTAGCAATTTTTCTGTGGTGTTTGTTATTTTTAGTGGTGAGGTTTTTTGTTTTGTGGTAGGGTTTTTTTGGGGTGGGGTGTTTTGGGGTTTTTTGTTTGTTTGTTTTGGGGTGGTGGTGGTGGAGCTTTTTGTGTAGGTTTTGTTTTGTTTTTTGGTTTTTTTGTTTTTTTTTTAATTTTTTGTGCTTCATTGGTTTTGTTCAGGAATGATTTGGGGGGAAAAAAGCTTACTCCAGAGCTCTGCTACTGGATTAAAGCTTTTGAAATATAACCACTGCTGGTCTCATTCAGCTCCTACTGCTTGGAAAAGACATAAACCACTTCTGTGTGGTTGCTCTCTTCAAATCCTGCCATTGATGAGGAGAGTTGGCTTCTCTCCTCTTTTGTACGTACTGCTTTGTTCTTAATTTTACAGTCTGACTCGCTAAGAGTCTGCAGTTCTCCTTAGCTGAGCCAAGTGATCGCAGCCCATATCAGTTAGTTGTGAAAAGTGTGTCTTTACAGAAAATCTCAAGATGTGCCTTTGTCCGGTTACCAAGTCCCAGCTTTGCAAGTATAAATTATTTTCAGTATCTGCTGTTTTCTTTGCCAATTTGAGGATTAAGAGGAAAAGAATAGGAGGTGATGATATCGATATTTAATTGTTAAACTTGTTAAAAGTAGTAAGCTATTAATTTCACTTTGAGCAAAATTGTCCAATGCCGTAAGCTTTGCTGCAGGTGACAGGTGTGTAACGGACTGCAGATGTCAGTTCAGTAAAGGCGGCCTCGCCTCTAATACCAGTAGAGCAGAATTACGTCTGGTCCTTTCAGAGACAGTCTAGAGCTGTCCCTAAAGCTGTTGTCTAATGACACACAAAGTTGTATCGGCTTTGCAGTATTTATTAGTAAGCAGAGGAGCAAATAAAAGCAGACTAGCAAATAAGACTAGTCTGTTTTATAGTAGTAGATTGCTTGTGTGTTTATCAGTGTATTTCATTTAGAATAAAGAGTGGGCTTTCCAAACTAGCGTATTTTTTTTTTCACACAGGGGTGTCATAAAGCTCTTGCTGTTAGTATTATTTAATCTACTTCTAAATACAAGGCCTGTGCTTATATGGTAAGAATGATTTATTTGCCTCTCCTTCTCCCCTCATTTTTTTGGGGGTGTTAATGGTTGCACCTTTGGCAAGAGCAGCTGCTTCTATACCAGCCTGTGACCATCTTTGAAATCATGGGCCATAGTTTTGCTAGCTCCCAGCCTCGACGCTTTTGGCCTGTTGTGCAGTCAGACCAACACGCTTGCTATCGTTCCTCAGGCAAAATCTGAGTAGGATTTTGGTTTTTGTTTTTTCCTCCAAAGCAGAAGCAAAGCTCAGGATTTTTTAAGCATTTGGTAGCGGGAGGAGCAGTGAGACACGCTTCTGCTCTTGAAATAAGGAGGGGCGAAGGAACATCTTCAAATACGATGTGACAGAGCGACTTGGGTCCCCGACTGTGCCTGTGCATGGCCGTGCAAAAGCTGACTGTGGATAGTACCTGTGTAACTTGTAGGAATTCTTCTTTTTTATATTAACTCTGAGCATTTATTAAGCACAGGAGAGTAAGGCCAGATTTGCAGGCTGCTTCTGTGCATCTCGAGAGGGCAGCAGTTTCTCTGGGAAGATGGTAATAAGTTTATTATAATACAGGTCCCTTCTGTATCTTCTGAGGAATATAGCCGATTATAGTATGACAGAGGAGGATATAAACCGCAGCTTATACAATTTTTGAATATCTGGGCGCCTTTTTAAATACTTGTGTTATTTCCTGCCTCAGCTGATTGTGTGTGCATCAAAGTACAAAGCTTGTGTATGCTTAGAGTGAAATAATTTGTGATTGCTTTCTTTTATAAGAATCTATTTTTGGGTTACTTCCTGTTGTGGAGTTCTGCTGCCACTGGGACAGGTGAAGAAACTTAGGTGGATTAATAGCAAAATAAATATGCTAAGAAGTGACGTGTTGAAACCCTGTAGCACTTTGGTTGGTGTTGTTGTTGTTGTTGTCAAAATTCAGCAGCGATATACAGTAGCATAATACATCAATTAAAAAATGAATTAGACTGCTCTGGTACCACATTCTGTCTGCCTAAATAGCAAGCTCTGTTGTTAATGGAAATGTTTATAGGCGGCATTAGGTTCACATTGCTGTGTTACATGTGCAGTCAAGAGGATAAGAAGGAGAATTATCAGTCTGTAAGAATGATAATTATCAGTCTGTAAGAATAATAATATGCCACCTACTAGAATAATAAAAGTTTTAATGCTGTGTTGTTCGGGGACCTTTTGAACTGGTATGATGTCTCAGGCTTGTACCAAATAAAATCTTCGCATTCTTGTTTTGCACATTCTGAAGTTGGCATTTCTTGCAGTGTTGGAAGTTGTGGAATCTGATTCTATTTTATCTGGAGGGGTGCAATGTGTGATGGTTCCTGTTAAAAAGAAAATAAGCTATTTTTACAGAACTGACTAAACATAATCTTTAAAATATTCCCTTTGATATCAGGAGATCAATTTTTTCCCTGCCAAAATATTATGGAAAACAGTGAAATGGAAAAGGTGGTTAAGTCAATACATGAATATTGGAACGCGTGCAGTAAGGCGAACAGGCAATTGGTGCGCTCATCTGTGGTATAAAAAGTGCATTGCTGATAAATGCTGAATTCTCAGATAGACAATGGGAAAAGCTAAACTACTTAAGAAATGCTGGTTTTCAGCTTCCCTGCTATCTCCAGAAGTTATCTGGTGATAAGCCAGGAGGCAAACCTGTTGGCGCTCCTAGGGAAGCTCCTGTCACTTCCATTCCCTGCAAAGCAACAGGGGCTTTTACAAAAGAACATTTATTTCTTTTGCCTGTCCCATTGAAATTTCCACGTGGCATCTCATGGCTGTTGCAGTACACATGTGGATTTAGAGCCTTTAAACTGAAAGGGCTTTCAAGTGTTAATAACACTGTACCTACAAATATAGCCTATACGAGACCCAAAACGTGTAAGGCTGTGAACGGGAAGCACTTGCTGTTGCTCCTATTATAAAAGATTGTTCCTGACATGCAAAACCACACCCCATAATGCGGATTCCTTTTTTGAAAGCAATTACTGCCTTTGGAGTAAGTTTTATTTATAAATATATATATATCGTTTTAAGATTTATCCATAAAGGTGGGGACTTTCACGTCGCGGGTGAGCAGACAATTCGCAGAGAGAACGATGTCCTCTGGAGCAGAGTCCTGCTTTAGCAAATGTAGTTGCTAGAGAAATCAAACCTAAGCTACAGTGAGAGGGAGCACGCTTTCAGCAACCTCAAAGGCTGAAAAATAATTACAACTTTGATCTGCAGCCTTGCTGAAACATCTCCTTATATTTGCAATAAAATAATAAATCTACTAAAACTACATTTCCTTAGCATTGTCACTACGGTAGTTATATTTCTCCTGGAGGGCAATGATTTGTAACAGGAAGGCATAGACTCACAGAATCATTAAGGTTGGAAAAGACCTCTGGGATGATCAAGTCCAACCGCCAACCCAACACCCCCAGGGCTCCTAAACCATGCCCTCAAGTTCCACGGCTACATGGTTTTTTTGTTAACACGTGCAGGGATGGTGACTCCCCCACCTCTCTGGGCAGCCTGTGCCAGCATGTGATCTGTTTAGTCCTCAATAGAGTTAATTTCACCTCTGATACCTCTTTGCTTGTAGAAGGGGATATATCTGCCTGAAGAAAATGGCAGCAGCTTTGATCACCTTTCCGGAAAAAACACGACCATTGCACTGTAGATATGAGACTACGTTCTTGTTGCTAGCTCTAGGAAGTGTCAGTGAGCTTTTTGTATTTTTTTAAAGCATGTATATCATGAAACAAATAGGAAAATTAACCAAATTTATGCACTCTGATCCTTTCCTATTTGAACATCAGTTACTTATCAATCAGACAAAATCTAACCTGACAGTTCTGTTAAAATCAATTAGCAAAGTAGATGGACTACTGAAGGCTACATGTGCTTACACAGTCAATGAAGCAGTAATGAATGGAAATGCTATGCTGGAGATGAATTTACGACACGTCTGAGAGACCAGATTTTGCTAAAATTACTCATGCTGAGTATTTAGTTCATAGGGACTCACGTGGCTTTCATAGTAGTGTGAGGATGAGGAGCTACGCTACCACGGGGGCTGTCAGTCCAGCCCAAAGAATGCATGTGTAGAGATTTGGGGGAGAAGTTGTCATGAGCAACTTTATAAAATACTTAAAAACAGCATGACTTCATAGAATATTTCAGTGTCTCGTAAAGCAAAAAGTAATCCTCCTGTAAATAAACAAATAGCGATGTTGTTTACTATGATTACAGAAATTTTGTCAACTCTATTAAGACCCAGGGTGCTCCTACTAAAAATCTGAATGGTGATACAAAGTGAAAGAGGTAGGAAAAGTATTTTCTTAGCAACTGTTGCGTAACCAGTTGAGAATATGCGTCAGCAGTCAGCTCGGGTTCTCCAACACATCAGTACTGCAGTGGGTTGGTAAGTAAGGAAGAATCAAGAATTTTGTTCATTTAGGATTGCTGTGAAACCTGTAGGAGTTGCAATAGAAAAAAAGACTGCAAGTGTTTTGAGGCCAATGACGTATATGCATACCATTTCACTTCATGGTCGTATCTCTCTAGTCTACGTTACTTACGTAGAACAACTAATACCTGAAATTTTCTCCAGTGTAAAGAAAATGCATGCATGTCGGATTCAAAATCAGGATAGGAGTTTCATTTCTCTCACAAGAATTGATTTTTCATTTTTAATGTCATGGGGATACTTGTATTAATGACTAAAATACATTGAGTATTATAACATGAGATAGAAGAATAGAGGAGTGGTTGTTTTAATCTTGTGAGGACACCTGTGTGCTGGGGAAATCAAATCTATAATGTAGTTTTAGAGTAGGTTTTCCTACCACCTGTATGGTTGCTTTTTAAACCACTCTGTTGTATTTGATTGTATTTATGCCATTGGGAAATTGGGAAGGATTAATGTAAATTGGACATCTCAATAAAAACTCCAATTAGATTCAAAGAAAAAAGGGCAGGGGGAACAAGTTTCCCAGCCTCAAATAACATTTGTAGCCTGACTTTTTAATAAGAGTTTTCCTTGGATCTGGGAGTTTTACAACTCTTAGGGAACAGACTCTTAGAAACAGAATTGCTTTGTGTCACAGTTGCTTGATGTTTTTGGTGCCTTCCCAACAGTGTTGGTAACAGAAGTGTACTTCAACACCATGCCACAGTTGTGCAGAATATTGTTAAAGAATATCCTTACAGAGTATTTTCTGTATCTTAGGTACCTATCTCAAAAGTCTCTTTTCCCCAGGTGGTGTTTCAGTCAGTTTGGCATTAACCTCATGACAAATAATACCACAGAAACAGTTCTGTAATGGGATTGTGTTTCCTTGTTCTTTAGGTGGTAGCAGGTCAATGCCATGTGTCAGAGTTGAAGAGACTGTTTGAAATTCCAGTGTCACAAAAAAATAGTTTGGGGTCCCCTTGGGCAAGAAGTGCCGTGGAACTTTCCAGCAGTAATATCTACTCTGTTTACTCTTTAGGCTTGAATCTTTGAATGGAGTGTGATTTCCGATTTTTAGAAGGCTTCCCACTGCCGAATTGGCTGTGGCATCTATATAGGCTGTGACTAGTCACAGGAGGTTTTGATAAATCAATTCTACTCGCTTTGAGTTTGCATGTAGAGACTGAGCCAGTGTGTTAGCCAGACCAAATTCCATGTTAACGACAGAAGATTGGGTATAAAGCTTGGCTACAAATATAAAGTGCCATCCACCAGTGCGCACATTTAATTACATGAATACTGTTGTGATTGATTGGATATTAGGAAAAATTTCTTCACTGAAAGGGTTGTCAAGCACTGGAGCAGGCTGCCCAGGGAAGTGGTGGAGTCGCTGTTCTTGAAGGCATTTAAGAGACATGTAGACGTGGTGCTTATGGACATGGTTCAGTGCTGGACTTGGCAGTGCCGGGTTTGTGGTTTGATTCAATGGCATTAGAGGTCTTTTCCAACCTGAATGATTCTATGATACTGGCATGGCATGCATTTGTGCGCCTGTTCCGCTGCACATCCGAAGAAACCGCCTGGGAGCTGGAAAGGTCACTTTTCCTTTCCAGTGGAGGTACTTTGCATCAGAGAGATGCTCCCAGTTACATGTATCAGCTGTTCCAGTATAGTTAAGCTGTTTGCAATATGCGCGACTTTCCCTGATATGGATCTCAGCAGAAATGACAGAAAATGATACTCTCCTGCTACTCATACTGAAGGTTAATTGGTTTCTCTGTTCCTGTTGGGAACTTCATTGATCTCTCCTGTCCGTTGCTCTTGAGGCTGCTGAAAGCTTGCTGCATTACATGAAAAGAAGGCATAGCTTCATCAGCAGTCTCAGGATGAAACTGTGGACAAATGTGCACTTTGAAGGCAGAAAGTAAAGTATATATACGCGCCATGTTTTCTGTGGTCTATTCATTGAACAAAGACTGTTTTCTGTTCAGAGCGGAAGTACAGGGAGGCTCAGTGAGGATGCTTTGCAAGCTACTAGCTGGTGCAGAGGGCAAAGCTAAAGAATCAGTGGCAAAAAACAGGTAGGTCATTGAGCACAGCTCTAGGCTGGGGCCCTTTGCTTTTTTAGGAAACTTGGGAATGATCTCAAAGGTTGAAATACTGAAATTAAAAAGCTTATTATGATCCTTATTTTATGATTACAGAATCATAAAATTGCTGAGATTGGCAGGCGTCTCTGGAGATTGTCCAGTCCAACCCTCCTTGCTCAGGTTGGGGGTTAGGGCAGGTGTTGAGTACTTCCAAGGCTGGAGACTCCACAGCTGCTCTGGGCAACTTGGTCCAGTGTTGGACTACTCTGAGATTAAAAGTTTCTTCTTATATTTAAATGCAGTAACTTATATTTCTTTTTTTTTTTTTTTCCCCCAGAACTGATCCCAGTGCTCCAGATGTGTCTCACCAGTGCTAAGTAGCACTTGACCCACTTAGCAATGCTTTTTTCCTAATGCAGCACAGGTTTGCTGCAAGGGTATTTTGCTCAAATCATCTACCAGGACCCCCAAGTCCTGCTCTGCAAAGCTGCTTTCAAGCTTTTTGGCCCCTTGTGGCAACTGGTGCCTGGGGTTATCTCTCCCCAGGTGCAGGACTTGGCATTTTTGGGGTTTTTTTAACTTCATGAGACTCCCATCTGCCCATTTCTGCAGCCCGTCAAGACCCCTCTGAATGGCAGCACACCCATCTGGCAAGTCAGCCACTTCTCCCAGTTTTGTATCGCCTGCGAACTTACTAAGAGTGCACGTGGTCCCATCAATTGGGGCATTAATAAAGATGTTAAATAGTGGTGACACCACTATTGACCCCTGGGTGCACCTCTATTAACTGGCTTACAGCTGGCCTTCGTGCTGTAGCAGCCGAACCCTGTGTACCCAGCAGTTCAGCCAGTTTTCAGTCCACCTCATTGTCCATCTATCTAGCCCGTACCTCACCAGTTGTCTATGAGATCATATGGAGACAGTGCCAAAAGCATTACTCATGTCAACCTAAATAATACCCGCGGCTCTCCCAAAACCTACCACGCCATTCACCTCATTGTAGAGGCCTATCTGGTCAAGCATGAATTGCCCTGCATAAATCCACACTGATGACTCCTAATGTCCTCTTTGCCCTTCATATGTTTGGAAATGGTTCCCAGAATGATTTTCTTCACCATGACCTTTCTTAGCACTGAGGTGATGTTGACAGGTCTGTAGTTCCCTGGATCTTCCTTCTTGCCCTTCTCGAAGACAGAAATGACATTTGTTTTCTTCCAAACCTCAGGGACCTCTCTTAATTGCCAAGAACCTTTCAAATGTAGTAGAGAGGGATCTTGCAGTGACATCGGCCAGCTCCCTTAGCACACGTGAGTGCATCCCATCAAGTCTCCTGGCTTCGTGTATGTCCAGTTTGCTGATACATATCCCTAACCTGATCCTCCTCAGTCTTCCTTGATTCAGACTTTTCTCTGGGTCTCAAGGATGGAGATTATTGAAGTCAGGTCTTACCTGTCGAGGCTGAGAAGACAATGACATTGAGTATTGCAGTTTTTTCCATCTCCCCTGTTGCCCTGTCCCACTCAGCAGCAGGCCCACATTTTCCATAGTCTTCCTTTTGCTGCTGATGTAGAATATAGAAGTATAGAAGCCTCTCTTCTTGGCATTCAGTTCCAGGTGGGCTTTGGCTTTTCTAAACCTGCACGTTAACTGTAACCTGCATGCCCAGACAGTGCTTCGATAGTCCTTCTGCATCACCTGTCCCTAGTTCCGGTTCTTGTAGGCTTTCTTTTTATGTTTGAGTTAATAACTGTGGGGTTCCTCCTGCTCCTATAATCCTGCAGGCTTTGGTGACCAGCCTGGGTCCACCACTTCCTCACTTGGTTGTCGGTTGTCATCTCCTTGCCGAGCTGATCAGCTGGTTGGCGTAGATGCTGTTGGCCCACCCCTGCCGTTCTGGTTGTAAAGATGAGGATTGACAGTAGAATTGCAGAAGGACTTTGTGAGACCAAATGAGTCGGTGATAAAATGGCTGGTAAAATTTTATGCATAGCTTAAAAATTGTGATACAAGTCTGAAAAGATCATCCTGGGCTTATACACAAAATGATGCGTTCTGGCTTGACTTGGGAATGAGGTGTTGGCACTGTAACTGATAACTGAGTGTGAAGGTTGGCTCAGTGATCTGTGGCTGTCAAAAAAAAAAAAAGGCAAAAAGGCAAATTGAACGTTAGAAATAATGAGGAAAAATAGAGAACAGAACAGAGTTAGTCACTGCAGTGCTGTACAGATCCAGGCTGTATATGTGCCTTGACCACAGTGCACAGCTCTGGTCTCATCACCAAAAGGGTAGAGCAGAACTGAAGCAGGCTCTTACTGGGTGAGGAAGGAAGAAGGTATGATAGACACCCATAAAATAGTGCCACAATTCTGAGAGTGAAGAGGAATCAATAGTTCACTGTCTCCTGCCATGCAAGAGCTAGGAGTTATCAAATAAAACAAGCAGGTGGCAAGTTTAACCCAGGCAAAATAAGGTGGTTGTTCATCTAATATAGTTTGTCTGCTTTGACAGACAGTGATATGGGGCTGAAAGTTGACATGGGCTCAAGGGGAGGCAGGGCTGGCTCATGGAGGGGAAAAAAATCTATTGATATAGAGTGAGATCCACGGAAATCTGAGCTGCTTTCATTCTTCTGTAGGCTTCTGTCTTTGGGTGCAGCTGCAACTGATTTTGCACTGGATGGATTATTGTTCTGATCTAGTGCAATTCTTCTTATGATACTCTTCTATTGTGAGCTTCAGAAAACATCAAAAGAAAACACAATGCTAGCAGGCAATGAGAAGACATGCACCAATTGAAGCTCACTAGGCTGGAAACTCCTGGATTGCTGTTACAGAAATGGTCCAAAGCCTATGGGTTTTTTGGGACTTAAAAAGTCCTGAATTATCTTTTTTCCCCACTTCAGAAAATTCCTATTTGCAATGTTTGTTAGATTTTTGTAACAACGTCAGCCTCCAACTCTTCTCAGCCTGTTTTGATCTCTTGGCTCTGTGTATCTGTTGACCTTTATTATCTTTTTCAGGGTAGCTCTAGTTTTCTCCTCTTCTGGTATATCACGAGGAACGTATTTTCCTGCATTTAGGAGGGTTTGTGCCTGTTTATTATGCCATTTATTTAATTTAAACAACATGATAAAGACTTATTGGTTTGAAGTACTCATCTGGGCTGCAGCATTTGAGAACTCAGAAAACTTCACAGTGATTGCTATCGAATAGGTCTTTAGAAAGTAACCTATATGTTAAAGAGCTCATTTTCCTAATAGTGTTGTTTTTTCTCAAATTTCTCTGAGTTCAAGATGGAAAATAAAACACAGGCCCCAGGGCAAGTATGGTTTTCAAAAAAATTTTGCCCTTGTTTTGAAACTGCTTTGGTTTTGTGTCTCTCTTTTGAAATGCAACTGAAGATAGTCTCTGATGTTCTTGCACAACAGTAGAGATGTATCGGCCACAATGGGAAACAGGGCGATTGCTCTGCCTCAAAACAGAACATGAACTGAACAAATGAGAGTGGTTTTGTACTCATGGTGACAGATTAGAAGAAGAACGGAAGAAATGTATTTTCATTAAATAGTTGCCCAATCCACTTCCTGACAATGATGAAATCTTCGAAATCATTAGGTCGGTTGAACTGCTGTGCATCTCCTGTAGGTATTAAGTATAATAACTGCTTTTTAAATTAGCTTTTCAAATGTTCATCCCTTATGTGAACTCAGTATTCAATTACTTCTCTTGACTTATCACTGTCACAAAAGCATACCTAATCCAAATAGCCTGGAAGTGTCTGTTCTCTCTGAGGCGGCCTTTTTTTCGATCTTGTGTGTAATACAGTAGATGTAGAAAGTCGATGCAGAATTGAAAATCTGAGTGCAAAGACAGGTTTTGTGTTTGTGAATAAGGAGAGAAAAAAAGGGTACAGGAAAACCAGACTCTTTCCTATGCATCAATAAAATGTTTCTTCGTATCAGTCTCTCTGCAGCATTATCATACACATATTGAAAATAGCAAGTGTGTCCCGCGTTTGGCAGCATCTCAGCGTGGTAAATGTTTTTCACTGCCTGTATTTGCGTTGTCACAGATACACATTAGAAAGACCCGTGATGGTGAGTTAAGACCCTAAATTCTGTGTCATCACTCATAGAGAAATGAAAATATTAAAACCCATAAACGGTAAGTTCTGTAATGTCTTTTATTTACGGAAATAGCTGTATTTCCTTTTTGCAGCAAACAGGCCTTCCCCCCCCCATTTAAAACTTAAACATCCACCACTTAAAATTTGGCATAATGACTTCATAGTTGGCATTTTCTTTAACTGAAGGGAAGAAGAAAGTTTTGTTGTTTGGAAAGCTGGGCAGCGGTAAGTATTGCTGCTCACTGCACTACAGCATCAGAAGCCCTGCTGATACTGAAGTCACCCTTGATACATGAAGAAAAAAATGTACATTTCGGGTTTGGGTTTTTTTTTTAAGCATAGCGTCTAGGTGTATTATGTGCCAATGTCATCTCACTGCCACTTTACAAGCTTCGCTGACGGTAAAGTTAAATGTCTTCTACATTCTAACGATACCCTCTGCTTCTTGTCCTTAAGCCAATTTTTAATCCATTTCAGTAGTTCTTTCCTTATGCTGAACTTTCTGACCTTGCAGATTAATCCGGTGTGTGATATACAGTCCTAAAACTTACCCCAAATCTAGGTAAGTTATGTCCCTAGTTTCACCTTTATCTCCCAATTCAGTTACGCGCTTAAAAGAAGCAACTTTGTCAGACCTGACCTTTCTTCTCTGTGTGTGTGCTGACTGCTCCTTTTCTAAATTGCATTGATTTAAATACTGTGCAGTGTTTCCATCTTCTCTGCAGCTTGAAGTCAAGTTTAAGTTGAGTGTCTGAAGTTCCTGGGCTCTTTCCTTGTATCTTGTATTAAATAGAAAATCTGAAGCGACCTGCCTGCAGTTCTCCAGTACTACATCTCTTTCAGTGAGCTGACAAACATGTTTGGCAGAGGCTTTTCCGTCTTTTAGTGTATCTCTTGAAATGCTAGGGTATAATCAGTGGCAGGGGAAGCACAGAGGATTTTGGTGGTCTTTGGAAAGGAGATGAGTGCAAGACTGGAAGCAGTGAGGGCACCTGAAGTTATAACATTCATTGTTCTCGCTGGGATGCTTGTGAAAAGATAGCCGGACCGAATAAATGACACCGCTTAGAGGATGGGCGCAGGTCGTGGTCGACTGGGCAGCGGCGCTCTCCTTGGCCTCTGTGAGGGAGGCTCTCGTAGCCTACTAGAGGTTCTCTCTGTCGTCTTTAGGTCGGTATTTTCTGGCGGTAAAGTTTAGCGTCGTCATTCTTAGAGCACGCCTAAATGGATGCATCAGTTCTAAACCCAGCATTAACTTCTACCAGCAAAAGAACAGGCTCGTTTCCCTTTCAGAAAAGCCGAAGGTCAATTTTTAGTTATATTGTGAATCTTATTCAAAGAGCATTCTGTTCTTTTTGTTTGCTTCATGTGAACATTTAAATATCTGGGATGCAGTGGAGTGTGTTTTTTGCGTGGGATTGTATGTGTGATGGTGCAGATATTTTAAAAGCTTTATCTCAAGCTCTAAACAGTTGTATGTTAGGGTATATAGGTATCATCATTATTGAACTGGAAGAAATAAAAAACATGGAAATAATTGCTTAAAATAATACTAAGTAAGCCATGATTTTTGAATGCTATGAAAAAAATCAGTCTAGCCATAGAATAAAAATGCAAAGTTATATTTATCCATCAAATACATTTTTCATCTAATTTTGATTCTTTCGTGAGTGATAACAAAAGTTAAGTTCAAGCACGTGGTTGTGACTTCCTCACTTCAGATACTGTGTCATGTAGGGAAGAAGCAATGATTTAATCCCATTATTAAAGAAACGATATCCAGAAGCTCACCTGGCTGGGGTAGGTACAGCAGGCTTAGGCTGAAGAAGCACAAGGAGAACCATGTCTAAAACCCATTTTGTTGAATAAAAGTATTAAGTTGCTCAGGGAATTAAGAGGATCATCTTAGCACAGAGTAAATGACTTTAGGACCTAACTGCAATTTGAAAAACTTTGGTTGTGAAGAACAAAAGACTGGTGGCACTGATTTCAGCAAACTGGTCAAGTAGTGCACGAAGAAGTTCATTTTAATGGACCAATTGGTTGCATGGGTTCCAAGAAACATTCTTAGGGCTGATATTGGTGTAAACTAGATTATTTTCACCACTGGTATTTATTCTTTTAGCTCTCCACCATTTTTTTTTTAGGTTTTAGACATTATTGGCCCAGTTATTTATTGGACGGTGATAACCTACCTTCATTTTTTTTGGGTCAGGAGGTCTGTGATAGGTTCTATTGTTATTTTAGACACTATTTCCAGTGTTTTCGTCATTGTGACAGAGCCACGTCTGTTTTAACTGGATCAGAAAGGCAATATATGTATTTTTAAAATTGTCAGAAACATGCTGTTACATGGGTGGTTGCATGTGCCAGATTTACCAGCAAATCAAGAAAAAAAACTACAGAACAACAAAGGGACACGGGAATATTTAGTGCTGCTGCTTTGAATATGCTCGTATTCCCTTCTGGCAGTGTATTGATTTTTTCCCTGGATCTGAAGTTTGTGTGTGTGTACACATGCTAGAGTGGGCATTTTCAGGAGGGAATTTTAGAGGCTTTCAGACCTGATAAAGGTTGCATGCAGAAGGAAGATGAGAGATTTCTGAACTTGAGTTTCTTGAAAGTTGAGTTTTACACCAAGCAAGGAATGATCCTTGTGAGGAAATATTTAAAGCACAAAAATGAGATCGCAGCCTGCTCCCAGGAGTGTTTCTGTATCTTCTCAGATAGCTATTTAATGTAGCCATCGCTTCAGCCAGAAGGATAAATGAAATGGAAGCTTTTATAAGTCAATCTGCTTATAATGGTCTTCAGGGGAGATATTTCAAGGTAACTTACCCAAAATTTCATTCCGACAGGTTTTCTCATAAAACTAATTCACTTTTCCCTGCCACCCTATAGAAATCTCATCCCTTCTGAGCAATGTCAGTTCTGTCCAAGCGCTAGGCAATGGGCAAATGTTATGTTGTTGTATTGACCAGATGAGATCTTTTAGAGGAGAGGTGAGCAACTAACTCATCTTTGTCATTGGTTGCTGTTGAAATACTTAAAAATTCTCCACAGTTTCTTCTCAGGTGAGTTGCTGGTACAGTTGCAGGCTCTGTGAAATGATGTTGTTAAATAGCTAACAAAGACATCTGCTTCCAGCGTGAGCCCCTTTGCTCAGACCCCTCCTGCAGTTGGCCGGGGGTGGGTCACACTGGGCAGCTGCCTATTCATCAGTACCACGCTCTTGGCCAAGCCGGTGGATCTGCTGCCTCTGGAGGAAACGGCCACCTACCTTTGTTTTCCTTAAGTCTCAAAGACCTTCTTGTAGATCAGTTTGCGGGTCTCGCTTCCACTCTCCCACACTGCAAATGTGCAGCCTGTCACCCGAAAGGGGAAAAAGTTACTTAGGTTGCAACTGTTGTTAAGATGGGTTAAGTTCATGTTTATCCCCATGCACTGCTTCCCCCTCAGCTCCACTCGCTCATCCTCCTCTTGGGATTGGAGGGTGGAGAGACAGAAGCCCAGTTTTCTTTATTTATCGACGCTCAAACTGCCTGTGAAGAACAGGTGTGAAACATGCCTGTTACTGGTGCTACTACTGCCTGAAATGCACCAGCTGATGGTGCTTGCAGATATGTACCTTGCAATTTTTGTCAAAACGGCATATCATGAAGAAATACAGTTACAGGGAAGACTCACATCAGGCCTGCATGAGGGATAAAGGTTGCTTTGCCCATAGGAGCACTTCTCTGCATCTGCAGAAACATGGGGAAAGGCATTACATGAAGAAAAGAAAATGGGACATCCTAGAATCCAGGCTCGGTTGGTACTATGCAAGAGCTGAGCTGGGAGACTGAGAGCTAGAGCTTGGGACTTAGGCCCCTGTATTTCACCTACACTCAGCTTTGTACTGAATAACTAAAGTTATTCTTGTGGATCTGTCTCATAGCCTTTCTTCTTTACCAGCTATGCGGAGTTAAGATGCCTGTATGAGTACTGAAGTCATAAAGAACAGAAAAGACAGTCAACGTATTTCAAAGAATCATAGAATCATTAAGGTTGGAAAAGACCTCTAGGATCATCAATCCAACCATAAACCCAACGCCACCATGATTCCTAAATGATGCTCTGAAGTGCCACGTCTACACGTCTTTTAAATACCCCCAGGGAGGGTGACTCCCCCACCTCTCTGGGCAGCCTGTGCCAGTGCCTGACTGCTCTGTCAGTAAAGGCATTTTTCCTAATATCCAACCTAAACCTCCCCTGGCGCAGCTTGAGGCTGTTTCCTCTCATCCTGTCACTAGTGACCTGGGAGAAGAGACCGACCCCCACCTCGCTGCAACCTCATTTCAGGCAACCGCAGAAGAGCGAGGTGGTCTCCCCTCAGCCTCCCCTTCTCCAGGCTAAACCCCCCCAGCCCCCTCAGCCGCCCCCCAGCACACTTGTGCTCCAGACCCTGCCCCAGCCCCGCTGCCCTTCTCTGGACACGCTCCAGCCCCTCAAGGCCCTTCTTGTCCCGAGGGGCCCAAACCTGAGCCCAGCATTCGAGGTGGGGCCTCCCCAGGGCCGAGCACAGGGGCCCCATCCCTGCCCGGCTCCTGCTGGCCACACCAGTGCTGACACAAGCCTGGGGGCTGGTGGCCTCCTTGGCCACCCGGGCACTGCTGGCTCATGCCCAGCCGGCTGTCAGCCAGCACCCCCAGGGCCTTCTCCGCCGGGCACTTCCCAGCCCCTCTGCCCCAGGCCTGGGGCGTTGCCTGGGGTTGGTGTGACCCAAGGGCAGGACCCGGCACTTGGCCTTGTTAAACCTCACACAACTGGCCTTGGCCCATGGATCCAGCCTGTCCAGGTCCCTCTGCAGAGCCCTTGAGCAGATCAACACTCCCACCCAGCTTTGTGTCATCTGCAAACTTACTGAGGGCGCACTCGATCCCCTCATCCAGATCATTGATAAAGGTACAAAACACAGCTGGCCCCAACACCGAGCCCTGGGACTGACAGCAAATGTAATGGTATCTCACTATAACCTTAAGGAAGTGGAAGTAAAATTGTGCCGCCTTCCATGTAGCAACCAGGGTTTTTGAGAATCTGTTCATTCAGCAAAGTCTGTTCTTGAACTGTAGGCAACAGTTTCCTATATGCAGCAGTGATCAGATGTGAGGTATGTTTTGACCCCAGCGTTATGGTAGTCACAGTTGGAAAGTCTGGCAGAAATTCAATTTGAAGGATTTTGAGCTGAATGATTTGAATTAAGATAATCTGAATTTTACATAGGCCACCATTACTTTCACTGGATGCTGAGCAGGACCTTTAAAGGCATAACGGACAGAGCCTGGGAGCAGGCAGGGTAGCATTTATACAACGCTGCTTCTGTCCTTGTCGGTAGGTTTTGAATGTATGATGGAAGGAATGATGCTAAGATAAGTTTTAGCTGAGTTGGAAGAGGTGGCAGCCATCTTCCCAAGAGGTAAAAGCTGTGAATTAACGCTGCTCAGAAATAACAGCTGAAATGGAAAAACAGGAGCCTGCTGCGTTGCTTTAGGCTGGTTGCTGGAGAGGATTCAGGCGTAGAAGCAAGGGGCTGGCAACATAAAATCAAAGCTGGAAAGAGAAAACATTTCTTCTGTATGGCAGGTTAAAGTTTTGCAGTGTGCCTCTGGCTGCTGTGCTGGATACTTGACTTGTAACCACCAGGGTTGTTGGGAGTTGTTGGGTTTCTTGGTGTTGTTTTGGGGTTTTTTGTTTGGTTTTTTCTTTCTCCTACTTAAGCTATTAAAATTAACTTGGGGAGATCAACTCTGAGGTCTTGTGGAGGAGCAGCAACATAGAAGTGTCTTAGATAAACTGCACGCTGTGGGGTTTTCATGCATCTTATGGCAGATTTTCTGGACTAAGTATTCCTGAAGTGTTATACCAGGGCACAGTGCGGAAGTCTCATTCTGTGAATCCACAGAGAAATAGGAACCCTGAGTTTTTTGTTTGTGAACCTTGTGAAAATTGTGAACCTGGGGCGCGTAGGATGGAGAAGACAGGTGCTTCCAGCTCTCAGTAATGCTGATAGCCTGCCTGCGAAGTTGTCTTCTCCCACAGCGTTCCTTGGTAGCTGTACCCCCCGCGACTGTCCAGGCATCCCCACCATGGGTCTTTTCAGCACGCCTGTGCTTTGCCCTCTTCCAGTGGCAGTGGGCTTGGAGAGCAGAGATGGTGCAACAGGAGCACCGGAGAGTCTTGCTATGCAGCAGTGTCCATCTGGAGGTTGTTCTGTTGTCAAAGGTTAGTTTATCTCGCCAAACAGATCCCTGGTAGCTCAACAGGAAAAGAATTTCCATATTTTTGTTTCTTCTTGCGAAGATTCAGGAAGTTTTATTGCATTGCTTTCATTTCTCCTTTCTGTTGGGGAACTGTTTCATCTAATGCTTTGAATAAGTGAACTTCGTATTGTTTCTGTATGGAACATTTCTTCAAGTTGGTAACCCAGTCAGTTGTTCTTCCCTCCTGGTACGATATCACCGGTGGGGCTGGTTTCATGTCATCCCTGGTCATCTTCCATGAGGGCAAAATTATGTGTTGGCTGCTACAAATACAAGCATTCTGCAATCTACATGTAAATGTTCAATACTGCATTTTAAATATTCAAGCAGCAGGTTACATATGCTTTTTCTCAGCAGATTACGTAATAAATGTAGTTAAACTTCTTTGGTTTGAAAATTAAAACATTTCATGCTATTTTATCTTTTTTTTTTTCCCCTCCCTTAGGTGCACCCAACTACTTAACTACAGCAGTAGTTCCCAGAGCGTAATTCTGAGCTGCTTGCTTTGTGTGTCTTGGGGGTGGTGTGAAGGTACCTGCTGTTGTCCCATATTCATTACAACATGCAAGTCTAAAGTCCTCATCACCATGTGTGTCACTGTGATGAGGGCTTCGTTGCGCGCTTGTTCTTTCTTGCTCGATTAGTGTCTCCTTATGATTCTGTATCTTCAACCTGAACCACCTCGCCAGCTTCACTGCAAACTGCTCTTTTGACTGAAGGACTGTGGAGTCCATTCAAGAGCAAATATCATCCCTGGGTTTATTTGAAGGATCACTCATTGTTTTGAACAGCAAAGGACATTTTTTGGGGGGACTAGAACTGGAATGCTTTGTGTCTTGAATATCAGGGGCTTGCTTTCTGAAAGAAAGGTAAAATGTGCTCCAAATTACGTGACAGGACGCGGAGATGCTCAACTTGTAGCCAGCAAGCCCGAGCTAGTGTTTAACAGGCCACGATGAGGAAAAACTGTAAATTCAGTTCTCTAAAAACAACAAAAAAAAATCACACACCCCCCACCCCCCCCCCCAAAAAAAAACCCCAAACCACAAAAAACCCCAACCAACCAAGAAACAAACAAAAAACCCCCACAACCCAAATAAAAAATCCCCAACCCCCACCCCCACTCCCCCACCCCCACCCCCCAAAAAAAAACCAAACCCAAGAAGTAGTTAAGGAATAGGGGGATGCCGCAAAAATTGACAATATTACAGGTATTGTATATTTTTGCAGAATTATGAAGGGTATGCATCAACGGTACAAGAACTGCTCCTAGCCAGGCATTGCTCTGGGAATATGTATGTAAATTATGAAAACAAATCAATTTCTCATCTTTTATATGAAACAGAAGAAAAAAGAAGTGGCTGTTAGAGAAGATTTCTTAAAAACATTGTTTGAAAGTGAATATTTGTAACTAGTATCTTACTAATTTCTTCTTTAGTTCATCATGTACTTTCGTGGGCCCATCATTATGTGTAAAGGCCAAAAGGAGAAAGAACACTTATTTGTATTTTCCAGTGGCTTCAACCAGAACAACTCTGGAAGAGGCCTTGTAAGGAAATGAGCGGTTTGTTCTCCTGTCCAGCTTTCAGCTCACGGAGAGGAAGAGCTTATATTTGTCTTTCTGTTCTTACGAATATTAGGGCCGGGTATTTTTTCTTAACACGTAACTGTGTACTCTAAGGATCAGGAAACAGTGACTTTTTTCTGTGGAGGTTGTGTTTCACCTTCTATTGGTCGGAGCAGTCTCGATGTAAACTGATAGCACTAGGCTGTGAAAGTAATTGGAAGTGAGTTTAATGACAGTCTCACAAGTAGGTAGGTTGGATTAGAAAAGCAGAAATTTAATGCTTTTTTTAGTAGATTTGTAAAAGGAAGGCACACTGAACTGGTTAGAATTTCAGCACTTTTTTCATTTTTAAAGCAATTCCCTCTCTCTTACCAGAAGTGTTTTGCTTTACTTTCTTCTGCTGTTGTAAAGGACATTCTTTTTGAGTAGGCAACGCAGGTCAGATGCAAGGGCTCAGGTGCTGCTGGACCTAATTCTGCTCAGCCCTTGAAGAGGAATTTCTGGTCCTGCGGATGGCACTGGCGTTTGCTGTTTGGTGCTGGTGGCTCCCGAGGTGGGTAGGGCTGCAGAGCGAGGGCCTTCATACCTGTCCCATCTCCTGTGCCTGAGCACCGAATCCTGAGAGCTGAGCTCTGGTGCTTTGGGAATTTCAAGTCCTACCCTGATACATTGATTTCTGGATTAGTTCTGGAAAGGAGGCGATTTCAGTGGTGGGTTCCAAAGCTTGCTTTTTTCCCCCTAAATATAGGTGTCTTTGGAAACAAAACTTAATTAAATGGCACAAGAGTTGAGCTGAATGTGGTGTTTTTCATATGGAAGCCTGGTAGTCGAGCACTTGCTAAGGAAGTGCAAGAGTGAAGCTGAGTTGTGTCCTGGTGCAGCGCTGATGCTGTGTCCTAGTGCTGCCAGAAGTCGCAGCTGGGAAGCGGCTGTCACTTTCTGAAGGATTAGTTGCCTAATTGTCCAGTTCCCAAATGGGGAAGACAGAGGTAATTGCTTTGACCAGGGTACCCAACCTGGTGAACAAAAAGGAAAGCACCTGCGAAGTTGAAGTGCTTGTGAGTTGAAGCGCCCACTGAGGAAGGAGTCCTTTTCGTTGTAATCTTGGTCTCTAGGGCCTAAAATTTCAAGTCCAATCTTAGGAGCACACATCGTTCTCTGTATTTGACCCCATGTAATTTAGAGCACTGTCTCTGCCTTCAGAAAGGCACTGCAGTGCTGTGGTGATGATGCAGTAAATGCACTGCGTGGATTAATATTTTCTCTTCTAACCCAGGACGGGGTCTGTGCTCACTTATGCTTTAAAGCAAGGCCGGTATTGTGGCACTTCAGCTCTTAAGAAGGTTGGGACCCTCTGTTCTTTGCATTTTCCTTCTTTTATAATCTCTTTGCAGCAGTTGCGAGGAACATCAAGGTTTGTGATAAAGAAACTTGCAGCAGTTGCGTGTAAACTTTTTACTGTTTTTCTTTATGTGGAACAGAGCATTTAATGATGTTCAGCCATAGATCTGCTTACAAAATAGAACCGGATCAATATGTATTTGTTGCTCATAGAGTGGACTTTTTTCTGAGATTTTTTTTCAGTGTATTAACTTGGGCAAAAACTCTCTGTATCAGGACATTTTTGAAGTTTCATCCTACTGGGTCAGTAGCCAGATTACTTCTCAGTAATTTTGGTGATGTTAGTTTTTACACATGAAGTTTATTTTCATTCAGTGGAGCATCAACTTCAAAATAAATCTCACTTCTGTAAATTATGTTCAGCATTTGGAAGTCACCCGGTCTCCAGTCCTATTCCCAGCTGCCGGTATATCGGATTTGAAATGTGCTGCTGTTAACTTCCGCAGGACCAGGATTTCCCCGGGGATGTTTGAGTGCTGCTCTGTTGAATGAAATTCAGTGTAATTGGGAGGCTTATAACTAAACGCTAATAAAACTGCGATCTGTGATTCTCTTACAATGACCAGTGTGAAGAATAACTTCCTCAGATAATGCAAATATCTTTAAAATTGGTTGGGATTGCCCAGAAGTATCAGTCTCCTTGGGTGGACTGGAGCTTGGTGTACTATTTTCCTGTTGTATGTTTTATTTGAATAAGAATAATTGAAGTTGGCTGAAAAAAAATATTCCTACTTAATATGGTAGTAATTACTTGAGGCCATTACAGGTTTGATCGCTGCTAGTATCCTGTACCCCTAGAAGCATGTAAGAACAGCAGTAGATAAATATGTTGCCTCCTGCGCCCTGGTTACTGAAATCTTAATGTGCCAGTGAATTAACGAGCAGAACTCCCAATTTCTTCAAGAGAGTTTTGTCTCATTAACATAAATTAATCTCCTAGGATAAGCCTGACTAATTTCAGATACTAGTGTCTGCTTATGTAAATCCACTTGCGAGGTCTGACCTCACCCTCAGGAGCCAGAAAATAGACACATACAAGGAGGTGGGTTGGTGGTTGCTTTTAAATCTGTGCCAGTACGACTGTTGCCCGTCTTTTGGTCAAGGGTATTGCTGATGTATTCTAAAGAGGAAAACACATTTTTTCCGAAGAACTGAGTGTTTTGAATGAGCTTCTTATGAGTTACTAAAGGTGTCATCACCTGCTTTGAACAAAATAACAATTCTGATGTTTATACTCCTTTTTAGTTGAAATGGAAGCTTTTATCATCAATAGCATACTGCTGTTGCTTAGTAAACAAAGCAAAGCTTTATACAGAATGAACATGTTGCAGACAAAACCAAAGTGTTTACAGAATAAATTAAAAATAACGTGTTGATGAAATCAAAATGGGATGTTTCCAGAAGAAAGCTCCTTGGATGTTGGTTTTGAAAAATGAGGAATTCTCGTCTTTTGAAATGGGGGAAATACCAGAATGAAAATAAAATCTCTGCAAACAAAACTACTGTTAACAGCAATAATTTAGGTACTGTTCTCTCTCTTCTGAAATATTTTTACACCTAGGAGGTTCATTGGACAAATCACTTCCCACATGTGCAGAAGGGTAATAGAGCACTACTGTCGCGGTCCCAGGGTCCGTGGGCTTACAGAGTTTGGCAGTGAAGGCACAGGAGTAGGAGAGGGCCTACAGTACCCTGCTGGTGCCTTGCTTCAGGTACACGTGCAGGACTATAATCAGGACTGGTTCACTTTTTATAAATTAAAGAACAAATCACTTGTTGTCTTCTACTTCTTTTTTTTATTTACTTCAGTTAGTCATAGGTAGTAAATTTTTTAAAAAAGCAACATCATACATTTGTATTGGATTAGCGCACTGGAATGGGCAATTAGCGCTTTTATGTTTAGGAACCTTGAAAATAAGAATAAATCAGATGAAACTATCTGTGAGTAAATCTTGGTAGGGGAGGCGTTGCCGTTGAAAAGTGGGGGTTATTATTTGAAGTAAGGAATTTTGCTTGATGTTCAAAAATAGGCAAAACCGAAATTAACATCACACTCATGTAACACTCTAAAGATGGATTTTGGGGGAGAAGGAGAAAGAGCCATATCCAGGGCAATGTGCTCTTCCAGTAACCTGTGGCAAGTACCATATGCTCATGTGTACTGGTGTCGTCCTTTGGTTTTAACTCTCGCTGGTGCTGCGGGTGTAGGTTCTGTTGCACAGTCAGCAGCTTCCCATTTTCTTTCATCCTTTGAAGATTTTCCAAAGCTCTCAATCCTGATGGCTTAAGGAACTGTGTTTGCACGGTGCTGTACAGTTCGGGGCTTCATTGTGGCTACTGAAAAGGTTATTGGGACTGAAACTCTTTCTGCTCGTATACCCTAGCTAATTTTTATTTGGTGTTTCTTTTTTTTTTTTTTTCCTGATGCTAAGTTTCATAATAAGGTGACCTAAACATTGTTATTTGTTTCTATAACTGGATTGTCATTCTTAAATATAATCCAACACCAGTTAGTAACTGCTTGTGGTTTTACTTGGCTGAGAGCCTTTGATAAATAAGGTGTTTTTTTAGGCTGAACAAGACAACGGCCACCCTCTTCCTGCCTTTGCCAATCTGCATATTGAAGTCCTTGATGAGAACAATCAGAAGCCTTATTTCACAAGGTCTACATATGAGGGCTTCATCCTTGAATCCTCCCCAGTGGGAACAACCATCTCTGATAACCAGAATCTGACTTCTCCGCTACAAATCATGGTGTTGGACAACGATGTGGAGGAGGTATGTTTCTTGTTCTTTTATAGTGTCATACTGGTGTTTACCTTTTTATTATTTTCAGAGTTCTTTTTTTCATATTTTTTTATTGAGACAAAACTGTTTGGTCAATAAGTAAAAAGAAAAATCCTAACATTGTTACCTTTTTTTTGTTCTGAGTTCAAACAGATTTGAAAGTGCACCTGAACTGAAAAACTAATCTGTATTTTACTCAGCTCTCCTTAAGATTGTGTTCTGTTAGAGAAGATGAGAGCTTAGTGCAAAGAGGGGGAATAAAATACCTCTTGTGAGAAGGATGAATCTGCCACACAGCGTGGGGAAACAGGAGAGAGAAGCTCCAAGTGGAAGGAAGTAGTAGCTTGAACAAACCGGGAAGAGGAGGAATAGGAGGGCAGAAGTTCAATCCATTCTTTGCTCTGCCCAGATTTTGATACTGACATTGCTTGTAGTAAATATTGGGCATCTTCAAAGGAATAGTAACCAAGTGGTAACAAATCAACGCCTCTAGGGCTGACGTTTCTTCTCTTCTTACTGAGGCTCTTGCTGTTACGTGGTTTCTTGATAATGCTGCTTTTGGACTCTGACCACCGTTGTCTCTCTAGTTGTCCTTTTTGTTCTTTTTTTGTTCTGTTCTCTTCTGTTACCTTCAGATATGTACGGAAAGCGAGGTTGTAGGCATAGGTTTTGTAGTAATATTTAGAGTATATGCCAATATGCTTTAATGAAGTTCTTAACCTGATAGTCTGAAAACAATCTTCTGTTATTTAAAGTTTTGCCTTTGACATAGGCAAATTCGTTACTTTTGAGAAACACAAGAGGCTGCTGTCACTGAAAGATGCTTTCGACATCGTTGTCTGCATTAGAGTGATTTATTGTCCTAAGAAGCTATTTTAAAGCCCACACTTATGTAGACTGTCTCCTTCCCATCCATTAAAATATCTCAGTCAATTTATGAGCATTCATAAAAATCGGCTGGAAGGCAAGGGCTGTTGGAGATGGTTCTCGTAGGGGCTGGGTAAAAGGTGTGGAATAAGTGCACGTAGCAGTCACCCGCAGGCATGGCTGATGGGTTGTATTACTTGTGAAATGCTCTTGTGCGGCACCGCTTTTGCTAAAAGCAAAGCAATTTTCCTGTTTGATCATATTAATGGGATCTTGTAGGTTGCTTAATGTAGGAATAAGAAAGGTGTGCAGGCATCACATATGGGTTTGTATTTACAACGCATTGTCTGATTGTGTTGTATAAAATCTGTGTGTGTAATGTGTGCCTGAACAAAACAGAAATCAAATCGTACCAGTTAGCGTCTGTTGTTCTAAGTCCTTTTTAAGCTACTAATTTGAGAGATTTTCTCGGAAGGCTGCTTTTAGTTCTGTCATACATATATGTATTTAAAAAAAAAAATGGGGATGTTTTTAGCCTAAGCAAATTGCTGTCTATTTTGCTTAATCCACACTTCCATGAAAGTACTAGTAAACCCTTTGGCTGAAGTATGCCTTGGTGCATATCTGTTTGTTACAGAAATCTGGAGGGTTAGGGCACTGTTTATGCCCACCTTATAACAAGTGTGGCTGCCTATTAACTTTACAGAAATGGAAAGAAAGGTTATTAATCACCTGAAGAGTGGAAAACTGAAAGCGAGCAAGTCTGTGGGACCGATAGACTCGCGCGCTGGATCGGTATGGTCTGGAGCTCGGAATATAGTGGGGTTTTTGGCAAGCTGGAGAACGTGTGAACCATTTCTGCCTGGGTTGCTGCACTGCCAGTTCGGGTGATGGGTAGCCGAAAATAGTACAGAAATCTCCCTGTTAACCCACAATGTGCCGCTGGTGGTGCCAGCAAGTCACTGATGTTCCAGGGGCTGAGATATTTGCCCTCAAGGCTTTGTAGCCGCAAAGACTGAGGAACATCCTACTGTGCAGACACAGTCCACAGTGGTAAAAGAAGTCACACAGCACGGCAGGTGAGGGAGGGGCTGAATCCCTGGTGCTTGAAATAATTTGAAACAACTGTTTTTATGAAAGAGAGTTCAGTGTCCCAGTTCAGACAAATTTGTGTGGCAGTTTTCCACGCTGGTGGGTTTTTGGGACTCTCTCCTATTTCCTTGTAGATGATATTGTTACACTAAAGGCATGACAGGAGGACTTTGGACTTCATTAACCTCCAGAGGTTTTTTAGGTTGTAGTTATTAGTGCTCTGATTAACCTTTCCCTGGCAGTTGCACAACTCTACCCACAAGATGTCAAAGGCAGATTTCATAATACAAGGTTCTTCATTGTAACTACCTAGTCGATCATATACGAGACTGAAAATTAAGATTACTTTGATCTGTTAAATCCTCAGTTTGGACTGACTCTTTGTCTAGCAAATGATATTTGCATACTCTCAGACTGCAAATATTTCATTTCAAAAACTGCTCAGAAGAGTAATTTGTTCCCTTAAAATAAACTGCTTCGTGAGGTGTGTAATGTAATCCTGGTATTCATGTTCTCCTCCAAAAGTGCTTTCCGTTACTGATTTTATCAGTACAAGTTCAATACCTCAGGTTTTGAGGGGTGCTCTGAAATTTGTCGCAAGCAGTTTGACCACAGGGCTCCACATTTTATTGTTGTGCTTTCTCTGTAGTACATCAGCACGTTCCCATGAAGTTATCTCAATATTTGGGTATTGAATAGGGCAGTTCATTCATATACTTGCGTTTACCTGCACTAGAAATTTCAACATAGGTGTGGCCCAACTATTTGTAGTTTTAATTGCATCACAGAGAACAAAACAAATCTGTCCTATCTGCAGCAGATATTTCATAACTTAAATAATCTGTGTCCAAAGATGATGAAAACCAAGTTTATCATTCTTGAACGCAAGCTGCTTCGCACAGCTGATTAGAAGTTGCTAAATAGTTCTTTGTCTCAGTACAAATAGACGTGAAATTTCCTATCCACAGGAAATGACCATTCAAGGGCCCAAAAGCATTTCCTAGTGAACTTAACACTTGATTGTTTTACATCATGTTTTTATTTTCGTTGGATAATGAATAACAGCAGTTTGGTTAAGTTAGTGAAAATCTAGTTCAGTCACATGACACAAAATTTGAATGAAGAAAAAACGTTTTCCAGTGAGTTTTTTCTGTGTATTATTGAAAACGTGTAATATTTCAGTGTTGCAGGATGAATAACTGCCAAGGATTTCTAGACTGGGAAATGATATGGCATAAAGACTTAATGTTGACACCCCACCCCATCCCCTCAAAGTGAGGACAAAATAAGGAGGATCTGTGGCCCTGCTCGGATGTAATGCCGTAGGCTGTGCAAGATGGGCTGCGGAGGAACGTGGCCAGTGCCCCTCGTGCTCTGTCCTCCTCGCTGCTAGGATGGCGTGTACCTGCGAGGCCGCTTCCCTTGGGCACGGGGGGATAAGGGCCAGCGGCACGGCCCTCAGTGCTCCTCACCACGCCTGGGAGGTGCAGGTAGAGGGAAGAGTGGCTCTGTCTCAGCAACCTGAACTACTCGGGGAACCTGGTGTCAGGTTCCGTGACTGTATCAGTCTTCTCTCTTGTGTGTTTTGTTGATGCTTAAGGCCAACCAGATCTGATCCATCAGGTCCTCCCGACGCCACGCGTCCTCTCTCTTTCCAGAATGCTGTAGACGAACCTCAGCACCAACAGAGATCTTCCTGCAGCCGCGGAGAGGTGACCAGCCTCGCCCTCGGGTGGAAGTGCTCTGTGCAATTTCCTGTTCCGTCGGCATCACCTGGCTCGTGCCAGCACAGCTCTTTACAATTCCATGAAATGATACAGGTGTAACATGGATGCGAGGGAGGAGGGAATCAGATTTAACTGCCTGAGTTGATACAGGTGTCAGTGATTCATGGGGTGCTTATACCCCGTTGTGGGCGTGGGCCTTCCAGCAGAGCAGGGCTGGGAGAGCAGCAACTGCCTGTAGCTCATACCTAAAATGGCCAGACAAACTAAAATGACAGGTGCCTTCTTGATGGGACTAGGTGGTAGCTCGGGGTGGATTAGTAAGCACAGGTAATGCTTATTAACTTCTGCCGGTCTTAATGTTCTGATGGCTTCATTGTATCTTGGTAAATTAATGTATTTAGTAACTAGGGATTGCTGATGAGAAGTTGATATAGATCCTCTACGTGCTCGTGCATGTTAGTTTCCAATACTGACACTGGCTAAACATAATGTATTCAGTCTTCTAATTGACAAATCAGTTGAGATTATATTTCATAGCAAAATAACTCCCTGTCCTCATATAAATGCATGAGGAAAGTGGTCATCCTAACTGTGTATGTTAAGAAAAAAACAAAAACACATTCTAAATTTAAACCTTGTGGGAATTATAATAGGGTCCTACTGTAAACCTTCCAAAAATTAATTTATAGATGTGACATTGCAAACAGACCTTTAACTAGCGCAGCACTGCCAAGTGCTGATATAATTAAGTGGTCTGTTTAAATGGCATAAATTAAATTAAGCCACACAAGTACCTTAAGACCTGAGTAAACCAAAAATGAGATGAGGAATTTAAACAGTATGGTCTGATTGCTGTTTACATAAGGCTTCCTGAGCCACTTGCTTCCTTACTCTTTTGCTTCCATGGGAAAGTACTGATTTCTTCTACTCCGGTGGTTAGGGCTGGTGAAAAAGCTACACAGTAACCGCCTTACTGCCTTGTGTGGCCAGTCGGGTTGAATCTCTCTTAAAAAGAAAAACGAAACGAAAAACCCCCCAGGATTTAACTTCCAAGATGAAAGAAGCTAGTAAGTATTCCTACCCATTACTGCTCAACTGCCAAGGTGTTTACCGATACCACGTGCGGTGCCTTGATGAAGCAGCTTGGAGTGTCGGGTAATTTGTGCGTTGCTCATTAGAACACAAAATGGATGTGGCGTTTGAGGTGTGCCAGCATGCGTTCAAAAGCGCTTACCATGCGCACGCGCACAAAAGGACCCGTGCAGGAACCCTGATGCTTCTGGGGATGCCTACAGCCCAGCGCAGCATCCCTGGGTGCCGGCATGACACGGGTCAGTTGTTGCCATAGGTTTCTCTCCAGGTCCTTTTCTACCAGGCCAGTTTCTTGTTTTGTGCTTCTGTTGTCTGTGGAAGTCAATCTAAGGACGTGGCTGCTCAACAGCCCTGTTTCCAGAGAACTTGTGGGAAATTTTAAAGAATGATTATTTTATATAAAGGTATCTTAGTAGCAACCCGGGAGGACAGAGCAAATAATGGATAAAATAACTTTTAAATGTAACTGTTATGGATTTTCAATTATATATCCAGATAGGGAAAAAGAATGGATTTTTTTTCCATCCGTAAGTACTGAAGTATTTAAAGTATCAAAGCGTTTTTCTCTAATATTTGCCTGATTGCTTATGTGTTTCGCTGCTACTGTTTGAACCTGTTTCACAGCCGGTATTCTCTCAAGGGGACCGTTCTCATAACACCGCTATCCCTGCACAGCACTTCTGTGACGCTCTAACAGTCACATTACGAAATAGTAATTCAGGAAATATTCTTCCCACATGTAACAGACTAATAATATCATTATTAAAACAAACAAAAGGGAAAGGCAAAGTGAAAAGGCTGCTTTTCTTTCTTTAGGGTTTATAAAGATAGCCTTTTTTCTTTTCTGAATCTTTCTGCTTAAGAAGGAAAAATAAAAATCATAACATTGAATGACTACTGTGGTATTTTATTTCTTCCTTTTTTTGTGTGTAGGATGAATATCTAATGTTTTGTGCCTTCTGAAGCTATTCTTTCTCTCTTTGAGTTTCTTAAAGTCCTCAAGGAATTTGTTTCCTGTATATCTGCCCTGTTTTAAACAAATACTGTTAATCAGTAGAAGTGCTGAAGATGCTGCTCCTTGCCCTCTCTCTGGCTCACCTGTGTGAGGAACAGGAGATGATTTTTTTCGAAACTTCTCTGTCGTCTTTTCGTTCAGGGAGAGGCACGGCCCTTTGTGCCTCAGCCTGAAAAAGTCTAAGTGACTATAGAGTCATGCTTGAGCCTCAGCCCTTGCTTTGTGCAGGGGCTGGTGGGGTTTTGGTGGTGATGGAAAGAAGTCAGAATTAAAGCACTGCGCAGCATCCATCCTTGTTCTCTCGTTAGTCTTTTGACATCTTTTCCTCCAAAGTGGAGATGACGTAAATGGTGAAGAGCTTTTTTTAATTATTATTTTAAATTGTACAATTAAATATTATTTAAATGAACTCACTTTAAAGAAAAAAAAGTTTAAGGAGAAAAAAAATCATTCATAGGGTGTCCTAGGCAAAGTCTTCTCAGGCTGGTTTACCTCTGCTAGTTTTCCAGTTGCTCAGAAGGTGGGCTTCATTTGTTGTTCTCCTTGGGTTCTGTTCATCTAAGCAGTTTTACAGCTAAAGCCATCGTGAAGACGTCTCAGGAGGCTGTGCTTCAGGTCGAAGTTCACCCCAGATGCTGTCTCTACATCGTCTATTCCACCCAAGCTATTGTTGACCTGGAGGACCATCTCATCAGGCCCTTTAGAACTCACCTCACACAAGCTGGAGAAAAGCAACGAGGTCAGTGCCGAGACAGCCTGCAAACCCCTTGTCCGCGGGACTGAGAATCTCACTTGCTTCGCCTCTGCAAGACTCTGAATCTGATTTTTGCAATGAAAGGTGTGAGTGGAAAAGATTTTCTTCTTTGACCCAGAAATGAGGAGAGCAAATGCTGGAAACATCTCTTCAACAAACAACCCTTTTCCCTGGGTGTCTCAGTGCTGATGATCCTCTACATGAAGAATGTTGGAAAACCAAGACTTGTCATTAAATTGTCTTTGTTATCGCTACAGCTTTTTGGAGACAAGCCTGTGCTAGCAATCGGGAAGCCCGAGCGGTTCTGATACTTTCGGAGCTTGTTCTGGGTACCCTGGATAATTTCACAGCCAAATATATTCCCTCTAAAAAGTCCTTGAGGACGTTGAAGCACATACAGAATATGTGTCATTGTCTGATCATTCTTGACAATATCGGGTAATTTTGGTTTAATTTTAGTAAATTGTGGAAAACTGTTCGCTTTAGGAGGAGCTTGTCAGCCCTGGTGGGAGGAAAGGAGCAGCAGGAATGTAACAGCAACATCTGCACAGGCTCTCAAGCTTTCAGGAACCTCTCCAGAGATTTTGAAGCAGAACAAATTGAAACCCAGGCTTTGCTAGTTAAGAGGGCACTGGAGCACTTTGAGTCTCATTTTATTGTATTTTTGTCTCTAACCATTTTTCCCAATTGTACCACTTTTGTGATGTCCATCAGTATCAGATTTGTGTTTCTTTACTTGTATTTATTTTGTATCATGTGTTTTTCTTTGTAGCTTGCACCAGGTGCCATTCCTGTAGGTATTGGGTGTTATGTTTGCAAAATTACTTTTTGTTTTAATTGCATGATTGATTTATTTCCTGCTGTCCTCCTTAATTTTTCTCTGCCCTGTCAGTGTTTGAGACTGGGACTGTCACTTGTTTTGTGAAGCCTGCAAAGAACCCTTTAAGCACATTGCGCCAGGTTCATTTAGGGTATAAAGTTGCACCGCAGTTACGGTGTGATTGCTTTATTTTCACTAGATTATTATATGTCTTTATAGAAATTTTAAGTATTACAGAAAGTATTTTTTAAAATTTAAAAAGTACCTACTAGTCAGTTTGACGAATGTGAACCATATCAGGTTTACAATTTACAATTAGTTCAAGTAATTGCATGCTTGAAATGGTCCTTGCAGGTGTACTCTTTTGTGTGGATTCTGATAGTTTTCTACTTAAAACTATATGCTGAACAATTTGTCAGAGACAAGCGAGTCTCCATGACCCCGTGATATAGTCAGGAACCACAGTGCTTAAGTCCTGGCCCCAAAATAAGAGTAGTTAAAAAATTAGAAGTATTGGAAATAGCGTTGGCAACGTAGATGGATTGTTTCCCACAGTTGCACTCTCACAGTATCTGCCGCACAAAATTTTCACAGTTAAGTGGAGCAGACTTTCCTTCAGCATAAAATGTGATAAAAATATAAAAGCCTAACAATGCCAAGATTAAGGGAATAAATTGCTTTGTAGGTCTGGTACACATGGAAGGTAGTAGAAATAGGCATTGATTGCAGTAAAGGTAATTTAACTTACACATTAGGATAAAATTCCTTATGCGAGAGTAGGTCAGGAATAGGATGGATTACTTTGACAGTGTAGGGGATCTCCATCATTGGTTTTTCTCAAGAACAAATTAGGAAAAAACCACTATTGTTAGTGTTCAAAATGGCATGACAAGCAAGAACTGTAAGAACTATCCAGGGTTTTTGTAAATTAAATTTTTGACTGACTTTGTGGTGTTTACAAAGCGAACAGTTATTGGCAATTACCTTCTGTAATTTTTCATCGAAAAAAGGGATTGCCGTCTGCATTGCTAGCTGTAAAATGAATTTTAATTTTACTGAAAGCTGGCATAGTAGCAGCAAAGCTTTAGGCAATAGGAAACCACTCATTTGGAACACTTTGATATTTCTTTCACAAAGCTTTCAGCAACCAAACTGGTTTCTCATTGAACTAGTACAATCTTAGCCTTCCCAAACATGTGCTTTAGAGTATTTGGATGGCTAAAATCAGTTTCTCCTTCTGTTGTACTAATCTTCCTTGTAGTTGTTCACTATGACACTTAGTGCATGTTAGAGTTAGCTCAAGTGTTTCTGCCTGCTATACTGTAGGGGTTGGTGAGCTTCCCAGCGGTCTGTTTTCTTTTTTAAATTCTGTAGGAGTGACAATAATGACAGGATAGGAGTTACCTTGTAGAAGCGTTTTGGCTTCACATTGAGAAAATGTTTGGAGAAGAAGAATGCAATGCTACTTTTTGGATAATATTTTGAGTACAGCTGTCTCTGACTGCATTGTGTGTCCTACCCTGTATGGGCGGCTTCTGTAGAATTACCTTGGAAATTAGATGGGAAAAATACTTTTCAAGTTACGCCTTGTGCAGCCACTGCATTTTCTGTTATGTTTTATTCACGGTACTAGTCCTCTGATTCCTCTTGTCCCCATTATTTGGGGCAGTTCGGAACAGCTTTTACAGGACTTGTCTCCCAACCTTTTGTGTTTTGCCCAATCACATTTGCATTCCTCCTTTGTAACTTCACCTCATAAAACAAACTAACTAAATAACGGACGCCTGAGAGTAGCACATTAAGTCAGGTTAAATTAACCAGATTACATACAAGGACACAGAAATGTTTGCTGGAATACTGTAGGCAATAAAAGGTAATGTAGTTTATTTAAAAATTTAGCTGTAATATAGTGATCTGTGCAGTCTAATCACCTTACTAACTCAACAGCATCTTTAAAGAGACCGGGGAGGATGTTGAGGCATTTCAACCTCGTCACGATTCACATTTGTCTTTTCAAAAACACAGAGACCAGAAAAGTGTCTTGATTTGTGGGGCTTTTCAGAACCCCCAGGGCATACAGCGTTTAAACACCCTTTTTTCCGGCTCTGTGCTGGCATCCAGCAGGCTGCAGGGTAAGGACTAAGGGTAGGAAGTCCATTGTGCAGCTCTGTATCCATCTGGTAAGTTCACACTGGAAGGAACTGGCATGAGGTTCTGGACTTCAATTAATCTGCTCTATTCCCTGTGAATACAGCAATAACTTCTGTGTGGCAGAAACGTTCCTCCCCGTTTCCGTCAGCTGAGATTCCGTTTGCCCCAAAGTTAATCTGCCTCTTTCCCCAGGGAACATTTCATTCTTCTTCCCTGTACTCGGATAATCTGCTAACCATGCTGGGAGAGAGGCTGGAAGTGGAAGGTTGAGTTCCTGAGCGGCTGCTCAGGGTATCTTGCGAGGCATTGCACTGTCTCTACCTTGTCGCGTGGTTTTGCACCTGCAGCACCACTCTTGGTGCTCGAGCCGTCCAGACCTGAAATCTGTGCTCCCAGCAGGCTACCTAGGGAAGTCATGAGTAACAAATTTACGATGCCTTGACTTGCCTTTTTTTCCCTTCTCTTTACCTTAAAATGTTACTTCCTATTGAAAATTATACCTCACTTGCTTTACTATGGTTTTCACCTGATCAACTGAGAGATTTGTAATTCTGCATCAATATATTTTGATTCTTTCCAAGACACGAAAAGAATCTCTGAAGAGCATTTATTTAGTGATATGCTTCAATGTATAGGATTATATTTTTTTTGTTGCATCAACCCAACTGTTTCATTGCTCCATTAATCAATATAAGTTTTGTTTTGTTTTTAATATGGTTGAATACTACTGCTTGAATCTGGTTTCTTATATTGGTAATTTATGTTTGGCTTAAAAATTATTCGTTTAATGAAAAAAAGTATCGTTTAAAACTAGCAGATACAGGTATTTGTTTACCATTTGGTTTGCTTACTGTATAGGCTAAACTGTATTTTTAATGCATTTTGCATCAAGAAGATTTTTCAGATCAGCAGTGCTATTTTTTAGGTTTGAGGTTTTCTTACGCTTTTGAAGATTGAGTTAGTCACAGTATTTGTGCTTTCTGCTTATTTAGGTTTCAACTAAAACAAGCACTTACACTGAGTAATTGGAAACTTAATGGTATATATGAGTTTATAATGAAATGCTCTTTTTTAATATTGTTTAAAGACCAAGGATCCCCAGCTCCATCTCTTTCTGAACGATTACAATACGTTTTTCACTGTGACTCAGAGTGGCATCACCCGCTACCTCACCCTGCTGCAGCCCGTTGACAGAGAAGTCCAGGAGCTTTACACCTTCTCGGTAAGCTAAATCCACTTGAAGGCACGTCAGGCATTGCTCAGAGCGAGTGTTGAAAAATCATTAGTTGTAGGTCATTGAAATGGCACAGAAGCAGCAAAACACCAGAAGGATGAGTAGCAGCAATTCTGGGGCAGGGGGAAGCTGATAACTGGGGTCGTGTGCTCTTCCAAAATGCATGTGTTTGCTTTGGTAGCAGCATCATCAGCATGGTCCCAGGCTTGTATCCTGCTCCTCCCCACCCTCCCATGACACAGCCCCGCTCTTTTGTACCCAACATGGCCTTTGAGGCCACTTTTGCCTTTTCTTGTCTCATCCCTTGAGCTAGGAACATCTAGGACACCTCTAATGGCCTTTCTGCTTTATTTCACTACAGAATAAAAAAGTAGGTTAAAATAGACCACAGCCAGCAGTATTTAAAAAACAAACAAAAACAAGCCCCAACAAAACAAAAAGCCCAAAACAAACAAAAAACAAACCCCAACAAATAAACCTTAAATTGACTTAATACTCCATGGGGCATTTCCCACTCTGTGTGTAAACATCTTAACGGCCCTAAAGCGATTTGCAAATGTGCTGTAGGGAAAGCCCTTCCTCTGCAGGGCTTCCCTATCAATGCCTCCATATCTTCTGCCTGTTTCTCGTTTGAAAGAAGAGTTCAGATTTCCTCTCTGGAGTAAGAAGGCCTCTAGCTCTTTAAGTCACACCTTAAAATGCTGTCTCTTATATTTAGCATGTGAATAGCACCTGTGTGTGGCAGTGCCCAGGTGAGACTTGCAGTGTTAGGTTTGTGAGCTGTTGTGCCCAGGTCCTTGAGGGTGCTCAGAGCAGCTGGGGACAGGCTCTGCCCTTCCAGCTGAGGACTGCAGCTCGGATCCTGGCCCCAGCCCTGGGAAACAGTTATTCCCTCTCATTTCTCCTGCTAATCCGGCACAGTATGGTTTAAAGGCATTGTTTCGTTTTGCCTTTGCCCTGAGTCTTGCAGGCTCAAGTTCAGCTGAAGTCTCCTGTAATTTTAAGTGCAGACAAAAATGAAAAATGAAATGCTGATTTTTAGTTGTCATACTGTATTTTCTCATAGTTGGAACTGTATTAAAAACACACCATTAAAATATGTTCCTGTTCTGCTTTTTTTTTTTAACCCTGAAGATGACAGCTTCTGATGGTGTGCAGGAGAGTATCCCCGTGACAGTCAATATCCTGGTGATTGATGCAAATGATAATTCCCCAACCTTCTCCAATATATCATACAACGTCAAGATTTATACAGATATGAGGCCTGGGGAAGGCGTTATAAAGGTAATTTCAGGTCTTTTTATTAGCTTTGTTAACTCACCTTTTGTTAGCAGTAGATGGTCTTGTTAACACAAATTGGAAATGCACTAAAACCAGCTAGAAATGACGTTTGTTTATCTCTGTCCACTTCAGTAGCTACCTAGCTATTAAAAAGTTGCTAATACTGAATTATAGGCCTGTCTTAGATGTAGAGCTGCAGTTCAGCTGTTTCATCAGCTGTTTCACAAAACCTTTTCATCTGAAAAATATCAGAAGACAAAAACATCCTGTATTAGCTGGATATTGAAATAAAACGTTTTAGGAGAGCAGGTGAACAGTTGAGTAGAACATAACCAGAAGTGATTTACCATGTCATAAAACCTTTTGTTTTTTACAGAAGCCTAGTCTCATCTGTTTGTAGAGCAAATGAGCAGTGAAACATGTGTTGAACATGGGCCCAGAGAGAGAAGCAGTTTTAATTAAAGTTTGCAAGCACTGATTTACATTTCACTGGAGGTGAATCCTGGTTGCACTGAAGTTAATGGGAAAAGGCTTTTTTGGGTAGTAAACCTTCTAAGATCTCAGCCATGCTCCAGCGTGCTTCCCGGCTAGATGGATGAGATGACAAGATGCTGTTAGTGGAGGTCAGCATTCAAGGATCGTAGAAGGCAGTGGGAGTATTGGAAAAAAGAAAATTCATCAGCTGACTTAAGTAATAAAATACCATTTCCTGAAATATAATCAGGAATTAAGCATTTGAAGGTAACAGTGATTTAACAGTATTAGGAGAGAGTTCAGTGTGTGTTCTGGCATATGCCCTACTTGAGCCTTATTGACTTGCTGCATTTGCTGTCTTTGGAACTTCAGTAACGTTATCCTTGTCTTTTCATCAGTCTGGGCTACGAGTGCTTAAAAAGCATCAATGAGAGCCATGGGAACATTTTCAGCAACCTTTGAGGGAAAGATAAACAATTTGAATCTAATTAAGTTCCTTCAAGCTATGCACGAGGCGGTGGCCGGGGAAGAGGCCAAATACTGTCATCCTGAATGAGCAAAAGGCAGGCAGAGCTCAGGAGCTGTGCGTAGGGTTTGACATCAGGAGCTTTATTTGCAACATCTCATAAATTCCGAACTCCCTGTACAACCGTATGGGTTTTGCAAGTACAATACAGTCACTTGGTATTTAAGGTACAGAGATACATACGGTGCTGAAAAAATGTAAATCAAGGGGTTTTTCCGAAAGTATAAGCACTCTAGCCCAAAAATAAATCATTAGGGTTATCACATGGCCTTTGTTGTGCAGAGCATCGGGCAAAGTAGCATGCTATGGATGTCAAGTATCTGAGTATCTAAATGGTTTTTCCTCTTAAAGGTGCATGTGCCAGGAAACATGAGGCAGATGATGTTGCTAAATTAGATTGCAGCAAGCATGAAAAGAATGGTTTCAGTACCCAAAGTTGGCCTTAAGGACGCTCTGAGCTGCCGGGCTTATGTTTATGATACTTGGGACAAAGTGAAGCAGCTCCTGTGGTTCTCTAAAACAGCTACAATGCTTTAGCACTTAGTGCATTTAGTGCTTGTGCGTCCAATGGGAATGTGCTGTTCCGAGGGGCTGCACTTTCTGGTGTTTCAACTGCAAATATTTTCAGCCCCTGGAGGCGTGCAAAGAGCAGGAGTACAAATTTCTTGGTAAATTGTTCCTTCTGAGAAGAAGCAAGAGGGCGGCTCTGCAAGGCCATCTGTGTTAGCCTGTGCCCCCAGAATTCATTTAGCAGAGAAACAGATTACTGCTCTGTGAGCAGGTTTGGTCTGAGGCACTGTTACGTTCCTGCTCCTCCGCTGCCCATCGCAGCAGCTGCCTTTGGCCTTCCAACAACAACGCTGTGTAACGGCTTGTCTAAAAATTGATCAAATCAATGTAGTTATGCCGATTAGAAACATTGCAAGGACTAACAAGTGTAAAGGCAGAAACGGTAAGAAGAACAGTTTAGATGTGGATATTGTGCAGAACATTTGAATTTAGGTAATGCCTGAAGGGGTCCCTTCTGGAATGAAATTGTGAGGTTGGAAACAAGAAGGGGGGAAGTCAGGCATTAAACTTGCCTTTGCTAAAGGTTTAAATTATTTGGGAAAGCGTAAGAGTCCTGAGAGTTTTTCCCTTTCTTCACACTTCTGTCTGCAAGGTCAGCACATGGTTACTTCCAGACTACATGAGTATATAATGTGGTCAGAGGGTAGGAAATTCTGGCTGTTTTGGGAGAGGGATTGTGTTTCAACTAATCTTACATTGCCAGATGATCTGAGTTTATAAACTAACTGACATAAAATAAGCTAGGAGTCATCTTAAGATTTCTGCATACTGTGAAAATGCTGTAATAATGACTTCAGGCTGCTGGGGTATCTGGGAAGTTGCTCACCTTGTTCTTTTGCCTGGGCTGCAGGCACCAAGTCTCATTCAGAGTTACAGGAGTGTGAGAAATGGGATTTGTCTTGTGGAGTTATAAGTAGCCACCGAGTCAGTGGTGCCACAAATACCCGTGGGTTTCCTTAGGCCAGGAAGGTAGGTATGTGCTGCCTGATCACTCTGGTCCTGCTTTATAAATACCTTCTCAAATGAAATACAGATTTTTTTTAAACTGCTAAATCAGTGATTTTGATGATATACTTGGCTTGTTCTCTATATGCAGAGCAAACTCGTCTCGTAAGCCTATCTCATCGTTGGTTTAAGAATCATTTGAGATGATCAGCTGTGATAGTTCCCAGAGGAAAATGACCCAGGTCAGATACGATTAGTCTGTACAAAACGCTTTCTCTAATCAGAGAAAGTAGGTTAGAAAAAGAACACTGACCTCCATGAATCTGTACAATCTCATAATCATCTGCACATAAGCACTAGCTTGTGCTTAACTCTCTACTCAGGCTTATTTTCACAGACGATGAACGAAGTGAAGCATGTCATCTTTCTGCAAAAATGCGAATTTCTGGTATAGCAATGCAAGTGCTCTCATGTCGATCCCACTTTGCCTTTATTATCCTGAGGGCAGTAAGAGATCGAGATTTTTTTTCATTTTATTTGCTGAGTGCAATTGCATGAAAATTTACAAATAACCCCAGTTTGTACTTGCCTGTTGTCCCATTTTGTGGGTAATTGTTTTGATCTTACTTCTGGAAAAAACCACTAACATGTTAGTTAATAGTTTAGGTAACCCAAAAAAAAAAGGTAAATTAAAAAATCCTTAGGCTCTGTGTCAAAATAACCACAAATAGCAGGGGAAAAAAAATCATTACAAGTAAAATTCGATCTCCCCCCCCAGGTGGTTAGAGCAAGGCATTTCCCTCTTTCCCGTTGCCTTTAAGAGAAGTGAGCAAAACAGTGGAAACGGATTTGCATCCTACTGAGTTGCTTTGGTTTCATCTGGGAGCCTGGTGGTGGTGGGTAATGGACCTTTTGCCGTCCAGCTCTACGTGTGTGCTGCAGCTTTGCAGCGCTGCTCGTGTGTTTTTCGAAAGTTGGTGGGTATCGTGATAGAGCAGGTTGTCTGTCCCCTTCACAGGGACAGCCTCCCTCCGGTTTTTGGGGATACAGAGTGGAGCATGAAATCTCTGCTCGCTGACTTCTTGGGCACGGGCTATGGCAGTACCATCAGGGTGTTGAAAGCACAACTGGCTTGGGAAGTTTTTATTTCAGTCTCTGAGTACTTGTGAGATTGATTGTTGCCTTGGTTTTGTCAGTTAAGTTTAAATGTGTGTGTATTCTCTCCCTTTCAGCTTGAGAATTTCTTACCTGATTTTTTCCTTCTGCTTTTATAGGTATTTTATTGTGCTCCCTGAGCGAGACAATAGCTGACTGAGAAGTGTCATTTCAAAAAGTTTTAAAATGTGTGATAAATAAAATGTACCACTAGAATGACCGATTAATACTAAACCTATTAAAGTACTTAATTCCATCTTTTTTATATTATTATAATTTTGCTGTTCTCTTCCCCACTTTTCTGTCAGTACTTTCTTCCCGTGATTCAGATATTTATAGCAGTTACGCATTGATGGGTGGAGTGTGCAACCGTAATGCAATAATATTTCACATAAGTAAATCCACTCTGTTTCTTTAGACACCTCTCATTTCTATCTACAGCATAAACTGTGCAGGGCACAGAGAATATTGAGCATGAAAATGAGAGAGCTGAGAACAGACAGAGGATGGCAAAAAAACATTGCCCACCTAAATCTTTGTGTAAAGTTACCTGAAGGTCAAAGAATTCCTTGGCCCATGAATAGATTTAGTGTATGTTCTCTTTACAGAATAACTACTGAACTGGCCTTAAGAATTATATGCTGTTCTTACTCTGCTTTAAATTTATGAAACCAAAATAACTTATTTTTAATTCATCTGTGTATCTTCATTTCTACCTCATTTCCTGTTGCAGAGGTATGACCCATGTGCAGGGGCTCTCTTATAAGAACAATTAAATAACTCCATGATTGAAAATGAAAAACAAGCTACGCGGTGGATTGGTGCATTGCCTGTTCGCCTGCTGCGAGCTGAAACAATTCTGCCTCAGGTCACCAGTGCGAGTTAATTTGGAGGCCCTGCCCCAGATCTGGTTACCCACAGCACTTAACTTCACACATCCCGGCGTAAACGGCCGTTGTGCTAAGGTCAGAAATGAAAGCAAAAAGATAAAACATGGTAAAACTGCAGGCACTAATGTTTCTATCACTTATCTCTTGCTCACGGTAGAATTGGACTCGAGCAGTACCAGTACTTTCAGCTGTACATGGGGACAAATGTTACTTGGAGCCATTCAATAAATGTCTCCCCTGGGACTGTTTTGCCGTTACCCCAAACGCGACGTCTCAGTGCTGGATCACTACTACTTTTTTTAAACAATGTCTTTTCATTCCCTGCACATACGGACCTGTGACTCGAGCCCTCCTTGCGTATGGACGCATACTAAATTGTGTATCAGAGACGTGTTTGGGTATTTGCAGCTGGGCATATGCTCATGGTTTGCGGCTCTTAAACGTGCATCTTGCTATGAAGCCACAGAACAATTTAAAGGAAATCTTCACAAAAGTCATCTCCAAACCACACTTAAGGTTTTATTTATGTGGTTATTTGCAACCCTCTGCCTTTAAGTCCCCATCAGCATATTGATTTCCAGCTACAAAGTAAATGTTATTAGCAGAAGCAGAAACCAAAACTGGGTTATGTATGCATTTCTCAGTAAGTGCACTTATGTGTTCAAGTGAAAATATAATGGACAGGGATGTACTGAAATGTCGGAAGGAAGATATTGTGAAAGTATTTTGACCTGCTCTATGTTAGTGTTATGTTTCGTGAGCCCAAGTTTAGGAATGTCTCCATCACAATCCTGTTTGCCCCTGACACACAGAAACTTATTACTGCTTTTCCTATTGCAACCAGTGGCTGAGTTGAAATGGCGAGCCCAAGAAGGCCAAGCAGGGTTTGTAGTTGCCATCTGTGCTCTGGCAGGCCAGCGTTTTTCACTGGTATGCTGCTCTGGAGAGCAACTGTACGCTTTCCTTGGCGCTGTTACACAATGTAAATGTGCAACCAAGGTGGCTGTGGAGCCTTGCGCTCCCCTGCCTGGAGCACTCGCTCCGAGACAGCCGCTGGGAGGCGAACCGGCGTGACTTGTGGCGTCCGCAGGACGCGCTTTAGGTCAGTACCAGTCAGACCGACTTTGCCAAACGTTCAATTTGTTGAAAAACATAGGGTTACTGGAAAGGTTGGTAATCACTTTATCTGTTCGCGGCAAGGTCCCGAAAAGTGTTGCTGCGGAAAGGTTGTAGGTCAAATGTTGAAGTCCCGTGTCCTCCAAGTGTGAAGTGAGGCTGAACAGAGCTTATATAGCGACCAGGAGTGTGTCTTTGTAAACGGTAAGGCTGTCTTTGCAAGTCTCCTTTCCCTTCCAAGGAAACTACTTCTTGCTGCAGTAGAATATGCACCTGTTTTGCAAAACGTTCAATATATTAAATGTTAATGTAACGAAGCTGAGGCTGCTAGATGGAGGAAGTTTCTAAGGAAATTAAAATAAATCTTGTTTTATACTTCTTTCCGTGTATTTTAGACTGTGTTTCTCAAATCTTGTTAGCTATGAAGCTCTACCAGTCTGGGACAGAGAAGATGGAATTTATAGAATCATATACTATGGCAGCTGTTAAACTTTAATTCTGTTTAATTCCGGTTTTGATTCCTGGTTTTGCCCCCAAAATGTTATTCAAATCACTTATCTTTTCAAACATTCAATATTTGTAAGTTTAATTAACCTTATTAATCTGTGTACTGTGTAGTCAATTAATTTCCTTTTTTCATGTCATTGCAGTAAAAACTGGCCTTGTTCCAAATCCGGTCATTAAATACTTAGGCCCTTGTATTTTGCATAAAACCTTTATTTATCTTTTTGTGTGCATTACTTGTGAAGTTCAGTCCAGGAAGTTATTACAGCACTTTTCTTAACTGTGTCACTTAGTTTGATAGTTATTCTTTGCGAGGCTAATGAACGCAGGCAGTTGTATATAGTAACTATAGAACGAGTGACTAAAGAAACAGGGTTTGAGAGGGTTTTAAGCTCTAAACCCTGAAAGGGTGCAGAAAGTCTGTTCCGTATGCTGAGTTTTGGTGAGTCTGACTGTTGCTAGTGAATATATTGGTATAGCAAGGCATCATACGGGTTGAATGCAAAGTATGTTCCAAAAGTGCAGCCTTTATAGGATGCCTTTTTCAGAATTTTAAAAGAAAATATAGAATGAGATTTGCTCTCCAAGAATAACACATGGGTATTAATTTGCTTTTTAAACTTTCAAGAGGAGGTGATCCCTCTTTTGTGATTATTTTTTTTTGAGGTATTTTAAGTGTTCATCCTGTGTCAAAATGATAGGAGGATGAATTAAGAGGATTTGCTCATTCTAGTCCGAACCGTGATCAGTTCACTTTGTTAGAGGGAAGCATCTATGACAAAGAAGTTAAAATAAAATCAGTTTAGATCGAGTTAAGTACTTCTGTGCGTGAAAGAAGCAGAACACTGATTACTTCAGGAGAAAAGCAACTTAACTAACATGCTTCTCAGTTGATGAACACTGTGTACAAACTATTCCATCTTAAAGATGGTTGGTCCTCCGTGAAGTAGCGCAGGCCCCAACAGCAGTAATAGCTGGCACTCCGAACAAAGAAGGTAAACCCCTCTTCCGTTAATACACCTAAATCGCTTATTTTTTTTAGCATTTCAGTTAATTGATTCTGTTTAAGCTATTGTGGCTTAGTTTTTTGCTTTTGAGCAAGTTTTTGACTTTTCATATGAAATTTTGTATTTCACTGAGCTTAGGTGCATAAAGAACTGAGATTGTCCTTTAAAGCAGCTAGATCCTTGAGTGCTCACACACTCCCCTGGGTGTTTAATGTTGTATGCAAATGTGATTAACTTGAATATTACAACTTTGGGTTTTATTATTCAATTCCTTTCTTGTTTCTAGTTGCAAGGTTTGGCTTCTACTCTTCTCTTCCAGTTCTCTTCCAGTTTAGTTTTCCTTGGGCAAAGGTGTTTTGAATCTGTAGGAAGGCTGTGACCTGAGGAAGGTTGAGCACGATGCTGTGTTGATTAATAGATTATGTTATATCCTAATGTAGCAGAGACTTGAATGAGTTCCTCTACCTGTCATGCACTGCTGTCACCTTGGAGAGTGTCACAGGGATGAGAAAAGGGTGCCTGGCAGGCAAACATTTAGCCTGCTGTGTTGCCTGGCCCTGGCTGAGATACGATGTCTGTTGACCCTGCCATCGGCTTCACAGCCGTCGCTAAGGTTTTGTGTCATCGTGTGTTATCCTTAAATCCTGGACTTGCAATGTTGCCCACTGGCATGAGTGTTTGTGCCAAGACAGCCAAAGCATATAGGCCGGCAGAGACCTTTTGAGAGGCTACGTGTCTATTTGGTTTTTTTCATTCTCACTTCAGGAGCCCTGCAGGGAATAATTTCTGAGGCTGGGATTTCTTATTGCTTTGTACATCCCGCGGGGGGGCTCTGCTGCTGTACCTGCTGGTGCCCCTTGCCATTTCCCAGCCCAAACTGCTCAGCTGCAGCTGGGAGCAGCAGGAGCCTGTTGTGCCATCGTTCCCTGTCATTTCCACTCCTCCACTGTTGGTAGCGAGCAGCTGGGTGCACAGGCAGCGCTGCCACTGCCTGCTGCAGCTGTGGCCTCCTGGATGTTCAAGTACCGCTCATACAGCGTTCTGTCACGCCATGCGCAGTTTGAGGTAATAGAAAGTCATACAAAACTAAGAGCCAGCGAAGAAACCAGTGTGTGTATCAGCAAACTAACCCCTATGGGAAGAAGACATTCGCCTTAGAAAGTCCAGATGTACCGGTGTAGTTGGTGGTATTTTGGTGACTCAACCCTAAACGTAACAGAATGCTGTGCTCCTTTTTGTTGTCTGAATGTCGTGATAATTAAGACGCAATTTTAATCATTGTGCTACAGGTCAAGTGATAGGCACTGTGAGCAGTTAGCTGAGTGATTACACCTCATAGGTAGAATAACTTGTGTTATTCTGCATATGTGTAAAGGAAGAGGAGAGGTAAAAGGGCTTAGCTAGGACACGGGGCTCTCAGCTGGTGTGGCTGAGGCATGGGTGCATATTTCTGTTATGGCAGGGGTCTGATTTGAAATCTCAGGTTCCTATTTCTTTGCTCTGTGGCACGGCAGTCAGAGCCATTGGTACCTGACACCCGGCTAAAAGCTAACAAATATGAATACTGAGCTATATTTTTCTGGCCCTGTGTATGAATGTGTGATTTCGCATGGTATGCTAGAGAAGTGGGATAAACCCGTTGCCTTTCCCAGGGGCAAGGTAGGAACCCCCTCATTTCACTGGTGACAGTCACATTCATCATTATAATTTGGGTCTAAATTATTAGGCCTTAGATTTTTCTCATGCTGAGAATCAAAATTGTACAATTATATAGAAGAAATGCTACATGCGAGAGGAACCACAGTCCCAGTAGAGAGGCAGTGTAGAGGCAACAAAGTAGAGAAGTATATGCTCGGTTGGATTTATCACACAGCTCTGAGATTGTCCCCACAAGCATAGCCTTCCAGGTAGGTGGTGTCACATCGCCATGTGAAATGAGCCTTGCGTGTCGGCGAGGTGCGTGGTTGTGCCTCCAGCGGGGGTATCCATATGCCATTTCCCTTCCACTTGGCTTCCTTTATGGTACATGCACACGTGAGTAATACACACATTGTTCTCCGGCTCCACACAACGAAGGCTTGTAATGCAAGACCTGGATATTAGAATTTCTGGCAGTAACAAGGCTGTCACTTTGAAGAGTGTAGAGAGAGATGGGAACTTGCAGTAATTAAATACAATCCTCTTGTTAGATTTGTGACACAATAAGTATCTTCCCACCCCCACGCCCCCTTTTATAGGAAGTGTTATAAATTCCAATCCACAGAGAGTAAATTTGGTCTTAATTAGTTTTCTTAATTCATATCTTAAAGTAATTTGCCTGCAATCTTAGGTAAGCAGTTTTTCTCTGCTTCATGATGTTTTTACACCTATTGTCCTTCATTTAAATTGTATCCTTGTTGTACAGTAATTAGAAGTTACGGCATATGTTACAGGTGTTCAAGTTTTTCCCTCATCTCTGCTTCCTCTACCCCTACTGAGTTGCCTTATAAAAAACTATTAAACTATGACACTGAACCATGCGTGCTGACATTCTGGTTTTGAATTGCAGCTCACTGCTGTAGATGCGGACGAGGGACCCAATGGACACATAGTATATGAAATTTTGGCTGGGGATCAGGGAGACTTCATCATCAATGACCGAACAGGCCTTATCACCATTGCTCCAGGAGTTGCATTGTCAGTGGGGCAATCCTATGCTCTCACTGTCAAAGCATCTGATAGTGCTCCTCCTGCGCAGAGAAGGTAATTCATCTTATAATGAACCTAATTTTTTAATCGGTGCTTAGCAGTGCATAAGAAGCGTGGCACACCCTTGTGTCTATAATTCCACACTGGAATACGATTCAATGTGCTGTGTTTGGTGTGAGGATCACATTTTGGAAAAGTGTAATATTAGAAATATTTCACTTTTTGTTTTTTATTTATTTATATTTTCCTTACAGTACACAGTTTTCATTATTTCGTTTGCTTGTAATGGTCTGGTTTTTAAAAGTTCACATTGTGCTGTCACTGTGCACGCCCATCTGCTACAAGAAATTGAAGTGAAGGGATGTAAGGAAGAAAGTAAGTGAGAAGGGAGATGCTTTTGGTTCCGAATGCAGCTTGCTGTGATGCAGAAGGCATCAGAAATAGTCTGGTTGCTGAGCTGGAGACCTTCTCTCCAGGTATAGGGTGTGCAAGGTCATCTAGCCTTGGCATGCCGTGGACATACCCGACAAGCTGTGCGAATGGTGAGCAATGCTCGCACTAAGATCTAAATTCTCACTGGCAGAATTATTTCATTATTTCTGTTCTCCACCAGCTGACAGAGAGCAGCAGCCTGCAGATTTAGTATGGGTAGAACGTGATGCTTCCAAAAAAATAAAAATATTGAGTCCTGCTTTCACGAAGGTGTAGGGGTGGTGCATCAAAGTGGCGCTCGTGTTCTGGGGCTGGTATTGATAGTGTGACAACCTCATTCTCCAAAGAGGATGACAGAGAGGAACAGTACTTTCCAGCATTTAAATGTCCCACAACCTTCCCTCTTTTCCTCAAATGGAGAATGTAAGAAGGAAAGAGAACACAAAAGTGGCATTTCAGTTATTGGCTTTTCTTCAGGACCTGCTGCTTCTATCAAGTCTCCAAGAAAGCAGCTCATACTGTTCTGTACAGAATTTAAAATTACATTTCCTAATCTCTGAAGTATTCAGATTGCTGGATTAGTCATAAAACTAATATCTGGTAACACAGTCTTCCAGCTGAATTTTATTCTCCTTTCCCTCTGTTGCTTGCCTTCTTGATAAGCCCTTTCTTAGGGTAGCTGATAGTAGGCTGTTAGTGCAAAGGGGAAGATTGTGGACCATTATGCACTTACTTTTGTGTAGTACTAGCATAGTATTAAAGTGGAGGAGAAAAATCAATAATGCCACTTCAGAGAACTTCAGAATCCAGCCACGTGGTCCCAACAACGGTAGCCCCTACAATACAGCTTTGATTGCTATCAGCTCCTTTTATGTTTGAGAAATCCTTATATTGTCTAAAAATACATACTTCTGATGATGTATGTTGGGAGCATGTGCTTCCTCCTCTGAAAATGTCTTTATTGCAATAATCTTCCAAAGTGGAAAAGCTCTCCTTTCTTGTCGTTTCTGCTTGTCTCCCCTTTTATGGAATTAGAGCATGTAATTTGCTTCATAGCTTTTAATGTGAGTTCAAAAAACCACTCCACCTGGGCAGTATTCCTGTAGCTGGCATGGGTGGCCCTGGGGCGAAGCTGGCCTTGGCCTGAGGTGTATTTGGGCTCCAGAGCTGTTTTCTGTGCGTGTGTAGATTAAAAAAATCAGAGGGAGGGCAACTGGAGCTTCAACAAGGTGCCATGGAGAATGAAAGTGGATAACTCCTACTGTCTGGTAGGGGACATTTGAATAAAAAGATTTTGCTGCCGTCCTGATGTTCTTTCTGTAAGGCAGGAAAACCAGAAATGAGCTGGTGGTGCTTGAAGCAGCCTCCTATCATTCTATGCAGAGAAAAGCCAGGGAGAGCTTATGTGAGCGACAGCTCTGAGGTCTTTAAAACTGTCCTTTTGCATCTCTGTAGTTCATTCCTTCTGTCTGTGAGCTGGTTAGTACCTCGCAGTTGGGGTTGTACAAACTTCTTGCTCCTTCTCATGCAAAGTTGCCGTGTTGTGTTAGGTGGTTCACGTTGCCTTGGTGGAGGCAATAACCAGTATTTGAGATTTCTAGGAATGGGCTAGGTCTAGCCAGACATTACGTATCTCTGTAGGCAGGAAGGTGTGTCCCCTGTAACATAAATAAATAACCAAAGGATTTTTAATGTAATTTTAAATATTAAGTGTTTTTTCCCAAAGCTGTGTTCTGCTGCAGGACGCACCAGGCTAACTGTAGTCATGTGTAAACTGCCTGGGTTTCAATTATCCCCTGGCTTATGCACAAAGCAGGACCCAACTGCTAAACCTGGCTCAGGAACTGTAGCTTTGTAGCCTTTGTGAGACCAAATTCAAATTGAAATGCATTCTGTGTAGATGTTTTGCACATTTGACGCATTAAATTCTTGGCGGGTGACTGTGCATAAAACAGGATATTTTGTTGAGTATTATTAAAGTTTATATCTGTAGCAAGCATCATTAATGTAAGTTATTGAGGTATATTTAAGTCCACTTACGTACTTCAAGTGTACTTAAGTTTCTACAAAGTATAGAAGTTTAACAATTTAGCTTTTTAGAACTAAAGTTATAGGTAAGCATATAGTGATTAGCAGTTTCTGTAACTGAAAAAAAGAACAACATTTGTAAAATCAAACAGTTCCAGACCGTAGCCTTTTCACCGTTGACCTCAGATTCCTGTACAGTGGAAGCATTTCACTTAGTTATAACAGTGATTCTCCAGATCAAGTCCAATCTAGAAAGTACTTGATCATAAGACTATTGAAATACATACACTTTCTCTTTCACTTGCATATGTGGAGATTGTTTGGCCAAAGGTATATTGGTCCACATATGTATAAATATATTAATTATACATTTTATAATATAGTTATATGTGGAAAGCACACAGCGTTAAAGCAGAGACAGGGACGCAGTCTCAATTACTTGTTGACCATGCTTTCCTTGCATTACCATTTAGCTGGAGTATCATAGAACCCAGAATAATTTGGGTTGGAAGGGACCTTTAAAGGTCACCTGGTCCAATGCCCCTGCAGCAAGCAGGGACATCGTCAACTAGATCAGGTTGCTCATTGCCCCGTCCGACCTGGCCTTGAATGTTTCCAGGGATGGGACATCGACCGCCTCTCTGGGCAACCTGGGCCAGCAGTTCACCACCCTCACAGTAAAAAAGTCTTTTCCTTATACCCAGTCAAAATCTACCCTCCTTTAGTTTAAAACCATCACCCCTTGTCCTGTCCCAACAGGCCTTGCTAAAGAGATTGTCCCCATCTTTCCTGTAGTCCCCCTTTAAGCACTGGAAGGCCGCAATAAGGCCTCCCCACAGCCTTCTCTTCTCCAGGCTGAACAACCCCAGCTCTCTCAGCCTGGCCTCGTAGCAGAGGGGCTCCAGCCCTCGGATCATTTTTGTGGCCTTCTCTGGACCTGCTCCATGTCCTTCCTGTGCTGAGGGCCCCAGAGCCGGAGGCAGCGCTGTGTGGGGTCTCACCACAGCAGAGTAGAGGGGCAGAATCCCCTACCTCGCCCTGCTGGCCACACTGCTTTTGATGAAGCCCAGGATCTGGTTGGCTTTATGGGTTGCAAGTGCACATTGTTGGCTCATGTCCAGCTTTTCACCTACCAGTACCTCCAAGTCCTTCTCTGCAGGGCTGCTCTCAATCCCTTCATCCCCCAGCCTGTGTTGATATCGGGGATTGCTCGACCCAGGTGCAGGGCCTTGTTGAAGTTGGCCGTGTTGCTTTCATGTGAAGAACCTAATGAGGTTCCCCTGGGCCTACTTCTTGAGCTTGTCCAGGTGCCTCTGGATGACATTCCATCCTTCAGGTGTGTCAGCCGCACCAGTCAGCTTGGTGTCATCTGCGAACTTGCTGAGGGTGCAGTCAACCCCACTATGTCATTGATGAAGATATTAAACAGTACTGATCCCAGTATGGACCCCTGAAGGACATCACTTGTCACCAATCTCCATCTGGACATTGAGCCATTGACCACTACCATCTGGATGTGACTGTCCAACCAGTTCCTCACCCTCTGAACAGTCCAACATCAAATCCGTATCTCTCTGATTTAGAGAGAAGGATGCTGTGGGGGACCCTGTCAAAGGCCTTACAGAAGTCCAGACAGACAACATCTGTGGCTCTTCCCTTGTCCGCTGATGTAGTCACTCCATCATCACAGGAGGCCACTAGGTTGGTCAGGCAGAGCTTGCCCTTGGTGAAGCCTTGAATCACCTCCCTCTCCTCCACGTGCCTTAGCGTAGCTTCTAGGAGGATCTGTTCCATGATCTTCCCAGGCACAGAGGTGAGGCTGACAGGTTGGTAGTTCCCCGGGTCCTCCTTTCTACCCTTTTTAAAGATGGGCACGATGTTTCCCTCCTTCCAGTCCCCAGGGACTTCACCTGAATGCCATGGCTTTTCATATATCACAGAGAGTGCTTTGGCAACTATGTCAGCCAGTTCCCTCAGGACTCTGCGATGCATCTCATCAGGTCCCATAGATTTACGTGTGTTCAGGTTCCTCAGGTGGTCACAAACCTGATCTTCTCTGACTCCCCCAGACCCTGTCTTGTGGTCCATCCACTTCAGAGGTGAGGGAAGAGAGGTTGCCAGTGAAGGCTGAGGCAAAGAAGTGGTTGAGTACCTCAGCCTTCTCATTCATTATTACCAGTTTTCCAGTCACGTTCATTGGGGCAGTACACTTTCTTTGACCTTCCTTTTGTGGCTGACATACCCACAGAAGCCCTTCTTACTATTCTTTGCATCCCCTGCCAAGTTCAGCTCCAGCCATGCCTTGGCCCTCCTGACCCCATCCCTACACAACCGGGCAGGGTCCCTATACTCTTCCCAGGACACCTGTCCCTGCTTCCACTGCCTGTGCTGTTCCCTCTTGCTCTTTAGTTTGACCAGCAGGGCTCGGCTTATCAATGCTGGTCTCTTGCCTTTGTTTCCGGATTTCTTACACCTGGGGGTTGTAAAAGCCACATTTCCGTGCTTATGTGAGTTTGTGAGCGCTATTGAGTTCCTGAGCTCTGTTCTGTCCTCAGTGTATCCAGCTGTCCCTGCAGTGTTAGAACACCAGCTGAAGCTGTTGGAAAGTTCAGCTCTGTTTCCTTTCCCTTGCCAAAGCAGATTTTGCCAGCCACTTAAATATATATATATGTATATATATGTATATAACATACAAAAAACTCATGGGTTAAAATTACAAAGCACTAGTAAAAATGATTGGAAATTTTAAAAGTAGCAGTTTAATATTATAGTGCTTTTAGTTTGCAAACTACTAGTGCTTTACTTTTGTGATATTACCTTAAAGATTTGATGAAAATTTGCTTACTATTGTGGTGAATATAAACCATTGGGGGTTTTTTTTAGAGCTTGATAAATCATCTTGGGCATTTTTAAGATGTAGCAGGATCAGGGAAAAAAAGGATACAGAACAATATATTTTTATTAAATATTCAGCAGTGGAAGAAAAATGCATGCTAAACTGCAACTATTTGGATGTGTGTATCATGCACAGACAGCAGCTATCCCGAGAAAATATGCAGCTCAAGTGATATTTTGTCCGCTAACTCATTGTGTCTGTTGCTGAGCATTTGGTGATAGTATTTTTTTTTTTTTACTCCAACAATGTAAGTGTGGAACATCAATTCAGAAAGATTAGTGGGATATGAGGGAGTATTTTAAAATAGACAAGACGACAGGAAATTACAATAGTTTATAAGGAGGTAATCTACACTGAGTGATCGACTTTAGCTGTAATCGTCCATCTTCCCCTGATTACAGTGGTTTTGTTCCTATCTATTGAGTTAGTAATCTGCAAATTCAGCTTCTTAAATGCCCAAGGATATGACAGATGGGAAGGCTCTATCATTCACTGATGCATTTCAGTGCAAGTTATGCACTTGTTTAAAGTTTGATTAAATCAAAGAAGGACCCGGCTAGACTTTGAACATCAAAGCAGTAAGATTCTCAACTCCTGTATTTGTAGATGGGCACAAATCTGGCACTTGCTGCACAGAGACACAGCTGTGGCAAGGCAGCAACCAGAGCATCCCTGCCCATGGGAAGCACGGCATTGCCCTGGACTAGCTGGTAGCCAGGGTTTTGGGGCACAGCTGGATGTTTGCTAAGCTGTCGTGACATGGCTAGCAGTGGAGCAGTTTAACGTGTAAGGCTTGTCAGAGTCAACTTGTATATATTGTTAATATATAGGTGGTGGGTTGACCTTGGCCAGCTCCTAGATGCCCTCCCAGCCACTCTTTCATGCTCCCTCTTCAACAGGACAGGGAGAAAATAAAGTGAGAAAGCTCATGGATTGAGATAAAGACAGGGAGGTTGCTTACCGATTACCATCACAGCAAAAAGAGACTCAACTTGGGGAAAATTAATTTAACTTACTGCCAACTAAAATGGGTTCACATGGTGAGAAATAAAAACAAAGACTAAAATGACAACTTCCACCAACTCCCCTTTTTTTCCCAGGCTCAACTTCACTCCTTCATTCCCAGCTGCCCCTGTAGCGCTCAGGGGTAAAGGTGGGGAATGGGGGTTCCCGTCAGCCTGTAACCGCCCTGCTCTGCTGTTCCTTCCTCCCACACCTTTCCCTGCCCCACCGAGGTCTCCCCATGGGTTGCAGGGGAAGGTCTGCTCTAGCACCTGGAGTTCCTCCTCCCCCCCTCCTCCTCCTCGGTGCTCACAGGGCTGTCCCTCACACTTTTTTTCCCCTCATTTTTCTCCTGTTTGGAGTCCTAAATCCATTTCCCCAGAGGCATCACCATCGGGGCTGAGGGGCTCAGCTGCGCCTGGCCGTGGGGCTGTTGGAACTGGCCATGCCCACCCTGGGGCAGCCCCAGCCTCTCCTCGCAGAGCCTCGCTGCTGCCGCCGGGCGCGGGCACCCCATGCAGTACAACTGACAAGCGTGTCTGTCTCCGATTCGAAGCAGGCAGCACCGAAGCCGCTCTCGCTATGTGCTCCAACCTGGCCAAAATACGTGGCTGAGTGGTGGAAGGTGGACGCACCAGGCTGGGTTTTATCCCTTCCTCGTGGGGTGTGGGGCTGCGTGTGTGGATGTGCCCCTAGGGACAGAGCTCCTGGGGCAGCTACCTACGGGTGGGACTTGTCTTTCTGGGCAGAGGAGTTCATGGTTCAGTATCTCGGAGCATGGTCAAAGCCGCTGTGTAACATAGCCCTGAAAACGTAGCTGTTTGCACAGTGTTGCAGCGATGGTCTGCACAGCTCCGACCAGTGGCTTAGAGTTACACAACCTGCTGGCCAAGGGCAGTGGGAAGCATCTGTAACACAGTGGTGACTGTGCTCGGTCAGAATCCTGCATAGTTAATTAAAAATACTGATCAGTGATGTATCATTTTGGTATTTAATGAACTCTCTCAGTTAACACAGAAGCTGTTTCAATTAAACTGTATCTGGCAATTTCTGGTAGGAGTCTCTAAAAATGTTCGGAGTTTGCCAGCCCCGCAAGAAGCAGCTCATTGTGCATGCTTGTTTTTCTTCTCCCTCCTTTCCCCTGCCAAGACAAAAAAAGAAAAAATTGGGACATCTCCCTTTGCCCTGAAGTGGTTCCGTTACGTCAGCCCTAAAGCTGGAGATTTACCAACTTTGCTAAAGGGCTTACGGGGAGGAAATCTGCCCCTGCGGTGTAACGCTTGGTCTCCTCGGGGCTTTGTTCTGGGGAGGGGTACAGATATAACATTCAGGAGAGAAGGCAGATGGGTCGCTGCACAAAGATGCAAGAGAAAGGCCACTTTAAGCTAAATTTTAAATCTCGTTCAACTTCTGGCTACCTTTCTAATTTCGGAGCAGTGGAATAGCAAGTGTGCGTACGACATGGTCTATGCAGGGTCTGTAGAGGGTGTCAGCGATTCCAGAAGAGCTTGCAGCTTGCTACCTGGAATGCTTTTTGCTGGATACTTGGGTTAGTCGGAGGGTTTGCCAGGTTTCCTTGGTGGGTTTTGTAGCCTCCTGTATTGCCCTGGTTTACTAGTCTGAAGTGGGATCGGGTTTATCTGTGTGAACGACAGCATTGATGCAGCCTTCAATAGAGTTGTGTACATCAGTTTTCTCCCAGAGTTATTCTCTCTGAACATTTTCTGTTCTCTCTCTACAAAGGTAGCAAACCGCACAACAGCAGGGATGCTCCAGGGGTGGGTATTGCGCTTGGCAGGAGCAGTTACCATCCCAGAATTTGTCATCCTCTTCTAGAGGACACAGTATCACTAGGGGATTATGAGTCGTCTTTTTATGTGGAGTGTGCACTGATATCTTACTGTTTTGTTTTTCATAAAACACTTGGGCTACTTGTAAAGAAATTATTTAGCTTTCGTTCTGTTAATGTGCCAGCCTGCTTTATTTTTAATGCAGAATGAAAAATATGTCCTGAAGCTTTTAAAGGAGCAAAGGGAGGTTATTAAAGCTAGAGAACACACAGTGTAGAAAATAGACATTGCTGGCTGCCTTGTGTTTGTTGATTTATTGATTTTGACTGGCTTTGATGACCTTTTTCCCCCCCTCGCATTGCAGGAGCTCTATTACTACTGTTTACATTGAGGTCCTTCCGCCCAACAACCAGAGCCCTCCCCGCTTTCCCCAGCTGATGTACAGCCTTGAAGTCAGCGAGGCCATGAGAATTGGAGCCGTTTTGTTAAACCTGCAGGTACAGATGCTTCCCTGTAAGGCTTTACCACGTTCCTTCTGTTTGAGTCCATGCCATACAGAACCCGGTCCTCACATACAGGGGGAAAGGACAATTTATAGAGGCTGAAAGTTATTTAATTGTCATAAACGGCCCCTTTTACATGGACCGTATAGGAAAAGTGCTTACTTGGATATTTCTGTAGCTTCATTTTTGTGTTAAATGTGCTAAAAGGTACTGTTGGCTGCATATGGGACTGAAGTACATGAGAGAAAAAATTCATGAATGGCTCAAAACTTTCAAGCCCTGTGATTTCTTATGTTAAAATATCTATGTACATATTTGCCAGCAAATGAGAGGAGCTTAGGACTTTCTGCACCTCATTAATAAGGAATTTCAGCAAGATTTTTGGCACTCAGCTTTCTTTAGCCTGGCGATTTTGAAAAGCATCTGAAGATATTTACTCCCCTTGGTGTATGTGACAGCTGCTGTTGAACAAAAAGCAGAGGTGCCTGTACTGACCACCCGATACAGCTCTGCAAGTGGAAGCAGTGAAAGCACATTAGTCCAGTGTCACTCATAAATAATGCTGCATTGGCACGCTTTGCAGGCCCAGGTTGCTCCTCTGTGTGCTGCTGCATGGTTAATATATCAGCTTTCTCCTAGTTTATTTACTGTTCCCTAAGTTTTTGCTGCAGTGTCTTCTGTCCACATATCTTGCAAGCCAGCTGTTTAAAATAGGTAGATAAATTACGACACTTTAGATGGGGTTTTTTGGGATCAGGAACTTAATATTCTTATGAAATAATTATGCCCTCAAGTCTAAAGCAGTAAACTCAGTGCAGCATGCACTCTTGAGCATGGTCCTCTCTCCCCTGTAAACATGATAGCTTTATTCAGACTTTGTATAAAGCCATTCAGAGGAAGAAGACTGGAGACACCTGAGCTAAACAGAAACCATAGAGGGCAATAGCCTTAACTGATCTAAGTCAGCGTAGCTCTGTTGAAGCCTGATGAACTCCGTGGAATTAGGTCAGTTCATATCAGCTGAAGCGTGTGGCTCTGTGTGTTTTGCACATTCAGTAAATGCACAGGGGAAAAAACATAATCTACCCCAAAGCTTGTGAAATAAAGGAACTTTAATTGAGTCACTGGTGCAGGTGAATGGGTAAATGTCTATTAAAATCGTTTGCTGATGAAAGATTAAGATTGTTATGGATGGTTAAGCTGATACAGTCACCTGCACTGAGGGAGGATGACTCATTTAGCTCGGTGCTGAAAATTAACTTCTGGCATGTCTGTAACGCCTGTGTTGAGTTCAGAAATGAAGAGCTGTGCTGTTCAGGAGCCGTCTGCTCACTGGTGGGGACATGCTTGGTTTTGGAAACCCCACAGAGCAACAGGAGCCAGGAGCATGCTGAGAAACATTTGTGTTTACTTGACAGGTGTTGGAATATATGGCTGAAGGCCTGGGTGATCTTCGGGAGCAGAGAAACTATTAGCAGGTTTTAGTATTTAAAGATTTTTATGCAATTTAAATGTGGTTAGAAAGCAAACCTCATCGTTGGAATAACCTGTCTGCTTCAATGTTTCACTAAACCCCAAACATTTTGGCTGGATTTTGTTTTCCTTTTCCAACGATCCCTGGTAGTGTAAACTGACTAATCTGGGAAAGACGGCCCGGGCAGGGCAGGGGAGCTGGAAACTCGTCGGGCCAGCCGGGATGCCGGTGAGCGTTTGGCGGCACCGCAGTGGCGGCAGTTCTCGGGAGCACGGTCTCTCGCTCCGTGCCCAGGATCCCCGGAAATGACCAGTTACTGTGTTTGGGAAAGAGCCAAATGCATCAGTTAAAGAGCTTTGGAAACACATAGAAAAACTTTTCTACTTTTTGTTACTGCCTCGTAGATTTATCTTGTATTACCACTATGCTATGCAAGGCTTGGATTCAGCTAGGTAATGTCTGTTTATGAAAAATACTTCATTGTTACCTCACAAATACATTTGGCTTCCTCTCTAGGGGATTAGTCAAAGACTGTATCTCTTGTAGGGCTGGTGGTCCTGGACCTGAAACACGACGGGCTGTCTTTATAGTGCTAGTTCGGCTGCCTCATTCTGCATTAATATGCCTGTCTGTATTAAAGGACTTCTGGTGTGTGGAGTCTATTTCTGTCTTCATCTTTTTTTATTCCCCGTGTAAAATTGGCCAGGATATTTTAAACATTCATAAACTGAGTACTTAACGCTAATGAAATCTTGTGCTGTCTTTTCCGGGCAAACAGAAAGTTACCAGTTAGGCATCTTGGGGGTTTTTGTGTCATTTTAACAAAAGCTTAAGGTATTGCCTGTGTTCCATATGAAATATTACCAGTCCTCAAATATTTCACAAGTGTTCTCATGTAAATTTTCACACTGATTTTTTTCTTTCATGAGTAGCCTTATCAATGCATATTAAGTGTTTTGGACTTAAGGTATGTTTTAGCTGGTGCAGTAGGGTTCAGAGGTTATGCTTTTATGGCTCTCTCTTAATAATATTTTGTTAGTGTTGCATACAGCACGAGGGTTATAAGAACTGGGGAAGAGCAAACAAGTTATTCTAAATATTCCAGAGTTAGCAAATCTGAAGATCTGTAAAACATCAGTGTCAATAGCAGTGCAAATGCAGGCGTTTTAAATTTGCCTATTAGACTTTGAAATACATGTTCTAAAAATAAAATATACTTTCTCTTTTTCCGTTAAAATTTTTCACGTGGATGATGGAAGGTTATATTTTCATTTTATACTATTATTTATCTTATAATATACCCAGTTGATTGTGACTGGTGTTTTAACTAACAACTTTTGAGATTAAGTAATGCAATATTAAATGATCTCTACAGTATTAATTTGTAAATAAACCTCAGAGTTTATTGCATGCCTGGGAGGCATTTCTTGCTTCGTGTTCTGCCAGCCATTATTAATTAAAATATGCAAATGGTGTAATTTTTCTGGGAGTCTGCAAAACAAATGGGCCCATTATCACAGTCCAGTTATGTGCTGAACAAGGAAGCAACATGAAATTATCGTGTACAATTTATGAAGTCACTGTATACAATTTATCTGGAAAACAGTAGGTATAGATTGCTCTTTTCTCATGTGCGAGTCTTCAGTGTTTTTCTTATGCACGCAGTAACTTGCTGTTCTTCGGCTTTAAAAAAGACGGAAGTTTTTTAAAACAATGTTAAAATTTTTCCCGATTTCTTAAGTATGTTGATTAAAAAGTACATTTTCTTTGGACATAAGGAAAAAATTAAATGGACACGAACCAGTCTATTATCTTCTGTCTTTTTTAAAGTCTCTTGTCTTGCCATGAATTAATGTAGACCATAAACAAACCTCTGAGATACCCTTAAATGTGAAGTGAGGACAGGATCCACTGCAGGTAAGGTAAAATGAATGCAAGGAGCCTCTAAAGATAGAAGCAACAATGTGATTCTGGTGATTTACGATCTACCGATAGTCCTCAGAGATGCCAACTAGTCAGGTTTTCTGTATTCGATATTTGTATAGTTTCATATTCTCGGCTAACCCTTTTTCACTTGTCTTTACTGACCGTTCATATCTTCAGCATAAGAACATCTCAGTTCCACTCGCACCCGCTAACGTGTTGGCACCTCCTGTCACTCGGTGCCATCTGTGGACTTTATAAGTAAATTTTCTATTCTGTCACTGATGGTAATGAACATATTGATAGGTATTGGAAGAAACATACACCCCTTTGCAGAATTTAGTCAATACTAAATGCTACCCGCTGGTGTCTGACCTTAATTTTTATGATCAGGTTTATTCTTGCTTGATTCCGTCTTCCATTTGGAGACCAGGCTGCCTAAACTTGTTTGTGAAAATTTCACGTAAGGCCGTGTGAAAAGCCTTGCAGTGGCTAAGATGCATTATTACATCCACAGCATTTTTTCCCTATTTACAAGACCTGTTGCCCCGTTGTAAAAAAGATTAGATTGCTTCGACAGACTTTGTTCTTGAGAAATTTAGCTTCCTGTTATCCATCTCCATATTGTCATCACAGGTAGTTACGAATAATTTGATAATTTTTGGTTTTCTGGGAATTACGCTCTACCTGTCTGGTCTGTGATTTCCTGGCTCGTTCCTCTGTGAAAGATGTACCTTGTGTTTGCCCTTCAGCACGTTTGTCCTCTGTGAGTTTTCAAAGAAAGCTGCTAATGGCTTTGAGATTGCTTCAGCCTGTGTTTTTATACACTAGGATGAATTTCATCAGGCTTTAATTTCAGCAAATGATTTAAAGATGATCTATTTATGTACGTATTCTCTGCCTTATTCTTTCCCTATTCTCATCTGAGATTTTACCCCTTTGTTGCCATGCTTAATTTTGTTAGCTGCTTGATTGCAGCTGAAATGCAAGGTGTGTTAGCTCTTTGATCTTCTCAACGTCATCCTTCTGCTTCAATACCATGGCACGGTAGCACGCTGCTCAAGTGTCCTCTGTAATTTAAACATTTCTTTTTTATCCTTTGTATTCTTTTCTGTTGCTGTTACAGTTTTGCCTCAACTTTTTCTCACTTTAACCCCATATAGTTGTGCTTGCTTTTTCTTTGTGCTGGTCCCCTTCATCTGATTTAGCCACTATTTTCTATATGCTTCCTTTGGTTAAGGCAAGTTATCTTTTACTAGATTCCCTGTTCTGCCTGCACACTGGAATAATGTGTGCTTCTGTTCTCAGTATTGGGGGGGTGGTTGGTTTTACCTTATTTTTTGGGGTTTTTTTTTGTCTTAAGAACTGCTTTTTAGCTGGTCAGCCTAAAGATACACAGTTCTTGAATGTGGTCTAAAGGAATGCTGATGGAAAATAGATAAGAAAAAGGATGGTTGTTGAAAGATGAGAAACACAAAAATAGTCTGTCGTCTTTTTAATTTTGACCTGTCTCCTATTAAATCCCATGTGTTCTTTGAACTTGTTGGTTGGCCTTCTTGCAATTCTCATAGCAGTGTTTTTATTCTTTTTCCTGCAATAACATGCTTAATCACTATAGATTTTGGATGCTAAATAGCTGTAACGGTGAGACAGTTCGGTAGATGGCATTTTCTCTGAAAAGCAACTGATAGTCCTTTGGAGGAAAAGGTGTGTGTCCACTTGACAAAAAAAAACCCCAAACAACAATTACATGTCCATTTTTAGAAATAGATTAGCCAAAGCTTATCTTCAAAAGGAGTTTGCTCAACTTCTGCAAAGCTGCTCTGTCATCTAGTAGGTGGAATATACTTGTTTTGGGGCTGTTAATAGTCCTTCTGGAAGGTCTCATCCCGATCTTCAGTCCCCCCTCCGAAGCAAATTGTGATGGAAGGTGAGTGCTGCAATGTCTCCGCTGCTCAAAGGAGCGTCAGGAAGAGGATTGGGTTTCTGGCAAACTAACAGGAAGAAAAATCTGGATAAGAAGTGGAAATAAAGAACAGGAAGAAAGGAGACAAAACGTTCAGTCTAGTCAGTCTGTAGCTTCACGAAAATAAAAGTAATTGAATAAAACCTGAATTTCATACTTGTGATGCTGTGTGTTTATGTGTAGCAGTAATTTGAAGGTCTGTATTCAGGGTACTGTATTTTCTCTGTAGGGTAGGAATTCTGGTGGGCTACAGCTTGTCTGTAATTGCCACTGTTGCCTTAGAAATAGAGAAGTTGGCGTCATTCCTTTAGACAACTTTAACAGAGCTTCAGGGGTTAATTTTCCAGTTTGTAAATTGAAGGAAAGAAAAGAAAGCTTTGCAACTGACTTCATTTTATCCTCTTTTTTCCTAAAGGCTTTTGATAGAGAGGGTGACCCGATAAGATACCTCATTCAGAATGGAGATCCTCAACAAGTTTTTAATCTCTCTCAAAGGTAAGTGGAAACCCCTTAGAAAATAGACATGTAACTTTTCAGTCAAGTGAATACATAGGCCGAGAGCCAAAGAAAGGGCTTGTAATCAGACATACTCAGCTGTTTCTTAGATTGGCTTTTAGACGTTAATGAGAGCTCCGTGAATGCTATTGCACTCTGGAATTTTTCACAGGGGACTATTTATTTATTTTAAACACTTTAGTAGGTAAAACTCACTGAGGTGGAAAAGTTCTATTTAAAAGGGTGACCATGGATTAATTAAAAACCTTTTACTTGTCAGCTCTTGAGTAATGACAGGGACGATTTTTGCTTTGGTTTCCTGCCTTCAAGTGTTTTAGTCGGTAGTGGAAAGTCTTTTGGCATTGTTTTAAAATCTCTTTTCCTTAAATTGAAAACCAATTTAAATAGAGGTAAGAAGAGAGGGTACGTTATGAAATAATAAGCACCAGGTAGGTCTGTGCCTGTCCCACCACTCCCTCCTTTATTTTACCCAAGCAGCTATTATTTACACTCCAAAGTATCATTTTTCTTTGCAGGAAGACGGGAGGGTGGTGAGCTGATGTCCCAGTGTAGATGGTGGGACAAAAGAAACCTGGGGCTTATTTGTTCATGGTGTGGGTATAATTGCAAAAAAATTGTTCTAATTTGGTGGAGGGAGAGATTGCACTAAAACAGGTCTGTGTGTTTGGGGTAAGCTCTAGGTTACTCGCTGTGCTAAATCTCCTGTATACAGAGACTCAAATAACTTCTGAAACAATGTGAAAAAAGCCTTGAAGATCCCAAGAGATGCTGATGATGTGATGCTGTTCTTCCCCAGGATTGAGGGGACCTCTCATACTACAGACAAGGCAAGGAAAGGGACAGCTTAGACAGAGGAGGCGGCTTCAGTGAGGGGGCGAGGGCAGGAAACGGTGTTGGGCTGCAGGTTTTATTCGTTGCTTAGGGCTTGAGCTTTCAGCACAGATCAGGGAAGGTGTGCTTTGCTCATCGGCTGAGAAGGAGCGCTAGGAGTCGTACCTCCAGCAGCGCAGCACAGATTTGTAGGGTGATGCTAGCAATCCTCCTCTTAACATAGAGAAACTTGGTCTGACCTACTCTGTGACCTTTAGAACTTGAATAATGAGGAGTGTGCCTGGCTACATGAGAGATGCTCCAAAACAGGGTTACTTGATGGGTAGCTGTTTTGTATAGTTTGTGCTTATCACAGCACTGTTCACGTCACACCGTAAAAATCCTGACAGTTCTCCATACTAGAGAGACTTTAAAACTGTGTGCAAATTCAGGCCAACTTATGGCCTGCCATACCAGTGGTGGTGTAGGTATTCTAGAGGTCGGATCCTAGGCAGCTCCTGTGTTGTCCAGCTTTGGGTGTAAATGGTGTGGCAATACCCACAAGTCAAGCTGTTAGGGATGGCATGTGGATTCAGTCAGAAAACAACTGAGAAGTCTCTGGTGTGCTCTCTGAAAGCTGCAGGCACAGCACACCCTTATGTCTCCACGGGCAGTGTTGCAGCAGGTGCAGGTGTCACCTCCCAGGGCCTGTCGGGGTGGCTGGGAGCCCTCCTCCATCCCACCCGCCTCTGGGGCCCTTCGTGGGCAGCCTGACATCCCCCCGACACGTGTCTGACATCACGGCACGCGGAGGGGATCGGTGCACGCTCAGGCCTGCGTTTGTCTTTTTGATCTGTTGCCTCTTGGTAAAAAGGAGAACTCTTTGAAGTGTTTTTTCATTCCCGCTCTTCTTGCATCTGTTTTCTTGGAAATTGTTTGTGCAAAGTTTTCTTCAGCCTTTTGCACATTTTTTTTCTAGATGCTGAAATGTCTTGATGGGAGATTAAAGTAGGATTAATATTAAACAAAGCATGTAGTTAATGTGAGTGGCATATTAAGGCTACAGGAATGAATCTCAACGTTACATAAATACAGTTTTTAGATCCTTTAAGGCCGAGGCAGAGACCGTGAACATGATTCGCGCTCTTCCTTTTTCTCATCTGGATTATTTTTCTGGAGCATGTCAGTTAATCCCTGTGTAATTCTCTGAGTACTGAATGTTACCAGTTTCGCATCTACCTACTTGATCTCTCTTAACCTCGATCTGAAGATTGTGAGATGGTTTTGTTCTTTCCTCTTGGGCAATACACCATGAGCGCTCTCTGTAGTAATTCAGTGTCTCCTTATGTTCCCCCCTGAAAGCGATGATTGGGGTATTAAATGAATGTGAGTACATCTGAATCCTTGAGTAAAACATGGGACGTTTTATAAATTGGCCTGTCTCTTGAATGATGTTCATCTATTGAAATGGAGACAGTAGACTGAATTTTTCAAGCGGTAGGAGGGAGGAGATTAAAAAGGTGGTATGATAGTGCAAAAATTTGAACGGATACGTGCAGCTAAAGGTCAGTGTTAGTAAAGCAGTATTTGTTATCAATATTTTATTGCATATATACATGCGTTTTAGTGTGCGTGTATATGTAAATAGAAAATACGTATATTGTGATTTATTTTCTGTATATATGTAATTTGAACATTTATATGTGTATAATCATATGGATGTATGTATACGCATATTTTAATGCTATATAGGTGGAGTTTCATGGGTGAAGCTGCTTAGCCACGCAACAAGAGGGTAAATGTCATCCTGGGTCCATGTTTGCTGGCGCATATTTGTTAAATAGCATATGGTTTGGGTGGTATTTAAGAGAGACCTGCTTTTGTTACATACTTGACCATGTTCCAAGTAGACACCAAAATCCTGGAAATGAAATGCAGATCTTTAGTGCTGGTCACAGAAGTACCACTTGTGCCAGTTCAGTTAAGCAGAATTTAGCCTGCTCAGACGGGATTGTCAACTCAAAGGTGCTCTTCTGATGCTTCTTAATAGAAAAGTAGTGAGTCCACAGGTGGGATCTTGTCTTTGTGTTGCTACAGCACACCTACAGGTAGTGTCCAGACTTCTGCATGAGGAAATTAGATAATCCTAAAGACAAAATCTAGGTGGTTTTATCTGTCAGCAGTTATAGGAATTTGCAATGCTTCCAAACAGCATTTTTTGAAGTTTTTATTTGGGTTTTTTTTTTGTGCACGTTGCTTCCAAATAGCCCTTCACGTGTCATCTTTTTTAAACGGGCATCAATAATCACAGTATCCCGATTCGTTTTCCACAACTTTTGTGCCTGTGTTAATATTTTGTTACTAGGGAATATCTGTGCTTGCCCTGAAAGGGCGTTAGCTGCTTGCAGCGCTTCTACCGCAGTTACACCAGGTCAGTAGCCCTTCCCTATAAAACCTGACGGAGCCTCCTACTTAAGGCCGTCCGTGTTGTATTCCTGGAGCTTACTGCTGCAATCCTGTCAGGACTATCAGGGATTCCGCTGTGATTAACAGACTGCTTGTGATTCTCTCGTCTCATTTATTATAGCACGAAGCTTTCTAACCAGTGAGGGTCCTGTGTTCAGTGTAGGTCTGTCTTTTGTTTAATCCTGTAGCTCACTGGGTTGTTATTTTAATCCTAAATTATACATGTATCGAAGAGGAATGCATTAGAAATTGGCTCATGGTTTTCATTAGCCTTTACCTACACAAAACATGCTTTTAGTTGTAATAAAGCCTACAAGCTTATGAACTTGTTCAAAGGGAAACCTTTGTGTAATGCAAAGTAGTGGAACAAAAGTGCTTGTAGATGTCTTAAAACTGTTGTGATAACGTTTTATGTTTTTGTTTTATTACTAGTTCTGGACTGCTAGCCTTAGGAAAGCCCTTGGACAGAGAAAGCACTGATCGCTATATTCTGATTGTTACAGCCTCGGATGGCAGACCAGATGGGGTGAGTCTCCTGTGAAAGTTTAAGAAAACGGGCTATTACAATACATAGTTAGGCACTTGAGGTAGTCTAATTGTAGTATCTTTTATATGGGTCTTGATCAAATATATCTGTAATCTGCAACGATTTTCCTTTATCTGAAAAAGGTTTGTGCAGAGAAAGCCCGTACATCACTGGGGTAACGTCCCTTGGTCCTGAAACGGAGTGACTTTGCTGCTGCTTCTGCCTTTTTGTTATTCTTCCACAAGAACCAATGCAGTTAAGGTTTTGTGTTACTCAGATATGTGCATCTTCTTAATGCTTCCTCTCTGTGCTATTAAATAACCCGTCTTCCTTTCTACCTTCTCCTAAAGCTCAGTTATGTGGCAGCTATATTATAGATTTGTACTTTGTCTAGTCAAATGCACTGAACTTCTTTCAGAACTGACAGATCAAAGCACTGTCTAGCTTCCATTTTTTTAAGCTCTCAGGAAAAATCTGGAAAAGTGCCCATGTAAATTCTCTTTAAAAAATAAAACTCTCTTTATTGGGAGGTATTTCTAAGTCTTCTATGCTTGCATTGATCAGGTGTGCAGCGACCCCACAATTAAACCAACAAACTACTGCTCACATTTGTGTTTAATATAACAAAATTGTGATTTTGAGTTTTCCTAATAAAAAATGGAGGGCTATTTAAGGACAGGTATTTATTTATCAAGCAGAGGCAATGGAATTAGGTTTTCTAAAAGTCTGCAGCAATCCCAACAGGGAGAACTTACAGTTTGCTGTTGAATTGTGCAAGGTACCTGGGAGTGCAGCAGTTCTGCTATGGACTTGTGCCATGGAATAATAGCATAGGTCGAGCAGAATTCTCTAAGTATCTGACCTTAAAATTACAGTATGCAAGGGCAGATGTAAAACCATATATCCACATTGCCTGGGCTGTTCTAGGAGGCAGAGTTCAGCTTTGAGATGGAAACAAAGAAATGTTTGACAGTTTGATAATGAGCGATGATGAAACCTCTTCAGTTTGGACCCTTACCCTGTCTTCACTGCAGCAGAAGAAAATCTTACGTATTATTTCTGTGGCATGCTCTTTTCCCTATTTTAGCTTCCTCACCTTATAAGATTTGCCTTCCTGCTCAGTATTTACCCATAATTTTTTTTCCCGAAAGTATTGAGAGAGTATTAGACCTTTATGCACTTCTATGGCAATATGGAGTAACTATAACAGAGCCTATGCCTCTTCCATTAAAAAATCTTGCTACAGTTATTCTTCAGTAATTCATCTTAATATTTTGTAGTTCTGTTACTCACGAATAACTCCCCGTTCTTGATAGCTACAAGTTCAATTGTTTTAATCTCTAACTTCCAGCTGCGAAATCTGAAGATTTAAATAAGACTTGCATCCTGTTTCAGACTATGTTACACTGCTGAAATACTCTCTGGGGCATAGAAGGGCTACGGAAAAGATATCTCCTCTTCTTTTCACTTAGAGATTCACTCTTTTTGTCCTGGAACTTAACTGGACATCTGATCCAGTTTAACACTCGGAAGATAATGGTTGCTTTTTCAATAGAAAACCAGTTAATCATGGTACGCTGCTTAAAATAGTTGTACCTAAGGTGAGATATGGCTTTTGAAGCTCAACTATGTAAAAAAACCACCAAAAATAAGCTGTGGAGAGCTTCATTAGTATTGTCTCCGAGCGACGCTGATGTAGGGTGGACTGCCTGCTGCAGCAGCAGCCTTGGTGCTTCAGTCCGTGAGCAGCTCAGTACCAGGCTGGAGCACGTAGCGGCCAAGCTGCAGAGGCAGAGCCCTGTCCTTTCACTCGTCACGCGTCGCCTAGCCCACTGAAGACAGGGCTAGAGGTTCCTAGATGTGTGGTAATACAAATAAGAACAGTAGCATTTTCAAAAGTATTTGTAATGATATGCAAGTTTCAAGGATCTTTTTAGTGGTGTGGTTTATGTTTGGGGTTTTTTGGGGGGGTTTTGGTTTGTTTTCTTTTTTTTGTGGTTGGTTTTTTGTTGTTTGTGGTGGGGTTTTTTTGAGAAAATATCAGGAGTATCCCACAAGGAAATCAAAGAATTAGAGCCCAAGGAACAGTTGCAACATCAGTGAAGGCTATTTGTGGTTTCCCAGCGCTGCCATAATACTCGTCATTTCTCAGTAAGAATAACAGCTCTTACCAGTACAGCAGGCACTCGGCAAGCAGGAGGACGAGCAGAACAGCAGCAGGTTGCTGGACTCTCCGGTACTGAATGCTCTTGATGGATGGTGCTGTTACGTTGTTGTTGCTAAAATCCACTCCCCTGCTATCTCATTATCCGCTTTCCTTCCTCAGTGCCATATGGTTTTTTTCCTGGAGTTTTGTACCTGCAGGTGCGTGCGTTAATTGTTCTCACGGTGAAATGTGGCCACGCTTTTTAGCTTGTGTGTGTTCCGTTTACTGCTGCTTGGTTTAGGGTCTTCATCACTCTCTCTTACCTGCCTGCAGCTGTTTTCTTCCGTCGTGATACTTTCTGCCAGTGGTGGGGTACCTTTCTTCTTCAAATTGTCCGGCAGTATGGCTTACTTTCCCATGCCAGAAAACAGTGGGTTTGACTAATTTGCAAGGCTTCCTTGTGTCTTTGCACAGTTTCTTTGATTTGCAGCGCTTTTGGACTTCCTCTGCTATTTGGCAGGCTGCTCCTGGGTCAGGGACTCATTTAAATTCGCTAGCTGGTGACACGGCAAACTCTTCTAAGGGCATGAATGCTTCTTTCAACAAGTCAGTGAAATTTCGTGGAGGACCTTTTCTTTTTAACTAGTTTATATCAGGAAACAATGATGTCTCTTTAGGAAAAAAATTATTCCTGCAATTACAAAACTACCGTTCCCCAAACTAATTCACTTGCTGCTTGTCATCGAAGTTTGCTTTTTTGAGCAATTCTATTAGTGCCTACACAAAACCAATTATCTGGTTGAAGAACTTGTTTCAGTTTCCCTAAAATCACACAGTTAATTCCACAGGCAGGTGCAACTTAATTTAAATGACTTTAACATATTTTAGCAAGTAACGTATAGAAACTGATTTCCTTCCATCCAAGAGTGGGCTGTTTGAAACTACCCATTAGGGTCAAATATACTTAAGAGTAAGCTTTTGTATTCTCTACAACCTTTTCTCTATTTGCTTGTTTCTTTAAAATTTGAAAGGAATTTAAAGGGAAAAGGCTTTATTAGTGTGTTTTGGGGGCAGGGGGTATGTTGTTGATTTTTTTTTTTTTAACTAGAACTTTCCTCTTTAGTTACAACGTGAAAATTTGGCATTTGTACGTTTTTGTATTTAAGTTTTAGAACAGTCATAGGATCAAAGGATAATTCAGGGATCTCAAGAGGTGATGTAGTTTGGTAGTTTGAGCCTGTTCCTCAAGCCTGGTCTGCTATGGTTGCACTGAAAATTTAACTGTGGAGCAGGTTGTTTCATTCAAAGTCTTCAAGAATAAAGATACATAAAATGCCCTGTTAGTACCCTTACATAGTGGAAAAAATAAAACATTTTTACTGATGTTTCATACTTACCTGAGAAAGTTTAGTCTTTGTAATTTCAGCCAGTGAATTTGCTTCAGAAATTGTGAACACTACTCAAGGCATTTCAATATTGATAATATTTTTCAGCTAAATTCTGTTGTGAACAAATATTTTAGCTATTAGAACATAGGCTTCAAAGGGGCATAACTTCAGCTCATTTAATTTTTCAATACTAGTGTATAAAATACTGCATTTTAGATGGAATACTTCAGGGAAATGTTTCTATGCTTTGAAATTGTTGAAGCTTTCAGGAAGAAATTTGTCCCCTGCTGCTTTAAAAGTTGTCTGTCTCAAGGTGTCGACTCTCTTGTCTGTTCAACATTGTTCTCGTAAACCTAAGGATGTTTTTCTCCATAGAGATAAGTCAGGCTCGTTAGGTGGGTGAAGGCTGTATTTCAGTAGGGAGCAAGAAGTCTCTGGGATTGGCTCACCTGAAGCAAATGGAAAGAAAGGGCCAGAAAGATTCATCTCCTTTCCTACCTTCAACGCTGGCCCGGTTCACACGCTGATCGCCATCTTCAGCCCTGGCAAGGTCGTCTTTGGCCCGGGGATTCATGCCCAAATGGGTCTGTCTTTCCTCTTCTGGTATCCCCAGGAGTTTGGAAGTCAAGCACATGGGGCAGCAGGACACTTGCCACGCAGGGTCACGCTTCTGCTTGGGGTGCAGCAGCCCCAGCCCCCATCTCTTGGGGTACAGCAGCCCCAACACCCATCTCTTGGGGTGCAGCATCCCCAGCCCCCGTCTTTTGGGGTGCAGCATCCCCAGCCCCCGTCTTTTGGGGTGCAGCATCCCCAGCCCCCGTCTTTTGGGGTGCAGCATCCCCAGCCCCCGTCTCTTGGGGTACAGCAGCCCCAGCACCTGTCTGTTGGGGAGCAACGTTTCCTCCAGGTGCCTTTCCCATAATCCTGATGGTACAAACCATTACCTTTCTAAGCCCACAGGTTACTCAATTTCTGATATTCTGGGGGCTGAAACTCTGTCCCCCCAGCTGTGTGCCCTGCCTGCTCCGTGCTGCTGTAAAACCCCATGGAGTATTGGACTAGGGCTCAGTATACGATGTGGTATCAGCTCTCCTTTTTATCCCCAGTGTTCTCTAGACAAAACTAACCCGTTCCCCATCGTCATCGATGAAGTCCTTGGAACACGTTTTTTGCTTTTGAAAAGTCTGTGGTCCTGCACACCTGAAATTTTTGGTGTTTTAATGGTATTTTTTTTTGCCCTGCTTTTTTTTCCCTGTGTCATTAGTAAAAGGGTCTAAGAGACTTTTAACAGTGTTGCTATGACACTAAATAGTTGAGGTTTCTGTATTCTAAGCCCCGAGGCTTATTTAACTGCCTGATGTTGTGTGGTGACAGTCATGTTGACACCTTTTGACTTTGGGGGACTGCTTATTCCATAAAAATTAACACAGACCTACTTACGCCTTCACCAAGCAATACAGCTTTCCATTTAGCAGTGTGGCCCGGCTGACACCGGTTCATCACTTTTGCACGCCTTATAATGCTCTTGATTGTTTAAAATGCCTGACTGTGCTTCCCGAGTTGTTGTTCTGATTTATAACCTGGAGCATTAACAGGCTTGTGGTGTTTCTCTGACCTTGGAATAACACAACCTACCGCCCGTCACTGCTAACAACACGACACGACAAACAAGTATGCAATAATTGAGTAGTCAGGAAAATAGTTTTGTTTCTCTAGTAATGAGACGTAGTCATAGATGGGCAGAAGAATGATGTGCAAATAAAAAATATATCAAGCTCAAATTGTTTTCACAAATTGTGGTACGTTTGTATAGGATTTCAAGGCAAAAAAATCATGTCTCTGCATTTCAGAGCGAGAAGTTAAGGAATAAATATGCATGACTGTTAGAAGAAAAAGCCTTCTGTGCTATTTATTTTTGGCTTGTGCGAGTGTGTATGTGTCAGTTAATTTATATAGATAAAACAGGAAGCTCCATTGTATTGTCTTACTGTGTATTGTGTGATTTAAGCAGAATTCAAACCTCCAAATACAAATGTCTAGTCCTGAAAATATCCACCCAGCACTTCAGAAATATGAATCTGACCAAGTCTTGGCAAAACAGAGCAGCTCAGTGCCCAGCTTACAAAGCCATTTGGGAGTCAGCAATTAGGTATTCTTAAAATGTGTCAGTCATCCAGGGGGTGTTGTCAACATCCCAGGCAGCTACAGCCTTCCTTTTTAATCAGGCTGAAGGAGAGCCGCAACACTGATGGCCCTTGTCACGCTCTGTGCTACCCAGAATATACTGACGGGGGTTCAGATCCGCTTGTATGTCTTGGAAGACTCGATGTTTACTTAATGTGTTTTCCCAGAGTGTGTCTTAACCACCAGGCCACTAAACTACTTTGGAAGTCCAGAAATAGCTGTTGTCCATCTGCTCTTTCAAAGTTCCACTGTTCAACCTGAAATTCAGTGGATAGGAAAGATCAGAGGCGACCTATCTCTGGGAGGGTTTCTCTGGAGCCGTGAAGCCAAGGTCTTGCCTGTTAATCTCAGACTGTGGCTATTTCTTCTGCAATGAACCCTGCATGAAAAAAATCAGAATAATTTTAGCGTTGCACACCCCAAAACTGTTTTGGGGCCATGTTTCCTGAGCAGACCAAGGTGCCATCAGATGACCCTTAGGAAGGCACCTGAGAGAGAACTCTTTTCTCAGTGGTCTGGGCTAGCCCAGAGCAGCTGGGTGCCAAATGCAGGGATCGAATTGACGTTTTTGAAGACATTTTAAGGTTTTTTCCTTTGTGCTTTCTGTGTGCGGTTCTGGGTGCCCAGCACTGGGTTCCACTCTGATGTCTGAGGTGTAAAAATGCAATGCTTGACCTTTAAGTGTGGCTAAAACGTTCATGGGTTTGCACTGTACGCAGTGCAGGGGCTTCAATCAGTAGGGCTTAGAATTTAGAAACCCTCAAAATCATATTCCTGGCTACAGTATGCAGAAGCATGGTGTTCATACAAAGTCATGGCAGCCTCTCTGCCGCAACAGTGTCCTCAGAAGGCCCAACAGTTCAAAACTAGTGTTTGCTCGCCTTATGATCTAGTTAAATAGTTGCCGCAGCCTGTAGACTAAAGTAGAATAAATACCGTTGTGTTCTGGATCCTAGGAAAAGATGTGTCGGTCCCAGGGCCCTTGAGGGCATGCTGGTGTGCTTTGTGTAAATGCAGATACCGTGCCTTATTCCTCCTCACCGTCTCGTTCTTGGTCAGAGCCGACCAACATTTCACGAGGGTGTTCAACCACTGAGTGAGCCATAAGTAGCCTTATTTCAGTGCACTGTGTTTCATGTGAGTTAAACTTGGGTGTTGCAGTCATCTTAGAAGATCATTAATTTAGAGCATCTGTCTCCCGTGGCACTTGAATTAATTACATTCCTAAGAGCAAACAGGTAGCACTAGATCAAGGTAATTTAGACAAAGATTCACTACTTGAATAGCATACAGAGAAATAATTGATTACAGTAAACTTTCTGTTTCTCCTACAAATATTACCTTTATCTGTTCCACATCAGTTCCATTAACTATCAAGAATAAAGCAAGCATGGCTCTTTCAGTAAGTACTCATTGAACAGAGATTTTGTGTACAAAAAGGCTTGTATCGAAAATGGCTTTTACTTAACTGACCTTTTTGTAATCAGTAAAACAAGGTTGTCAACAAAAAATAAAAATCAATGGAATCTGTTCGTCCTGTGGAACTCTAACACTACCTTAGTGTAGCCCATTTATTTTGATCTGTTGGTGCAGTAGGAAGGAACAGTTCTTAAATATATGAAAAAACCCAATATAAACAGGTAAATGATTTTGTACTTCTTCCTCTAAAGAACTCCTCCTCAAATGATTTTCTTTTCAGCAATACAAACTGTAATGGGAGAAACACTGCCTATTACTGTTTTCCTGACAAGTTATGTAATTGGTATGAGAAAACCTTAAAAATTTCTGCTGATCTGTACATTTCAGTTTGCGTGAGAAGTCCGGATGCATTTCCTTTTCTGCAAGAGAAGGGTTTTCTCTGTGCATCAGCACTTTCATTAGGGCAAGCTTTAGGAGACTCCCAAACTTCCAGTGTTTGTGCAGCTTGTCTGCTTGCGTTGCATGGGCAGTATTCGCCATAAAGGCTTTCATTTCAAATGCTGAGAGGGAAGGGAGATGTAAGTAATCTGCATAAAGAAATAAACTGATCACAGTTTTCAATCAAAGATTTCGAGAATTACAATCTGCTGTTTTGAAAGATTGCTTTAATTATTTTAAGGTGAGAAAATTCTGCGCCAAGAATTATTGAAGCATTTTTTTATCCCAGAATAAATAAGCTTAAGTAGAACTATGTTAAAATAGGCCTTGCAGCAGAGTTTGCAATGACAATAATGTATAGTGTAACATTGAGTATAGATTAGTGTTATTGTGTGTTTACAGTAATAGCACAGCCATGACAGTAAATACAATGGTCGTGAATTCTAGTTAGGCTGGAAAACATAAGTCGGGCAGACTGTTTTTCAGCCAGCACTATATGCGCAAAGTTAGAGAGCTCAAGAGCAGACACACCTCTTAAAGCTCCTTGCCCTGAACACCTCTGTAGCTGAGTGTGCCTTTCGGACAGATCTTGCAGGTTAGCAGAAACCTCTGTTCTTTCTATAACAGCAGTGAAGTCGCCAGTTCTAAGCAAATAGATAGCCCGTGCAAGGAGGCCAAGAGAATGGCAGCTGAAGGCTCTGGCAGCCCATGTTCCTCACCTGTTTTGAAGTTCTCAGGTTTAGTTTATGATAAAAGGATGTTGGTAGAGATGCCACAGCTTTATCAATTTGGGATTAAGATGCCAAACCCTGAGCTTTCAGTTCAGATGCAGACCCGTTTTCCACAGCTTTGTCTCTGCCAGGCTGCATGACAATCGTAGCCTACTTTGTCCGTCGGCCTCCAACTATGTTAGGTGATGCGCAGCCCACAGTATGCTCTAAATTTGGCTTGTTTAGCCAGAGCCGAATAGCTTGGGATATAAGGTACCAGCTCCTCCTGGTTCATCCCATAGAACAGTAACGTTTCACTCCTGTGATATTAAGATGCTTTTCAGCTGCTTGGACAGCAGATCAATACTCTTCGTCTGCCACAAAGACACGCAGGGTTGGAGCCTCGGCTGTTACGTGGCCAGAGACTGGCATAATGGTGGAGGCCAATCCTGCCGGTCCCACGCATTTGTCAAGGACATTTCTCAAATGGACGTGTTTTTTCTCTTCCTTTCCTGTTGAAGTTCTCATCTTTTGTATTTTCTTTTTGGATGTGTGAAGTTATAGTTTTGGGGGGTTTCCTTTGGGGATTTATTTTTGTGTGTTTGACAGCTTTTTTCTTTGTCTCCTCCACAGGCTTTTTCTGATCTTTTTTCATTAGTGTAATTATTGACAAGCTCCAGCCTCAGTCTCTTCTCTCTCCTAAATTTCTTTGCAGTCCGGCTGGCCATTTCTTCTTGGTAACTTGGAGAGGTGTAGGGGGTCGGTAATACCACTTCTAAAGTTCTAATGCCCTACGCTGGAAGGAAACAAGGTCTGAAAATACTCGAGGCTTGCAGCCTTGCTTATAGGAACAGACTGGAAAAGAATGCTCCCCCTTTCCCCTTGCAAACATTGTTTGGTGTGGTTATGCGGCTTCTGTGCCTTCAGAAAGGTCAGCGAACGAGGCCATAACCGGTTGTGCATATTTACCCATCACTTCTTCTGACTTGGGCACTTCACTGTCGGTCTCCATTACCAATTATTATTAGATTCCTGTTAGCAATGTCACTCTCCTGCAGCACTGAACTGGGACAGCGTATCTGACAATGTTATCGTGGTCCTTTGCACACCCAGTATCTTAAGATCTGAGCAGCCTATTTCCCCTGTTGGGTAAAGAATAGCTATTATTTTGGATACCATAATCAAAAAGTAGTTTCCCTGAATATAGGTAAGTCCTGATACATAGTTCAGAAGCATTATTTACAGGGGGTTTTTTTGGATCAAATAAGGCCTTGGGCTTTGCCTCCAATCTTATTATTTGCAAACCAGTTCTATCTAGAGATGATAGCATTTGTCTTAGGGTTTGTCTAAATGAATAAACTTGCTTGACATCAGAGCTAAGAATGTTTCCTCTCCAAGGCATAGAATGCTCTCATCAATCCCCAACTTCAATTTAAATGGCAGGGTACAAATAAAATAAGTCACAAGTGAAATTTCCTTCAAATTTATCATCCATAACATTTTTCAGGACCTGGCATACTTAGAACAAAAGATATTTGTGGAGGCGATGTAAATGTTACATTTATTGCTTAGGGAAGAATTATATATGTAAGAACTATTTTAGTGGCCCTAAGAAAGCTATAAATTGCAGCTGCTGATCTTTTGTTTGACTTATGTTTATTATAAAAGAGAAGCAAACATGGTTTTCTTCAGTAATAAGTAGGAAATGCCCAATACGAGGCTGTACTGCTTTTTTCCGTGTGTGAATTTCCAGTAATAACTTCAGCGCTGCTTTCCAAACTGCACTTGGCAAATCTTTTGTAGAAATGCCTAGTTTTAAAACAGTCAAGGCAGATTTTAGGTGTCCTTACCGTATTATCTTGAAATTTGCGGGAGGAGTATCCATTCAGTTGATATACAAACCTAGCTGTGAATTAGGTCGGTCTCCCATTACTTTGGGGAACCACTCAAGTTTGTTTAAAGACTTTTAGTGCTAATTAAACATATGTCGAGTTTTAGCAGAACAGCAGCTCTATTTCATGAGAATGCTATTTTACTGTCTCTTCTAGGATTCTCTACAAAACGCTGCAACTTATTATAATTCCTTAAGAAATTTGTGATACTGTTTGCTTTCGTTCTGAAGTATGTAATGAAGAACATAGCGTGTATACCATCAAGTGGAACAATTAAAAGATTCTATCTGCAGCTGATTTTCTTCAAACATCATCTTTTTCTCTATTTCTTTTCCCCAAACTTTGCAAGGAAAAATCTGCCTCGTGCTGCTGGTAGTTGCAAGCATTCATTGCTTTAATTTTAGTCTGCCGTACTCAGGTCACCTTGCAGGGGTACCAGAGTAGAGCCAACCAAAGAGGACAGTGATGTTGTAGGGAGCCGGGACATAGGTTCCAGATAAATGTTACAGCACTTCAAGTATGAGAACTGACGAATTGAGAGAAATTAAATCCTGTTCTTTTAAATCTTGAGGCTACCAGATGTGCAATACAGTTATCTTCAACTCCCCTCCCCAAGATAAGAAAGCTGGCTTTGCGGCAGTAAATGGGCTCCCAGTTGGAACTTGTCATTAAATATAACTTCTGCTGCCTTGAGAGTCAAAGGAAAGAATTACTTTTAGAGCTCCTCTTGCCCTTCATTGCTGACTTAAAAATTTCGATGTGGTCAGTTGTGACAAAGTTGAAAGCATCACCACCTGTGTCTGTGTGCTGGGGTTTCCTTCGTGGAAGGATTTAAGCTAGTGACATAGAAAATGAAGTGCAATTTACGTGACGGTGGGAGCAACCTCAGGCAGCCACTGCTACCTGCAGTTGAAAATGGTAATAAGAAACAATAGGCTTCTCTAAAGGTTCAAGAAACTGAGCTTCATACAAAATATAGTGACCCTTTTTCAGTGTGTTTACCTTCATCCTCTCTGCAGTGCACTTTTTATCCCCAACGCGTGCATTCCCTACCTGGTGTCCTTCTTGCCTGTTGACTAGCGTGCCAAAGAGTTACTTGGCTGCTGTAAGAAAGGCTGTGACCCCCAGTCTGCTTGCTTTCTTATTTTCTGTTCTAGTCACAGACTGAAAAGAGGTTATGGCTCCCCCTGAACATAACTTCTAAGCAATGATTATTTAGTCAATGTGATTTTAGTGTTGCCGGTGACTTTTTACATTGTCCACAGAACAGATGATTATGATGTTACCAATACTGCTCGTGCTGCAGATCTGAATAAGCCACTAATTTATTCTGGTTGCCTAATAAAGGCTATTTCAGAACAACACATTGGGCTTAAGCTGTGGCTTGCAGAGAGCTAAGCAAATCTTTGGAGCCACCTCAAGGGGATATGAAAATGTTAATTTTATTTAATAATCTTTGATTACAGCAGTTTCTGACGCTAATGGCAGAATTGCTGCTTTACACATCTCAAAGAAATAAAGGTAGCCAACAGACTACCGCTTCATGTAAAAGGTTGGCACCGCTCCAATAACAAATGTGGGATAACGAATGTTTCCTATATTCAGCTGAAATAACAAGATCTTGACTATTCCTATATTCTTTCTCAGTTTCAGGGTTTGTTGTTACCGATTTAAAGGAGCAGAAGACAGGGGAATTGCTGCTAAACCCAGAGCGTGGTTTGCATGCTCGTCCTGGTGATCCTGCCACTGAATGCATCCGCTTTTGATAGTTGCTGAGTTGTGACTAATATGAAAATGAGGATATGTTTGAACTATTGGCCTTATTACAGGTTCTTATTTCAGTACCCTTGGAAGTTTAGGAAGAAAAGAAGACTTAACTTCATAAAATAATTTTCCTGTTTGGCATCTTCATAAAATATGTTTCCTTTGCAAAAATATTGTTTTTAATTCGTAAGTGAAAGTTTAAGCATAGCTTGAGACTCGATAACAAGTGGAGCACTATCCTGTGTGGCTGTGTTGGCTGGCAGGTAAGGTAGGATGCTTAAGATGAGTAAAAGTATTGCCATCAATTTGAAAAATACTGCAATTCTTAGATAACAGAAGAGCTGGGAAACAATTCTAAATGTCTCTTCTCCTACCTCCCTTTCTTCCTTCTTATAAAATCCCCACAAACTCTCTTTTTTTTCTTGCAAAACTAGCTAAGCAAATCTCTTCGATTCTTCCAATTCTTGTTAGTCTTGGGGTTTAGTCTGACCTGGAATCCCTCAGCACTAATCACAAGTCCTACCCTGCATTACAGCATAACCTATAGGATAACTCAAGAAAGCAAGCTTTCACCCTTTGCATACGCAAGTCAGGCTGGTAGTGGATTTATTGTATTTTTCAGGTAACCCCTATGCAGTGAGTTAAAGGCATCAAAAACGTGATCTTTTATGTTCTCATCCAGGTAGTGCTGAGAACAGCTTTTTCAGTACCTGTCCATAGTGTGAAGACAAGCTGGAGCGCGGCGTATAGGAAACGCTTGTGTTTCACTGTGCTGAAATGTCCTCATTTTTGTTGCTGCAGGGAGAAGCTATTCCTTATGCCCTGTCTGAACCTCTTTGGTTTCAGTCTACACCTGTTTTCTCTCCTGCCACTATCTAAGTACTAGGTGCAGTCTTCTGAGGGTTGGGCAGAAGAGGGTATAATCCCTTCCTTACAGCTGGCCCCCTGCCCGTAGAGCCCACGGGCCGCTGGCCTGTGTTGCCCCAGGGCTCGGAGCTGCTCCTGCTCCCCTCGCTCTTTGCCGATGCTCGCAGGCCTGTCCTGCAGAGCTGCTCCCGGCCAGGCAGGCCCTGGCCCAGGTCCTCCTGAGGGCCTTGTCCTTCCCAGGGCAGGGCTGGGCATTTGTCCTTGCTGAATTTCACAGGGTTCCTGTTGGCTCATTTGTCAGCTGGCCAAGGTCCTTCTGAATGGCAGCCCTGCCCTCAAGCATGTTGACTGTTACCCCAGTTTGGTGGTGCCTGCAAACCTGAGGAGGCTGTGCTTCATTACCTCCTCCACACCATTGATAAAGATGTTAAAAAGGATCTTAAAATTCATCTTAATCCAGGTTATAGCAAGCAGAGCTCAGCCTTCCCTGCTGCCTCCACTGTCTCCTCTTAGGTGAGACCTGAGTCTCCTTTCATACTTCAAATGACCGCTTCTAGACTTATTCCAGAATTCAGTAAGCTCTCCATTTCTAATGATATTATAACGATTGGGTTTCAAGAAGGCTTGAGGAGAAGAAAGGTTCCCTTTTTCTTCAAGACATATGAGTATTGCTGCAGGGTCATTTGTTCATAGCATGCTTCCAGAGCAGAGAGTTGCTTGGGCTTAGAAAACCACTGTTGTTTAGGAGAAGTGCTCGTAGGAGTTCCTCATACCATGTTGCTATGTTCATCTAAAATAAGGATGTGACCCCCCATGGGCATGTGCTGTGTACAAAAGTTAGACCTGTAAGTAATTCACAACAGTAATTTTACTTTCAGCACTTCTTTCAGAAGTTACCAGGTGCAAATGCATGTTTTGGCAGCTGTTCTGAGAGCTGCTGCGGGTTGATTCAGCATCATCAGAAATGAACACGCCATGGATTCAGATGCATCCTGTTAAAATTCACTTGAATGGAAAAGAAATATTTTGAAAATGAGACTTACTCGCTGTCTTAAGCCAATGTGTTTTATGCCATATTTCTCGCAGTGTATTAAATATAAGAATTTTTATTCCCCTGTATTCTGTGGAATTAAGTGAACTTGGGAAGATTGATTTACATTCGGTGTGCGTTGCATGTCAGAGCAAACGTTCTGGAGTGTGTTTAGTGTTGACAATGATGCATAAATTGTAAAGTACATTCTCCTTAAATTGAATGTGGGAGTGGCAGTTTCAGAAACAATTAGCAAATAACTGAGCATAACCAAATATAAGAAGGCAGCCTGAAAGCCTCTTTTTGTTTGTCTGTTTCAAAAGATTATGTATTCACAGAATCACAGAATGGTGGGGCTTGGAAAGGGACCTCTGGAGCTCATCCCATCCCACCCCTGCTGGAGCAGGCACCCCCAGAGCAGGGGCACAGGGCCGCGTCCAGGCGGGGGGTGAATGTCTCCAGGGAAGGGACCCCACAGCCTCTCTGGGCAGCCTGTGCCCCTGCTCTGGCACCCGCACAGGGAAGGGGTTTGTCCTCATGTTCAGGTGGAACTTCCCGTGTTCCAGCTTGTGCCCGTGGCCCCTTGGCCTGGCGTTGGGCACCACTGAAAAGAGTCCGGCCCATCCTCCTGACCCCTGCCCTTTAGATATTTATAGGCATTGATGAGATCCCCCCTCAGCCTTCCCTTCTCCAGGCTGAAGAAACCTCATAAGGGATATGTTCCAGCCCCCTGATTGTTACTTTTTAAGTATTAAATATTTATTGTATGGTGCTTATAATGGAACAGATCTGTGTTCTGCATTTGCCGCCATACAAAAACTCTCATTCTGAAAGAGCATCACTGTGTATGGATATTATTTATGCCACTTGTGTATGTTTGGGTTTTGCTCTTTGCTGTGCCGATATCGAGGGGGGTTGTTAAGGAAGCCTGCTAGCACAGATAGCACCTCAGTGAATACGCGGGGCACCATGCAAATGCCCCAGATGGATTTCTAGCCATGAAAAGAGGCAGCTGACTCCAATACCGCTGACCTGCTACAGGATCTCTCCTGCAGAGAGTAAGTTATCAGATGGAACCGGCGACACAGTAATGAAAGCATGACCAAATACTATTAAGACTGTGAGTATATTAGTTGTCCTTTGCAAGTGCTTTTCCCATGTGGCAGGTACAAGGAGCTTGCCCCTTAAATAAAAATTAGATGATATTCTGCATTTATTGTGGGCAGTTAACTGCGGGGACCTATGAGGGTGTAAAGCTGCTTGAGGGTTGTTGCATAGGAGGCACGCACCAGAAGATGGATCAGAAAAGGCATACAAAGATGCAGGTTTACATTCAGACTTATTTTGTTTTTTAAGGGAGGATGGTTACAGGTTTCTTAATGAAACCTGTGAGGTGCCTCTTCTGAACAGGTTAGTTAGTCTTGTGCCTAAAGCAAGAGGCTTTTTCAGGGCTTACATCTGCACAGGAAAGCTGATTTAATACACTGTGTGTGATCTTACGCTGCACTTGATGGCAGCAGCGGCTGCAGCATAGCCATCGTTACAAATATTGCTGTCACGGGGAAACAGTACAAAACAGGCTGGAGAACCAGCATTAGCGATCTGCAGCAATAAGGCAGCAGGGTTAAACTTCACACGTGTTTCTTCTAGCATCCGTGTCCCTTAGTATACCTGCCTAACAGGCTGTATTTATAGAATAAGATAATTTTATTTTCTTTTCATGTGATCTGAATGAAATGCTGAAGGAAGCATGCATAGACTAATGACACCACGTTATAATACCAGGTTACACTGCTCCACCACAGCATCGGTTTACACCGCTATCAGTCACGCCAGCTACTAATGCGTCTTGCTCCTGGGGAGGATGCTACAGCCTCCCTGCACTGTCTGTGCCTGTGGTCCTCTGTTCTTGCAGTGAAAGGCTTTCCTAGCGTATCATTTCCACCTTCCTTACCGTGGTTTTTGGCTAGTCGTGCTCCTCTCTTCCTTGGTGGATGAAGAGTACTGTTCATTCCTTCTCTTTGCAGCCCGTGTCACTGGCCACAGAGACTTGCATTATTAGCCTCAGCTCTTCTGTACTTATTTTTATAGGGTAATAAGTAAAGGCATGGTTTTTGTTGCTCTTGCCACAACGATTCAATTCATGATGCTCAAACTGAGGTATTTCTCCTCAATTTAAAACGGTTAACCATGAGAAACAGAGGAGAGGTGCCAGTGCTTAGGCATATTCTGAAATAACTAACTGCATGAAGTAGCTAGTGTTAGCTGATGTATCCATTTCTATTATGATCTTAAACAGCCATAAACCTGAAGCAAGCTTGCAGTGGTACTTGCTCCTGTGCTGGATTTGAATTTATGGAATAAAAGTATCTCTGATGGCAAAGGTTTTAATATTTGTTGAATTGATTTAAAACACAGTAATGTATTAATTACAATAATGTATTAAATACAATAACGTGGTGGTTTGTGTCTGGAACACTTGGTATATGGGACTAATGAAAAGGATGTGACTTGAGCTGTGAAGGTCTGCGAACAAAGTATTTCACTCTCCAATTGCTTTGATTTGGATAGCAAATTTCAGTAAGAAGCACAGATGTGTTTTGCTGAAATTGTATATGTGTTAAACATAGTTAATTATGCTGTTTCCACTAAGCACCTCTCTGTACGTTGAAGTTGATGTGCTAATGCTCAACAGCACACCGGCAGGGTGTGGGTGAAGGATGATAGAACTCTGTGCTAAGGCCAGCTGAACTCACCACGGAGCTGTGGTAGTGTGATTGTGCCAGCAGAGAAGCTGGCTAATCATCACAGTAGCATATTTTGATTAGTAAAATCAGTAATTGCTTTCCAAATTTATAGTTCTGGCACATTTTGATATTTCTAGCTTCTCTTCCCCCCCCCCCCCCCCGATTGAAAGATCCTTGAGTCCTTAAAACATCATTTAGGAAAAAAAAGATATCTGGAGTCCTTCAAGCATCACTAGTACATTGTTCAGTCTTGAGCCTGTTTTGTCTTATAAGAAAAAAAAAATGTAAAAATAAGGTCTCCAAATGAATAATGCTCCTGTTTCACAAAAACATGTGAAAAAATTCAGTACTCTGCCCGTGATTCTGTAGCGGATGGGTCTAATACCTAGCAGTAAGGTCGCTGATCAGTTGTCATCTGTGAAACTGAAAATAACGATAATGTGCTCATAATGTTATCTTTCTCTGTAGACCTCCACTGCTACTGTTAATATAGTGGTGACGGATGTAAATGACAACGGACCGGTTTTTGATATGTTTCTACCTAAAAACCTATCTGTACAGGAAGAGGAAGCCAATGCTTTTGTTGGTCAAGTAAGGGTAAGTTATTAACTGTGCAAGTGAAATTGTTTATTTTATTACCCAAACTGTTCAGACTCTTAGGAAAGAGCACAAAATAATTGTCCCTTAGACAAACGCACGTCAAAATGTCTGAGGTTTAAATGCAAACTGTCTATTGTCAGATGCGTTTATGTTAACAAAATCATCTTTTGGGCTTTAAAATAGAGAATTGATTTTCTTGTTCTCTGCGCTTAATAGATGAAAAGGCTTTTTCATTCAAAAAGAACATGTTAAAAAACTGTTTTTGAAGACACACCACTGTAAACACTCGCCTATGACAGATCTACAGCATTACAATATTGTCGCCACGTTTTTATACTCTTACAGATTTCTTTTAAAATATTTTTCTAACAGACTGAACAACTGACATATATGTGTATAAAATTATCATGCATATAGAAAATTTTAAGGCCATTAAGGAGAAAAACAGTTAAACTGTTGACTGAAATTAGTAGTTACCTATCATAAAAACAGATTGCGGTTGGGGTGTTGTTAATTTGAGTGATTTGCAGTTGTATGAATTTTTTTAACACACACGGGTCTTCTGGGCCACCGAACGCAGATTCAGTCACATGAAACATACATCACTTTTGTTTGGCAAAGTCAGTTTTTCCTAACACCGGCTGAAAGAAGAAAGTATGAGTTGTTTGGTGGGTTTTTGTTTGGTTGAGGGTTTTTTTTAGTGTGGGGTTTTTTGTTGTTTTTGTTTTTTAACTAGCAGTTGAATATGTTGTGTATTTCTTTCAGAGGTGGGTTAGCACAAAGGCTGGATGCAGTAGGAGCTGTAGGTACAAGGTGAATTTGGAAGCATGTTTTTTCAGGAATTAAGGTGAAAAATCTGCCTTTCGTTCCAATAGCAACCATCTCAATAGAAAGTGGGAGCTCCTTAACTGTTGTATTAGCAGTACCTTCGGAAAGAATAGGGCATTTTGAGTAGCGTGGGAGCCATATTGGGTAGCATATAGCCGTAATAACCATGTTTCTTCCCAAATTTATATTGTGCAGTAAGACATCTACCAGTGTTTCTCATGTCTCGTCTGTCTTGTTAATTCTGTGTTCTTTTTAAGTGTGTTTCACTTTAGTTGTTTTCTGCTATTTGTAAACTGAAAAAACTGCCTCCTTGGTTAGGTTTGTGTTTCCTTCCAATTTTTTTCCTTACTCTCGAAGTTTGATTTCATCCAAGTTGTACTTCGGGTTTCGGAGGCTGCTTCAGCACAGTTTCATTTGCACTTACACTGAAGCGGTTCTACCTATGTCTGCGCTTTTCTTGCTGATATCGTTAAAGGTGGGCATTACTCTGAAGCTGTCCGAGCTCAGGTGTAATTTTCAAGGGAAATAACTTTTGTTAGCATTGATGAAGATTACAGTTCTCCTAAAGCTTGCTTTCATTACTCTAGAAGTATCAGCCACGTCGAAGGCTGTTTTGAAGCCTTGGACATACAGGAATTAGGATCCCTACAATTAAATCAGTTTCTATAAATTGATAAGTTATTGCTTTCAGTTTTGTCATTGTGTTTATCTTATGTGGTCGTTTTTCATTTTGCATCCTAAAACGAACGGACAGGATATTTCGAGTCACTACCAAATATCTTTAAAATCCATTTTGTGTTTTGCTGGGTGCCCTCAAGGTGCAATAATCTTCACCACCACTAGGTTGGGTCTATTTTTAGCTGAGATGGAACTGTAAAATAAAACGAGTTATTGCAACAGAACTTCTCTATCTTGTAAATTACTATACTTTATAAGTTGTGTTGAAATGAAAATGTGTAACTGAGCCTCGTGATAGTTTGTTCCTAGTTGTAGAATGACAGAAACTGGTTATATCACTTATTGTCATGTTTATCGCCATTCTAATTCCCAGTCTCTGGATGGAAAAAGCTTTCTCTTTATAGCACCAATACTGGATGTAGTTTCTGCTGTCTCATACTCACAAATGCAAATAGATAGTACAGAAAAGGGTGGGCTGGGCATTTGGCTTTTTTTTTTTTCTGGCTTCAGTGAGGTTATTGAAATAAGGGTGATGAACATTTAGGTGTAGCTCTGTTGTTTGAGGATATTCTTCTTCAAAAGCTGAAATATCTTTTGTCAGAATCACAGCAGATATGGGAGAGGTCTCTCTGCGAATATATTTTGTATAGAAGCTGTGATGTGGTTAAAATATAAAGGACTATTTTAGATGAAAACAGCCTGTAAAAGAAGGTAGCCCTTATTGTGTCATGTGTTTTTACTACCAAGAATTAAGCTGCTGACTGGCAAGCCTGCTTTTCAGAATACCTCTTACTTACCTTCATTTCAAACAGAAACCTGAAATCTGTCAGAGTAAGCAGTGATATAGATGATTGCAAACAAAAGACGACAGGTTTTGGGGTGTCCAGTTCCCTTTTGAATGTTGGCATCCCATTTTGCAAGGGTTTAAATACGGCAAGAGATTTTTATCTTAAGACCCAAGAAGACCCGGGCCCTGCCGCTCAGTGAGGCAGAGGACCTAGTGATGAAGGATATGGAAAAGGTGCTCATCTACCTTGATGCCTAAGTTTTTTTCACTGGTAAGGTTTGTTATCAGGATCATCAGCTTCCTGAGCCCACTGTCAGTCTAGGGGAGGAAAGCACCACCCACAGTAGAAGATGGTAAAGTTACGGGCTGTTTAAGGAAATAGGACATGAGCAATGACCTGGATGCTGAAACAACCTTCAGAGTTCTCTCCCAACCAAATCTATTTTGTTTCTAATTGGCTTACTATTTGAATGTATTTTATAGTGAAAATCATTATTTTATTCATTAAAAACCCACCAAAATCAATTATTATATGGTTTGATTATTAGCAGCGGCTGCTACTACTATTACTGATTTTTTAAAATTCTTTTTGCAATTGATGTGATAGTGATGCTGGTAAGTGCGGATATATTCTATAATGTCAATAAGGTAAAGCTGTAACATTTATCAGTACCTATATTAAAGTATTAGAAATAGTCCAGATGACATGTGAGCAGCTATTGGAATGTTTTTCCCATTCTTGACTTTCCATATGGGCTTTCTCTCTTTCCTCTCCTGAGGCTGCAGAACTTCACGTCTCTTGTCTGCTCATCTACTCTAAACAAGCGTTGAATCACATTCACACCTCCTTTTGTCCCCTCTCCCCTAATACAGGGAAGGTTATAAGCAAGTTGGGGTATAAAACAGTTGTGTCAAACACTCCCACTAATAACTGCTGCCGCAGGCAAGAGATTTCTGTGCTCTACTTTGTTTTGAGTGGGAAAGTTGGACTTAAAAAGGGATTCCCAGAAGGGCCTAGGTAACGTTTGGGAATTTGTTTCCCAAGGAGATGCCAAACAAGGGCAATGAAAGATTTTCTGTTGAAGAGGGGAGGGCTTGTTACAGGCAGGGAGGCAGCGTTCACACTCTGAATCGCTCTCTGCGTCTCCGACAGCCCTTTGTCTGCCAGCTGGAGTTCCTGAAGGCACTGGCAGAGCACTGCTGCCTGTGGGGATTTGAGGAGCATACTGAAGATTAAAAGAACAAAAGCTAGAAAGGATAAGGCTGGAAGTGTAGCAGATGTATTTCAGATCCCTTTTATTTTGCACAGTGTTGTCTAAATTGGGGCAGTTGGAGGTGTATTAGATTCCCTGCTGTTCTTTCATGTCTGATCATGGGGATCCCTCCGCAAGACAGGAGGAGAATTGCTGAACTAAGTTCTCTACAAAGGACCAACAGGAAACAAAAAGCTTCAAATGGGAAACTTGAAAATTAAATTCAGGCATCTTATTGTCTGTTGCGGTCTAAAACAGCTAAGATCCTGCTGAAGGTACGCCATCTGAATGATTTGCATTGTACCCTTTACTATTAATCAATACCAGGTGCACAGGAGGTAAAAAAAACAGAATGACATTTAGATGGGGAGCAATCTGGCAACTGCAAAATCTGCAAGTGGGCTCGCATTCTTGTTCAGCAGAACACAGTTCTGAGTAGTTTGTTACAGACCTTCAAAACGCAGTCTGTGGTCAGTAAGAAGCGGTTGACCTGATGGGGCCCAGGAGAGGAAATGAATCGCTCGACTGAAGTTTTTATTCATCTGGTTTTTATGTATAGCCAGGTTTGTTCACGCACACCCGTCATTTGTTTATTGTAGGCGTATATTTGTGTCATTGATCAGCACTGTTTGAAGTCTCTAACGTGAACATGTTGGTGTCAAGGGTAGATAGGGACATGAGAGGAAGTGAGAAGGAAAGTATGGACAAACCAATCCCCAGTCAGATGTTCAAGTAACACTGAACCTTAGATCTTCATAAAATGGAGACAGTACAAATAAGCTCCAGTAATGAAAGGGGTTTGCAGGCAGTGCGTGTAATACCTCCGGGTTCTGCTGCTTTTCTTTAAAAGAGAAAAGAAACACTTAAAGTAAGTTGCTCTTTAGGATGGAGCTCTTCTACCTATTGGAAAAGTGAGATTTTGAAGGACTTTCTTTGATTGTACTGTTCAATGGAAATATTTTACTTTTCTTTTTACGTAATAAATGTAAATTCATACCTGTGGTATATATCCAGTAGTGTCTGTCCACTACAGAACAAAGCAAGGCATAACTGTAAGATGAGTGAGACAGAGGCAGCCTATATGGCACCAGTCTACTGACTCTAGACATTTTCTTTTAATGGTATAGAAGTATTCTAAATGTGTCATGTAAAGAAGCAAACTGTCACTTTTGAATGCTAATTAAATGTAATTATGGTGCCAGTTTCCTAACAGAGCTTTTTGTCTGTGAATATCAGTAAATTTTTACCAGCTTCTATTTTTATTTAAATTCATAAGGTAGTAAACCCTGCAAGTCTCACCATTTAAAGTCCAGTTTAAATTTTGCAAATGTTGGTAAGGCTTTTTGTGTTGGACGAAGTGACCTCTGGAGATCCCTTATAACTACATGATTCTGTGTTTCTGTATACAAGAAAACTGCTTCAAGTGCTGATGAGGTATTACATTACAAAATTTTGTTGTAAAAAGTCTAGAAATGAATTTAGCTTTATCTAAATCACCGTTGTCGTGTTTTCTGTGTGAAGGCTCATAGAATAGTGTATAATTTCCCACAGCCTTAGCTGTAGATTACACCTTACCTGTATTAAAAATACCAGCTTCTGAAATTAAATTCTCAGGTCTCCTGTACCTTTAGACAACGTGCAGGAAAATTAAAGGTGGAGGGAAAAGGACAAGACCAGAAAAAAGGAGATTTATTGGCAGAAGAGGACAGTCTGTGAGGGAAAGGAATTAAGCCTTTGGGCAAGAGTAAAATCATGGTCTCTGAAGTAAATCTCAAATACCCAGAGTGAGTCCATGACTACTGCTCACTGCATAATACATTACCTTCCAACGTATTTTGAGTTCATCTAATATATGTAAAACCACTACGAGCAGCTAGGATTTTAAAGTCAGAATTGATTAAAAAATTAATCACAATCTAAAATCGGAGAATCATAACGTGGCAGTTGGACCACGATTGGAGGAAATTCGGGTTTCCATATTTGGTTGCGATGTGCGCATCCACAGCAGCAGTGCATCTGCTACCGCGTAGCGGTATGGCTCTGCAGTGTCTGCGTGTGTGGGAATGAGGTGCTCGGAGCTGTTATTCTTGAGCTCCTGTTTGTGCTCTTTTCTGTAACTCTCATGTAGTTTCTTATAAGTGATTGGCTCATCGCAAGGTCATTTTGATAGGACCTTTGTGCTTTCGTTTCCTTGCGTGATTATTAAGAAAGTAGTCTACATAGTAGATTACAGAGGCCTTTAGTAAGGCTTTCAGCACCGTCTCCCATGAGATGCTCATGCGGATGCCAGTGGCATAAAGACTTTCATAGTTTCACGTCAGACAAGACGTGCAGAGGGGGGAGTATTTCCGACAGGGCGTGGATGTGCTCAAGTCCTGTTGCAAGTGCTTTTATTCTTCCTGCCCGGCCCGTATCAGTTTTGTCAGCCCCTAATACCTGATGAAGGTGGAAGAATTGTAGCTTCTCTGAATCACTGCATCCACAGAGCCTGCCTTTAACCTTTTGCATGTGTGTGGCAGGGCATGCGCATGTCAGCTTGGCTGAATGCTGCTTAAAGTTGTGTGCAGAAAGGGGATTTCCTCCTTGCTTTCCTCAAAATGATAAGTCTTGGGGAATATCTTCTTTCTGACCTAAAAGGGGATATGCAAGAGGGATGAGAAATGCAGAAAATGGTAACTTCTATGAATATTGTTCGCTATACGTTTTAAATTAATTTTATCTTTATTTCCCTTTATCGGCTCTTAGATTTTATAATTAGCTGTCATAATAATTATTAAAGGCTGCATCTCTACTCTAGAGAGTAAGAGGAAATGAAATGACAGCCATAGCTAAAGTTGATGTCATTGTCCCATGAGCTTCTAGTTGGATTTTCACCTGTTTCTTAGCAAGAAAATTCCTTCACCCTCTTAAAACAAGATAGATGTCATGGTTTCAAGTCCAAACCTGTGGCTTAGAAGAAATACGTGCAGTTGTAGATTTGTGCAGTTTTTTTCCATCTCAGACCAGCAGTGTTAGGCATGATTAACTTCTTTCTGCTGACACCCCTGAAGGGTTGTATAATTCCTGGAGGGTATTTCACAGCACGCGGCTGCAGCCACACTCCCTCAGCTTTACAGTGGTTTGCTGAACCTTAGGTGAGCTTAAGACACAGATCAAATAATTTAAAACGCTCCTTGCCACCCATACCATGTGGTAAATGGGGTGACCATTTAAACCAAATGTATTTCAAAAGCCGTGCTCTCGTCTTTCCTGTTTCTGATGTTGTGTTTGTGCTTTAATTTACATCTTTGTCTTCGGAGTAATAACATTTGTGATGTCATGCAGTGCAAATTTTGATACTTGCTGTCAGAGAAGTATTTCCGCCATTTTCACAATCACGACAGTTGATCATTGAGAGTCCAGGGACTTCTGTATGAAAGGCATTCTTGTTGTTGTCTGCCTGACACCTTGCATCCCAGTGTGTTTTTAAGCCCTTTCATCTTTTGTCAACCCAATGCCATACTAAATCTTCTGAATCAGCGGTTTCATGTCTGTAATACATGCTCATTTAGTATTTTGATGGCTGATTCTATTTGTTTAGATTTGGCTGTTCAGATTTCTGTCACTGGGATAATAAATCGTGGTTTTCCTGAGCTTACAGATTAGAATGGTTTGTATTGGGTCTGCCAACTTTTGCCTGCAGTTTCTCATTATGGATGTTCTTCTGTGACTCAAACAATGGTCTAGATTAGTGATTCCTTTTTCGAAGACCACCTGGTAGAAGGAGAAGTGAGGGAGTTTTCTTGTGATGTGTGTCAGGTGTCGATAAGTTTTTTCTAACATTCAGACCTTGTGGCCTTGATATCTGTAACTGATATAAGAAAACTAATTTCCTTTAAGTATTATTCTGTGAATAAAAGAAGACAACAGAGAGTGCTTTAAGAGTGACTCGTGAGATAAGTAGTTTCAAATCCAAATGTTGGCCGTTATGTTCCAGCTCGGATTCAGATTCTAATGTTCTTTAATAAGGTGGGCTTATGAGGAGAGCCAGCAATCTAGAGAAATTACAAAAATAACTTTAAAATGGGTAAACGTATTGGAGAAATGTTTGGAAGCCCAGCTAAATGTGGAGATTTTAAACAATGCATCTATTTTTCATCTGTGATTTAGGAAGCTTTGGGGTTTCTTCTTGCTAGTGTATATATTCATTAGTTTAATCTCTAAATTGCTTGATCATATCATTGCCAAAGAACATACTCATCATAAAAGCAAAATTTCTAATGATCTTTCAAGTAAAAACAGGCAGTGCAAGTCTAAATTTAGGATTTGGTTGCACACCAGGCGAAAGAAAGCTTGTCTGTTTTTAAATGTTACAGTATGATTAACTTCTGTAGGAGGTTCATCAGTCCGTTAAATCATATTGTTGCAGCCATGAGCTTTCTGATTTTCATTTATTTTAATTTATATTTGCTTGTAGCACTTAACTGTTCTTACTATCTAGTTTTATTTAGAGTCACATTTAATTGGTTTCCAAACTAACCCTCCAGATGCAGTGAAATTTGCATTGTCTATGAAAGTAATTATCAAAGGTTTTCCCATCTTGTATAATGGCTAAAATGTATCAGTATTTGAAAAATTACCATGTGCTACCTTTACCCTAACCAATTACTCTAAGTGTAGTCATGAGAAAAATCATACAGTGGTATGACTTGGTAGTTCGATAAGATAGTTCTTCTTTTGAAAAGTTCCTGGAAGATATACACAAAACCTGTAGAGTTTTTTTCAAAAACATGTGTGTGTAGGGCATTAGATTGTTCTCTTAAAAAAGTTGCCTTGAAATGTCAAGATAGCCAAAATTTGAGGGTGCTGCCTCCGAGTTGCACTTTTGCCTCTCCAATTTTTTTAGACCAGCTACACCCAGTTGGGCTGCCCCAGCCAGTGATAGATCACTGATATTGCTATGTCTAATTTTACTGTGTATTCCTTATATCATCTTTCTTCATCAAGTCATTTTTTTTGCAGGCCAATAATTCAGAACATTTAAGATTTATCACACATTGTAACTAAGCCTCTGTCTCTTGCAGTATAACGTTAAGTTTTGCGGCATGTCAGAAATTATATAGCAGAATTACGTAAGTTAAAAAGCCTTCTATATACTTTTGGTTAGGCATGAACACAGAATAAAAGCATTACATCATTTTTTGCCTGAAACTTGTACAAAGCCTTGCAGTCTTCTAATCCTGCAAGTCTGTAAAAGAATTTTCTTTTCTTTATATGAATAAAGTAATTTAAATGTCAGTTTTGTAGGTAGTTCTGCACAAACGAATTCTTGTAGGGTTTGAGGCTGCAAGGGAGTATTGCAACTATCTGTGATGGACATACAGCAATGCCATGAGTGTTTAGGAGCATGATTTATTAATCTAACTGTGAGAAACAATAGAAAAGTGTGTGTGAAGCTGCTGACAACACTGGGAGGGCAAAGGTATTTCCTTGTCTCCTTACTACTTTTGACATTATTCTGAGTTGAGCTGACAGAATTCTTTCAAAACTGTTGGGGACTTCTAATATTTTCCTTGGCTTAGAGTACATAATAAATGAAATAGGGAAATGAAAGACTGTGTAAAAGCAGGCAAAAAGAAATGAAAGAGAGGAAAAGCCTTTCTGAAAATATAGGGAAGAAGAAAAATTCCAAACTTTTATGGATGACTGATTTTCCCTCCTTAAAATATTTTTAAATAAATACCAAGAGGTCATTAATGTTTCAAATATCTGTGGCTTCTTGCTGCACCTGGGAGATGTTAATTTTGTCCCATGAACTCAAACTGTAATCTTTCTGAAAAACGAGTACAAAATCAGTTGAGCACTCCCACCCACACTTGATTTACTCTTTGACACAACTGAGAGGCTTGGGAATCCTCTGAACCCTTTATAATAATAAAAAATAAACCCATAATAATAAACCCATTAAACCCATAAAAATACAAAAAGTATTGTTGTTATCCAGGAAAACAATAACCCAACCCCCACCGACAGCATTCTTTGTGTCCTCCAGCACGATTTCCACCCCTTGCTCAAGGTGCAGTGTTTGCTGGAACACTGGAGAGGCTGTCGGCGATTTGGAGCTTTTGTTGGGTGGGTCATGGGGAACTTCTGTCCCTGAAGAAGGCCTGAAGGAAAAATTAATCTGGAGGAAGTTGAGTCGGTGGCAGTGGTTCCTAAGAAGCGTTTCAGCTTGCAGCTTTAGTGAAGAGATATGTCATGTTTGTCTCTGCTTTACAGAGAAGTATGAACACCACCACCACGGTGCCTTATTTTGCTGTTTTCCAGCTCCAGCAGTCTGAGCATAAACCTTCAATTAACCTGCTTAAATCCTGTTGTTACCCTTTGTGAGCAAGAGTTGTGGATATTAGTAGGAGGTTTATTTTGAAAAGAATGATAATGATATAATTAATATTGTTGACATTTAAGCACTTGTCATTATATTTCAGAGTTAATGATCTTTCAAGAGATATTTTGGTAATTCAGATCTCCCAGAATTGTATTTTCAAGCTGTTTGAGAAGGAGAAAGATAATTTGTTACTCTGGAACACTGTTGGTTTTCCTTCATGAGGGTTTCTTAGTAATGTTGAAGCACAGTTGGTAATGCAAATTTAAGCTTACCACAACAGATAAAGGCTATCACCTTTAGATTATGGTATTTTCCAGGAAATAAAGTAACGATTCATTTATATTCCGATGTTTCTGGGTTTGTTTTATCATGCAGGACTTTATAAGTTAGCCCCATGAGAAATGGAAATGAGAGTAGTCATTTAGACCTGAGGAGTTACTAGAACAACAGCAGGAGTTACTAGAGACTCTTCAGAGGAACATGCTTTTCCTATTTCTGAATAAATATAATGAGATGGGAGAAATAGAAACGTGCGTCCCATCTTTGTGCATCTCTTGCAGCATTGGCCAGAGGAGCCAGTCAGCAAGGGATTGGTTTTTTGCTTTTCTCTTTTTTTTTTTTTTTTAAGTCAATCTTGTACTCCTGCAGATGCTCTCAGTTAAAAGAAAATAAATTACCTTAGACCTGTGTGAAGCATGCTCCTCTATCCTGACAGAATCTCTTTTGGTTAGGCCACATTGATGTAAGTGAGTTTATGAGCTCTTCAGTTGTGTAACACTGCCATAGTAAATTTGCCTAACAGGCTGCTTGAACCAGCTTCAGTAAGAAAAGAGGGAAACCTCTGAGCATGCAGACGAATGGTTCTGAATTTTTATTTAACCCAAAAGAGCAACATCAGCTTAGTTTCTTACTCAAATTTACCAAGTGTGTTGCATGTGGTTGCAAGTGATCGGACACCAGAATGGGTTGGCAGATTTGGGGTAGTATGGTGGCTGGGAACTCAGGTGTTGCAGCAGTGCTTGTGTGAAGGCCAGTTGCCTCAGACTCTTTCGCTCTCTTGTGTATTACCCCTTGCTGCCTCTACGGGCACTTGAACTGATACTTTCCTTCCCTGTGACAACCGTAGGGAAGGGGGGAAGCAGGGACTCGGGTTACAGCTGGATGAGGCAAAAAAAATCATCTAGCAGGAAAACAGGGCAGAAATGAGAAGGTTCTTTCTTCAGTTGTCTGGTCTTGACATCCTGCTGTGGCAGGGGAAGAGTGAGTGATCATCTTTGGAAATGTGGATTATCAGTTGTGCTGCCCTCAACTTTGATAGTTTTGGCTTCTTGTAGGGGGGGGAAAAAATGTGTTCTGTATGTATCCTACACATACACGCAATTTCAGAGGTGTAGGGATTAGAAGCTGGGGTGAGACAGAGACTGCGGTATTGGGAATAGGAAGAAATCTGGCTAATTTTGTGGTCAGATCTTTCTTACTCCTAATGGACCTTAACTAATAGAATAAATTATTTTCAGTGTTGGTGTAGCCCAGAGAAAAACAATATCTGTGATTTGTATCTCATGGTTACAGCTGAAAACAGAGAAGGAAACTGGTTGCTTTATGAGCTTTAACAAGGCCAAGTGCCGGGCCCTGCCCTTGGGTCACACCAACCCCAGGCAACGCTGCAGGCCTGGGGCAGAGGGGCTGGGAAGTGCCCGGCGGAGAAGGCCCTGGGGGTGCTGGCTGACAGCCGGCTGGGCATGAGCCAGCAGTGCCCAGGTGGCCAAGGAGGCCACCAGCCCCCGGGCTTGTGTCAGCACTGGTGTGGCCAGCAGGAGCCGGGCAGGGATGGGGCCCCTGTGCTCGGCCCCGGGGAGGCCCCACCTCGAATGCTGGGCTCAGGTTTGGGCCCCTCGGGACAAGCAGGACATCGAGACTCCCATAGCATCCTCACAGGCAAGCTAAGGAAGTGTGGGTTGGATGAGTGGGGAGTGAGGTGGACAGAGAACTGGCTCAGCAACAGAACTCAGGGTTGTGATCAATGGAGCAGAGTCTGGATGGAGGCCTGTCACTAGCGGTGTTCCCCAGGGGTCTGTGCTGGGTCCTGTCCTGTTCAACATATTCATCAGTGACCTGGATGGGACCGAGCGTCCCCTCAGCAAGTTCGCTGATGATACCAAGCTGGGAGGAGTGGCTGATACACCAGAAGCTGTGCTGCCATCCAGCGAGACCTGGACAGGCTGGGGAGCTGGGCCCAGGGGAACCTCAGGGAATTCAACAAATGCGAGTGCAAGGTCCTGGCCCCTGGGGAGGAACAACCCCCCGCACCAGCACAGGCTGGGGGTGACCTGCTGGAAAGCGGCTCTGTTGAGAAGGACCTGGGAGTGCTGGGGGCAGCGAGGTGACCCTGAGCCAGCACCGGGCCCTTGTGGCCAAGGGGGCCAACGGTGTCCTGGGGTGCATGAAAAGGAGTGTGGCCAGCAGGGCGAGAGAGGTCATCCTCTCCCTTTACTCTGCCCTGGTGAGGCCACATTTGGAGTGCTGCGTCCAGTTTTGGGCCCCCTAGTTTAAGGAGGACAGGGAACTGCTCGAGCAAGTCCAGCGGAGAGGAAAGGCTGAGAGACGTGGGTTTGTTCAGCCTGGAGAAGAGAAGACTGAGGGGGGATTTCACAAATACCTATAAATATCTGAAGGGTGGGTGTCAGGATGATGGGACTGGGCCCTTTTCAATAGTGCCCAACGCCAGGCCAAGAGGCCACGGGCACAAGCTGGAACACGGGAAGTTCCACCTGAACATGAGGACAAACCCCTTCCCTGTGCGGGTGCCAGAGCAGGGGCACAGGCTGCCCAGAGAGGCTGTGGGGTCTCTTCCCTGGAGACATTCACCCCCCGCCTGGACGCGGTCCTGTGCCCCTGCTCTGGGGGTGCCTGCTCCAGCAGTGGTGGGACGGGATGAGCTCCCGAGGGCCCTTCCAGCCCCCACCAGTCTGGGATTCTGTGAGGGGCTGGAGTGTGCCCAAAGAAGGGCAACAAAGCTGGGGCAGGGTCTGGAGAGCAGGTCTGAGGAGTGGCTGAGGGAGCTGGGGGGGGTTTAGCCTGGAGAAGAGGAGGCTGAGGGGAGACCTTATCGCTCTCTGCAGCTGCCTGAGAGGAGGTTGTAGTGAGGTGGGGGTTGGTCTCTTCTCCTAAGTTACTAGACATGGGATAAGAGGAAACAGCCTCAGTCTGCATCAGGGGAGGTTTAGCTTGGATGTTATGAAAAATTTATTTCCCAAAAGAGTGGTCAGGTATTGGAAAGGGCTGCCCAGGGAAGTGGTGGAGTCACCATCCCTGGGGGTATTTAAAAGACGTTTGGATATGGTGCTTAGGGACATGGTTTAGTGGCGGACTTTGCACTTTATGGTTGGACTTGATGATCCTAAAGTTTTTTTCCAGCCTAAACGATTCTATGATTCTCTCCACCTTTGGTAATGGTATACCCAGGTAAATCAGCTCAGCTTTGGCCATAAGCAAATCATATTAAATGTATTGGGATGTTGCTGGCTTCTGTTTTAAGGGTAGTGAGAAGTTCAAGAAGGGCTGATTTTCGAAGCAGGACATTATGAAAGCCCAACTCCTTGTTGTGCAAACCTCCTCCTCCCTTAGCTTCTGGTCGAGGTTTGTGATATGTACATGGCAGCGTGTACCTGTCAGTGATGGAGCGTGGGGAGGAAACTGGGATGACTTAAAGTCATCTATTTTGATACAAAGCAAGACCTGCAAACAGGAACAGATAGTAACCATGTCACCAGCAAGTCCTTCAAGGACTGCTCTGTGGAGCCATTGCCCACAGGCTCCAAGAGGCTCTGTGAAATGTTTTTCATGTGGAAAGAGTTAATTTTGCATACTGTTGAGATAGGATTCTTTTAGGAAACAGATTAAACTCTCTTTCTTCCATATCCATAAAGAGTACATTATCTCTCTTCAAGTTTATAGTGATAAAATGTTAATGAATGGAGATCTTAAACTGTAAAAGCAATTTAATTTTGTAAAATACTAGCATTTTCTTAAAGCTTTTTTTCACAAAAAGATCTGTTTTAATTCTTTAAAAACATGCACTTCAGTTTTATACATATGTAGACATTTAAGGTTTCCCAGGGCTGGCAGTGGGGCCGAGGGGTCTCTGTGGGGCGGGGTCAGGCATGGCTGGGTCAGCTGGCTCCAGTGGCCTCCCCAGGGCACAGCCCAGCCCTGCAGCGACTCTGCTGGTGCCTCTGGGAAACAGAAATAAGAACTAAGAAAGGGCAGAACTCCTCCCAGCAGTGAGGAGTGAGGAAGAGCTGTGCAAGCACTGAGGAGGAAGAGGAGCTTCTGGCGCCAGAGCAGCTTCCCCTGCAGCCTGTGGGGGGACCACAACAGGCAGGAAAAGGCGTGGGGACAGGGGGAGGCTCTTATGGGATATAAAAGCCCATCTGCTGTGCGATACAGGAGTCTGGGCAGAAGGCAGCAACCCCTGGCATGGGCTTGACAGCCACCACGTACAGCATTCTGGCCTTTCCAAGTCTCTTGGGGTCGCAAAGCCGCCTGAGGTTGGACAGTGCTCATATAACTTGTTGTAACTTCTCAGCTTTGCCCTTCTCCTCAGTGGCTGTGCTTCTGCATGGTGTTCATCAAAGACGGGTAACACAAAGCACTGCCCGAGAAATGGGATGTCGGCTTTGTAAACAGGCAGTAGTAGTGTCTGGCGTAATGCCACAGATAGAGCAGGAAGGTTGGAGAAAAGCTGGGGTTTTTTATCTAGTAGAAAATCAGAGGATCCATATGGTAGAAATTTTAGTGGACAAAGTGCAGCAAGCTTCTGTTTGAGGGTTCAGTTAGAGCGTCCTTCCGAAATTTGAATTTGCCCCATGCTGTGGAAGCACAGGCCTAAGATATGGAAGAATGCACAGAGCTAATGACTGTGCTCACATGTCTTTGGCTGACTTCTCACCGAGTTATGGTGGTACTATAACAATTAGTTTAACTGGATTTAACCATGATGATTTGCCTGCTAGTCTGCATGGAAACAAATCAGATCTGCAGAATGTGGAAAAGATGTTTATGCCCAAGGCTGTACACAAATGACTTTACAACATACATAATCACGTTTTTGGGAACCAAACTGAGAAGCCTGCCATATATTTGAAAGTATTTTTAATTTACTTTCCTAAAAATTAAGTTTGTCTATTCAAAACCATACTTCCAAATTAATCTTCAATAAAAATGTTACCTGGTTTACTCTCATAGTTTCCGGTGGTCGTAGAATTTCAGCGTACTGTTAATGATTTTTGTGGGGTTTTTAATGCCATTTAAACTCTGTTTAGTATCAGTTTAATTGCTATAACATGGCTTTGGTTTAAGCTAGAGGCTAAGTGTGAGGACTGACCTCATACTCATGTTGGAGCTTAAGTCTTATGAAGGTAATCTTGCTGTTAGTGTCTTATTGAGAAGTTCTGCAACTTACTCTGCATTTCCTGTAATTTGCTTTCCATTCAGTGAAGCTAAGTGTCTGCTGCTGCACGCTTTAAACTTCTCTCCTTGAGTAGCATTCCGATGGTTTTCCAGCATGTCATCTAGGAGGTCTTTCTGCCCCAAATCACTTATTTCTATGGAGGAAATGGAATTGCTTGTAAACTAAGCAAATCAATCATATGTTGAAAGATGTCGATGAAAAGACTATGTTATCCATAGACTGGTCATCATGAACTTGTAGCCGTTAGTTGTTAATGCGTTGATGTAGTGCAGGGGAAAAGCACAGTGAAATTTTTCTTATTAACAATTCTAATTAACTTTTAATTGATTTCTAGGAAGATAAATGGTTTCATTAGTGTCTTGCAATGGATGCCTTCACTGGAATTAAATGCTCATGGGAACTTCCTGCCAATTGTTCTGATAACAAAACATGAAAATCTCTTATGATCTTCCCAGATGTCTTTAGCATCATTTATAAAGTCAAGTAAATGAAAATACCTTGCTCACAGGATGCCCTTTTCTTAATTTACATAACCTTATTCATTATGCCATAATTTAATTAAGAGGAGGAAAAATAACAGGTCAGCATCAGTCTACGTTGAGGGCCTGGTAGCTCTAGGAAAAACGTAGGAATTTTGTCCATCCCTGTAAGGGATGTAAGTTATGTAATAGCAAGAATTATTTGGCTGATACTGAAATTTGAGACTTATCTGAGACTTATTTCACTATGTGAGAACAAAGATACCAACTGAACAAAATCTGAGCAGTTTTCTATTGCAGTCATCTGCCTCTTCTGAGTGTAGAAGAATAAGGATGAAATGTTATAATGTTTGGTTTTGAAGAAAATGGTAAACTATAGAAAGTTAAGTGGTTCCTCAGAAAGCAACGATTAAAATATTACTAAATGTGACAAACAAGTGAGATGAAAATTTCGAACTAGTGTGTCCATTCTAGCGCTCTGCTGACTGCTTTATCTTTCATCTAAGCATCCACTCCGTAATGATTTGAGCAGCAACGAAACACCTAAGTCCAACAGTGTAAAATAAAAATTCCCCTCAGATACCACCTAACCCTAAAGATACTTCAGCATTAGACGTATCTGATGGCTTGACTTTAAAAACATCTGGTTTGTCTTCTGCTTATGTGCGCAGCTGTCCAAGGCTGAGCAACCAAATGTGTATTTTCTCCTGAAGTCCAGTTGGCATCCAGTAAACCTACCTTATGTCACTGCAAATTGAGAGATTTGTTTCTGTGGGATATTTTATCTTCAGCAAAATATCCGAGAGAGGCAAGCTGCCGTAAACAAGAAATGCTGAGTAGCCACACAAGCATTAGTACCCTGTTGAATGTTACCCTAGCTTACCCCGTTATTCCCATGTAGGTATGGCCCTTGTAGGTGTTTAAGACATGCATTAAAACGTGGCTCTTTTTTCTGTTTCTTTAGGCTACAGACCCAGACGCTGGTGTTAATGGTCAAGTTCATTACAGTTTGGCAAACTTCAACAATCTTTTCCGAATCACATCAAATGGTAGCATTTATACAGCAGTTAAACTGAACAGAGAAGTAAGGGACTACTATGAACTTATTGTTGAAGCAACAGACGGAGCTGTGGACCCTCGCCGTTCAACGCTAACTCTAGCGATCAAGGTGCTGGATATTGATGACAACAGCCCTGTTTTTACTAATGCTTCCTACACTGTCTGCGTGCCAGAAAATCTACCACCAGGCACTGTCTTCCTGCAAATAGAGGTAAGAAAGCATTACAGAGTGAAGATGTTGTGTAAGTGTTCTGCAATACTAAGCATGTTCTTATTTAACTGGTCAGTGAGACTGCAGTAAAAGATTGCAAACTGGCGCAGGGGAAGTTACGACACTTAACAGACTGAAAAATGCATGACCTTTAGACAGGTACATAAAAATACTTTGAAGCTGAGGTTCATTTGGAAATAAGAGCAATGATGAAAAAACAAACAGCAAAACCTACACCATTATTGTCATTTCTTTGATTATTGTTTTATACATCTAAAGTGCTTTTGATTTGTCTTTTGAAAGCTCCCATCAGATCGCTTCTACCTGTTTACAGTAGTAGCAAAAGAGAGCTTTATCTCAACTGATTTAGACATCTAAGTCAAACCTGGATGTCTAATCTCACATTATGGTTAATGGAGATAAATAGTTGCTTCCAGAAGTAATTCATCCAATTCCAAGCTCTTCACCTAAGATAGTTGGAGTAAAGTGAAGTGAACACCTGGAAGTGTTGTCTTCTCTTCACTGACTATGAAAGATACTCAGACAACTGAGAGTTAATTGTTCAAGGATGAGCTAGATCTCTAGAGACAGCTGAGATTCACTTCCCACAAGCAGTCTATATATCCTCCTGATGTTTTAGTCAGCGTCCTTTAATGAGAAGAATCTGTCCTGAGACAATTTCAACAAGGGTGCTTTTCTCTGGACTTGACTGCAAATAGATCTAATGTCAAATTACAGCTAAAGCAATCACATAATACTCCTTATGCTGGTGAAGATCAATATTCTTTGTTTAAATACTGGTATGAAATAAAAACGTCCGCGCTGCCATGCGGGGTGAGATCAAATTCCTGTGTAGCCCAGAGTCTTCTCCCTGGCAGTGGCCTGTAGCAGGTGCCCAGGGAAGGGAACGAGAACAGACTGAGCTTCCAGTGACTCTTGCCCAGAATACTTGTGCTCATTTCCCGTGTCAGATATCTCTGGATTTTATAACCTTAAGTGGATTTGTCTTCCTTGTGTTTGTCAGTAGTATTAAGTGCTATTAGAATAAATAACAAAACTAAAGTTGTTTGCAGTAGTTTGTTTTTTATGTTCTTTAAATCTAGTAGGGATTTTTTAATGAAAATTGACTTTGTTTGGCTTTAAGTACATTATTTTTATCCTGTGTGGCACTCTCCAGGCAAAGGATGTTGATCTTGGTTCTGATGTTAACTATCGAATACGGACCCAGGAAGCCCTACAGTATTTTGCACTTAAGAATTATACAGGCGAGCTATCGCTTTTGAAGTCCTTGGATTATGAATCATTCTCTGACACAGAAGCAACCTTCACCTTTCTTGTGGAAGCCTTCGACAGCAAGGGCACTATGCCTCCTGGTCTCGCTACTGTCACAGTGAGAGTGAAGGTGAGAGGAGTAACTTGTCAGTTGATAGCATCCTCTCCTATCTGTCACAAAAGACTTCCTCAACCCTCGCAGGTGCCCTGCTGAAACACCAGCGCATGCGAGGCGTATGTCTGCTTTCCTGCGTTTTCACTTGTGTGAAGCTACTGCCTTTTTCTGTCAGCAGCTTGTTCAGTTAAACTTCCACTTTATAACAGCTGTAATTACTTTTCTATATGCAATTACGTAGTGAAATCTTGGATCACAGATTTATGAAGTACAAGAATACCTGACACACGCAAACGTGCAGTCCTTTACAATTCCTGAAAGGTTGAAATAAGTACCTAATGGATTTGTTTGCAAAAATGACACCGTCACATTTCAGTTAAAGCTCTCCTAAATTGTGATTTTATGAACCGTTCAGGTGTATTGAGTGCTGATGTGGCATACCTTATCCTATATTTCGAATTCTGCTGCTTGAAAATACAGAGCTGCAAAGGAACAGGCTTATTTTAGTGATCCTGCACAATGAATTGTGTTTATGCAGCGACTTACAGCATCGCCTGTGGGTTTCAGTTATCTCACCAATAATATGGGGATAATGATATTCTTTTGGTAATGATCCACAAATGAAAAGCATTTGTAGCTGAAACATTAACACTTACCCATCTTAATTTGGTTGGTGTACTCAAGTCCAAGAGGAGAGGATATTTTAGGTGCTCTAAATCATGCCTCCGTGCCTTTACAAAGGTGCAGTTCTGGAGCCAGTCAGTCCTTTTGCACAGTTGCTTCATTTTTGTTGACTGTGTCAGTGAAGAACTGTGACCTGTGGGAGAGAAGAGAGCTTAATTACTTGCATTTTAGCCAAGAAGAAAAAATTGTAGCAGGAACAAAAGCATAGCTCACAAATGTGAGCTTCATATCTGGCAACTTCAGTTTAAATGTAAGTCTGTGGAAAGTATTTAGCATATATGAATCAGTCTCGGGTTCAGTTTACTGTGTATCTGCAGATGCTATGAATTGCCACATGATTTTGAGTAATTCTGTTTTTCAGTCTCTACTGAGATCAGAATTACTTCAGGGACAGTAAATGTCTCTGATTGTTAGCTTTGATGACAACGTAAGAAAGCTTCCACAATACCTCTCTGTCTCTGCAAAATTTCTCAGGCCTAGATGCAGGTCACCTGTTTGCTAATAGTCTGCACCCTCCCCCGACAGTTTCCAAGTCAATCAAAGAAAACATAGCTTTTGACATCATTCACATCATTCCCTGAGCCGTTTCTGTTATACTTTTAAGGAGGAAGCTGCTTAAACCTGACTTTTTTGTTTTTCCCCTAAAAGAAAATTTTTCCCAGCACAGTGAATTTTTGAAAGAATTAAGTGTTCGGGTTTGTTTGGGTGGTTTTGTGGTTTTTTTAAATGTACTTTTTTTCAAATTCAGAGAAAAGCCATAGTTTGCGTCATAGGGCTGACCCAGCTGTATGACTGTGGGTGTGGATTGCATTCACGAAAGGCGGCGTACGGGGAAGCAGTACAGTTCAACTTGGTGGCCGTAGTGTAACAGCAGCTTGTGCGCTGTCAAAGGGGGTGGTGTGCGAACAGGGAACTTAAGAAGGGGATTAGTAGGATCGTACAACAGGATTCTTGTTTTCCTGCAAACTTCCCACACACAGCAACAAAAAGGGAGGATGATGATACTTATTTGGAAAGGCAGTGTGTGAGAGGCTGGAATACTCTGTTGGAAGCAGGAGTAACAATTTCAGCAGCAAAAGACGTTAGGGTGGGACAGAACAGGGCCTGAAAGCGAAGACAAGCAGCTTATATTTTAAATCAGAATGAAAATAAATCAAAGAAATGATTAAGTGTCATACTCAGTGACAGGCTGACTTTTGCAACAGATCAGTGGACATAATTAAATATTATATATATTGCTACTTAGGTTCCAGCCTTGAGTGACGTGTAGAACAATAGTATTTTGAGTGGCAGTTGAGCAAATGGGGGAGGGCTGTGGAGAAAACGTTTTTAATATCTCATTTTGTTGGGCAGATGTCATTAATGGGCTATATGTCAGATGGTAGAAATTTAGAACCTTGGTCACGAGAGATGTGTAAAATAGAAAGAATGGTTTAATTTGAGCTTATAGATAAACTTTCCAGATACAAATTTTACAGGGTGGGGGGAAAGGTAGAGATTGAGATGAGAGCCTTGTGCTACCCCTGCATGAGATGAGAGGGGTCCACAAGAGGACACCTCGACTGGGGGATTGAAGAGAGAGCAGCAGGAGAAGGGTGCAGAACCTTGGAAGCCAAGAGAGAACAAGAAGAGCAGGCCTCAGGTGTGAAAGGAAATGCAGAAGCACGCTGCAATGCACTTTGGGTTCGTTCTTAATGGAATAGACTCACGCTGCCCCTTGTTCTGAAGGGGGAGAGCTGACATGCATTTGCTGGGGGTGAAGAGTCCTAGGCAGCACAGAGAGGGCAAGGCACTAAAGCTTCCTGGAGGGCAGAGGTGGTGTACGCCTCATACGGAGCCAACATCAGCATATCCTGGTAAGCTGAAAGAACAAACTGATTTGTGTCCAGCAGCTCAGTGAGGTTGTTTACAGGGCACTGAATCTGGCCCTAGGTCTTGAATGCATGACGGCATAAATGACGTGTTATGTAGCAGCGTAGAGCCTCAAGCACAGTGCATTGCCTGATTCCAATCCAGGCTTTTATTCTTCTGCAGTCTTAGAATCACAGAATCATTAAGGTTGGAAAAGACCTCTAGGATCATCAAGTCCAACCATCACCCCAACACCGCCAGGCCTCCTAAACCATGCCCTGAAGTGCCACGTCTACACATTTTTTGAACACCCCCAGGGACGGTGACTCCCCCACCTCTCTGGGCAGCCTGTGCCAATGCCCGACCACTCTTTCAATAAAGACAGTGTTCCTAATATCCAGTCTAAACCTCCCCTGATGCAACTTAACTGCAGTCCGAGCTGCTGCTTTAGGGCTTAGCTAAATAGATAACTCCTAATGAGCGTGTTCACTATTTCATTGGAGTAATTTATAATTTTTTGTTGACGGATTTAGATGTCTGCACAGGGAATTGAAGGGCTTCTAAAACTCACAATTTCTGGCAGACCATCTGCCAAATCAGCGTCTGTGTTCAGGGACAGGGTGCTTCTGCGTGGGGATGAGCATCCCTCTGCCATGGCTCTGGAGGAGTTGCTGCCATTCAGCCTGTCTTTTGCTCCTGCTCTGGGGCCAGGAAACAGATGTTTCTGATTCTTCTTAGAGGCAAATGTGCATTTACTTTATCTAGAAGATGATATTAGAGTAAATATTTTAATACAGTGTTTGTGACCCCAAATAGGAAATAAAGCAAGGGCAGATACACTGTAGGCCCCAACATAACAGTTCTGCCAATTGCAGTCTTCAAAAACACGAAACTGAACTAGAGAAAGCCAGAAGCAAGCATTAAGGCAATAGTGGGTCCTAGCAGGGAACTGATGTAGCCTTTATGGATTCAGCCCCTGTAATCCTCAGAGCATTATTTGTATTACAGAGATCTCCAAGTCCTTTTGGGCCTGCGCTGCTCCTTTAGCATTTGTCGTTTTTCACAGTCCAGCTCTTAACCGAAAGTGGTGTCATTTTTACTGTGCAATAGGATTCTGTTAACCAGCCACGGAAAACATCTGGTGGTTTCATGTATCATTTATGTGAAGTAAAACTGAACCAGCAGCCGTGCAGTACACCCATAATCACACTGACCTTTGTGACTTGGGGAAGGGTAGATACACACAGTGACTTTCTTCAGACTCTTCCTTTAAGCCTTTGGCACGCCAAGTTACAAACAGCTTGTATTAACCTTCCCTGAACTTGATCAAAACATAGATTGCATAGCAGAATACTCACTGCAGAAAAGATAACTTAAATCTGGTACCTGCATTTCAGTACTGAAATACATTATTGGTCGCTACTGCGGCCAAATGGCCCTTTACATTTTATGGACATCTTATTTCTCTTTCTTCGAAGAAAGCCAAAGGTAAATTAATAAATTGTTGCATCCTTTCTAGTGTTACTGAGGATGAATAGTGTAAGTGGCATTGATTTCTTTTTGCCAGAAAGATGCAAACCACCTCAAACAGACTGAGATTTTTCTTTTTTTCTCCTGTTCTCAGATTCCTCTCGCACCTTTCATAACTTTTCAACTTAACCTGAAAGTAGTAATGAGTCATCTTGTCTTGGAATGGCATGGGAGATTGCACAAGTGTTCATCCAGAGTAATTGATGGTTGTAATTTGATCTGTAATCAAGAACACAAAACTTTTTATTTTATCTGGGTGCTTATATATATATAAATACAGGTTAATGATAGCAAATTTTGTCAGTCTTGAAAACGATAGTTTAGGGGAGAAAAGCAACTCCAAGAAACAATTTGTGTGCTGTTTTTCAGTAGTTTGCCACTGTCAAGGCATAATTTCTCTCGTCATGAGAATGGCAGAGATTTGCATTCCCTTAGTGTCTGGGAGGGCTGTTTGCTACGAGTGCCTGTAGCGCACGCTGCAATATGCACAAGCATCCACTTGCAGTGTAAGTGTTTCCCAGTATTGGAAGAAGCTAAATCATAGCTGTTCAAATGGTCTGTTATTATTAGGATTTGGCATTTGGAAACAATTACTATGGTAACAGAGCTTCTTAACAGAAACAGGACTAACCTTTTCCAGTTTAAATTGCTGCTAAATGAGTAATGTATTCTTAAATATTTATTATAAGAATTTCTGTATCATGAGGCCTGTAAGGTACTTGCATATTTTGTGCTGTGACCTCCGCTTATTATTGTTACCAGCATTCTTTTTGTATTACTTTGTGTCTCTTTCTTGTTCATTATAATTGCCTTTTCTCCTCCTCCTGTGTTCTAGGATTGGTTTTCTTTTTAGATTTTCAAGGGGAGCATGTAGGGTAATGAAGCCATTATTTCTCGCTGATGATTCAAATTGATAAAGCAGCAAGAATAAGTAAAAACAGATCTGTACGTTCTAGCAATCCCGTATTAAGAGATTGCCTACCAAGTTTTTCCATATAATTTCTGCCTTGCATTAATCCCAGTGGACTGTTATAAACATGTTACAATGAATTTCCAGATTTAATAAAATTGACGTTACCCATGAACATCAATAAACATTGCTATCATCAGAGAGTACACAAACTGCAACAGTGAAGCTAGTTTTTCAAGAGAAGTATGCCGTTGAGAAGTTTGAAGTCAACGTAAGCTTTAGAGGATTCATTATGTGCATTGATTGGTACTTATTGTGGGGACAAATTTGACTCTTTCATAACCGCTATGCTAAGTCTTCCCTTCCTTGGGAACTCTGCATAAAAGAAACAAGCCAACCATGCAAAAATGTATAGCAGCTAAATCTTTATCTCTGGCATGGTTGGTCTGAATGGTCCTTTGTCAACATGGCCGTTCTTGCTGTCCTTCATGTCCAAGTTGGAAGAAAATGGCATGGTCGTGGTTGTCGTGATGCCACAGCAGTGCAGAGCGCCAACCTGCTTAGACAAGAAGGCTCACTTTGTTTCTCTGACAACCTAAACTTTGAATCAGAACAAGGGGAAATATGATGTGTTTGCTTTTCTAGGGTGGGAGGGTTAGAAGAAGCTGCATGTTTGTGGATGAATCACCCTCTCAAACCAAACAATCAGAGCCAACAGTAAAGCAAAGAAAATAAGTGTGTTGGAGAAAGTATGCAGGAACCTGGTGTTTGAGACAGTGGAATAAAATCCTACAGCAGGACCCTCTCCTCTCACCGAGCACATTTACTGCACTGCTGCAGAGTGCTGGGGAGCGAGTAGCTGTAGTCTCTATAAAATGCTTAAATTATCACTAGGAGAGAGTGGGAGAAGAGGGATCCACAGGTTGTCATTAGGGAGAGGCGGGGACGTTTTGGTTCAAACCTTGCTCCACCAGATGTTTAAATAGGCATGCATGTGTGTAGCTGCCACTGCTTTCTCTTCCTGCAGGTTTTCACTAGAAATTCACCCAAGTCTTGTTTCTGTTGAGCGGGTGAGCAGTAATACATCATTGCTTCATTATGATGGGATTTCATGTTATGGTGAGATTTAATTACAGTAATAATGAAGATTTTCTTCCAGAAATTATTCAGGTAACGAGGGATACGTGGAAGGTAAAAGACATTAGTGAATCAGTTAAGGTCAAACACATTGTCATCAGTTTCTAATATTTCTAAAATAAAATTTAAGTTACATCCATGAGGTTAATCCTTCCATTCTAACATGTAGTAAAAAACATTTCCCATTTAAACAATAACAGGGTGGTCCAACACAGCAGCAGCACATAACTTACACAAAGGTTAAAAAATGAGCTGTATTGCCTCCAAACTAACTGCTTATTTATCTCTTTTCTAGAGACATTAGTGGAATAACAGGCATGGTGTTGGACTACGGGGCCAGTAAACAAATTCTTTTTTTCAGTCTCAACTTATCTGCTCAATCATCTGCTAGTCATTTATTACCTCATCTATTCAGCTATGAATATTATCCCTTAATTTATATCAGGAGCTACTTCAGGGTTTGCTGAACACTAAATATAAAAAATAGAGGCAGTTACACTTGGTAACAAGCCTCTGTTTTGTACGGCTTTAAAGAAAGATCCCTGTGCACTGCACCCAATTACAGATAAAACTCAAAGTACCACTTCATACAGTTTTCATATTACCTTGTCAAGCATCATCACAAAGATTTTGAATTTTCTCAAATTTACTCAACATTGCTTGATTCTCTAACCTCAGTCCTTCCAAATTAGTCACTGTGGCTGATATATGAATGTAAAGGGTATTTCAAATACTTGTGGCACAGCTAGGAGTAGTTTTCAAGTAGTGGCTTACTTCAGTGGACTTATTGCAAATATGAAATCGAAATTATACCTTAGCAAATCAAAATGTGGCTTCACAAATGAAGATTTGGTTGCAAACTTAGGTTACATGTCTTGGGGCATGAATGTACTGGTGAGATGCATGAACCTTAAAGGAAAGTACCTTTAAGGGTAGTACGTGTTTATTGTCAGAGGCCAAGAAATTACATAAAGAATGGGAAGGGACTTCAACTTCTTGATACTCCCATATCTGGTGAAATTAAGTATTTCTATATTATGTCATGTAATTAGTTCTCTTCTCCCCCTCCCCGCAAAAGCTGCATTTTTCACGAGTCAAAACTCTGAAGGCACTCCTTTACTTATGTAATTTGAAGTGAAATTAATCACAGTAGTTTTCCATCACATACATATCCGATTATTAATAATAAAATTGATTTGTCATTGCATTTATAAAAGAAACAGTTTTAAAGCTAAGAATCACGGAGATAAGGGATAAGTAGATTTTTTTCCCATTATTTTTATCATATACATTAGGAAGTATAAATTGTTCTTCATATAAATTACAGAAACTGACTGACGAAAGTACGAATTAGAGAGGGAGCAAAATTGAAACACCTTAAAAAGAATTATTTTACCTCAATGATTTTAAGCCATTGTACAGTTACTAATTTATAATCCCTTTGCAATTAACTTGAAAGGCTAGATACACCTGGATGTGTAATGTTCTGTTGCTGTGAACCTCTCCACAGAATTATGTGGGTAAATTAAAACAAATCACTCATTTAAGTTAATAACACCAGTCTTTTAGCTGAAGGATGAGAGCTTGCTTGAAATCTAAAGATCCTGGTTATTGTCCCAGTTCTAGATAGTGTATTAACTGCCGACAGTGGTCCTTTAGGGGATTTTTAGTGGTTATTAAGGCCTGGAGAATAATGTACCTTCTCAGCTTGCACGGGTGTTTGCTTAGTGAAAGAATAGCTACAGTTTACATGCCTGCATGAAAAAAAAATAATGCACATCTCAATCAACCCTTGGCTCAAAGTAAAGATCTGTGGTTGTACTTTGCTGTAGCTGTGTACGTGGCATGGTCGACATTTAAGGGAAGAGGAAAAGAAAAGATAATCTTCTAGTAAAGGGATTATAGTTGAATAACATTTTGGTTTTCTTTCAGAAAAATAAACTCATCTGTTAGCGAATGGTTTTCTGAAGTTTTCTGAAGCTCAAATTTTCAGTTGTTTCAATGCTGAGCCTATGACTCCAAATCCAGAGACTTTGTTTCAGAAGAGCTTTAAAACTTATTTTTAGACTATCATGTAATGTAAGATCACTATGACATGAAAGTGTATGAAATCTGCATTTTAATATTTAATATTTTTACATTCGTACTGTTCTGAATAAGGTTGATTAGCATCCTATTGAAAGGCTTTGGAAACTTCCAGACTTTAATCATAGAAATACAATCAAATGACATTTTGCAGAAATAGAGAAAATACAGAGCGAGTTGAGGGCACTAGATGGCTAGTACCCGTCAGCACGCACCAGAGGAACGGGTGGTAAAAAAGTATGGCGCTTAGAGATGCTGTAGCTGAAATGTCATAATGGTAGAAAAGACCTGATCCTGAGCGAACGTTAGCGAGCACCGTGCTGGAGAGGCTTCTGCCGAGGGGCGGCCTGCGCTTGGCGTTTCCTTTAAGGCTAAGCAGAGCTTCAGGAACCCGTTGCAAAGCGTAGTTACATCAAAGTGAGAGCACTTGCCCGCTTGGGCCCAAAAATGTTTTGTTAAAGGACAAGATAAAGCCTTGTGGCAGAGGCCAAAGATCTTTGGGCCCTTGGGTGTTTGTTACAGAGGGCTTGCTTCCCACTTTCCTGGGTTTTTTTCATGAACTGGTAGGTAACAGATGAAGAAATTGAAAGTTATAGTGAGAGACTAGCGTGAGCGACGCTGCGGCGTGTGGAGGGGTGAGCCAGGAGGGCAAGGGTGACCCAGCGTGGGCAGTGCCCTCCCCGGCTGGGGGAGTCCTTGGGGGGACAGAGCCGGGTGGGCAGACCAACAGCCTCCATCCGCAGCCCCAGACATGGGGAGGGCACGAACCCAGTCTGGGGCTGCCCGGGGAGTCCAGCCAGGAGCAAACCAGGATGGGGCCAGAGCAGGGCTGGAACACGGTATCCTGTGGCGTCACTGGCACTGGGCCGAAATGGGGTCCCAGGGGCAGGGTGTTAGGAGCACCTAGGTGAGGCTGGTCTGGGCCGTTATGGGCTGTGGGTGCCCGTTGGGCCATGGTTTCTTGTGGCCTTTATGGTTCTTTCATTCTGCTTATTTAGTAATAAAATAACTTGGATTTTTTTTTTTTAATAAGGCATTGAGTGATATCTTTCTATGCTTAGAGGCTGCACAAGAGGAGTAATGATTTTCAGGTACAGTGATACCAAAACACCCCTGTCCTTTCTGAGAAGAGCCTACCAGGTAGAGTAGAGGAATGTTAAATGTGCCTTTGGAAGTCCCCAAACAGCAGGGGATTATCAAACACTTGGAGGCAGCTCAGATGGAAAGCCACCAGCTCTGGTAACGTGCACATGGACTTAAGTGGCAGATGTTCAAAACAAAATGATAGCAGAAAATTACAGATATGTATCTGTAGTTGTACAAAAAGATTGGGCAGCGTTAAAAATTTCAGCGTGTGACATATGCTATGCTTTGAAGTAAACGTTTTTACTTTCTCCCTTTGTGGTATTATATTACGTACATTTAACATTAGTGAAAGGAGGGATCACTTTAAAAATACTATTTTTTTTTCCTATTTATTACACTTGTGATAAAAGCCAGCAGACTGCAAAAGGAGATGTGAATGCCTCATACGCATTTGCTAGCTCAGACGCTGTTCAGGTACGCTGTTTTTTATAGTGAGGGAATGTTGATTTCCACTTAGATGCAGTTAACTAGAAACCCTGGTATCAGCAGGTATAATCAAAGAGTGCAGTAGTAGGAAAAACACGTGGGTGTACTTACAAATGCTTTATGAAACTATTTGCAAACCAAGAAAATGTAATATTTAAGAAGCTAACAAACTTAATGAGTGATTTTGTCAACAGGTCAGAAATGGGAGAGTAAAGCATTTCCTCGTAGACTTTTAGAATCTCTATGGTAAGGTGCTTTCTGCTTAGCAGTTCAGTAGAGAGGCAAGAAGAATGGGAAGCTTTGTGCCAAATTGCATTTGTAATGCAGGCGCCCCAGGTAGGCACCGCCACACACGCACTCTGTTGATAATAGTGAAAATCTCCTAAACAGTGTGGTTCTCTTAGAGCTTTAGATAAATCAACAGAATCTGTGATTCTGGTGTTCTTTGCCAGGAATTTGTCCCTCTGGAACTATTCAGTAGATCAAAAATTAGATTTTGCTGTCCTGGAATTACAGGTATTTTAATAAATAATCAATACTTGATTATAATTAGGTCACAGACTACAAAAAGCAAGAACGAAAGAAAATCAAACAAATTTTATAAGCTCCAAAATACCCAAAGCCTAGATGACTAGATGTAAAAAAAGTATAACTCTGTTTTCATAAGAAGGAGATTGGGAGAGGGCGAAATGTGGATTTTTATGGGTGTTGGGGAGGAGAAGCTTCGCTCCCATTTGGAATGGCTGCCCTCTAGTGCGCTGCCAGCTAAAGGCAGCAGGTTTTTCAGTGCAGTAACATGGTTCCCGGTGTAGGATAAAAGGGCATTTGCACAAATTATTACGCCTGAGATAGGTATAGAGATCTATACAGAAATATAGGTGTATATATGTAAATATATATATATCTCTGAAATTGGAGTGTCATCTGGAGTTGCTTCTGTTTGTATGGAGATAGCTGATGAAAAATTAACTTTTTACTCTTTTTCCCTTACAAAACAAGATTTCTACCAAAACGCATTTTCAAAAAAAATTATTATTCTTTAGAAAATGTTTAGGTTAGTCATAATATTCAACTCAGGCAAGTGTGTCACTCATTGTAATGTTGCATTCTATTAATTGAAGCGTGGTAACAGTCACAAACTGGAGCTGTAGCTCACTGGCCTGAGAAGGGGCTGCACCCTGAGCTCATCCCAACTGCCTTGCGCAGAGCAACCAGCAGAAGGGAGCTCTAATCCCTGTCTGTCCGGCTCCTTCCTTGGATTTTCCAAATGTCGTGGAACTGCCATAGCACCTCCTGGCGCAGCTGACCTTCCCAGGCTTTGCTGCTAGGTTACGGTGTTGAAGTGTGGGATTTTATTTTCATGCACGCTTCTCGATCCTTTGGGAGGTAGATCTGCCAGATCCACTGTGGAGTCAGAGGAACACTGGGACTGCTCCGGTTTGTGACAAATGCTTTTGCAAGTCCTGGTGGCCCCGGGACCCAGGGGCTGCCCAAGCGGCGGAGCTGGGGGAGCCGCTGCTGGGGTTGTGCTGCCCGCGCTTCAGGTGACGTTAAGGGGCAGTGGTGGCCCGAGGGAGAAGGCGGACGTTTTAATCCCATTTGTGTGTTTCCCAGATTAGTGAATGAGGAGGGAGAGGGAGTTGTTTCACCCCGATATTAAATGCTTGTATTATTAACGCAGTGGAGTACAAGCATTAAAGGTCTCTTGGTGTCCCCATACATCAAAAAGATATTAATGTCTCTGAAGTCCGTTAAAGTTTACAAGTTAATGTTATGCGGGGAATGCTGTACTGCAGGTATTTTTCTTCTGCGCTAGTTGTGTGTTGCCCTCCCACGTCGGCGGTCACCACCCGTCTAGGAGCACCTAGTTTAATATTAGTACATTACAGCTAGTGACTGTCCTAATGATTTTTAAATTACATATTGATTTGCTCTTTAATGCCTTTCCTCCCCCATGCTTTGTTTCTCCTCATTGGCATTCCGAGATGACTATCTCGGTTCACCAAGATTTTTGTTCTGCATTTTCATAATCTTTGCAGACCGGTCAATATTTGTTTCCTACGAACCTTTTGCCAAACAACAACCCGTTAAACCTTGTGAATGAGACGTGTCTCGTTCAGAGGGTGAGGAGCTTGGTCAGGAAGTGGGATCGTTCACGTGCCAAGGGTGCTGTCTGAGTTAACCGATGAGTTGGCACCTGGAAATCTCAATACGTCATCATTTGCTTTTGAAGGTACTAATATGGATTCTCAAGGACAATAATATTTTAGTATCTCTCCCACTTTCAGCTTCCTTCATGCTTGATTCTTAATCTTTGTGCAAACATGTAACAAAGTGTCCTGTTGTGCTTTTGTGTGCTGCCCAGTGTGAGCAATGCGAAATAAAACCAAACAAAAAGTGATAGATGAAGAGCAGCTGTGATAGGGAGAGAGCTTTGGGGGTTTTATGCTTTGACTTTCATTCTGTTTTGTAAACAAAGATGTATAAAAATATAATAAATCTGCAGCTAGATGAGCAGTGACACAAAGGTTGTTTTGTATTTATATATAAATATGTGGCTGCTATTACCTTACTGTCAAAATACACAGCCAGAGTATTTTGAAGAGAGATATGTAGAGAATTCATTACCTGTATTTTCCATTTACATATTTTTCCGTGTCTGATAGTTGATAGCAGCCTGGATTTATGTGACTGAAGCAATGAACTGTGAACAGCTCTAAGATGCTGCAGCTCAGCCGCAAGGGCATGCGTAGGATTATGCCCCAGTTTTAAAAGGCAATTACCCTACTTTGTGGAAGGTTACTACCCTATTCCTAACCTGTGCTTAGGGCTTGCACTCATATGCTGCATCCATTTCTATGCAAAGTCAGGTTTAATGGCGTTTTGAGCGGAAGCCACCGGGTATAAAGTAATCTTAGCTCTGCAAAACCGTGTCTGTCTGTGGCTTTGGCCTCCATTGATGACAGAAGCCCAGTACTTTCTCTAAATGTTATCTTTTTGCCCGAAGTCCCTCGGTGATGGAAACCTCTCTGCATCTGTCAGGGAATGCTGAACACTACTCACTGTTAAGTCCACTAGAATGGAGAAAATTGAATTGGGGGCCTTGACTACAGGGGCACAGGTTTTGGGGGTGGGATGGGGCAGATCATGCCCATGATCTCTTGAGCTATTTGCAGAAAGTACAGAGTGCGCTTTCTTTCTGCGCTCTAACAAAATCAGATCTAGACTGTATTTCCATCCTTGGTGATGGTGCTTTTTGCCACAAAATCAATACTTTTTTAATGACCTTTTGTTCTTGTGACCTTTTTTGGTACCTTTAAGTGCCCAAAATATGTAAAGAGAAATTATACCAGTTGAAGGAGATGATAATATGTGAATTTCTCCAACATGTCTTTAACAAAATGTCTACTTACTTTACTGGGAATTGCCCAGAAGAGCCACTTCAACCAAAAAAAAGCTATTTCCATGTCATCTGCGTGTTTTCCATGTAAACCTTCTGCCTGCAAAAATCTGTGTTCTGTTTCTAGCGGTTATTCATCATATACATTTGCGATGAGTACGTGAGACTTGATCACCTGTCTATAATGACAGTCTTGGTCTCTCTGAAGTGCACGTAGTGCAGCTGCATAATGAGACGACCTGTGGTGATTCTTATAGGGAACTCTTATTTTGATGAAAGTGGAAACATTTAAGCTTGAACTCTGCTAGAAGAAATTAGTGGCTGATTTCAGATTCAGAGAGAGATGAGCCAGGAAGAAAGGCACGTGGAGCTGTTCTGTCTAGTTATGCCCGAAACATTTGGTGCCTGTTCGGTCAGCTCAGCTAAGGTTTATGAGGCACAGTCGTGCATAAAGCTTGCCTTAGAGAAAAGTTAGAGAAGCTGACGGCTTTCTGTCCTGCTTTATGCTTAGCTTTGTGTTCCTGTGTATTTTGGACTGATCCATGTATCTTGGAAAATAAGTGCATTAGGTAGGATGACTTAGTCATTTTCTATAGCAGAGGATGTAGTGTATCATCTTTAAACAGGATTATGATTTCCAATACCTTAACTCACAGATTGTCAGGTGCTAAGGTCATATAAAGGTATTCAAAAGATAAAAAAAAAAAATCAACACACAGTGATTCTCCCCACCCCCTCAGTGAGCAAACGGTAGAATGTGATTTCCTGCTGCTACGGCAAAGAAAAAAGACCAGATATGGCTGTGGATTTGCAGGTGCACAGAGAGAGATGGATTCAAAATAAATGAATAAATACAGATAAAAGGCTGGGTTATTCCAGAAACTTCACCTGCTTCATGGAGGTGATCCTAAGCATCCAGATCATGGGAAGCAGAAGCTGCAAAAAAAGTGTGGTATCAGAAGCATAGTATTGGGTCGTTACCCCACTGGAAACTGCATAGGAGAGAAGGTGTCTTTCTTCCCTGTGCACATGCAGTTTGTAAAAGGTTGTGTCCCACTGCAAAGCTTTCAGGGTCTACTAACTGAAACAGTTCCCAATTTACACAGTTGTAAAACCTATGCATTTGGTGTTGCATCACATTTCTTCTATCATAGCAGAGATTATTTTTAATATTCCATCCCTAAATGCCTAGGATTTCTGTACTCATAGCTACTCTGCGTCTGCTTCAAATAAAGTAATTCCCTGTCTTTTCTTTGAGGTAGGATGGCTCTGCGTGGAGCCTTACAGTGTGAGATTGCTGGATGATGTTGGTTTCTTGGCCACAGCGGTATATTGCTCTGGAGTGGAGTTTCTGGGAGCAAAATGGAACAAAGGATAGTTTATCTTACAAGCACGACGTTGCTTTGAAGAGTCGTGAGAAACAAATTGTTTATGTAAATGACTCCTGGGTATTAAATTCTCCAATGTAGTAAATTATTTTCTTGCAAACAGGTCAAAAGATTGAAATTATAAGATTGAATGCCTGTAATTCCATGCAAAAATGCTAATGCCTTTGAATTGGAATCTTTTTCCAAAATGTTTTCATTTGAGTGCTCTCCCAGTTAAAATTGCCTAGTAGTCGCTTTTTGATGATCCAATTGTCCTTTGAAAATCAGAGAAAAAGCATTTCCTGTGCCTTGAAGACTTGAATTGCAGACCTTTCAGCAGAACAAAATGCATTAATTATTCAGGCATTTGCTATGGGGACCTGTAGTCATTATTTTATATATAGAGAGGTGTTTATTATACTGTTTTATCCTCTGATGAGGTATGGATGAATGTTTCAAACGATAGTGTAATATGGCCTGTAGCCAGTATCAGCATAGTGCATTTGCTGCATGAGGAGCTGTGACAGTAGGTAGAGGCATCACTGTATAAACTTGGAGTAGCTCTGTGTGTTTGTGTGTACCTAAGAGACGGGGGCAGCTGTACCGCCTCGCAGCTCAGGCACGCATTCTGCTTTAAGGGGAAAAACGTCTGATTTTCATTTGTGGATCAGTACGTTCACTCTGGTGTGCTGAAGGCTTCTTATCTGTTGTGCAAAAAAATCAGAAAATTTTATCTATGTTACCCCTATGTGCAAAACAATGAAAACAGTAGTATGCAAAAATGAATAAATCTGTTCTCAGTAGAATTCAAGCTAGGGAGGTGGCTCTACAGAAAAAAAAAACACCTGGAAATCAGTTTTATTAGTAAAATATTGTGATTTAGAGATATATGTTTAATTTTTTCAAAAGGAACATACATATACATTTTCTGGAACTCTCTGTGAGAGGATTTTGACAAAAAACTATTTTCTGACCACTTGTGACAGCCAGAATAAATGCCTTTTTAATAACCTGTGATGCTGGCTGAGTTTCTAAATCTTTGTGGCTCCTGATGCTTGGGGGGCCGTGTCGCAGAGCCACGTGCATCCGACTGCGGCCTCCACCTTAGTGCCAGCTTGCACGATCCCACACAGCCTGGCGGTTGGGTGAGGTTACATATTTCATGCAGGGAGGTACCCATGAATATACACATATACATACACAGCTGTGCACACGTATATAGCTGTGAAAGTATGTATATGCTATATGGATACATACGTACATATATAGGTGTAGAAGTATGTGCATACACACGCTTCTACAACAATGACATTGGGCTTAACTCAAGCCTTTGCAGCGTCTTTTTGGCAACGTCCACATCAGTCTGAGGAACACCATCTTAAGCTCTCATGAGGTGTTGATACAAATCTGACATTATATTTTCCCTTCACTTACTGCGTATTAGAGGAAACAAACACTGTCAAGCAACAGCGGCTCGTTCGTTTTAGAAAATTAGCAAAGCCATGTTGCAGTCTGCTGCTTGAGACGCAGGTGTCATGGAAATCTCTGCTTTGTTTACTTGTGTGAGAGTGCGGTTTTCTGCAGAATTTCCTTCGGTCGAGCTGCCTCGCATGAATATTTCTTTTCGAAACTCTGGCACCTTCCCCTTGTGTGCTAGTTTTGTGTGGTGGCAATGGAATTGAGAGCCGAGAGGTTCTGTGAATGGCAAGTAGGCTTCCTAACGAGGAAGGAGTGATTGTGTAGAGTTTGAAAAAAAGCAATTGTGAATGCACCTATAATTTTGTTTGAACCTCAGAACTAAACTCTTAATTATGTTTTGCAGGATATGAATGATTACTCTCCAGTATTTAGCAAAAAGCTCTACAGGGGAATGGTTGCTCCTGATGCAGTCAAGGGCACCGTTATCACTACAGTTTCAGCTGAGGATCAAGATCCTCCGGTAAGCAAAAAGGTTCTATTAATATTCTGCACCCAGGAGGGAAAAATCTTTAACCCTCATAAGTGACCTAACCCTCTCAGCAGCAAAGGTGATTATTACGAGGTCCACAGAGCAGTAACTCATACTTTTTTATGTCAGCCTGTCCTTTGTTGTTCTGGACAGAGGCTGCATTTACAATGATCGTTCCTGAAGCTGGCAAATCAATGATACAGATCCTTTCTGTCAGGAAGATATTTGGAAAGCTCTTTATCCGACTTCACAGGCTAGATGAGTAAGAGGACTAGGCAGGAAGGGAAGCCGTGCCTGTCGTTGGTACAGTTCTGCAGCTTAAAGAGGAAACAAAACAAAACTTTGCAAGATTGTCACTGTCTTGATTTTGCAGTCGTCGTGCATTTCCAGTCTGAGGCGTCACAGGGAACCGTGCAGCTCACCAGCCAGCCCGATTGCGTGTGCGGTATTTAAACGGAGTGGACCTGTTTTGGGGATAAAGCTTATTTCTGCAACTGGATTTTATCACTGTTCCCTGGTGAAGCACTTGATTGACAGAACTGGGCACATGTTTTTGACTTGTTAGCTATTCTGAAGGGTAATATCAATTTTTGTAATCAGAGGTTGATGAACATTGGTGACCAGATGATACACTGAGGACAATAAAAGTCAAAGATGTTCTGCCAGCCAGGTTTAATTTTTAATTGTTAGTGTTTGGCATATTAATGAGAATAATCCTCAGGGAGAAGAGTTCAGAGGAATGTGCCATGCACATTAAAAGCTGATGGCAGTGCTTTGACACAGATCAACTGTAGCTTAGCTAAATATGCTACACAGTAATTTATTTACCACCCAAGGACAGAAATGCTAAAGCAGTGTATCTGTAAGGACAGCCCTCCTGTCCCCTTGGAAAAAGTCCTAATGCACAAAGGTAAGTAAATTCCCTGGAGGTGATACATGTCAGTGGGGTATTACTGAGCTTGGGGGCATTTGAGATCGTTTATAACAGCTGAAGATCCACACTATTGTTTGTTTGAAGTATATGAAAGACAGTAATATCAAGTAGGTAATGAATAGCAGTCGTTATCAATTAATAGTGCTATAGAGTATTTAAGGAATGCGACAACAGAGGACATAGACATTATTTGAGACGTAAACAGAAGAAACAGAGAGATGTCCCTTAACGGTAGGCCTTGGACAATTTGAAGGGGAATATAAGAGGTGTTAGTTCCTGATTTTGAGTGCTCTGCCTGCAGAATGGAGCCCGAGGTGTGTTTAAGCTCCTTCCATAGAGCACAGGCACATTAGAATAGGGTCCCAACAGTCAACATGTTAATTAACAAATCTGTTTAATTAAAAACAGAATAGTTAGCACATGTATGTGTTAGGCTGGTCGGCAGAGGCAAGTGGGAATTTCTAGTGTCTTGCTTTAGAGATGCTTTTAAAAATGCATAGCTTAGGACAGTTCTTTTCATGGCAGGCACCTACACTCTCCTTCAAAGACACGTCTGGGTGTACTCACAGCTTTTAGCATGCAACAGGAGAAAGTTGATGTAGTGGTAGTGCCTGCTCTCCTCTCTTTCCGTCTTGTTATATTAATCTTGCTAGGGAAAGCCTTTCCATGGATGGTTAGAGGCCTGGGCTGCCTTCCCTCCACTGACTGAAGGACTCAAACCTTTAGCTCTGTTTCTATATAAAATATCTTAACCACCAGGAAGGAGGCTGGCCAGAGTTCCTGGCAACCTTGAAACATATCTGCAGGAGTGTGGAAATCTTCCAAGCCAGGAAGTTGCTATATAAAGGTAACAAGCTGCAGCACCTGTGAAGATGAGGGATATGTGCAAGGTTAACTAGGCTGGTACCTGCACCATATGGTCCTTTTCAGGGCTTGAACCGTTAGGCCTAAGCAAGGGGATGTACCTCTAGTAGCATTGTAGAAGTCTAAAGTATAGAACTGCCTGCTATAGCCCTTCAGAGGGCTTCGTAAGTGCTCCTGTTTTTGTGGCCTGCCTACGCTCTTTCTCCCACTGCCTTTTTGCTCTGTGGAAGTCTAGTGCTTTTGTCCGACCTCCTTCACTGTTCCCTGGGGCGTGCCAGACCTAGGTTTCCACCACGGTCTTAGTCACTGTTCAAAGCACTAATTTGCAGGGGAAAGTAGGTTTGATTGCTCAGATCTCGTAGTTATTTGCTGGAAAACAATTTTGGAATTGATTTAAGACTGTTTGGTTCTAGTCTGTGAATGACTTTTGCTGTCATGTTTCATGAATGTCTTATTCTTCCATGTTAGGCACGATAACATGGCGATTACAGAATGGAAACTGATATCAAAGTGGGCAAAGTTTCTGGGTGGCATTAAAAGCCTGCAAGGGTTATGTTTACACTACGTATATTGCACAAAGGTATTGGCTCATTCTGTCAGCATTTCTTCCTGAATAAAACACTGTACTACTGGAGTGCTACCACCAAATTAGCAAACCTTGCCTTCACCTAACTGGGTCTGAATTGCATTCAGCTTTTCACGGAGTTCAACAGATGCTGCTCACTTGGAGAAGGTTCTCTTGCTCTGCCTAGGAGTGACTTGGGAACCAGGGAGGTAGGAAACCCCATTTCAGTTCAAGAGTTCTCATCCTTGGCAGTTAGCAGCAAATAAATCAAAAGGAAACGTTCTGCCTGTATCACAACTGGAGTTGCTCCAGAGTGATCTGTCAATGGAGAGTGGGGAAAACTGGCTGTGCATGACTGAAACCATGTGCGTTGTTTTTTTTTGATTGCCACAGTCAAAATCTGAAATATTAAGTTCATTAGTCACAGTCCTATGGACCTGTCTCTGCCCCTTGCACCAGTACGTATTCGTTCCTAGCAGGTTTATCATACTGACCTTTGAGGAAAATTCTGCAGAAGAGGCTGTTAAGGATCAGTGAAACTGGGCAGGAAGATTAATTTCTGTTCCATAGAAATTTTGACATAAATGAGTTACTGAGGATCGAAAAATAAATAAATTATTCATTGGTTCTAGAAAACCACTTTTTAACTTGGTTTTTGTGCAGTTTTTATGTAATAGTATCTGTTGCCCTACAACAAGATATTTTGGTCTTGATAAAGTATTTGCCCATTCTGATATAAGCTCTGTTTTATAATCCCTGTGTTTAATGTGTCCCAGATATCACTGAGATAGTAGAGGAAACAAAATAGTTCAGAAACTGATTAACTTATATTTATAACAATTCTTAGTCCCGTGGAATCAGCTTTTCCTAATGCAAAGTTGTTTCACTTTTTCATTTAAAAAAAAAAACCAAACCCTTCTGAACTCTCTCCTTTGCTAAGATTTCTGTCACTATCACTTGAACAGATAAACGTAGAAACTGGACATGGATAAGCTTGCATGCTATTTTTTACGGTGGGTAATAATGGCCATCTTTAGGTGGTATGAGAATGACCGAATAAAAACCTAAAGTGCTTATGTCTCCCAGATTCCTTTCCTGTGATTTCCTCACGTCTTTATATGGATTTCTTTTATTTGGTTTTGGGGTGCTTTGTATTTGCAAGGTGTGGGAATCGCTTCTACTTCTGCGGAGAAACAATGCACACGCATGAGAGAGATCAAAATCAGTGAAGAGGGGATCCTGTTTATTACCATTATACAGGCATAAATGCGTATGACAGTAATGTTAACATAATGTTATTCGAAATCAACTGTTGCATTTCTTTGATTTTTATGATGACTTAAAAATGAAGCTACCCGTAGGCATTTAATGAATGCAATAGCCATAAAAGATAGCCAATTACAGAGGAATGCTTTTAAAATAGTTTTGGAGACTTGGTATTTTTATTCCAGACTAATGGCTGATAGATTTTACTTTGAAAATAAAGAAGAAGATAGAGAAAACCATCAGGCATAAATGGCTTGCTTTCTTTTTGTGACTGAGCCAACCTGTTTAGATGTTTTGTGCTGCTGGCAAATCTGTATTTATTTGGAGCTGGCTTTGACATTAAGTGGTGTCACAAAGTGGTTGATACGAATTCACCAGAAATTGTTTTAAAAAATAAACAACCTTTTCTCCGTTCAGCAAGAGTACCTTCCTCTAAACTTGCCTTAAGGGAAAGAATATTCTTATTGTCAATATTTTGTTCATTTGGGGATTTTTAGCCTGGTGGAATCCTATTTGCACAATACTAATACATCTATTTTATCAGATCAGGAAAAGAAATATATATTTATTAAGAAAATAATTGTGGCTTTAAAATATGCCTGATTATCAGGGCAGGTCCAATAAGAGCCTAACTACTTTGAAGTATCCAAGCCTGAATTTTTCTCTTGTCATTTTACAAGTAGCGTAGACTATTCCCCTGTCAACATTAAACTCAGCCCAGAATAAAAGTCAAGCTAGATTTTTTCTTCAGCATCTGCAATAAAAGCTTTTCAGACCTAATCAGCTCTTCAGAGACTGCCCGCTCTTTTCAGCAAGTCCCAACTTTGCTCTGCATTGTCAAATTAATATGGATGGTATGAGAATCCAAACTGAAACGCGCACCACCTGCACGTGATTTCTCTACAGATAAGGCAAATTAGAATTTTCCAACAGCAGAAGAGTGGGTCTGGGGCAGGAGGGAGGTGTTGAATCGCGTCAGTGGAGTTTGGCTCTCCGTTTCACTCCATAGGCACCATCCTCAGCCTCCTTTGAGCTGCTGGACTGGGGCTATTGTAGTGGTGCCCTTCTGTTCCTCCTACTCCCCCGACAGCAAAGGTGACAGCAGCAGTGACGGGCATGTAAGGGGTAGAAAAAAACTTCATACCACTGAAGTCAATCTTAATAAATCATCACCTGTAGCAAAGGATGCAGGCGTTTTACCTACTGTGTCAACTTCTTGACTGTGGAAGTGCTCATTCAGTGATGTTCCTGAGAAAAGATAGTTTTTCTGTGGCTTTTGACTGCTAAAGGACAAGTCGTAAATATAAATGCAAGTATTAAACTGTTAGTGAGGGTGGCCTGGGTACAAAATGTAACATAGGTGAGAGGCTGGAAGAGTCTTGTGGCATAGAGTTTTCTGGTTTACACTAGCAATGTATTTCCTAAGTGATTTAGAAACTTACAGCATATAGACATGGGAGTGCCATGGGTGGCTACGAGACACTTCCAAAAACAGTCACAAGGAGTAAGAGTGAGGTTTTACTATAAATGAAGTTCTTTTTTATTAATTTATTAGAGATGTACATCGGAGGTTATCTTGTTGTTTTTCTTCAAAAAGATCTCCCCCCTTCAAGTCTCCATGCAGTAAATTATCTGTAACTCGGTGTCTATTGCATGTATGAATGTGTATATGTGTGAAAGAATGAATGGCTGAGTTGGGACAAAGATGTGTAATTTTCTCAATTTAACTATACAAACCTGATGTCTAGAACATTCAGCCATCATTAGAATGCAGCTGTTAATAATAGGATTGGTTTGGTTGCAAAAATCCATGGGTTTCTGGTTACTGTTAATAATTACTAATTCAAAACAAAAATTATCTATGCTAGAGCCAAATCCTCCCAAGTAGATATTTTGTAATGTTTTTATTTTGACCTATGGATTTCAAAGTGATCAAAAAAATCTTGGCCTGAAGGCGTAAGAGACCTCTGATAGTTATTCCTGCAGGTCCTTAGTGAAATGTCAATTAAAACATAAAAACCAGTGCTTTTCACTAAAGGCCAGAGCAGGATTTGAAGGGCTGTCTTGAGCAAATGTCACTTCAACTTCTTACCAGTTTTCTCCTTCCCTTTCCTTTCTTTTCCAGTTTGAGTTCACTTTTTTGCAGTGACTAAGAATATATAGAATGTTTCAGAAGTTGCTTTTACATTTGTTAAAAACACTCTAATTTGAAATGCCATTCTGGTAACTGAAATCTGGTGAAGTTTGATTTACATGTTTTTCACAGAATATTGTAAACCAACTTATTGTCCTTTGGTTTATTGGAACAATCCACAGTATATTTCTCTACAGTTTTAAAATAGTCATATGGTATCTGACTTTTCAAATTCCTTAGTGCATCCTATAGTTGCTCACCCTGTCTTTCCCAGAAGAGCGTACCTCTCATTCCAGACACACTACGTGTAAAGGGTAGGAAAATACTAAGCAGAAAGCAACAAAAACAGGTCAAGCGAGACAGAGGGAATTATGGTAATAGGCTAGAGCTACGGTTATGTGGCTGCCAAGGAAAAGCTTGAGTACAGCTTCAGTACTTTTACTTTCAGAAAAGCAAAATCTTCTATTTTGCAAACATTGCAGCTGAAATTGTTGAGAGAGTTGAGCGCATTTTCTGTTCATCATTTGAATATTCCCTTTAAGGCATAAGTACTTATGTATTCAAAATACTTGGTTGTGTAGAGAGCTGCAAGAAGAGAGGGAGGTAGCTTTTCGACCGGTTGAGAAAAGCTGTACTGTTTGTGTGGGGCGTAATTGTGAAGAAGCAGGCGGGCAGACATCGCAGCCACTGTGCAAGCTGAGCTAAAAGGGGGACAGCATGGTGGTAGGAGCCTGCTCTAAGTGGGAAACGGCGGGGGCAGTTGTGTGTCGAGGGTTTCCCTCACATACCGTCCTGAGTTTTCTTTGCAGAAGTGTTGTCCAGCAGGAGCTTAAGGACTTTGTGTATTTATCTGGGGTTTCATAGTGTCCAGGAGTGGATTGGTTTAGGCTGTTGGACCTCATGGTCAAGCGTCATGTTTAGGGCGAGGGGGGGAGCCCCGCACAGTGAAGCTGTGCCTCGAGAACCCGCTCGGACTTCCCAAGCAGGAAGGGTGTGCAGGGTCACTCAAGAGGCTTCGCTGTATTTGTGTTGCCGAAGTTGCTCCAGGGCGTCCCAGACGGGTTTGGCTTGCCGTATACGCGGTGTAAATGGGCGTCTGAGTAATCTCAGACAGAAATACGGTAAAACTAAGTCAGAAAGCCATTTTTTTCTGCTATTAAACTCCTTGCTTTGTTTCCTGGAAGACCTCCGTTGGCCCTATTTGAGTTTAGTTTCCCCACTGACTCTTGTGTTGAAGACAGTGATCTGACCAAAAGCCAACATGAAAAATGGTGAAAGGTGCAAGCAGGTGTCCTGTGTGAGGTGCGAAACTTTGCAAGGGGTTTGTGCAGCTGGGAAACCACAGAAACGCTGCATCTCTGCCAGAGGTGCCAAAGAAGTGCTTCTGGCAACTAAGGTAGATGTGATAATATCCTATAGAAAAAGGTTTATTTTTAAGTGCTGCTTTGCTTTAGCTAACACAAGTGTATGCAGCTTTGGCTTCTCTCAGAGATATTTTCAAGTATTTACAGGGAGAGATACCTGGAGTCCCCAGAGCCTAGATGAAGTCGGTGTCTGCCTCTCTCACCAACACTTCTGCATTTTATTAGCACAGTCTTCAATATCCCCAGCCAGAATCTCTTGCCATCTACTCTTTGGGCAAATAGATGATCCTTTGTAGCTGAACAAATCTGAGGCCCGTATCCGGGCTGGTACAGATGCATAAATCCCTTGGTTTGTCATCAGTCAGATGCTGAGAGAGTCCTCAGGACTGGTTATAATATTTCCCCTCTCAGTGCTCAGTTTGAGAGCTTAGCTCTCAAAGAATGACGAGTGGCCCGCCCAAAAGCAGAGCTTCTTGAAGTGCTTCAGGAGCATCAAGTGAAAACACGTGGAACCGGTGTCTAGGCGCCGCCTGGGCCATCTGGGTGCGTCACCACTTCTGCACTCAGCAGCTGTACGGAGACGCAGCTGAAGCCGCTTTTAGACTTCCTCCTCCTTGCCGCTTTTCCATTCCGTGTCTCGGATTTTGATTTAACTTCAACTGAAAATAAATGCTAACCCCCATTGCACATGGCCACAAAAAAGGGTGCGGTGTCTTTGTTTCCTACCCAAGCTAATGGAGAGTCTGAATTGAAGTGGCAGGGACAGACGCTTTGGAAGCAAGAGAAAGGAAAGCAAAAGGACTCTTGTGGCTCTGGAATGATCAAACCAAATGCACAGCAGAGCAATGGTTTGCTCTGCAACTTCAGAGGTGAAACTTAATCAGCTCAAGGCTGGGAAGGTTTTGCTGACAGGAGAGAGCTATAAACCTGGTTTATTTCCTGTTACGCGCCTACATTTATAAATCTGTATTTGAAATGCGGCAGTTGCACATGGAGGGATTTGAATAGTGGTTGCTTTTTTGCTTGGCAAAGGGGCTACCTGTGATTAATTTCAGCAGGTCTCTACAGATGGCTGTACACATACCTGAGTCATTCAAGGACCCCTGGGATCATCCTTGGAGAGCAGGAGGAGAGTTTTCTTCATTGTGAAGGGCTTATGCTTTATTGCAGTGCTGTGGTGATGTTGGATGCCAGATGATTATGACAGTGTTCTCAAAGCTCTTAACCCTCCAAATGTTTTGAGAGGAGAGCAACGGGAACTATTTGATAGATGCTTAGTTTGTTTATCAGAAGGTGAGTATTCCCAGGACCGACATAACTTGAGGTGTTTGATTTTCCTGTATATGCCTTTTTTTTTTTTTTTTAAAATGGTTTATCACAGTAAAAACTGGGATATTTCTTCCCTGGGCAATTCCCCTGCATATTCTAATTTTGTTGACTTGAAATGTCAGTAGAAACAGATGCAGAACACTAATTTTAACGAGCAGCCAGCTTCCAGAGCTTCAGAATATCCAATTTAATAGTTTATCCAATCTCATAACACCTTGTAAGGTTTTTGTTCAATGGAGCCTTTTTGTCAAATTGAGAGTAATTGTCCTTATTGCTTTACAGGCACCCACTCAAAGAAAGATGCTGACGGATATTTAATTAGAGATTTCATAGATATTTAATTGGGGATAAAACCATTTCCAGGCAGTCCAGGGCTTGACCTTTTAAAAAGTATTACTGTTGGATTTCATAGTGTCTGCTGGAGGTTTGTGTACAGGAAACATGCTGCAAACTCAATGAGTTCTTAACGTAATTTTGTCTCATGGCTTTGAAGGTTCACGTTCTTTTTGTGCTCGCCGTGTTATAGTTAATAATTCACAATTTCCAGATTCAGTAATTCAGAATTCCAGGCCCCCTTGTTGAGTTACACACTAAAGAATAAAATCCTTCAAATTTTAGAGTTTATAGAAATGAATTTAGGGTGAATATACATGGGTGGACCATTCATAACCCGTAGCTGGTATAAGACCCACCAGAATCATTCGCATACTCTGTGGTCTGCCCCATCTTTCATGGTTACTTTACTTGGAATATGTTACAAAGAAAATGTGCAGCCATGTGCAAGTTTTGTTTCTAGCTTTACTCTGCAATTTTTTTCATAGAATTAACTTTACAAAGTTTGTCTTAGTGAACTCTTCATTATGTAAATCATTCAGATTTGCATTGAAATCTACAGATGCAGATAATTTATTAAATTCTTTATCAGTTTCACATTTTATTTATATTACCCTCAGAGTTTTTCTGACTTCGGTCAAAGAGGCATTATAACAAAGACACTTGGTAAATAAGTCCATGTTCATTATGCCACTATTCCGAACTAGTGCTTAGGGGTAAAATCCAGGTCATTTACCAGATGCCCATCTGGGATCTTCAGGAGAAAACTGCAAATGAAAGTGAAATGCGTTTTCCCCCCTCTTTCCCGGGCCAGATCATTGTGGACGGTGGAAGTAACGATTTTTAGCTTCCTTTTTAATTGCTCGCAGGAATAGACACAAAAACATACAGAAGTTATTGTGTTGCGCTTCTCACCCTTTTCCCTGGCTTCACTGCATTGCAATTCCTGCGCAACCGATCTGTGCCTTTTGCGAGTTGGCAGCGCTCGTGTGCCCCCTCCACGGCCTCTCTGCCCAGCGCCTCCGCGTGCCTGGTCACCTAACGCACGTGGTGGGGACATGCCGTACCTGTCAGCTGTGGCACAGGTGAATGTCGTTTCCCCAGAGCAAATGGAAACTTAAGGAATTATGCAGCAATAAAAGAAATCGTTGAAGCTGGATGAGCTTTACGTCTAAGTTTCATAATAGTCTTGAACGCTCAGGAAAACTTCAGTTTGAGAGAACAAACATGGTTCCTGCCAAGTACAATCCTTTGTCTGTTGTTTATTTGAGAATATTATCTGCTGTATTCGAGTTCTGCTGAAAACAGAGGAATGCACATAAATTAATTTAGAACAGAGGCAAAAGATGATTAATATTTGAGATAATTAAAACTTGTTTCTAAATAGATTTCCCAGGGAAATCTCTCTGGAGATTTTTTTCTAATTATATTGGTGCCAAAATGTAATAAATAAAAAATAAACCCCTGTTTTGTTATTTTCAGAACTGACAGGAGAAAAGTGTACTTGATAGTTATATCAGGAACAATAACCTGATGAGATTTTTGTTTATTTAATAACAAATTACCTAATATGTGCAGGTTTAATGATGATGATAGCTTTTAGTCTTCCAAGCAAATGTGAGGACCATTACTCTGAAACCAAATAGAGTGGATTTCAGCAGGTAATTTCCTCTTAATTATAATGTTAAAGAAAAATGACTGAATCGGAGAATGCCGGGGGAAGAGTTGTATAATCACCTCTGTTATGCTACGATATCTGAAATTTCTCATGTTTTCAAGGATTTGCACTCTTTACTGCATGGTCCTGTAAATGACTTTTAACTATTAGCATGGTCTTTCATACATCACTTCACTAAACATCAAAACACATCTGGCAGACCCAGTTCTGAATTTTTAAAGGTGCTGGCTTGCCAGCGGCGCTGGAGTGGTGTACTGGCTAATAAACGCTTCCCGGGCTGGGTCTCCTCGAAGGGTTCAAAGAGGCAACGGCCTCGTCGCTGCTGCAGTTAAAATCATCGAGCGGAGCAGCTGTGCAAGCCTCCCCAGAAACTCTGTGAATGTCTCAGTTACACCCAGCCCTTCTCTTTCCGTGCAGGGTGTTACGTGCTATGGGGTTTATGGGGAGGAAGGCTGAGATGGCCTGGGTGCCTTGTCCTCTGGCATAGTCTTTTAGTATTAAAATTAAGTATTCTTGTTCTTTTAACAGATGTTAAATTGATACCACCGATTAAAATCTCAGAAGCTACCTATAAGTTTAAATTCAAGTAAATATTCTTCACTGAAGAGTCACTTTTCTCACAATGAAGTATGGTTTGTTCATTGAACAGCCCTACTACTCATCAGAACGTAGCGTGGCAAAATCTGACACGTTCTACAGCTCTGTAGCATGCATTAGCATGGAGCATACCTGTGCTAAATCCATTCCGGTAAAGCTTTTAGTTTAAACTATGTATTTTGACTGAGCATTTCAATGCACTTGTGTTATATCAACAAAAGGTTGATGCGATTTAGTGACCTTAAACCACTTTTGCAGCTGTTTCTGTTGCTGTTTACAAAAGTAAATGTCCTGTTTCCTTGTAGTTAGTAGCAGACATGGTACATTGAATATATTCTCAACAACAAAGCTGCTTTATACCACATTATTGATTACAGATGAAAAGCACCAATTTGCTATTAATGAAACTGAGCTCTGATTTTTAGTCTGTTTAAATACGATGTAAAGGTCAACACCGAATCTGAGGTCTAGACTCAGAGGCATTAAGAAACTGAAAGGATACGCGTGATAGGACCTGCGTTTAAGTGCTTCTCTGAATCTACTCCTAAATATATTCAGCAAATAATGTAGTTTGAATTTTGTGAAATGTCCCAAGTGCCTACATATCCAGGTAACACAGACATTGGTCTGCTGAAAAATAGTTATTCAGACATCAGTGTGAAAAAAGACCCTTTGTTTGTTTTAAACCTGATCTTTGATGCCCCTTTTTCTTACAGCTGTTTAGAGCATGGCTTGTTTTTGTACTGGCTTCTCTGCTCTGGGAACCTGCTGCTATGTCACCTTTTAATCTTTGAAAACAGTGGATTGCTACCAATACTAGTGAAGGGTCACTCGCTGAGAGTGGAAGTAATGTGTTAAAATTTACTGTCTCCCAGGCATCCTCTGTAAAGAGTCAACGGTACAGTTTGTCTCATCCAAAAAGAGGTTGGGTGGTTCCTGCCAGAAAGGTCTGCTGCTTTGAAGTTAGATGGATGCCAGGAACTGTCCTACTGCTACCAGAGAAGCTCCTCCAGGGGCACATGGGAAAGTGGCTGTTGCAGGAGAGCCTGGGGTGCTACCAGGGAGTGGTGGGACTGCGGAGGTGCCAGGGACGAGCACTGCCACCTCTTTGGGGTTTTGGGACTTGACAGATCAGACAGGCCAGTGCAAGCTGCCAGAGCCCTCCCATCTCTCCAGTGTGGGCGCAGCTGCCTCTTGGGCTGTGCTTGCAGGCACCGTGTTACTCCACCTCCTCCGAAGGTCCCTGGAGGTGACTGCTGGAATGGGACCACTGGAATATAACGGATACTTTAAGAAACTTTGTTCCTCACAATAGATGTTATTTATTTAGGCAGTTAGTGTTAAATCAGTTAAATCAGGTAAATGGCCTTCTATTAGAAAATGCTGAGTTACTGATCCGAAAAATTAATCTATTAGATCCTCTGGCAGTGCCTCTTCTGATTCTTCCTTTGTTTTGGTGTTTTTGAGTGCAATGCATGCAGACCATTTGGGGCCGTCTCTGCTGCTTCCTTGTCATTGAAACAGGGTTTGAAGAGTGGGGAGGGTTCATTATGGGCTGCTTAAAATCCATTTGCAAAACTGCATTTTCTGTTACTGCTAATACGACAAACATGTTCTCTGTTCTGTTTCCTGACGTTGTGCTTTGAGCCAGCCCTGATACCTGCTAGTAAGAGGCAGAAGCCCTCTGTCACAGACGGGGAAGGCCACAGGTGTCCCGTCACTTCCCACAAGCACTGTGACCGTCTCTGCGGTGAGGAAGGCGTGGATGGGAGCTTTTAGGTGGTTGTGCTAAAATTGCTAGACCTGAACAGTTCAGCCACAGAAAAAGCATGTGTTGGACTATGTTTGGAAGTGCTGCAGGCCCTGTAATCTCTGTGGTTTACTTCTCAGATTAGGATTTTTGAAATGCATTAGGTCTTCATCGCTTGGCTTTGGTGAAAAGTAAAACCTTCAGATACTGCTCTTTGATTTCTATGTAAAAAAGTCCATTTCAGCTCCATGGTGGGTTTGCCCAGGCAACCCAGTACTGGTTGCATTTTGTTACCTCTAAAAGAGAAGTGTGTGAATGTCACACAGGTTGGACTGTACTGTATGCAGAACTGTAGTCTGACTTTTTAGAAAATAATATAACACACATTTCCCCACCTTCAGCAGCAAGACACTGCCATTTCAGGACAAGCTGAATAAGTGCTGGAGTTTTTAGAGTATTTATGTTTCTTGAACTTCAAAGGAGTTTTTATAATACATTAAAATATTTTTGAAAAGCGTATTAGCCAACCTTAAGCCGTGCCCATCTTCTGTTATTTAAAAATTTCAATAGTTATAAAACAGACCACTGCTTCTGTCTGTATTTAAGTAGATATTTTTCAGTAGATTTTTCAGGTCTCTCCTTTCCAAACCTCTGATCATTTTTCTTACTGGACCTCTCAGGTGTAAGATATTCTGGGGGGACACAGTGGGGCTGCGTAGTAACAAACCCAGTCTGAGGAAGGCAAACTGCAGGTTTTGTTTGTGGTGGTCTGTTTAGCAGCGTTGCCTTTTAATCTTTTACTAAATTCACGAGATGTGTAAAAATACGAGGATATGCAAGTTGCTTTGTTTTTGCCTTACAGGGCACACCAGCAAGTCGAGTCCGATACAAAGTGGATGTTGTCCAGTTCCCCTACAGTGCCAGCATTTTTGACGTGGATGAAAACTCGGGGCGCGTGGTAACCCGAGTAAACCTGAATGAAGAGCCAAGTGCGGTGTTTAAGGTATGAACTCATATTGCTGTATATTGTCAGGAAATGTTGCCTGCGTTTGATGGAATTCCTTTTACCTTCACGTTTCTCCGTGTTGCTGTATATTGCATAGAAAATGTGACGTTTCTGTTTCGTTTGTTTCTTTACTTCGTTGATTTCTTCCTGGCACGTGTTTCGTGCCTTCTTGATTTCAGAAACGTCTTGAATGGATGCGGTTGCTGCTGTTAGGAGGTCAGAAGAAAGAGGGAGGCACTGAAGGAAACTTCAGTTTTTGAAAGTTACCTTGCTGATCTCTTTGTTTTCAACAGGGCTGTTAGTGTAGCAGTTTTGTGAGAACTTTTTTAAGAATGGCAAGATTAAAAATTAAAATCAAAGTGTCTCAATAAGCCAAAGAAAAAAGTATCTATAATATATGGGTGTTTATCTCTAATTTCCCTACTTGGAAACTGCCAACCTTCTGCATGGCCATTAAGGTGCGTTTTGTTTCTTCTTTCAGTTATTTATTTTTGAAAAGAGGATTAAAGAGAGGTTTATTTTCATGCTTTAACATTATAAGGAATAAAGCTGTCCGCTTCACTGTTTTCCACTTCTGAGGGTCCTGTTAAGTGCTGCTGTGAGCTTGAGTAGCATTGAAGTGCTGTCACTGTTTTAGGAGCTTAGGACAGTGCTAATTTGAGTTCTTTTAAGTTTTTAACTAACGTAGTAAAACTCAAAGGGGAACAGGATTGACTCTTGGTTAGCATCACCAGAGTGAAGGTTTTCCATTGCTGCAATTTTTATTTTTAATCCTCATTAATTATTTAGTGTGGCTGTTTTCTGGAGCTGTGATACGTAGCACACAGGTGACGTGCACATAGACATGGCGCTACGTTTCTCTGTGAAGACTGCTCCATGTTAGGGCAGACAAATGGTAAATTTAGCAAAGCATAACTTTTCAGAAAATCTGGATGCTTAGGGAAGAAGCACAGAAGAGACTCCAGAAGTCAGTGACCACTTTGAGTCGGTATTTGCATCTAGACCATTGGGCTTGTATCTGCACTGAATCTTCTGTGAGTTTTTCCAGTCAGTTTTTAACACGCTTGTACTTTCTGCAATTACAATATCTTGCGCTGGTGAGTTCCCCAATATACTGGCTGGAAAAAATACCGGCTTTTGTTTTAAGCTGTCCCTTCATTGACCTAGTCTGAGAATAGCTTGGACTTGCAGAAATGAGTTGGAAACCCTTTGGAAGAATGATGTGCTGATCTACTCCATCCACTGACCTGAAATAAGGGCAAATTTAGAAAGAGGGGAAAATGGAAAACTGTCCATTGCTCCATCTTCAGTGGGCTGGTCTGTCATCCTTTTGCTAGCAGATAGCTTACCTTCATATGAAAGCTGAAAACAGGTGAACCTGTTTGTCCCAGCAGACAAGCACAGATTAAATAAACAAATAGACATAAGTAAAGATCAGATAAGCAAAAGGTTTATAGTAGGCTGCCTTTGGAGAAGGTCCTCCAGGCTTGCCCAAGTTTCAGCGTACCAAAGTTCTCTTTTCTAAGAGGATTTTTTTTGGAGGGGAGGCAGTGTTCATTATTTTGTTTTGATATCAGACCTCAGTTTTAAAAGTTAGTGTCAGCAACACAGAGTTCTTACCTAGCACTACTTCTCTTTTCTTGGGACTTATAGGTGGTTTTTCAACAAAAATTATTCCACTGCCTAAATGTAGACTTGAACTATATACTGTTAAAGCAGTTGAAATTGATTCTGGAGTTCTGAGTAAGGACCATGTTTAGATGTGAAGGGAATCCCCTGGAAAACGTATTTGAAGCTGGCAATGTGTTTTGGAGAGGTAGTTGTAGAAGACTGTTATATCTGAATTCCACTTTACTGTGTTTCTATACATTTTCTAGCAGATGGTTCAGCTTGTGGGTGGCTGTCACCTTTTTCCTCTGCTTTGTTCTTATACAATATACGATTTGCAGTGAAAGAAAATACCATCCAACTTGTTAGACCCTGAAGAAGTATTGTTGCAATTCAGCATAACAATTGTCGCAAGAGAGTGATTTTCTGTATTGTTTATAGCTAGTGGTCATTGCATACGATGATGGGGACCCTGTGAAGTTCAACACCACTACTGTAGAAATTTCCGTTCTGCAGCCTTCAGTAATTCCACGGTTTACGCAGGATGAATACAGGTAAAGCATTTATTCAGTCACATTGCAACTGTTACGTTGAAATAAGTTCCTGTTTGAATGCTAGTCTGAGATAAGTGGGCTACGAAAATACTCTGCTGTCAGGGTGGAAGTGCTTCCCCTGCATATACCTCACCTTTTGTACCTTCTGCTGTTTACTTTGGCTCATGGAAGGAAATATGACGCAAAAATAAGGTTTGAACCAAAGCACCAAAAACCTTGTGTACTTAGAGGTGATAACAGATCTACTGATGCTAAGTCTTCTTTAGGAAATAAATTGGATGCTGCTCTGAGGAGAGAGCAGTCAGCGCTTAAGTCCGCCAGAAGCATGGCTGTGTGAAATTGCATGCGGGACTTTTTTGCAGCACTCCTGTTTGACAAAGCGAGGGTGGCAAAATACTTTAGAGTTGCTTCTTTCTCTTGGCCACAAGATATTTGGCAGCCAGCCATTCCCTAATCATACTGGATAGCAGTGCAGTTCTACCATCTTAACAGGTTGTCTCCAACTGAAAAGATCGGGGCTGTCGGCGACAAAGCCAGTGAGGAGAGGTTGGTTTGAAATTATCCTCTCAGAAGCTCTTGAAAACGTCAGTTGTGGGTAAACAAGAAATTTTGTGCATTGAAATTGTACCTGGGGTCACTGGGACTCTAGGTTGTTTCCTCCAGTCTGAGTATATTTTGACCCTGTACACCATTCTCGTGGGACATGAGAGAATTCAGGCTCGAACTCTTTCACATTAGAATGCAGATGATAGTCATTATTACTACAGAGTCATGATTTGATAAAGCTCACCCTATGACAATTTAATAAAATCAACCCCATTTTCTTAAAATTAAGTTTAAAAAAAAGAAAATGGTGCACAGGCTGAGTAGTTTGTTAAATTTTGTTACAGAGAATGTGTTCATAAAGTTTGACATCTGTATAATAGTATGAAGCGATAGGATCAATGCAAGCAGCCTCCTGATATCAAGAAATAACAGCCTTGCCTCAATATGTAGCGACATAATCGGTATTGGAATATAATGGCGTTTGTACATACGTTTTCAAAACAAAGTACTGCAGGAAATCAGAAACCAGAAACAGAATGGAATATTACTGGCTTCAGTAGACCCTAATGAGGGGACTTGCTCAGCTGTTTTAAAGAGTTTAGACAAAATTTCATGATGTGCATTCTCTTTTTCCTCATGACTCGAATATTATCATTGTAATTAGCATTATTAGCATTGTAAAGCAAGACCTTAAAGAAATGAAAAATAGCAAAATACTGCCAGTCTTCTACTAATTTTATATTTGATCTTGAAACAAATACAAAATGTGACGGGATAGTGCAATATTATAAACTTTGCATTTAATAATGGTGCAAATGATAATCCTTTGCTGAAGGATTTTTCTTGAGAGAGATTATTCCTGCTTCTTGCTATATTTCATTAGATATCTTCAAATGTGTGAAGTGTAGCTTAGGTAACGTAGCAAAAGGCAGTCCTTTAAATATGTTTCCATTTGATACTGTAATTTCAGGTATCATGTCAGTGCACGCAATTTCTGAATAATATTTAAAGCCTTTCTGTAACAGACTTAACCTTCTGTGTTGCTATTTTCAAGAAAAAATGAACAGGTACTATATGCATAGCTGTGAGGAAAAAAAAAAAATGTAGTTACATTTAACAGAACAGGACATGGAAATATGGTGATAATGAGACCTTTCCAAGATAATTCATATTTTGGGTAAGTTACAAGAGCTCATTTACCTAGCCTCAGGAGCCAGCCCGGGGGCTGGTGCTGCTGAAGGGACTCTTCGCTGCTAGGAACATGCTTAGTAATGCACTTTGTTTCCTTTTTCTTTTATAACTTGATTTATAACTTCAAGGAGCTTGTCCTTGAAGCTCAGCTGGTGACAAACGTGGTCCCGAGCAGTGTGTTTTGGGAGAGGCTACAATGCAGCCGCAGTGCTGGACCGCTCAGGCCAAACCCAGCACGAGTCCAGCCTCAGGACTCCTTGGAAGCACAGTGTGGTCCACCCTTGCAGTGCAAAAGAGGTTTCTTGCAGTTCTCATGTCAACCCACGCAGCGCCTTTGTTTGCGGGATGGTGAGAAGTGCGTCAAGGTTCAGGAGCACAGGCAGGGTGCTGACAGCCTTCTGGGAAGTGAACTGAGCTCTTGCTTTCTGAGGCCACCATGGGCCCCAGTTTTATCCCAGGAGATGGGAACTTTATTTTGCTATAATGAAGAAAGCTTAGAGAAAAAAGTGGCTCATATCCCCTAATGCCCCTAGATGACAACTGAATAAGCCATGTTATCTTTTCCTCCTGCGAACTCATCAGAATTAGTTGAATAGCCTGGTTTCTCTTTCCAAAGAAATAGCACTACTCCGTCCCTGGTAAATTCTTCGATGCACACCATTGTAAAAAAATCTCTTAAAATCTCTTGGGAACAGCAAAGGCAGTTACTCATTTTCTTCAGCGTCAGAAATTAAATGAAAACAACCCTATAACTTTCTGATTCAGCTCTGAGACTCTCTCAGTGATTTTGGAGCAGGACTAGTTTTGATTCCTAAGATTTTCAGGGATTGTCACACACTGCAAACTGCACTTCTTGTTTGGTTTCTTGACAGTGATGCGAGCTGAAACTGGCAGGTTTCATATAACCTTATTTTTCAGTTGACATAGTATAACTTTAGGGTAAATGTCAGCACAGAGTAATGGTGCTGCTTGCAAAATGATAAACTGCTGGATGTGGCTACTGGAATTTGTGAAGGATTGAGAATTGGTGGCTTTAGAGTGGATTAGTATTGATCTTTGCTTGAGTAATTATCATAATCTGAATGATTCCAGCATTGTTTTCTAGCTGTTTTACAAACTTCATTTCTGTGGATTTAGAAAAAGGTCACAGTTGAACAGCTTTACAGAATAAAGCTGCCTGTGTATTTGCAGCATGTATTACAAATGAGAAATAAATACAAAAAACTAGGAGAGAGGGGAGCAGATGGTATGATCAAAAAGGCATAGCTGTGTTAGATAGGTTGATAAAAGTGCAACTCTGCCTGTTGCTGTTGGTCTGGCAGCTCTCTTCTCTGTCAGAAGTACAGCAGCGCGGTAGGGTCTCTGCTTGGAGTCCTGATCATACGAAGGGAGGCTTTGATTGATTATCATCCATGTTTTAAAGTGACTTCCACAGGAGGCAGCAGTTAAGTAGATGAGAGTCAGAGATTTGCATTTTATTCGTTGTCTCTCTCTCTGCTTTATTCCATAATAGGGCAAATTAATTAGTCTCTTCCCCCCCACACCTTCTTTCTTTGGATTGTAAATTATACTGGAGACTTCTAAATGCTGCTGTGCTATACATATAAACCAGCAAAGTGAAGCTAAGGGCTGTAAGAACCGTAAAATACAACACGGAGGAGTTGCATTATGACGAGTGATAAAATATCATTCCTTCCTAATGATTGAGACAGGTGATCGCTAACGTATATCAGGAGATGCATCTGCTGCAGCCAGTCAACTCTTCTGGTGGGAGCTAGCACGTCACAGAATCCCAGACTGGTGGGGGCTGGAAGGGCCCTCGGGAGCTCATCCCGTCCCACCCCTGCGTGAGCAGGCACCCCCAGAGCAGGGGCACAGGGCCGCGTCCAGGCGGGGTGTGAATGTCTCCAGGGAAGGGACCCCACAGCCTCTCTGGGCAGCCTGTGCCCCTGCTCTGGCACCCGCACAGGGAAGGGGTTTGTCCTCATGTTCAGGTGGAGCTTCCCGTGTTCCAGCTTGTGCCCGTGGCCCCTTGGCCTGGCGTTGGGCACCACTGAAAAGAGCCCGGCCCATCCTCTTGACACCCACCCTTCAGATATTTATAAGCATTGATGAGATCCCCCCCTCAGCCTTCTCCAGACCGAACAAAGCCAGGTCTCACAGCCTGTCCTCATAAGGGAGATGCTCCAGTCCCCTGATCATCTTTGTAGCTCTCTGCTGGACTTGCTCAAGCACTTCCCTGTCCTTGAACTGGGGGGCCCAGAATTGGACACAGGACCCCAAATGTGGCCTCACCGGGGCAGGATAACCTCTCTCGCCCTGCTGGCCACACTCCTTTTAATGCACCCCAGGATATTGTTGACCTTCTTGGCCCCCAAGGGCATGTTACTGGCTCATGGTCACCTTGTCCACCAGCACTGCCAGGGCCTTCTCAACAGAGCCGCTCTCCAGCAGGTCCCCCCCAGCCTGTGCTGGTGCGGTGGGTTGGTCCTCCCCGGGGGCAGGACCTTGCACTGGCTCTTGTTGAATTGGATCAGTCAAGGCCAAGCTTCCCAGCAGCCTGGGTGCAGCACGCTTTAGACTTCCCTCCTCCATGCGCTCACACCCTGTTAGAAGCAGAGCAGCATCAGCCAGCAGGTCTGCATGATCTGGTCCATCAGCTTGTGAAGATGCCACCCCTGGGGCTTGCAGGCCATTAGCGTAGTTAACAAGGGCCAGATGATCCATGCCTCGTGCTTCTTGCACATGACCATCTTCTGGGGACACCAATACTCTGCAACTCCCACACATCTCTCTCTGGTACATCCTTAGATGTGAGCCTGGATGCCTTCACTGTTCTTCAGCTGGCACTGCAGGCTGCCCAGTGTTCCTAGCGTGGATCTTCATCTGAAGGCACAGAGTTTAACTGCATTGGCAATGTGGATCCTTCTCTACTTGGATCATTGTCTGCCCTTGTCATGGGTATTAAATGTGACTTTGAGAGAGCCGACAGCAGCAGTGCCTGCTAAATAAAGTGTTTTCCAAGCCAAGCATTGTTTGCTTGTTCCTCAAAAACATGAAGTGTGAAGAGGCAAAAGTCAAAAAGAATCAGAGGTCTATGACATGCAGACATTTAATTGCAGATGGCTAGTCCACCTCTGAGCCCAGCTGACCTTTTGCTGCCAGGGAAGGACGCTGCTGCTGCTGCTCTTCTCGCCGCATCTCCCCGCAAGGTGGTTGGCAGTCAGTTGGATTGTGCTGGTTCTCCAAAGCACTGACGGCAGAGGGAGGCACAAGCACCCAACCTGATGCAGGAGGGTGGTTGTCAGCAGTGTACGGACTAGGCCTGAGCTGCCCACTCCTGCTGCCTCTCCAGCTGAAGTGACAGCCTGGAGAGCAAGGGCCTGGGCTGCTGGGCACAGCAGGGTGATGAAGAAAGGATTGCTGCGACATGGCACCTGAGACTTTCTGCATCGCTGCCCAAAACAGGCTCTGGCCGTTTGCACAGTATATTAAGGTTTTTAATGCTGACGTTGATCTCATTCCGCTTAGTGCTGGTGAAACAGCCACGTCTGGCAATAAACCTCTTGATTGGGAAAATCAAATCAGCTGCTCTGCTCATTTCCCAAGCTATTCTTTCTCTTGTCCCGATGGCTCCACCCAGATCACCTCTTGATTGAACTCCAGAGCAAGTAATTGATCCAGAAGTTTCCATTTCTTGCAAACAGGTAATGGCAGCACTTTCATTTCTTAATTAACAGATCATAATTAGTAGCGCTACAGAACAGTGAAGACCAGATGTGAAGTGAACCTCAGATGAATATAAAGAAAATTTTTTTTTTAGCAAGCCTCTCCTCTTTATGAGTACATTCTCATTTTTAAAAAGTAAAAGTTCAAAGGGACTTGGGATCTTTTTCTTCTTTTCTTAATTAATAAATATCACATCCTCTGCAAATAGAAGGTCATTGCTAATAGCGATGTGCTGCTGTAGCAGGAAATTAAATGTTAACCGAAAGCAGCGTCATTGGGTCCTAATTATTGCCTGTGGGCACATTAAACAGGTGTTCAGCCGTTTCATAGCAGAAAAAATGAAAATATTTGAAACTTTTAGCTTCTGTTAGCATTGCATTATAGGTCCCCAACCTGTTTGAAAAGATGTGTCCAGTTGTGTGGTAATCTGAAGTTTGGTTCCAGTTGATGAGGAAATACGTGAAGCTGTATAGTTGAGGCTATTATTTGATGTAAAAGTAGCGTGGCGATTTGTTTCTCTACTAGCAACAGCACCCTACTGTGAAAATGCATTCCGGTTAAAAAGTGAGATTTTGTGACATGTGGACCTCTTGCTCGCTCGGTAGAAGGTACAATGTAATATTTTCCACTTAATTAAATCTGTCAGTGCAGTAGGCAGACCTCATCCAAGCAAATAGCTGCGTACTGTAGGATTTAACCAAGCAAAATTACGGAGATGTATCGGGAGTCAATTGTAAGTGTTATTCCAAGAGGGTCTTCCCAGTTCTCTGGTTTACTGCTGGTCAGTCAAACAGTGATTCTCGTTGTGAAGTAGGAAATGGGGAATCCTGCACAGCGACACTGAGAGTATGGGTAGTGTTTCAGGTATGAAATTTCTCTAATTCGTTGCCTCCTTCAAAAACATGCCATTTGGCACAGAAAACAGCATCCACAGTGGTGTGAATGTCTGAGGCCTAAGAGAAGCAACTGAGCTTTTCTTATCATGAGTATCCTACTGATTCAGTGATGTTTCTTTACTGTGCATGAGAGAAAAATACAAATATTGAGAGAAATTAGTTATTCCAGGGAGAGGTACAGGTTAATCTATACATATCTTAAAAAATCAGGAGTGAAAAGTTCTCTTCAGAAACGAGGACAGCAGCTGAGAATGTCCTTTGTTCAAACCAGGAGCAGAACAGGGGATAAAAGCCCAAACCATATATACCAGGGATTTGGAGGGTGTCATGGTTTTCGCTGGGATAGAGTCAGCTTTCTTCCCTGCAGCTGGCAGAGTGCGGTGCTTTGGACTCAGTGTGAAAACAACGCTGGTAACACACCGATGGTTTGGCTGTTGCTGGGCAGCGCTTGTGCTAGTCAAGGGCTTTCCAGCCTCCCAGGCTCTGCCGGGGGCACAAGCGGCCGGGAGGGGAGGGGGCACAGCCAAGGGAGCGGAGTCAAACTGGCCAAAGGGACATTCCATATCATGTAACGTCATGCCCAGTATGTTACTGGGAGGGGCTGGCCGGGGGAGGGAGGCAGCAATCGAGGCTCAGGGACGGGTAGCATCAGTCGGCGGGTGGTGAGCGGTTGTATCGTTTGTGGTTCTGGTTTTTCCCCTTTTTCCCTTTTCCTTTTTATTATATTATCATTATTGTTATTACAATAATAATAATAATTATCATTATTATTTTAATTATTAAACTGTTCTTATCTCAACCCATTTTTTTTTACTTTCGCTCTTCCGAAGCTCTCCCCCGTCCCACAGCAGTGGGGGCAGCGAGCGGGCGGCTGCCTGGTGTTCAGTTGCCAACTGGGGCTGAGCCACGACAGAGGGGAAGGGAACATTTCTGGGTCATAGGCAACAGTCAGATTTCCAAAGCTATTTTCTTACTGATTTACTTATTTGTCTCTGACAAGTAGCTTTGAGAAGTAATTTGAGAAGTCATAACTTGTTTCCTATAAGTAAAATGGAATCAAGATGCATCATAAATGAAACCATGTGCCGAAGTGCCAGGATATAAACTTTTGCCTTGGATGCCGTTGGTTTTTCATCAGGCTGCTCGTGAGCTGTATTTCTTTAGGCCTCTGTTTGCTTGAGTTTTCTTTTTTCCTTCCTATTAGAGCTTGCTGCTGTTTTAAGTAGTCCTCGCTTAGGGGGTCACCTCCCCGTCTTGTAATAGGAATGCACAGGGGTTTAGTTTGGTCCCTCAAAAGAATTTTGGTTAATGATGGTAGATTCAGAACATCCATTTGGGTAATCCTTTTCACAGGATATCCAAGTCTTACCACTGCTTCTCCCACCTTTCCCATCATGGAATTTACATTCAAGCTTTGTGAATTAAAGACATGAAAAAGAGCGAAATACCACCGGCACCATTTTCAATGCAGCATTTCTGAGGCGAGGGGGGAAATAGCCAATATTTTCCTCAAACTGAAACTAGAGGAATGATGTGTAGGTTCCAACGTGCATTTTTAATTTGCCTCAGATATCAGTGGCAGCTTGGCTTGAGGAAAATGTGTGTGATTTTGCCTTTGGAATCGATGTTTTATGGTGATGTTCTCCTGGTACTTATTTAGTTCATAGAAAAAAGAATCATAGAAGTTGGAAGAGACCTCTAGGAAGAAAACACACTTTAGCGTGTGGTTATAAAAAATCAGGAAATGAAATTATTTCTACAGCAGACACTGAAGCATGGTTTGCAGCTGAAAAATTAGTGAGCAAGTTAGCAGATGATTACAGTGGAGTAGAAGGATCACCATTTTTTCTGGTTTTCCTTGTTTTAGTAGTGCTACATTGTATTTTATTAAAATCTACTTCTTTTTACCAAATGAAAAAGAAAGTCTAATTTTGGGGAATTTTCCCTAATGAAGTATCATGGTGAAATGCATCTACTGCCTGTTACCTGCTTACACCAGCAGAGGAAGGCACGGGGTCCGGGTCCGTGCAGGGAACCTGCCTCGCTGGGCTTGGTGCAGACGAGTGTCAGAGCTTTCAACACCGCGTTGCAGTTTGATGAAATGTAGAACTAAGTCATTCTGGGAATGGGAATATGGAATAGAAATAATATGCAAATGTAGTAGTAAACCCTATTGGCTTTCGGCAGTGTATTATGAGAGTGCAAAGCCGCAGCGTTATCCTTGGTCTTAGAACTGGTTCTGTTGATGCCTGTGTGTCCGACTGGCACAGGTATGTGCGTGTGTCCTACATTGTGCTTGATGGGATTTTGTTTTCCTTTTTGTTTTTGCTTTTGTAGTAATTCTGACAAAATGTTTGTGTCTTCATGTCTTTAGCTTTAATTTAGGAAGATTGGTGGGATCACATAAATGTATTATGCCTGATGACAGAGAGTTTATGGGAACAAAATTTGACATCTGGTTTAAAAGATAACAAGTTATGGCAGGGGCCGGCTGTAACAATGTCCAGACTCTCTTGTCATCTGTTTTAGAGCTAAATACCATGAAAAGGTCAGAATGTCTTGAACCAGCTTGAGAACTGAGATAGAAAGTGATCATTAGGACTACGTCATCCTTTTCAGGATGCTTTGAAGATAAACTGCTTGACTAATACATCTAATTAAGAAGAAAATATTCTTTTCCAGAAAAAAGGAATTACTGTCTGTAACAAACTGTTCAGATTGTTACAGTTGCACATACTAGAAACTGAAAATTTGAAAAAAAAGATCAGTTATTGTTCTAAAATGTGGCTGGGTCATCCTCCTGAGCAAGGACAGGAAGCCAAGATAGTCTAAATGTGTTGGTGAAAGGAGTAGGAGAGCTGCCATCATGCTATTTACTACTTGTGTTATTGTTTATTTACACGTTGTTTTACTACACCAGTTAGAAACTTGTACATTTTTTCACAATTTTAAAAACTCAGCTGCACAGTCAGTCAAATTTGTGTTTCTGTTTGTAGAGCTTTTATTAGCTGTTTTAATTTCCATGTAACTTCACTGTGAGCTCTCCTCATTTTAGACACTAGTGCTGTGTCTACACTTGCATTGGCTCCAGAAAAATACATGCATTCAGTGGTTTTTATTGGCTTACGTAGCTTCTCTTGAATTGAAAACATCAGCCACACAAAAAGCCAAATGAAATGGCTTCCCATGAGGAGCCGCATGAAAAGAGTCTGGGCAGGAACCGGGTACAGTGCTCAGAAACATGTTCCAGGTAGAAGAGGGTGGAATAGCATCAGGTAAAATGCCCTTGAGAGTTAAAAAATAGCTAAGACACTTTAAGAAGCTGTAATGCAAGAGAAGGTAGGGGGCGATTTTACCAGGAGAGGTCCAAATGGCATTTTAATCAAGTTGAACTAAGAATCTTAGCAGTGTAATTAAACAAGAAAACAAAATCTTTACGTTCTGAGGTATGCTTATGGACCTCCACGAACTAAAATATAATCCACAAAATAGAGTTGACTGAAGTGCCTAACACAGAGTGCATGCACATCACACTATTAAACTAATAGTACTAAACCAATTTTCCAATTTATTATTGGGTTTGCTGGTTTTAAATTTAATTTTTGATTAAATCTCATATTCATGCTTTTGGAAATAGAAGAGTTTCATGGTGAATGCAAAGTGTATTGGATAGCAGGCAAATTGAAAAATGGATGAGAGTCTGATGTGTTTAGCAAAGGGAAAAAAGAAGCACAAGAGAGGAAAAGTTAAAATTCCACTTTGGAGATTAAAAATAGTTATGCTCTGCCATGTGTGTGATATGTGGTCAGTCTCTATTTCCCCCTCTGATCAAAATATGCATAACTGAGATATAGCAAATTAAAAGATATTATTTTACTTTTTGTATCCTTTTTCAGAGTTTTTGTATATAAATAATGACTTTAATTCTGTTGTTCTTTTGGTTTAGGGTTGGGTTTTTTTTTTCTGAGGGGTAAACACATTTTCTGGCATGGTTCCGTACTGAAGCAGTCAGCAATGCAAAAGGGGCCTCAGAGAAATGCAGGCAAATCTTAAACTTGTTCAGGCATAACTTAATCAGAAGAGTGGGATGGAAGACTTACTATTGAACATCTGTTTTTTCCATTTTAAATTAATTTGTTCTTCCGAAACCCGCGGCCGTCAGATACCGATCTTATCTCAGCACGGCACAAAGTGATGGAGGCCACTCCTTTTCACCCTTTGCTGTCTTCGCGCCCTCTTTTCCCACCACGGCTTGTCAGGAAGGGTTGGGCCGGTTGGGTGGCTTCACACCAAGTCCAGGCATCCTACAGGGTTTCTGGTGGAGTGCAGCGATGGGGGCCCCCCCGGTGTCCATCCCATCCTGGGTGCTGACAAAACACCATTTACTACTTCTATGGAAAACATTAAAGTGAGGATCGACGGACCTAAATTGCACATTGCTGTGACGGTTACAGGAAAACACCGGGTGAATGAATGAATCATTGGTATAGAAATATATTCATTTTGTCATGGTCAAAAGATGGTTGTGCAAACGGAGGAAAGACGACGACTGTGGGCAGACTGAGTTGCGGCTGAGGTGGCTGAAGCGTGCGTTAATTGCTGTTTATCCCATTTCGCGCTAAGATTTATGGGGTGCAAGCAGATTATCGTGTTAATGCACAGCACCTTCTCACATTCAGTGGCTGTATGTATGTGGATACCCGTGCATGGAAGTACTGGGGGCAATATTAGAAAGCATATATTTGAGAAAGCGTTCAGAAGCTCAGAAAGCAACGGATGCATTTCGCGCATTTGAGATAAGTCAGCGCTGGACTGTAAGGCAGTGGCATGCCAGTCCCACTCAAGTGACAGTGACAGAAATGTGCTCGGGCGCAGTCAGCGCCTGTGCCTCCGGGGTAATGCCTGTATTGGCAGTTGCATTCAGAGGCTCAGTAAGGTGTTGCAAACGCTAGCAGGCAAAAACACCTTCAGATGCTCTGAATCCTAATCATGCGTTGAAGTTGCAGCGGTACCCTTCCCTGTCACTACGTTGTTGGTTTCTAAGCCCTCTCTTGGGTGGCTTGGACTGGATTGCACTGCTTTGCTAATGTCACATCTTCTCTCAACAGTAACTGGTGTTTATCATCCAGTAATGCAAAATTATTGCATAAAAATGGCCTTGCCTGTCCCCTAAAACAGCTACAAATACTGTGTCTACCACTTACAAAACATAGCAACAAAAAAAGCACTGTTGTATGGCTTAGACATTCAAAAATTGGAAAATAATGAACTTATCCCCAAATAAAGCTTATTAGAGCTTGTAGAACAGTATATTGTCAGCTGAAGAGCATTGTCTTTTGCTGATTCACTTCTCTACAATTCAGCAAAATGTTCTTAAGAGAGCAGCAGTGTTTTTTAATTCAGCTGATGCATTGCTCCCATTGAACTGGATCACCTTCGTTAAATCAGGGAAATGAAATCAATACAATTACCATGGCAGTTTTCTGTCCACTCCCTCTGTAGCGCCTTATAGCAAACACAAAAGCCACTTGCTAGTTGATATTGATTTGCCAATTCATTGAATTCAGCTGCGTCAGAGGGGAGGTTACAAGGCCATTAGAATGGGAAGATGGTGGTATGGGGTGGAGGATTTGAAAAATACCTGGGGGATGAAAAAGGGAAGTCATAAAATATTCTCTGAAATGAAAGCAGATTCTGTACAACTGAAATACTCCTTAAACTCCACTCCTATTTAGGAGCTTATCTCAATGTATCCTCATCCATCTTTTATTTCATTATATACTGAATGAGTGTAATTTTTTAAAAGTGGAAATTATCTGGATAATGCTAGTTTTACTAAAGATGCATCTACATTTATGGATGTGAACATTTCCTTTCAAATTAATCTGTTCACTAGCATGAAGAGTTCTAAGCATTAATTCAGGCTTTACTTGCTGTGGTGAAAATCTGAACATTGAGCTTAGCTCAAGTGTCTCACTTCTCCGTGTTGGAATTGTTTAAATTTCTGTTCTAGCACATTAGCACAGACTCCTTGTTCATTGTGAAGCAGTTACAGTTTCCTTAAGGAAACGGCATCTCAAATGTAACTCACCACGTTTTCGGAGGAGGTATCATTTGAACAATAGAAGAGAAAGTGAAATAATTCTTTGCTGCGTTTCAGGAGGAAACTCATTATTTATACATGATGAAACTATACTGAATACGAGATGCTCAGTTTTCAGCGTTTGTAGGATGTGAAGAACATGAGATACCGATGTGTTAGTAGCGTAATCTTTCTCCTCTTTCTTTCTTTACGCGAGTTGGTCCTCAGCGAATCAGGAACAATTTACCAAACACTTAAAAGATGTGTACCTGTACTTGGGTTGCAGTGGATTTCCTGAAAAGCATCTTGGCTTTTAGTACCACAGTGGCTTGGCAGGAAAATTTGTTGGTGTTTCTGAAGAGTAGAAACTCCTGTGGAGGTGGCTTTAAAGTCTTACTGTTTAAATGATAGAGGTTTACCCATGAATGAATGTTCCTGCGTGCATTTCTGAGAGATTACTAAGTTTTCTTAGTAGAGGTGGGTATTATAAAAGAGCTATTATGTTCTAAATTTTATTTGCCGTTTATCAGTCTGTGGTGGTTCTTGTGTTTCTGTTATTTTCTACTCATTCTTTCCTGCTGTTCCATTTCTCGTCTCAACGAACCATTATACCTGTATATTGCCACCTCTTGCCAGTTAGACTTTTTACTTGTTTTTGCATTTGCAGAGATGAATGTTAAACCTTTGCATTTTTACTATGTCTTTCTGTAATAACAGATCCTCTTGCTTTGGCAGCCAGATGAAACTGCTAACCTGAGGAATAAGTTTCAGTAACGTGCTCTTCAGGCAACTGGAAGATAACATAAATACTTTTGTTCGATTCTGCAGACCCCCGCCAGTGAGTGAAAGTGCACCAAAAGGAACCGTGGTCACAGTTGTTACAGCGGCTGCCTTGAACCAGACAATTGTCTATTCAATTGTTTCAGGAAATGAAGAGGGTGAGTACTAATATTTTGCTCTTAGTGGTTCCACTGAGCCTAGTGCGTGCATCAGAAGTCTTCAAGAAGTAGTGATTAGAAAGAAAACTCCTTTGGTGAAGTCCCACCTCATGTGTACAAGCAGCAGGGACTGCCATTATCAAGCCTTTAGAGATCAGCTAAAGATCAGATTAGTTAGCGGAATTACAATAAAAATTAAAACACAATGAAATTCTCACCGATGCAAAAATTCACATCAGTGGCACGTGGTGTCAATCCACGGCATACTGAAATAAAAATATAAATAGCTTTGATGGAGTTATACTTCTTGCTTAGAAATCTGTTTTAAGGCTTTATAGACTTTGCCATGCTGTAGCCACAAGTATTAGATCGGAGCCTGATGTTTAAATGAAACATCATTCCTGCGTTTGCATCCTTCTCGGGCGCTCTCGGTATCCACCTTGAAATCTCTGAGCAAAATTACGCTAAATTATCTGGAGGGATGTGGAAGAATTTCCCGTCCCATCCTCCTTTTTGTGAGTGGGCTGTTTATCTTGCCTGCTCTTGACAGCCTGTCCTCTAGTCGGTTATTCCAGTACCAGGTCAGATTCAGCTGCTGTGCTGCTTTGAAGACAGCTTCAAAGAGGAGTTCTATGGGCTTTTAGAGCCTTGAGGGAGGGATGGGAGTGACTTTCTGAAGACAGTGTCAGAGAATAGTGTCATCTGCAGAATAGAAGCATTTTGGCATTTTAAAAAAAAAGTGTTTATGCACCTTAGAAAGTTACTTCTGTTTTTGCTGGATTTCAGAGGTGTTTGCTATTAATAACAGAACAGGCGTGATCTCAGTTAAAAAGTCTTTGGATTATGAAAGCGTGAAAAGTTATGAGCTTCGAGTTCAAGCAGACTCTTTACAAGTGGTACGATCCAATCTGCGTGTCCCTTCCAAAAGTAAGTTTAAAAATCTTTATTTTAAAATCTCTTTTTAACATACATATGTATTGTTATTTTTTGAGGATATTGCAGGATAACTGCAGTCTAGCCAGTAACCTTGGGTTTTTATCAGAAATACAGCAGTGATGATGGTATGTGAGCAGCAGAGAGTGCATTGTGGATCTCTGTGCTTGCCTTCTGTACATGGAGCTGATCGGTCTTGAGCTAAATCATGTCATAGGCCCCACTGATACAGACAAAAGTTGTGTTTATATATAACCAGAGAGTTGATGGCACAAATGGAACGTTTTCAGTGTATTAGGGCGCTGTCTCATCATGAGGGTTTTCTTTTTCCCTTTATTGGTTTACTTTTCTAATGGAAATAATTCAAAACATCTTTTGATTATTTTTATCATCCTGCCTGTAAGGAAAAGGTCTGGGAAGTCTGGCTTTCAAACACCTGACTCACTTAACGTCCTATCCGTTCCTATACAACTTCCTATTTAAGCCACAGTTGGGCCCCAGTAAAAAAAAACAACACACACAAAAAAAACCCGCAACCAAACACAAAAACCAAACTTTGTGCCAAAAAGTATTTCAGTACGCATTTTGACAGACTGTGGTGTTTGTCTCATGATTTTCTCCTGTATTTTTGGTCTCTGTAAGACTCAGTTTTTCCCTGCTCTAGCTAAGGAGCATCATGGTGCAATGACTGTTGCTCTGAGAAAAGGGCAGTGAGGGATTGAACACTGGTTTAAAGGCTATGAAAATATTACCTGCTTTCATTTCAAATTGAATATAAGATTATTTCAAGTCATTTGTTGTGCAGCGCAGTCAGTTATTCCGATATGAGCTGTGAGCCAGATCTCTCGCAGGTGGCTGGAGCTTTTTTCTCCTCTGCACTTCCACCAGTGTTAATCATAGAGCAAATCTTTATCACGGGGGAAAAAGCAGGCTCATCCTGCCCAAAAACACCCCCATGAACTAATAGGTTGAGGGGAAAACTTCAGCCTCTTTCATTTATAAATGTCTGTCTAAGAGACGCTGCTGTAGCATCTCATTGCATTCCCCCTCGTGTGAGCTGAGGTATCTGTCCCCAGGAGGCCAGGCTTCGGGTACCTGTTGTTTATTGATGTGTGCATAAAAATCATTCAGAAAAGGGATGTCACACTGGTTTTTTGAAACCGTGGAACACAAGTGGATTTCAAATCTACTCCAGACTTCAGTTTTATGCAGATAACCAATATTTAGTTACTTGTCAATCCAGGGAGACAGGTGGGGGAGATACCGTAAACAAAATGCCAGTACCAGGCTGTTCCTCAACATCAGTGAGATTTGGCCACTTATTGAAGTGTGCACGTAATAAAACCTTCTTACACTTTGTTTGGAAGCTCCCAGTAATATAATGAGCAATTTTAGTTTGAGTGCATCTCTTAAAGCATTACTGGCAGTACGATGCTGAAGGGATTGTGCTGCCTGGGAGTTCGCTTTGATCTCTGTTCCCAAGCAGGTCTGCATGGCAAGCCAGGGGCAAAAAAAATTTCCATCAGTCTTGCATCTGTCACTAATGTTAGACTGTCACCTTTCCACCTGCTCAGAGTAAGAGATAATTCATTGCCCTGGTGTCCAGGCACAGAGCGCACTTGGCAAATTAGGACTGGGAGCACTGCGTGATCCCTTTTTCTCCCCTGCAGCAGGGAGAGGTGAGGTGTGTGAGCTTTTTTGCTTTTGCTACTCACTGTGGGCTCTTTGGCTGGCACGTTGACAGGCAGAGAGCCGAAGTGCCGCCCTGTTATTGTCAAAGGTGACAAAGTTGTTCCATGACAGAGTCTTTCCCACACTGCAGGTTGTGATCCACAGAGTTAATAGTCTGAGGGCTACAAAGGAAGGGCCACCCTTAACTAACTGGGCTGATTCTGCCGTCCTTTTTCTGTAACGAGTCTTCTAATTATTGTTCTGATGGATGCAATAACAGCTGCGAATATAAGGAAACCCACCTCTAGTTTATTTCAGTGCCAGTTTGGTGCATATGCTTGAGAATATTGTGTATAGATTAGAGAGCAACATTCAGATTTTTCAGGATAGTAACTTAAGCAGGGCGCAAGTCTGTTGCTTCTGTGTAAAGATACTACTGTAGAACCTGCTTGTGATACTAAAATTGGTACTTCCTGAAAATTTGCATACATACTTTTAATGTTCTTAAAGATATTAGACTTAATATGCTTAAGTATTTGGGAACATGCCATAAAAAGGGTTGATAGACTGTGGCCTGAGACATTGTACAGGGTGTGGCAGTTAAAATACAACCATCAGGCTTCTCAGTACTACCCATGTAACTAGCAGATTATTTTTGGAAATTGAGCATGTATTATCATGGGTATTTCTTCTTCCTTAAGAAAGAATTGAGTATGTGTGTGGCATAACACGTAGGGCTTAGTCAGTGGCCGGAAGTTGAATAGTATTAGCAGCAGTGTAAGATTCTGTGTGCTGTTATAGCCACCATAGATGAAGTATCTGGAGAGGGAGAGAATGAGAGAGCTAGTGCCAGTTGACTGCATTTCTTCGTGTCTGGGAGAGGTCCCGTTAAGGCTATATTCTGTAAAATGCAGCCAGACTGTAGCCAGTGAGGAGGTAAGGCTTCTGTGCCGTGTACAGCTTTTTTCAGATCTTTCTCTGACATGGATGAACAGACGAGGAAGTCGGCAGGTTCCAGCGGAGGTCTTTGGGAAACCTCACTGGTCAGGGAAGCAGTGGCCTCTCTATCCCTCTTCTGACCCATAGTCTGCACTAGAGCAGTTCTCCCAACTGGGCAGCAGTTTTGAAAAGATGATGGCTGAATTTACTTTATTCAGGGGTACTTGATAATGACTGGAGTTTGAGTTTGGCCCAACTTAAAGGAAGACATGTACTTGCTGTGTGTCTTTGGATATCATGAGTATACTGCCTGGATGGATAGCTATAAGATTTTGGTAGAAGTATATTTTTAAAATACTTTACAAGTATCTGCCTAACTAAATCACTTACGTCTTTGTAGTGGAGATCCCTTGACCTCTAGGTTTGATTCCTACATTTGTATGATGTATGTCTTTCCATTTTCGTGGCACCTTTGTCTTTCTTGATGAGTTTTAATCAGGTTAAATACTACTTCAGAGTTTCAGGGAACTGAATTGATGAACTACAGTGGAGGGAGATGAGACAGAATTAAAGCACCACTGCGGACTTTGGTGACATCGAAATGATGAACCACTTCAGAGATAGGTGACTTTGAATGCATTTCTCTAGAATTATGTAGCATTGAATTAATACACCTCTCTGACACTCAATGGCAATGAATTGCTGCCAGTTCCGGTGTGAGATACCAGTGAATCGGTGAACCATTCTGGAGTGTGTTGGCAGTGAATCAATGACCTATTCTGGAGCTGCAATGATGAAGCCCTTCTGGAGCTAGATAACGCAGCACTGACAGACTGCTCAGTCACAAAACAGTGCTGATTTTTACAAAACTCAGAAGCTAGGTGCCGAATTGTTTTTAACTGTATGGTATTATAGAAAATCATCATCTAGAAGTAGGAGTTTGAGTTTACATCTGTGTGGTGGAAAAGTGGATTGCCATAGTTAACCACAGCTGGCAACTGAGCCCCACACAGCCGCTCACTTACTGCTCCGCAGTGAGCTGGGGGAGAGAATCAGAAGGGTAGAAGTGAGAAAACTTGTGGGTTGAGGTAAAGCCAGTTTAACAGGTAAAGCAAAAGCAGCATACCAAGCAAAGCAAAGCAAACCAAGGAATCCATTCACCCCTTCCCACGGGCAGGCGGGCGCTCAGCCGTCCCCAGGGCAGCAGGGCTCTGTCACCCATAACTGTGATGTGGGGGGACAAACACCGTCACTCTGAATGTCCCTTCCCCCTTTCCTCCTCCTTCCCCCAGCTCTGTGCGCTGAGCATGATGCCGTGAGGTGTGGGACGTCCCTGGGGTGAGCTGGGGTCGCTGTCCCTGCCGTGTCCCCTCCCAGCCCCTTGTGCCCCCTGGCCCACTCGCCGGTGGGGTGGGCTGAGGGGCAGAAACCTTGGCTCTGTGCAAGCCCTGCCCAGCAGGAACGGAAACACCCCTGGGTTATCAACCCTGTTTCCAGCACAAACCCAAAACACAGCCCCGTACTAGCTATGATGGAGAAAATTAACTGTGCCCAGCCCAAACCAGCACATTCTCCACCCCTTATTCCATACCATTTACATCATGCTCAGGTCCCACACTACCCAACACACCCTCGTTAACCACCACCCCCCTTCCCGTCCTTTGATATAATACACAGATGGACCACCCTTGCAAAACATATCCCTGTACTAGGTACTATGAAGAAAACTAACTCTGTCCCAGCCAAAACCAGCGCAGGGTGATACTGCATTAAGTGTAACTGAGCTTGTAATTCAGCGATAGTGCCAACTGATAGTGTAGTGATAACTGAATAAATGAGGAGAGAAAGTAAATTGAGATGTCGTTTGGACTATGAGAACATAAAACTGGTGACTTAAACTGGTTTTTTAAAATATGATGCCAAACGATGCAAAATCAGACTCTTCCTTTCAGTGGACTCGAACTCCTGAAATGAATTAACTGAAACTTTATAATACAAAGTCGCCGTGCATTTTTACTTCATTTGAATGGAAGAAGGGTTCGGTTTTCTGATTATAGTGAATTTAAAAATTTGGAATTCTGGCTTCAGGAATCAGCAGCTGGTGATGCTGAACCCTGAAAGACTTTCAATATTAATGGACTTCTCCAATTCAGTTAAATTTAGCAGCCTGGGTTTTTCTGTCTGCTCCTTGCTTCTTATATTATCTATCACAACAAACCATAGCCTGGTAGTATACTGTAGGTCAAATTAGGATTGTGATTATTAGCTTCCAAATAGAAGCTTTCAGTTCTCCTTCAGTGGATAAGATGAAAGAAAGAAAAAGTGATGTATAAGGGGAACATCCCAAAACTGTGTGTGGCATGACGTGTCCTGCAATTGGAAGGTCCTGCTCTGTAATCTATCACAGAGCAAGCAGCTGCTTCCTCCCAGGAAGAGTTGTGATTTAGTGAGCTGAAGGGAATTTATCAGTAGAATTAATCATTCACTAAAACAGGAGAACTTCTTGAACAAGAGCAGGAGAAACATCATCTTCTGCCTCATTTGAACACTGTCAGCTGTTCACAAAGTTTTCATCAGCATCTCACTCTCCTGCAGTTCGATACCCAGGAGAAACGCAGTCAGAGCAGTAACCTTCTTGTGGCAAGGAAGGCAGGCACCGGAGGAAGCAGAGGGGTTTACAGGAAACCAGAGGGAGCAGCGAAGAGAAAATGCTGCCTAAACACAGCAAGAAGGAGCAGTGGAGCGGTATGGACAAGAAAGGGGTGAGGAGAGGGTTCTACCAGCGACGTAAACATGGTCCCAATTTTAAGAATCAAAGCATTCGTGGGCATTTGGTCCCTGTGCCGGACAGAGGAAGCATGCGCTGTGGTGGGAGACACCAAGGCTTCCCACTTTGATCTGCAGAGGAAGGTATATTTACAAAAGCACCAGAATGTTTGATTTTGAATACTGCTGACAAAAGGGCCCTCCAAATTCCTCTGAGTGCAGAAGTGGAGGATTCAGTCTCATGTTTTCCAGTGTTCACAGTTTCCAGCATCTGAGAAAAGCGCATCTTTTCATTCCCCAGCTCGGTTCATATGACCCTTTCGGTCTGCCACCACACTCTTGCTCACTGAACTGCTGCCAACAGCAGTTGTCATTTGCTCTCTTATCTTGACTTACTGTTGACGTCTGTGCATAACTTCACCTGTCCTCCGTGGCTGCTCAGCAAGGTAGCCTCCAGGCTGTCCTGGTTCCTGTCTGCAAATGGACATGGATGCAAACAGATTGTTTAAAAATTAAATCTTGCAGGCAAAGGTGTTACCACTTGGCACAGCGCTGCGTGAAAGGGTTGTCTTCATTACAAGTTACCTGTGTTAACAGCTTCTTGCTTGATCAGTTGTTGAGGGGGAGGCCAGGGGGAGTATTTTTGACTGCAGGTTGCTCTACTGTAGATTCTGTCTTGTTTTGATTGTCTGTAAGACTGACTGCGGGATGCCTCTGCCTCCCAAGTAAGTCATGGTCAAAAAACGTGTAGACTTGGACTTTGGGACATGGTTTAGGAGCCCTGGGGGTGTTGGGGTGATGGTTGGACTTGATGATCTTAGAGGGCTTTTCCAACCTTAATGATTCTGTGATTCTGTGTTGTCGTGGCAGGGGTGAAAAGCAGGGTTTCTTGTGTTGTGGACTTGTAAATGCAGTGGAACTCTCCCCTACATCCCTGATCTTGTCAACCGCATCTTCATGAGGAAACTTCTGGCATCACTTGCAGTCCCACTGTCATCTCTCCCACGTCCTCTTTTTTTATTTTCGCTTGCACTCTTGCTGCCTCGATTGGCTCTAATTAAAGAGTAGGGAAAGAAGAGCAGCAAGCACGTATTTCACATTCCTAGAGATGCAAGAGTAATGACAAAACCACGTGGTTGGTTTTACTGTCTTTTAAGGGGAATTAAAAAGAAATTAAAAGCCCTGCAAACAATGGATTGGTTGGTTTTTACAGCTGTGCTTGCACCGGCTTGATAGATTTATTTTTTTTTTTAAGAAATTGCAAGTGCTGTCTTCATGTTTGCATCCAGCCTGCTACAGGTGGGAGCTAAAACAAGGTATCCCTCCAGACTCTCGTGGGTGCAGTGAATTCAGCGTAGCATGAATTTTTATTAAAGATCAACTTAGAAGTAGAATTCAAGCAGCAAGAGGTAAGGTATCTCAAGAGCATTAGACCAGCTGAGAGGGGAATACACTGCCACGTTTGTTCATTTCAGTCAGGTGTGCTATATATTAGATTCACTGCCAGGTGTGAATGTCATCTTCATAGAGATGGGGTTTTTTGGTATCAAAAGATTTTTAAGCAAACACGCACCTTTTGATTTCTTATTGACATGTTTTATTCATTTAGGTAGAACAATTTTTGGCCCTTGGCACAGCCCCAGGCAAGAAGTGGTGCATACCAATTCCTGAGACGTAGGCAGAGGCACTTGCCCTGACAAGGGTCATTTCTGTTGTCAAATTGCTGCTGTAAACCCAGCTGTGAGGCAAGGCTTTACTGTGGGTGTTGGAGGGTAAAAGAACAGTTCTGCCTCTCCTGCAATGTTTTTAGGTTTCTAATCACAAAGTAAACCTTTGGGAATCATAAAGCAAAAAGGGCTAAAACTAGGTTTGCGACCAAAATTCTGCAACTGCTCTATACTAATCAGGAATGATAATTTTACTAAGTTAAATATGAAAATGAATTCTGTGTCCTTGTATTATTGACTTTTCAAATAGCCGTGCATTTTTAGTTTCAAACATGTTGCAGAAGTTCATGCTGATGGTGTTTTATGAGTTGGCTGCCATGCCAGTCCCTGAATCTGGGAGACGTGACAGATGGGCAAAATATGCTGCAGAGCCTAAAGAGCTGCGAATCTGCCTCCTCTGCCACACAGCTCTGGGGTAGTTTCCCTGAAAGCCACTGGGACAAACTTGAAATATCTCTAGGCAAGAAAGCAATGTATTTTAGAGAGCCTGCATAAAATGTGAGAGCCCTTTCAGTTAATTATCTGGTAGAAATAGATGTTTTATATTTATTTCTATCAGACCTTGGATCGGTGCCGTTCCAAATACGTTACTGTTTACGTCTCGTCAAAGCTTGTTTTTGCACTGTTCTTGATCAGCTACAGCATATGATGAGCTTCTTCAGGCTTTTTGGGCATATGTTAGATATGTTAGATATGGGCATAAGTTAGATAAAAATGTCACTGAAAAAAATACTTGGTGCTGATTCCTATTCGGTTCTGCCAAATTTAGCGAGGCGAAACTGAGCGCAGCTGCAGTTCGGTTTAGTTTACCTGCCAAAGCACAAAGTCTGCTTGACAGACTTGTAAGACAGTAGTAAAGCAAAGTGCTATTGAACCCTGACGAATTAAAATTCTCATTCCCAGTTTGATTAAACTTTTAAAAGAGAAGAATCTGCTCTTACCTACTGCACAACAAACAGCCACTGCTTGAGCTAGATGCTAGGTTTTTTAATGTTAAAATTGCCAGTGCACAAAGAGCAGCTGTATCAATGGCTGGTTTGGCATAATAGAGAAGACAAGTGCAGAATCGTTGCTGAAAGCATAATGTAAAACAAATCTGGTAACGCTTAAGGCATAGCTGACACTGTCCCAGCATTCAGAAAGCATTGCTTTAGTTCAACTCGATTCTTGCTAGATTGCAGGAATTTCCAGGCTCCCATGAATCAGGCACATTATTAGCACTACTTAGATAAGCAGTGATACTGGGAAATGGTTCTCAACGAGCGTGTTTGGGAAAAACTTATGGAAATACTTGTACACACTGGTTCTGACCAGCTTACTGGGGTTGTTATTGGTTTTGTCTTCTACGTTTGCCATTCATGATCTAAAAGTTTTACATGTTTGAGAAGATCCTCTGGTTCCCTTCAGAGCAGCTTTCAGGATGTTTTCACTCTCCTTAAACAAATCACAGAAGCTGAAAGATCAAAATGCCTCGTCTTCTAGTCACGGGAGCAATTATTTAGCTGGAACAGTGCATGCAGTGTGTTTGGTTCTTATAAGCTGAGGATGACTTAGACCCCCTGCAGTTCTGTGTAGTCTGCATTGCAGCTCATCTCAGGGGGTCTAGAAGAAAGGAGGCAAATGGGGCATAGGAGACCTTGCAGGAGGTTGTGGTGCAGAAAATTCCTTTGCAGTGTATTGCCTGGGGGGGCTGACTTGACCTTTGTGACTATTGAACTAATTGGTGTGAAAAATCCAGACCATAAATGTGTCTTAGCAATAACAATGTGCAGTAAAACTGAAGAAACTTTGCCTATGAAATATTATCTCCATGCTTTGTGTGCAGAGAAACACTTCCCTTACAGCTGAAGTTGTAGCACTCTATCAATCTTTCTTCTCTGCTCTTTCTGGCCACCTTGGCAGTCCTGTGCTGCTTTGTCCAGGGGAAGATCCTTTCTTCTTTCACCCGGCCAGCTATGTGGGTAGCTCAGTCACAGTAAGAACTACATTTTGATTGCATGAGGTCTCACAAGTACCACAGAGGAGTAAAGTCTGGTTTCAACTCCTATAATCCGTGACAAAGAATGTGACTGGAGCTGGATTCCTGATCTAGAAATACCTACCAAACAAGCAAGGTTTTACATATGTGGGGATACAAAATATCTCCTCCGGAACGTGAGTGTAAATATTGGTGTCCTCTGGTGTTCACTGCCCCACCTCTGAGAGTATCAGTAACCAACAGTGCCCATTATATAGCGGATGCTGTTGCCTCCCTTCAGGTACCAGAAAAGAGGGCTAGAGCCACATACAAACCAATGTTTAGAACAAGCATGAACAAATACGGAGTATGACGGAAAAAAGAGCCTAATGCCAGAGTCTAAAGCAGAGTCTGAAAGAACATGCTCCAGCTGGGTGGCCTTTTCACTCAGGCAGGGCATTGGAGGTGCAAGGGGTGGCAGAGGTAGGAGCACCACTCCCCCCACCTCTGGGGCCCGCAGCCCCGCATGCAGGGGGTATCTGACTGAATCAAGCTGAGCGGCTGGGGAAATCCCTGTGCTGAAGGGTCTGGCACGACCTTCGCACACATGGCACGGTTTCTGATGAGGGATTTTAATGTGCACTTCTTTCAGGCTTAGCCGATGCGAGAATAAGGCAACCTCTGTAGCTGGCTGTGAGTCACTCACTACGGCCAGCTCTAGGTTGGAATCGGATAAAAAGCACATGGTAGAGAGGAGTTCACAGGTGCCGCGTTCCCCTTCTTCTGCCAGAACGAATGAAATATAAGCTGTGTATAAAAATCAGGCAGTAAGATGAAATGAAGGTATATGTTTAATTTAACGTTAACGATGCTAACGTTAGTCTTTATATATGCAGGATATTTAATTTGCTTTGTGCTTAATGTAATAACTTTCATTTCTCATTTTCAAAGCATTCAACCGTCGCTAAACAAATCAGCCTTTTGGCAGCTCAGAGAACTACCAGCAAATTAAACAAATGTTTTCGAGCAAATTGCAAAACAAACTTTGTACGGGGTAAAGCCACCCCACCAAAACTGGCTTGAAACGATGAAGGTAGTGAGCCCTATGCAAAAGGTGTTTAATTTGCATTAATTTGCATTAGAGAGAACTAGTGCAGGTTAGTAAATGCCTAGTTCTACCAGCACCGAACGTAATACAATTAGGATCTTCCCTACAGCAGTAAACCAGTGCCAGCCACTGATGTAACTGCTCATTAGCTGAGCAGGGCAAGGTCACTTACACACATTGCCTGTCGCCCTGCGCCAGTTGCCTGCTTCCTTCGAGAGTGTAGCTGCAGTGAAAAAGCCTGCCTGGGAATCTTATTTTTCTCCACAGGGCTGCAGTTTCTAACTGTAACTTAGTATTGCAGCCAGAAACATTAAGGAGCTGGTTTAACAAGAGAGAAATCTGACTATTCACAGAACCTCACGATGCCTCTTTGACTGAAATTTTTCTTCACTGTAATAAATCCTGTATTCAAGGTAAGAAGCGTTCTTTTAAAAGGAACACAAGCAAACCAGAGATGATATCAAATAGACCATTAGATCCACGTTACACATGTTCAGATGTTGGATTATGGCTTTTTTTCACGTCCGTAAAAAGAGAGCTTGTCATGAACTCATTTTCCCATGAAGTAACAGCACCTACAAGTTAAGATATCTGCACAGATCAGTGTGGGAGGTAAATAATTGATTATTCCTCTGAGGAAATGTAATTTCCTTTGTTTCTTTCCTTTCTCTGTTTTTCCTTCTCTCTGCACTAATGCCTTGGATAGCATTTTAAATGTTTTCCTCAGATTTCAGTGATGTTTATGAAGTCCTCATTTGTTTCCCATCAGTTGGACCGTCAGATAGACAGAATATTTTTAGTGACTGAGGCGGTCTAAGAAATAGTCTGGGTTATAACATTTTTGTCTCCCAAAGATAGAGCTACTAAGCTCTTTCTGAATGAGACTGCGTTTCGAAGCTAACTCAGATCAGCATGGCACCTGTGCAACATTTAAATTACCCTGGCACTGAAACAAGCTGGGAAAACCAACTCTGAAATGAGGCAATTTATCACTTGAAAATGTGGTTTTAATGAACTGGATATCATCATTTCCAGCAATCTTTCTGGATTATACAATTCTGAAAGAGACAAACAGATGTTGGTATAGATCACTGCGCAGTTGAATCTTTTTTGCACTGCGTCCATAATTTTTGCTAGACGTTTTTTCCTTGCAGATGGAGAGAGCTGTTTATTGTTCAATGGGGTGGATCAGTAACTGTTTAATAAAACACAAATTAACAGCTGTATTTTGCTTGAAGGTGTGTTGAACCACTAGGAGGGAAGTAATCCTTCTGGAGCTCCCCTGGGCCAGGTTTGTGATGAGGACAGGCTTAGGCATGCGTTCAGGTAACGCAGGACATTCATTAGGTGTTGAGACTGCTCAGCCCACGCGTGGCCAAACCTCGCAGATATTTGCAGTTTATGGCTTAAGCAGGTATAGAAAACGCTGCATTGACCTGCAGCGTATTGCGTTGTTCATCCAGAGGGTGTTTCTGCCGGTGCTGTTGTATGAACAGCTCTGAGTTTGCAAGCACCGTGGCAGAATCACCCATTGGGTATTTGGATGGGAGTTAGTCATAATTAAAATACATAAAGCAAGCCGTGCGTGACGTGGGCAAAGCAAGCTGTTGTTTGCAGCATAACTACTAGTATTCGTCACCTGTTCATCACCTCTTCGTAACACTTCAGAGAATTTAATGTGACCAAAATCTGTGTTACTAAAGTACAAGATTCTTATATGTGCTTTTCTATTTACTCGAAAAATGAGTTACAGGTGTTTTCTTACATTTTCCCCAAATAGCTCGCTTTCTAAAGAAAGCCATGGGAGCTTTTTGCTTACAGGCAAATTCGGATAGCCCTAATAGTGAAGTGCAGGTGTACATGCAAGGGGAATAATTTTCTATAAAAGTACAAATTTCAGCTCAAGATTAATTAAAAAAAAAAAAAAAAACAGCAAATGCAGAAACAATAAAAGCAGAGTACAAAAATAAAAGAAATCTCTACTTCCTTGAAGGTCATACTTTTCTTATCCAATGTGCTATTATTTCTAATATATTTATTTTTACAGTGTTATCCATGCACTTATTTTAAATTACCTTTTGGGCTGTAAACGTTTGAACTCTGGTAGGTGTTAAAGATTTATTGCCAAATGTTCTATGTATGCTTTTCACTCCTTCTTCTAGGTAATACAGCCAAGGTATTTATTGAAGTAAAGGATGAAAATGACCACGTGCCTGTCTTCACCAAAAAAATGTACATTGGAGGAGTGTCTGAAGATGCCAAAATGTTTTCTTCTGTGCTTAAAGTTAAGGTAAGACTGAAATTTATTTTAAATAATGTTCACTTGCAGTGGGAAAATATTTACTCACTGGTTTGATTTTTCACAGGAGGTTATGAAATGTGTTTCTCCTAAAACCACTTGAGCTCCCCAGACACTGACAGTAATTTCCATTTTATGTCTTTTCTATAATCAAGTCCAGTGAGCAAGAATGGGTAATTCTTCTTATGAAATCAGTGTTTAAGTATGAATATGAGCGTGATGGTTCTCATTTGTGACCACGATTGACGTGCATTGGCCCAGTGTTCCAGCAGTTACTGACACAAGGTTGATTTTGAGCTAAGAAGAGTTTTGCAGGTTTTATTTCTATAAAATTTATGTGTTTGTTTTTCATTTTGAAGATTTGTAGCTATCATTTTAGATAAGATAATATTTAGAGGGTTCCTTTATGTTTATCTTTAGTTTTTACCTTAAATTCTTCTGACTACTTCTTTGGCAGCAGCACGTTTATGCTTTAAAAAGGAAAGGACGGTTTCCGTTTTAGGTCAGCAAAGCCGTTTCAGGTCTGTGCACTGTCCCACAATTTGTGAGTAAAATTGGCTATCTGTAGTTTGGGTTTAAAAAAAAAAAAAAAAAAAACAGAGAGAAAAAGTTCAAGGAAATATATCGAATGTAATTATCATCAGACAGAACAATAGCTTAGAATAACAGCTTTTTGTTTTCTATTTTTTTATGACATGCTTTGTGATGCAATCTGCTGTGCTAGAGACAGCTTGAGATGCCAGGACTTTCGAAGTCAGCTTGTGTCCTCTGTCTCTATTTTGTTACCTCAGCAGGCTCCTGCATCTTTTTTTCACCTTAAGCATTAGTGGAATAGCTTTGAAGTTGCTGATTCTAGCTTATGCATGAAAGGGCACAGAAATATGACCTGCTAAGAGTTTTACTTTGACCTCATGATGTGTTTAGAGCACAAGGAATGAAATAGAGAATATCAGGGCTTATTGAAGTTGTCCGTTGCTTTTTTTTGTTTTGTGACAGTCCTTCCTAAAGTAAGCCCAGAAATGGCAGAAAAGTGGGAAATCGTTAAGCACTGACTATTGGATAGAAACCTCTGTAGATGAAATTTGTTTACTCTGTGCACTAGTCCAGAGTATTTGGTTTTTTCGTATTACTTTTTTCATACAGTGCTTCTCATAGGCAATTTTTTTGTCCCCGGAGTATCCATATTGGTCTTTCCTAGAAACTCATACAGCAGTCCCAGTAAACAGCTGAGAATTTATTGAACATAACTTGGAAAAGGAACATTATAGTGTATAAATCTGCCCTACACCAATTCTTCCCAGCTTCCTCTGCAGGATGATTGTGTTTGAGGCCAAGTAGGGAGAGCCCTACTGGATGGGGCTGGTCAGGAATTTCACATTACACGTTGCCCTGGGATGGTGCTAAGGCTGGGCTTGTGCTTGCTAGTCTCCCAGCTGCAAAAATGTGAAGGGGCTGTAATACCGCTTTGCCCCAGGTGCGTTCGTAGCATAGCAAAGGATGCTGTTCAGCGGGCAGCATGAGACAGTTGGTCTTTCCAACAGTTGCCTGATGGGAAGACCCGTGCCCAACCTGCAAGGTGGCTTGGGGAACCAGATCAGATAAGGTCAGTTGGCAGATCAAAGCCAGTGCAACTTCTCTCGTAGCATTGTTAGTAACGTGGAGTGGTTAAAAGAAATAGCAATCCTGAATGAGAGGGAAGGTGTAGGGAAGAATTACAATGAGAGGACATTAAAGATATGTGTTGGTAACTCTAAAGAGTGATTAGCCAAAAATGCTTGTTGAAAAGCAATCTGAGACCATAATTGAGCAGTTTTGAAGGTAGGCATAATGATTTTGTTAATGTCCCTTTTTCCAAACATTTTGTCAGTTACTGCGTCTGGCTACGAACTGAAGCCCTGGCATGGTCAAAAATAGGAAACAGAAAACTCTGTCAAATCCATGAACTTCAGAAGTGCTGAAGATACAGAACTGCACACAGATACTGGAGTAGATAAAGAACAGTGAATAGCAAAGTTACTTAGATAAAGGAGTCTTATGTGTGTGAAACTAAATGAAACACAAGACACACAAGTAAAATTATGTTTTGATTTGGTCATACAAAATTTGATCAGGCTGGGAAATCCTACGTGGTTTTCAGAGAGGCGTTCCTGATTTCTTAGGCACAGATATACATGTGTGTCAGTCAGGGGGATAAGAAGTGTGCGAAAAAGAGCAGGCATACACGTAAGGGGTATTTCAGGGGTGGAGGGGAATCTTCTTTTACCCTTCAGAAACATTTGACTCGGAAAAGGTGATCAGAGGACAGAAAAGGACAACACAAAGGAAGACACAAAAGAAATTACAGGTTGATGTCTCTAACCTGCTTCTGTTAAAACATATGACTGATTCCTCCATGGCTTTGCTGACAGGCAAAATAGAGCAGGGTATAAAACAAAAGTTGTTACTGGGGGATGGCCTCAAACATAACTGTGTGCTTAGGTGAAGTAATATTAGAAACGGTTAGGAAGTGCTTGTCACAGAAAATCAGGCTGTAATTTATTGTTCTTGCACCAAGCGTTTTCAGCAGTTGGTGCTAGTTAGCTTATTTTCTGTCCTTTAGAAAAAAAGTAATTGATCTGTTAGTTCAATACGGTACCCGGTCCAATTAGTGTTAAGAAGAATTAATCTAATTAATTCTTGAAGAGTTCAGGAGATTAGAATTAAATGAGTAGTTTTCCAAATGGAAATTTTAAAGAATATTAATAAAGTACATGCATAGCTTGCTCTGTGGCAATTATTCAAATTTTTATTCTAATAAAATCATTAGATTTTATATTTTAGTAGTATTATTCAAATTTGTATTGTAATAAAAAACTCCTTAGTAGGAGTTTTAAATGCATTTGCTTTCATCTTCTGCATTCATTAATAGTTGCTAAGTTTTTTTGTGACATCTGAGTAATTTTGAAAAGAAACTGATATTCTTATCATATTCTCATTCTTCCTGTCACTGACAACAGCTTTGATGATCCTTGAACATGGTATTGGCTAGCAGAATAATTTTTACATTTTAAGCACAAGCGTGTGTTTTGTTTTGCCTCAATAGGTACAATAAAAATTCCCCAACAAGGGCCTTCTGGGAGGCTGGTGGAGGATGCTGCTTCTGGAAGCCCTAATTTTGGAAACAGCAGCACTGGCTCTATTAGTGAGAAATGTCTCTTTCTGGAGTGGCAGAAGGAGATGTTGTTGGTTGAAAATAAGGGTCCGATTTATTGCAAGAAGCTGGTCATTGCTAGTTTATTTATATAGAAAGCAAACGGCAGGGGGGGTAAGGACATAATACTTGAGTTCTCAACTCATCATTTGGGTACCTGTATCTGTTTCAGCCTTTTACATCTAAAGATCAGGGTCTGGAATTTCATGTTAAGCCCAAGTGCCAGAAACCCGTTTGGTTTCTGTTACCATTTACCCATGCATCCATGTGTGAGGAGTGCTTCATGACAGAAAACCAAGACTCATCTTGAAACTTCTCCTTTCTACTAAAAGCTCGAGGTCAAAGCTGTTTGTGGCTTTAGCAGAGAGGATGAATGAAGACCACACAGTTCTTTGTCATAGAATCACAGAATCGTTAAGGTTGGAAAAGACCCTTAAGATCATCGAGTCCAACCGCTAACCTGTCACTGCCAAGTCCACCACTAAACCATATCCTCAAGCACCACATCTGCCCTTCTTTTAAATACCTCCAGGGATGGAGACTCAACCACCTCCCCGGGCAGCCTGTTCCAATGCCTGACAGTCCTTTCGGTGAAGAAGTTTTTCCTAACGTCCAACCTGAACTTCCCCTGGCGCGGCTTGAGGCCGTTTCCTCTCATCCTATGTCTAGTAACTTGGGAGCAGAGACCGACCCCCCCCTCACTCCAGCCCCTCTCGGGCAGCTGCAGAGAGCGAGAAGGGCTCCCCTCAGCCTCCCCTTCTCCAGGCTAAACCCCCCCAGCCCCCTCAGCCGCCCCCCAGCACACTTGTGCTCCAGACCCTGCCCCAGCCCCGCTGCCCTTCTCTGGACACGCTCCAGCCCCTCAAGGGCCTTCTTGTCCCGAGGGGCCCAAACCTGAGCCCAGCATTCGAGGTGGGGCCTCCCCAGGGCCGAGCACAGGGGCCCCATCCCTGCCCGGCTCCTGCTGGCCACCCCAGTGCTGACACAAGCCCGGGGGCTGGTGGCCTCCTTGGCCACCTGGGCACTGCTGGCTCATGCCCAGCCGGCTGTCAGCCAGCACCCCCAGGGCCTTCTCCACCGGGCACTTCCCAGCCCCTCTGCCCCAGGCCTGGAGCGCTGCCTGGGGTCGGTGTGACCCAAGGGCAAGACCTGGCACTTGGCCTTGTTAAACCTCATACTGTTGGCTCCGGCCCATTGATCCAGCCTGTCCAGGTCCCTCTGCAGAGCCTTCCTGCCCTCCAGGAGATCAACACTCCCACCCAGCTTGGTGTCACCTGCAAACTTACTGAGGGTGCACTCGATCCCCTCATCCAGATCATCAATGAAGATATTGAACAGGACCGGATCAGCTTCTGAAGTTTGCATCACATGTCTTGGCTTAGCGTCTGAGGCCGGGAGGGCCTGAAAGCTCAGTCTGCCGAAGCTCTACGACAGCTTTATGAGTGGGCACGTCTCTAGGGACACCGTGGGGCTGCTTTAACCCAGCTCCTGTTGTCTGCTGAGAGGTTGGAGCAGGCCTGGGCAATCAGGTTTGCTTTGTCCAGCCACTGTTGGTAGAAGAACCCCAGGAAAAGATCAACGGATGGGTGGGTTAATTGCAGTAATTGGAATGGCTGGTATTTAGTTATTGATATATGGCTCCTGCAGTTAGATGTGATTTACAGGGTATGCCTGCTTTTATTTGCCATTGCTGTAATTAAATTAGTTAAGCATAATAATCACAGTGGCAGGCACTTGCCAGCAGTTATCGTTTAGTGGCAGTTTAAGCTAATATAATTTTTCCTTTTTATCAAACAGTAAATAGAAAAGATAAGCTGAGAGGTGATTGCTAGGAAGTACTAAATTATAGTGTTTACCAGTGTAGATACTAAGGAGGTTCAAAAATTATTTTACAATCTGGGTTGAAATTCGCTGCGTCTTTATTTTACAGAGTTAAGGGGTTACATTAAGCAAGGGGTAAGTTGTATTTTAAATTTGTGAAAATATATCTAGTTTTACAATAGTTTAAGGAGAAAAACAGTCAACATTGGCATTAATACCGAGGGACGCTTATGTTGCAGGACAGGATTAACAGCTGTGTTTATGTCCAGCTCCTCAGCTCCAGGCGATCCCTACCCCACCAAGATCCACAGTGGGCTCTTCCAGCAATCGTTCGGGCCAAGGGATGTGTTAAGGTGCCTGCAGCTCTTTTCCCAGCCGCACACCTGTGGTTCCCCAGAGGAAACCGGGGGAGGGGGGTGCAGGACAGTGCCTGCTCCGGCTTTGCTCTGGGTAAGCAGTGTCAGCAAGATCTGTAGGCAGTTCTCCAGTTCTGTCTCATTTTGGCATTTAATAAGTTATTCTCAGCTCCCTCTCTTTGTACAATGTTATTGGCATGTAAGAATGACTCATTTCTGATGAGTGTAATTTATATAAAAATAAGATGACAAGCTTTATTGCCCCCTGCAAAAACGACAGCTTTCAAATTAAATAAACCCCCACAATTACTTCCTCTTTAATAGTACTTAATAATTTGCTGTAGTCATTAATTTTTAATATTGCAAATTATGTAAAACAATTTTAGATAAGTTCATCACAAAGATGCTGCTTACCGTTTGTATGTCTAACTTCAGTTGCTTAAATCGTTCTCTACTCTGTGGCTTGAACAGAAGTTCACCCCTCCCATCAAAGCACAGCTCTTCCCCTTTTGAAAAATATTTTGTAAAGCACCCCAGCCTTGGCCCTAATAATGCCACGCAGCCTAGTGAGTAGTACTGAGAGTCAGGAATAGCCTAACTGCCATGGGCCAAACACAGAAAAAACGCAGGGAGAAAAGAAAACGAGTACTGGGTATGTAATCTTGCACACAAATAGAATTTACAGACAAATAGGCCAATAAATACTGGATAAATACTTCTCTCATCATCAAAACAGTTACATATGTGACTAAGGCAACTACTATAGATTGCTCCTCCGAGCTCTGTAAGGTGCAGCAATTTTGCTGGCGGCAGCAGCCACTCTCTTAAATATATTCATTTAAATATAAAATCCTTTTAGAAGAGGTTAATGTGTTGTCTTGCTCTAGATTTTTAGAAAGATTACTGTAAGTAGGTAAAAAGAAAGCTTGAGCTCAGAAGAATGCCAAAAATCATTATCAAAAAATCACTTTTGATGAGAATTAATTTGGTGAATGATATGCCATGTGAATTACTCTATATGAATATGATTGTTTTAAGGCTCGCGTCCTCTGAAAGCTGAAAAGTACTAATGTCTCAAAGAAAATAATAAAAGGAATATATTTCTTCAAATGGCACTCTTTAGTCCTTGCATCTTAAAGACCGTGTTTATATTACTAATAGCTCAGCAGGAAATGTCAGGCTGTGTTAAATACCGTTCTCTTGAAACGATAGCCGAGGCTGGTCATCACGTCTCAAATCTGCAGGCAGTTCCACGCAGCCGTCTCCTTAAGCCGCTCGTTTCCCCCAAAGCCTATCAGAGACGCAGCGCGCAGGTGGGGACGTTGGAGCCCAGGCTGGTGACCTGGTGCAGGACCGAGGGGCGGTGGGAGGCCGCCGAGGTAGGGCAGCCGCAGGACGCCTCCGGCGCTGGGTACCTGCATTTCCCCTCCTCGGCGCCACGGCTGCGCCGGGCCTGCGGTGGCGGGACAGCTGGAACGGCAGCCTGGATAATCGCCCTAGTTACCATTCCGGTGGTGCCCAGGGAAAGGGTTGCAGGTGTTGAACAGTCCTGGTGAGGATTGGCGTTATAATAACCTTTTACGTTCTCTTCCCTTGTCTGTAATTCTCTTTTTTCCTCCCCCCCCCCAGAATTTGCAGGGTATATAAGAGCCCACTTCCATGATTAAAGGCCTTTTCACGCTTTTTGTTATGAATATGTTAATTAAAAACACACGTAATACTCATAACTACTAATTTATTAATTTTGTGGTTTGAGATTTGCTTTCCATTTCGTTATATTAGAATTAGTTATTTTGCTTTGCCACTGGTATTTTCACATAACTCCTGGTTTTCCCCCCAGAATTCGAACCAGACTTCCTTTAGCCACATATACAGTATTTTCAATCTGCTCTATAAAAACTAAACCAAAATCAACACAATCTTCAGGGAAATTACTAGCGAGAATTGACTTTTCACTAAAATGGTGTGTTAATAGCCCTTTTTTTACTAGAATTAGCATCCCTGACATTTCCTCGTTTAAATGCACTTCAACAAACAAAACTAGAGATTCATGATGCAAAAGAAAAGGTTTAAAAAGTGAAAGGTTCTTTTCTGAATCACTCCTCAGTTTATAAAGGGATTTTTTTTGCACTGAAACTGTTTGCAGAAAAGGAAGCTTGCCAAAGTAAATGCCAGTGAATCAGAGTCTCTGGAAGTGGCTGACCTGTGTTTGATAGAAATGGCTCTAATATGAAGCCGGCAGAGAGGGTTGATGGTGATGGTAGGAGCCAGTGGAGTCTGAAATGCAGTTCCATCCTGAAGGAAACTTGAGTCTTACAATACGGTTGATCATATTTCCATTTCAGACCTTTTCTGCGTTCTGTGCCCCTTTGATAGGCCTCATAATGTACCTACATCCTTTATTACTCTTTGAGTATCTTAATATCCAGAACAGCAAAATAAAACAAAGCTATTTTGTGCTACAGGTTTTTACCCTAATGACACACAGGTGAAAAGGAATTACTCTTTACTTAACCATAACCCTTGAAAGCAATCTATCTTAGAGGTTGCATACTGATCTAAAGCAAATGAGAGAATAAATATTTAAAATTCCTGGATATGGTTATGTGTTACGTATAGGGAGAATACTGGGATTGTTGTTTTGCCCAGATGCATTTATTGATGTTAGATCTCCAGTTATTTTTTATTCATGCCTATAACCTCTAGGTTTCTTTTGGTATTTCCTTTTTCCCTGGGATGACAGGTAAATCTTCACAGTGGCAAGTTCTATAAAAGTGAGATCCAACCCTCGGCACCTTCAGACAGCTTTCTGCTGTGAAGCACAAAGTTTTCCCTTCTCTGACGTTGCTTTTGCCATGTGCACAAGAGAACTACTTCTTTGTAAAAATGAACTGCTTTGCCGGTCGCAATCTTTTGTTTGTTAAAATATGATTTATGAAACACAGAGAGTAATCTGTAGGGAGAAACGTACTTGGTAGAGTAAAAATCTCCTTTGAAGCCTATTTGCAGTGACAACAGCACGCCCTCAAACACGCGCATCTGCTGTCACATCTGGCCTCTGACAGGAAGCTGCTTGCCCTGCTAAGAATAATATTACACTAATTCCAAGCACGCAGGTAATTTCTTTCGACTAACATATCGCTAGATAATCTGTTGGCTTGCTAAACTTTTGGGTATTAAAAAACAGTACTGTTGTTTTCCTTTGGCAGTGTTCAGAAAAAGTACTACCCTTTGTGATTTTTTCAAATGCAATATTAGATAATTTAAATGACTATGTTATTTTCTAACATTTTTAAGACTGTGAGTCCTGCACGTGCCATCCGGAGGCCTCCTGCCGGGCCTGGAAGGGGTGAGTGTGCCTGGAGCGTTCACCACACTGGATCATTCCCATCCCGTGGAGGATCAGCCGCATGGTCTGCGCTCCTGCACATGCACATGCACCTACCAAATCGAGCACTAGCTGCTGTTGGCATAGCAGGAAAGTGCTATAAAACCAATGTTTCTAATTTTTTTCAAAACACAAGTTTGGGAACGCCTCTTAATCAACATTTTTTCCCATGAGACAGCCTATCAAAATTGATCCGCGTTTCCATGTCTTGTTTTTTTCGACACCACTGGAGGAAAAAGTGAACTATGCTTATTCACCTTTTTTCTTGCTACCTGTATTTCTAAGTTTCCATGGAGCTGGGATTTACTCAAATATGCTTAGAAGGCTCCATTCTTTTCCTCTTTTTTGTAGTGCCTTTGTAAGTATGCCTAACAAACTACACATTTAAAGCATAAATTAATTACTCTTTGGCTCCATGCAGCCTTCATGAAAGGTGATTATTTGAGATTTCTCAAATCTGCATATTTCCGCAGGGATTATCACGGTGCGAGGTGCAGCTCCGTGGCCACACAACCACAGGGTTATGGTAGGGTACTTATCCCCTCACCTGGAGAGACTTGTAAAAGCACTGCCATGTGGCAGTAACGCTCTGATGCTGTCACCAGAATTGCCAGTGGGCTGACATGCTCGGTGGCTTGTTGGGGATGAGCGTTACAATCTTCATTAACTCTAGCTCCTGGAGCTATTGCACAGTCATCAGATGATTACGGTTTTCATCATGCTCAGTGTGAGCTAAATTCAAACTAGCTGCTTAGAGTTAAATGTCATTGTTAATTTTAAGTGTTTTCCAGACTCCCTAGCAGGGTCACCCTTAATCATGAGCCTGAGGATGCTAACAGGGCATGTAAAATGAATGGGACTGGGCTGTTGGGTGTCTTTTTAATTCTTCCTAGCCTAGTGCCACTAATCAGATGGCAGGTTCGACTGTTTCCAGTCACTTGCTGGCACATAAAATAGCTTTTAGAACAAACCCATTTTTGCCAGTAGGAATTTACAGATTGTTGAATATTTTCAGTCCTGAAGCCACATCTGCCATTGTACTGTTTTAGAGGTGGTTTTACTTTGTGATTTAGAGACGCTTAAGCCAGTAAGTTTGTTGTAGCTGTGCAGTTTTCCTCTTTTTTTTTTTTCCCCCTGTATTTCTTCACTACTGCGCTCTTTTACACTGTTACCTCTCTCTAGCACTTTTGAACTCATGGTAATGAGCTTGATTTTGCCACAAACTGCATTTCTTTGCATCTGCTCCCCAAACTTACTATCCTTTACAGACCTCTTTCTGCCAGATTCTTAGCTGTGAGATATTTGAATGGCCTTTAGGGACAGCTGCTCTGTGAAGTGCTAAAATGCAACCCAAGTCTTGTGTTAGTTAGTTACACCAGAAGAAAACATATATACTAGGACAAACTAAACTGATTACAGAGGCACCACTAAAGGGATCTCTATTATGCCTAGTTTAGGTTGGATATTAGGAAAAACTTCTTCACCGAAAGGACTGTCAGGCATTGGCACAGGCTGCCCAGAGAGGTGGTTGAGTCTCCATCCCTGGAGGTATTTAAAAGAAGGGTAGATGTGGTGCTTGAGGATATGGTTTAGTGGTGGCCTGGGCAGTGACAGGTTAGCGGTTGGACTCGATGACCTTAAGGGTCTTTTCCAACCTTAACGATTCCATGAGTCTACAATCTCTTGTCTTCCAGACATGCAGCTTGACTGAGCTCTAGTGAGTCCTATATATTTCCATACTTGAGCTAACATTTTTTTACCTCTGTCCTCCTAAAGCTGAAAACCAAACCAAGTACCCTTCTGCTCCCTCTCTGTTTTAAGGTAGCCAATGTGTTAAAAGCACTTTTTTGTTGGCAGCAAAGCAGCTCTACCCTTCATCCTATGGCTGTGCAGTGCTGGGCTGAATTAGATATGGCTTACCTGAGAGCGCAGCCGGCGCCGACAGTTCCCTCTCTGCTGCCTCTGCAGTGCCAGGAGTTTTAACGTTTCTAATGACTTGCTGTGAGGCGTGCTGGGAGTCCATGCAGAGGAGATGTAGTCACCAAGAATGCTTGGCTTACTGGTCTTGTTGCTCCAAGAGAGATAGCTGCCAATGAAGGTACAAAAAAAAAATACCTGTTAATGACTTTGTGGTAAACACCCTCAAGGTTAGGGCCTAGAGCAGCATATTTCTTCTGACACCTGGCTGGTGTAACGTGCTTTTGTGGTGAGGTTAGGGAGCAGGCCAGCAGTTGCACCTCTTCCACCATCGGAGGCTATGAGGTGATGGGAGAGGGCTGGAGGCAGCACCTCCACGTGACGATGCCAACAAAGCTCCATTCATGTGGGCACGCTTACACTCAGTTATGGGAGGGTTGAATTTGGCCTGGCAATTCCTAAAATCATACATATTTAGCAGCACTCAATCATATCAGAATTTAGGAGACACCTGTATTTCTTGCACATAACAAAAGGAAGATATACTGCTGTAATATTAAGATTAAGTATAGCTCTTTCTCTTCTTTGACAGGCCTAACGCAACTCTTGAGATGTCGTATATCTCTTCCTAATGAAGTGTCAAAAATATTTACCTTCAGGACAAATTACAAGAATAGCAAACACCTTACTCTGTATTAAAGTTGCTACGTTAATGTCAGCAGCTCACAAGCTCTCTCTGGTGGTTCTGCAAAGCTGAAAGTTGCACAGAGTGCATTAGGTTTGCTTGAACTATAAATAGTGGTGGAAAGGGAGAAAATGGAAACAACACAGTTAAAATATTTGAAATTGAAATCTGATGCTTTATCCAAGTTCCTCAGGCTGTTTTGCACCTGGCTTTGCTTATCTGCTTGTAGATGGTGTCTGGGATGGAAATAGCCTGAACTGTAATGAGTTTGTGGCCATTGATTTCTCTGGAGTGCCACTGAGTTCTCAGAACTTCAGAAAACTGAATAGCCTGTCTACCAGCTTTGGGCATCTGAGCTGCAGGATTTTAGGGGCTGCATGCTTAAAACTTCAAAATGCCTCTTTCACTGGAGTTTCATGTGTTAAACTCAGCTGCAAGGCTTATCATACCATTGCTTCAAGCAGCAACACTAGTGTGATGTTTGCTCAGAAAGGCTGACTTTACATAACGTCTGTACCTGCAATACTGATGCCCTAATTTGGATCCAGATTTGGTTTGTCCTTAGTTGCACACATATACATGTGTGAAACACTGAAGGTGAAATTGTTTTCTGTTGTTATTGAAACAAGCTACTATTAAAAGTTGTATCTTTCTATTGAAATAGAATTTGCTGATATTAAAAATATGATAGGCTTATGGCCCAGCTGAACCAGTCTAATAAATCCATTTTAACAAAGAAATTGGCTTTTTATTGAAAGGGCGTAGTGCTCATCTCGCAGAGCACCTCCAGAGAGCCTTTGACAGTTAGCCAGGCAGTCACTGTAAATTCTGTCTCGCCGCGGTGAAGACCCCGAAGGAGCCAGATAAGATATTGCTCTATTCCCCATCCCTAAAAACATTCAAGGTCAGGCTGGACGGGGCTCTGAGCAACCTGATCCAGTTGAAGATGTCCCTGCTCACTGCCAGGGGGGTTGGACTAGATGGGCTCTAAAGGCGCCTTCCAACCCAAAGCATTCGATGATTCTACTACCTGTGCCTTATTGCCTCGTGTGCCACAACACACGCCGTGTTGGGTTACAGGAATTACTTTTTTTTTTACCCCAGCATGGTACCAACATGCAAAGTGAAGCGTGGATTAGCCATGTTTTTTTGCCAGACTGAGCTTTCCTGTGTTGTTCATGGCTTTAAACTGAGCTATGCTGTACAAACTGTACGTGCCTGGTCTTAGATGCACGCATACAGTGATTTGTTAAGGATGAGGCAAAAAAGTGATTATTTTTAAAAGTTAGCTGCTCTGCATCACCATGAAGTAATTTCCGAAGAGGTTTCCTTCTTGTATTTCAAGCAGCGTGTAAGTCGTCTTCTGGATGGGTTGTGCCAATGTACGTGTACAAACGTACCCCGCTACTACTGGCAGAGGCTTCCGGATCTCTTTTTTGAGTACACAGAGGATATAAAGCTTTCCTAGAACACATAGGCAAAATTGGTCCAAAAAGCACCAAGAGAAGCTACTTTGAATGCCTCGGTAACCAACAACTTGCATATTTTCAAGGTTGTTTTATTTCTGTTATCGTGCCAGTATTAAGTGTCTCTTTAGTAAGAGTATTTTAAGTAGTGATAGTAATCACATGGAATCTTTTAGTTATAATTTTAATATTTCCTTTGTACTTGGTTAAGAACAGGTATTTGAAGAGAAATATTTGATTTTTAGAGGTGTACGGGGTGCCCGTGCCTAGGCAGGGACTGAGGGGTCTCTGTGAGGAGAGGCTGATGCTGCCCTGGGCCAGGCACAAATGGTTCCAACAGCCCATGGCCAGGCACAGCTGAGGTGGTGTTTTAATTTTTGTCTTTGTTTCTTATCATCCAAATCTATTTATATGGCAGTAAATTAAATCGATTTTCCTGAAGTTGAGGCTAGTCCTGAAAGTGCACCTGTCAAGCTCCTGTCTGCTGGCTCGGTGATGTTTTGGGGTTGTAGGTTGGTTCGTGCCAGTTGGATAGCAGGAGTGCTCTGGAAAAGCGCGACGATATCTTCACCTTTTGACTGACATAAGGGGATTAATTTCAGAAAGCTTTTAGCCTTCCCCATCTTTCCTAAAAATGCAAATAAAGGGGTTTGAGATCACCCAAGAGGTAGTAATCTTGATTTTAAAAGCTAGAGAACAAAAGCACTTCAACACATTTTATAGTTTGGGGTTTTTTTGTAGTCAAGCCAGATAAAGCTTTGTCAATTTAGAGGAAAATAAAACATTTACAAAGGATGCAAGGACCATTTTAAACAGTTCTGTCTCTGTGAAGAGTGGCAGCCAGTGTCACTGAGGGAGGGCATCTTTTGGGCAGCACGTTGGTGTGCTGTGGAAACACATTTGCTACCTCTAGCTAAACCTGCCCAGATGTTATCGCTTAAGCACTGTATAGTTATATCTACTCCATCTGGTCTGATAGCAGTCAGAGTAGAAGGGAAAGCACATACATTTTTGAGTGCCTGGATCATTTGTCTGGCACGGGTATCTCTTGATGGGCACAATTCAATCACTGTGCTGTATAGGCTTGCTTATTGTATCTCCTCACTGGTATTCCCTGAAAATTATCAGAAAATAAAGAAAAACAGGAGTTAGTAGAGGTTTCCACCTTATAGATCTGGTTCACTGATGGTGAGGAAACAATTAATCATGATTAACAGCATCTGTTGAAGGCTTAATGACCTTGCACAGAATGTTTTTTTAAAGGGCAACGGCGTACCGTGGTAAACAGCTCTGCATGCTGCTCTAAACCCTGAGTAGACTGTGGTTATTGGTTTTGTTTTCAAGTCATGGTGAAGTACGGATTTTACAAAGACCTGCACCTTTTTGAAGTTAGGGGTGTTTTTTCTCCAACATTAGCTGAAGCCACAGGCTTAAGAAGTCGTGCCAATATTTTGATAAAAGCCTGCTAATAGATGCTGGAGTGCCCCAGAGGCTGAGGCTGTGCCCAAGTCTAACGTGTGGGCAAACGCACAGGCAGTAATTAGCTGCCATCTCATTGCCCCCCTCCTGGATGGAGCACATGAAAGCATTATAAGGGCCCTCAAAAGTACTCCCATCTGAATATGGGTGCTGCCTTTCGATGTGTGCAAAGGAGCACGTCTGGAGAGGCCAGAACGAGGCTGCACAGGGCTGTCAGGCACAAGGTGGGAGAAATAACACAGCTCCCAGGGCAGCCTAAGTGATGCCAGGCCTGTGTCCTACTTCTGCAGAAGTTCAGCAGTGGGAGAATGCCAGGGCAGCTTCGTGTCCTGCACTGGGTCTGTAATCGGGTCCAATGTGCAGCGCTGCAGGAATGCTGCTCAATCACTCAATCCTTTTTTTTTTTTTTTTTTTTTTTTTGTTCAATAAAAAAGGATAAAATTATTTCCAAAATACATGTGCTCAATCAGAGAGGGTGCAGAATGTCTGTAAGAAGAGGATGTTCTTACTGTGCAAGTTTGTGAGTGTGTTGCTGTGGTTTTCTTTTTCTTTGATGATTAATATTTGTCAACAAGAATTTGGCAGTGGAGGTTTCTCAGAATTAAACTGTTCCTACCTGTTCAGTTTGTTGCAGACTTGAAAAGTCCATTTATATTTTATTTCTTTTTTCCTTTTTTTTTTTTCCAGTTTAGTGCCAGTGCAGGAGGAAGAAATTGCTGGAAAAGCAAAACTTGTGTGCAGCAAAGTTAAATGAACCATTTAAAGTAATAGCGATATCTGCTCTCCAGGATCTAATGTTTTAAACGTCAGAGTGGAAGAAATGTGCTGGACCAATATGCAACTTTATTTAAAGGACAAGGTTAATGATTCTTTGCATGCATATTTACTTTATTTGCCTCTGCTTGTTTTCTTTTTCCTATTAGGCTGATGATAAAGACACGGGGAATTACAGTGCCATGCAATACAGACTAATCATTCCTCCAATCAAGGATGGTAAAGAAGGTTTTGTGATTGAAGCTTACACAGGGCTAATAAAAACTGCTATGCTGTTCAAAAATATGAGAAGATCCTATTTCAAGTTTCAGGTCATTGCAACTGACAACTATGGAAAAGGACTGAGCAGCAAAGCAGAAGTACTCGTAAGTATGAGCCAGGCATTATCTTTATGGAATAATTCCTAAGGAAATTCTAACACTACATAAAGTTTAATTCCAGGCAGACCTATAGGAAGACCGTTAAACTGGGTGTACTTTTTAAGTCACTGAAATAAAGCTTTTTTTTTTTTTTTAAACCAAAAGCTTTTATGACCTTCTGAAATGTGGTCATGTTTCATGGTAGACGTACCTGTCTCAGTTATCACGCTAGTCATGACTTTCAATATTCTATTTATTCAATGAGCCAATGTTAATGGTTCGATTTAGATTCTAATTGTTTGCATTAAACATGGACCTAAGTAATGTACTGGGTCTTCTGGACCCAGATGGCAGCAATAAAAATGCTGGTTTTGTCCGTTACAAGTATAATGCATGTCACATCAGCGTGGTGGGACACAGATCATCTCCACCTAGTCTCTAAGCCAGCAAGGTGCAGCCAGCGCCTGTATCAAAGTTGTGAAGCAGGGTTAGCATGGCATTAAGTCCCAGTTAATAAGCCAAGCTGAAAGCTTGCTGGCTGGGGCTGTGCTCTGTGTTAACATAAGTACATAGCTTCTGGGTCGGAGTTAGGTCTGGTGTATGTGGCTTGCGGTGCAGGCAAATATCTGAGCAAAGGGTGTCTGAAAGCGAGAAGTCAGCTGAGGGCCGAGGTTGCCATGTCTTAGTTGTTCGTGTCTGGAAGGGAGACACAAGGAATAATTTTGGGCTGAGGCTGTACTTTAAGTCTGAGGGAAGCAACATTGCCCAAACGGTACCAGCTTCAGGCCTTGAGCTCGTGTCTTTGTGCTGAGTAAAGTACATTGACTTAGTCCAGTCACAGAAACCATCAAAGCTAAATTTCTTTAAAGCCTGTATGACTTGATGGATTGGATTAATATTAGCATAATGTCATAGGGATGAAGTGCATTATCTAGTTCATGGGAACACTGTCAAGTGATACAGATGATAGCCATAATACTTGGTATATTGAGTTATGCGGGAATTCAGCAAATAAACATAATGTCTGATGTCCTCATGCTTGACCTCCCAAAATGATAGGGCATTCTCATGCAATTTATGCAGTAATAGTATATTAAAATATAGCCAGAAGGTATCGACATTAAAATTAGAAAGTGGAGTATGTCTCATTAATTTATAGAGGTATCTTTAGGTTGTCTGAGTGAGTGATGAGCGCTCTGGTACAGTGTTTTTGAGCAAGGCATGAAAGCATAGAGCAGCTGTAGATACAATTACAGACTGGTACCATCCCGCCATGAAAGTCTGGGATTACACTGGGCATGATCCATATGTGACGAGCCTTTCTAACTAGACTAAGCTGTTCCCGGGCTTCATAATTCAAACAAAACTTATCTGCTGTCACTGTGGGGTCAGGTGCTCAGACTGGGAGGTGTTAATTCCTTTCAGTACAAGCCTAAGGAGCGCACCTAGATAAGGGAAGGGAATTTTCTCACATGCATAAGAGTGAGGTGTGGGGGAAGAAGACAGGATTGCCTTGGGAGGAGGCGTAGAGAGAAGAGGTGGGGCGACACCAGAGGGTCAGTACTGCGAAGAATTTGAGCAGAGCAAGGTGTCCTCCAGAACTGGGGCCAGGGTGCTTCCTCAGAGCCCTGGCACAGCTCTGTGAGCCACGTAAGCTGCCAGACCCACTGGTAAAAGGTCATCTTCTGTAGGGGACAGTCCACGTGAAGGATGCCAGTCTGTTTCTGCTGGCTGGGACTGGCAGGATGGCTCAAGTTAAACATCTGTGGATCTACAGTTTGGTTCCGTGTGACAGAATTTCCCTTTTTAGCCTCTGTAAGACAAATGAAACAAATAAGGAACTGCATCTTAAAATGTTTGCTGCAAGTAAGCACTTAGAAGTACTAAGTGTGGACAGTGAATATCCATATGATATAATCTGTAATCCAATATTTGTCGGGGGTTGGGGGGGTCCCAAGGCCCCTTCCTCATTCAGCTGTCAGTAGAAGCTACTCTCAGGAATCCATTGGTGCCATATAATGACCGAGACTGTTTGTAGGCTCTGCCTTGATTAATTTAAGAATTGGAAAGTGCCTAGTGAATGAAGCATGGCATCAAAGGGCTATCACTTTTGGGCTAGTGGTTATCAACAGTTATACGCTTTCCCTGCCTCTGCTGCAAACTTCCAGTTTGTTGTGCTACTTATTTAATTTAACCTGGAGTTTGCCTGATTCTCAGCAATGTATTCTTCAGATAATTATGGACATGAGACATCTGAACATGCAGGCTTCCACCCCTATAATTTAGGCTAGTGCCTGCTATTTAGCATCACAGGACCTGGCTGTATTTTTGCTCAGTAGACTGGAAGTAGCAAAAACTTTCTAAGGAATGATGGGTCAGAGGATCCCTGGTAACTGCACCCCAAAAAGCTTCCAGAGAGTGGAGCACTGTCTAGTGGTGCCTCGGGAAGAGCCTTTGCTTCCCCACACCTGCCACCTCTGCTCCCAGCATGCTTCCATTTCGCCTCAAGTGAAAGGGAACAGTTTCTCCCCACAGCTTTTCTTACAATGGAGTTAAACCAGACTTAGTTCCTCAACCTAATGCTACTTTTAATAATTGAAAAACGAAAGCCTTTACAAATTTGGATAGCAAGCAAGTTATTGTTACTATAGGAACCTTAACTTTTTCTTGATTTTTTTGTTGTTGTTCAACACCCATGTTCTACTATAGCTTGTCAGGAATGTGTGTTTATTCATATTTTTATATACGAACAAGTAGTCATAATTGTGATTCCTTGAATATCAAAGGAACTAATGCCTTTTTTAACCGTTGCATTTATGCAGTACTCGGTACATAGGTGCACAGTGGTTGCTTGAATTGGCTAATGTAGTTAATTCTATTAAACTGTTCACTGCTTTAGAGTTCCTTTCAATGATCATAGTCCAAAATTTGTTTTGAGTTCATTATAATTCTGTTTTTCTTACACAGAAGTCTGAACGTGCTGATCAGTGCATCTGATGACATTTCAAGAACATTTAAATAATTCAGGTTGATTTAAGCTTCAAAGCTGGTGAATCAGTGTTTGATGTGAAAGTGTATTATGGCTTGTCTGCTGAAGTGCTTACAGGGCTCAGACTTCCCTTTTGAAAAACGGGTTGTTTTGTTCTTTCAGAATTGAATCAGCTAACTCCAATTTTTAAAATTACCAGGTTTAAAGTTGTCCTGTGTTTCCAAACTTACCTCCAGAATCCTCTCTAGGGAGGTGATTTGGAGTGTAATGTTTGCTCTCCTGCCTGTATGGGTATGAGCCAAGTTTTAAGGAATGTTTTCTTTTCTCCACCAGTATGGGAAGTAACTGTTCCTTTCACAACCTAAGGGGAAGCTGGCTGTGCTAGCAAAGAGAAAGCTATTACAAAATGCAAAAATATTTAAAAGGGAGGAAAAAGCACGCAGTCATTCTACTGGAAGGCAGTCTTTTCTTGCGATAAAAATAGCTTGAGGAGACTAGATCAGATGTGAAGTAGAGTTTGCCAGATCTGCTGAATTTCATGCGTGCGTGTAGTGCGTTCTGCACGCTGACCGTCCACCATGCCGTTGAGAAAGAGAAGAGTTACATTGCTTTTGTAGCAGAAAATGCTAATGTGAGAGATTTGTTCTGAGGTCAGTCGGTTCTTTCCTGGGAACCCTGAATAAAGCACACAAGTATTGAGCGTATTAAAGAGGCATTTTTCCTGTCCTTCTAAATAAGTGCAATTGTAAAATGCATGTGGTTATGCACAGTTTTATGCCATATAGAGGGAGAAGCTAAAAAAAAAAAAATATCAGATATTAGAATAACTCACACAGGTAACTTCAAAATAGATGAACAGTTTCCTTTGTGAGTTTTCTAAAGAAGTATCATTGGTTTAGTTGAATTAATCTGCTATTTGCATTTACATTGGTGCAAGCTGCATATTTCCAAGGTTGGATTTTCCTGTCAAGTCATCAAAAATAATAAAATGCTCATAAGTGATTTTGAATACGGCATGTGGGAGATCCATGATTCTGTATGTGAAGTCTACGAAGAACAGGTCTCGTAGTCCCTGCCTTAAAAAGCTATAATTCTGATGCAGTCTTGCAATTACAGTTCTAGTTAGATCTTTGCCTGCTGTTTATTGGTTTTGGCTGCCAAGCAAAGCAAGATTTCCCAGCTCTCTTATTTGGAATTAAAATGAGAAATCCGTACATCAGGGCATGGCTGTGAAGGCAGGAAGTAATTACTCTATTCTTTTTTGTATGGGGAGGATGTTATGCATGGGAGTGCCAATTGAATTTCACTCTTTTGTTTCCAGGTCTCTGTGGTCAATCAGTTGGATATGCAAGTCATCGTCTCTAATGTTCCTCCCACCCTTGTGGAACAAAACAAAGATCAACTCATAGGGTAATACATTTATTTACTCTACAAATATCAGACAGATCACTGGTTTTGTGTTTAGATTCAGCAAGGACTGCTTCCTTTACACCATGATCTACTTTTTTTGCCAAAAGACTTGAAAAAGAGCAAGTGGGTGTTTTGATGGGCAGCACAACTGGCTGGGTGACAACACTGCCTTCCTCCTCCCGCCCCCAATCCACAATTTTGCCCCTCTTCTGGAGAAGGCAGAGGTACAGAACTTCTTTGCTTACACATTTGCCCACTTTGCAGGCTCAAAGTAGGTTCAGAGCTGCCCCTAATATAGACCACAGTGGAGCCTCCAAACGCTGAGCACAGAACCTGCACCTGTCAAAATCCAGGGTGTAAAATGAATAAAGCACATCTCCAAAAGGTTGAGGCAGTGTGTCTCCGTGAGCTGTATTGCTTCACTATCCTTTTATTTGGGTTACATTGCTGTAAGGGAAAGCAGAATTTAGAAAACTTATACTGGTACAATTAATACCACTGGCATCACTACAGAAAATTTTAATTGCAAAAAATTGGTAACCGGGTGTCATTATTCAGGCCTAGCAGGTATAAAATGTTGTGATGGAGGGATGGGTAATTGGAAACATTAATGCTTTGCAATAAAAGCAAGGTATTTTATCATGCTGGAAGCCAGCTAAAATCCTTTTAGTAAAATATGTTTTAATAGCACTCATACACCACAACATCAGCAGCTTCCAGGCATCAGGTTTTTACTTTTACCTTCTTTTTGTAAGACAAGGATGATTTTCTATGCTTTGTGTCATTAGGCATATAACCATGAATTAGGCAATATGGGAAAGCAAATACTATAGGAAATAGTTTAAAAACAATCTTTGTACTCTTCTATCAGTTTAATCAGTGATAAATGGCATTTTTCAGATTTCAATAGGTCTGTTCCACCCTGGCTGTTGTCATACCTTTACTTCTCCATGGAAATTGAAATACCTTAGGGTTGATATTATCACTCACTGAAAAAGAAGTGTGTTGTCTCTAAATGGCTCACGACTCCATTAGACTAGGAAAAAATGTCAACGAATTTGCTTCTGGAGATTTAGGACATGTTCCCCTTTTCTCTCTCTTTTTTGAGCCAGGGGTAAGTTAGCTCTGGTAGATTCTAAGGTCAGAAACACTAATTAAGTTGTTCAGGCAATAGCCTGGATTCACAGGGACTTCATGCCCTAGAGCTAAGAATAATAAAGGAGTCTGCGTGTTCAACACTTAAGATCCAGCTTTCCGAAAGTGTCAGGTGTTGGTGTTGGCTGGAGAGGTGAAGAACAGTATCTCTTCCAGTGACAGTAATAGGAAAAGCTTGCTTCTGCTTTGCTAAGCCTTCAGGTTCGCCTCAGCGTGCTGCAGTGTACAAACTTTTCTTCACACAGTAACCTCCCGGGCTTCTGTTTTCTTGAGCAGAGAAGATGAACTCATGTTCTGGACCATGTGTTTCCACGTGATGTGGCAGAGATCTCATGCTAAACAGGACTTAGGCTGTGCTTGAGGTCCTCCCAGTTCTGGACTGTCCTGGAGCCAAAGGAGCCATGGGCAAAATACAGACGGCTCTTACAGAAGGTGGTTTGAAAACAAGGTAGAACAAGCCTGGCTTGAATGAAGAATGTCAACCACATCGCACAGGTGTCGTGGGACTGGGAGGGTGGATGCTGCAATGGGTGGCATGGCAGGACCAGCAAGAGCAGATTGCGTCTCGCCCTTTCACCATCCCTGCAAAAAACTCCTTTTGCAAACACTGGAGCATCTTGTTTCCAGCTCCCAGCACGTCTCAGCAGCGTTCAGTGCCACAACAATCAATCCTAGCATAACCGTACTCTTGCTTCTCTCCTCTGCGGCCCAGAGGAATAGCTGGCATATCATGCCACAGTCTTGGAAAGTGGCCGGGAGCCACATTCCTCAGTCTCCATGCTCCAAAAAACTCTTTTCTGCCAGGTTGGAATCTTTTAAAACTTGTTTCATGCTGTTCTGGCCCTTGTGCCTGGAAGTCTCTGACAGCTGTGTAAATATTTCACAGTGGATGAAGCTTCTGAATGGGTATAAAAATTAGAAAAATAAAAAACATGGCCAGGTTTTGAATTCTCAAAATTAGCTTGGGGAGCCTTTACGTTCACAAACACTGTGAGGCCAGCAAGTGAACATAGGGTAAGAATTTCACTTCTAAGGATAGGCTTTCAAGGACAGCCTTTGCCAGAAGAGATTGCATTAGCTTGTTTTAAAATCGTCACATCCCTTATTGAAAATATTTGCAGAGAGCAAAAGTCTCAGAAATAATTTTGCGTGTGTGTCCTTACCTGTTTCGCACAGAAATGTATTTCTTCCATTGCCATCTTCAAATTTATTGGATTTTCCTCCTGCAGTTTAAAAACATGTTATCTCCCTGGTTTTATAAAAGCTTTAATAATTCAGGCAGGACATAAAACCAAAATAATAGGGATTTGTGATTTTTCATATGCTATACAGAAGATACAACCACAGGCAAAAGGAAACCAAATAATTTGGAGACCTTCTCAGGCTAAAGTACTTTTGCCTAAAGAAGTTTCTGAGCCATTTCAAATAATGCACTAATTCATAAAATTAGAACACTTTGTACAATTCATTAACAGATTAAAAGGCTATATCATTAACTAAATTAATCACTATGGAGGTTATTCAGCTCTTTCTCCTCTCATTTTGGCACTGGAGTGATAGTAAATATTAATGCCTGAAAATATAACATTTGACCACCAATTGCAGTGCTCGGTTGTGGGGAATGTTAGCGAAGTGGGTAGTTGGGCCATTTTTGAAATTATATTGATTTTTTGTAATAAAATAAATAGGGATTTAAACAACTTTGGAGAAGAAGTTATAACAGGTTCTTCGCATTTGCCTGTAATTTTCGTTAGAGAGTGGATACAAGGTATTAAGAAATATATAATTAATTCAGTTCTTCCACTCTGGGAAGGCTTACTCAGCAGAGCCGCGAGATGTACGTTGGTTAATGGTCCAAAGAAAGGAAGCATACCATAGAAGACAAGTTTTAAACCATCTCTGTCTATCTGGCCTTAGGAGTTTGGGCTTTTCGAGGGATACAATGGTGGGTATATCTTCAGCTGGCATTTCTGATAGTGTCGTGATCCTTTGCTCTCATTCAGTAAGCACCTCAGTTTTCCTCCAATTGCTCTGATTTCATCAACAAGCTTTTCATATCCTCTGGACTGCACATCAGTTTCAGGTTTGCCAACTTGTTCATCCACTTTAACTATGTCTGTTCAGGTAAGTCCATTTATGTCTGCTACAGAAGATGACAACAAAAATGGCGTGAGGCTTAGCGGGAAATTCAGTGCATGTTTCTCTCCTTCAGAAAACTTGGTGAAGGCACTCGACACAGTGTTCTGTAAGTATGGCGGTGTTTGTGAGTGCTTACTTGTAGGGCAAGGAACAGCATTTGAACTGGAATAAAATAGGCAACTTCATGCTCAGAGCATTTGGTTCTTTGGTTTTCACATGACTACAACTTAAGCCTTTAGCTAAAATCAGATGTGCCGCATTACCAGGAGAGACCTGTGTTTCTCTCATCGCACAGGTAATAGCAACGTCTTGTGTATTAAGTTCCCCTGTACGCACTTCTACAGGTGGCAAATCGCTTTCACTTGAATGGAATAATGGAGTGGCTCAGAATGAGTGCTTTTGTGAAATATGCCTTAGATATTCCTCTTGAAAAGGCTGGGTTTGCCCTACAGCCTACAAACCCTACAAAATGGTGATAATAATGCTTAGGGAACTCTTCTTTCCTGAACCAGAGCCAGACAGTACCGTTTGGGCATCATTTTCAACATTAATGTTAACATTTTTTGCCTTGCGTGTGCTTTCTGAGCCGATCGGATGGGTAAAGAAAACACGTTTAGCTGCACTTGAACTGCTCTGGAGCTGTTAAAGAACGGTATGAGGATTGTCTCCTCACTTTCAAAAACCATGTGAGGTTTCCCATGTTCTTTCCTCCCCATAGTGACAAGCGAGCCTGGAAAGAACGGAGTTTCTTTTCTGTCCACATGAAGAAGATCTAGTGGTGGTGTGGGAATCTTTCATTGGAAAAGAGGATCCGATGTAATCACCTCATACTGCTAATAAATGTGTATAGATACAGCAAGAGAGAATTGTTTGATTATTTGTAATACATTATTAGTAAGTATTAATATTTAAACACTGAAATCTTGACTTCCCACGTCAAGAAGTTTCTGTAGTCTCCCCTATTTTCCGTGTGGTCTTGATGGTGATTCCCTTTTTTTTTTTTTTTTTATACTTTGGCTTCCTAACAGACAAGTCGTGGTGCCTGTACTAGTGCGGAGGCATAGGTCCCAAAATGCTCGTACTAGTTGTGTATTGTGGGCTTTTGAGCCTGCCATCTCTCTGCACCGCTCTAGCATTTTCATTCTCCTGGGCTGAGGAATTTGGGGGCATGCAGCCTCCTGGCCAGACCTGGCTCTGGAACTGGAATTCAGGTGCAGGTGTTCTTGAGTAGCAACTTTATCTGTCTTCTGGACGTTCGTGTGTATTGTGTGTATCTTAACAGAGGTTGTTCCCTACTCTTCAAGACAAAATTACTGGAAATGTGATAATTCCAGGGAACTTCTCCTTTATGTGTATTTTGGCCTGTTGCAGTCTGCAATCCTTTAGTACCTGAATGGTTAGAAAAGAATGGAGCAGTTCCATAGTTAAAGATGATCCATGTTGAACCCTCTGATGCAATATAGAAGTGACCAGGCAGTTTTTTACCAGACAATCCAAATGTAAAAGCAAATGTTGATCCTTGGAGACACACCTGAGCGAGTGTGTCAGATTATGAACATTCAGCTGCTAACTTAAGAGTTTGTATACATGAAGTTGCCATCGTTTCTCAAAGGAGTGTCTGCTCTGCTTTGCTGCATAGAAACTGTGGTCCACTTCAAAGAAATGTCATAATATATAGTATAGCAATATATATTGCTATCAGTTGTATATCATAATATACATCACATGTACGTTGCACATCATATATAATTTTATGTATAATCATGGCATATGAGATAATATATTTTTCTATACAGGAGCTGCAATGCACAGCCCTCTCTTTAGGGAAATGTTTGAGAGTGTGGATGATTTCCCTTCAGTTGTGTTTTGCTGTTGACGGTATAGCAAATTCTGTTTTCTAATCCTCAGCTGCAGAAGGCAGTCGGTGGCATTTAAAAGGGAAAGCGGACGTGAGTGCTTTACGTGGCACTTGTGTGTATCGCTGTATTTCAGTTCTTTGTCTTCCTGCTTTCTTTTTTGTTAGAATGTCGGTATATTCGGTAATTGGGAGGGTGAGTGAATGCCTCTTAAATGCAGCATATTTATCACGATGTGGCTGTGTATAATGAAACCAGGTGTTATGAGGCATCGCTAGGATTCCAGCATTCTTGGTACGTTCAGCAAAGCCAGACACCACTACCCCTCACATGGGCTGCCTTAGAGGTGCTTGTTTGGAAGTGTAGTGCCTCTGAAAGTGCTCTTGACTCTCTTAAAATATTCAACCTTAGTGCACCAGTGTTTTTTCTTCTCCTCAGTCCATGAATTGGTAGAAAATAAGCTTGTCTCTCCTGCTGGATGTAGTTGCAGTATATAAATCACTCAGACTCGTTAGTTTTCCCACAGGACAAGTGCCATTCAGTTGCTTGCTTCATGATTTTTGCCACGTAATTACTGAATTAAGCCTAATGACAGGTGGCTGGTCTTCTTGCACATTGGGGTGGTGGCAGTGAACTTGCCATTAAACACTCTTCACAGCTAGCACTTGCTTTCCTCCCCGTTATTAAATGTTCTTTAGTCATAGGCACTGCTAGAGCTGCCCTGTTCTTTGCCTCAGCACTTTCTGACGCTGTTATATAGGTTCATTTTGCTCCTTGCACTCCAGTCCACCTCCCCTTTGCCTTTTCCCCTTCACTTCTTTGCACTGTGCTGTTTCATTCTAAATTAAATTGCAAAATTAGCAAATAAATAAATAATGAGATTAGGGGAACATTTGCCACCAACTGGCTGCATCGTATTTCATATCCACCCTACATCTGGCTTTTCTTGGAGAATGCTTGTCCTATAGTTCTCGCTTTGTACAGTGGTTAACTGAGCCCATTCCATGTCTTAGCTGATCTTAGCCTCCCTCCACTGTAATCAGGATGATTAATAACATTAGGCTGCCTTTATTAAGTCAGGTAATAGAGACCAAAGCTTATTCAGCTCCAGCTTTTCCACTTGCTACTTCCACTGCCAGCTGGGAAGCACTGGTTCAGCGATCTTCTCCCCCCTCCTCTCTATAATACCGAATGTTGTTCTGTTAATATATTTTCTCTGAAGTGCTATAATACAGTGCGTGGCTTCTCAGATAAAGCTGTAAACTTCTGCTTTATTCTGAAATTGCTTACTATTGCAGTAAAACCCTTTTGTGCTGAGATCTGAAGATATGTCTTCTGGGTCAAAGTCAAGATGTCTTTGTGTATTACTCTTTGGGCGAGCGTAGCATAATGTTCCTTCTGTGACTGGGAAAAATGATACTGAAATGAAATGTTGGAGTGCACGTAGGTTTTTTGGAGGACAGGATTACACATGATGAGCACAAAAAGAAGAAAAGAAACTCTAGCAATATGTAAGAAGGCACATTTCCTTTGTGGTGTGCAATCCAGTACGCTGTTATAGGATTAGGATAAGTATGTATAAAGACATTGTCTCTGGGTTGTTTTCTAAATAATTCAGATGATATTATATGCAGAGTAAATTGGCTCAGTGGTGCTCCTTCCTGCTAGATAGATGCCTTGTGTGTGGTATAAAAGTAGAAATAATCTTTGTCAAAAGGCTGTTTTATTAAAGAAGTAGTCATCTTAGGCTTGAAACAAACCCCAGTTCTGGCTTTTTTATTCTACATTGCAGCACAAAGCAGGCTGACTGAGCTGACTAGTAAGGGTTTCTGGAGTTGTGTTGGCAGCTCCAAAGCAGCTCAGCCCTTCTCCAGAGGCCTCAGAATTAGTATAACCTTCCCTGCGCTCTATGGATGTTGTAATAAGGCATCTGGCAGCTGGGGCCCAAGTGCAGCAGCTCTCCAAAGCTGCAGCTAACTGCACAGGAGGGGCTGGACTTGGTCCTTATCTATTTGTGAAAGTACGATTGAAAATCCAGCAGTTCTGTTGTCAATTATTAACCTTGCAAAAAAACTCAACACAGCCGGAATTTGGCTGATGTTGAGCAAAATTGAGAGCGTGTACTCAGGTTAAACGAAACACTAGAAAAGTCTGTATTGATGCCTACCAGCAGAGCTGAGTGCTCTCATCTGCGCATTGTTGCCAAATTTGCTTACATTTTCAAATACCTAGAATATAAATTCATTATTAGTACTCAGTTGTTTTGGGGAGCTAGAATTTTCAGTGGAGAAGCCAAAAGTTTGCAGATTATCTAGTCTTCAATTCAACTCCAAGTCTATGGTACTGCTTATTTCAGAGTCCTGAAAGAGAGAATGGATTCTTGTTTGGGTTTTTTTTTTTCCACTTCTTAAAATATTTTATGTGCTCCAGAAACACAGCAGGCTATCAAATTACTAAAGAACAGAAACATCTTTTTTTCCATAGAATATTCTGCTAAGAAAATTGTTTAGTTATTAAATTCAGGTACTGGTGAGGATCTAAAATTTTCTGCAAATTGATTTGGTTTTTTTGTGTGCCGATTCAGAGGATAAACGTACAACTTAGCAAGTTGTCTCAAGGGTATAGAAATACTGGAACGTGGCGGTGCTCTTTCACGCCATGTCATGCATGTTCTCCACCAGGGACAACAGGGGGTCATTAAACCTTGCTGCTGACTTACCAAGACTTACACGATGACTGTTAGTCTAGTTGAGTTGCCGTGGCTGCTGGGCTCTCATGCGGCTGATGCCGTATCTCATATTTTGAGGTGAATTAACTGACTCTTACGGACTTTCACATTAGTTTTCAAAGATTCCAAGCGGTTCTTTGCATCTTTCCCAGTAGCAGCATCTCTGCCAGGCTGGGGCAGGTGTCTGGCATGCCGGATTTGTGCAGCTGTTGGGGAGAAAGCACCACGATGCTGCGATGCCAGGGTGCACCCCTTAATTTAGTCCTCTGCTCAGTAGGGTCTCATCTGCCTGTAACAGGGTGCGGCAGCCTCAGCCCTGCCACGTGGCGTGACGCCTCAGGGGCGCATGTCGGCTCGTGGACAAAGTGCTGCGTGTGGCCCGGGAACAGGGTGCCTTATCTCAGATTTTGGGTGTTGGCCTGCTGGTTTCAGAAATGTTCTGGGAAGCGGGATGCCACCAGCCAAGGGAGGGCTCCACAAACCAACATAACTGTATTTTTTTGCCTTTCCATCTTTTTTTTTTGCATCCAAGGACAAAAAAAATAATTTCTGCACTTTCAGGGTATCTAAGTCTCCATTATGTCCTCAATGACAGTGAGAATCCTTTTGTCCTTCATTTAATTTCATTGGTGTCACTGGTGGGAATTCGCAAGCAGTGGTAATGAAGACACACTGGGAGGCATTTCTGTTCATTACATTATTTCTGCAGAGCTAAATGGAGTTAGAGCAGTAGGAAAGTCTCATCGCCTGTTAAGTTGCTGGTTGTGCCTCTCGCTACACCACTGTTGGGAGGACGGTAATTACCCTTGTTGCATTAACAAGTGACAGGCTAATTTTAAGCTAACTTCTGCTGATAAATAAAGTAGAACTGCAGACGCTGTTGTTACTTAAAGTGTGTGTTTTAAAACCTGGTCTTGTAAGTAGTACTGCAAGCAGGTGGCCACTTTCAGTAGAGTTTTAAAACACTGCTGTGTTTTCAGCATCACAAGTTCAGCTGAATGACTTTTAAAATAACTCTATGGGGAACTGCCCTATTTTTAAGTGCATTCTTCAATTGCTACTTTTCAGTCTTCAGTGCATTTTTATTATATATTTCAACCTAAACATGCAATTTGTGTGTTTCAGATGAAATATTATTGTCATTCCACTATACTTTGTGGTGTTTCTCGCAACGTCAGTTAAAGCCGATGGCTGCAATGTACCTGTTCCTCATAGAAAGTAGTATGCTATTTGTTCTTCCCTTTTAATCATGTTTTAGACAAAGATATTCTCAAAGACAATGAATCCCAGCAGAAGCCATGCCAGGAATTTGTGAGGAAAGGGAATGTTGTTACCAGTTCTGCTAAAACTGAGCCTACGTTATAACCTTCCAGCCTTACAGGATGTTTCTGTCTTGAGTGAAACAATAGTTCTCCGCAAGGAGACAAAAGCATCCCCCCCTCTGCAGCAACAGGCGATGACGGTATGCTGATTAGGGAGGTAAATCTTTTACACACTTGGTCTATCTGAATCCTTGTGCAAAAGGCCATTCTAAAGATGGTTGTAGTTTCTTTTAGTCCCTTACATTTATGTAATGTTCAGGGGGTTTTTTTTAATAGCAATCTGCATATCCCAGATTTGTTTTGTCAAGTTTTACCTGGGAGAATTACTGTTACTGAGGTGCCTGTGACAGGTTATCACCCTCGCTGCCAGGTAAATACATGCCAGAAGCAGAGATGAGTACAGCTTACCATATCTGCAAACAACAGGAGTCTTGTTTAGAGGATGCCAGTCAACAAGCAATGTGTCAGACAATCTACTGTTTTCATTTTCCCAACAAAAATGGCTCTGCACTAAGAGTATACATTTACTGCTAGGCTAGGACCTGGGTCTGGCAGACTTGGGTTTTTCAAAATCTTATAGAAAAGCTTCTATTTTAAGGGCCTGCTAAACTTTAAAACAAAGAGCAGAGAAACTGGATGGATAAATGTGAATCAGTGGTCTTGAAAAATTATGATACGGTGATACTGCTTTGACAGCATTACTGTACTTTGGAAATCTTGTGTCAGGAAAAAAAAAACAACAGCAAAATGTAACCTCAGCAACTGCAAAAAATTTTGTTCAAAACAAGAAGTGACTTAAAGTCATGGATGCCCTTTTTTGAGATTTGTCTTCCTCCACACTCTAGTGCATCCGTGATACATCAAGCAGCATATTCCTTCTCATTCCCCTGCTTTTGCCTCCTAACTTAGCTATTGCCTTTTGATTTGATATTCTAATAACATAAATTAGCCCAGAAAAATCTTGTGTTTTCCCATAACTCGTTCTGATAGTGTGTTTAGCCTTCCAGCTTCTCTTGTTTATTTCCCCATACTTTTTTGTCCTTGTATCCGACATTGATGCTAATAGTTTCTATGTCTTTGTTTATAAAACTCTTTGTGGTCTTTAACTGAACCCTCCTCATTCCCCATTTGGAAGCCTCATCACGCCGTTAGCAAGTCTGCGTGCAAAGACGCTCTTCCCATTTTCCCGGAGATGTATTCTGTCCTTGCCCAACAGCCATCGTTAAAGCTCTTCTCATGGCACTGTCTAAGCAGCTTTCCATTTTCCTTCTGGCTCCATGCATTCTTGCCGGAGTTGGGCTCCCCACCGTCTTGGCTGCCAGCCCCAGCTACAGCCTCGATGGGAATACCATTTCTCCCTGTGTCATACAGAATTTGGTGGTTGTCCAGCTGACCTGTAATACTTCTAAACCTCCTTTTTTCATTGGGTGCACAGCGCAGCAGATACAGAGAAGCAGCCTGCTACAGGAACTCAGCAAATTGCCCGGGCCCCATTAGGGCAGTGGACCAGACAAAGAAGAAGGAAAAGAATATATTTTTCTAAAACTGTGTTAAGTTATTGTCCTTTCTAAAGCAGTTTGTTAGAGCAGGAGTGCCTTATGCTTATAACTTCTCATAAACTCCATATCTGAGGTACAAGCGTGCTTGCTGTCTCTGCAGAAACTTCCCAGGAGCTCAGCGAGGTCCTTTCCCCATTGTTTTGGTGCCTCTGCAGGCACGCTGAAGGCAGTTCAACCTGGCGTAGGCACGAGTGCTATTTGTTTGTTTGGAGGGACGTTCTGCAAACAGCTGCTCTCCCTTTGCCTTTTTTAATATTTTAGGAATAACATCACATGTTAGGATTTCTCCCATAAACAGTTCTGCATGGAAAACTGTAGAAAAATATGAGATTTTGAATTTAGAACAAAGGCTTCCAAAAGCACAAACGAAGATGTCTGCGGACAGTCAGTTGTCAAAAAGAGGAAAGAATATTCAGTAATAAAGAAAATAGGTCATATGACAAGAATTAATAAAATGGCAGGTAAATGTCACCATCTCTAATAAATTTTAATTCCCCAGCATTGCATTTATCTCCTGTATTGACCTATTGCGATTCATGGACACATCCGCAGAGCGCGCCATTCAGTGCTCTGGTGGCCTGTAATGAATCCCTCTCTTTGGAAAATGAACAGATTTGTTTTGGTTTCTAGTTGTTATGCCCCTGTGAGCTCAGGCGTAGCTGCCGATGAATTCTGTCAACTGCAGAAGTTCTGCAGTTTATTTTATTTTTTGCTGTGGTAAACGTGTCGGCTCAATATTCCCACTTTCTTACGCCCGTAAAAGTTGCTCATGCCTTTTGGAGTAGCAGGTGTTCTGGCACCTGATACGTTGTGCTTTATCGGAGGGCCAGATAAAATATCCTACTGAAAGTGGTTGAAGTAGTTGTTTCTGTGGGTGAAAATTTATGGTATGCGCCCTGTGTAAGGCTGCAATTGAAGAGTTCTGAAATCATATAGCTTAATAAAAGGATGACAGGGGTTTTTTCCTGAAATATAGATGGTGTTTCCCATGAGCCTTTTAAACCTCAACTGATGTCATAAATACAAAGAGCAAGACTTAAGGACACTATTTCTGGTGACCTCTCCTAACACTGCTAAGCTTTTTCCAAGAGTTCAGCATTTAAGAGGTTATATTGGAGCAGAGGTTTTTTAATAGTGCTCTGAAGGTTACCATCCTTCTAAGCCTGTGGTTTTTGTCTATTAGTATCTTGTTTGGGCTGTTTTCAGTCTTGATCAGCACAAATAAATCACTGCAGCTTTCTGGCTCCCTCTCATCTTTAGGATTTTGGAGCGCTATGTCCAAGATCAGATTCCCGGTGCGACAGTCGTGGTGGAATCCATCGGTGCACGGAGGTTTGGGGATGGGTACTCTGAAGAGGACTACACCAAGTCTGACCTCATGGTCTACGCAATCGACCCACAAACAAACAGAGCTATAATGAGGAATGAACTTTTTAAGTAAGTGTATTATTTGTTGCTCTTCATATATTTCTATGGACTGTTTTGAAGCCTGTTGGTCTGTCTCTGTTAGCAAGTGGTTCAGCACAACAGGAACAGAAAAATCTGTTGAAGCAGTTTGTGCATGCCCCTAGACCTCCCCTCTCAGTTAGCAACTCGGGAGCTAACAACTTCACTAGGTTCAGTCCATTCCCTTCAGCTGAATGGCCCCAGTCACCGTGAGAGCTTGCAATACCTTTGGTCCTCCCTGTGGAGGAGCTTCCAGTTTAAATTCCTCTGAAGGAATTTACTTTCTATGTATCAAAACTTCTCTGAGATCTCCAGGCAAGGGCTTTGGTGCTCCAGTCATTGACCTTCAGGCTTCCTGCAGTTTCCATTTGGAGCATATCCCTTTCTCTTTTCTTTCTTGTGGAAGCTGAAGAAGAAAGGGAAGGGGAAGGAAGAGCGGTGGTTCACCCCTCGTCTGAAGCATAGACATCAGGGCATGGCACAGGTGTGCATCGACATCCAGGATATCAGTACTGCTCTCACTGGGCTGGGCGGACAGATCTGCGCGGGCCCATCCCACCAGCTGCTACAGGAGACAGGGAACAGCAGCAGACAGGCCACTTATATTCGCAATTTGACATCATTTTGCCTCTTCAATCGACTTCCAAATTAGCAGTTAAATTCCACTGTCACATAAAACATAAGAGGCGCTTTTTATTGACTGGTTATAGTCACAGTGTGTTGCCAGTGAATGGGCCAGCTCTGGTCACTGCAGCAGAGCGGTTTGATAGGGTGCCACTCTGCTGGGGCCTTTGCACCTTCGCAGAGGTCCAGTGGGACATTGCTCTGGCGTTCGGCTGCTTTGGGGGCCAGAGGCAACTCCACTCTCTGCGTGAATAAGAAGAGAAGCCAGAGATTACAGGGTTAAGGTAATGAAATTAAGATAGTCTATTTATGTGGGTTTTCTGAGTCATCACTAGCGGCAAGTAGGTTCTAAGACAAAATTAGTATCTCAACCCGTTCAGCTGCCGATGTATCAATGTGGCTGTAGAATCATTATGTTAGAAACTGTATTTTTGTGTTTCAGCGTTCTGCATATGATTCAAAACAACGAAAATGCAAATCAGGCTGCTCATCTAGAGCAGCCACTATCTTTTGGGGTTTTTTGCATGTGTTTCGCCTTTGTGTTTGCATTTTATCTTGGTAAAAACTAGATCAGAGTGTCCATGATGGTGTAAAGCAGCATGTCAGTCAGCAACCTAAAAAGCAAATGGCTGTGAGCCATCTCGGTGGACTGTCATTGAAAAGGGGCTTGTTCTCCCAGGGTCTTAATTTACTACCGATGAATTATAGCATACTAAAGCTCTGCATATATTTGGAGTTTATAGGCTGGAAAAGATCACTGTGATCAGTATGATCTAGTATAATAAAGACCATAGGAACTCCCAAGATTAATTCTGCTTTGAGCATGTCTTTCAGCAAAGCAACTGCTCAAGGAAATCCAGTCAGCTACAACCTCTGTTTTGTTATTGCAGGGTAATTATTTTTACTGTCAAAAATTAGAAAATTAGGCCTTTTTTCTTTTTTTTTTTTGTAGTTTGTCTAGATTCAGTCATAGAGTTTTATTATAACTTTGAGTTCTAGATGGAAGCATCCGGTTGGTGCTTTTAATTTCTGGGTCCCACCAAGGTCTAGGCTTACGATTACATCATCCTCTTAAATTTTTTTTCTTGAGAAGTTCCTCGACCTCTGTACTCTGGGCTATGTTTTAACTCTTTCAATCACTTACAGGTTTCTCTGAGCACTTCAGTCTTCCAGCATCACTTTCTGAACTAAGAATATAAAAATCAGATGCAGTTTAGCAGTGGTAGCTTTCAGGGAGGTGGCAATAAAGCCTCCTTCCTCCTAGGGGGCCATTTTTGTTTGTAGGTATCTCCAAGGTCATACAGTCTTTTTAGGTCTTGGTGATGTGCTGGGAGTTCGGGTTCACTTATCTGCCGACAGAGCTGCTGATTGTTCCCAGAATGGGGTCTCTGTGATTTTTTTTCTCCCATTTTCATTCAAGAGTGGAAGAGTAAATCACGGAAACCTGGCAGGAAGCCAGCAGAAATCCCTGATAGATAATCAATTTCCTTTCTTTCTGAGGAAAAGTGCTGGTAAATCTTCTTGCAGTGCTCCTGTAAGTGACTGTTGTACCCCAACCCACCCCCAAAAGTAGCCTCAGTGAAATGTATCCTACTGCCTTACACCCAGACTATATACTGATCCCTCTTTACCATTACTTTTCCACTTCTACAGTTTGTAAATTCATTAAGGTCTGTGTTTTCTTCCAGTCATAGCCAGTTTAGAGTACGGCCAAAGTGGTCAGAAAATGTGTCCCTCTTCATTTTGGTGCCTTTTGAAAATACAGGAATGTCTTTTTAGAAATGTTTGTGTGTCCGGTGAAATACACAGACTAGAACAATGTTAAGATAGGTTAAAAAAGCAGTTTTTTCAAATGTGAAGGGTGCCTGGTCTGCAAATGTATGGCGTATCGGCTTAGAAACAACCTCATTAAAATGCTCCATGTGCCTGCATGCTCAGCTTTTTTTTTTTTCTTCTTCTTTTTCCTCTTTTTTCTCTTCAAAAGCTTTTAAATATTTAAATGGGCAAAATCCCGAGGAATGCTTTCCTGGCTTTAGAGTAGAAGTGAGTAAGTGTCAACTGACTAAAGGAAGGAGAAAAATGAAGTGAGAGTTTTGTAGCCTGACATCTGAAGTTAACAAGTTTTCACTAGCAAGGGGGTGAATCTCAAGAGATTTGGCTCAGCTCAGGTGCCTACCCAAATCTAAAAGGAATTCCTTCTGTGACCATCTTTCCTGGAGTTTTGATCTTTAGAGGGATGGATCAATGTAATTCCCTCCCCAGTCACAGGACACAGTAGCAATGGTTGTCCCCTCATTGGGAAGGGATTGCCAAGAGTCACAACCATCCTCCTGCCAGCCAGGAATCTGCTCCGGATCCTGGCAGAAGAGATCAATAAGAGAAAGGTTCACTTAATAAACTTGATATAACAGGAGAAAGGTTAGAACATCCAAAAGAGATGGACCCCCTGTTTTTAAAATTTAATTAGCAATAAGGAATATAAACTTAGCCAAGGTATTTTCCAAGTGTTCAAAAATTTCATGATGTGTATAAAGGAGAGAGAACTGTACCAACAGCACAGATTTAGCACATGAAATCTGCCAGTTGTGATTTCAACACAACATACAAAATTATTGGGTATTGGAAGATACCTGTGGCTTTTCTTAAATGGGCTTTTTGGGAACACCCTGCTGTGTTTCTGCTTATGAAACCTAGTGGAGGCCCTGACTGTAACAGAGTTTATGTTAAACCTGACGCTGTCTGGAAACAATTATCTGCAAAGGTCTTTTAAGGAATGTAGGGGTGAGTTGAGGACAGGGTGGAGCAGAGCGACCTGTTCCCATTCGCAGGTGGAGGACTGCTGGCATACAGACAAACATCACAGGTAACTCATCCTGGTTGGTGCTGGCAGCCAGGCACAAGTCAGAGCAGTGTTGGGGTCCCAAAGGTGCTTGGCTTTACACTGGAGCTGGGAGGAAAGGATACTTAGGACAGGTAATGCCCATCAGCAGCTGAGCAAAGTCATACTCCTGGCCAGCCACAGAGCTGCATTTCTACAAGAAGTAACCGCCACTAAACCAAAGCTAATGTTTGAGGCTCCCACAATCACCCCTGGGAAATGTCGCGCCAAGCTGTCACGTCATGTCCAATGGTCATTAATGAAATGGAGATACAAGGAGATGCGGTGTGCTCTGGATGTGCTGGATTAATGCTGCTGGGCATGACAACAGCTCATGCACAGGCTGTGTCATACTCGCTACCAGGCTATTTTGAATGGGCTGCCTCACATCCAGAAGTCCCAGATGAGGAACCCAACCCCACATATTTGCGTTCAAGCAAAATGTTTGGCTAGAAAACTAAGACTTGATTTAGAAGTCATGGACATAACAGCCGTGCTGTGTTTGTCACTGCCAGCTGCAGAAACCCCATGTGTCTCTCAAGAAAGGCTGATTTTCCCCTGTCCTATACTTTGTAAGACTGATATGCAATGAGAGATACATACTTTTCCTTAAGACTGCTATGGCTGATTACCTGACATCTTTATTAATCAGGAATCTGTCTGGTTACACCATAAAATGTGTCTGAATAGTAACTGTGCTTTGTTACTTCCTCCCTCTACCACAAACTCCTAAAAGACTTTGAGGCCACTTAGATAATTTTACAGACTGAAATGATCGGCCTCCTTTTTTATCTTTTATATGAAAGAGGGTTTGATTTATTGGAGCATAAAAGCCAGTTGAATCCAGAATATTTCTCCTGCATGTATTAAGTGGAAAATGTCCACCATTAAAAATAAAATGCTTACCCTGTCTGAATCTTTTGCACAATGTGTCATGTTTCATCATGGAGTAAATGCGCACAGTTGAGTTACGAACCTGTTAAAATAGGGTTTGTCAAGAAAATGCTAACAGAATTTTAACTGAGAGATTGTTAAAATCAGCCAGAGGTTTAATGCTGTCCTACTTGAATGCTTTTGCCAACTCAGAGGACGTGTAACATGCACCAGTGACATCTAGCGTACAGCAAAAGAACTAGAGCTCGGTTTATGTCTTGTGAATCGTCATTGCAGGTCTTCAAGCTGTGAAAAGGGATTTTTGCTCAAATACCAAGAAAATGTTTTGTGGAAGAAATCAAATAATTTGTTGTGAAAATCAGCAGAGGGTACTACAAAGGGAAATTATTCTTCAAAATGCCGTGGGTTGCTTTTTGTGAGAGTGTGGGTCTGTGAATGAGCAACCTCTGCTGCTCTTTGAAGTTAGTATTGTGAAACCAGCACCATTTCATCAGTCGGGATGACTTGTTCTGAGTGTTATGAGATCCTGCTAGTACGTTACACGCACAGATCAGAGTGCATTTTCCCCAAAGTTCAAAAAAAACCCAGGGACAAACGATGCGATCAGGGTTTATCGGTAAATTATTTTGAGAGGAAATCATTGTAAAAAATCAACACCCTTTAAGAAATCGTCTTTTAGGAGTGTAATTTGTGTCTCATGATCAGACTAAGGAAACAAAAGCTATTTCAGACTTTCTTTAGACATTCAGAGTTTATATGCAGAATCCTTTCAGAATACTTTTTTAGCTGTTGGTTTTGTGGGTTTTGTTGTCTCAGCACTTTTCACTTGACTATCTTTCTCCAGGATGGCCACTGTACATGTAGGGTCTGGGGCTCTGCTATAGCCAAGAGCCAGTAGGATCCTCCTCCGTGCTAATGGGTGCGTCCTACTTTGGTCTGTATCGCAGGAGCCTGCTACTTGGCATCTAGTGAGACAGTCAATCCTCATTTCAGAAGTGATCCAAGAATTTTTATTTTCCTTTGGAAGTTAAAGCCTTGGCCAATGTATTTTTTTTGAGATAAAGCCTTGGCCTAAATCTTTTTTTCAAACTCCTAAATTAAGTTTCTTTAACAAATAGACTGTTTGCTGTCAAAAAGTCATCCAACAGAAAATTTTCCATCATATGGGAAATGAGGTCATGTGATTAGGATTTACATTTGGCTACCTGTCTTTAAACTGCCAATTATCAGATCAGATATTGAACTTCTTCCACTGCATTTGCTTTTTCAGAGACTGATCCAGTCCTTTGCTTGGTAACTATGTTTTTGCAAGTTCCTCTCAAAGGTGATGCACAAACGGAAGACAGACGTTATTATAGGTTGCAAGCAGTGACAGCGCAGCGCATGGTTCCTGATTAGCTAATACCCTAGTTTTGCCTAGGATCTAACTCTGTCTTAACAGTGTGCCTTGAGGCCTACCTGAAGCCAGCGTTTTTCTGATAGCCTATTGTTCCTGTAAGTAGTAACGTTAGTCAAGGTTGTTCCAGTATCTGGCAGTGTTTGGAGAACCCCTGAAGGTTAAATTACAGTTTATTATAAGCATTTAGTGCTTTTCCTTTTAGAAGAGGGGTGACACTCCAGAAGAACCGGCCTGCATCTTGTCACAAAAAGATAAAGAGGAGGCAGTTTACAGTTATCTCCATTTGTCATCTTCTGTGACCTCCAATTAGACTTTTAAGGAAACAAGTAAGTGACGATGATGCAGCATTTCCTAAAACGTTGTGGTTTTCCTTGTTACAATTCTCCTGCATCTCTCAGGGAAGTGGCTACAGATGCCACCCAAAAATTGCCACGATGGAGAGGATGCTGTCAGATAGCCTGAAGCCTCAGCACTGTGCCAAACGTTGAGAGGGCACATCTTCAGCCACTCTGATGTTCCCTCCCTCTGGAGATGAGTCCGTCTGATCATTGTCCCTCTGTGTTTCCCTCTTGCCATCAGTCACGCTATAAGAGGAAAGTCTTACTCAAATAATTCAATACAGCACTACTATCTAAGAAAATAGCAGAGACACGGAGGCGAACGAGGCAGAGCAGATGTGAGAATGAGGTTCAGAATTGAAGCCACTGGGGGGAAGGGAGCAGGGATTAATAAACCCATAGGTTTTCCAAATCCCTTTTCTTTTTAATACTGACAGGGAAGTCAAAAAGGAGCCAACTGTAGGCTATCCTTCCAGCTGAGGAATTTCTCTAGGAAGCTGAGGAGAGTCCTCTAAAAATTACCTGCTTTTAGAGTAGCATCAGATTGATCTTTAGGCCAAAGTGTTCTTTAGGGGTGTGTGCAGGAGAGTTAGTTAATCCTCTGCAACAGACCACTGAAGGAAAAAGCACAAAGCAAGCCATTTGCCATGCTGCTCTCAATGGCGCGGAGAACTTTTTGCCCCTATAAATTAGTATAAGCTTCAGCTCACCTCTCCTTTTCGGTGTTTAAACTCTGTTCCAGTATTAAGTACATTGGAATTATTACTGACATAGGGATTACAGGGAATTACTAATATTCTTAAGCACATAAAGAAGTAGTATGTACTTTATCAGACCATAGCCATTAAGCCAACTATGCAGGAATTCAAACACAGTTAATTAACTTGGCTGTAATAGTCTTCTTTTGTGACGTTGAAGGTTCCTGGATGGCAAACTGCTGGATATCAATAAAGAGTTTCAGCCGTACCTGGGGCAGGGAGGACGCATCCTGGAGATCCGCACCCCAGATGTGGTAGCGAATGTCAAGAAGCAGGCGCAAGCCGTAGGCTACACGGAAGGCGCATTACTTGCTCTAGCCGTCATAATCATCCTTTGCTGTATGCCAGCTATTTTAATAGTTATGGTCAGCTACAGACAGTAAGTACTCCTCCTCCTTTTTGTGGTAGCAGCGTTGTAGTAGGGATGCTGCATTTCGTAGCAGAACTGCTTTGAAAATTATCCTTCATTGCAAGGAAATTATTATGCAGGGAAATATTTTTCATTTCCCTCTCACCACAAGAGTCGTTCAATGCTTGTGCATGAAAAGAGAAAATGCACGGGAAGTGCATTGTGCTGTATTTTCTAAAGCTGTGGTGCAGTAACTGTTTTAGAGTACATGTCGAAACACAAGATCAAAAGCCGGATGTTTGAATCACAAGTGTAGATTCAGAGATGAAGTCCATGCCAAAAAAAAAAAAAACTAAAAGGAAAAAGGTGCTGTTTCAATAAATGAATCAAAAATGAAATTTTGCTCAGGCAAAATAAGAGGACTCAACTGTTTTTGTTTAAATCATAAATCTAGAGAGCAAGTCTGATGAGGAGCGGCTGAGGGAGCGGGGGGGGTTTAGCCTGGAGAAGAGGGGGCTGAGGGGAGCCCTTCTCGCTCTCTGCAGCTGCCTGAGAGGGGCTGGAGTGAGGGGGGGGGTTGGTCTCTGCTCCCAAGTCACCAGTGACAGGATGAGAGGGAACGGCCTCAAGCTGCGCCAGGGGAGGTTTAGGTTGGATATTAGGAAAAATTTCTTTACTGAAAGGGCGGTCAGGCATTGGAACAGGCTGCCCAGGGAGGTGGGGGAGTCACCATCCCTGGGGGTATTTAAAAGTCGTGTAAACTGGGCACTTTGGGTCATGGTAGTGTTGGGTTGGCGGTTGGACTTGATGATCCTAGAGGTCTTTTCCAACCTTAATTATTCTACGATTCTACAAAATACTCAGTTATATTTTTTCCCTATCTGTATGCTGCTTAATTGCAAATGTTTCACGAAGAATTGATTTTATGCCATTTTAGCACTATATAAAGCAGCATACACCAGAAAGAACCTTCTTGGTATTTTCACTCACCTCTTGTAGACTCAAGAGGTTTAAGTAATTGGGCTTATATACTAATTAAAGGATCAACATTACCAACAAGTTCCTCCCAACTGAGCCTTTTCAGGTCCACTCATATTTAAAATCAATGCATTTGGACTTAAAGGCTGTCTATTTATTCTTTAATTTCTTCTCATGAAAGATTTCTAATTCCACATGCATGCTCTGAGCATAATATGCCCTCATTATGGAAAACCTGTGCTCCACAGGACCGTGTAAGGAAGGAGTTCCCAGAGCCCTGATGGATTTTTTTGTTTGTTTTTCTTTTCTGTTTGTTTTGTTTCTACAAAAAAAAAAATGCTTTGGCATCTGCTCCCTTCGTTGTGTTAAGGGCAATGAAGCGTCAGTGCCTCTGCAGACTCCTGCTGCATCGGTCTGTGAGAGGAGAGGCCACGGAAGAGCTGATATACATGTATTACATTAAAGCAGTTACAATCTCAGTGTTGCAATAGATGTAGTGAGGTACAATATGCCAGGTGAGCTTTAAACTGTGCATTTTTCCTTTCTACGCTGCAGATAGGAGTTAGCAAAGCACTGTGTTAGTCACCATTTAAGAAGCATAGCCTACATGAAAAAACAGCACGCTCCTTAGTGACATCAGAAAAATAGCCAAGGATAACCGCTTCTTGATGGTTACTGCACGTTCTTTGGATTATAGTTACATCCAAGTTTCTCCAAACGATTTGGCCCAAAATAAGTCTTTCCAAGGAGTTTGAAAGAGCTTGACAAACTGCTGCGCCTTTGGGATGGCAGTGCAGCTCAAAGCTGCTTTACTTCTCCCAAAATTGTATACAAAATTTCCTTCAGTGAAGCACTACTGAACTGGCTCAACTTACAATTAGTTTCTTACTGTTGTTATCTGAATTGTCTGTTTCTTTAAGAAACCTGATAGCACTATTCTTCCTTGACATCTGTTAGATTATCAAAAGATTAACAATCTCTTTTAAGAGCTTTAAGGAACCCACCTAACGTCATTTCATCAAAAAAAATCCCATTTTTGTTGTCTGGAAGCATGACTTGGAGTTGGATTTATCGCACAGTAATGTGCATAAACTATACTTTTATGAAAAGTGTATCACTGAAGAGTGCCAAAGAAAATAAAAGGAATTTTAGTGTTAATATCAATACCAAAAGCTCTCCTGAGCCTTATGGTTTGTTTTTGCATTACAGCCTTTTTCCTCCTTTTCCAAAGCAGTTTCAGCATTTTTCCTGGTAACATTCTGGCAAATCAGGTGCTCCAGTCTGCCACTGAGTGTAGAGTTTATAGCGGGATAAATGTAACTGTCACACTCACAGCACATATAATGGAAATGTTAAGATTTTCTCACTGTTAAAACTTCTTACGTGCGGTAGGTCTGTTTTCGAGTGCTTTCCAGATCAGTGATCAGTGTACTGAATTTTGTCAAAATAACAGTTACTGAAAACTCATTTGACTTATAAAATTACCCCTGTCAAAGTGCAGCTCAGTGCCTACATTTATGACTCGTAAACAAGCCAGAAACTATTATTATTCTTTTCTGTTAACCAGCGTCTTTGAAATACACAACCCCAGAAGGTAGCTATAAATAATATATTATTTGCTAATCACAAAAGACCGGAATCTTCTAAATAAAACCAAAAATAATACTACTTCACTATTGAAGATGTTTTCTATAGCATTCTTGAAATATGTTAAAATGAGAAAACAGTTATAAAAATGCCCCCCCAATTGTCTACCTGTTAAAGAAGTATCGCGAGGTATATTCCTGGTTTCATTACTTATTCCTTCCTGCGCGCGTGCGAGGGAGTTAATTTCTGTCAGCCCAAAGCAGTTTCCCCTGCTGTAATTCCTGTTTATGCTGACTGCAAAATTGTTTCAGGAGTATCACAAAGAGCACCTAAACACTGCTCAGCTCTGGAAAGTATGATTCTTTAAACATGTCATTAATTCTGTAATTTTATGTGTGGAATAATTAAGCAGCATCTAGTTTATTACTCCTATTAGGTTTGCTGTTTAGGACAATTGTTGCAACCAGAATTCATTTAACCTTCCTTTTTATCTCTTTATCTTTTTTTGCATAACAAAACAGATTCAAAGAGTAAGTACTTCTTTTCAGCTTTGTTTCTAACAGATTGCATAGGAATACTGACAGCCTACCAGTCTTTATTTTTAAGAAGAAAGGGTACCTGATATTTAGTAAGAGTTACTTCCTATACTCCAACTCGTTCCTGAACATGTTGTGTGCGAGGTTAAAAGTTACTTATTCAGCTACTCCGTATATTTTATTATCGCTGGGTAGCACACGTTAAAGATACCGTGGTTCAGGGCACCGCCTGTTTACTGCAGGGGAAAAAGTAAATATTTCCATGTGTGCGGGATTCCTCCAGCAAGCGGGCGCATGGCAGGCTAGAGTGCTTGGAGAGCTTTCCCTGAAAAGGGTCAGGTGTCGACCACCCTCGAAACCAAAGCGAGGCGGATCAGTCATGTCACCTCCGTGGTGATGCTGCCCCAGTTACACAGGAGAGACAACAGGCTTTGTTTTCCAGATAGAAAATAGACATTTGTTTCACAGTGGAAATACTTTTTCCAGGAAAACTGTTCACTGAGACAGAAATTTCCCAGCCAACTCTGATGAGAGGAGAGTTGTAAGTGATAACGTAAACTTTGCCAGAGGCTTCTTTTTGTGTTTAAAATTCCAGTTTCTTGGCACTTGAATGAAGCGCACGCCCGAAGAGCTTACTCCCTCCGCTGCTCTTGGGCAGCCAGAACAGATAAGCCTCCTAATGAGAGCAGTGGCAAAGCTAGCACGTACCTTATTTCCTGGGAAAGACCTCCTGTGGCAGTGACGTACTGCTGGTCAGGTCTCTGTCCAGGGGGAGCTCTGGGATTCCAAGAGAGGACAGGTAACGGAGAGCTGGAAAAGCCAGGAAAAGGTTACCATGTTATTACTTTTCTTTGAAGACGACAAAATGCAGGAACGCTTTGAAAACCGCAGGAAAAAACATTGGAAACTTTACATCTTGGCTTATGTTAGGGTATAGAGTGTTTCTAATGGTATTTCTCCTTCCTTACGTGGCTTACCAAAGGCGACAGGCTGAATGTGCAAAGACTGCGAGAATCCAGATGGCTTTACCAGCAGGCAAACCAGCAAGCACCGCTGCCAATAACCTCTATGAAGAGCTTGGCGACAGCACCATGTGAGTATTCCTTGTGATACGTCAATAGAGTTGCTAGTGACCAAAGCTGTGATTCACTTTCCAGGGATATTGCTTCCTGCAGTCTGTGTCAAAAGCTCTTTTCTTCATGAAGGGGGTCTTTCTCCAGCTGCTTGGGGTTCTCAAACATCCAGAAAATAAATAGGATGGCTCGTTAAGGAGAAAAAACCCAATGTAACCTGCTAATGGGGAGGGCTTGTAGCACATGGGGGAATATTTAACAGGTTTTAAGTTGGCAAAAAGCAGGCTATAACCAGATGGTTTTTTTCTAGAGCAAGAGCCTACAGCAGGCCATTGCGACCAGGACGAGCCAGGACTGGGCTCGTTTAGTGCCTTTGCAAATCCAGGCCAGCATGCCATGTTTTTCAAAGCTGTTGGCTAAATACATCCAATAAAATCACTGCCCCAAAGTCCCCATTTGCTGTAGTAAGAAATATTCTGTTGGGTAAAGTCAGGTTTTTTGCTCTAAATTTGAAACTGTTTGGATATTGAAATTACAGATAAAGGAACTGTCAAAGTAGAGAAACCACTGGCATTCAATAAATATATCTTTTACCTATTATATGCTCGTAAAACAGTAATAGTGCAAAGATGCCTATGTTTTCATGAGTCCATAAATCTGAAGTTTATGGTCTCCAACAACAATTTAATTCTCAGTACGAGAATATTACAGCAGAGAATAGGCAATTAATATCTCTTTCATATCGGTGGGGTTTGTTGATAAGCTTGCCATGCTCACTCATCTACTTTTATATTTTAAAACCAAGTAATGCTGAAGAGCACAGCGTTAATACGTTTGGAGGCAGGGAGAGAGCGAGCTGCTGGTGGCAGTGTTGAGGATTGCCCAACTTCTTTCTGCTCTGTTTTCAACTATTATTTGTTTTGCTGAGAAATTTGGCGTTTTACAGATGCTGTGGTTGAGTTCATAAAACGTTAAGGAAGCATGAGAAAGCGTAACACTGCTGCTTTAACGCTTGGCCATCTGAATGTGCTCTCTGTGTTTGAAATAATTCCAGAGCTTGAGCTTTTCTTTGTAAATAGAGGAGCTGTACTTGAAGGGAGAATAGCTTCTCCTAACTGTTGCATTGCCTCCCATGCCTTTTGCCTTTGTGAAGTGTTACCGCTCGGGCAGGGAGGGAGGAAAAACGTATGTTCGGCAGTAGCTTGCAGTTGCATTTTTGAATGTGAGCACTTCTGCTTGTGAACCACATGAGATCACATCTATACACTTACATGTATACAGTGAGGTGCTCTAAAGGATAAAATCCCTGTTTCTTTTGCATTTACCTAAATTTCTACTGAAATTAGTTACTTTCTTCTACTACTTTTACTGGCAGTGATATAAAGCTGATTATCTGTGGGAACTGGCTATCCCAGTGGATGAACCTGCATTTTGTACTGATGAATACCTCCTGCTAAACCCAGAACAATCCTTGCTGTGTTGGGTTTTTCCCTGCACGGATTTTTTCTTTACGTTTTAGTACTGCAACATACAGGTGCAAATTTACAGATTTGCCGTTTTGACTTTGCGGCTTAGATTTCTGTTCATTTTGACTACAAATAGGTTCCAGTGCACCGGAAAAGATGCCATATCTACACATATCCATGATGCTAAGGAACTGATTAAACATAAAACTAGAAAAAATACTTATAAAATACATTAAAATCCTTAGGACTTTAGAGAAAATAACATGCTTTAATCAAAACAATTACAAATTATCTTTTTTTTCTGTCAAATAGTTGATTTGAAGATACTGGTGTGCCTTAGGAGATTATTCTTCAGAAGATATCTTTTCTTAATATTTTTCATGAATTGTAGTACAATGTTTCCTGTCTGTTGTTGTCCTAAGACAGTCATCTTCCATTTGCAGTGCTGCCTTGTGTCTTGTTTTCTTAATTTGGTATTTATAGCAAATGAAATGGAACTAAGCTCTTTAGTTTTAAATCTGCCTTGTCTCATAATTTTTGTTTTTCTCTGTCTTTGGATACATAGGCATCAGTAAGTAAGCTCATTTCATTGTCCTAATATTTGTAGCTAGTAGAAATGCTAGTTAATTTGCCTTTCAGTAATTCCCATTAAACCTTGCAATCTGAAATTCATATTTTATTTGTCCATTGATCAAGTACAGGAAAGACATTTACTGTGAAGTTTCAATACTTCTATGCTTCTTTATCCTTTTCTTGGAAGTAGAGAAGTAGTATGATTGCTGAACTTGAATGATATTATTTCTAAAGCCAAATAGTCCTACTACCTTAAAAAAACCAAACAAAACCGACACTGAGGTGTTGCTTTCAGTTTGTGGACTTAAGATCTCACAATTGGATGCAAGCGAAGTCTTTCTTGCCTGCTATTTACAATTCCTTGCAAGGCAGGTACTTTTCTTTCAATTTACAGAAATGCGCTTCAAACTGGTGAGCAGATGTTTCTCATTGATTAAAGTACCTATACGTAAACAGAAAAAGGATGCAGGATAACCTCATCGTTGAGAGGCGTCGTGTGAAGTGAGGAAGGAACTGAGAAGCTTTAGAAATAATCTGTTCCAGTAGCATAAAGGTTGTGTCATCTTGCATGAGCCTTCTACTGGAGGGCTTCCTTCAAGTTCAGAATCATTTCTTTCTCTTGCTTCTAATTTGACTGAGGGTAGTTGACCAACCTCAAAGTACGCTGCTTTAGAATAACGGGTCAGTTTACTATTAGTGTGAAATCAATTATTTTTCATACAGTTAGATTCTGCCCGAAGGCAGGCCTTGGGCGTGCTGTGTTCCGGAGAACTGCAGTGCTCGGGGAGGGTTTAGTCACTGGTGTAACCCTTCGTGGCTTTGCTGGGTGTTATCTGCAAACGGGAGTGATCCCTGCGCTCTGTGCAGAGCCTTCGCTGGGTCCTCTCAGGTCCCTGTGCCCTTTAGGCGGCTGTAGCTCCTCTGTGTGGGTGACCCCCGCAAGCAAAACGGGAGACAAAAGTTAAGCAGCAAATGTGATTCGTTACTAAACACAGGCCTTCAGGGGACTTCTACATATTAAATAACATAGAGGAGATTTAATATCTCCTAATTAACTCCTATCCAGTATCTAGTTATTTAAATTTCTCTTCTGGTTTTGCTAGGGAATATTTAACCACCAGAGGTTAAATTTGCATTAATTTGTATTTGGTAATATTTTCTGATATGTGGAAAAGCAACACCAAAGAAGAGGGAACAATCTGACCAAGAGGTCTAAAACTTCATCTTCCAGCATTCCTGTAATTAAGTAAAACGCAATTTTTCCCCTATTCCTTTTGTTAATATAGCCTAACCCTTTTTTATCTAAATTCTAAAGAATACGACTCAAATTTTGTTAGAGACAAGATTTAAGATTTTTAACATAGAAGGGTGTTTTTTTTTTTTAAATATCGGGCAGTTCTAAGGTGCTACAAATAGTTTTATATGTTTGGTTTTTTGTTGGGGTTTTTTTGTGTGTGTGTAGAAGTCATTGGTACTCATGCTATACTTAAGCTGCAGTTGCTTAACTGCAGAAAACAGGAAGGTTTTAAGTATGGCATTTAAAACGTATTTTCGAACTCTGCCAGTATTAGGCAGAGGTAGTGAAGCTATAAGTGAATTGTACAACAGTGGAATGCAATCTTTATACCCCGTTTCTAACATAATGTCCCCATGTACCATCATATTCTCACCCTATCCTGCCTTACAGATAAATTTAATATTTCAGAGAGCTTTTTAGAGTAGGTATCCTTTTTAAGACTGGTTTTGGGGTGGGTTTTTTGCATCCCTGTGCCAGATGGCACATGTGTGTAGTTACAATAAGTTTGCATATGGCAGCGATGGAAATGTGTTTTGACTCAGTCTCATTGCTGAGGAGGGTAATCTTCTCTTTGAAAGGATAAGGGTTTTGGCTTTAGCTCTGTCAGATGTTGGCCAATATCTTAAATTTGCCACAGGCTGGGGGGAGAGAAGTTTATTTTCAGCCTCAGGTATTCAGGCATTATTTAAAATAGGGCTCTAAAGGCACACTTTTCTAGCTGGTAGTTTGGGGATATTGATTTTAAAATACTGCTTATCTTACAATCTCCTCAGAAGTTTGTGGTATTAAAAATACTTGAGGAAGGTAGGTTAATGAGGCACTCAGAGGGCCTAGATGACTTCCAGAAAATGGTGAGACTTTTGGGGGTAGAAATTCAGTGCAGTCCAACTGCAGGGGTTTTTCACTCACATTAACGTGGTGCAGAGGTGAAATTCATACACGTACTGATATTTCTGCATCAGTGTATGTATTGTAGATGCAAGAAACAATGCCCAGCTTGGTAATCCTTTAAGAGTCAGTGTCAGGAGAATGGTCTCAGTACAACGTGCATCTCAGCTGACTGGCTTCAGCTCCTGTTGGCCACCTCACAGAGACCCTACAGATCTATGCTTCAGGTGTGCTTGGGTACACCCCTGCCTCCTCCCGCGGCCACAGCTTCAGGCTCGCACTCGGCTCGAACCATAGTTCTAATTTTGTCTGTGGCCAGTCCTTAAAAAGTGCAGGCACACTTAAACACTTGCCTAATCATACATGTTTTTTATAGAATAGCAGAGTTTTGAGGCACAATTATAGAATACAATGAACATAAAGATCCCTGTGAATATTCTGTGTTGGCTGTGTGCAGCGTGGCATAGTGCCGCTGCTGTTTGAACGACAGAGACACAATTATACATACATACAGTATACATATCATGAGTCCATATTATCTCATAGAGAAACTATCACATAACTACGTAGCATTGATGTTTTGTGTCACTGGGGAGATAGTGTATGGTTTTGACTGATACTTTTGAAATCTAAGGGTTTTTTTAAAGAGGTTCACTTATTTTTGAACTTGCTGGGTAGCTGAAAACTTGTTGTGATTTTTCTTCCTCCTCAAGTCCTTCTCCCCTAAAGAAGATGTAAAAGTAAATGTCTTGCCCAGTAGTCTAGTAAATGTGGTCTTTCTGTTGAATAGTAGTAGTTTGCTAGAAGTAATTTAATGGCTCTGATTCATATCATAAGTTCTTTTTTTCTCTCTCATAAGTATCTATGTCCATGCATGTTTCCTCACACGTGATTATCTTCTTTTCTTTCAAGTCTTTTTCTTCTCTACCATTTCCAACAAAGCAGGGGAAAAAAGTCAGTCTTAGAAGAAGGAGACCGTCAGAGAGTTATAAGCAGCTTTGCTTCCCGTGCTATTGAGGCTCACAAGCAATCTAATATCAATGGATCATTGAACAATAATCTCCCCAAATCTTCAAGTAACATTACTTTTTTATCTGATGAGAACCCATTAACTACACAAAACCCCTTATATGTGGAAGGTGTCACTCCAAGTCCCACTGCTGCTGGGTTTCTACGGAAAAGAAACGATACTCTAGATACTCTTTCTCCTTCAAGACTAGTCTTGAGAGATGCCTCTTTGGGAGGCAGTCACCGTGCATGGACGGTACCAACGCACGTTACTAAAAGACATGCGCCTGGTTCTCTGAGTAGGCCAGTTATCATGGACCCCATTCAGTGGCAACAGGAGAGGCTCAAAGCAGAGAATGAAGGGACTGAAAATCAACAGAGCACTGCTGATATTAGCAGTCCACTATTTCAGAAAACAAGTGGCCCCAAGTTGACCGTAAAAGAGAAAGCAAGACAGTTTGAGCAGCAGGCTTTGCAGGAAATGAAGCAAGTGAAGTCTCCTGATGTGAAATCCATCCGATCGCCAACGCACAGCACCTGTTTCCGAGAAGGAGAGACCGTGCTAGAGCAGTCTCCTAAAAGTGCGGTTGCTTCTCCTTGCCTTCGCTCTTCTCCTCTGTCCTCTCCAACGCCCTGTGCTGAAGTAGTTGAACCAGAGGCCTCTGCGGTCCCCTCTGTAATCATCACTCACCACGACTATCCTGAAGAACTTTCTCCTCCACCAACTCGCAAACCAACTCCTCCGTCTTTTAGGATAAAGAAATCAGTTTGCCAAAGTTTTCTAGCTCCACAGAGCAAAGGAGTTACAGAAAGCATTCCAGATCCGCCTAAAATTCCCCCACCCCCACCTCCACAGCTGCCACCTCCACCACCACCTCCATCCCCTCCTCAGTTGCCACCACATCTTCCGCCTCTGCCTGCAGTTTCTCTTTCTTCTTCTTCATCTCCTCTTAGCACCCAGCACCGATCCCCTGCCAAGCATTCAAAATCCCCTGCCAAACAGCCAGCTGTACCAGCACCGGCCACGGTGCCAGAGCCTCCTCCCGGTAGGGAGCTGAAAGGTATTCTTAAAAACATTCAGAATTTAGCAGCGATTGAAAAGTCTGTGGCCAACATGTACAGCCAAATAGACAAAAACCACGTTCTGCCCAAGCACGTTTCTAAGCTCAAACCGGTTGCGACACCAGAGCTGCCAACGCCAGAAGCTGTGGCTGAGCACAACCAGCAGAATGGCAACTTGAGCTGTGTTGTGGAGGAGCTTGAGAAACGCTTTCCGTCTCAGTCGACAGCACTGTAATATTTACAGTTGGATGTTTTCTGCATGTAACATTTTGAGATAACTCTAATGCAGCACATGGTATCTGCCTCAGACTCTAGAAATTCAGACTTGTTCCCTTTCTCTGCTGTGTATCACTACTTATTCAGTCCTAATCCCAAAATCGTGAGACATTGTCTTTCCCGCTCGCTCGGAAATTTGTAATGTATAATAATGCTACAAGTTGTTTTCTCAGAGCTACGTCTTACTGTTCTATGATGCTGGTTCTTAGCCTGTGTACCAAAAAATTCTTGGGGAAAACTGTCTATTTTCACCCAAGGATCAGTCATAGACGGCAGAGGGCTTGATACTGCTTTATGTTAAGCAGCCTTCGCTGTAGGTAGCATCACTAAGCTGAGTGATTTTTCTGCAGCTGTAATTGGAATCTCTTGCTTTGCCCATAAAATGAACCACCTGGGAGGAATCTTACTGTCAGATATTGGATGTCAAAGAAAGCAAGTACTGGTAGTAAGCAGGCTCAGCACTAGTGAGCCGGAGTTATCGCAGTAATGCATCACCATTCTGTGGGAGATGATGCAGCGCTCTGCCACGCTGGCATGCTTGCTTTCAGCTCATGTCTGCATCTCAAGGCAGAAGAAGGGTTTTGTCTTGACTTGTCCGGAAACCTAGTTGTCTTCCCTCCTGTTACCTGTTCTCTGCCTTCCATTGCATCTTTTTGTATTGTAACTGCATGCTAAAATTTTTTATTTTGTACATTTCTCTAACGTGCAAAGCATTTGTTTGGTTTTTATTTTGCGTGTGCATGTTGTTGGCGTCTCTCTTCAACTTTCACGCTAGTTTGCCATGAGCTTTACAGCTGAAACATCTCACTTAAATTGTAATAAAGTCACCCTGATTAGTGTCACCAAGTGAAGAGTTTTCATGCACTTGAAAAAAAATCCATGTAGTATGGATTTACTTACTGGCTTTTTTGCTCGCAGTCACCTAAATTAGACCTTTACATTAATTCTGTCAATTATAGAAATTAGCTTGTCCTTTGAAAAAGAAATGGTAAGTAAAAGCAATTTTGGCATTTAAATGAACGTTAGTTTGGTTCAACTTGCAAGTTTCCTTTTAGTCTTTTGCCAAAAATCAAAATAGTTGTGTTTATAAAATGACATTTTTTAAAAACATATCGGGAAAGGCAAATATTACATAAATAAGGAAATCTAAAAACCCAGTTCAGTATCAAATGTTGTGATTCTGAGCAAAAAGGCAATTAATTATTTATCAGACTGTCTAGAGAAATTCAGCCTCTCCATTGTGCTTGGCTTTTTCTCTTTTCTCTTTTTTTTTTTTTTAAATCTGCAGTTAGGACATGTATGGATGCTTCAGTCGGAAACTGCTGAAGGTAGTTTCTCTTTCTTTGTCCCAGAACCAAACTCCGTGAACTCCATCACTCCAGTTTTGCTGATACATTAGAATTTTTCTTTGCTTAAAACTCTTGTTGGGCTAGACTATCGTTCCAGGACACGTATAGTAGTGAAACGTGTGAGGGGAAGGACTACCGCTCACAGTATTTTTGCTGTGACAGAATCTGTATGATTTATGAGCTGCACGCACATAGAATACCTGCCAATGATGTGAAATGCTCCAAGAGTGGCACCACCGGAGCACCAGCAGCAAATTGCCGAGGTTCAGCAGCTATTAGGCAGCAGAACTTTTAAGAGCCAGAATCAGAAGGTGACTTACATGTGTACTTGCTTCTGTGTGTCTGCCATGGTCCAGGCGTGGAGACAGCGGGGCAGTGGAAAGTTTGCAGAGATGAGCGTGAGAAATTATTGTGCTAAGCACGGTCAGAGTGGATCAACTTGAATTTAAGTATCCAGATCCCACTTCAGGGCTTGCAGACCCATAACAGATGCTTTTGTGAGGTTCATTACATCACTAGTGAAATATTAGACAAATATGACCTAACTTTGCAGAGTGTGGTGTCACGCAGCAAAGCTGCAGGTGTTTATTCATCCACAGCATAAACTCCAAAGGTTTTATTCACCACAATTATTTGTGGCATTCCTTAAGCAGAAAGAATGGGCATCACACAGGAGCTCCTTTTAAAATATTTAGTTTCATCAGTCTCAGAAGAGTCTGTGGGGGTCATGGTAATCAGCCCTTCATTAAGGAGGAACACCTTCTTTCTCCTTCTGGAAACCTTTATTAAGTTGGAAAGTTTACAAAACCTAGTTTCATTCTGTCTGGAGTTAATGCAACCTTTGGTCTCCTGCCGGTTTTTTGAATAGTCTTTCTTTAAAAAAATCATTTTATTAGACCGGGAAAGAAACTGTACCAATAGCATGTATTTTTAACCTAACTCAGGGAAGGTCTGTCCCATTGAGATGCCCGGATGCTGCTGCAGTTCTGCAGCACTACAAAGTATAACGACCAATGTATTAGTTGGTAAGAAGTTGAGTATATATAAGCTGATTGGCCCCTTTTCAGGTTGTCTGATTTGGTTAAGGACGGTCAGATGTAATCCGGGATATATCTCCCATCCTTTTGTCATCAGCTTGACTGGGTTGAGCTGTGAGCGGGAGCAGAGATTGCGCCAGTGGAGAGCGCTTCTTTGCATACCCATTTGCAAAGCTGAAATGGAGCAGTGGCCTGTCATTACTCATCTCCCTCCCAGGTTCTTTCACCTCAGTTCCAGCTATGAACTGCAGGGAAACCTCCGTTTTAAAAGTCAGGGCAAACTAATAAGCAGTTGCCTCCTCTGAGTGCTATCTGTAATATTTGGGGTTTATGATGCTTTTGCTTTTAACATGAAAACAAAGTATGAAATAGCAAATGCCGGCTGGGATGCCTGTAATTGGGAAAAACGTGGCTCTAGGCAAATCACAGTTCCTTTAACCTTTGTTAGCAGTGCAGACCTGTGAAAGGTCGGTGCATTTTGTATATGCAAACCCATCCTTGTTCTTTCACGTTAAGTTCGAGAATTGTATATTAGCTGTTATCTTATCCTACATCATCATAGGCACTGTGGCCTTGCTTCCCGTTTTCTGTTGAAGATTTCCCTCCGACTGCAGTGAAGTCTAGCTGATGATGTTTATCCGGAAGCAATTCCTCCCTGGGTGGAGAGCTTTAATTCCTTCCTGGCAACAAATGATGGTGGTTTGACCTTTGCCTTTCTGTCAGAATAGATCCTTGTGCTGTATTGAGTGAATGGGAGTTTTTTTGTGTTTTGGGGGCTTTAAGCACGGCCACACAAAACTATGAGAGAAGTATAAGCATCTCTCAAATCATAGCGTGGTGCTATTTTTAAGAAAATTGAATTCCAAATTGAATAAGAATTACTTATATTATGCTTTTAATCTGCAATATAGTGATTACTCGAGAGCAATTAAGAGTAATAGGCTTACTTATCCTCTGTTCAACACAAGACCTTCTTTATCTGAAGATTGTTGTAGGCAATGTGGAAACTAAATAGCGTTCCTCAAGCGGGCTTTGGAAAGTCACAGATCATCTTTTGATGATAAATCTTCATTTGAGTTGTTCATTAAGTTTATATTCTGTGGGCAACAGCATTAATTTAATGCTGATAATCAATTCCATGTGCTGAATATTAATAGAAGACTTCATAGATGGTGATATTAAAGAATTAAAAGGACTTCTACTCTGCTCTTTATTGTTTACTCAAGTGTAATTAAAGAAATTCCCCAGAATGCTTTCTGTGTACTAGGTTAAGCTCAACATAATTTTGAGCATTTACCCTTTCCTTCCTAAAAAAAAAAAAATTTAAATCCAGGCTTATCCTTAATAATAATGCTAAGACCTAAATTGCTGTTCCCTAGCTTTGTCTAAACCCTTTTAATTTTCTGGCACAAAATGTGAAAATAGAGAACTTGCTAGACATAAGTGCATTTGTCATGCATATGAATGGCTCCAAGAAAATGAATTAAAACAACAACAAGAAATTTCCAATAAGATCAAAAGCACAAAGCCTGTGGCAAAATAAACACAGATAGAAAAAAAAAATTAACTCCCCCCTGCAGAGGAAATGTTAGGAAATGTGTGATTTTAAGAATAATGTTGTTGCAAGAAATTAGTAATAGAAGCTCCAGGGCAATTTCTGGCAAGTCCCGAGCGGATACAGAAAGTCCAGAAGTAGAAGAGACACTGTTTCACTGCCTAAGCAGTTGCGTGAAATAAGGAGTCTCTGTGTAGACGTCTCTGAGACGGCAGGGAAGGCAGCTGGGCCGGACCTTTCGTGGGAGGGCGAGGCCACCCAAACGCAGCATTCAGCCCCTTTCCCTGCTCTGTGTTGCTCTGCGTGCGCTGGCTCTCTGGCTCTTGGGGATTGGGGATTTCTTCTCATTCATTTGCAATCTAAAGCAAGAAAAGATCCCAAAGTTTCGCTAGCCTTTCTCATGCAATAATCCGTATGTCCAGAGCAAATCTAAAGAAAAACATATTTTGTGTTGTAGATATGTATTTCTTTTCTTGCTAGTTATGTTTCTAAGTACATTATCTTTTCACCTCTCTCCAGAAAGAATGGCTATATGCATCTTTACATAGTCTCGCAGAAGTATACTAATTTTTTTCTTTTTTTCTTTCTCTGACCTCTAGGCGAGGATACGCGCAGCAAGAGGTAAGGCTGTTCCCCAGTTACATTTAAAGCACTAATCACATCAACATACTTTTCCCATACAGCTTATGTTACGAAACTCATTGCTACTGGGTGTTTTAGAGGCCAAAAATACGAAGTGGTTCAAAAAGCTCAGGAGGCGTAGGTTCACTGAGGGCTAGTAACCGTCGTGGCACAAAGGTAACCTCCACGCTAGGGGGTTGCTGCTCGATGAACTGCAAAAATTGCTCTCCCAGGGAATTCCCTCCACACTTGCCGTGTCTTCTTAAGGCACCTCTAACCACCTGCGGTGGCCCTCTGCCGTGGGGCTCGTACTGCGCGACACAGACCTCTGCAGCTCAGTGTACTCTGTCGTCCTTGCAGGAGCTGTTTTGTCATCAATGAGCAATGGGGAGAGTTTTCTTCAGAAATCTGAATGAACTCGTTTAATAATTGGAAAGTTCTCTAAAATACATTTCTTATCACAAAGGCTGATATGTACTGCTGAGAGCTGGATCAGTTTTATTAATCTTAAGGTATATGTCTGGAGCCTCCTGCTCCTTATTCCGCAGTGTCTTACAAACTGAAAGCTTTCTGTTGTTCTGCTGCAATTTTTCCTCCCTTCGCAGGGCTGATTTGTGTCTCTTAATTCAGATACAGAACATCCCTGTCTCTCAGGGTTTGGTTTTGGCCAAGAAGCATGGCTGAAATAGTGCCACCAAATTTGGGGAGGAATGTGGGGACAACGGTACTGATTTTCCTGAGTAAATCTGATCCTAATTTACAAAACAGCAAGTGATGTGCATCGGTCTGTCATCTGCAGAAAACTGGAGCTGCAGAGTAATTAACAACATGACTCCCAAAAAATGACCCGTAGCTGTGACACACCTGAGAGGAGCCATACCATCCTGTCGACCCTCTCCCTGCAGCCTCCCAGGGTCTTTTCCCTCACATCAGCATGCTTTTCTTACTGCGTGCCACATCCAGAAAGAAATCACACATAAGCTGTAGAGAAAACAAGTGAGAGAATCCTTCGCTGTCTTGTCGGTGTTGTGAATTACAGTCTATCTGTGGTTGTGAGGTACTCGGTTGAAAGCCACAGAAGTACAGAAATATAGATAATTAAAGGGATGGTATTGCAGTAGAAGCTTGGGTAAGAAATCAAATCACTTCAGGTTTTTAATAGCTGAATCACAGACTTGACCGCAGATTCCCCTAGATTTGCTTTCTACCTGTTGTGGATAATTTTTTTTTGTCTGCCATTGCCTCCCTGCTGTCTTGAACATACACCACACAGCAGTTCTCGTGGGCTCTGACAGAAGTTCTTGAGTGAAATAATTTAGAGTGGGTTGTAAAGCGATGTTACTACATAAGGTGCTTGGCGCTGCACTGCCGCTCATGGAGCGGGGAAGCAGCTGGGTTACTGCTGTACAAAAAGCTCTGAAGGGCCTATTTTTAGGATTTCTTTCCAATCTTAACTGACACACAGATGACCTGCACTTTAATTGTTGCTGCCTAATTAACCCCTTTCTAATTTCCTTTTGTAGCAACAGCAGTTGCTGAGACCTTCTCTTCTCAGACCAGAGGTACCACTGTTTTTCATTTCTTAATGTTTTTCATTTTTTTAATGGCTTTCACATAATTCTCTAATAAAAACTTCGCTGTCTTAGGTAATATTTTCCCCCCTGACTCTTTTAGATGAAAAGGGAAGTCAGACATTGTTATCCCATTTATGTTGTTTTAATTAAATACCTTAAATTTACCACGTCTTGGTATTTTCCCCTTGAGCATCTCTCAGCTGCTCGCAGGGACTTCATCACACAGACTGAAAGCTTTCCTAGCTTCGTGTCCAGATTCTCAGACAGAATAATTTCCTTGCTGTCCAACCGCAGTCTGTTTTTTCAGATGTCAGTCAACTGATGATTATTGTACCTAAAGATGAACTAAGCAGTTGGCCTGCTAAGGCAATGGGAACATTAGCACACTGCTGTGAAGGGCAAAGGCCACTCTGGATTATAAACCCAATAGTTTCTATTTCAAATCTTTTAGACCCAATATTGTTTCCAGAATAAGCAACAGAGCAGATGCAGCTTTTGTGAGACATCGCTATCAATGGTATTTCTGTGGTACAGAACAGTGATGGTTTCTGCAGTCATTGGAAATAATTACAATGAGATGCTCTGACACAACTTTAAATTCATTGGGCAGGAGAAGACCCTTTAGGAAGCTCTGAGGTGGAGACAATATGCAGTGCCTTGCTAAAAGCCAGGCCCTGGTGCTCTGTGTCGATACTGAAGTTCAGAGATAGTCCACAGAGCAGCCTAATACCGAACAGTGTGTGAAGGGAGCTTAAGCAAACACTGGCACTTCTGTAGGGTACGGACAAGTACTTAGCTTGGTCGAATGATGCTCATGGTTGAGAAAACACAAAAAAAAAGAGACCTGCCAAACACTGTAAGTAAAATAGCCCTAATCTTTCAATGCAGCTTTTTTCCTTTGAGAGGAAGAAGTGACGGCGTATTTGCTGTGAGCCCAGTTTACTGAATGAGGCTTTTGTACGGGGTAAGCGAGACAGGGTCCCACACCAGGACAGCATCTGCGTTTATCTGAGTGAGAACAGGCGCTCCCAGGAACTACACCAGGGAAGGGGTCATCTGAAGCTCCTCTTGGCTTCTCGTTACGGTTCTTGACAACTGCCAAAGTTCCTCAAATTATTATAATTTATTTTGCTTGTTGGCACTTGAAGATACTGTTCTTTGCGCCTTTTTCATCAGTCATTACCGATGCATTCAATCAGTGTTTCTCTTTTGACAGGAGTTAAGTATGGAGTCTGGAATCGACCCAGGGCAGGAATACTATGGGCAAGATTACTACAGTTATGAGCATGGGTGTGTTTTAATTTTTCCTATATATTTCTGAAAATGCTGCTTTTCCAAGTTGGTGACATTTATTATTAGGCATCTAATCTGGAGACTTTACCTTCACCTCAGGATTACTTAAATCTTTATGTCCACGAAGGTGCGTGCTGACAAGAAAACTCTTTTTAAAAGTCAAGGGGGCATTGTATAACTCCCAGCTTCTTTAGGGATCTACTACACTTGCAGAATGTGTACCCCATCTATCACGCCATTTTTATATTCACTTTTTCGTTTGCATATTTCTGCTGTCTTGGAAATTAATTTCCATTATCTCCTCCCCTTTTGTGGCTCACTGGCCTGAGTTCAGTGACTGATACTTTTTGCCCACAGTTCCCAGCCAGCATCTGGCCTTTTACATTTACCTAGAAAACATCGTCCTGCCTTGTTCTGACTGCAAGCACGTCAAGGATTATCACTGTTCTTACAAGCTGGCAGGGATTTCCAGAACTGATCCCAGGGAATCTGCTCTTTCATCCCCCAGTTTGAAAAAAGATCCCCCAAATAATCAGGTACCTGGAAAGAGGTTTGTTAGACTCGGAGGATTCTTGACTGATTGCAGAGACCTGGCAACGTGGGTCCCCCTCCGGTTGTAACAGGCTTACAGCCAATTGCAATAGGAAGAGCGTTGCCGCCAAGGAGGGGGTGGGAGGGGTGGAATCGTCTCAAAGGTAGAGAGAAAAAAGAGCAAAGAAATTCTTGTCCTTTCGGGATGTGTGTGTATTTTTTGCTGCGTGTGAGACACACCTGAACACATCGGTGCATGTTACGAAGAGGCAACGGTGTCTTTGCCAGGTATGAACTGCCTCAGTACGGGAGCCGCCGCCGATTGCTTTCTCCTTCGGGGATGTACGATGAGTATGGAGAAGTCGTGGTGGAGAATGATGGTGGATACTACTATAGCCCGCATGGATCAACAGCAGAAGAGGTAAGTGTCTCTGTTGTGTTGGTCCCATCTCTGCAACAAGGTGAATGACCATGAAACCTTGTCAAATGGATTTTTTTCATTTATTAGAATATTGTACTCTGTATAGACCAAGTAAGCGGCTCTTCTAATGCTAATCATTGTTTGCCCTTCTGATGACTGGTTACAGTTTTGTCTCAGCACCTCTTTCCCCTCTTCTAGAAAAGAAAAGGAATTCATAGAATCACAGAAGGCCCTGAGCTGGAAGGGACCCACAAGGCCCATCGAGCCCAGCTCCCGTCCCTGCACAGGACACCCCAAATTCACACCGTGTCTCTGAGGGCCTTGGCCAAGTGCTTCTGGAATATCGCCAGGCTGGTGCCGTGATGCCTCCCTGGGGAGCCTGTGCCAGGGCTCCACCACCCTCGGGGGGAAGGACCTTTCCCTAATGCCCAGCCTAACCCTCCCCTGGCCCATCTCCCTGCCGTTCCCTCGGGGCCTGGCGTTGGGCACCAGAGAGCAGAGACCAGCCCTGCCCCTCCTCCTGCCCTCGGGAGGGAGCTGCAGAGCGCCATGAGGCTGCCCTCGGCCTCCTCTGCTCCAGCTGAACAACCCAAGGGACTCCAGCCGCTCCTCATACGGTTTCCCCTCTAAACCCTTCCCCAACTTCATGGCCCTTCTCTAGACACTCTCCAGAAGCTTCATACCCTTCATGTCCTGCGGCGCCCAACGCTGCCCGCAGCACTCGAGGTGAGGCCGCCCCAGCGCGGGGCAGAGCGGGACAATCCCTCCCCTCGCCCGGCTGCGATGCAGGGCTTGGTGCCCCCCAGGGCACGGCTGGCCCTCTGGGCTGCCAGGGCACGCTGGGGGCTCACGTTCAACTTGCCGTCGGCCAGAGCCCCCAGGTCCCTGCAGAGCTGCTCCCCAGCCCCTCACTCCCCGGGCTGCCTGTGCATCCAGGGCTGCTGTGCCCCAGTGCAAAATCTGCAAAATTGCACAGTTTCTTTTAATAGCCACGTCTATTTTTCCTTCAATGTAGGTTTCTTGTTCAATGAAAAATCCACGTAGCCTTAGGTAATTCCATTTTATATTGTTAACCAAATGGGGTATTACTAATATTCAGCCTATAACTGGTGATTTTCCACTGAGAAAAGCAGTCAAAACGCATTTATCATAAAGTACACAACTGAATGTAAAGAAATTTGAAAATGTCAGTGGCAGCCAGAAAAAAGTTGATGTAAATGTTCCTTTTTTTTTTTTTTAATCTGATTTTCAGAAATACTAGACTCTTAGTCCATCACATGGGTTTTAATTAAATGAGATGAGAGAGCATTTCTGAACCAGCATTCTTCCCTGTTGCAAAGTAAGGTAGTTGTGCCCTTGCAGCCTATTCTAGAAGTAAAACTTACCCCATAGCTTTGGTAAAAAGCTATTCTAAAACAGGTAAGTTAGTTTTGATGCTAGGAAAAAATGTTGCATTTGTCCCTACTGACTTATTTTAGGTTACGAGTTTTCATAATAACTATCTTTAAAATTGTAATCAAGTTCCATTTTCATAATTTGCAGGGGATGAGTCAAGGCAGAGGTCCTTCGAGCCGAGGTATAAGCCAGAGAGCAGGGGCTCAGATAGAAGGTAGACCTTTAGGTGGTGGGATGGATCTGAGACATGGCTCTGGAAGAGCATATAGGACCAGCCAGGGAAAAAGGAGACTAAAAGCAGTGATGCACTTAAGTCGCGTAGCAGTCAGTGCTCACAAACCAGTCGGAAGAACTGAGTCTGCTCGTTCTCCATGGAAGAAAGCAAAGATATTCCCAATGATTCTGCAGAAAGTGAAAAGCAGTAGGAAAGATTCCAGTTATGCCAAGCTGATGTCAGCTCACCAAATGGATGGTGAGAAAAGCATGATTATCAGGGGAAGTTACTTCCAGAAATCAACCGATGACAGGCCTTCGATGAGAAAACTAAATCATGTGTTAAAACGCATTAGTGTCTCCAGAAAATTTCAAGAGCCTGTCAGCAAAGATTCAGTGCGTGCAAGAGGAAAAGGAGAGGAAGACTATGAAAGAGATGAAGCAAAATCAGGAGTTTCAATAAATATCACAGCAGAGAGTGAACATGAGGATAGTGATTATGAGAAGAAGAAAAGGAAGAGGACAAAATACACCTCAGAGGAGTCATCCGTGAAGAGTAGTAGCTCTGGCTCAGAGTCAGAAGATAAAGACTACCTGAAAGTAACTCTGGACCAAGGTGAAGCCACTGAAAGTACTGTGGACTCAGATGAAGAAACTGGGCACGATTTTGTGGAGTCCGATGATGGCTCTGGATCCAGCTCTACTAGTGAATCAGAGGAGGACTCATCTGATGAGGATGATGATGAGGAAGACACTGACAGTGATGAAGATGGTAGCCTGTCAAAGAGCTCATCTACGCAAAGTTCATACAGCAAATCAGGGACCAGCAAGTCCAGCAGTAGAAGAAACACTGAAAGGTCCAGTATAAAAAGTAAGAGAGGTAGCTCTCGTGGGAGAGCAAGGCGATCCAGCCAGAAATCAAATATTACCTCTAATGCATCAGGTAGCGACCGGGACACAAGCTACCAGAAGACTTCAGGGTCCAGCTATAAGAGCAAAACCTCCTCCGCCAGCCTTGAAATAGAAGACACGATAGAAGAGGTGTCAGAAGAAGACGAACAAGCGGATGTGGAGCAAGTTAGCGCAAGCCCAGATGAAATGGCAGATAACACAAATAAGGCAGTTTCTGAAATAGCTGCCAGTGCAAAAACTGCTGCTACTGAAGAAGCCAAGAGAGGAAAATCAGCTATCAATGGTGAGGACAGCATGGATGAAAGCACAGAAGAGGTTGACACAGATGCTAGTGACAGGGAGGAAACTATCAGTAAGAATGAATCTTCTTGCCTGGAAAGTGAAATCAGTGTTACTTCCAAAGGTACTGAAGGGACAAAAAGCACAACGAGTGCCACTTCTGGTAAAACGGCTACTTCCCCTGATACTGAGAGTCACAGTTCAGACACCAGCGTGAAAAGAAAGAAGATAAAACCGATGTCCCAGGAAAACAGTCGGTCTCAGTCAGATGAGACGCTGGGTACTGCCATTACGGAGTCAGAGACGGCTGGTGATTCTACATCCTTTTGAAAGAGCGACAGTAGGTGGACGTTTTGCAGTAAGGAGTGATCTCGTTTGCTGTGCCTTCTGTGTGGTCTTTCCTAAGCAATACGCACTTGACTAGAGACAGACAAAAAGAAAATGTCAAAGCTTATTGCTTCAGCATTTGAGCCCTATATGCTCTCTTAAGGATAGGACTGTAGAAAACCAAACTAATATTCCTCTGAGAGACTACTCAGGTATACTCAGTGGTGAATATAGAAAGAATAATTTTCATCGAGCCATGGCAGGAAGGAGTACTTCTTTTTCTCTGCTAATTTCAATAATGTAATTAAAGAGGCATTGTCTTGATTCTTAGATTTAATCCTTTATGCATTATGCACGCTGTGAGGCACAGTAACATTGCAGTTCGCATGAGCTGAGATGGATAGCTTGGCAAACCTGCTGGCACACACCTGTTAAGGGCCCTGTGTTCATACCGCTCGTGTCTGTCACAAAAATGGAACACTGCAGGAAGGAAAAGGGGCAAAACTTTACACATCTGTTTAAAAGTGTGAGATGTGTAACAGCAAAGTGTTCCTGAAGGTAACCACCAACTCTGTTCTATATTTTGATATCTGCCTTTTAAAATTCAATAACCCGGGATATCTGATGTCATTCAGTTAGAGAAATCGTGTGGCACGTCCGTTAGCACAGTTCCGCTCAGAATGAGCGGGATTGCGTAGGACAGACTTCTGTTCCTGAGAGCGCAAGTGGCCTTTGTGTTTCCATGTAAGAAGCAACTTTAAGACGCGTTTCCTCACAGGGCTCTCATCCGTGCTGCCAGCGCACAGACTGTGCAAGCTCTGTATGCACACAAGCTGCCTGTGCTTTATTTACCTTGTATCAAAAGCCACAGAGCTGTTTCTCACCCGCTAGATTTGTCCAGATAAGCCATTTAGAAGCCTAAATAAAATTAAAGCTTTGAGACAGTATTGGATTAGCCTTGTGAGCGAGTACTTTAAAGCTAGTACAAATTTTGGCATATGCACCAAAGCTCTGCCAGGCAGTCCCTCTTAGTTGAGGGAAAGAAAAACGTTTGAATTTTTAAGATGCTTGAGCCTGCTGTGGAGTTACCCTGGCAAGACAATTGGTGTTGAGCTGCAAAGCGTAATACTAAGTTTTCAGCTGTTGTCTTTAATTCCAGTTGAAATGTGAACTAGATTTCTGATCGCTTACCTACTTTTTTGAGCTCCCATATAGCGCGAAGTTGTAGCTGCACACAGTGTTTTAACGTAAATCCCATTTAAACTAGTCAGTCTTTTCATCCACCTGAATATGTGTGTGAAGAAAATGGTATGTCTTTATCAGGAACAAAAGAATAGGCCTCTCTGTAATCTGTACAAAGTGTAACTTCTCAAAAGCTGAAGAGTAATCATCACCCATTTGTACCTTGCATTATTTTCTTTCTCTGAAAACTGGCTTTTCTTGTGTGCATGTGTATGTATTGCAGTGGGAGTTAGCTGAGATGGTATCTGCTGCCTTTGTGAAATAACAGTGTTTTCATCATTAATTCAGGAATGATAGTCGTTGCTTTCAGTGTACTGCAAGGAGGCATTTATTTTTAAAATGCCTCAAGTATAAATTAAAATAAGTAACGGGTTTTGTGTAATCACTGTTAGTACAAATTCACAGCAACGTGGCAACTGTTTGCATTAACTCTTTAGGAAATATATAAATTACATAAAATCTAAAGTTTCATTTCTCCACCATCTTGCATTTAATAGCACAGCATCTCCACTGATCCCACTAGACTGGAACTGGCACAAAGCCTTGTGTCAAGCTTTTCGGTTTTATAACCAGCCAATTTTGCCAACGTCATGCCTGAGAACTTCTCTCCTGTAGGTCCCGACCCCTTTCTCTGCTTGAAGTGTTGCGCGTATAAAACTGACCTGCTCAATGCTGTTTCTGCACTGAATTTACAGCATAGTAATGCTCTGGAAGAAAACTTCTAAGACCTTCCTAGCATTTACCCATTAGTACAGTAGTTTCCTAGGAGTATCGCTTACACAATGGCTGCATCATCAGTGCCTTCCAGTTCCTGTTAGAAGGGGTTGTTAATCTAGTTGTTTTTCATCTCTTGTCGTAAGACACACTGAGACATTGCTTTGTCAAAATACGACTGGCTTACCAATATCATGATTTACAGAAGTTTCCTTCCAGAAAGTAACGTCTCCATCCTCAGAATTCTCCAAAGAAGGTGCTCATTGACTTAAAGGAAGCACAGCTTCCCACAGATCTGTCACTGCTTTTCAAACCTGAATTAAAACATCACCGTTTTTATACACTCTAACTCGGATTATACAGTTCATGAACTAAAATGAGTTTATCTTTCTTATAACTTTTTAGTACAAAGAATTGTTTGCATGTTCACACAAACTGGCACAAAGTGATAATCAAAATAGTCAAGAAGTATCTGCGTACAACCTGAAAGGAAGGGTATAAAAGACCAAGTTAATAAAAATTCATATGAGCGCCTAGATAACAGATAGAAAAAGGAACCGTAAGAAATAATGCTGACATTTAACGACATTTCTATTTATTGTCAAACAGTGGGCCAGAAAGAAAAGGATCAAGTTGATAGTTGACCCAGAGTATGAGACCAGCTCCACTGGAGAAGACAGCGCTCCCGATTCTGGCCAGAGGAATCGTCTTAATAACTCGAACGTTCAAAATAACATCAACGGTAACATCTACATCGCGCAGAATGGCTCCGTTGTCAGAACCCGTCGCGTTTGCCTTGGTAATAATTTAAAAGTCACATCTCCAGTGAGACTGGGGAAACAATTCAAGAAACTGGACAAGCTTGCAGTGACGCACGAGGAGAACGTCCCACTGAACACGTTGTCAAAGGGACCATCTTCTAGTGATAAAATGAACACAAGACCTTGCAGTGTCTCATTTGCCCCCTCTACTATAGGGGGTGAAAATGTAGGGGCAAAGCCAGGGGGCTCCAAAATGAAAAGCACAGAAGAACAAGAATCGGTTGTGGATAATGAGGATGTCAAAGAGCCCTTGGAGTCGCACAGTGAACACACACAGTCAGATGAAGAGGAGCTCTGGATGGGCCCTTGGAACAACCTTCACATACCAATGACAAAACTGTGATCTTATTTTTTTTATTTTAATTTTTACTTCAGTTTATAATAAACTGCGCTTTTTATTGTCACTGAGGAAAATGTATGAAATTTGTATTGTGCACATACGTTGTATACTACAAACGACACGCTTTAAAGTTTAAAACAAAGTTTGCACACACATTTGTACCAATTAATTGTCCTCCCCAACAACTATTTTGACAGGCTCCCATTTCGCTAGACAATACTTCATTTAAATTAATTAGGTTTTTTGGATCTTGATTTAATGTTTAATAAACAGTAAACTACTAATAAATGCACAGCAACATTTCGTTAACTTTTCAGACAGTTCTATACATGCCTAGCTTGTTTTTCTGTACGGTACTTGTGGCTATACTGTTTAGATTTGGAAATTGTCTATTTATGTTCGAGATTTATATCCAGAGCTCTTGATTCTGAACTCAGAGTAATAAATTAAAAATAAATCCATGAAAGTCAATGGAGCAAATCCTCGGCTGGCTTAAATTTGAGTAACAATCCCAAAGTCGATAGCGATAGACCAGTTTATGCAAACAGAGGATCTCACTCAACACCCAGCTAGGGAACTTACGTAAGAGTGGAATTGGAGTGTATAAATAGAGTATAGCACCGTTACACAGAGAAGTGGAACAGAAGATTAAATACGATAAAAATTGCAAAGAGGAAGGAACTGTGTAGCAATTAATCTTATTCAGAGTTACCTGGCCGTGGTTTGTTCATTTTCTTTTGCAAATTAGCTCTTTCCAATTTTCTTCTCTAGTCAATTTTTCATCTTTTCATCGCTTCCCACATCAGTTCTGTTTTCTTCTTTATATGGTCTTTACCTCCAGTTTTTATGCTCCATCAATAATTGTCATCCTATGGCTATATTCCTCTGAAATAAACCAGGATGATACACGAGCCTGTGTGATAGAAATGGGCATTAAAGAGTAATTAATAGGAAGGGGACGGATACGTTTTCAAGCCCAGCTAGCTGTTGGGTTAAATGGTACAGTCACCATTCCACTCCAGTAGTGTTGAACATAAACCTGCTGAAAAGACAAATGGATCATATTGAAGAGGATAAAAAAATGAATATTTTACGAGGGTAATATGCATGAACGGATCTGTGAAGGGCAAAGGGTGTCTGAACACACGCACAGAATTGTTTCAAAAACTTAAAGCAAGCATTACTTGTAAAATACGCTACATGAATTTTGGTACCTGCTTATAATTTCTGTTTGTACCTCAAAGTAGTGAGTGTGTTGTGTTACGACTTGACTAGGGAGCCGAGAAATGCCACTGCTTGCGATCACCAATACCTAAAAGACACTAGCGATACAGAGCAAGGTGTTTTTCTCCAATGTGATGTAGGAAAGAACATAAGAAGATACGTATTCACATGAGAAAGGTGTCCTGTTGTATTTTGCAAACTTTTCTTTCTGGATAAGATCAAACTAGTTGTGAGAGCAAAGCGGATACGTCTTGGAAGATAGGAAGAGATAACGGATGAATGCGCACAATTAGTAAGGAGGTTGTTGGCATCATCATTCTTTCCCTGGTGCTGTAGTTGAAGTTTCACCACGAGATCTGGATGACGATGGCTGTTGGTTCTGCCCTGGCAGTAAATGGACTTCTGCTACTGTGATTGTGCGCGTTTTCCCCTTGCACAGGTTCTCCTCCGCAAGATTCCTCTTAATGTTTGTCTTTAGAAGCTGTTCGCATGCTACGCCGATGTAAATGTGACATTTCTGTCAAATACCTCCTTTTCAAGCTGAGGTTTCCGACCAAATATTTTGAGACATGGTGCTTGTTTCTAGGCATGAGAAACGCAATGTAGCCTACCACACAAGGGGAAAAAAAGACCGGGTGTTTCTTTCTCCTAACTCTTTTATCTTGGCATATTTGCACTTGATACCTAACAAAAAATAGCTGTTTGGAGTTTCTGAACATACAGATAAGAACAATGGAAGAAAAAAAATCTATTCTTTGAAATAACTAGTAAAATATTATATTTTAATCCTGTTTAAGATACTGTTATTATTTCGCTATATTGTTTTTATTTCAAGACCTGTCAGTTCGCTTCTTACTAAATACTTCAGTAAGGTCATATGCTTTTTAGAGAAGCATTTTCTCCCAGCTGTTCTCAGTTTCTGAGGGGAAAAAGTTCTTGTTTCTTTTTCTAGGGACTCACAGCTGTACCAGCTTTAGCTCTAGCTCTGTGAAGGACTGCCAGGGCTAACGCTGGTGGTCAGCAGTGCTGTGCGTGCTTACTGAAGGCAAAACCTGTCAATTCCGGCTCCTTTGTGCTGTCCGAGTGCTCGGAGCCTTTGCCACAATGCAATAACCGTTAAGACATTTAATAAGAAATCTCGCTTTTTAAGCAGTGGGTGGGGTTTATCTAAAACCTACCTCGGTTTTAGCTCAACTTCTGGTCACTTTCAGATTCTTGAACACTGTTGGCATAGTGAAATAGTGTTGGCTTTGAGAAATCTTTCACAGGTGCTGAAGATTTGGGGGGGGTTTCCTATTTTCTGTGGATGTAATACTGTCAATCAATACAGAATTCAAAACTATTTTCAGGGGACGCTATACTGTAAACTTCTACAGATTTCAGACTGAGCAGGCAGTGGGTGCTAGAACCAACAGCAACGACGGTACAGACCGATGCAATACAAAAAGCTCACTTCTGCTTTTCCCGTGGGAAGTTAAGTATTCGCGTGGCTGTGGTGGATACAGTAAGTAAACCAAAGTATCTGGGTCTTGGGATATAATTTACAGCTATTTAACCACTGAAATGTGTAAAACTGATGAAAGGCATGAGCATTTTCCCCTGGGTGGCAGAACGATTCACTGTCTGACCGATCAAGTGATAATCATTGCTCCTGACATTGATTTAATTTGTACGCTCCCCCAGGCAGGCCCTGATAGCTTTGTGGCCTGGAACAGCATCTGCTACGCTTTCAGTGTAAGCAAGGTTTAGATGACCAGTGCTGTGGCTGTAGAAGGGCAGTGTAATGCCCGCTGTGAGGCAGGACGAGGAATATCAGGAGAAAAATAGAAACTTTGTTTTTCCCCTTTGTTTAAGTATATACTACTTCGAACAAGATTGCAAAGAAAGCCCCATAGACCTCTTGGGGACCTGTTAGGGAGCTTAAAATATTTATGCATTCATGGTAGGTAGTCCTTGCACCCAGGATTTGCCTGAGTTGGTGTGGGACAAAGGGCAGTGTGGTTGTGAGGGTGCTGCCTGTGTCCATCTTAAAGCCGTCTGCTGGCAGAGAGATGTCACAGCGTAATCACTCAGCATCCCCCGGGCTGAATCCTTCCAGCACCTGGTTATGTACCTGGGAAACTTGCACAGTCAGCAAAATGGAAAAGAGAGTGGGGAAAAAAATCTTAATTTTTAGCAGTGGGACAACAGCACCAATCTCTTACACAATTTTCAGCTTACATGGTGGAAAAACATAGTGGGAACCAGGTATTTTGGGCCAGAAATCACAACTGGTGCTTTCTGGGAAGAGGCACACACTCCTAAGGGAATACAGCTTGGTATTTGAAAACGGCTGTAATGGATCAAAGCCATGGTGGTTTCTCGTGGTCCTCCTCAGGTTGCTTCTGTGTGATGATCTTGGTGGCTGGGAAGCAGCTTCTCCTTTTTACACCTGTTTCCCTCTAGCAAATGTCGCTTGTAACTCAGGGCTTCACAGGTAAGTCATTTTACAGCTGGTAGATGGTAAATGCTTCTTACCTTGTAATATTTATTTATAATTGTGCTACAAATGGGGTTATAAAATTGAATGCTTTCTCATCAAGCCCTGGTTCGTGGCTGCGCCAAGGCAAACAGCTGGCCAGAAATAAAAAGGGCAGCAGCTTTTGCTGCTCAGCACACGCCTGCGTGCTGACCCTCCAAGTGCTGCACGCAGAAATGGTAACTTGAAGCTACCATTGACCGTCTCGTTTATAGTCTGAGCTAGACTTGCATTTATGACAAAGTATTGATAAACCACAAGGTTTGATGAACCCAAAGAATGGTGCGGTTTGTCAAATGAATTTTGAAGGCAGCTGGTTCTCAAAAGCCCATTAGATGAGTACTGAGGAATATTACCTTTTTTCTTTATTATTGGAAGAAGAGAGTTTCAACAATTTCACTGTTTGGACTAGGAGCACTAAGCCCAGCTGATTAAATGATAAAGCTGTAGCACAGGCCTGGATCGATAGCATAGCAGCAACTTGAACAGGATCAGGTGATTCACTCGCAGCATAACAAAACCAAAGCTTTCAGGGTGGCGCCAGCCCGGACGGCTGGAATGCAGTTTATCTTTCTGGCACCGATTGCTGCTCTTTACCAATACACAATAAAATTACGTCGTTCCTGTGGCGACCCACCCAACGCGAGCAGCGCCAGCCCCGCAAACTCTTTGCAAGTTGTTAAGCAACAGCCATCCGCAATGCCGCCGTGAAACCCGGAATGGGTTGGAGCGTTTGCCTGCCCTCGTAGGGATGCTGTAGAAACATAGAGGTGCCCGTGGCATTCAGGAATTGCTACCGTCTGACTCAGGCGAGGAGCCAGAGTGGGGTGAGCAGGCACGGGGAGCCCGTGCAGCGGCTCAGCAGAGGGGGATGCAAGCTCCCGGTCCCGGTTGTGTGGAGATGCCTACTTGGAAGTAGTAAGTGGTTCTAGCCTGAGTGGGCTTAATTTGTATGCTCTGCACCTGGTAAGGAGCAGCAGTTCCCCCAGGGGGCCGAGGGAGTCACACAGGGCTGCTCGGGCAGCAAAGCCACCGGGCACTGTGGGCAGGACCACGGAGACCCTTGGAGCTAGTCCTGTAGGTTTTAACCTGTATTTGGCTTTCAGGAGGCCTCACTGAAACTCTAGCTCTGGGCAGGCTGACCTTGCTTGGAGCTGGTGCATTTTTTGTGCTGGATTCAAGCGTGTTTGGGAAAGGGACGGTGCCTGACAGCTCTTTTGCTGTTCAAGGAACAAAGTACAAGATCCTGTCTCAAACTGCTAAAAAATCTTTCTCTTCACCCTCAGAGCTCTGCTGAAATACTTAAAGAACAGAAAATACCATCTTTTTAAGGCAACAAAGGTAAAATTAGCCTTTTTTAGTGTGTGCCACTTGAGACTTGGTTCTCTACTCCCAGAGGACTCTGAACATGGTGCCTGGCGAAGTCAGGTGTGAGGGCAGGTACAGGGCTTATCTCATTGCAGCCGTTATCAGAAACGTCGCAAGTACCTGGTCCTGGCAGCCCTGTGAGTGCTACAGAAGTACAGTCGGAGTATTTTGGGGAGATTCTTTGGGGAGATGGGGACAGGATGCTTATAGAGAAGGGCAGCTTTGGTGCAGAAGTGAATGTTGCGTTACGCTGAAGGGAGGTTTAGTTTTGTTTCAAGAGTTCAGGGATAACATAAGCCTTTATACTGATAACACCACAAAGCCCTGTTCTGTGTCAGTGCTGCCGAGATTGGTAGTTAATGGCTCATCGCTGAAATCCACCGTTGGTTCTCATCAGCAGTTCGAGTTGCAGTACGTGCGCGCATCATCTCTCCGGCTGCCCGTAGATGATCTGTTGTCTTTTGAGGCACATAAATGTCTCACGCTGTGTCTCCGAGTAACTCACGGTGGCTTCGGTACACGTGCTAGCCAGTTCCCTTTTCAGAGGGCAGTTGTCTTGTAAGAGTTCGGCACCCCGCAGCCAGGTGTCCCGGCGAAGCAATCCCTGCAATGTGGCAATTTGCCACCAGGCACGTGGGCTGGAGCCGATGGCGTTTCATCACCCATGACGGAGTTAAGCCCAGCCGCTCGCAAGCACTGCGTTCTGCAACACGCCCCCGTTCGGCGGCCTGAGCTGTCCCTGCGGGGCTGCTGGCAAGTTGGGCGCTGTGTGGTGTAGTTAGTGGTGCCCAGCCATGCCCTCCTGCAGCTTCGCAGTGGGTCACTGGCTTTTGTGAGAAAATGTGGCAAAACCAGTGTGTTCAGCACTCCTGTGGTTTATTGCTACTCACGGGGTGTTGCTTTAGGTTGTCCTTAATGCCCGTGTTGAAGGCCAGCAGGAGAGTTTAGAGAAACCCTGCTTTGCTGTGATTATTTTTAGTATCTAAGAAAGAATTTCTTATTTTCTTGATAAAGGTCACCAAGGGAAATTGTATTAAGGTCTTCGTTTAATCTGATAAATTTTTCACAGGTAGAAAGATTTCTATTATTTAATGTATTACATTTTAGCAGCTAGGCTTAGACAGCATCTCTCTATCAGCATTCAAAAAGAGCTATTTTACTCTAACTTGTTATCTCAGAAATCCTGGTAAGAGGCTGTTTTAATGAAAAAGGAAAGTGCAATTTTTAAATATATGAAATATTGAGCAGGGTCTGCCCTGATTTAGTGTTGCAAAGAGCTACCACAGCAGGCTAGTCCTAGGAAGATTGGGTAAACAAAATGGTGCATACCATCATTAAGCCAAGTGAGAATAGTAAATATTTGATTCTCCCATCAGTTTAATTTACTGATACACATTTTTCCCTTGCAGACTGAAAAAATCTGCATAGTTACACTATCAATATGCATAAATAAATGAATTCTGAGTAGACTTCAGGGCACAAAGTGGCCTGTAAGCACCTTGAAAGACCTTCTCGATGTGGTGAAACAGTGGTTGTGGGTAGGAGTTAGAAGTGCAGGGAGGGAACAGAAGCGGTGCTCCCAGATCTCCTGTTCAGACGCGGCGCTTGGCTCAGCCACCAGATCCTTCTTCGTTTCCTTAAAAAAGGTGAGCAAGGAGAGGAGAGGCAGGACCTGGCAGTGTATGGAGATACCCAGTCTAGCACGGGTGCCAGAGTACAGCCGTGCTGGGCATCGTGCTGCCCAGGCTAATTATCCTGCCAGGGTGACAAATTACAGTCCCTGTTTTTTCTGGACTTACAGAATAGCCATGCCCTTTTTTGCTTGGAGGGGAGTCGCTCTTTCTGTGCACGTCGTGTGTGTATCTGTACACACACCTGCCCATCCGTCCTTCTCCATCTATAAATTTATACGTACGACATAGATTATTAGATAAAATAGATCTTCCTGCTAAAACAAGCTAATGGCTAAGGAGAGACTACTGTAAATGAAATAGGAAAAGTCTGATTTAAAAAAATTTCAATATATCTTAAAGGGGGCAGGAGGGGGGAGAAGGAGCGAAGTGGTGAAACGCGCAGCACGCGTTACCACCCTGCAGCGCAGTGATGCGACCGCCAGACCCCAGCGGCTCAGCACGCTGGGCCGCACGGCCGCAGTACCGCGGCGCGCACCGGCAGGGCTCTGCAGCAGCCGTCGCCCCGTGGCAGCGCAGCACCTTTCCCTCCTGGTCCCCCGTGCGGGACGCACGCCCTGGCGCTGGCAGCCAGGGACCCAGCGCTGCCCTGTGCCCACAGGCGCGAGGCGTGGCGCCCGCTGGAGCTGGAGCTGGAGCGCGCCGCTTGTGCCGCTGTGAAGGTAACGCGGCTAAACGGCTGCTTGAGCCAAATGAGTCTGGGTTAGCAGGAGGCAAAGAGCTCAGCTGTGGGCTCCACAAAGGCAAGCAGAAAATTCACGTTGATTTCAGCAGCTGCTGTTTATGACACAGCTTTCCAGCCTTCCTGATAACCTCAGCATCCTCAAACTAATGAAGAGGCAGTCACTAAAGAGAAAAAAGTATACGAAGGAAAGACAGCAAAGCTCCTTAGGTTTAAAAACAAGGCCACCCCATCTGCTGCTACTGCAAGACGTGTCACCTTGATTTCTTGTGCTTCCTTCCCAGCAGCCGGTCACCTGGCGTGTTGCATGAGAAATCAGATGAGGGCAAGATTTGCAGTACTGGGGGGTGGAGGGAGGGATGGGGTGGTGGAGATTGTAAAAATTAATTAGTCCTAAGCTGTGATATACGTTCATCTGAGTGCTGCTAGTTTAGCCTCCATAGAAAATACATTCTATTGTTGCAAATCAGGGGTAATAAAATCTAATAAATCATACGAGACAGCAGCTGGAACTACAGTCCTCGCAAGGGCCACTTAAGAGCGGAGACTTGGCTGCACCACCCTGCTGTCGGCAGTGCCCTGAGCACAGGTAAGTGCAAAACTGCGGTTGCTACAGCAGGACGGGTATATCCCTTTTCTAAACTTTAGACCTTGTTTTGCTGATCTATAGACTGCTTGTAAAAAAGAAAAAAAGGGCAGGGGGAGTATGGTCTTGATGCTTAGGGCCTGGGGTAGCTAGGCACATAATGTCGCAGATAGGCTGTGAAGGGATAGCATCACCCTTAAGTCCCTCTTGAGGAAGCTTCCTTCTTTGGCCCGTTAAAATCAAACCATTTTCCAGGATTACATAAACTTTATCAAACGTGTTTAGCATGTGCTGGGATTTTGTGCTGGTATTGACTGTAGTAGTTGAGGGCCAAGCTTGTTGCACACATCTAGGCTGAGCCTTAGTCTTGGTTTCACTGGAGATCACTGGGAACGTAGGGATTCCTTTTGCAGGGGGGCATGGGTTATCAGGGCGCTGGCACCTTGCCAGTGCGCCCTCAATTCCCATCCTTCTCTTCCAAACATCATGCTTTCCGTGGTAGAAGAAAATCATACTTTCTAAGAGGTAACTGCTCTTTTTTTTTGTGTGTGTGTGTTCATTTTAGATCTCTGGTAGCTACTGAGCAGCTGCGTTGTTTGCATTGTACACCGATGTATGTATGTATAGGAAAATAAAAGGCTGGCTTAAGCAATAATTAGCTTTTGGGGGTTAACAAGAAAACATCATCAACACTTTATGTTTGATCTTTTCTGGCTGAGTCAATTGAGGACAGGCTGTTAAAGTGATAAAATCTTTATCAGTTACAGTGCTATTACATACTTACTACTGTGCAGTAGCTGCCATAGCACTGCAGTTTCTGAGCGTGGCTGATGTTAAAGGATGCTCAGTGGACGCACACACTGACCGTGCCTCCATAAAGGGAAACGCGGAGCGATGGCAAGCGTGTTACACATCATCCAAGAAAAGGGATGTTTTAAGACCTAATGAAAAATATTCCTCCAATGCTTGTTTTTGTGCTGCTGAAATGCAGGTTTCTAGTTGCATCTAAAAAATGGAAGAGCAGGTCTCCTGAATAAAGCACAGAAGAACAGACCAGCCAGGGACAAACCAATTCTTACATCGCCTTAGCGGAGGGGACTGCTGTGAGGCCATTTCGCATGAGAACATGGCCTCGGCTATTATTACTGATACATATTTTATAAGCTTTAATAATAAATGAAAGGGTTTATAACTATTGAAATATGGACCCTTCCTTTTATTCAAGCAGCAAAATGCCACGTGGATGTATAAAAGGAGACTCTCTTTATGAATGCACTGAAATAACTACAAGAAGCGCTGTAACATGGGACTTGGTTTGAAGGGCTTTTTTTATAGTAAGCTCATTATGGAAGCTATTCACAACTGGTCTTTTTAATGCGTAAGTAGCTTGAGCCATGTCAGTTCTGTATTGCAGAGTTCAGGGCTTAAGGCCATATTCCTTTCAAGTATAAATATGTAACTCCTCAGAGTGATTCCCTGCCACAGGTCCCATTCTTGTTTTCACATTTCCCTTTTGGCAGGTTGCTTTATGGCATCGATTCCATGCTGTTCCTATAAAGGTGGATTTAAAAGCAGATCATCTGTATAGAATGGCAAAACCAGGACACGGCAATATTGGTTAGGGCTAGTAAAGCAGCCTGGCTACAGTGTGCATTAAATAAACAAGATGACTTTTCAGTGAAAGGTGTTTTTCCAATGAAGGTTCACCCTCCGAGGCAGTTTTCTCTGTCTTTTTCGCAAGCAACTTTTGCAGCAGGATTTGCACGGAAGGCGTGTTTGACCTTCCCTAGCTTCTTTCTCATTTCGTGCAAATATGAAGGAGAAAAATGCCATCTCGGCCATGATGTGTCTGATGATGCCCAATTATTTTGACTATTTCTGGTTACTGATACGGGTTGGGCTGTGCCCTTATTTCCAAGAACTGCCAATGATGACTCCAGCAGCTCCTCCCGCAGTTGTAGCGATCAGTGCAGAGTTCAGCATCTTGCAGGTAGCGTTTGGATTATTTTCCCTAGATGCATTTCCTTGCATTTATCTCTGCTGAAAGCCACCAGCCTCCCTTTTTTTTGCCCCGTCCTTCAGTTCTGTGAGGTTCCTCTGGAGTACTTCAGCATCACTGTGGCATTGAACTACCCAAAACTACTGGTTTATTTGGTTTTGTTTGCTTTGGGTTTGTTGTTTTGGGGTGGATTTTAAAAATAAATTCCATAATATGAAGTGAAATAGCATTTGGTGGACAGGTATTCTGTGTTGTTGCTGTTGACAGTAGTATTTATTTGTATTGGAACAGTGCAATATGAGTGGGATGTTCCTAGCAATCTAGCAATAATGTGAGGGTTTAGCTAGTCTTTAATCCCTCTCCATCTTTCTAGGAAAGCTTATATTTATATATAAAAGATAAAAATAAAAGGTCTGGTCAGGTAGGTAGTGTTGGGGAGATCTTATTTACAGATGAATACAGCTCTGTGTGGCTGAACTGAAGAGAAAAATATAATCCCCAAGCCCACTGGGGACAAACTGAGGCAACAAAAGGTGTGGAGATTAGAAGCATGTGTCTTATGCACTCCTGCAGGTGACTTTGCTTAAGTGGGCTAATGAAGTTCTTGTGAAAATACATACGCTCTAATGAAGTTCGATTATTTTTTCCTTTTTAAACGCCATGTTGTTAAAAGTTCGGCCTGAGCAAGCATTCTGCTGAGGGCCCTGCTTATGCAGGCTATTGTGTTAACATTGCTAGTTTTAGCCTGTGAATTTATTGATTTGCCAACCAGATGGAGTGGGATTTGTTCTCTTCCTACTCTCATGATAATAAATGTTGCAGCCTTATCTTCTGAAAAAGGTATAGGAAAGAAGTTTTTAAGTTTTACAGCCTTGCTTAATAACACCTTTCCAGAATCTGTGTAGCTGAGTTCAGAGAAAGGAGTGTTAGTTTCCATCTTACAGGATCGCTAAAATCTCCAAAAGCAACCAAAATGATTTCTTACAGTAGTGCTGCTCACTGATTATTTTTTTCCAAAGGCAGACTGAAAAAACCCACTCTTCTATCATGATCACTACTGTCGCTTCGCCTTCAGTGCCCAAACCACTTCTTATTTCCTCCCATGAAAACCTTCAGAGTTTGGTTTTAAGAAATACCATTCCTACTGACGTGCTGCTTCGTCACGTCTAAGGCATGGCTTTATGGTGCCTTCTTTCGGTGGTGTATTACACACCAACTTTCCGTTGACCTTAAACCTGCCAGACTGCATTAAAAAGCTTTGGTTTTGTGACATGGCACGGGCACCTGGAGTCTGGCCAGTATTTCAGCTAGCTGCTGTTGGTCGCCCTTACCTTCATGAATTCAAGTTCTTTTCCAAGTGATGTTTTATTTACAGATTTGAGAGTGCTCTTTATATTTGGCAAAGAGCCCTATCACCTGTAGTCACGCCCCTGTCCGGGGGAAGTGCCCACCCCCAGCACTGCGGCACCACTACGCCCATGTGCATTCATCGCCCGGTACTTTCCAGATGCCTGGTCAAAATTTGTCCATCAACAATTAGTCATCCGACAGTTGTGAGATACTAATTAGCTCTCCTAAGATTTGAGGACCTCTGTTTTTCTAATGTTGTTATTACTCTCTTGTTTTCAGTTTGAGTTCCTAGGGAAACAACACTTCCATGACTGCGGTGTCCACCCCCCGTCCCTCCTGCTCGGAATAATTTCTGAACCAAGTGACTGACTTCATTCAAATTTGAAGGAGGGTTAGCAGTCTCCAAATTAATTAAGTTTACACAAGCTTCAGGAAAATTGACAGCTGGGTAGAGGCAAGCAAGAAGCAAATTAACATCTCTGTTCCCCCAGAGGAAGACGAGAATTCAGCTGTTACCCGTTCAGTTGGCCACAAGCAGATGGCCAGCCAGGACGCACCCGCTTCTTCCATGACCACTGCGGGTGGCCTTGGGATGCTGATGTGACTGTGGTATGAGTGGCAGAGGGACAGAGGAGAGAAATCCAAATGCTTTCTTTGCCAAAATTACTTTCTTTTCCTACTGTTGTAAACAGCTGAGATCTTAAAAACCATTGCAGAGCCAGTCATCGTTGTCTGATACATACACCTGCCATGAGACGAGAATGTGCTTGTCACTGTTGCACTTCGACTAGCAGAACTTTTCAAGCACTGTCCTCCAGCACAGGCTTAAAAACCTTTGACATCTGGTTTTAGTTAATGTTCTGAAGCTATAATAGGAATTTAATATGTTGAATAAGAACAATTATTTGGTCACTTATAATGAGAATTATGGCATCTGTGTAATACAATTTTTTCTCTCACTAAAATGAAGTTCTATTTAGAATGATAATGTGTCTTCTTTGGTGAAGCTTTTAAAGTAATTGTGAGGTCACCTAAAACTTTGTTTGACTAGCCAGTTAATTCTCAGCTTCATTTTAGTTGCCGCCATCTGTGGCTTTCGCCATTGTCATGGTTTAGCCCCAGCCAACAACTCAGCCCCACGCAGCCGCTCACTCAGTTCCCCCCGGTGGGATGGGGGAGAGAACCAGAAGGGTGAAAGTGAGAAAACTCATGGGCTGAGATAAAGACAGTTTAACAGGTAAAGCAAAAGCCGCGCACACAAGCAAAGCAAACCAAGGCATTCACTCACCCCTTCCCACGGGCAGGCGCTCAGCCATCCCCAGGGCAGCAGGGCTCCATCACGCCTAAGCAGTGGGGAAGACAAATGCCATCACTCTGAATGTCTCCCCCTCTTCTTTTTTCCCCAACTTTCTATGCTGAGCATGATGCCATATGGTGTGGGACATCCCTTGGGTCAGGTGGGGTCAGCTGTCCTGGCTGTGCGCCCTCCCAGCTTCTTGTGCACCCGGCAGTGCACGGGGAGCTGAAAAAGTCCTTGACTGGTGTAAGCGCTGCTTAGCAACAACTAAAACATCTCCGCGTTATCCGCGTTATCACCACTGTTGCACAAATCCAAAACGCAGCCCTACACTTGATACTGTGAAGAAAATTAACTCTAGCTCTGCTGAAACCCACAGCCTCCCACTAAATGTAGTTTCTCAGTAACAGAGATTCAGTCAGATAGATACTTAAGGTTTCTTTGGCATGTTAGCTAGGAAAGGCACCATACAGACAATGCAGGGTGATATTTACTGACCCGGTTTTACTTACTTCCTAAAAGTTAACAGGAACAGAACTTGAGTTTTTAGATCTTGATTTTCGATATATCATTTTAAGTGAACTCTAAATGCATTAAGCCTTATGCTGTCTGCTGTTCGGAGGTAGAAAGTGACATACGCAGCCGTGCAATGTCAAGCGGTCATGATAGCTGGGCATTAGTAAGCAGTACAGCAAACCACAGTTAAATATGTGCACGTTAGTAGAAACCTTAAATTGTGATTTTGGTTCTTCTTCTGGTGGTTTACAATGCGTTACTCTCGGGCAGGCATGACTCCATGGATGGCTCAAGCTGATCGGCACCGGGGCACGTACCTCCTCCCTCACTCCCAGCACTCTTCTGCGGCATATTCCCCTTCTCCTGCTCTGCTGCCCAAACCCCAGCCTGCAGCCCACACCCATACCTGTCTCACAGCTTCTCTGCACGCTTCACCTAGGCCACTCTCTGGCTTCTCCTGCACTGTGTGCATGGCTGGGGTCATGCCTCGGTGGCCCGGCAGGCTCTCCCCGCCCTGGAATATAATCAGAGGCTGCTATGGGTGGTCAGGTTCTTTGTTTGTAGTTTCTATCTAGTGGATCAACAAAGTCTCTTAAATTCCCCTCTGTTAAGAAAAATTAATAGGATATTTGCAACGTGCAACATGCAGTATAAAACCAGGAGCTGAACGGAGCCAGGGCAGCAGTTGGACATGACCATAAACTGATACCTGTTAATGAATTTTGCAGATTAACATCTCCTGCAGGCTTAAAAACTTAAAGCCTAAAATGGTCTCTGCATATTGAGCTGCAGAACTGATTTATTCATCCTTTCCCTTCTCTTTGAAATTATTTTTGCCCTATAAAGTTGTTATAGAGTCCCTCTTGTGGTATACGGCATAAAAGCAAGAGGCAGGACTGATTTTACCTGCTCTCATTTCCCCCCTGGTCTGCAAGTTCAATGTATAGCTTGCTATTAGATCAGAAACATTAACAAATCAAAGTCTGCCCTGACGTTTTTCTTGGGGAGTTTTGCAATTGGTATTAGAACACCAGAAAGTGAAGACATTAAGACTGATTTTCTTCCGCTTGCCAATTCTCAGCTCATCAACTGGGGGCTTCATCACAACTTCTGCAAAACATCGTACTGGAGGGTGAGTACGGAGGGTGAGAAAGCTGCAGAGAAGGCATTTTGCAGGATTTTCCTCAAGTCTAAAAAGCTGAAGTGGGAGAGAGGAAACGTCAGTGGGTCTGTGCTTCCAGAAGTCCCAGCGGTGCTGGGAAAGGACAGAGCCATTCGGTGTGGCTGTCGGCGCTGAACTCGTCCCTTGGTCTTCCGGGAAAAGATGCAGCATCTCTTCTGACCACTGCCACTTTTCTTCCTCTCTCTAATGTATTCAAATTTGTTTTTATTGAAGTGTAGAAAAGTCTGAGTGCTGCGTGGGACGGCTTATGGAGCTGTGAATTATCATTTGCATGTTGTTCATCTTATAATGTGTTTTCTGCTTTACTCCCCCACTGGGGGGCTGTTAATAACTTTATCCACTAATAAGCTGTTCAGGGCAGTTGCACTTTGTGGGCTGCTCCATCTCCCTGGCAAAGCAGAGGGCTTTTGTGAGTGCACAGTGATGTTTTTTTGGCAATATATCTGGTTCTGACTCTGCCAGGTCACTCTGTCCCCAGCACAAGAGTGACCACATTCAGCTTCAGACGGTAGGGAGAACGACCTGTAGTTTTTAAGGCTGAATTCGTGTTTAGGCTGTCTTACCTGCTTATGAAAAGAATTCCCCTCTCTTTTGAGGGCTCACACCATACTCTTTTTTAAAATTTCTTTATTTCTGATATTTTTTTTCAGTTCCAGCAGCCGCTGCTTCTGTGTCCATTTGTTATCTCTGCACAGTGAATGAGAAATTCATAGCTTGACACCCTGCAACTCTGGTGAAGCAGCATTTCTGGGTAAAGCCTGGCTTGACTGTAACTTTGCAGTGTGGGAGAAAACAAAAAATTAGGCCCAAACTATACAAGAATTCTGCAGTTTTAAGTAGGGTGGTCTTTAAAAGGGATATCCTTTCTATTAAACCAAGGATAGTCAACTACCCTGTTCCAAGGGTTGCCCACACAGACCCTCTGGAAGTATTTAAGGGCTATAAACTGTTTACCCTACCAAGTCACCAAACACAGAGTTGCTTGTGAGGCTTCCCCCTCACCCTTACCCCGTCACGGTCCCTGGTCCCTCCCTTCACCTGAGGCCATGGACAATTTATCACGTGGGATGGGGTGGAGAGGGCATCCTGTCTGATGTGCTCTGGTGACCAGGAGAAAGCCACAGTTTGGATGATTTCTAGCGGACTGGCTGTACTCAGGGGTGCTGGAGGGTCTATGGAAGCGCAGCCTAACGCCTTTGTGGCAATATGGGGGCATCAGGCATGGCTGGCCTGGACCAGCTAACAGGTGGAAGTCTGTAACAAGTAATGATTTCCCCATTATGGGAAAAGTCCTTTCATGGAATGGCTCAGGTTGGGCATGTAACGGTCCCGTAACTTTTTCCTATCTGCCTCCCTGATTTGCGAACCGTAAGAACTAACTGCTAACTAACAACTAACATTTCTTACTTTTTCCATCTTGCCAACCTCCCCAAAAAAAAAAAAAACCCACAACACAAAACAAAACAACAAATCAAAACAAAACAGTATTTGTTGGGCTGCGCTCAGAAACCAGCTAAAGGCTTTGCTCATTTATCTGCAGGGTGCACAAAATTTTTCATCTTCTTGGATGCAATATTGTCAGAAAAGTTTAGAAGGGGGAACAGAGGGGAGACAGAGATGAGACACTGGGCGGTTGCCTGTGATGCTCTAAAAAGCTCTTAATTTTAAGTATGCCTGCACTGACGGCATGATTTGCGTGTGTGTGTATGCGCAACCAATTGCCAGATCTGAGATGCAAAATGGATGGGACCTTTTTCACCTCTTTCCACCACCCCGTACTTACTACAGGTCAGTGCAGAGCAGCCACTCAGTATCGCCTTTTCTCTGTGAGGACGCGCACGACGCAATCTCCAGATGACCAACAGCCTTTCGTCCAGCTCAAGCTATTTGGCTTATGGGGGCAAAGGGATAAAATTAGTGCCCTATGACAGAACTGCATACCAGACTGTGCTAATGCTCCCTTCCCCAGGAAACAGCTCATTTGGCATTTGGTTACATGACATTTTTATGTGATAAGACCTGTATTCAAGCCAGCAGCACTTAGAACCACTTTTAAAATTATCATTGACTTTTCTATGTACCGTCAAGTCTATTTCCCATGTTATAGGTTTATTTAATTGAGTGAGAAGGTGCTGAAAGGGTTGTGTGTATTCACTTCTTAAATACACTGGACTCCTCACCTCTGTGTTTGCATTGTTCCAGTTCATTATCCATGAGGATACAGCAGATGAGAGCCGGGTGAATTGTTACTGTCATCTGAGGCCGAGAGCCCATTCTCAAAAGGAGGCAAGTAAACAAAAATAGTGGAAATGAAAGCCCTAACTCTGAAATCATATTGCAAAACTTCTACTCTGAAACCACTTGACCTTGGAGGCCAGTAGCCTTAGTAAGAAGCTTCGCTGGGTTTTGGCAAGGTTCCCTAGGTATCGCTCTGCATGGCCAGAAAGCATTTTCTTGGGGTACACGCGTGGAGGCTGAGCCCAAAGGCAGCTCAGGACCCCATCGGGTGGCTGTTTCAGAGCATGTGGTACAAGTGGAGGAGCCCAGACTCCTGTGAGGAGTCTGTGACACTGTGAGGCCAGTGTCTTTCAAGGTGAGGAAGAGAAGTGCAGTTTTTCTTGAGTTGCTTAAGCATTCAGAGAGGAGTTGGGGGACCCAGGGTATGTGTGGGTCTGCCTTGAGGTCATCTGCAGAGTTGGTGTCTTAGATGCCTCCCTAGGTAGGGTGTTAATATGTCCTGGGGTAAATCTGTTTGCTGCTTCTGATGGGCAGTTGCCCCATATTCAGCTGTAACACGCGGCTATGTGAGGACCAAGGAAACCCTTGGAGCACACCAATGCACCAGGTGAGCCAGGGATGAGACTGGGGCATTCAGCTCTTAGTCAGACCACCTTGCAAGTATGCTATGAAGACGTGAAGGCATTGGCATTAGAAGACCTCCATATCCCCTGAAAGAGCTGTGCAGAACAAAACTAGGACAGTTGTCTTAGGTGCCCCTATATACAGCTCCACAATGAAAATGCATAGCCAGGAAATTCCTGTTCTGCCTTAAAAAAGAAAAAAAAAAAAAGCTGTATTTGGGGATGTAGCCAGTTTTGGATGTTGACGTACCCTTTAGACAAAGCTGAGGGGGGACTTATACACACCACACCCTACTTTGGAGGCCTCCTTTGCTACAGTTTCATAGTGATGAAAAATAAAAACAGTAGAGTTGGTGCTTGGAAACAGGGTGGGAGTTTGTTGTGTGGGGTTTTGACAAGCCAAGAAATCTCTAAGTAGAATAATCCTTATGGCAAATCAGAAGAGTGAGATTTTTTTTGGTCCAGTTCAGACGTCTCTTAATGGCCAGAAATTGGAAGGTTTCTGAGCTGCCCTCCGCCAGTGGTGCCGGCGGCGGTTTTGTGCAGGCTGAGTAGGGCCCAGAAGATGTCACCACAGGACAGCAGGAAAGCAGGCAAGAGCCTGAGTCCCCCTAAAAACAAAGAGGCGAGTGCTAGGTCTATGCAATAACCAGCGCAGGCAGCCTCTAGGGTTTTCATTGTTGGATTTATATTTAGAAAACTTTTTTAATGATCAGATGAACATGAACGCAATTATGGTAAGAGGAAAAACCAGAAATGTGGTAGTAGCTGCAACACTTTTTTTCTGGCGAGGATTTTTTGGTAAAGATGTACATTCTGGAATAGATATTTATAACTAACTTACACGACAAAACTGAAGACTATTTTTGAACAGTCACAAAAGCAATCATGGGAAGAAACTCATTTTTCTCCATAAAAGGAGCGGTCAGATGGTCAAATTGAGTGGGTTTATGAAAAACAAGCAGTGTCCTGCTCTTTTTTTTTTTGGTTTGTTGTTGGTTTTTTTTTGCATTGCTCTGGGGCTGCTCCTCTCATTTCCTCTTCCCTGCCATAAGTTTAACAAGTTTCTCGTTTTTTACTAGAAAGCTAAAGGGTCATTTTTTAAACATAACAACGATGTACAAATAAATAAAGCGACTTTCTTTTGCAGAGTCAGCGTATAAGAAATGATGCAAACAAGTATAGCCAAGATGTGTCAAAGCAATCCCCTTGGGATCAACACAGGCATCCACAAACGTTTTATGAGAGCTGCAGCTGCATGCTCAGATGTATTTTAGTTGCTTGCACTCTTGAGTCTCCAGTCTAGTCCACCAGGAAATCAGAGCGTAAAACTCATCCTATCCAGAGCCTTGCAAAAATTGCCATGAGTATGCATCGTAGCTCCAAGCGGCTTTGCCTGCTTGTTTCTGTAGAAAGTACCAACCTCTACAATATTTCCTAATAAATTATATTTCTTATTTGCCAGGAGTAAAAAGGCTTTGAACATAGTAATGGAAGACCTCTATATGCTCTGTTACGTGCTAGAAGAAAGGGGTTTGTTGCACGTTGTTGCTAACGCTACACCTGTGACTCCGCTTTTTTGAATTCGCACATCAAAGCTGTCGCAACACACCAGTTATGAGATCTGTCCATGCTGTGGTCCCTTGGCTGCCTTCAACACAGCACATCCCCACTTTGCAGGCCGTAAGGAAAGCAACCTGCCTCTATGCTGGACGAGTTGGGCTCTTACAACTCCTCCCTGCTGCCTGTTTCTCCACCTCATGCCTCTGGGCCACCACTCTCCTTTGGGTCACATTGTAACGTGACCCGATTTCGCTGGTGCCATTAGAATAAAAATATGTCTCGGGAGAAGCCGCTCCATATAGGACAGCTCAAAAGAAATTACTTTTCAGGCAGTTACAAAACTTGCTAACATCAGATTGTCCCCTAGGCTTCAAGTCACACACATGCGGTGCGGGGACAGTTATTTAATCTCGCATGCTTTGTAAATGGACAAAGTTGTGAGCTTTTCTTTAGGTTCATTTTTAAAGTTATTTATTTACTTTTAAGCCAGAGCAGAGTCACATTTTTTTCTAGCAAGCCTTTGCAATACAGCCGGGAGAGAGTCCCAAGGGAAGGAATTTTTTTCCTTCCTGTGTTTAGGCCCAAGACTCATACCTTTGACGTGCAACTTTTCTATTTAGTGGCTTGCATTGTCAGCTGAGTTTTGAAAGCCCACCAAAGTAACAACTCACCGTGGTCGCTCTAATTTAAGACTAAGCCGGTGCTGCAAGCAGACGTCATCAGGAGCCACTGTGCTGGCCTGGGGCTGTGCACCGCCTGTATGGGAAGGTCCGGGTCATCCTGGACCCACGCACTGCCCAAGTAGCAGGTCTTCAGGGTATATTGCAGTTGTGCAAATAAATCCACAAGTGTCAGCGGAGCAACCCTCTCTGGCAGAAAGTGACAGGGAGGCACAGTTCCGGATAGAGGCACTTCTTGGGCACGCAGCCTATGTTCAGCCATATGGATGCCATAATTCACCGGGCTTGTACACCGGTGCACAAACTTTTGGCAGATAAAAAGTCCAAGATGTGAATAAAAGCTAAAAATAACTAATACTAACAAATAAAGTCTTTCCACTATGGTATCTATAGCTCCAGACTGACTCAATATATACATCCCTGACAATTCTTCCTATAGCTAACTGATGCTTTCATAGCAGACATCAGCAAAGAAAGTTTTATTCAAATATAAACCCAAAAATATATGCCCCTGCTTAAAATCACTATGGAGGACAAGCCAAACTGAAAAACCTTATGTTAAAAGAAGCGGGCAGGCTGCAAAGCTTCAGAACTGAAGTTATCTGATCAGCCATAATCACTTACATGCATCATGGTGGAGTCATTATGGCACAATTTTCTTCTGTTAACTATGTGCCAGGGCATAGAAAATCGAGCCAGTCTTCTCTCCCACACTGAAAATACCTGCAGCATCTCAAAAATTTGAAGAAATAATTTTTCTCCCTGTCTGGTTACCAGCAAGAATATAAATAGACCAACTCTGGGGGATTATGGGATTATCTCCCCTTTTCTATGTGCTGCTGATCAGGTTAAAGTATTGACCATTTCATTTCATACACTGAATGAGGTCTTTACTGTGAGACAACAGAGGAAAATTCCAGACTCCGCTTTCTGATCTCTCCACGTTCCCATGAAGAGCACCCCGCTTCTTGGTCAGGCGCAGACGGGCGTGCATTAGCTCTGCCTGCTCTCAGGACCTGCAGACCCTCCCTCCAGAAATTTATGGCCCCCCCTAGCATATCTGTGTTTGGCAGTCAGGGTGGGAAAATAAGGGCAAAATCAGGTTCCTGACTGATGCTGCTGCCTACTGCAGGCAGGAAAGGGTCTCTGCCTCCTGTGGCCTGCAGGTAGCACTGACCAATGCACAATTTAGCCAAAATGAAGGCCAGCCAGAAGCTGGAGACTGGGATGAATACGTCTGCATTTCTACATGGTTTTCCTTTCCGTACTGTTCCAGACACCTTGACAAACAATCTTAAGGACTGATGCTCCAAAATCCAGCTTTTCATGCCAACAACTATTTGGCTTCGTATCATAAAGTCTATATGTTACAGAAAAGTGGTGTGTGGCATTACAGTTCAATTTTTTTCCTGTAGGATTAATTGCTTTTAAAGATTGTACGTTTTCCTTCCACATTTTTCAGTGTAAGTGAACTATTGCATCTTTGCAAATGCTTCTTCTCTTTTTTTTTTTCCTTTGAGGTTTTTCTTTTTTAGATTTTTTAAACCTAGCTAGCATAAACTGAAGAAAACAATAAAATAAAAAAGAACCCAGGTAGTCCTAAAGGGACGAATTTAATGATTTGAATTAGAAGCTGAATGTAGCAGCTAAAAAGTATTGTAACTCAGTCACATAGTTAAAAACTGGTGTCATGTTGGGTTGCAAAATCAGTTGTTTTAACTACCTGGATTTTGAAATCATTCTCTGGTAGTTGCTGCTACACTGAACTGCTGGTTCAGTTTAGCTTCACTGTAACTTTGGCTCTCATGCTTCAACACTGCTTTCGTTCTATGCGGTCAGCACCTTTACCGACTTATAGTGTAGCTAATAACCATCTTCCGACCCTTTCTTCTGTACCTAAAATAGTGCGGTCACAACATCGTGGCACTAGATGGCAATGGTGTCCACAGAGAAGGAAAACAAACTCGAGCATCAAGTTCTGCAGAGGAACTGAGTTATTTGAGAGCTTTCACCCCCTCGTATTTAAATAAGGAATATTATATTGGCTAGGAAAATCAAGGTTAAAAAAGTAAGGTGATCGTCATTTACCCAAAAGAACTTGCCAGGGTGTGCGGGTGAAATGTGTCAGAGAAATGAAGGAAAGCCGTACCTTAAAAACTGAATACCGATGTCTAATACTGCGGTGGCTGAGCGAAATTACAATATAATTTCCTTTCAGTGCATTGTTTCCATAATTCTCATTCAAGTCTTGTCTTGGATGTGTGCTTTCTGCCTTGCTTCATCCTTCATTATTTTTTCTTAATTGAACCGTGTAGCTGTAAATCCAGAAATTAATATTTTAGGAAAAAGAAGGGAGGGGGAGCCTGGTATCTTTTAGAAATCTGTACATCATTTGCATAGTTGCGTATTTAAGGGTAGCAATGTCACAGAAGTTAAATTTCCTTGGAAACGTGTACTTCGCAATGTGTTGCTTTCAGTGGAAAAATGATCAAAATGTTAATCTGCCTTTGTGTTTTTGTACATATATACATATGTACACACACGTATGTATTTAGAAGTGTACATATATGTGTTTATATATAGGTGTGTACACAATCACATGTATCTATATTACCCCACAATTTGGATTTAGGTAAAACAAAAACATTTTCCCTCTCCCCAGGTCAGCCCAGCAGAGAAGACGCATCCGTCTGTCTCAGGCTTTATCCTGGAGAAACTTTTGAGCCCATTCTCCCTGTGCTCCCTTGGCTTTCACAGCACTGCGTGTAGCTTTTGGCTCCTTGCCCTTCCCTGGCAGTAAATCAGCTTTGGAGCACTTACAGCTGGAGCTACCAGCTGGCGCTTACCGGGAAAGCCCCTCTGGCCACTCCTGCGCGACATATTGCTGAGCGCTGGAGGTGTGAGAAGGGACGGCACAGTCGGCTCCCGGCAAGGTCAACTGGGGAATCGTCCTTTCTACAGGTGGCGGCCGTGTAAAAGACCGAAGCCCTCTATGCAAGACCAGAGCAGCTCTGTACGTGAGGGCCGGCTGTTTGCACTCGCCTAAGTGGGTCCTGGCATCTGCCGGTGCCCGCTGGTCTCTGGTTCTCTCTTCTGGTGGCCTACAGAGACCCAGCTTTTATAAGCCAAGCAGTTTACCCTGTGTAACCTCAGTGTAATGTGAAGGTATGCTGTATGTACAAACTGCAGAATACACGTCCACTCTTGGTTAATTCCCTCGCCTGCCATCCAAATGCTGATGGGACCCTCGCCTGAGTGCCAGATACTTTCTTCCCTCACAGCTGTGTAAGATGGCAATGACCTTGCTCACAACAGAAGCTGGAAAAGCCTGTCTTTTTCTTGGTTGAGAGACCGAGGTGCCAAACTCGGGGGTTTAGTTCCTCATTAAGGGCAACTGAGCGCGGCTCTGCTGTCTGCCCACGAGGCCCCAGCTCAGCGGGGCTCTGCTCCGAGCCGAGCTCTCTTTGGCAAAGGTAAGCAAGTACGTGCAAGGAGGCCTCACGCTGCTGTGTATTTGAAAAATACATTTTTCAGGAACGAGGTCCTGTTTTCATGTAATTGACTTTTCCTTACGGAAACGAGGTACGCTGCGAGCTTCTAGTGCTTCCACCACAGCACAACGCAGAAGTCTGACATCGTACATTGCTTATCTGCCCAAACTCAAGTATTTTGTTTTCAAAGTTCATTTGAAATTAGACATTTGTTTTGGAAATATAGGGTCTCAGAAAAGGTAAGGAGGCTTTATCTCTAAATCATGGGGGTTTTTTTTCAAGATCTTGACAATGTTTCAATATTTATTCAATGGAACTTTTGCTATTGACGTAAAGGAATTACAGACCAGCCCCAAGTCTTCCAAATGGCCTCTCTACTACCAATAAATTATACTGTAGTTTCTTACTTAAGGGCGTTTCTTACACTTAACGCGGGAATTCAACAGTTTATATATAGAACTGGAGGCTATACAAACGGAATTATGTTTACAATGTAAATGTTTACCACATAATCTGACCTGTTCTTGCCTCTTGGCTATGGTTCTGTTATTAGCTAGTCCAGCTAGATATTTTTAGGTTTCCCTATTTACATAACAGCTACATATACTTTTAAGTTTATCCATTCATTTTTACTTAGAAAATTTTATCAGTAAATAGATTTTTTGGAGGAAGATTGGTGTTATTTGGAGAAAATATTTTCAAGAAGTGACAGATTTAAACTATCTCCTGCAAATTTAAAGAGAATTTAAATCACTAGAACTGATTTCTGTTAAATTTTATCATGCTGGAAAAGTTTTGAAGGAGTAAAGAAAACTTAGTCTTTAAAAAGGTGAACAGGCCAATATAGTCTGGTTGGCTTGAAAATGGGTCTGAGGCTGGATATTGGAAAGATATGGCCAGATGCATTCAGCGAAAGATTTAAGGCAACGGAATTAACACCAATCACGGGCATTTTGTGAAAAAATCTTCTTGTGAAGCTAATACCAAATCTATTCTGATGGGGTCAAAAATTTAATCAGTAAAATTAACTTTCAGTAGTGGGGCTGCAAAATCATTTGCAGCACTTAATTAAAGTCACAGGAAAGCATATCTTGTGGTATTAAATTGAGACTAGACTGTTTAGGAAAGCGAACAGTACGGTTCAAACAGGAGTCAGCCTCTGATGTTGGTGAGCGAAGTCCTGCAGCAGCTAGCCTTGATGAGCCACAGTCTCTTCTGCCCTTCAAATCTCAGAGGTGAGTTGCACAGGTTTCCTCTAAAGCTTCAGTCAGTATTCATGTTGACACAGAAAAACGAGAGCACGGCCAACCCCAGTCACTGTAGAGCATAGGTTGTTAATAGCCTGTTTGGGCTGCTTGGAGGTTGCCGTGATGCTGGGGTGTAGCTTTCGCCTCTCTGCTCACAAGGCTGATGTTTACTTTTTGTTTTTTAATGAACAGTGAAAATCTAACGCCACTGTTATTACCTCGCTACCCTGGTCCCAACAAAATCATGAGGGTTGGCAGCACTGAAACACACCTTTTTCCATGAAATATGGGGGCTCAGCACAATTCTCTATATAATTTTTACCACATATGTACACATTAATCAGTATAATCGCACTGCACTGTAATTATACTGATTAACACATGCATTTGTGGTAAAAAGTATTTAGAAAAATATACAGAGTTAGAAATACTGATGCTAAATTGTTTGGTGGTGTTTTCAGGACAGCATACATATGGAGAAAACAGGATTGCTGACCTAGCAGAGGATCCTAACTAGGCAATGCATAAAGGAGAAGATGTCTCCTCATGTGGCTTCACTGTGGATGAGGAACAAAGAAATCCTCTGAGTGCATGGGAATCCCAGGGCAGGTAAGGAGAGGCTTTCAGTCATCCTAACCCACAGGACAGATTGCACTGCAAATAAATGGCAGGATCTGACTTGGCAGCAGGGCTCTGTAGGAAACTTAACTATCGAGGTTTGCTCAGAAAAACCTGCCTCACTGTAAAATCAAGTCAGCTACATGTCTGGGCTGTGAATTGTGTAAAAATTCTAACCTCAGAATGTGTGGTGGCACAGCACATTCTCATGACAGCATTTGGTGCCAGACGACTTGCCAATGTGACGCCCATCTACAAGAAGGGCCAGAAGGAGGATCCAGGGTCCTACAGGCCAGTCAGCCTGACCTCGGTACCGGGGAAGGTTATGGAGTGGTTCATCTTGAGTGAGCTCACCAGGCAAGTGCAGGGCAGCCAGGGGATCAGGCCCAGCCAGCACGGCTTCATGAAAGGCAGGTCCTGCCTGACCAACCTGATCTCCTTCTGTGACCAGGTGACCTGGCTGGTGGGTGAGGGAGAGGCTGTGGACACATGAATCTACCTGGACTTTAGTAAAGCCTTTGACAGTGTCTCCCACAGCACCCTCCCAGAGAAGCTGGCGGCTCATGGCTCGGACGGGGGTACTCTTGGCTGGGTAAAAAACTGGCTGGCCGAGCCCAGAGAGTTGTGGTGAGCGGAGCTAAATCCGGTTGGCGGCCAGTCACGAGTGTTGTTCCCCAGGGCTCAGTGTTGGGGCCAGTCTTGTTTAATATCTTTATCAATGTTCTGGGCGAGGGGATCGAGGGCGCCCTCAGTATGTTTGCAGGTGACACCAAGCTGGGCAGGAGTGTTGATCTGCTGGAGGGCAGGAAGGCTCTGCAGAGGGACCTGGGGCAGGCTGGAGCGATGGGCCGAGGTCAATTGCATGAGGTTTAACAAGGCCAAGTGCCGGGTCCTGCCCTTAGGTCACACCGACCCCAGGCAGCGCCCCAGGCCTGGGGCAGAGGGGCTGGGAAGTGCCCGGCGGAGAAGGCCCTGGGGGTGCTGGCTGACAGCCGGCTGGGCATGAGCCAGCAGTGCCCGGGTGGCCAAGGAGGCCACCAGCCCCCGGGCTTGTGTCAGCACTGGTGTGGCCAGCAGGAGCCGGGCAGGGATGGGGCCCCTGTGCTCGGCACTGGGGAGGCCCCACCTTGAATATTATGTTCTGTTTTGGGCCTCTGACCACAAGAAGGACATGGAGCCTGTCCAGAGAAGGGCAACAAAGCTGGTGAAGTGTTTGGAGTGCAGGACTTTTAAGGAGCGCCTGAGGGAGCTGGGGTTGTTTAGCCTGGAGAAGAGGAGGCTGAGGGAAGACCTTCTCGCTCTCTACAACTACCTGAAAAGGGCTGTAGTGAGGCGGGGGTTGGTCTCTTCTCCCAAGTTACTAGACATAGGACGAGAGGGAACAGCCTCAAGTTGTGTTAGGGGAGGCTTAGATTGGACATTAGGAAAAATTTCCTTCTTGAAAGGGTTGTCAGGCACTGGAACAGGCTGCCCAGAGAGGTGGTGGTGGACTCTTTTCAGTGGTGCCCAACGCCAGGCCAAGGGGCCACGGGCACAAGCTGGAACACGGGAAGTTCCACCTGAACATGAGGACAAACCCCTTCCCTGTGCGGGTGCCAGAGCAGGGGCACAGGCTGCCCAGAGAGGCTGTGGGGTCCCTTCCCTGGAGACATGCGGCCCTGTGCCCCTGCTCTGGGGGTGCCTGCTCAAGCAGGGGTGGGACGGGGTGAGCTCCAGAGGTCCCTTCCAGCCCCCACCAGTCTGGGATTCTGTGATTCTATGGTGGAGTCACCATCCCTGGAAGTGTTCAAAAAATGTGTAGATGTGGCACTTCGGGGCATGGTTTAGGAAGCCTGGGGGTGTTGGGTTGATGGTTGTACTTGATTGATCTTAGAGTTCTTTTCCAACCGTAACGATTCTATGATTCATTAGCTGTGCTGTCAGGCTGACTGGTTTGTACAGAGGCATCCTTTTCACAGGACCTTCAGAAAAGTGATAGTAAGTCTTGATCTTGGGCAAAATGTGACAACTACCCAGTGATAACTGCAGCTCCTTATCAGTGTTGTAAACATGATCAGCCCTTGATCAAGTGCAGTGTTTTAGGCCTCCTGAGGGTGGTTACAGATTCCCAGAGAGGTAGTTTCCCCCTCCTACAGTTAGACTTAAAGTCACAGCTTTAAGATACAACGTCATTTAATCCTGGGCTAATGCCCCTTTATGCCTATTTACCTGGCAATAACTCACCCTCCGTGTGACTTGATCACAAAGGTGCTGATCCACATTGTTTTTAAAAAGTCATTTCAAAGAGTTAACTCCAGATAATATAAGGCACTGAAAGGCAGTTGCTACAATTTGGAAATCAACCTCGATGTTCAGTATGAGGAAGAAGAGAAATGTTTTTCCTCCTTTCCTCTGCTGTTGGCATTAAACCATGGGTTTGATTTTATTCATTGCGTTGTTGCATATCTGGTGCAAAATGGTGTCTGAACTTTTTTCATAACTCATTTTAGGATAACTCTCTTTAATTCATCTTTTATCACCGGATGTGCAGGTTGGCAGCACACTGGTTTCCTTTGCAAGGAGTGGCAGAATTTGAAGTAAGTTTATAGGGAATCATCAAAGACATTAAATGGTCTGTGTTTCATAGGTGGTTATTTCTCTGGCTCTTCTCAGTTTTGGTGTTAATTTATATAATGAATTCTTTCATTATTTTGAAATTGCATCTAATCCTACAGTAAATTGAGGGATTCTGTTATACTTTAAACCATTTTTAAAAATGGACTATCAGGTATAAATTATACAAACCAGCTAGTAAATTAGCATTGAAAATACGTTTTGAAGGAACTAACGCAATCAAGCCAGAACTGCATTTTCTTCCCAGAAAATACTCACTCCATCAATTCCCCTGTGATGCTATCAAAATCAGAAATGAGGTAAATTTACTATCTCTTTGATGCAACTCATTATTTATAAAGTACAATGATTTCAGCTATGGGAGAAGACAGGGTTTAGCAAGGGCTAAATAGCTTGCAGGAGTGCTTTTGAATAGGTTTCGTCTGTCCAAAGAGAGTCTATTTTTTGCCAAATTTAGTGAAACCGGGTCTAATAGAAATTTTGCAGAATAGCCTATATCTGAGCACCCCAAATGCTGTTGAACTGGCATGAGTGACAGACAGCTTGTTTCCATGCCCCGTGTCAGGGAACTAGAATAAATCTGTTACAAAGGCAGAGTGAAAATCAAAGGAGTGGGAGGAAAACTTGCACAGTCCTGTCACTTAAGCACTAGCGAAAAACAAAGATGAACAACTGGCATGGAATAAAACCATACTGTTGCGAAGGTAGGATAGAAGAAAAGCATTTGGAAAAATGACTAGAGGCTTCAGGAAACCTCTCCCACCTCCATCTGCAGAGATTTAATTTGTTTCTGGTGCCAGAGCAGGTGGGAGTTGTTTACATTAAGAGCTGCAGCCTGGGGTTGGGGGGAATCATGAAGGGCTGGTTTCTGACAGTCTGTAAAACCTGGCCTGAAGAGGAAAATAACTTTTTAAAAAGTTTCTTCTGCTTCTTTTCCTTCCTATTATGTTGTCTCTTTTCCCCTCTCTTGCTTAGTCTCCCCTCTCTTTTCCAGGACGTGGCTAGGCAAAGCCACTGGTGTTGAGTAACCGAATGGGTATTGGGAGTTTTTCTCACCCCTTTTTCCCTGAAGGACATGCTTTTTGGGGGGCTGTTTCAGTGCCAGAGCTGGCATATTTTCAGAATGAAAATGTTCTTTTTTTCCCCTCAGTGTTTTCCTCACAAACTGTTGGGTTTCGCTGCCAGCTGCCTGACAGCTTTAGCATCGTTTTAGCCTTAAAAGAAAGCCACGCGTCTCTTATGCCACTTTGCCTCAGTTCAGTCCCCAAGTTGGGGGACCCAGCTGCAGAACAGACTCAGTACAGCCAACGTTTGGGCAGGAAAGCTTCCCACCCCTCTTACCACATCCCTTGCAGAGGCTGTGAGTCCTCGGCTGTCAAAAGCTGCCATCGGAGCCGGGCTTGGCTGCACCTCCCACCTTCTTTGTGGCCCAAAGGGGTGACAAATATCGCTGTCACAGCAGCACGTGAGGAGGCTGTGCCAGGAGTGCTGGGTGCGGGAACAGCAGCTGGTGGTGCCTGGGAGGGGGCGGCAGGGTCAGGGGTGGCGTATGGGGGGAAGCCCAGCCTGGTGAGGCTATTGCAGGGTGGCCAGTTAGGCCTCGCGTTTCTCTAGCCATAACTGGGCTTCAGAGAGGCATGGTGATGTCTAGATGCTACCGTCCCTTGCTTCTTAGAGGGCTAATGCAGGTATAACCCTTTCATTCCCCCAGAGTGCTCGTCTGCGCAGCAAAAATGATGAAGTGTTGAAATACCTGGCAAAGCAGCCTTCAAGTTTGTGTCTGGCTGGATAGAAGTCGACAGAGTGACATGTTTAACCTGCAGTGCTGGTGGCTTTTACCTCTGTTCCTACATACTCCAGGGTGAGTTAATTTGTAAAATTCACATCACCTGCAGAGCCTTCCAGCTCTGCACAGGTGAATCATTTTACCAAGGTTAGATAGCTTATCCTAAGCCATTATTTAGGTTATATTTATTTATAATAATTATTATTTTTATTTATAATAATTACTATATTAAACATAACCCGGTTATTTAAGTAAGGTAATAGATTCAGCCTGTTGCTAGAAAGGCTTGGTTAGGGGAGGGATTATGGAAATTTGCTTGCAAAACACTCAGCTTTATGCTGCTGGTTGCTTAGGTATGGGGCGTGCTGTTCTCTCATGGAAGTATGTTCCATGCACCTTCAGTGCTGGTCCATGTGGTTGTGTTGGCTGAAAATCTCCATGCATGCTCCTGCAGCTTCAGCTTCGGGGAAAGATAGTTGTTGATTGAGGAAAATCTGGAAATGCTTGGATTTGTGGGGAGATGAAGAGAAGAGTCACCTGAAAAATAACTAAGTAAAACTTATTTTATCGATTGTCCCATCCCACCTGCCTTAGTATTGTATAGGTTCCCATATACATACAGATTTTTAGCATTGTTGGGTCCCAGTGAACATCACTTCTTAGTCGGCGCTAATATGCATGAAGCAAATAAAAATTATGTCCGTTTGTGTCTAAGAGTACCAAGAACTTGGCCGCTATGCTGCTGTTTGCAAGGAGTGTTGGGGACATATGCTGATGTTCCTCCACAGTTTAGAGGTTCATCTGTCATGTTCAAGTTGTAACTGTTGACCATAAATGGCTTCATATTTAACAGCTGGGCACCTAGGCTGCAGCCAAATGCTATCAGGGAATCACAGACTTCTGTGGGGAAGACTTTAGAGTGTGAGCTGTTAGCATCCAGAAATACTATTGGCTTTTATTTGCTTCCTTCATGAAGTACGGACAGCATGGGGGTCTGCTTCTGGAGTTGTTGGTGCTGCAATTTCATCTCCCCATAGGAAGATGTACGGGGAAAAGTTCCACTACAGGATGGTAGTAGGGTTCTTGATGTGCAGGTGGTTGGATACTGGTGTGTGTATCGAAGTAGCAGATTTTTTTTTTGGTGGTGGTTTTGTTCTGAAGCTCTGTTTAAGTAGTTCTGGTCATTTCTGACTATTGTAAAAGCATTATGTTTGGAATATTGTCTAAATCTGAGTGAATTAACCAGATACAGGCTACAAGTAGAGGTCTTGATATGTTTTGAAAGTTACATTAATAGACATAAAATGTGCAGAGTTTTGGTTGACAACTCTGCGTGGTGTTGGCATCAGCGCTAGTTCAGAGCTGGCTCCACTGCAATGCTGAATCTACAGGTTATAAAGAGGGCATAGAAAGAACTCGGGATGCAAGATCAGACACCTTTTTTAATACTGCAGTCCAGCCCCCCAAACATGGCAGAAAGCCTGTACATGGGGTGAATGTTCTTAGTAAGAGACTTACAGTTGGGTTTAGGTAATCACACTTTGCTTTGTGCTTCCGTTATCAGGCTGTCAAACCATGAGGTTTGCTTTGCCATACACAGTTAGAGCTTGTGGCTTCTGTGTGTAAGGTTATTGTTTGTAAAAGCTGTTTCCAATCTTCAGCTGGAATCTACTACTAATGGTCCAAAAGGCTACATGTTGCACCTTTTTGTACTGAGGCTTAATGTGGTGAAACTAAAACTGTGGGGCCACAAAATTTCAACTTCATACAGAGCCAAAAGGGTAGGAAAGGCCATGTTTTAAGATTCCGTTCTCTGTAAACAAGTATTTCAGGGGTTCCCTGTTATTACACCTATTGAACACAATGTGAAGTGGCAACCTGAGCACTGTTACTGTTCCATGGACTCATACTGTACTAGGTAAAACCACGAGCTTTGTGTGGAATTGCTTGTTATGCGTAATGTTCCTTTACAAATGCGATATTAGTGTGACGTAGTTCACGTGGTCACCTCTGGTGGCATCACTAGAAACGCTTACTGTGAGCTCTCTGTTTTCTTCATTACAGCCCAAACATTGTGGGTGTCAAGACATTTGTCCGCTGCGTAGGCAAGCTGGTATGCCGATAATTCTGGCTTTTGAAATCAAACACAAAACTCCCCTGTGGAGTAGAAGCTGGAGACTGTGCTTCAGGGCCAGGAGTCAAGTCCAGCAGCGCTCAAATTCAGCAGCGGATCCGAGGCATTTCAACTGGAATTAGCAGGGTCAGAAAAGGCAGGGCTCCCAGAGGACATGCCTCAGAATGTCAGCTGGCCCACAGCATCATGAAAATTGTTACAAGTAATGGCTACTGCATTCTACTGTAATTGTATACTGTATTTTGGAGATGTTGGGGATTTTGTTCAGCCAGACCGGGATAGCAGGATAACCTAAGCAGTATATTAGCATTAAGAAGAATGAAATTCTGCAGTGAGAATTGGACTGATGGTGATTTGAATGCAACTGTGAAATTTCTTGGTGTAGAGCTGGGACTATCATGTGTAGGCTCACGGTCTCAGGTGTCGCCTCTGTAAGATGCGCATAAGCAACTTTTTAATACAAAGGAATGATGCTTTTCTAGACTTTTGATTGCTGCTTCTTGTGAAAATACAGTCCCTTGGGAGCCTTTCTTGCACTAACACTTGCTAAAATACCTTTCTGGTGTGTGGAATTTTGACACCCTCGATAAAACTGAGGTGATTGGTAGGCTTACAGGCACCTAGTAAATTTAAAGCCTGAGAAAAACGTAAGCAGAAAGAATAGAATAAAACTCGTCTCCAAAACAGTGTGATATTAACTGTGATTTGGCTTGTGTTGAGGTTTCTATCCATATTTGTACACACTAAGACTATTTTTGGAGTCTATGAAGACTAGTGGGCAAAGATTTCTTTCCTGAGTAAATCCAGAGCTTGAAATTTCCCACCTAATTCTCAAGCTGGTTTGCTAAGAAGAAATCGTCCTTCCCCCAGGAAAAAAGTTTGAAGGTTACGTGAGAGATCAGGACAGGATAAGTGTATAACTGAGTTACGTGAGCCCACAAGGTGACTTGTAATGGCCAAGGAAAGATGTGTTAGAGAAAAGGAAAATAATAGGAATGCAGAATGAAACTGCTGATATGTTAAACTTTATCTAGGATAAGCTTCTCTTAATTGGCAGTAGTGAGCATTCCACTCTGTGAATCTCTCTCCTAGGATGCAGGAAAGACTAAATGCAAAGACCTATCTAGGACCTACCCAGCAGTTATTCATACAGTTCAGCTTTGTATTTGGCTTCTCAGTAGTAATTGGCAGTCCGGCTGCTATCTGTGTTTCAGACTGCTACTGGGTGAAGACCAGCGTCCCTTCCAGTGCGGGTCTAGTTTTGGGGCAGGTATCCCATCATCCCAGCTGGGTTTGGTTTGGGTTTTTTTGAGAATGCTTATTCCAGTTCATATGCTGTAGGAACAAAGACCTGACGTGGGAAATGGTGGCTGGAGAACACCAGCAGTTGTGTGCACGCAAAAGGCTGGATATAGTCTCTATGTTTCATGGTTTTCGCTGGGATAGAGTCAGTTTTCTTCCCTGCAGCTGGCAGAGTGCGGTGCTTTGGACTCAGTGTGAAAACAACGCTGGTAACACACCGATGGTTTGGCTGTTGCTGGGTAGCGCTTGTGCTAGTCAAGGGCTTTCCAGCCTCCCAGGCTCTGCCGGGGGCACAAGCGGCCGGGAGGGGAGGGGGCACAGCCAAGAGAGCGGAGTCGAACTGGCCAAAGGGACATTCCATATCATGTAACGTCATGCCCAGTATGTTACTGGGAGGGGCTGGCCGGGGGAGGGAGGAAGCAATCGCGGCTCAGGGACGGGCAGCGTCGGTCGGCGGGTGGTGAGCGGTTGTGTCACTGGTGGTTCTGGTTTTTCCCCTTTTTCCCTTTTCCTTTTTATTATATTATCATTATTGTTATTACTATAATAATAATAATCGTAATTATCATTATTATTTTATTTTCATTATTAAACTGTTCTTATCTCAACCCACTTTTTTTTTTACTTTCGCTCTTCCGAAGCTCTCCCCCGTCCCGCAGTGGTGGGGGCAGCGAGCGGGCGGCTGCCTGGTGTTCAGTTGCCGACTGGGGCTGAGCCACCCAAGTAAGGGACAAGCGCTGTCTGAAGCGCTCTGTTACCATTACCAGGCCAGGTAAAAGAGTCAAAATGTCTGTGAAGCTGCAAAGTTTCACAGCAGTTTGGTAGCAGGTCCCATGAAAGAACCGACCTCTCCGTTACGGTAGTTCTCTCGTTTTGGTGAACTTTTTTGGTAAACCTGCAGCTAAGTACGGACTGGCACTCAGTGTAGCAGTGGTGGTACCAGGGGCTTGGGCTGGAATCCTTTCTCTCCCAGTATAGTGTCAGGCATTGAAAGTCATTTCAGTTGCTTTTAAAAATGGTTTCGTTTTTCTGTAAATCCCATTTCTTTAAAAGACTAGTGAAAGAGGAATGAGTTTACAGGCTATGCTGCCTCAAAAGCGGGAGTTTTTACCATAGTGATATTTCCAGAAAGAGACAGTAGAGGGGGCTCGTGACATACACATGCTTGGTTTCTGCAGTAAAATACCGACCGGCTTCATTTTTCTGTTGCTGGGCGGTAGAGGAGGATGCTGAAATTGTTTTTCAGGCAGACAGTGCACCACTGCTGCAGGCTGGAAGCTGAGGAGAATTTTGAGAGGGTGCCAAGTGAGATCTACTACGGGAAAAAGCCTACAGCACCCGAGGAAGTTAACTTTGGGTTACGCTTATTTTTTGGTTTTATTGTATGGGGTATATATGGCGCACGGAGTGACCTCCGCTCCTTCGCTGTGCAGCTTGCGGTCCTAGATTCAACAGAATGAGCTTTCTAAAAGGCCTTTGGAGTGTCTTTTCATCTTTTATCATCTTGGCAAAAATTTCATCCTATTTTCAAATAATCACAAATTACGACACCATCCCTCTATACAGAGATACGATCAAATAGGGGATTTCTCACCATAATGACTCAATCTTAAATGCAACATAAATGTAGAAGGGGTAGGAAAGGTGAATCAACAATGAACACGAGCCATACGGGTAAAATAGCACTTTTAGTATATATGATGATGCAACTATAGTACGCACACATAAGCACTTTCTTTGAGTGAGAAGTTATTTCTTATTTAGTCAAATCTTGTATGTTTTTCTATGTTTTAGGACTGTTTCTCCAATCGCTTCTTTGAGCTTAATGTGGCAGCATGTTTGCTGTTGATAAGACAGTGTCACAAATTTTAGGAACAGAAAAGCAGTCCTGCTGCAGTAAACCAGCATTGCTCTAAATGTTACACGTATGACGGCTTTTTGTTCTTGTCCATCTATGTTTTAAGCATCTAAAAGAAGTGCTCTAAAAGCTGCCAGTTGCACTATTCCAGCTCCTGGTCTGCCAGCGTGCCTGAAAATTTTTAGGACACTAAAATATCACAGGATTTGCACATTACTTGTAAACAGAACGAGTAGACTATTGACTCAGAACAGTATTGCAAACAGTAGGACATAATACAACATCGATTAAATATGTGCTTAACTGTTCTTTTAATATTTACTCTGCTGTTGAACAGATTAGAGAGGTGAACAGATTTCTTTTTAACCTGAGGTTTTTCTGACTGAGACACATTTGCTATTTGATATGCCGCCTTCTAACGGGACTGAACTGTTGATGGGAATGACCTTTGATTTGCTGTCAGTGACATCGTGTTGAGCCTCGGTCAATGCTCCCTTGTGGAGACATGGTTGTAACAGTGTGTGGTGAGTTTAATTCCGCATTTCGCTTCCGTAATAGCAATGACATAATAACCAATGTACTACTGGAACGACAGTGTATTTTTTCTCCAGGTAATTGAATTCATATGGATTTTGGCCTCATGTCCTGTAGGAAACCACAAGTACAAGGTGCTGAAAAATCCCCTGTAAAGCTAGGGAATGAAAGTGGACATTTACAGACCAGAGCTTTTGCTGAAATGTGTCCTGGAACACATTTTACAAATGTTCATTTAGATGGTATCTGAAAACAAAACCCTCCCAGTAAAATAGCCAAACAGGATGAATTTTTCCATGCAAAGGGCTACAGTTCTTCACATGTATGTGTGTCTGATGCAGAGTAGTATTTCCTGGGGACTGTGGAAACATCAAAACCCATTACAAGCCCGTTAATCACTGCCAATTATGTAATGAGTACCTCATTCTGAATACATATCTTGTCCGAAGTATTTTGTCAGTAAATTATCAGGTGGGTATAAAGTACCTCTCATTAATTCTCCACAGACAAAGTGCTGTAAAATTTAAATGTTTTTCACATATCCGTGACAGAAAGATTAAGTTGTAATAAGAGAGCTTTTTTATTGCAGAATAAGTAGGAATGTGTTTATATGGAAGGGTTCCATCATGCCAAAATACGCACCATCTCTGGCAGGCCTTGTATAAAGCTGAACAATATGCAGGGCTGCCTGCTAACTTTGGATTTAGCCTTGGAGTGGAGAATTGATGGCTGTTTGCCTTCTCCTTCTTTAATGGTCCAGGAATACTGTCTGCCATGGTGTTCACGTGAATTATTTGTTCCTGATTTGGGTTTTTCATGTTACTGCCAGCAGGAGGTAACTGGAGTGGTACTGTGGGCAACCGAGGTGAGGGCAAGGGCAGATGTCCCAGCCATGTGCTGGCTGCTGAAGAAAAGCAGCCTCCAGCACCTGTCATGTGCACTCTGCCTTCTCTTCATCTAGTGATTTTGCTAAGTTCAGGGTCGGGGGGATGGACGCGTCCATTTTCTTTCCATTTTATCCAGTTTCCTTGCAGTCCAGTTCCTGCATGCCTAGTACACCTGCTAGCCACAGCCTCACCTGTAACTTGTTTTCCTTCTGGAATAGCAGGTCCCAAAGATGTGGTAAAAATTTACCACATGGAAGAAATTGTTCCATTAGTTCCTTATACTTTGATCTTGTGGCCTGTGTTGAAGAGTGAAGTAGCTGGGCTAGGAGGTGTTTTACAGGCAGCAAAAGTCCTCTGGGAGCTAGCTAAGCAAATTCAGGATTAGAGCAGAGCTGCTGGAGTCTGACATTTGATCCTAAATTGTAGAAAACTTCAAGTTCCTGAGACTTCTGAGATCTTACATATCAATCAGAGGTAGGCTAGAACCCATCAAAACCTTCATTTTCTCTCTTTTTTCTTGTCTTTTTTTTTCTTAATAGGAAGAAAGCAATTATTCAGTTACTTCTGTTGAAAGAAAAGGATTCAGCCCAAACCCTGATGCTTAACCCTGTCACTATTGTCTTCTGTGTCAAGCATAGAGGTGTTACAAATTCTCTTGCCTGGGGGAATGAGGAAGAAAAAAATAAAGTACAAGTATATTGTGCTATTTCTCGAGTAAACTAAATAGGAAAGGCAGAAGTAGTAATGACAAGCCATAAGCTTTCCCATGCAAAGAAAGCTTAAAGCAAAATAAATTGAATTACTTTAGCATTTGTTGCAGCAACTTTACAATTTGATGTATTTTTATACTAAACTAGCTTTTCCCCTTATGCCAGGTGTTTTACGTAAGGGTTAGTGTCAGCACAAATCTTCCTGTCTTCGAGCTGCTGCAAACCACAGATGCTACCGGCCGGAGCAGAGATCAGTCTATGGGAGTCTAAAGTCTATAAAGGCTATTAAATTTAAAGAGGGGGTGGGGGTGGTGGAGAGTTGTTTTTTTAAAAACGGGTAACTATAGCTGAAAAGCTGAGACTGTGCTCCATTTTTGCCATAGATTTTGAGCTGTATTTTTATCCATGTGATTTTGTGTTAAACTCTTACTGTTAGTTTTCATCTTTTTTTCCTGATAAACACAGAACGCTACTCTGAAGTATGTCCACCACATGGTGTCTAATAGAAATAAAACTGGCCAGCCCAGATTTTTATAACCACAGCAAAACTAAACTTTTGGGTGCACTGTATTAGGTCCTAGCAGAGACTGGAGGAGATGATAGGAAATTCCTCTTCTCAAGGCTAATAAAACTCCAGTTTTAGTTGGGTAGTAGATATTGCCAACTTAAATGTCTCACCTAAATGTCTCACCTAATAAAATGCCTCAATATCTCAGTGGAAGTCCTTTTCTACTCCAAGTCAATATGACTTATATAGGGAGAGCTAAGAAAAAGGAAGGGAACCGGGCACTTGTAATAAGAAGGAAAAAAATGCCTCCCCTCTTCTTTCTTTGAAAATGAAAAAGAAGCCCAAACCATTAGTCCAGGTCTTACCAAACTTACAGTTACTGGAAGCAGCTGAGTGGTTGGACAAGCTGGAGCTGGATTAGTGAGCAGAGTACAAGTGGTTTCTTGGCACAGAGGTCCATGCTGCACGGAGCGTTCATATGAATCACTGGGTGAAATGTCTCCTGCAGTCCTTGACGTAACTCTTTCAAGCTGAGGTACTTCCAGTTAAGTGGCTCATTAATGGTGCATCTTTTGCATTATCGAATTCCCTCAGGAGTTGTCTCAAATTTCCCCTCATCTTTGTTGGCTTATGTACAGCAATAACCTTCTAAGTCCTTGGCATCTGTCCCCTGTATGTAATTATGCAAAAATTAGTCTCCATGTATCTGAACAGCTCATTTTCCAAGATTAACATGAGGGCTGCTTGCATTGTCATTAATAAAGCACCTACATTTATCAACTCTGCAAGGAACAGGCACGTAGACTTCAATATGTAAATAACACGATAATATTCTATCTGGCTGGTCTACAATCAGATGTTGGAATGCAAATGTTTTCTTTTTTTCTGGAAAGACAGCAAATGTTACATGTTTTCCACTATGTAAATGGCCTTAGTTAGCATTAATCAAAATTGCTTATCAGCTGCAAAACACACTTCTAGATGTGCATCTCCAGGGCAGCCCAAAGCCAAATGGGTGACAGGCTTCTAACAGATATCTCATGAAACCCTGTTCTGGCAGCACTTGTCTGTGTTAAAGCTGAACTCGAGTTCATGTTCTCATCCCGTGATACAGGGGCTGGTCTTGGAAACTGGGACTGCTCTGTGTTAGAGGTGAACCAGGAGCATAAAAGCAGTGTAAATATGCAACCTGAACACGTGCAAGTCTTTTTCCCACAGAACCCTGAACTCTGAGTGTTGCTTGCACGACTGTAAAAAGCTCACTTAAAAGAAGCATCCAGCCAAATCCCCACAGAGGTTCCCTCAAAAGCCTGACGTCCCAGTGGGCTATGCCATCATTTCCCATTTGAGGAAATGTGCATTTCCAGTGGTATATGCTGTTACTAAGGTAAAAACTGGAGCCCATACTAATACATTAGGTTGGCTTCTCTATGGGGAGCAGAACAGAAAGTGGGTCAGGGAATGGGCTAGAAGTCAGCAGTGGGACTGCTTCACAAGCAACTAGTTTTGCACTTTGGTCTGAAAACACATAATCCATAAACTACTTCAAACTGTATACCTAAAAATGCAAGGTTCCAATAGATCCTATTGATACCTTTCTGAGCAATGGTTTCCTGTTGCTTTCCCTGCAGCAGAGAGTTAGCTGGGTTAACAAAATGAGAACTGGATGTATTTAAAAGCTGCCTCCCTGCTAGAGTAATATGGTTCACGTGAACATAGACCTCCATGTGCTTGGGAAAGTGGGGCAGCTAGTAGTGGAGTAACAACAGCCTGGACAGTCCGTTAGTTGCTCAGCCTCACATCGGTCGCTAGAAAGGCACATCCTCTTGGATTCTACTTCCAAATACTTTAAGAGCAAGGGGATAATCAAGGGTGCATTTGTTGAGAGTGAATTGTGCTTGACCAGCTGGACTGCCTTCTCTGATGAAATGGCTAGTTTTATGGTTGAGGGGAGAGCAACGGACACAAACTACCTTGATGTTTAGAAAAGCTTTTGATAGGATCTATCAAAGCATTCTCATTTGGAAGCTGTGGAATTGTGGCCTTGAAGAAAAGCCAGCCAGATGGGATGAAAGTTGCCTGAGCTGCCAGGCTTGAAGGGTAGTGATGATGGGCCAGATGTCCAGCTGGGAACTGGTTAAGAGTAAGGTACCCCAGGGGCTGATCCTGGGGCTGACATCATTCAATATCTTCATCAACAACCTGGATGATGAAACAAATTGCCCCCATGGCAATTATTAAGTTACCCTTTATATATGTGTACTGGTTAGTGACAGAACCTGTGAGGCTGCTGTGTTTTCTGATGGTAGACTTGGAATTATTTGCTAGTGCTGGGTTTTTGCAACACATGATCTTCTGTGAAATGGTGGAAAACTTTTAAATAAGCTGAGTTTACTTGCCAATATTGGAATCAAAAAGGGACCCTGGTAAAGTAATATGCTAGACATTGCTAGGCCCAGTTCCATGAGCAGCTTAAAACCTCATAAGCAAGGTGACACAGTCCAGCCCCAAGGGGGATTCAATCATTGTTTTAGTAAATCTTACAAATTTGACTTCCTAGAGCAGTTTAGTACCTTTATACAACATAAAAATTATATTACAACATCATTCTCTTGCCAAACAATGGCACTTTGAAATAGGTCCACTTTTGGTACAATTTTCCAGAATAGCAGCTTAATTAATGATTTTTTGCTGAGAGGTCTTTTTCTCATACAACACCTTTAAAATCAAGCTAGAGGACTAAAATCTATTAAAAGGAGTATTTTTTTTACTGATATATTGTCTTCAATTCTGTACTAATTATATAGTGGCTGGAAATATGCTGTGATCTCACATAAAATAATTTCCTGGCTGAAAGGGCAAAAATAGAAGCTTAATTTCAGTGGTCCCTAAGGAGGGCAAAAGAAAAATATTGTTTCCAATACAGAGTTTCAAGATTTTGTGGCATTAATTCAAAGCACGTTTTAGTGCTGTTACCTGTTGAAGGGCTTACAACTTGCAGTGCCTAATAAAATGCTCTAAAAAGAATTAACTTCAGTTATGTGTCATGGAGGCTGGTGCTCACATACAGGTTTGTGTTCTCAGGATGCTTGTTTTGTAAGAGCATAATATAAGAAGAGCAATACTAAGGCCCATGCAGTTTCTGAGTGCAAAGAAGCTCTGTGAACTTTTCTTTCACATTTGTGTGCACCTCCCCCCAACTACATATGAACCATTCACATCCTCAACATCCCATGTCAAGGAGTTGCATGGTTTAACTGAGCATTGCATGGGAAAAAAATACATCCTCGTGTGTGCTCTTGAACATGCCGTCTGCTAACATCATTTGATAACCCCCAGGTCCTGTGGTGGAAGAGTCAGGTAGTAGCTGGCCCCTATTCAGGCTCTCCTTGCCACCCATGATTTTATAGATAGCTGTTGCTCTCCTGTATCACCTTTTCTAGACGAGAAAGTCCCTGTGCATGCATTCATTCCTTCTGTGAAGGAATTGGCACTTCCAGACCACTGGCCATCCTTGTTGCCCCTCCGTGAATTTTTTCCAGTATCAGTCAGTCTTCTTGGGGGTGAATGAGAAGGACCAGAACTGTAAAAATTCCCTAAGCTCTGGGCAAAACTTGGGTTTAGGCAGCAGCATAAAGATGTTCTCTGTGGTTTTTTTAAGAATGCTGAATAATTTCTGGGGTTTGATGACTGCAGACTGAGCTGATGTGCTTGTTAGATATCCTGCCTAATCTAAAATCCCACTTCTGAACCAAAATAGGCAGGATGTTCCCCACCATTGTCTCTGTGAAGTTTGGGTTGGTTTTCCATTTATGTCACTTTACATTGGAGTTGAAGTGTCATTTTAACACCCTGTTACTCAGTCCCATAAGTTCTCCTGCAGTTCTTCACAATCTGCTTTTTACTAACTTGAATAACAACATAATTACTAGACTCCATGAGTTACTATTTATCCCTTTTTCCATGTTGTTTGTGAATACTGTTCCACTTATACCGTAGCGTGACTAGTGGTTACCACCAAGAAGCCAAATGCATTGGTTGTTTTGAGGTAAAAATGCTGTAATTGCTGAAGAATGATGGAACTGATTCTGATTTAAACGTGGGACTGTGTTGCGATTGTGTTTGCTAGGTCATTACTGTTGATTTTGTACCCTCACGCTCATTACCTCAGGTCCACTATCTTACCCACAGCGGTGAGACTGGGCTGCTGTTGCAGGATCGCCTCAGATAAGTCTGCATTTTGCTTCCTTGCTCATAACCTCCAGTCCTACCTTTCTGGGCAGTGCATACACAGGGAGCCTGTCTCTGCTCCTTGGCAGAGAGCTGCTGAACACTGGCTTCTGCTTTCTTTGGTTTTGACTAAGTTTCCTACTTCAGTCTCCATAGTTTTTAATGGGTCCTGAATGAATTACTGTGGACTTACCTGGGTAAGCTTCTCCTCAGCTCTTGCCCAGCCAGCCTGGGTCTGGCTTACTTCTATCGCTCCAGGCCTGCGTATGATTAAGCAAAATTTCACTGAAGTTGCCAGTATAATTCTTCTTAGCAACAGTTTTCTGTAGAGCACAAAACAGTTTTCTGTTAATGTTTTCTGCATGAGATACACAAAGATACCTTACAGAAACCCAACTTTGCCGATACAAGTTCATTCAAAAACCTAATTATTTCCTTCAATTTAATTGGAAGAATATTGGTCATTAATAAAAACACAAACCAGAAGGAGGTTTGATTCTGCATTGGCATTCATAAGAGGTAGAAAGCTACGAAGTTCGGCAAAGGTCTTTCCAGCCCAGTGTCTCACCCCAGCAGTGACCAGTAGTGGGTTTTCAAGGAAGACCCTAAATCTATCTAAATAACATGCTGTTCTCCTGCCCTTTTTTTTAACAAGCAGAAGTAGCGTTGCAATGTTTGCCTGAGATCCCCAGGGCGGAGAGATGCGCACACATGGAGCAGTTGGCCAGGGTCAGGGCTGGCTCCAGGGTGCCTTGGGATGAACTGGCTGTTCCGTCCATGTGCTGCACAGCTGGGCCTTCCCACGTGCCGGAGTTGGCACCCAGAGCTGATGCATCCTGAGTGCCCTGGGTTTGCTCTGCATGCGTAGGCCGTCCGCGCAGCACGTGGGCAGCAGATGTTGTACGGCTGGTCAGTGCTGGGCATGCATAGCGCACGTGTGCTGTGGGGACATCCGGGCGTCTCCGAGACTGGGCTGCTCTGGGGGCATTGCTGATAGTCTTGGTCATCTGAATGTCTCAAGCCTGCAACCTGCATATGGACAAAACGCCCTTTGGAAAAGACGACATGGCCCAGTGAATCTGGATAATGCAGGATATACTTAGCAATAAAGAGTTTTTAAATAGCCACCACCGCTACATTTCTGGTGCATCTCAAGATTTGGGACTAATTTCTCTTCCACTGAAGCCAGGGCCAAAAAAATCATACTTGTTTCTACCAAAGCAGGCACTGGGATCTGTTTTTTCCTTTCACCAAAAATCCTACTGCCAGTATATATGAGAGGAACTGGGCAATAGGGAATGGCGAAGTGCAGTGAAACCAGGTCCTGTTTAAATCATGGCAGTCGTGTCAGAAACTTGTCTGGAGTCAAAACTTTGGGCATGGATTTTAATTCTTCCAGTGCTGAATTTCTATTCTTCTGACAGTGAAGAGAAAGGAATAAAATTGTTGAATTCACTGGCTATAGAAGTAGGTTCCACTCATTTCTTTGCCACAGTTGCTCTTTGTCCTGGGAAGTTCCCCAAATGTTAAAAAAACCCCAGTCTCAATGAATCTAACTCACAAGGTTTCCGTGAGGCTTGCAAATATCTCTGAGGTTCTCACAGCTGCTGGTGCTTTTGACTGACAATACCACTTCCATGTAATTCTTCCATGTTTCCTTTTGTGTTGTTTTCAATTACAGTCATTTCAACAGAGCTGTCTACAAATGAAAACTATGGAAATTGAATACAGAAAGATGTAATATTTCAAGGAAGAGTAAGCATAGCAGTGTCTTTTTTTTCCTAGAGAGAGGATATAGATTTCTCAAGACCAGCTCTGTATTCTCAGTTTAACTGGCAGACAGGAAATGTTTTTTTTTCTTTAGGTCCCAAAGGATGTTTCTTTGTGAGAAAGCCAAACCTCCATTTCCTCTATTCCTTGTAACCGATAGCAAACCTGGTGAACATAGAGTAGACTTGGCACCAAACCCATGAACTTGTAGCCTATTTCTTTTACAAACCAATTTCGTTTGAACATTGGAAGTCTGCCTTTGTTTTCTGCTGGATAACTTGGTAGGCAACTAATTGATTTTTCTCGTGGCCAGATGCTGGAGCCTACCCGATGTTAATGAGACTTCGCTTACACAATCGGTCTCAATGAGGTTAACAGCAGCCCGTGTGCGCACCAAGTCCCTGATGCAGCTGTTTTATGCTGAGAAATGTTGGCAGTGGCTTTATCTCAACCCCCACTTCGACCCCCCCTCTTTCTTCCCCAGGGTTGTGTGCATACAACTGGATATGGCTGGACTGCGTAACGCATACATAGAGGTACCCAAGCTAGCTTTGGTAGCAAAACCAATAGCTACCTGCAGCCACAAACCTGCTTTTGAGAGGGCTAATTGTAGTTTGGGTGGTGCAGCATGCTGTCCAAACCGCTGTGCAGGTAACACGTGGACTCACGTCCTGTTAAATGTCAGGATGGCAATTTCAAGAGCATTTTGAAACAAATCAGCCTCGTAGCGATCAAAAAGCTGTGACCACAGCCAAGTGTTTAGGTTGAGTAAGTCAGGTACCTAGGATGCCAAATAAGTGTGGTGTGATGATTCGGAGCAGGTACTGTGTAGCTGAAAGGGTTGGAGGACTATTCCAAGGAGACACAAGATTCCAAGAAGTACTGTCTTAAACGGTGCAAAACTGAGACACAGCAGCAAAGAGCACTGAACTCAAGCTTCTGGCTATTTCTGGCACAGAATTGTCAGCTGGGAGGCTGCAGGAGCAGAAGCATCGTATGGCTGAAGCTGACCTCAAGACTCTAGGACCAACTGTGTCTTTCTGGTTTTCTGTATAGAGGTTAGGAACCACGGATGCTGGAGCCTGCCACCTCTGCAAACTAGTCTGAGGTAGTATCTGCAACATTACCTCTTCGCTGTCTTTATATTTTCAGGGGATGATTTTTCTTGATTTACTTCAGATCAGGATATAATACCCATGCGCTTTAAAGGATTGCTGCTAACGAGTTTCCTTGATGCTGAACTCCAGTGTAAAGTTTCTTAGCCATGAGGTTCTCCTGTGCAGAACTGCTGAGATTAATTTCATTTACAATGAAATGAGAGGTAAAGTTTAGCCTCCCGTTTTGTTTGGCTTTGCACCCACACCTCTGAATTGCTTCTGCAGTGGTGTGTCTGACCACGCAGCTGTAGCGACCAGACAGAGACAAGGAAGTCTTCAGATATTTGATTGTCACCCAGCTGGCAAGACTAGTGTTTAAGCTGGGGTTTGAGATTTTTCTAGCTGATAAGTAGGTTGATATGTTTGAGTTTGATAATTCTAGGCTGTCTGTTGTGTTTACTTCTGGTTAAAAAGTTACTTGAACAACCAGTTGCTTACTTTCACCACATGCAGAAGTTCACACTTCATTGGTCAATTAGCCACATATTTCGTGTTTAGAAGTTCCAAAATATTCTCCCATGCTGCTTGTCCGTGATACGTGAAGCACAAGGGGAGTGACAGATTTAGGAAGTCCCTTATAACAAGGATACAAATAAAAATTAAGAACTCATAAAGGACGAAATTATAGGCTAGAATGGTGATAGTTGGATACCTTAATGACAAAATATTTCTTCTGCTTGCAAACAACCTGCAGACACATGTAAAAAAATTATCTGTGAAGACAATATTTTCAGAAATAAAGACTATGTTTTCTTAGCGGAAACTATAGTAGTGAAGGAGCACAGGGAAAAAAAAAAAAGCATTCAAGTAGCAGGTCTATTATGTTGCGTAACTTGAATTCTATACTTTACTTATCCTGAGGTTAGATTTGATCTTGATAGTCAGTCAATCTGACAAACAGTCATGCAGTAATTTGCTGTAACACTCTCTTGTGCTACCCTTCAAAGGCAATGAGGCTTTTTGACTGGTGTAGTCCAGCTTTTATAAAACGGAAGCAAAAATTGCACTTCTTCAAACCATCAGTAAATTTCAACTGTTTTAGCTGACAAGAAAAATAATATAAATTTTAATAAACTTGCTAAAAATAGTTTTATGGTACAAGATGAGTAGTCAGCCTCTGAAAACACATGTAGATAAGATGGTCTGTTTTCACGTAAATGTGCAATAGGAAATGAACCACAGTTAATAACTTAATAATCAGTCTAACTTTGATAAAATGCAGTCATTAGCACCTACCTATTTTGTCTAATGCTGAGACGCCAAGGTTCTCTTAGGTCATGTTCCCCACAAGAATTTGTTTTGTCCATTTGCCTCCAACTGCATATTCTTTGTAAAATCATAATAGCAGGATGTGGTTAGAACATCATACATGATATTATAGCTCTTAACAGCAAGGCTTTTCCAGGAAGGGATGCTGGAGGCTTGTCTGATATAGCGCTTGCAACCATGCCCCAGCAAAACGCCGACACCTTGTCAGAGTGGCTGTGGGCGGCTAGTGTACTGCTGACCCGAGGAGCAGCGAGGCCGTCCGTATGAATTGGTGGACTTCGCAGCTATTACCACTGGTCTTCAGCAGCGTCCCTTGACCCTTACTGCTAAGTTATCCAATAAGGTGCTTTTCTCTTACTGAAACTAACAAACAAAAAAAACCCCACCAAACTCCCCCATCAATGTATCATTTGCTCAAAGCGAAGCAACAGAACTGTACTTTTCTGACAGAAAATATGGACTGTGATCTTGTTGTTACAGCACAATGCAAATGCAGCCTATTTGCAAAGTAGTTCTTTGCTGTCTTGATGGCTGGCTTTGCCACTGAATTATTTTTAAATGGGATCTGTTTTAAATGCAGTCTGCTTTCTTAATTTCCTACTAATTAGTCTTTGATAGACATTATGTAGGTCAGTGGTCCCCCAGGACAGAGATGACCTGCTGCAGGAAGGATAAATAGGGCTCCAAGGCTTGTTCACAGGCCTCACAAATCTGTTTTGCTCTCCAGAGGGCTGGTTTTCTTTCTTTCTCGTTCCTTTGAAAAAAAAAACCTTTGGTCCAAAGCAACCTTGAAAAACATAAGGTAAACGCAACCGGCTCAGAGAGCTGAATCTGTGAAGAAGCTAAAACCAGATCCCAGAAATGAGCTGGGATTCATACGCCACTTCTGGCATCTCTTTGGCATCTTCTGAACAGAAATTCTGCTCAGACGATTTCCAACTAGTGTTGCCCAAAGCAAAGGCTGAAGCAGAGTTTGCTGGGCATGATACTGAAAACAGCCAACCGAAGATGTGTAAACTTGTAAGGGGGTGGGGGGACTTTTCCTGAACCAGGGCTCTGTTACTGGTGATTTGGGAAGAATTGCGTGGTCATGTCAGGGTTTTGTGAGAGCAGCTCAGCAAAGAATGGCAGAAACTGCAAAGCTTTCTTGGCTTGGGCTTAGTCCGTTGTATAGAATTGAGGTCTCAGGAAATGAAATGAGAGATAAAGTGTCCCATTACTTCACTACAGTGAAGTCTTTTTACTTTGTAAGAAAACACCTATTGAATGAAGAAACTTATCAGAGCGCTATATTGGAAAGAACGGATTGTTTGGTTGCTGTGGACACGTGAGGTGGAGCTCAGCACTTTCTGCATGCACCCAGGGACCTCACGCAACTTGTGGAAGCCGTACCCTGTGAGAAATGAGTCCTCCTTGCAGCAGTGTTTGGACGATGCTTGGCGTGCAGAAGAGCTGATAGAGCTGACGGGAGCGTGACCAAAGTATGTGTGTGTTTATACAGCTTGTGCTTATCGTGAGGCAGAACTTTCCTTCACTATAATAATGCCTCAGTGGACGCTGCTGTGCTGATGTACAGAGGTCCGCTGTTTCCTCTCCATTACACGGTCTGCCTTGTGGGCAGAGGCAAGGCGCAGAGCTACGTGGCCCTCATCAGGCCCAGTATGGCCATTCTGGTGGGCGCCTCATGTGTCGCACAGGGAGAGGAGCTCAGAGAAAGCAACATGTGGGCTATACGCTTGACCCAGATACTGGTGGGAAGAAAAAAAATCTTTGAGGTTTTACTATGCACACTGGTGTTTTGCTTTCCACAGAGAGCAGTGGTGAGCCAGAGGGAGCCGTTTCAGCGGCTGAAATACAAGTAACGGTTACCAATGGCTGTGGGTCTCCTGCTGGTGATGCTCTTTTCCCAGATCTGATGATCCACTGTAATATATATATCTCCAACCTGATACTTTCCCCCTCCCCATCCATCAGATGAACCGTAGGTTTCAATAGCTACTTAAGATCCCATGGTTGAAACAGGACCCAGAGGTGTGTACGTTTATACTTACCAGCTGCTGTAGTAAAAGCTCTGTGGTTTGATGATCCAACTGAGTATAAATCACCACTTTAATGCTCAGTGATATATCATAGTGAGCCATCAGCCTTTGAGAAGGGTCTCTGTGGCTGTTATGGTGCAGTGATTAGGGCAAAAATGCTGGCTGCGCTGAATAAGGATCATTATTAAGGTGGACTGACCTACCACTGTGTTCTACCAACCTTTGCAATCTGTAACACATCCTTTCAACAATCCTTGTTTAAACTGCGGGCCTTGAAGCTACATCCGTCTTAGTTGCTCTGCCAGACTGTCACTTAGCACGAATGCTCTGTGCTGCCTCTTCAGAGCTGTTAATCGGTGCCATGGCTTGGTCCTGGATTTTTGCAAGAAAATCGTTGCGCATCATGTGCTTGCTGATCCAGTTTGGGAAGGGGGAGATGGTGAAAAACTTGTTTGTTCCTTTTGAAGTAGATTTTACGTTTCTGCCCCATGTGCCATTTTTCCTGTGCTGAAACAGTTGGATTTCCAAACAGACATTGTGGAGCCTGGTTTGTCCAACAACTTTTAATGAGGGTTTCCAAATGTTTCAGGCAGGAAGACCTAAATATTAATGCTCCTAGGAAAACAAGAAACTTAGCCCACATCTGCTGTGTGGAATCAATTTGTTATTTCCAGAGGTGCTGCAGCTTCTCAGATAAGACTTCCGTGTGTTTTTCTGTTTAGGAGCTAATTCAAGTTTGGCTATGTCCATCACTAAGACTGTTGATAATATCTTTGTTGCCATGATGTCTAAAGATGTGCATGAAGATCCCACACAGTAATTTATTCCTGTCATTTGAGAATGAGGCAGAATGTGTAAGAGAGAGAGAAGAAAAATAGATGAAGTCCGGGAAAAGAAAATTGAGGTGTTTCTGTAAAGCTTGCGGAGGTGATGAATGCTGTTGCTGTAATATGCAAACAGCAAAACAAGTGGTTTGGCAGCCACTGCAAAGCAATTTACCTTGCTGACCAGTATCACCTCAGTTGCATTTTTATGCTCCTTTTGTGGCTTGCACACTGCTGCGGTTCCTAGTCTCTAGCTCTGCGCATGGCTTGGCTGGGGCTGTTTTGTTCCCGTTGGTGTCTAAAAAGTGGCGTTGCACAACTACTTGTTACTAAAGGTAATAGCAACTCCATCATAGCCTTCAGATCCTCTGTGGGAATGCAACACCTCCTGCCCGTTGCAGTGCAGCATGCATGATGGTAGCCACAAGGCTCTGAGATCCCCTGGGATTTTCCCAACCTGCTCTGGTTTGGGTAGATATCCATTAGATATGTTAGTCAAACATTGAGAGGACACTGTTGTTAGCCTAGACTTTAGGATGCAGAACAAGTGAGAGCCCTCAGTGTGATCCACGTTTCACTGAAGACAGCTAAAACACTGATGTGGTCCCATCTGCTGGGGAGGAGGCCACGTCTTCTGGCTGGACTGCACGATCTATGGCATAAAACTGCTAAAAGCTATGATAGCAAGACTGACCCTTAGCTCTGTAGGAGCTGTACCGAATGTGTAGTGCAAAAGCTGCAACACAGCACTCTGAATGTGACTGATGACGTCTCGGATGCAGACACGGCTCTGAGGTCCCATTAAAAAGTGTGGCAGGCTCTCTACCCGTGACCTTCGGGCTGAGAGGATGGGATAGCCCAGCTGAGACTTCAGCAATGAAGCGCCTGTGGGGTGAAAATATCAGTCCTGTTCATATCCCCGTAGCAGCAAAAAGATTCATGGGCACTGTAAGATGGTAAGTGAAGGAAGAAATAAAGTTCCCGTTCTCCCTGCCTGTAGCGACGACGCTGTTTGGAGCCTGGATTGCAGTGGAGCCTCTGCGGAGTCTGGGCCAGGGCTGTTGGTGCTCCTGGACCTGCGAGCGTGGCACCAGTGCTGCTCCAAGAGGACACAGCTGCTGAGGCTCTGCTGGTAAGTCCAAGCAGGCCCTTGAAAATACCCCTGTGGGTACACAGTGTTGTATCTCAGCTCCTGACACTGTTTTGTTAGAGCTGAAGACAGCTCCAGCATCTCCCTATCAACAGCAGCCTAACTCTGACGAGCAGCCGGTGGATGTTAGTTCACTGGTATTCAGCTATCCTTATTCTGTGGGTATTGGTGGGCTTCTGGGGACTGGTATGAGCAGTAATGAGAGTCACCTGGGTTGCCGAAATGACTGTCAGTCAGGCAAGAACACCTGTGCTTAATCTAGAAGGCCACCCCTTATCTGATGAGGAGGGCAGGGGAAAAGGATTGGGTTAAAATTGCTGGTGTGCAGAGTGCTGGTGAAACGGGTGGAAGTGGCTAGCACCAAATACTGTGTGGCTTAGTGAGTACTGGTTCATGGTATGTAAATATTGGCTGGACAAGATGAATTTTGACCCTAGGGTTTTAGTTCTTGATGTTTCTTATGTGGCTTTTTATGCTCTGGTAAGACAAATCAAAATGAGTATTTAATGTGAGTGTATATGGGTGCAATACTGGCTTGCAAAAGCCGAATCTAGTGTTCAGAAGTTTCTGTAGCAGTGTCCATAGAGGGCAGGAAAAAGGATAGATGTTATAGGTGTTTGGTTTCTTTGTTATTGTTGCTTTCTACCTTTGCACGTGGCCAAGATGACTGTGCCAGCTGATGTGCTCTGGTTTATGCCCCTGTCACCACCTGAGACAGCCTGCCTGTTTCGGTAGGTCTCAGGAGTGATCTCTGACACAACAGATCACCTTTTTTATTTGATGGATAACTGTGTAGGATAATAATGTGGTATCCTGGTTAAAGTCTTATCTCAATGGAGGCTATTTGCTTGGCTAATTCTGGTCAAAAAGAAGCAAGCTCCCTTTCCTGTGGTATACCACCAGCATTTCGTGTATTTTCGTTGTTATTGTAGCAATGGTAAGCTGTCTCTTAACAGGAGTATTGAGTGGCTATAAAAGTATGCATGTTTCAAAGAACAAATATGTGTTTCTAAGTTTTTAAGCCAAGGTTAAGACTGGGAAAGTGTCTAAATCTTTCTCAATAACACTTAGTTTGCATCTTATTTGGGAAGTCCCAGGTGTGTTTCAGACTAATTACTTCAAAATACGTTTGCTCCTAGCTGTAGGCCAGCTGTGCAATGACAGCTATGAAGTACGCAGCTATGAAGTACTTGGAATTTAACAGATCGGGGCTATTAAGCCTACGAAAGCACATCATCTACAGAAATGGTTGATAGGAAACAATTCTAATATGAAATTAGATGAAAAAGGAGCATCCTGACTTGCAGCAGAGAGTTCTTTTTCTTCAATCTACAAAGACTGTCTAAATTTTTTGCCCCTCTCTAAATTTTATGGTGGAGCTAGTCTGGATATTGTAGCTTGAAAAACCTCGCTCTCCTCTTTATCTTTGTCTCTGCTGGTACCACCTTCTCACATCGTGGGTTGTATTTAAGCGATTGTCGCACACTGTCTGCAATGCAAAAGTTTGTGGTGTCTGGCTTTCCGCTTTTCTCCTGTACCTCTTTGAGACCTAACGCAGGTTTCTCTTTTCTGCTTTTGGAAAAATGCTCTAATTCGGTGCTTCGAAGGTGCAATAAGCTATTTTAAAGGGGCACAGTTTGGACTGTTTTCCCTTGAAAATAATTGTCTTATATACTTCATATTTCCTGAGACCTGTTTTCTTCCCCTTGCTTTTTCCCTGGGTGGGGAAGTATTTATAAAACCACCACTTGAGTCCTGTCTTTCCATATCGTAGTGACAAAAGAGAACCTGCATTAATGTCAGAAAGTATCACTGAGGGGATTTAGTACCTTGGTTTTGTTATGGCAGCTGTAAGTACCAGTCAAATTCTGGCAGAAGGTGTATTTCATCCTGAAAGTGCAATGTGGTAAGATGTTAAAACTGCCAGTGGTTCAGAACAAACTTCACTGTAGCAAGTGTGATTGAAAGGATACTTGTGTGATTAGAACAAGCAGCTTGGGAAAACACCTTTTGAAATCATCCCTCAAAGGCGTCTTGCTGCATGTTCTCTGCAGCCGGCTCGGGAAGAAGGAAATAATCAGTAATTACAAGGGAATGTTAGGCTGGTTGTCTGCGCGCGCTTACCTCCCCGTTTTACTCCTTCCTAGCAACTCTGAGTCTTGCTGCCCCTCCGAGCTAAGTACATGCTGTATTCTTTGCAAGGAGAAAACAATAGTTTCTGATAGTAGGCTCAGAGCTGGCTTTAGCAAAGAAGGGGAGGGAGGTAAACTGCGGTATTTGCCTATGGTTGGAGGGATGAGCTGGCTGCTCTGAGGGTAGGCTGAGCTGCTAATCCTTCCCTCTTGCTTGCACAGGCCTATGCTAAGATGCCTTTGGGCTGGCTTTGAAGGAGTCTGATTCACTGAAAATATCTGCTTCCGTGTTCTTGCTTTCAAAGCAACCATACCTTGTGGTGTGTCCCACATCCAGAAATTTGGATTAGGAAGAAGTAAAGGAAGGTTAAAAAAGCAGTGTTATGGTGGACTGGAGAACCAAAGAGTAACCGTTCCCAGAGCTGCGGCTGGATGTAGTGCTTGGGACCCCATTTTTTTTGGTGATGATATATTTTTAGTGTAACTTCACAGCATCCCCTGCTCAATACCTCTGTTATGGAAGCTGCTCACTCTACCTCCCTGCATCTTTGACTGTACCCTGTCTGCACCTGTCCTGGCAAGTACCCAGATCATTTTAGAGACATCTGCTCATCTCTAACGTAGGATTGGCTTTGCTAATCTACTAAGGGATCCACTACTTCAGTGAGAGAGTCTGAATATTTTTATATATGTAGAAATACTCAGGGGGAAATAGCTAAGCCAAGCTCTCAAATTATCAGAAGGGCAGCTCCTATTGTACATGCCTGACTGCTCATGCGCTACACACAGACAAAACTGGGTGGTGGAGCATCAGGAGGGAAAAACAACTGAGGATTACCTGTAATTCTGTACATTTGTCCTTCTCACTCTCCGATCTTTTCAAACCAAGGTTATAAATTGTCTTGAAAACATAATAGTAGCGTGAATCCACTAAAATGCCAGCAAGTGTGGAGTGAAAGGTACCTGCCATCACATACCTCCTGACAACATGCAGGCCAGCTCTCGCCTTTGCAGCCCACAGGAAGGAAGCTGAGTTCAAACACCCTGAATGTAGAAATCCCGGCCTGAGGCAAGGCTGTCCCCTCCTGAGCCAGCTCAGGGCACAGCGGGAGACTGTATTGCCTGGGCCACCCCTGCACGAGGCCATCTGTCCTACCTGTATAGCAAGAGCTCAGGTGTGAAGGGAGGCAGCGTCTCCTCCCTCCTGCCTCGCCCCTACCTTAGGGGCAGGAGTAGGGAATGCCAGACTGTCCAAGACTTTCATCCATCCAGCTTTTCATTCCAGCCCTGCCCTTTGTCTTTTACCTGTTGAGGTGGAAGATGACTCTGTTCATGTTTTTCTGACCTACCCCTTCATCACAAGGGGGTCAGGGTGGAGTAGATTAGTCTTGGTAGAAGGAGTAGTTAGGGGACTTGCAGAGGGCTCCTGGTATATTCCTCAAAGGAGGAGGATGAGAGCGAGTGATGTGAAGGGGGCTTTACTCCTCCCTCGTGCTTTTAATCCCAGTGCCCTCTCCTTGCCTGCACTGCATACTCCAGGACACATTCTGCTGCAGAAACAAAACCAGACTTTGTCCCTGGGGCTGGAGTGCTGAAGTGTCCTTTGTGTGTCAAGGAAACTGTCCCACGCAATAGCCTCCGGGGTGTGACTGTCCATGGGCGTAGGTATTTCCCTATGTTCTGGGAAACTTTAAACACTGTGAATACAGTATTACAGAAGAAGGATTGTTGGGAGGGACCTCCAGGGGTTGGTAAATCCAATCCCTTGCCCGAAGTCAAGAATGATTACAGTGAAGCTGTTCCTGTGAGATTCTTGCACCACCACAGTTGCAGAAGACTTGTAATCTTCCTGGACACTCTCCCTGAATTTACTTCTCCATTAAAAACCTTCTGTTATCCTCTCTGTTACTTCTTTCCCTATCCACTGCAGAAAATAGGCTATCTGTTTCCCTGTGGCCTGCAGTGGCTTTTGATCAGTTTGAAGATGGTTATTGTTGGTTTCCTCTGTCTAGCCCTTCTCCAGGTACCCTGGAACAGATGAGTCTGGTTGCTCCAGATGGATGCCACAGGAGCAACTCGCTGGACTCACTTCAGCAGGTTCTTACCTTCCAGGAGGGGTGTTGAGCAATACAGGATACCGCGCCCTGGCAGAGACCTTCCCCCGATACAGTGCGAAAGTACATGGTAGAACATAACCTTTCCTGGCTGAAAAGCTGTTCTGCTCAAGAGAGGAGAGAGAAAAAGGCTGCTTTTAATTTTTTTTTTTTTTAAAAGAAGTTAGAAAAAATATTTGAGACAGAAGGGAGACAGGTTATTGTCATTTTTGTTTAAGACAGCTTTGCAGAAAAACTTTTTCCTCATCCTGATAGACGTGGATCCATCTCTGATGGCACTGATCCACCTTCAGCAGTGTGGATGTATTGGCAGATGAGAGGCAGGCACTGTAATGGCTCTGTGTTATCGGCAGGATGTCTCCCTGAGGTGCTTCAAGGCGGGCTGCTCCCGTCCTTGACATGATCTAAGGCTCTTTTCTCCCAAAGCACAAGGCTGGCTTAACACTTGCTGACAGTTGTGAAAGGAATTAGTTTTTGCTTCTCTGTTAGGTGTAGGCTGTAACTGGTGTTGCTGTTACGCAGGTGAATGCTTCCCTGGCTGCAAACCTCTTCTTCCCACACAAAAATCTTATAGTAGGAAACAAACTCTTACTGCCAACCTGAAGCACTGAGCCGCGAGTTTCAATCAACTGAAATGCCCCTAAGTTAATTGTATGTCTCTTCACTAAAGCTGCATATAGGATCACAAGTCTTTGCTGTCTCAGAACGGAGCCTTCTTGTTAAACATCACATACCACAAAACTTATCGTACACAAGGAGAAGACTATTTCTATGCAAACTTCTGCTTCTAGTTCTTTTCCATCCCTTCTTGATGCGGGGTTTTCCCCCAGTGTTTTATATTGTGCCTGTTAGATTAGTATCCGAGTAAACCCTCGGCTTACAATTGTCAGGCTGTGTTGGAAGTTAAGCTTCCCTGTGGGGCTAGGTGTTCCTCTAGCCTGCATGTGGATTAGGTACAAGCAAAGCAAAGGAAGACTAACGTGGTTTGCAGGCAGTTCCTTGAATCTTGCCTGACCGCTGCCTTGGCCCTCCTAGGGGAAGGGCAGGCACAGGTAATAAACTGTGTTTGAGGAGGCAGTTACTGTCCTGAAAGAGATGCAAAAGGTGACCCTGATGGAAGTTTTTGAAAGAATGCAATTTTCTTATCTTCCATCCTGTACAATGTTGTTCACGTTCATAAAGACCTAATAAGAAGGGCCACACCTCTACTCTTCGACATGCAAAATGCTTCACTTCAATGGATCTCTAGCTATGCCATGTGTGATTAAATAAGACACGGTATCCGTACACTCATTTATAACAGTGGCACTCAGAGAGTAGTATTAGCTTCCCTCATCTTCTAATGCTTTCATAAATAGCGAAGAACAAACATGTTTTTAATGTTTCTTTACGATAACGATCAACATTATTACTTCTGTTAAAGCATAAAAAATAAAGCAAGTTATAGCTCTTTTGATGAAAGCTTCTAAGCAGTAAGATGGAAACTTTTAGTGCCTGGCTGCTGGGAGTGTGCATGCGTGCGGATGATTCAGCTGAAAGCTTGTAAAAATGTACATATAATTGCTCAACTTTAGTCATGAAATTTATGGGACGGTGAATGAAATATCTTGGTGTGCTCTAGAATAACTGTGTTTATGATGGCCTTCAGGAACCACAACTTGAGTTATATCAGAATATTTTTCTGACAAGTCATAGCTGCTTCTAAGCCAAAGGCATGGTATTACTAAAGGAAGATAGTCTTTGATTTAAAAATACATAGGACAAGATTTGGAGACGATCCCACTTGCATTTGGGATCTGCTTACAAATTACCTGTACATCCTATGTCCTAGACATGAAACTGCTGTTTCTGTAATGACTTTTGTGCGCATGTTGTCATTTGTTTGATGTTCTGTGTCCACCAGGAAGAGAGGCTGATGGTGGGAGGCTGTCAAAGAGTAAACCACCTGAGGCAGTGAACTAGCAGAAATGTGTGAAAGTGAGCCTGGCCAGGTTTGTTGATGGAGAAGAAATAATGTGCAGTGGCCCCTCTGGGAGAGGAGAAGGAGTTCATGAGGCTGATACGGCTGGTATCAAACCAGAAGCTGCATGGGAAGTGGAGACAAATGCCGGAAAGCCTTGGGCAAGAAATGGAAAATGATGAGCAGCCTGAGCAGTGTTAGGAAAAGGGAAACCGAGCTGTAAAATTGCTGTTGTTTAGAAAATGAGCCATGAATATACAGAAAAGGTTGAACTTCTATAGGGGTAAGGATCCTTGGCACAATGAGTGCCCTGGGGAGAGGAGGAAGCAGAAACTGGGAAGTATGAATGGGGGAGGTTGTTGTGTCTTGTTTTGGGATTAGTGTTCAGGTTATTCAGCAAGGAGCAATTACATCTCTATTTCCTTTAATCCAATAGGTGCCTCTAAGCAGGTGAGATGTCACAACCGCAGGGGCTGACTGAGGGAGGAGAAAACTTGTTAATATGAAAGGAATCTAATGGCTTTACACTAGGCCCACTGAAATCTTATAGTGAAGGGTGTTTGCCTCGTCAGCCTTCTCTCAGATCTTTATCCCTGGGCAGGAAGGATGTCTCTGAGCCGTCGCCTCTGAGCTGTCCTCTCCGAAGCAACAAAAATCAATTCTGTCCTGTGTTGTTGAAAAGGTCAGGACTGGCTTTTCTGAAAGGGCTTTCTCTACATCTTCAGGAGACCACGCTGGGACCTGGGCATTTGTGTATATTTAGCTCTGGACAGTATTGCCTTGCAAAACAAGATTTTTATCAAGAAAGGTGATAGAAATATAGTGGGTACACAGTCAGGAATACTTTGATGTAACCATAGCCTGGGGAGATAAGACACTTGAAATGCTTCTATAGCTTTACACACTAATAATCCTTGAGAGACAATTATTAATGGCTTTGAAAGAGAATTACTGATTTATGCATGTATCTCTTCTTTCACTAAAGATATCTGATATGCTACCATTAATCAGCAGCCTAGAGAAGAGCCTATGGCTGCATACCGCTGGAAAGACAGTGAGGGGGTGACATACAGATTTCCTCGAGACATACAGGTTTTGATTCTAGCTAGATCCTAAAAAACAGAAATCGTCAAAAGTGTTCTTTGTTGCATTTTCTGAATTTTTCTTAATCTCTAATGTGTCATTGCTCTGTCTGTGCATTGATGTGCACTGTCCAAGCAGATGTATTTCTATTGTTACCCCAGGGACTCTGGGTTCCTCTAGGGAAAGGGGCCGGACCACTCCAATCTCTTATCTCTTTTTGCTAGTAAAATGCTCCTCAGTGAACAGAGGTTTGTAGCTGCGGAAATGTACAGGCATTCTCCCTCTATTTGCATTTTAATGATATCTGGAAAACAAAACTTCAGATAGCACTTCACAATCTATCCTAAATAATTAAAAGAATAATTTCTATGTATTGTTGAAAGATATGGAGAATCTAATTTAAATCCAATTTCAGCTGGCCCATGCTTGCTTTTAGTGCCCCTCTGGCACTTGCTTATCTGTTCTAAAACTTGGTGAAGTTCTGTTTAATTATGGCTTTTTTCTCCCTCTCTCTGTTTTACACTTGGGTCTTTTTCTAACACTGTCCTAAAAAGGAACACTGCAGAGGTCTACAGGATGGTTTTATTGATTTCAGTGAATCACTTGAATTATCTCAGAACCACTGCTTTTATTGGCAAAAGGGTATGCCAATAGAGGAAGCTATAAGTCCAGCGTATTCCATACTGCTGTGTTTAGTGATGGGAAAGAGGCCCCTGAACATATAACATTGCTTACTGCAGGTATGCGTTCTGTATCTTTGTAGAGCAGATTCAGTGCTGCTGCGCTTTCTACCAAAAACCATACGTGGCTGTCAAGTGCCTGGTTTTGACCTTCACATCACTCCTGCGGAAAGTAGTGTCCAGGTTCTGTGTTTTGGTGAGAGGTGGAGGAGGAAGGAGGTGCCTCCTTCAAAAGTTTTTACCTCCAGCAAAAAGGCAAATTGGGGTGTGTGTGGTGTGATTTTTGGACAAAAATGCTGTTGTCTAAATGGATATTAGCATAGGAAACAGTGGAGAGGGGGACGGTAGCACACTGTACTGAAGTACACAGCCTGAAGCAAAAGCAGTTGGTGTGGTTGGTATTAGGGAGGGAGATAACCCAAGATCACTTCGGTTAAATAACTGAAAACTTGCCAAATCACTGAACTCACCTTAATAAAGTGAATGAGGGGAGCTGGGCAGCTAAAAGCTGAATGTGGGTAAGACCCATGTACTTAGCTGGAAGTATTTCTTATGTCTAAGTTTGATTCATCCAATGAAGAGTACCTTGCCAGCTCAATGCGAGGATTGCCATAAGCGCATCATAGTATCTGTGGGGTCCTGCGATACACATTTTCCTTTGGTGTCCCTACTTGAACCGATGACCTGAGTAAAGCTTTCCTGGAACTGATTCCCAGCTTGCAGAGCTTGCTCCCAGCACACTGTTCTTCTCGACGAAGCAGCTAAATTTCAGGTAGAGGGGTGGGGAGGTCTTGTCTTCTAGATATGTCCCAATCTTTCTGATTGGACTGGCAGCTCCCCGAGTTTTGAGATGTGGAATCAGACAGGTCCTCTAGCAAAACTTTGCCTTGGTTGCTTGGTATTTTTTTGGTAGTTTTCGTTGTTTGAGGGGAGGATGGACAGGACATGACATGACAACTCAGTTCCCCTCCTCCAAAAAAACTATGAAGTACTATTTTAGTCCTCTAAAACTCCTGAAAAAAAGGATTTAGGAGGATGTAGTTGTATATTTTGATAACCTCCTACAGTCTTTCCTGTGTTGCTTCTAACCTCAGCTGCGAACTCTGCAGTGGAGACTGCAAAGCAGCACATCAGATGGGGATGAAAAGACTAGCTCTAGAGAGATGATCAACAAGCAGGAGAGAAAGATGAGAATGAGGAGATAAATAAAAAGAAAGGAGTGAGAGACAGGCAAGCAGGGGGTGGGAAGTGGAGTTAAAAATGGGCAAAGTTGTCAGGGTCTGAAGGGTCTGTTGCACTGAAGAGGGCTGAGAGGGAAAACCTGAGCAGGTAGAGATCTTTATAATGGATGTTATTTTACCTTCCAGCTGTTCTCACCAATAAATACACGGTTGCAGGCAGACAGATGAAATAAAGGCTCTATCGGCTTCAGAGGCTCCTGCCAATCCATCCTGAGCATCCCTTGGGAGTGGAGACTTACAGTCTGATGTAAGCTTGCAAGGAATGGGATGAGAACAATAAATAGCTTGTTTTCATCTCTGAAATTAGAATAAAATGCTGGCCCAGAGATGACAGACTACCGTAACTCATTGTGCTATTCAGACCCATCTTTCATTTTCGCATTTAATTGTATGATAAGGCAGCAGGATGCTTATGGAAGCATAAGAGGCCAGAGCCCTCTCTGGAAGCAAACTATGCAATCCTGGATATGAAACAGCAAAACTAAGAGAGGTTGTACATAAAAATCTAGTGTTATGATGCCTACTTTCCTTTCCCTGTATCTTCCATCATTTCTGACTTCTGAAAGCTGTCTTGCTGTGGTCAATTGCTTGGTGTGTGTGTCCCAGCAGATGAGAGTTCTCAACGGATTAAATATCTGTACTTGTTGCTTAGCAGGCAAGTGAAATTTGTGAGCGAGTAACTCCTTTGCACCGAGTTCCCTTTTGGGCAATGTCAGGCTCCAGGGTTGCCAATCAGTAGCTCTGCATTAACGAAAACAGAAACTCCCTTTAAACACAAACACGTACTTAATAGAATAATCCTTAATTTCAGGGCCTCTCTGAGACGCGGGATCTTTGTCTGAATTCCTTTGACAAGGGAAAATTGAGGGTTTGTTTTTTTGTTTTGCTGTGGTTTTGACTAGGGCTCCACTAATTAAGTAGCAATTTAGTTGCTTACACTTTGAAGTTTCATTCATTACCTGTCCTGTGTTAAGTCAACAAAAGGCTACATCTAAGGCAGTGAGTCTCAGGCCATCACTTTTTGGGCTGCCTAATTAAATGTAATTACTTTATTTTGTGCCAGGGTTCATACTTGTAACATTGCCTTGTAATAATTTAAATTGCATGTATGCTGCAGGGGGACTGTTTGACGCCAGAGAGGAGTCGTTCCTGCTGTCCTTCCTTGCAATAGCATGCAAGTCAAAAGTACAGGGACGTCATTTTCCTACCTACTTATTAACTGCCCTACAGGAGAATCACCAGTGAGGCACTCATTTTATAGGGACAGGACATATAACGGACCCACTATTGTACCTAAAAATAGCCTGTGTTCAGGACATGCTGGGATTAGCCACAGAGGGAATCCTAGACGTTTAAAAGTGAGTGACCTTCCCATGGCATATGAGCTTTGCATCCGTTCTCTTTTATTTTATAATTATGACAGATCAAAAGCATTACACTGCCACTCATTATCTCTTTAGAGGGATTTGAAGAATTACTGTCCTCTTGACAAGCAAAATACTCCCGCTGGTTCTATTTGTTGAGATCAAGCAGCAAACACAAGAATCACCTGTATTTCATTTTTCCCTTCATGCATAAGGAAAAAGGTTGTTGCAGAAAGAGTAAATGAGTAGCCCGGCACAGTTAATGAGCTCTGGTAAAGCTCCCTGACCCATGGAGTAAGTACAAGCCTGTCTGAATTTTGAGTCAGACTTTAATGATTAATAATATGGTAAATCTAGTCTCAGTAGCAGTAATAATAGGGGTTGCCTTTGGCTCTTTGTTGGCCACTGAAATGTGCACATCTTCGTGGCCTGTTGGAGCCCTCTCTGTTTGTCAATGGTGCCAGCAGGTCTACAGTGAAGCAGTTAAAACTAATGTGAGATCTTAAGTCTCTCAAGCTGCATTCAAGTTTGGGGGTGGGGTGGGGGGAAGCCAAAGAACAACTGGCTTCCTAAAGGCCAGATAATTTGTGGAGTGTTTGGAGGAACATCGCAAAGAATACAAATGGAAAAACAATTAATCAATTTAATGTAAAAGATGGAAGGGAATGTTTCTTTCCAGAAGTGATGTCATATCTGTATTTGGGTACAAACAGGAAGCAGGAGTTAACTTATAGTGTATTTGGTTCAATATAAAATGGCTTGGTGGGGGAAGACTAAATTTTTATGGCAGTTTTGTGAGGGGCATCAAGATAAGAATCAAAAATGCGTGTATTCGCTGTGCGGTTTTAGTTTGGTTGGGTTTCGTTTTGTTGTTTGTTTTTTTTTTTTTTTTTAAATACCATTAAGAGAACCTGATTCCTGCTACATATTGTTTCAATTTAAACACCTTTGGAGATTCAAGTGCTGGCTATGCCTGATCTAATGCTTTATCTTGCTGCATGTGCTTGGCATCCAGCCCACAAAGTTTATCCTAGCTGTGACAGAGCACACGTCACTTGCAGAAAATGGTGGGAGTTACTGGGAAAATGTTTGCTCTTTGATTATGGTAGTAGGTCATCAGGATTTTAGTCTGTTTCTTAATCCGTGGCAATATGGGGAGGGGGGACTATATGTTCACCTGATCCTCCCTTGTGTTTAGGACCCCATAATATGTGGTATCAAGAGAGTGCTTTATATGAGGGCTGAGGATGTTTATCTCCACGGAGCAGGCTAGACAGCATGAAAAGCATTTCAGTTTTGCCCCAGTACGTACATAAGCTAAACCATATAATTTACTTTTCTCTTTTACCTTATATTTTCACCCATTTACAGCCCTGTTTGCCATCTCATGAGGGCATAAGTTTATAGAGAGCCTATTAGTCTGTGTTCGATTTTAGGTGTAGGGATATTGTTAATTATTAACTTCCATTGAATATCAATTTAAATCAGGTCCATTTAGAACATTCATTAGAATATTGCAATCACAGAGTCCTCAGACTCAGACCTCCTTAGCAGGCTCACGAAACCAAATTCATTTAAGGATGGGATAAATAAGATTGTGATAATAGAGGCAAAAAGTCTTTATGGACACCCACTGCAGAGCATCAGAATCATGCTTTGCATGTAACTAGTGGTTCGGTGGGAGAGGAACCTAGAGCCGTGCCTGCTACTGATGAAAAAGCTTGAAACTCATGGAGAATGCTTCTGCTTAAATTCTGCCTCTTCTGAAGCCCTCTCCATGCTATGCTGGCAGTGCCAGGGAGATAAAACTGCATTAAAGGAGTAGTGAAGGGCTATCTTCACAGTGAAGATTGTACAGCCTCATAAACCAGCAGGTCCATGATTAGGTGTGTCTGCCCCTACAGAGACTATAGGCTATGGAATTCAGCAGCAGAAGTAGAGCAGTGGGGCCACTCATGTAGAGCAGGCTGAGATGGTCTATCTTGCCTCCTCAGAGGGGCTGTCTTAGACAAGCAGGCGGGTGGCAGAGCTAAAGCCAAAGAAATGAGGAAAAGCTGAGAGCTGATATAAACTGTGATCTGCTCTGTGTTTTCTTCTCCAAACTGTAAGACCTGTATCAAGAGAGATTGAGGTCGTCCCCATCTTACTTCCATGTTTCTTGCCTCTTGCTCTGCCAAGGTTCAGGGCATTTGAGGCTGGCTGTGTCCTGCCAGAGAACTACAATCTAGAAGAATTTGCACGTTGTGCAATAGAAGCTAAAAAGAAAGAAGCCACTTGTGTGAGGATCATGATCCGGTCTTCCTGTGTTTCTGCAAAAGAACAAGTACGACACAAGTCATTCAGCAACTATGTAGTGTAATAAAAAGAAAAAAACCCAAACATGGAATGGTTAGCTGGCTTAAACCAATGCATAATGGTACATGTTTTACTATAGCTTGGATTAACACTCACGTTCCAGATTTGCTTCCTACCAGATGGTTTCAAGTACAACTTCCTGCTCTTGTACTACTCTCAGCAGGCTCTTGTAGGATGACTGACAGAGTTTCTTTTCCAGACTGAAGAGTCTAAGTCTACACTCATTCGTTGTCCAGGAGCTGTTGTGTATTTTTGATAAGACTGCTCTGACTTACTCCCCTCCAGCACTATCTGTTACAGCCTTTCTTGAGAGGAGGAGAACACAATATTCAGGGTGAACCACAGTATTCAGGGTAAACAATGAATCTGGCAGCATAATCATAGATGGCTTAGGTTGGAAGGTACCTTTAGAAGCCATCTAGTCCAACCCGCCTGCCATAGGCGGGGATATCTTCAACCTGACATTGAATGTTTCTACAGATGGGGCCTCTACAGATGGGGCCTCTACAATCTGTGCCAGTGTTTTACCACCCTCATTGTAAAACATGTCTTCCTTATACCCAGTCTAAATCTACCCTCCTTTAGTTTAAAACCATCACTCCTTGTCCTGTCACAACGGGCCTTGCTAAAGAGATTGTCTGCATCCTTCTTATAGCCCCCTTTAAGTACTGGAAGGCTGCAATAAGGTCTCCCTGCAGCCTTCTTTTCTCCAGGCTGAACAACCCCAGCTCTCTCAGCCTGTCCTGAGGCCCCTCTGCTACGAGCCCTCGGAGCATTTCTGTGGCCCATCTCTGGACCCACTCCAACTCCACTCCATGTCCGTCCCGTGCTGAGGGCTCCAGAGCCAGAGGCAGCGCTGCAGGGGGGTCTCACAGAGCGGAGCAGAGGGGCAGCACCCCCTCCCTTGCCCTGCTGCCCACGCTGCTGGGGATGCAGCCCAGGGCACGGTTGGCTTTCTGGGCTGTGAGCATACACTGTCAACTCATGTCCAGCTTTTCGTTCACCAGTACCCCCAAGTCCTTCTCTGCAGGGCTGCTCTCCATCCCTTCATCCCCCAGCCTGTACTGATATCAGGGATTGCTCGACCCAGGTGCAGGGCCTTGTCCTTGGCCTTGCTGGACCTCATGAGTTTCTAACAGGCCCATCTCTCTGGATGACATCCCATCCTTCTGGCATGTCAGCTGCACCAGTCAGCTTGGTGTCATCTGCGAACTTGCTGAGGGTCCGCTTGATCCCACTATCTATGTCATTGATGACGATATTAAACGGTACTGGTCCCAGTATGTACCCCTGAGGGATACCACTTCTCATGGTCTCCCTCTGGACATTGACCGCTACCCTCTGGATACGACCATCCAACCAATTCCTCATCCACCGAACAGTCTATCCATCAAATCTGTATTTCCCTAGTTTAGAGAGAAGGATGCTGTGGGGGACCCTGTCAAAGGTATGATGATATTCTTGGTTTCCTTTGCTGTTTCTTTCCTAGTAGTTCCTAACGTTTGAATTGCTTTTTGACCTCTACTGAACAATGAGATGATGTTTTTGTGGACCTCTTGACTATAATATCGAGATTTGGTAATGGTCGGCTCAGCTGTCACTATTTCTGCGTATGCAGTTGGAATCTTTTTTCCTTTGTGCATCGTTTCATGTGTATCAATATTGAGCTTGATCTGACATTTTAGTGCCCAGCTTTTCATTCTCATAGGGTCCTTCAACAATTTTGATCAGCCCATACTACCTTAAATTGCTGAGTGTCATTAGCAGACTTCCTCATCTCTCTGCTCAGATAATTTTGTTAGTATGTTGACCTTATTCAACCATTCAAATAGAGTCAGGGCAAGTCAGTTTGCGCATAAACTGTTTGTGAAATGTTTCTTACACTGGGTGTAAGTACTGTTTGGCTCCCTTAACAGTACTTGGATTATTACCCACCATTACATTTGAAAGAGTTATTTGGACCCAGAATGAAACTGTGAGGCCCGCAGGAATCTGTCCACCAGCTGTGACCCTGTTGAGAGCAACAGATTTAAATGGATTTGGGAGAAGCAGTTACTTTGTCTCCCTCTGATAGATTTCTGGGCTGTGTATAGACAAGATGCGAAGCCAACATTGTTTGCCAGGAGCTGATGAGGCTCAACTTGAATATCAAAAATACCAAAACAAAACACTTCCAGCTCCTGTGTCCTGTTATCAACAGATGGTATTGATAGGCTGTTCCACAGTAAAACAACAAAGGTCTAACCAGGATCTTTAACAAATTGCCAGTGGGGAAGTCAGGAGGAAGGATAAAGGAAGAAGAAAGATGGTGCCTTTAAAGAGAAAGGAAAGAAAAGGGAAAGATAATACAGTTTTATAATTACACAAGTCCTGGGGCCAGCAAGAAAAATACTCCACCCTATTGGAGACCCACAAATGGCAGCAGAGTAGGAGAGTGAGGAAAGGAATGGAATTGCTCACAAAAATTTGAAGCCTTTCCAATATTAGAAACCTTGAATGATATCGGGGGAGTACCAAACCCCTCAGCAGCAAGCAAAATGTAGATTAATTCCGTTTTCTTGTACATGCAGCAAATGTCCCCAGATCTGTTGTTGTCGCACTCTGTTTCAAAAAGGGAACTACATTTTTTACAAAACAGTCATTTAAAAGTAACTTTGTCTTTCTACCAACTCTGAAGTTCTGCCATTTAGGAAATTCAGAGCAAAAAGCTGTCACCTAGCCTTGAGAATAGGGAAAGCAGCAGTACAGCAAATCACAGCCTGGGAAGCCTGACCTAAGAACTGGGCAAATAAGGAGGGACTGTCCCCCAGACCAGACTTTGCTTTGATAAACATCACATATCTGTGAGGAGCTGGTAGGGTGCCTGAAAAAGCAAGTTAAGTCTCACATTTTTTAAGTTCTTTGAGGGAACCCTATTGCTGTGTGTGTCACACTTTTATTTTTTTAATAAAAAAAGAAGTACAGATTTTGAAAAAGTATTTGGCAATTAAAGGCACTGTGGGATGAGAGGAGAGGTATTTACATGGTGAGGAATTAGTTAAAAGACAGGAAAAATTGAGCAGGAGTAAGTAACCAGGCTTCAGAAGGGAGAGAGATCACCAGCAGATTGTGCAAGGATTTGTTCAATGCTCAATATACTGAGAAACGAGTGGGAGAACTGTACGGTAATGAAGTTTGGTGATACCAAGCTTTTCATGCAAATAAGGCTGAGAACCATCTATGATGGACTGCACACGGACACTGAGGCTGACTTGTGGCAAGACATACAAAGCAGCAGAAGTGGCAGTACACAAGGCGGGGGGGGGAAGTGCTCTCATCTTTACACTTACCGCTCTAAGTTGACTCTTTCCACCTCGGTTATAACTAATAGTGCCCCGAAAACACTGGCTGAGTGCAGCAGCAGCCAAAGGAGGGACCCAAATGTGAGGAGTGGAGGTGACTATCCACTATGAATCTGTTGTAGGTCGGTGTAGAGCAGTCTGTGCAGTTCTGGTCCTGAAAGGATGTGCAGAACTGGAAAAAGCCCAGAGAAGGTTGGTGGGATAATCGGAGGTCTGGTGTGACTTCTGTATGAGCAATGACTAAATAACAGGACTCATCAGCCTGGAAAAACACTCAGGAGGATATAATAGAACATGAAATAAGAAGCGTTGCAAAGAGGGTGACTGCAGCTCAACTGTCCAATGCCAGTACCATATTTTTTCTTTGTAACCAGGTTTCCAAGTTCTGATCAAGATCTCCAAGTTTGGTCTCAGTTGGCTTTGCCTGTGAGTGATGGCACTGCAGAACGGAACGGATCACAAGCAAAAAGCTGGTATGTCTGTAATTGTTTTAAGGTTCGGTGTATACTTAAAAAACCCATTAGCTGATACACTGTCTACACTTTTATGCAGTAGAATATCAATGTATTGGTCTCAGAGCAGTTGCAGAAGAAAGTACTTAATATTGAATTTTCTTGCCGTTAGATTTGAATTATAATGTTGTGGCTTTGCATTTTACAATACAATTTTACAATACAACTCTAAAAATACTACACAAAAACTTTAAGATACATTCCTTATGGTAATGTCTGTCTTGGCAAATGGTGTGCGTTATAAAGATATATTGTAGCTGTACTGAAGGTACATGTTACACCAAAAAAACCACTCATTAAAAACGGATGATGAATTAATTATAAATGTATGCGCTTTTTGAAAACTGAAATTGTTCTTAAAGCACCTATCAAAAAAGTTCAAATAACAAACCCTTTTTTTTGCTTATGTATTCCATCCCTCATAGGGAAAAAAGAAAAATCCAAACAGTATAGGGGTTTGAGCCGTAATGCTGTTGCTATTTTCTTGATGCTTTCAGATAACTAAATGTCGCAAATCAAATTTTGGTGTGCTGCATAAGGAACTCCCTCTTTCTATAGCTTTTGCATCTCAAATTCACTGTTTCACGTCAGAACAGCCTCTGCAGAGGGGGTGTGTGTGTGTATAAGGACAAGGTGGTGCGTGGAGGTCTAAGGAGAAATTCTGAAGAGTATTTCAACTACTGCAGGTTGTGATAATGTAAAAATGTGTCTTGCAGGGTTATAAAGAACCTTTGTCAGGTATAAGGTAACACTAGTAAACAGTGGTTAGCAGAACTGCTGAAAATATTGAGTCCATTTAACCTGCAAGAGAACCTTTTTGAAAGCCAAGAAACGTATAATAAGGTTTGCTGTAAAAGTGGGGTGAGAACATGCCAGATTTCCTCTTAGGCAAACACTTCCTTCCCAGTCAGGCAGACTGGATATTGAGCATCTGAAATAAAAACAGTGTCTTCATGAGCCACCATCAGTACCTGACTCACTCTGTCTCTCCACGTAACTGATTCAGTCAGGTGTCACGTGTGTTCAATCATATGATTTCTCCTTATTCAAACCCCTTCCTTAATCCACACTACTCTGAATTAATTACTCTTTGATTAACCATAATCATCAGACTCTTATTTTGACTGCAGTGTCTTGTGTCACCCTACAGCATTGTAAATGCTATGGTTTTCTCCCTTGATGGCTGGCTATCTTGCCACCTCTGTGTCTCAGACACTTCCACCTGTAACATTGATGCCCAAATTCTGGCACCTCTGTTTTCCAGTGCAATCTTTTTTAGCCTTTGAGGTTTTTGCACTTTGAGTTCTCTCTGACAGAAGTCCCGTTTCATGCGCTCCCAGTCTCTTTCCCACATGCATTTCAGTTTCTACTCTAAACTCCTCCACTATGTCCATAGTGCCATCCAGGACCACTTGTCACCTTCTTATCTTCTTGATAGGATATTAAGAAAAAAAAAAATGCAGGTCAGTTTGCTTAGAACATGTCCCCTGAATTTGTCTTTCAAGCTGTGTTTAGTTTTTCATGGATGTGAAAAGCTATGCTGGTGACTGAAGGCCTGGCCTGTTTCCTAGGTAAGCTCTGACTAAGTTTTATTGCAGAATGATGCAAACACTTATAAGAAACTCCATTTCATAAACACTAGGAAGGCCAGACAAAACCTACTGTAAACAGAACCAGAAGAGAGGCGGCCATTCCACTATTGACTGCATGTTTCTGCTGTCCTCATTTCAGTTAATCTCTGGAAACAAAGGTGTTTCAGCAGAGGCATCTGTAGTTGCACGCTTGATTGCAGTTGTGTGTACGTATGGCCAATATTTCTGTCGCTACACTGGGATAGATACTGCAGTTAATTAGCCACTACTGTGCTTTGTTGCTTTGGCAGCTGCTGGGGACAGTTAGCAATGGCATTGCTCTAGGCTGGGAGGGAAGTGAGGGAAGAGGTTGTTCCAGTAAGTGCCTTGCCTCCTGTTTGTAGCTTGGCCCGTTGTGTCTTGCCAGACACACAGGCTCCTCCAAGTACTTTCATAATCATCTCTTGTCTCTTCAATTACCACTTCCTCCTCCCCCTGCCCTTCTCTTCCGTTTGACCTTCTGGTAATTCCTCCGGCGCTAGTTCAGAATGGTGCAGTAGGCTGTACTACCCCCTCCAATTAAAGATATAACTCTGTGGCACATTAGAAGTTACCTAACAAGCCCCTAAACCCCCCTCGAACAAGAGCCTGCAGTCTCATTGATCTTGCTTGACCCACTTTGAATCCCAAATTTTTGTAGGCTGTAGTTAACTGTCTTTCACAGCAATTCCATGTTTTTAGAACTGTGCTGGTGCTTTGCTTTTTTACTTTGTGCTGCCAACCAGGAGGAGTAGGCTTATACTTCCAGATTTAGGCACATATTAATTTCCAGGTTCACATGTTACACTTGGGGTTATTTTTAATCCATAAAGACCACTTGATGTAATGATCAGCAATCAAAGAATACGCAATTATCACTCTTGCAAACTTTCCTGTGCCTCAGTAATTAAACCAACAAATTAGTTAAAGGCTCCAATGCGGAAGAAGATTGGTAGACTGTGGTCAAGACACACATTTACGGATTTTCCCTTAAGCTGCTTTTCTTGAGGAAGCTTTGATAAAGAACATGTGATATCAATTATCATTAACTCTGTGTGGTTTCTCTGCATTTGGAGCTCTCAGACGTTAGTAGACTGGAGCCCTGTGTTAAGTCTTTAATGTATAACTGGTATTTATGCTGCATAGCCTATTCTCATTTTGATTTGTCAGCTGACGTTTGAAAGGGAAGATTTGAGACAATTTATACGCACAGACTGTGGCCTGTTGTGCTGAGTGACACTTCCTCCTCTGATCTGATTTGACAGAGAGCTATTCTAACAGCAGCAGCAACATATTTTAAATGCCAGATTCAAAACCAAATATTTTAATTATACCTCGTGTTTAGTTACTGCCTCAAAAAGTGAAGGATGCTTTTTGTTAAGGTGTCACTGCCTAAGCCTGACAACAGTCAGCGCGATTTAATAAACTGATTTAAATCCTCTCTGCAGAGAGCGCGCTCATATAAAGTCCCTAAACATCAAAGTCTCTCTCGTCTTGAGCTCTGTTCTACAGTCCGTCAGAGCGAGCCTTCCTTTACAGGCAGCAGAAGGAATTCAGCAAACATGTAGATGTGATTCATTCTTAAGATCTTCAAATACGTGGATGAGTCACTGATAAGTACATGTAAGTTGTGCTGACCAGATTTAGAGTGCAGCAACCAGCGTTGGAAATTACAGGATGTAGCTGGGAACAGATGAGGGAGCCTGAAATCTCTTATAATTGAGGAAGTACATATGAAAATCCACAGCAGTCTGGAGAGTTCATTTCACTGAGGGGGGGCAGGGGAGTCTATGTACATAATTTTACTGGGATTTACAGACAAGTTTAGGTCTGATAGTTCACAACTCCTCTTTGTTACTTTTTCAGTTTGGGGTTCTCAACAATTTGGAGGGGGGAAAAAAAAAAGGGCAAAAAATCCCCTAACACTGATAACCCTGAAATGTCTGTATCCTGTAACATTTTGGAGGTTGAAAGGCTGCATGTGGTTGGCAATACTGGCTCCTCTGTCAGCTGAACTTTATGTGCCTGTATGATCTGGATGCTGTGAGCTGGGGGGGCCAGTGCTGTAGCATGGGTGTGGATAACCAGGAGGCAGAAACATCGTAAGAAATTATATTTCCATTATATTTTGATTTGTTTTGTTAGCAACAGGTAGAGAGCTAGATCATAAAAGCTGAGGGAACCCTAAAAATTTTCTCCTGACCTTTTGTTACTGTGGCAGAGCCTGTGGGTTGCTGCTTTACTTCGTATGTAAGAACACCACCATTTCAGGGACAAGGAGGGGGAATTACTCTTGAACATACCACACCCTATCAGGCAATATTCTTCAACCCGGCAAGTGAAATGGTGCGCATCATTTTATACCCTTGTTGGTACAGGAATCAACTTTTGCCTCCAAAGAGAAATTTGGAGACTTCAAACGACACTTCTGTAGATCACCTTAGTCAATTTAACTGACAGCTACATGAAGTTATTGCCTACTGCTATTGTCTTTCCAACTTAGCACATCGTTTTGAGTCAGTCCAATGCTACTATGCCTTGTGTCATGTTTTCGTTAGGGCTTTTCTTCTGTTCATCTGAAGCTTGCAAGGCTTTTTTTAAAGGTACAGTAGTCAGCATGAAATAGCACAGGTGGCATTTTCAAGTGTCGTAACATAAAACTTGCATCTATTTTGCAGCTACTAGATATGCAACAAACCAGGCTGTTAAGCAGCCAAATTCCTGCTTGATGTCAGCTGCAGCAGGGCTCCACCTGCACAGCAGGCCTGGACTTGACCTTGTGATTTTTTTCACACTGATTCACCAGAAGGTTATTTGGGTGGGATATTGCTATAATCATGGTGTAATTGGAAAACCTTATGCTGTTCAATCACCTTTAACCACCTACTCTTGTAGCTATTTGTGAGCAAACGGCTTCATGGACAGCATGCCAGGGATGCAGTTTCCCATGGCTATCAAGAAGAATTAAGTGGGTTCCCATTTTCCTTAGAAAGTTTCAGAACTTTTGGTTTATTGGATGCACAATCAAATATATCAATTCAACAGCTTTTAAAAAAAAACCATCACCTTTTTGTATTTTAAATAGCAGTGCTGCCTTAATGCTTCCTATTTTTCAACATTTTTGGTCTGTCTTTTCCCTAGCCCACTCTTTATGGTATTCTGAAGACCTCAGTGTTCAGCTTGGGAGTTTGCTTTTTAACTTCAGATGCCTAATAGTTCTTGCTTAGCTGATTAGAAATACTTAGCCTATACTCCTATTTAGTGAGATTTTTTTCTCAACCAAAAGTAGTGGGAGCACAGCCAGGCACAGATTTACCTTTTCTTCCCAGATTTTCCACACCAGGTGACTCATTGCATTAAATAGAAATGCAGAGCTTGTGAGAATCCCCTATTTCTTCTCTGAAACTCTAATATTTGCAGTGTCCTCTGACTCAGGCAAGATACAAGCCCATGACACACAGTGTAAACTTCACAGATTACAGGTTTCTGTAGCGACCCCTGATGTTATTGAACAACAAAGCCTAGGTTTTTTTACTTGAATTATCGCTAACTTCAGACTTCAGACTACCTGCATTAAATTCAATGTCCTGGCACATAAAGGGCTGATTTAACACAAGACTTTCATCCCTCCAAGAGGGTGGCATTCCAAAATGATGCTAAGTTCAAGATGGGACTGAGCTGAGTGGTTGATCACAGGGTGCCCTTACCAACAGGAGGTCTCTCCACACGTAGAACCCATTCCTAGAAAAAGTTAGAGTCTGAGCGTGTTGCTGTCTGACTAGCTGACCCAGGCTTTCGGTAAAACCTCTCCCAGGTAATGACTCCACCAGATCAAAGAGCGAGTTGCAGTGTAGCAGTAGAAGAAATGGAGAGAGGTAGAGGGAAAACTAAACAACTTTCACCAGCCACTCGAAAACTGCTCCATCTTATAAGAACGGTGACAGGCAGCTCAGAAGAAAACCCAGACAGGAGAGAGGAAAATTTCCATCAGCAATCTGCAAACAAGAGCGTTTGGAATGCATGCCCATGTTAAACAGAGGCTGGCCCCTGGCTTAAACACAGTCCTTGCTTAACCAAACCTAGCTAAGAAAAGCTTGTGGTACTCAAGACATGCAATTTCTGAGCACGGTTAGTGTTGTAGTGAGAGCCACCAAAGAAACAAAAATTTAAATACATCACACCAGCAGAAATGCTGTGTTTTGATTGAGTGGTTTTGCTATTGACAAGGATCTGAATGAATGGAAATAAATCATTTCCCATCAAAACTTTTTGCAAATTACCCCAGTCTTTCCATTTTAATAGCAGATCAAGGCAGGAAAGAGTTCTTGCATCAATCTCACACTGCTACTGAGAATACGTCTAGCAAAGCTAGGAGTTAATTATATTTACTGAGATACATCTTGACCATTCATTGAGTTTTTTGTTATTTCTGTATTTTATTAATCTTCCTTAGCAAAATATGCTGGAATTACGTTTGCTTACCCTTTGGCTAGGTTTTTACCATTTACACAGAGCCATCTCCAAGCTAAATGTTACGCGTGTACCGTAAAGCCTTCAAAGCAATACACTTTATCTGCTGGGTTTATGCAACGAAAGTTGAATAGGTTACTGAAATTCATAGTGAGCTCATCACATCTGCTCCTTAAGCTAAAACCTATTGGGATATATCCTGCAATGCCCTTTTCTCAATTTTCAGGTTCTTATGAAACAACACTTAAAAGGATCTGGGAGTTAGCTTTAAAAATCCCATTAGTAAACTGGATTAGCATCATGACAGTGTGTGGCCCTGAAGCAGACACTGGAAAGCTAAAAATAAGGTGCTGTTTTTAAAGACTTGTAGAAAAAACATGCCCTCAAATGACTTTTAACACGCATGGACCACCTTTGACTGCCTCACGGTGTGACTGTGTTAGCACAGTCGTGACAGGCTGCATGGCAGTTGTGCTGTGTGTTTCCCTGCACATACAGCTCTGCCAGCCCTGCACAGTATGTGCTCTGGAAGCTACAAAAAAATAGTTAAATGCAGTTTGTGCTTGTCTTTTTAAAAGAAATTATTTTTTAAAAAACCAACAAGCTGTGAGGATTGATTAATTGGTAATGTGATCACCATTCAAGGAAGACCTAGGCAAAAAGCCTCCAGTAGAGGGAGTGACCAAATTAAAAATCCCATCTAATCTGCCTCTGAATTATGTGTTGCTGGTAAACATTTTTATTCCTCCAGTGTATGTGCCCTGGAAAGCAGGGAACTATCTTAAACAGGCCTGTATTTTAGAGAGCCTCACGCGTGAGGCTGACAGTCACACTCCCACGTGCAAGCCAATGCAATTCAAATAGTGATATTTGAATACGTGAACAGGATTAAGAAGCATTTTTCCTTTCTGCAGTTTGTGCGCTGTGGCTGCTGTCATCCATGTTTACTGCTCTGCATTGCAATATTCAGTACGTTCCAGGCGTGCATAACGCTAATCACGCTGCCTTTCCGTTCAAAAGAAATCCAAGAAATCGCAGCTTTGATCCTTAAAACCCTCACTGAGCTGAAGTCCAAATACAAGTCGTATTTACTTCTCCTTCTAGAAAAACAAGGATTAAAAGATGGATTAGCTTTTAGGTATCACCTAAAGCAATGGTAATGGCATCTTTGAGGTACCTGTGTATTTTCCTGATGGTGAGGCTAATCTGTCCTCTTTCAAATCCATCTTTATTACCCTTCTGCAGTCATCCAGGCATATGCACCTCCTTTCTTCAAAGGCAGCTCAGAGGGACGAGTCCTAACCACGGTGGCGATGAAACATTAAAAAACCCCCTTTCTCAGTGAACTTCGTAAATGTACATTCTTTCCATCATATCTCAGTTTACTATAGTTTTTTCAACATCTTTTTACATACAGCAAATTTTACATACATACTCTGAACAGGGATCTCTGTGTTGCAAGGAATCAGACAGTGGAGATATGGTTTCAGAAGCTTCTCTACACATGCTCACTGAACAGTATCAAAACCTGTCCTATGTAAAAAATAGCATATATTCTATCTAAAAATGTGATTAGAAATGCAGTGTTTGGGGATGTTAGGGAAATGCTGCACTTGATAAAAGAATTTGGGGCAGGTGGGGGTAGGGGGGGGCAGGAGAGTGAACCCCACCTGGAAAAGTACTCCCAGCACTGAGTTTAAATGTAGTTTTTGATAGACAACTAGCTTTTTAAATGATTCCTCAGCTTTGTACTTTCAAATGTAGGTTTTTTTTCTTTTTGTACCCAAGTTGAACTGTGTGTAAAGTAGTAGTCCCATTTCAGGTGAATTTTTAAGTTCTATAAACTTCATAATTGTAGCACACAAACACTTTTTCCCAAAGACAAACAATATAATATCCTCTGGGGAAAACAAGAGGTCTCCAAGTTTAGAAAACAGGCTGGAGTGATCATTAGTGAAGCACAATTTCATGGCAGGAAGTCGGCTTGGATCCCGTCTATGTATCCCAGACATTTTATGGTCTGGATACAGAAAGCTCATATGGTGAATGTTGGGGTTTTTAACAGCCATATTTTGGGCCCATAAAATAACCAACTACAACAGTTAATTTTCACCCACACACCCAAATTGCTAGTTGGTATCACAATTTCAGTCCCCTGACACCCCTTACACAAACATACACTATTCACCACCAAAAAAAGTAAAACCAGGAGGTTAGTGTTTGGGGATTGCAATGGAAGTTAAAAAAACACACACCATACACACAAAAATGAGCAGCAGATGACTGATTATACCTTCCAGCAAGTCACAGAAGGAAACAGTTTACAGAATGTGTTGCCTCACAGCTCTTCCATCTCTCCATCACCTCCCTGTCCTTTGCCTTTCTTTTCTGCTCTGGTCTCTGTCACCCTCCTTTCATAGGCTGTTGTAGCCCAGAGCAGAATCAGCAGCTTCCAAGAGCACCAGCAACTTTAGAGTTCTCTAACTCTTTCCAAAACAGCTCCGTGTGTTTGAGCGGGAAATACAACAAATAGGTTGCTACCGGGTTGTTTTGTATTGTGAGAAACTGTAAGCAGGCAGCCAGGTTATCATCGACTCATCCTAATAAGTGCTTAGCCCCACTTAAAATACTGCCACACCGCAGAAGAAAGAAATGGTGATCCTCTGGCTCATCAGAAAGTGAACAGCACAACCAAGCTAAGTTGTGAAACACATTAAATCTTGTTGGTCATTCAGTTCAGTAAAAAGTAAAAAAAAAAGAACAAAAAAAAAAAAAACCACAAAAGGGGGGGGAAGTAAATGCTTACTTATTAAGATGGAGATCTTTTCTTAAGCTGTCTGAAGGATTTGGTTCCCAGGTCCCGCTAGATGTTAGTTAGGAGGAGTCCCACAGATGCTTTTGAAAAGCGTGTTTAGTGTGAGTTTATTTTCAGCAGAGATGTGTGTTAATGTGTAAATATGTATCTTGAACTAAGATCCTCCTTTTAGGAAGATGAGGGTGATTAGGGATGCCTAGAGGATATAATCTTTTTAGGGAGAGAGGTATTATTTGATAAATTATAGCTAGCTACTCAGTAACTTAAACTGGGTTGAAATTAAAATGAAAGCTTTCTGGGGCGCATAGGCCTTCCTGAGGTGTATGAAATGCTGGGCTAGGCATCAAGAGCAGGATGCTGGCTCAGCAGGTTCTAAAACAAGGAAAACGGGTGATGGACTTGAAAGGTGCAGATTTCTAGACCAGTCCTGAACTTACAGAATGCATTATGTAGATGATTTAAGAAGGCCCTTGTTCTTACCTTTTTAGGTCCTGAGCACTTTCTATGGGAAAATTATATCAAGCATAAAAAGAGCTCAAAAAATTCTAAGGTACAGGAAAAACGAGCTGTAAAATACAGATTTAGAGATGACCAAGTCACTCCAGCCAGCCATGTCACCATTCTGTCTGCCTCATCTAATCAGTCTTGCCTAAAACAAGTTACATGCTGTAACACATTGCACCTCCTTTCGCTGTGTGTTCAGACTGGTTGTCTTCTCCCACCCAGCTTAGCCAGAGGGGAGCTCAGCGTACAGCTTGTAAACACAACTCCTTTGGAGTCTGCATGGGAGAGGTGGTGTTCTTCCTGAAGCCACATCCCAGGAAATTCTCTCCTTAAAATGCTTCCATAGCATCATTTCATAGTTCCTTATAAAAAAGGCGACGGCTTCCTTACGACCTTCCTGGGCAGAGAACATGAGAGGAGCTGCAATCCTCTTGACCTTTCCCTGCCAGAAGGTGTTTTATCCTGTTGAGGGCCTCAACTCACATTTCCTGGGTAGAACTTGTCTACACTGCACACTTCAGTGTTCAGAGCTGGTCTCTCTTAGCACCTTGCCCTGCGATCCCACAGCATCCTTCAGCTGGGGTCCTCAGCTTCACCTCACGCACTAGCTCTTTGCAGTACTTCGGCCTAGTTTCCAGTCACCAAGTTTCTTCACTTGCTTGGTTTGTATCTGTCTGCGGCCTTCCAGCCTCAATCAAGATCTCCAATAAGTGTCTGGACTAAGCCCTAACAGCACGTTTCTCTCTGTTTACCTGAACACGGGATCCACTGCTAACAGAATGCACTTAGCATCCTGGCCTAGAGGCTCTTTTACTAAAAATACATGCATTACAGGTACTATTGCTGCTGGTGAGCCAGGGATAGGAGGGGATTTACAGCTCCCTTGGCATCAGCTCTTCTTTTTTTATATATATATTTTTTAAATGCAGGTCATTTGCTGGCAAAAGCTGCTGCTTGAGAACATTTGAAAAACACCACCTCAGATTAATGGGCCTTGTGAGACTGGCTCAGCAGACAACTTTAACCGATACTGTTTTAAAAGTCTTTAGTAGTGTTTGTTCTGTTCACACTAATTCTGATTAAGTCCCATGTAACACGCCAAAGATAAAACATGTTGTTTTTTCCAGACTGCAACATTTTTCAGGTAGTTGTGGTTTTGAGAGAAGGGTTACAGCCAACCCGAGCTCAAACAGAACACACGGCACATACCCACGTCTTGAAAGATGACGGTTTTGTGGGGTACAGTGAATGACTTGACGGATGGATGGAAATTCAGACTGTAGATCCATTAACCTAGCATGTTGGGGAGAGTAGTGAAAAAATAGCTATACGCCCCACTCATCAAGGTTACGGCATACACTTATTATGCAAAGTATTCTTTATCTACAGTCTTACATATATTCCTTTGGGGCCTGAAATCCATGTCTAAAAGATAGAAGAGCTGAAATGTTGTTGTCTGACATGCAGAGCTCTCTTTTTTGAAATGTGATATATATATAGCAAATTTCAGCTTTAAATATGTAACAACAGCAACAACACTCTTGAACTAACTGCTTATACTGTTGTGGAAAACAGAACTTCTGCCATTTATCACTCAGCTTGAACTTTTACATTTCAGAGTCTTGGTTTGGGGAAAACTTTTTCTGGTTTTAATTTTCAAAGATTTTATTTTATTTCTGATCAAAGTGATACAAAATGAGCCACAATGAACTTAGCCAATATAGCACCACCAGAACTAGTTTCCAGATCGCTCATTTTCTGTAAATCATATTACAATGGTTAGCCTTACTGTGTGGTTTGTGCGATTGCAAGAGAATTTAAAAACAAACTTCAACACTCAGCAAATTCATGGAAATCCAATGACAAACTTACTGAGCTGAAAGCAGCCAGTACATGTCGAACATGGGAGACTGCAGCCTAACAGAGCACAGCTGGCAGCCTTAGCTTAATGATTCATCTTAATAATTACAGTGGAAAATTAAAAGATTTAATCCACCTATATAAGGCACCCTCCCAGCATTTGATGTTCTCTTCTAAGGCAATATCAACTAATACAATGGCGTTAAATCTGAACCACAGTGGAGAACCACTGAAATGCTGGCTCTGGTCAGGGAGTACCACCATGTGTTAGGAAAAGCTTCGGAGTTGCTGATATCGGTCGGAGTAGTTTTTTAAGAATTACTCCTCTGATACACAATGTGGAACACTAATCTGATCTTGAAGGGCCATAATCTGCCATGAACTCCACCATCATAAGGTCTCTGCAAGTTATCTTACGTGCTGGGGAGTGTCAGAGGCAACAGCAGAATGCATACTTGCATCAGAAGGAATTAGTTTAAATGTTTGGCTACTGCTTCTGTTCTGATGTCCACAAAATAGTACATACAAATTGCAAACTGCCTGTAAATTCAGTGCTCCCAAGTGGGAGAGAGACATGTTTTTTCACAGGCAATATTTTGGATTGTCTTGCTTACCAGTTCCAAAATTCCCGTCTAAAACTGTGCTAAAAGTTAGTATTTGGATTAAAACAAATCTTACAACCTTGCGGTGGTTTTAAAAGGCAATCCCACATTCACAAAGTAAATTGGACATAGCCTCAGATATGATTTTTAATTAGTTTTCCTTCTCATATATGGGTAGTATAACTAACACTCTGCATATGTATTGAGTCCAACAGGTTGGTTCCTGCTGGAGGAGTGTTTTCAACTATTTTAAGCAACCATAGTTTACACTGTCATAGGCTGGGTTTGTAGAGTAAAAAAGAATGGTGACTCCTGTTTTAAAACAAATCATTACATGTTTGCTGCTATTTTTCCCAGAGCCCTTTGCACGCCTTTTTCTACCACAACTAGAACAATCCGTTCTTTTATAGAAAAAAGAGAAAATATAAGTTAACCCTGATCAGAGTAGAGCCTTTGCAACCATCTTCATCCCAGAACTGCAAGAGCAGAGACAGAAGCTGTGGCAACACGACGCAGCCAAGGAAAGCATTTTCAAGGCTAGCGACCGAATGCAGAGTAGGGCTGCAGTGGCTCTCCCACATCAGACGGTAGATCAGGCTGACCTGGCACAAGGTCTCACTGCAAACGTGGAAGATGTGAGCTAGTCTACAAGGGAGTATGTCCGCAGGCAGCAAGCCAGTTGTGTGCAACCGTTAGCTCAGGAAGCTGCTAAGCTGTAGAGTGCCAAAAGCTGGGAGGGCAGCCCAGGGAGAGACTGGTGCTAAAATTGCTGGTTGTGTTTTATCGAGGCCTTCAGTATTGGGGACAGTCTGAAACAGGGGCTGGAGCAGACGATTTGGGAGGGCTGTCTCGGTATAGCTGTTCCTCTATTATGTTCAGTGCATAGCATTTAGCAGGTGTGAACTTCTTGCGCTTCCTAAACTCTGTTTGTGCAAGTTTCTCTGACACTGGGGAGAAACAACTGACCCAGATGAAAAACGCTCACCCAGTGACATTTACTCCTCTGTAGTATTTTAGAAGCTCAGGTCCAGCCAGTGCCAAAATCGCAGGACACATTTTAGGTACTGGTGTTCAGAACTCCTTTTTTTTTTTTTTTTTTTTTTTTTTTTTTTGTAGTGTAAGAGGGAAAAGTTGTGATTCAGTGAGTTGACCCAGACAGCAGCTTTTTCCTTGCCGAGGGCAGACGACTCTATATATCTCCTATCCTGTTGTTCCTAATATCTACCACAGGGAGCGATCTAATCTGCAGTTGTCTCCTCTTTGAGTGTAAAGCTCAATCTAACAAAGTTTTAACAAGTATCTTCTAAGCAGAACCTTTGGATTAAGTAGGCTCGTACCTGCTTACTCCTCCCCTCTTCCTCACACCCTTCCTCTTACTGCTCCATCCTGCAGCAAGTCTCTGACTGACTGTACCCAAAAGTGTACCAGGAAACTCCCCCCAAAACTAAACCATTTTCTTTTCTGGGCAATGATTCCACCAGGCGGGTTCTCTAGGCCTGCAGTGCTCCATGAAACTGCTTGCGGAGGGAGGGCTTTGTATGGGGCTGGGAACAAGTTGCTTTAGCAGTTTTGCTGACAAATGTTTTAGCCCGGTCTAAGCAGCACGACCTGGGCGACCCATGAGCACAGGGGTGCCTGCCCAGCATCTCCCCGGCTCTCGTGTGTGAGAGAAGGTCTGCAGAGCAGTGAGAAATATTTTTTGAACTTTTCCCAGTATGTAGGCTGTGCCACTTCAGAACTTGCAGAACTAAAAACACTAAAGAGAAAAAAACCCTCCCTTTTTATAGCCTACTGTCTCGTTGAAAGTGATTTATGAAATGAAGCTTCCTGCCCACCCAGTGCACAGAACAAATACAGACAGTGCTTTGAAATAACTACAGTACTATGCTATTTTCAGTAATATTTAGCTTAGACTTAGCCAAGAAAGCCCACTAAGCTTAGCAGACAGACATAAAAAGAAACGCTCTTTCTGCATTTTTGTGTGCGCATGCATCTATTTTAGGTTTTACTCCTCTTTTCTCCAGTTGCATAGCTGACTATCAATGCAGCAAAGTCCCAGCTCAGGAAAATTCTTTAAGCCCACTTCTCAGTACAAGAAACAGCTCTCAAGCACATGCCTAGTTTTAAGTGCCTTAAAAAATGTAAGCGTGTGCTTACATTGAGATACTTCTGTTTACTGTAGCGAACCTTGTTGAATTCATTCACTTCGACAGCAGTGGAAAATAGTGTGGTCCATGTACTTGCATAATTTGATTATATTTTGTGTATGTGTGTTTAGGAAGCACTTTTACATTTTCTCTGACTATGAGGTTTTACGTTGTCACAAGGTTATTACCTGTCACAGCTGGCATCAGGAGTGCAGCTGAGGAGGAAGCTCTAGCTGAAACTGTTTTGGCCATCACCTTATGTATTTTCTTTACACCCCTTTCTTCCCTATCTACAAATTTTGAGCTGTTACTTGTTTTCACAATTACATTTAGGAGAAAAGATCAACACAAGCCTACCAGGTCATTTAGGTATGACAATGACAATGACAAATGTCAAGTCCATTTCTCCCGCCTTCAGCAGGGGGTGCCTAGGGAAGAACATAAAATCAGACTGAGCATATAGTTCTCCAAAATACTCTTCTCTTTTCCCCGGTGATTTGGAGGTTGAAGGACTTCTTAAGCCAATATGTTATTTTCGCACTAGGTAAATTTCTATTTGAAACAGTGTAATGCACTTGGATGCATGCAGAGCTCAAGCATCCACTCTTGCAGCAAGGAGTTTCACAGTTTAACGGGATGTGGTATGACAGAGCATCTCCTTGGCTTATTTTGAACTTGCTGTCTCCTAGTTCTGCGTGACACTGCCTGGCTTTTGTGGCACAGGACAGCAGATTACAGTTCCCCTTTCCTCTTCCCTGTGCCACCCAAGCAGTCACAAAGCACCCTGTCATCTCCTACCCTCCCAGGTACTTATTTTCCTTATGAAGAGTCCTCCTTCCTGCAGGAAACTCTCACTTGAGTAGTTCTGTTGGCATCAATGAAGATGCTTCCAGAAGCAAATGCTGGCATTACTCAAGACCAAGAGAGCAGTGCTTCATTTAGGTATTGCAGATACTGATTGTAGCTAGCATTTCTGTCTACATCTGGATATCTGGATCCTTAATGTGATCCAGTGTTTGTCAGAGCTCTGTGGAAATAGAGCTCCTGCCACTTGGGTTTCTACTCTGAGATTTGTGGGATACATATGCATTTCAGTTTCAAACTTCCCCAGCAAGACAGTATGCTCTCACATAAACTTATGAAATATCTGTAAAGCTTACCAGCTTATCTCAGTTCACCACTCCTGTCTCCATTTTCTAATTTTCCTGGTTCAAGTTGCTTTTGTTATTCTGACCAAGCTCTGGGATCTATCTCTCTGATGAAAGAGACATCAGTGCTGCAAAACTATCTAGAAATCTCATCATGTTCAAAACACAGTAAGAAAGGTCTCTCTTCTTGGTGTTCCCACGCTGTTAACACGTGGTTTTCTTATTGTGGTTTACTTTATAGATCAAAACCATGTGCTATATTAGGAAATGCTATGGAAGGTCCGTTTCTCATGATAGTTTATCAGATGAGATCCTTTAGAACATACATTGAAAATACATCAAACAAAATCAGTATTATAGTTCACTATCTCATTTTAAGGACATGGTAGGAAAGCACCACACCAGTGATAAGGACTTGGATGTTGTGCCTGTGTTGCCATGTAAGCAGATAAACTCCCCGACCCAAATAGGTCTCCAAAGAAATCTTATATAATGGTCCTTTAAAATTATAAACAACATGTCTTTTTAGTTTAGTAATGCATAAAACTCAGTTGCATAGTCAGATTTTAAAAACGCTAAGACTTCACTAGATAGAAAAATCAGTAGTAGTATTTAATTTACATCCTACCTGTGACAGTACATGTCACTGTTTATTCTTCCATGGTCAACTAAGGTAAACTTTTTGATGTGCTTTCTCCTCATTTAAAGCCCATTTGGAATGTTTATGTCTCACAGCCCTAAGACCTGAGATGGAGTATGTTTTTTACTGCTTTAAGGAACAGGATAAAAATTTCAAAGGCAGTAGCTGGATGCACTGCGTAAGAGCCCAGGTATAATGGGGTGCTTGATCCTCTGCCCCATAATTACAGAAAATAGTTCCTTATCAAAGACTAAGATACCGATTTGCAGACTTTCTGATACATTGCTCAGTGAGACGCATTGCTCCTTTTATATGGCTGTTTTTATTTCTAATTCAGGAGAGACTTCGACACAGCACTTTCTGTCATGCATTAGTAACTCTGAAAACATGTTTACTTAAGTACAAAACCACATTAGCTCAGCATTATTGTATGCCTCCAACACACATAAATTACAATATATTGCGGGGTAGGAACTTTGATCAAGAAAAGCCCACACTGAATTAACTCGGAGGTGGGGAGGAGGGTTGGAACATTATATGTTCCTTGTCTCCTTTCCTCTCATCCCTGCGATTCTCACTGCCAGTCAGTCTTTCCGATTGCTGCTATATCTGCACTGCAGGCTACAAGAAAAGAAAGTACTAACAATAGTAGCCCTAGGAAAATAATGCTATTTCATGGATCTAATCTCCTCTAACATTCATTTCCATATGCAGAATCTCAAGTGTCATTTGTAGAAAACGCTCCCTCATTCTGCACAACGTCATGGCTCTCACCCTAACAGCACTGGGATTCTGGAATAGAAAAACAGCTTTGGGAAGGAAAAATGCTAATAGAGGCAGACTCCAAAAAACATAACTTGTAGCCAAAATTCTTTCCGCATCAGAGGGCCTATACTAGGATTTTTGCCCCATCAATACCGCAGGAATCTTGTCCAGTGGTAGAGACAATTATCTAGTCTGGCAGCGAGGAAGGGGCTGTTTGTACATGCTGTTGTTGGTAGAGACAGAGGTGGTGAAGGGCAGCCTCGGTGCTCCCGACAGGGCTGCAGCAAAGGGCACAGCACAACTCCTGCCACTGGAGATGCCAAGTGCCTGCAGACAGTCCAGCCAGCCCTGGCTGGCCAGCCTGCCTCCTCCCTGCAAACCAGCCTCCGGAGGCGAGGTGGGCAGAGCTGAGAAACAAAACTGGCCTGTTCCTTCCTTACAGACCCAATATGATATGTCTTGCAGGCTACCAACTCTAGAAAGCATGCTTTTTCCCTCCATCTGATAAAACAAAGAACATACATCCTCCCACTGCTATTTTTTTCTGGTAGCTCTGATCATCCCCTTTTGGAGGACCTTTGACCTTTTGACCACTACTACACGTTGCACTGAGAGAATTAATATATGGCTGCTCTCAAGTTCATAGAATGGTTTGGGTTGGAAGGGACCTTTAGAGGCCATCTAGTCCAACCCGCCTGCCATAGGCAGGGACATCAACTAGATCAGGTTGCTCAGAGCCCCATCGAACCTGACCTTGAATATTTCTACAGATGGGGTCTCCACAACCTCTCTGGGCAACCCATTCCAGTGTTTCACCACCCTCAGTGTAAAAGATTTCTTCCTTATACCCAGTCTAAATCTACCCTCCTTCAGTTTAAAACCATCACCCCTTGTCTCGTCACAACAGGCCTTGCTAAAGAGATTGTCTGCATCCTTCTTATAGCCCCCCTTTGAGTACTGAAAGGCCGCAATAAGGTCTCCCCGCAGCCTTCTCTTCTCCAGGCTGAACAACCCAAACACTTTCAGCCTCTCCTCGTAGCAGAGGTGCTCCAGCCCTCAGATCATTTTTGTGGCCCATCTCTGGACCTGGTCCAACGGCTCCATGTCCTTCCCATGCTGAGGGCTCCAGAGCTGGATGCGGCGCTGCAGGGGGGTCTCCCCAGAGCAGAGTAGAGGGTCCTCCTTGGCCCCTTGACCTGCTGCCCACGCTGCTTTTGATGCAGCTCAGGATACAGTTGGTCTTCTGGGCTGCAAGTGCACATCGTTGGCTCATGTCCAGCTTCTCGTTCACCAGTATCCCTAAGTCTTTCTCCGCAGGGCTGCTTCAATCTCTTCATCCTGCAGCCTGTATTGATATTGGGGATTGCTTGACCCAGGTTCAGGACCTTGTACTTGGCCTCATTGGACCTCATGAGTTTCTCACAGGCCCATCACTCCAGCTTGTCCAGGTCTCTTTGGATGACATCCTGTCCTTGTGGCATGTTGATTCCATTGCCATTGATGCCAGCATGAGAAAGCAGACAAGAAACAGCCACACTGCCAGGGGGTGACTTAAAGATTGAGAAGCTAATGTTGCTTCCATTGAAGCTGGAAGAAACTTTGCTCCTAATGCAAATGGAAGCAGAAATTAGTCCTTACTTGTATTTGGGATGTTAATTGATTTTGTTGATTAGGCAGCATGATACAATGTTAATATCAGCTACTAAGTAAAAGCACAGATTCTTCCTGTGCCAAGTATTTGATTTTTTAGTTAGTATTTGTTTGTAAGCATAAAAAGCTAAAGCCATAACATTTGAGAAACTTTACACCCAAAGTGAGTGACTTGCTTGTCTATTTATATATACACAAGTATCCAGAGCGTTGCATGACAGTTTGACTCTGATACTAACATGTTTTCTGTATTATTCCTCACTTGGGTTTTGCAAGTTAGAACATCCTCCAAGCCCTAGGCTGTATCTTGTGCTATACACATTTAAAAGCCATGTACAATAAGAAACAGATACTGCTGCTCTATGCAACTTTGTCCTCTTAAAGTGCTTGGATCCTGCAAGTAAGTGATGTTTGTCTTGTCCAGCAGTCCACTCTTGTTGCAATAATCCTGAAAAAAAAAAATCTTCCTTCTATTTAGTTTGGGGGCTTATTACAAAAAAAGTGTATTACAAGAAAAATAAAGTTCAGCAATGTGTGAAAGCAGAGAGGAAGACTGCTAGGAATTTTTTTGTACTTGTATTCATCAGACATCACGTCCCTTTCCTTGCTACATCTGCTCTATAATTTGTAGTTCCATTTATTGTGAAAATTAAGCTACTTTGAACAACAAAGATAGCATGACGTTTGAGAAAAATTACCACTGGAGAGCATCAGTATGTCCCTAGATGCCACCTAGATTAAGGGCGTCATCTCTCTAGCTCCAGAAATCTTGTTTAGAAGTGGACCCAAAGATAACGAAAGGAGGATGGGTTCGTTGCAACTCCCCAGAGATTTAGGGGAATGTACCGGTGCACAACAAGCCCTAACCAGTTCAGCAGTCCTACAGAGTACTACATACAGTCCGCGGGACCTTCAGCAGCCCATCAGCCTGTGTGCTACTCCACACCATCCTGGCTCGTGGGGGCAGGCATCAGTAGGGAGGGAAGACATGGCTTTTGTACTTGCTTAACGCTTGTATGGTGAAATGTCACATCACTCGTCAAAAATGGCAAGTGAAAGTTTATATGATGATACCCCCTTTGCATTGTAGGCTCTACTGAATATGCCTTGCACAAGAAACAAGGTGAAAATCTGGCTCAGCTGAAGCCCAAGGAGCTTTTTCCTATTAAATATGTAATGTGTATGCAAATTAACATTAAGAAAACTTACAGATTCCATAATATCTGCAAAGAACTGCTAAGACATGTTGAAGTACTTCCTATGCAGCACATTTTATTTCTGTGTTCCTCAAGGCTGTCCTAAAAATTGATAATTAATATTTCAGGAGCTAACTCACAGCAGTTATAGCAATTGTAGGTATTACAGCTGCCATTAATTTTTATTAATTAATATAACCAAGCAGTTGATAAAGGACTTAAATATTGCTCTGTGTTGAAGTGCCATGCCTCATTATGGCTGTTATGTTATTATGCACATATTATGAATACGCAGAAAAGAACTAGAAGATTTAAGAAAGAATTCTTCCTCCAGAACTTGGGTAATTTACAACACACACAGAAACTACCCAGGTTTGTTATGGAGTGTTGCCTACTTTATCTTTTTCTCTGATCAGAAAAAGAAAAATTAATTAATTTAAGGTCACTGTAAAGGTCACATCCCAGGGAACAAAATGGTTATGACACTTCTCATTTTTAGAGAAAAATTCAAGCCGGTACTGCTTGTAGATTTCTACAGGCTCATACAGACACCCCTTTTCTAAGGCGGCTAATATATTTGAAATCTATTCTTGGTACAATGATACAGCTCTTGTAATAGCAGAATTGGATTTATATGGTTTGATTAGTGTCTACAGAAACCAGCATCAGTTTATGCAATAACTTATATTTCACTGAGTTTTCTTGTGCTTTTGCAGGCTCCCAGCACAATTTGTAGCTCTAAATGATCTAAGATGGCACACTCCCAGGAATACATCACAAGTACTGCAGGGTTCCCAAATCGGAGTTCAGATATCACACTTGTCATGCATAAACTTACTGGAAGGCATTTGCCAAACACAAATAAAACACTGTCTGCTGTCAACTGCAGTCGGAAATTACTACAAATCCAGGCAGGGCTTTGCTTTGACCTGACAAGGTACAGGAGTAACTGGGCTCAAGTACATCATGCTTTGCTGGTTTCCTCATTAAAGCTGGAGGAGCCTTTAGGAGTGCCATGTGAGACATAAGAAAATGCTGTGCTCACATCAGCAGCCCATCAGGGTGTGTTGCTGGAAATCCCCTTTACGGCAAGCACGTGAGCCTGGCCACTTTTAAGGTCTGTTCACAGTATCTGGGGAGATTCACTCGATCACAAATTCATCTAACCCTTTTTGAACCTGCTGATGCTGCATCCAGTGGCAACAAGTCCCAGAAGTTTATCTGACTGGCACTGTAAACTGAGCTGTGTCGTTTCAGGGTTGTTTTCTGGCTGTAGCTGCCAGTTCAGAGCTCAGCTTTAGGTGAGTAGGCTCTGGTTTATTTTGTTCTTATACATAAGCGATATATTTATCTACACTGATACTCTTCTACCTCCTCTTTACCCTTTCACTCTGAGAGATCCTTACAGAGTTTCTCACTGTCAGCAAAGCTTTTGACTACCCAGAAGAGCTGTGTCCACCATCCACAGTCCTGGAGATTTCACTGCTTGCTTTCCTCCCCAGTCATCAGTAGGACTGGCTTTATTCCACAGCTTCAAGGAAATCACTTAGCCTTTCCCTGTAGCTGCCTGGCACAGCAGCAGTTTGCAGTAACAGGTTGCACACCCTGGCTAGGAGTTTTGCAGTCTCGCAGCTAAATTCCTTTAGGACTTTCAAGCAATGCCATTCAATCCTGGGCTTTAATCACCCTCTCACTAGAACGATAACTCTGTTCTGAGCTCTGATTATTTTTATTTTTTTAAGGTTCAGATTAACTCAGTTTCCCCTTTGCAAAAGGGATTAAGGCATCACAACTGCCCCTTGCTCTAGACTTATTACACTAGCAACGAAACAAGATATGTCTGCTGAAACAAACCCATAAGTAAGCACATGGGAAAAAATCTGCTGACCTGAAGACCCTGTGCTTTCCTGCTGGGTACAGATGCTCACCAATACAGCCCTCTGAGCCAAACTGATGCAATGAGGTCTAAGGTAAGGAAATACCACCCCTTCATTTGCTCCTGGGTTGGAGGAAGTCCCAGCCCCTTGGCAGAATTAAGGCATCACATGAGACAGCCTCCAGCCTCCACTCCCTAATTAAATAATCAGCAAATTCAGATGACCCTTGCCAGTCACGCATGATCACCTGGCCTATAGCCACAGCCACCCCCACTGATGGCTCAGGGCCCACAGGCCCATTACTCACCCGAATGAGCCAGCTCTCCTCCCTTGCCTGCCTTTCCTGGGCAAAACCGCATTGCCTGGGCTCATTTGCCTACACTCTGTCTTTGCTGACCCTTGTTTTACCCTTAGATACTCATTTGGCTGCGCATCTCTCTGCCTGCCTATATAAAAGCTGCTGCAATGTTGTTCTTCATGAAGGTAATCTATGAAAACTCCTGTTTCAAACACGGCGTTCCTATAGCGCACTTTCCTTTCCTCAGGGGCTCAGGCTGCTGGGTATGGCACGTGAGCAGGCACAGCCCACACCAGCTGGGCTGTGGCAGTTGTGGGGAGGCACCAGCATCCTCATTTGTTCCCTGCACATCGTCCCAGCCAGTATTTTATCAACAGCTGCTGGTGAACCACAGGGACCACTAAGACAAACTTCAGTCACATGGGTAAGTCATGTTCCACTGGCTGTCAAATTCACCTGACACCTGCTGGATGCTAATAGTTGTCCCAGGTGGATGATGCCATGTAATGAGCAAAAATATTTTTTTAATGTATTTTAGCAAATGTGCAGTCAAAAAAGAGCTTCAAATCAATGCCTCTGTGACCTTGGGTTTGTGCCACAGGCTGAAGAGATGCCCATCAGTTTTATGGTGCCTGTGCACACGTTGCACCTCTGAGCCATTGAGGTCAGCGTTGCTGAGAACAAAGGGTAGGCAGAGTTGACTTATACACATGCCTGTCTTCTCTGACATAGATCTGTCTTCCATCACATGGCTTTCATATCATCTTGAAAAGAGCAGATGAGGCTACAGAAGCTGTCAAACTCTCTCAGCTTGCTTAGCATCTTTCTGACACTTGCTTGACTGATAATACACAGTGCCTTAGGCTAATCAATACAGACGCAGGTGCTAGTCCCCACCTTTTTCCTGAATTTCCTTGCCTGTGAACTGTATGTGTTTATATAGGCTATATATACTGTACGAAGATTGAGCTGTAGTGTGTCAGGACTGAAAACCTGTTGTGAAGTTAAACAGCACCTGCTTGACACCTGGTCAGAGTGACAGACCAGAGTCTTAAAATTCAATAGGAAAAAAAATAGCTCCTAAAAAGATGTCATGCTAAAAGAAAATCAAGAGAAAGATCAAATGAAATGTAGAATCAAAATACTCTCTCTGTTAAGGTCCACCTGTCTCAGCCTATTTTGTTCTAGCAGTGCCGTAAGTGAATTTTCACTTTGGAAATACAGCTGCTGTAGTTTTGTTTAACAACTGTACAGCTTTGGGCAGCAGCTCCATCACTGAATGCTGCTGGGTATTATATAGACTGAGTGAACACAGATGCCTTACCCCAAATATTTACAGCTCAGCAGGCAGATTTGTGCAACTAAACATATTGAAGAGCTGATGTGCGGTAACTGAAGCAGTTGTCATATCTCTGCCTGGTCTCATTTGTGTCTGGAGAGTCCCCATCCCTATTCCAACCTTTGACGCAACCCAGGGACTCACTGAAGGGATAGCATGGACGGGGGCAGCCCCAGCCTGGGGACGTCAGGCTCCTCCGTGGGGATGGGCTGAGGCCAGGCACGGGCAAGTCATGGTCAGGATGCAGCTCAATGGGTCTATGGCCAGGGTGGCAGGTTGAACCTGGCCAGCAACCAGACTCCTTTCACTCACTCCCCTCTCCCAGGGTATGGGGAGGAAAATGGAAGGGGAAAAGGTTCATGGATTAAGACCATGACAGTTTAATAAGAAAAGCAGAAGTTGTGCATGGAAGCAAAGCAAGAAGAGGAATTCATTCACTCTTTCCCATCAGCAGGTGGATTTTCAGCCACTTGCTGGGAAGAAAATCCTCAGCATGTGTGGTGGTTACTTGGAAAGACAAACACCGTAACCATGAATGTGTCCCACCTTCTTTTTCCTTCTTTCTGTGAGCTTTTACTGCTCAGTACAATATCATATGTATGGGGTATCCCTTTGGTCAATTCGGGTCAGCTTTCCCAGCTGTGTCCCCTCCCAAACTCTTGCCCACACTCAGCTTACTGACTTTGCGGTGGGGAGGAGAGAGAAAGCCTTGACCCTATGAAAGCCCTACTCAGCAGTACCCAAAACGCTGTGTGTTACCAACACTGTTTTAGGCACAGATACAAAGCAAGGCTCCACAGGGGTTGCTATGAAGAAAGGTAACACCATACCTCCCTCCCGTTCAGACCCAATACAATCTCTACACCTTGTCCCATAGCATTTGCATCGTGCTCAGGTCCCACATTAGCTCTAAATCTAAGCAGCCACTGATGCTTGCTGGGGATGTGATATACCCAATCAGTGCTGTGTTGGCACAAGGGTCTATGAGTTTATTTTGGAAATCAGTCCCATCATCTGACTCAACTCTTTTTGGGATACTGTGTCACCACAGAGCTTGCCTTTCAAGACCTAGGATGATGTTTCAGGCAGTGGTATGGTTTACCTGTTACCAGCCGCCAGGTAGTCGCTTCCCCCGCGGTGAGTGTGTAGCGATTGCCTTGGCAGGCTTGTGGCAGCTATCCAATGTGCTCAATTTGCCAGGCTTCACCACATTGATATCCCTGCCACCACCCTCTTTTCCAGGGAGACTTTAGTCACGTGGATCATTTGATTGTGGCTCATTTTGCATTCATTGGTGACCTGTGTGATGACCTCAGTGGTCAGGTCCATCCCTTGATCATGAGCCCATCTGTATGTGTTGTGTCTCTCTAGATGTCCCAATGATTCATGGGCCCACAAAGCTATCAATAATTCACCCTTACATTCCCAGTCCAGGTCCACCTGAGCCACTTCAATTCTGGTAGCCCGGTCTACCTGCTTGTTATTTTGATGTTCTTTGGTAGTGCAGTTTGGTTTGGGTTGTTTTTTTTTTTTGGCATACGAGCCAAATGACAGATCTTTACAGCAATGTTTTCTACCTGGGCAGCGATGTCTTGCCACGATTCAGCAGCTCATATGGGTTTACCTCTGCATTAACAGTTCATCTCTTTCCATTGCTGTAGTCACCCCACAGGACATTTGCCACCATTCAGAGTCAATACAGAGATAGAGTACTGGCCACTTTTCTCATTCAGCAATCTCAAGGCCAGCTGAATGGTTTTCACTTCTGCAAACTGACTTAACTTACCACCTTATTTGGCATCTTTGATGGTTTGTTGTGTAGACTCCACACAGCAGCTTTCCACTTCTGATGTTTTCTGCTAATATGACAGGATCTGTCAGAAAACAGAGCACAGTGCCTTTCACATTCTGATAACTCACTGTATGGTGGAGCCGCTTGGGCATAAGTCACCTCCTCGGGCAATGGTCTGAGATTGGTGCCTTCCAGCCAGTCCATGATCTCTTCCAGGATTCCTGTGCAATTGGGGTTCCCCATTTGAACCCATTGTGTGATCAACACCGCTCACTTACTCCATGTAGCGTTGGTTGCATGATGTGTAGAAGGGACCATGAGCAACCAGTGCAGCACAGGCAAGAGCTGTGCTTCTACACCAACAACTTCTGAAGTGGCTCAGCCCTGCCTCATACACTGGTAGTATCTTTTTTTCAATTGGAGTGTAGTGTGCTTCAGATCCTCAGTAACCCAACTCCAAAACCCTAGAGGTCAACCTTGGGTTTCTCCAGGTGTTTCCTGCCGAAGGCTTCAGGTGAGGCTATGCTCCCGGATGCAGTAAGGAGCATGTTTTGCATAGCTTTGCACTCTAGAGGGCACCAGGAGCCCTACCTGGGGCCTGACAAAGCCTGGTGAAGGCACTCTGGAGGGCCAGACTTTTGCACTGGCCATATGAGACTATTAAAGGGTGTTCAAGTCCTGCCGATTGATCCTTGGCTCTCAAGTCATCAATTTAGCTCATGGGTGGGAACCAGGGAGTCTCGGTTGTTGTGAAGCTGTTTTTGGTGCTCTGTCATGGTAGCAATTGACCACATGAATGCAGGACCCCTACAACAGCCACTCCGACAGCCAAGGCACTGGGAACAATAGGGGAGAGGGGGTCTTTTCAAGATGTCAGAGCAAGCAGGGCAGCCTCTCCACAGCTGGTGTGTCAAAGTCTGGCCAGTCCATCATTGCTAGTTTGTTGGAATATGACACTGGTGCATTGCAGACCAACCTCATCCACATGGATCATTGGACACTGGACATCAGCTGGATCTTTGGAGATCTGGTTGTCATCCAAGTTACTGTAGATGATGACTTCCAGCGCCACTAATTCTCTCAGTTATTGGATACCTTTCTTCATGGTTGTCTACTTCACTCAGTAATTCACGAGATCACCTTTGAAGGGATATCTTGCCTTCACATTTGACAGAAGCTGTCTCCGGAGGCTGTGGGTTGTTGCCTGTTTTCCAATTCCTTTGCCAAACACCCATGCCTAGAAAGGGATTGCAGCGGCTGGGCTTCCTTAACCTCTAATTCCTGACTGTTGGCCCCACTATCTCAGCATCAGAGGAACCAGGCAGCAATATGCTCCCCTAGCTAGTAGCTGTAATCTTTCTGCATAACTTGAAGTTCACAAGGCATTAGGGACTGGGTAGTTTCCACCTTTTGGATGATTTCTCTCAAATCCTCTTCTTTGCTGAAGGACAGCTACCTGATCAGACCCTTCTTCCTCCTCTGCCTCCTCCCTTAATAACTGATGCTACAGATCTGTTGAACATAGCATCCAGTGTTTCCTTTTGACTGCAGGAGTGATGACTTTAGTTGGTGTTTGGGTCCCTGCCTGATCCACTAAACAGTTTATGTTCGGATGTGCCAGAACCTGTGCAAAAAAGCCAACCACCTCCGTCCCAGAGGAGGCAAGGGAGGTGTGATCCCAGCTTTTACCACTGAGCACAGTGTCATATGGTGTGGGATATCCCTTTGGTCAGTTTGGGTCAGCTGTATTGGGTGTGTCCCCACCCAACCTCTTCTCAACCCCAACCTACTGACTTTGGAGCAGGGTGGGCAAGAGAAAGCCTTGACGCTGTGCAAGCATTCATGGTGTGTTACCAGCACTGTTTTAGCCACAGATGCAAAGCATGGCACTGTACGGCCTGCTGTGAAGACCTCCATGCCAGCTAGCCAAAATTCCACCAGGCAAACAGTGTCTCTCTTCACCCCCAGCCCACCACCCCTTCCTTTTTCCAGACTCAGTTTCACTCCTTCATTTCCAACTGCTCTTTTTCCTCTCTACCTTGAGCAGCACAGGGGTGGGTGGGGAGTGGGGGTGGGTTACAGTCAGTCCATAATGGTTCCTCTCTGCTGCGCCTTCCTCCTCACACTTTTCCTCTGCTCTAGCGTGGGCCCTTCCCACGGGCTGCAGTCCTTCAGGGAATATTTGCCTGGTCCAGCGTGGGATTCTCCACAGGCTTAGCTGCCTACTGGAGTTAACCCACAACAGTCCTTTTTGGCACCTAACGTAGTATTTACAGGGTTCGAGGTAACAACAGAGTTGATTGGAACGTGCTGGACCAAATGTATAGTTGTGATAGTTTATCTACTAATTGGCAGGGTCCTGTTCTTGTCACCGGGCTTTCTTGCCTTACTGTAATTAAAGTTTTGTGCCTGTTAGTGGCTGCTCTTGGCTTTTGCAGCGCCGCTGATCATCTTCCACTGCTGCGTTGGGGACCGTTTCGTCAACAGTGATGGCCATGTGCCAGGGCTAGGGCGTTGCTGGTGTTTGTGTGCTGCTGGGCTGGACAGGCTGGAGCTCCGCTGTGAACTCAAGTGAAAGGGACCTGTGGCTAAGTGCATGCATTAGCAGGTACTCCCTGAAGGGACTGTGGCCCAGCAGTGGTGTAACCCAAGCTGGCTTTGGAGCCCCCACACCAAACTCCACGCAACACACTGTGTCTCCAGTCCTGAGTAACTGTAACGTATGGAACCCAAGTCGTGGGCTAAATGAACTCAATGAACATTTTATGGATATTTTTCGGGGGTGGCTAGACATCTGCTTGCCAATGGGAAGTAGTGAATGAATTCCTTATTTTGTCTTGCTTGCACACTTTGCTTTTTCTTTACCTATTAAACTGTCTATATGTCAGCCAATGAGTATTCTCACTTTAACCCTTCTCATTTTTTCCCCTGTCCCACTGGGAGGGAGCAGCTATGGGGAGCTTAGCTGCCAGCCAGGGATAAACCACAACAGCTGTCCAGTGCTGTACTCAGAGACGTCTGACTACAGTCAGTAGAAAATGCCCTCCTGAGCTCTGCTTCATCCTAAAAGACGACCACTGGACAAGGTAGTCCCCACAATGAACAAACATCCTTCTCAAGTCTGGGGAAACTGGTTAAGGTTTGTTTTTTGCCTAAGGACATTTCAATGGATGCTTTTTTGCTCATCGCCACTTACAGGTATAGGCAATTTCACCCTCCCTCCTTATTTCTCTCCTCTTGAAAAGCATAAAGCATTTTCTGGGTTCAGAAGTGTGCTGGAGCAGGGCTGAAGAGCCTGCACCACAGTAGCAGAAGTCCTGGGTTACAGCTGTTATTGAGAAGTATTCTGTACAGTAACATTTTGGTAAAATACATATATGAGTTCACTGCAGTCCTACACCAGAACCCAGGTACCTATTGTCGCAATGTCGAACATTGTGGCAGCCAGGATCCTTACAGGGCTAAAACTTTCCTGAAAGCACTGGCAGAGAAACAGCTCATGGTGATGGTGAGCCAAGACCACTGACAGTGAGTGCTTGCGGGAAGGAGTTGTGATGGGACCGGCTCACAGCTTCTTTCAGAGTCAGACACGCAACCCTCAGGACCACTTACACCTGCAAACCTTTTGGAAAGCGATTGCTTGGCATTGCATTAACCGCAGCTCCCAGCTCTCTAAGCAAATCGGTAGCATCAGTTTCTAGCTCAGAGCGTGCCCTTCAGTGGCTGCTGAGCAGATAATTAATGATCTGTGGGACTGCCACACAAACCCAATTAGAATTTGCTCATCCAGACTGCGGCCTATTTCTTGGGGCCTCAGCCAAGCAGGGAGTGACATTGGTTCATTCACTGCCGCTGTCTTATCCCTGGCTGGTACAGTTCACAACCTTAGTTTTAGTATACTAAAGAGTTAAATAGCATTAGGGCTGTTGAGTTCATTAAGTCTCTGACTGAGCAAAGCACTTAAGTAAGCATGCACTTAGCTAGTTTAGTTATCCTGAGCGATCCTTACCAACCGAACAATCCCCGAGGAGAAGTAAGCCAGAATTCACAGGATATAACCTTTTGCCACTAGTAAGAAGAGCCTTAAGTGGTTTCACTTAAGCTTTTGCTGGTGTGATTCTATATCCACATTTATAAATACTTCTGAACAATGAAATGATGGGAATAGGTTGAAAAGTTTGAGATAAACTAGTGTTAGTCTTTGTGATTCAGGAGCTGTGCTGGGATAAAACGCCTTGAATATGTACATCTAGAAAATTGTGCAAATAGCCATGTTCATAGGCCTGTCTTCAAAGTCAGGGATGGGTTTTGTTCCCCCCAACCTGCCACAAGATAACGAGAACCCTCCTTGCTTTGTCCAGGATCAGTGAATGCTGTCTGCCCCAGACTCATAATGCTAGATGGTGCCCAAGAAAGTTATCTGGTCTGGAGCTGCCCCCACGCAAGCTCAGCCTGTTCTCAAAGACAGCAATCCCCACCTCCGCTGGCCGATTCCTGGGCTTCAGGATCTTCCAGACGGTGTTTCCTACTGTCCTGAAACCTCCTTGTCTCAGGACAACCCCACCACTATGACCATAACCCGACACTGTTCTCATCACCCTTTTCCAAGTCCCTCACCTTGGCAGCAATTATTTCAGTCACTCTTCAATAAAGATGGATCTGTTAGTTTTTATTTTCTAAAATAAGTGTATGGGGTGGGGTTTTTTAATGGTTTGAAAGTACAAAACCAACTCCTTGTACGATTCTTGGCCAAACATATGTAAAGTCACGTGACCTGACACTTCTCACACATTTTTGTGTCTTGATATATTTTTATTTGACAGCAACAGGTATCAAATGCTTGAGACATGCTCAGAGCTGGACAGAAGCAATACAGCCCTCCAGTCCCTTGACTGTTCTTAAATGATGACATCTTGCACTAAGCTAACGATGCTGAATTTGTTTAGCATACAGGTAGGTAAAAGTACTCAAGAGCTGCATACAGTGTAGTCTTTCATATTTGTAATGCAGTAATGTAATGCAGTAATGCAGTAAAAGACACTGAAACATCTGAACAGAAATATGTTGTTCTGTGTTTTCATGATCTGATTCCCTTTTATTTATTAATTACATTTGTAATTCAGGCCCTTGGGTGCACTTCTGAAATTGTTCCAGCATCAGAGAGGACAGTCCAGGCATGGGACGACAGGGACTAGATCAGAGCCTGGCCAGGACAACAGCTCTGTACCAAAGACAGCCGACAGCGGTGTAAGTGAAGCAGCAGATCTTGGGTATTGGCAAACCAGGGGTACTGCACTTTCCTGTATTCCAGGGCCTCATGGTAGACAATTTCTCTGCCTCTTTAGTTCCTGTATATTTCTAAACAGCTAAGCAGTATTTTTTGGGCCTTATCTGCAAATTACAAACCACGTTCAGACCTGGAAAAAGATAATATACTGTAATGGATTTCAGCAAAATTATTTCCAGCTTGTCCAGCTCTTAATTTAGCTCCTCTTGCTTATAGCATTAATAACTTCATAAAAGAGGCTAATTAGTTCAGAGACTAAACAATTTGCAGAGAAACCAATGCCTTCATCAAACTGAGAATAGCTCTCCAGGAGATGATCTGGTCAACTGATTATACTGAGACTCCATGACTTCGGAGAGGATCGGGTGATGGACGGTGAACCCTATGGCACATTTGCCTTTGGGAACTGCCAGAGTTATCTTATGAGGCTTTCCTGTCCTGCTGCTGGGATCCTTATCATTTATTCATTGTGTCCTGCAGATTAAAGAAGTTGTTTTGGTTTAGCAAAAAAATTTGTTCTTGGCCAGTGCCATACGGGACTGCTTCTGCAAAGCGTCCTGCTTTCTGCATTTGTCCTCTGCCTTTGACAGCAGGAAGGTATTTGAGTTATGTTATCTGCGGTGACTGGCCCCTGTAACCAGGAGACCCCGAAATGAGGAAATAATGCTATGGATTAGAAATTCCACCCCAATAACCTTTCATGACTTCACCCTTTGTAGTCAGACTTCTGAAATCAAAGCAGCACTGGCCATTTAGGCTGTTTGACAGATTTTCCTCTAAGCCAGTTGCCTGATATAAAGCAAAGAAAATAACTGATGGGGTTGAGAGGAACATCAGGTGTATCAAATATATCTTTTTCGTCTTTACTTCACCAAAGTTTTGTGTGGTTGGTTAGCATTTTGCGACACACAAATACAAGAAAAATATTGTAACGGTGGAAGCAAAGCCAGAATTTTGTGGCCATGAGACCACATTTAGCCCAGACTGCCCTCCAATATAATTAGCAAACCCTGCCTCCCACTGCCAGTCACAGTTCACACCCCTGGAAATTTGGACACAGCTCTGGAGCTGACAAAATATCCTGAGCCTCTTTTGGCTTCGCTCAGCGGGGCGGCACTGAGGAAGCCAAAGGCACGCTATAGCACGTGAGGGATCACTGAAGTGTGTGAGATAAATACTGGCCATGAGCCCTCTATTTCAGTCTGTAGCCGTTTTAATAGTAGGGTACCAATCTTTGATATTTAGAAGATAAAAAATGTGTCCTCTCAGTTCATCAGAGCAGCCCAGGTTGCTGTGCTTAGCTGACATCATGGGGAATGTGTCCAGGGCTGCAGAGCCAGCAAGAAAAATACTGCCCCGGGTTCCTGCCTAAAGAGGCTAAATTTTCAGTGTATTTTAGGTAATTTTGTGAGTTTGGAATTTACGTTTCACTGTGGCCAACTGAGGAGGGAGTGTCGATAATTATGTTCCTTTTCAGTATAGCCATAATTATGTGTACTTTAATTTCCTTTACAGGGTCAGAGTAGTATCATCTGGGGAATTCATATGTGTGAGGCTCAGGCTCCCAGTCTTTGTTTAATAAACTTGTGTAAGAGACCTTTTATATTTCTTACTATGTCCAGGTGCTTATGTAGAAGTCTTCATAAATTCTTCTGTTTTGTTATTGGTATTTTAAACAAAATAAATGTGTCTATTATGATGCAAAGTAACCTGCAATTATTTTGGGATTTTCTTCATTCAGTAGTCCCATGCATCTCCGGATGTCATTTATCAAAACCAGATGTTCCTTATATCACTACGTCTTGTATCAATGTCTATTTAAAGTTAAACTGGGAGCAACTGAAGCCAAAGAAGCATGCTTTGATTTAAATAAATCAAAGCATATCAGAGTCATAGTAATTAATAATCCAAGGCTGGAGCAAACATGAAGACTAGGAGAAATCCATTCAGACAGGATTGGTTTTGTTCCTTGCTGCTTTTCTAAAGCTTATTAGAAGCAGCAATTATTTGATTAAACTAGATCAACTTCCACAAAAATCCCTTGGCAACAATAGGTATTAAGATGCTCAATCCTGGCAGCCTGAGCAAACAGCCTGTATAAATCAAGGCTGGGGTTTTAATTATAACGGTCCCTTATTTATGACAGGTCATAGAGAGCAATCCTTCACTTGAATCATTCTCAGCATTAAATGCAAAAGCTCCTGCTAATGATACACGATGAGGTCTCAAGCTGTAATTATGTTATTTGCATCATGTATCAGGCAAAGATATTAATGAACCACGGCTCAAGTAATTATAGCTGTGGGAGAGGAGCCTTGGATTATAAGACAAACTTCATATTGTACTGGAGCAGCAAGAGCAACGTCTGGCTTTATTCCTGTTAAAGTTGGTTGGTATTTTGTGTGCCTTCAACTGGAGGGCATCTTCTTCCATCCTCTCCGGCACACATTTACCACAGTACCAGTTCTGATCTGACTGAATGCTGCTGTCCAAAGAGGCATCACTGGAAAGCCAAATCCTGTCTCTTTTCAGGAACATAGTTTTTGGGAAATAGCAGAAGTGTGCCCTGTTGAGAGGGCACAGTCTCCAGTGCAGGTGTAAGGGAATCACTGTAGAAGTAAGCTACTGATGGAAAATAGCAGAAAATTCAGCTTTATGTTTAGAGTAGGCGAGAGAGTCTTAACAAACCTTTCACCTCTTTCTACAGAGAGATTTTTCTGTAATAGTGGAAGATACAAACATTTCTAAGGAGAAAACACATTTTCTTATCACAAAGATAAAATGGGTATTTGTTCTGTGACACTCTACAGTGAAAATTCCATTTTCCTGTAGGTGTAATTATTTTGGAACTATGCAAATAAATATCTCTTTAGATGCTTGTAAACAGTCCCCAATGATTTGAAAGAATGGTACAATGATACCACTGATGTTTTATCAGTACACCTGAAGTCTGGCGTAGGAAAGGCGTTATGTCCACAGGCCAAAATCCTGCCCTCTGCTGCATGCAGACAAGAAAGGCTCAATAGGGTGCAAGTCAGCATGCAAGAAGTGTGGAGGCATTAAGCAATAGGCTTGTCACATTTTCCGCAAGCAGTAGGCTTATCATGCTTTCTACATACATTATTCCTTTGCCTTCCTTTCCTTTGCCAGCTCTAGCCCACTCCGTTCATCCTGAACAAGGGAAAAAGAACATTTTTTGTTTTCAGAGAGGATGGCTACATTGCAAACATTCATAAAAGCTGGGGTGGTAGAATATTGGTGAAAGTATAATTAGAAGCCTAACAAAAAATATTGTATCAGAACCTTTTTTTCCCATTCAAAATGTATTTTTGAGTTTACCCAAACAATTTATGGCAACTGAAAAGCCAAAATAAGGGGCGGTTTCCCCATATTTTAACTTTTTTTTTTTTAATGCTTCACTTTTTGTTCAAAAAGGACTTTTCTACTTGATGCCAGCTCGAAGGACAAGTCATAATCTTGACTGGCAAGCGTTGTTGCCCCATCTCCTTTAACCGCAGCTCTTTCCTCTGCATCTGCAGAGCCAACACTGAAATAAATGGGAACGTGAGCCATTAGGTAATGTGTTGGTAGGGCTTAGGTTTAAGCTTCTTATATCCATACCCACAGAAGCAGAAATTAAAATGATTAAAGAGAGAATAGCTGCACTTAGCTTAACTAATGACCTGAATGGCAAATTGGAGGCATTTACTTGTTTTCCCTTTACCACTCAGTCGGCAGTGCGTCGCTCTGGGAGGTTTCAGCCTTTCGGGAGCCGCCGTAATGCTGGGTCGCGCGACACAGCCTGTGCCATCGTGCGGCACGGACCGGCGCGCGTGGCCCCTGTGCTCTCCAAGCATCGCACGGGCACCCAAGGGGAGAGGGGAGCAGACAGCAGCTTTCCTCCTCTTTTCAGCAGATGCTCAGAGGTCTGGTACTTATTATCTTCTGAAGAAAGGGCACAGGTTTTTGCAAGCACCTTGAGCTCGTGTCAGCGCTGAGATCACAGCTCATGATGTAACTGGTCAGTTCAGAAAGACATATTGGCTTGAAGAGGAAAACGAACACAGTGCTCCAACCCTCTGGCTTAATTACTTTCTGCTCCCATTGACAGGCCGGGGTTTGGCAGGCAAAACATGAAACGAAGCGAATGGCGACTCTTCATGTAAGGGGAGGACATAGCCCCGTCTAAGCCAGAAGATGATATATTGCTTGCAGAGCTGACTGTGAAAACAACGGTGTCGGAACAAAGCCGTGACTCATCCCCCCGTCTCGCACCACCTCCAGTCGAGTAGCTTCCCTTCTGAAAAAAATGTGGCAAATCCTTTGACTGCAAACATTGCAAATAAAGATGTCAGTCCTGGCAGCTCTTCGGTCTGACTGTAGGTAAATGGGTATGTGTCCCCCCAACCCCACTGGGGTGCCTGCTCCCTTGCAGTGATGCAGGATGGGACCATCTCCGCCATCGCATTAAAGTGAAAAAATATCTTGATGCTTGGTCCAGTTCGGATGCATTCCAGATCCTCAAATGACTGATAATTTTCTGAGCAGAAAAAAACACGCATGTGACATTTGCCTTGATTAATGGTTGATGCTGAATACGAGTGCCACCGGTGGTGTGGTTAGGGTTAGGTTTTAAGAGTCACTCCAGTTGCCTTTGGGGCTTGTGGTGCAGGCTCTCAAAACCAGGAGAAATATTTGAAGGAAAACTCATGAGGGTAACTGAGCCAGCCCTGGCTGAGCCAGGGGAACCTGGTGCAGTCTACTTTTTTGGTGGATACGCTGAGTAAAAAAAAAAAATATCCCTAAAGGCTTAGCACACGTATCGGTTTTCTCCATTTTTCTTTGTGAGATGTAACTCCCAGGTACATGAGCATATCTTCATTTAATTTAGTTGGAATATTTGAGGGATGAAACAGGATCGTGGATGTACCCCATAGCTACTGTCTGCCCAGTCTTATCTAGTCACTAAAAACAAATCGTGGTTCACTGTTGTTTCACTTAAATTCTGAAAAACAAGAGGGGGGGAAAGGAAGGAAAAAACCTAGAGAGTGGGTGAAGTGAAAAACATGCACTAAGAAAGTGTGGGGGGAAACTATATATACATAAGTCAATAAATAGAGTGACTATTTGTGCTGCCGTGCACTTTGAGAGGTGTTCTGCTCTCCCCGAGGTAGAAAAATACGTTTGTTTTTTGTAAACTGTGTACCTTGGACGAAAACAATATGATTTGAAATGGTGATGAAATACATTTTTCTACCCCAAATTGGCAAGCAAACTCTGTGAACCTGAAACAGCCTTTGCCAAATTCACAAAACCTCAAACTCCGCAAAGTTTGCCCACCTCTAACTTGAGCTCCAGGACTGTGTGAAGGCGATCTTTGAATGGTGCAGCATAAGCCTGAGATCTGGGAGGGTATTAGAAAGATGAATATTTACTGAGTGCATGAGGGATATAATCAGTGGAAATTTTTGGCATCCTCCATTAGCTATGAAGTTTCAAAAAAAAATCCAGAAATGTTGTTTGAGCATTGGCCTGTCAATAGAGATTTAGCTGAGTTTGCAGGCTCTGGTAGCGTGACAATCCTAGAAGCTCCTTAGGAACAGAGTTTAAGGTTAATGCTATAAAGCAGCTAGCTCAGGCTTAAGGAAATCACAGCCTTAGGAGAACACCTGGAAAATCCAGCAAGCCATGAACCAATGGCACAGTCACGCTTGATGCAAGAAAGCGTGGAACAACACACCCGTGTTATTGTTATAACACAGCCATATCATGTTGTGTTATTAAAATAAGAGCCGCCATGGCAGAGCTGCTCCTCTGCGCACGCAACCGCTGCGTGCTTTCGTCGGCACAACTGCAAGCGAGACGCGGCGTACCCACCCTAGCAGGCGTTTTGCCTGTAGGCTTTCTTGCTTTTCACATGGGACAGTGAGATGATTTTTGATCTTCTGCGAATTCATTTGTGGAAGTCAACAGAGACTTTATTTATCCCTTTATTTCACTGGAGGAATATGATAAAGGACCAGAAAAATTTGTTAATCACAGAGCAAAATTCCCCCACAGGTCTTACTTTACATGCTAGAAGGAGCTGAAGCGATGGGCTGGAAGATATGAGAGGCTGCTTTTGGGGTCTGTGAAAACATGTCGACTGCCACCGTGGAGTCTAGCCCAGGACTTGCTATTTAAATGTGCCCTTGTTAATGTCCTCACAAAGTCACTACACATTCACCAGTCAAGAGACCAAGGTTTTGGCAGCAGAGGGCTGCAGGGTAGAAGAGGTCTGAGACTCTGGCAGCAGCTACTCTGTGGTCTTCATTAAAACCTGATCAAAGATACAGTTTAAAATAAATAAATTGCTGCAGCAAAGGCCACGACATGCAAGCAATGGTGCCCCGAAGAAGTGTATTATACAGGTATAATTTTACCAACAAACTGTTTGCTTTCAAATTCTTTCCAAAGCATGGTAGACCGTGGATGCTTAAAAATTTGCTCCAACATTAACATTAAGAAAATGTATACTTAAATACCAGTTTAACCATGACAGGTAATGGAAAGTAAGTCAGGGCAAAAAAAAGCCAGCATTATGTGCTTTGTGCCCTCTCACAAGTCACGTTTTTCAAACTGTTACTTGTAGTTGGAACTTGTTGTCCTCGTTTAAGCCATTTGATTGCTGAGCTGGACAATCCCGGCACTTGAAATTCCGGCCATGTTTATCCTTATGCCAACGATGCAAAATGGTGCATAGGATGCACATAGGAGAAAGAGTCTTCAGAGACATGGGATTGTTTAAATGATGCCGTAGCACTGAGGGCAGAGGATCAGGGACCACCTGGAAGACTTTTCTTCTACCCCTCCAGCTTTCTCCTTCTGAGCGCAAAGACCCATGAATTAGTGGAGCCTGCCCGTTTGGGGAGTAAATTGGCAGAAAGACAGCTCACACCTTTGTTGAGCGCTGCCTCTGTGGCGGAGGGAGAATAAAGTGGTGTGACAACCGTCAATGTGAATGAGCACAGGAGGAATTTAATATATGTGACTCCATTTTTGGCAAGTTATTTCTTGCAACAGTGAAACAAATACTGCACCGTTACAGGCTGATTTACTTCTTTTATCACCAGTAATAAAGGCGAAGCAGTCACCCAAGCTGATTTTTTTTCTGCATTGCTCTTTCGAGGAGAAAAATCCACCATACTTCATTCATGAATTAAATTAATTAAATTAAAAAATTAAATAGGGGGGACCACACCTAGTGGAAAAGACTGCATTATTTTTTCCAATTCATTTATTGCAGTTTCATCATACACATTTTATCCTGTTGTAATGTGAGTAGGAAGGCAAAATGGGGAACCCAACAGAAAATTTATCAGATGACTTCGTAGGAGAGGTGGAAAATGGACTGATTTTCATTCTGCAGCTGGATGCAGTTTTATTAAATGCCAGGTTATCCAGGGGGTTTGGGATAGCTAGTTATGCTAGACATGTTTTAGTGGTAAGTCATTAGAAGAATGAAATTATCCTTCCTGTACTTAAGTGGGATTGTTAGAGATGGTTAAAAAAACCTGAAGGAAAGCAATGTCTGCCATTAAAAAAAAAATACGTTTCTGCTAAATTTTGCTGAGGGCTTTCCGTTTAGAATTGCACAAACACAGCTTACATGGCGTTGCATTAAAAACAACAAAAAAAGTGGAGAAGCAGAAGCATATTATTAATTCTCATTTGTTTTTGCTTAAATCTCAAAACGGAAGAAAGATGTTGATCAAATAGGAAACTTTCAACTCACCAGCTTTTAACTTGCTTCCAGCTTTCTCAGCGGAAAGGGCAGAATTTTGTTCTTGGGAGAACAGCACAGATTTAACCCAGTTAAAATTATATTAAACCTGCAAAGAGTGCCACCAAAGCTATGGCTGGAACTGCATCTGTTGCCAACTTAGTATAACCTTCTTACAGTCAAATGTTTTTCAAAGGCACTACTAGGAATAGAAAAGAAGTAAAGCTTTGCATCCTGAGCTCTGACATGGGCTATGTGTGTTCTCAAATACTCAATAATTTTTTATATAAAGCCTCTACAGTTTGGACACTACATCCAGCATAGCTAACGCAGTACATGGTGAGTGTGTTGATACCAAATCACTTGAAAGGCTGCAGAAGAGTTGCTTTATAAAGGCAGTTCATTAGGAGAGTGATGGGTACTCAGCAAGGCCAGCATTCGCTCCGTGAAGCTGACTTTCTTAGGTTGCCTTTATAGTCAATGCCAAGAGAGAAGAGAAGATGACAGAAACCCTTTCCTTGCAGCACATCTGGTTGTAGCTAGACCACTTTATAATATATGATAGTGGTATTGCAGAATGATGTGCTTTCCCATATGTTAGGGGAAAAAAAAGCAAGCAAACAAGCAAAATAAAATCCAATTGCACAAAATTCCTTCCTTTCTTAACTTCTCTCCAGAGCCTGGAGATGGTCTGCACAGGAGATAATTAAAAGCATGCTTTGCATGAGCCCTGATGCTGCGCAACTTCTTCCCTTGGCCTAAGACTAATTAAGGAGGGGTTATTTTTTATTATTAGTATTTACAGGACAAACCAGTCCTGTTTTACAAATGGAAAAGCCAGAGCAAGCTGACAAGCTGTTTCCTCCTCTTGTATTGACAGCAGTGAATGGCAGAGAGCAACAAGCTCTTTCCTGCAATGCAACAAGCCTGGAGCAGCTCTTGCCCCATCCTGGCACACAGCAAGGACATACAAACCAAAACCCGTCAGCATCTTTAGCACTGGGGGCAATGGGACACTCGGGCTTACTTTAAAACTCTTTTATTCAGGTTTGCAGTTCGCTAACCACTTTGCTTCCTTCCCCCATAGGGTTTTCAATGAAATATCACTGACTGAGGATGGCAACATCTCATCTCCTAAAAAACAGCCGCGCTTAACAGCAGTGCTTCCATCCAGCATGTCATATTTTCCCTTGCCACCCAGCTTCAGTTTAATGAAGCTGACATGTTTTCAATTAGTTTTAAATGCCGCATTTGAAAATATAGCCATGTATTTAAGTTACATGTAAAATTCAAGATGGAATCATGTTCACAGCAATATGATTGGGCTTGATTTCTTCCACGCAACTTGGGTTTTTTTCCCAGCCGTCTGTCCTGCTGTTCTTGAAGTCCAACGTTGCTCTGACATGCCAGGAGAAGTGCAATGCATTTACACTATTTTCTGTAGCTTGTTGCTTTGTTTTATAGGATGTCCAAGAGAATTATTGCCTTGCAAGTCACTGCTGATTCACCTCTCAACTCCCACCGTGCTCATGGCAGTTTATGGACCCCAAAGCCATTTCCCAGGTTTGTGGAGCACATTGTTGCTTTTTTCCTCTGTAAGATGGTGAAGCGGAGAAGGATGTGAAAGGACAGGCTCCTTTTTATGCCATTTGACTGCAATTTATGCAGTGTCTCAGCTGCAGCCTGTTGCTCAGCCTTGGGCTTGGAGGTCCTTCAAGACTGTTCGAAGCTGCCGTGGGAATTGATGTTCTCACCAGGAGGGGTCTGACAAGTGCTAGGCATCAACCAGAGCTATTTTTTCTGCAATCCTGCAGTTTTTTCCAGATCTCTGTAGTGGGCATAAGCAGCTAAACACTGCCTGTATCCCTCCTGCAGGGCCATACCCTACACCTCCTCACCCCACATCTACCCCTTGGTGCCATGAATGTGAGGAGGCATAGCGGTACCCAGATGCCCATCTCTCCCTGGGGCAAAGATTCCACCAGGGTCACTTTTTCAAGGTGACAAAGGGCCAGAAGCTGAAACATGCAGCATGCTGACTGCTTTCAAAGCAGCCACAGCATTTCATCCCCGTGTCATCTCACAGGAGAAGGTGTCTGTTCTGAACAAGTTGTGCCAGAGACCGGGGAGCAGAGCAAGTGATGGAGCAAAAGATGCCTTAGGCATTCCTTCCCCCTCACCAAGCAAACCCATACTGGCCACCGAACAAAAAGGTCTCCCTTAACTGTGCTAGAGAGCCCACAAGCTCCCTCCCCATCTGAGCGAGTGAATCCTGCCTTTAAATCAAGGCTTCCACCAGCGAGCTCCCCGCCGGATGTTGCTAGACACTGCTCCTTAATGAGACTGACGTGTATTTTTAATGTGGTAATCTTCTGGCTCTGGCAATTGTACAGACAGCGAGACTACAAAAGAGTCACTTCAATGCAATGAGCTGCCAATGAGCTTCACGTCAAAAAGCCACTCTGCCACAGGGACGAAGACACTGCAAATAAACACTTCTGGGGAACTCTCTCTCCTTAAATAACACATTTATAGAGCATCCAGATGTTGGTTTAACACTTAACGACTGTGGGCGAAAACAAAGCATGAAGGGCTGTGTTTGGTTTGGTTCATGTGTTTTTTTTTTCTCTCCTTGATCTCATATATTGAGCGTGTACAAACAGACACAGTCTAAAAAAAGTATAGGAAGTCCATATATATATGTATGTATATATGTATGCATGTATGTTATTGGTCCATGATAATAGCTGGGTTGTGCAAGGATGGAGGTAGCAAGGCAACCCTGTGAGAAGTGTGCTCTGTGGTGCCAGGAGACACAGCTTTGCTTGGCTTCAGAATGGTCACAACGAACCTGTCTTACCCAAATTATTTCCAGACTGGTTGCAAGAGGCACAAGGAGGGAGGGGGGGAGGGGACAAGAACTCCCCCAGCTGTGGTAATGGGGAGCCAAATGTCCTAAAAGGAGATATGAAAATTGAGGAGCAGGAACCAGATGAGGTCTTACAGCTTCAACCAAGGCTTTGCAAACAACACTGCATGTTTGCCTGGTCTTTCAAGGGGTGGGTTCTGCCTTTGAAAGCGAGGTGTCCCAGAAGGTCAAGGACTGCTTGCAAATTGAAAGTGTGGACCCATCATTTCACCCCCGGGCCTCGACCACCAAGTCGGGCTGGGCATGCCTGCCAGGTAGCCAGGCATGAGCAAGGGCAGGGACCCTTCCCCAGACCCCAGCAGCTCCATCCAGAAGGACCTGTGAATATTTCAAAGAAGCTCATTATGGTCCCAGGGAACCTCGCTGAGTGAGAGATGTACTTGAAAGTGAGGGGAAAGAGTTTGTGTTTTAATGAGTCATTTCACAGTGAGATTTATGTAGAGGAAATCTGGCTCCTTAATCCAGAATTCCTCCTGGCATAACCTATTTTTTCTTACTCTTGTTCTCCTCTCTTCCTTTGTTCCTCGGGTGGGGGGAGCCCTCAGCGTCCTACACAGCTCTGGCATCAGAGAGGCAAGAGCAGTTCCAGCTGTTGCTGCTGGATATCAGATCGTGTTCCCGCTACTCTCCAGAGCCAGGGCAGCCTCACCTTCCCAGATATTTCACAGCTTGCCCAAGCCTCCCCTGCTGCTCTTGTTGGATCTTCCAATTGCATAGCACACAGTCTTCCCCTAAGAAGCAAGAAAGCAAATAGTGGATGGCAGTTGTAAATCCAGTTCTGGGTATCCATGGCCCAGAGAGTCTGCAGGAGTGAGGCCATTCCCAGCCAGCATAAAGCCATTGAACTGAGCATTGCTGCTGGGATGCTTGTAGGACTCTCAAGTATTGAAAACATTGGCAATTACAAGCTTAGATTAATACAGGTCTTGCCATGGGGTAGGGCAATCCCACTAACGTGGGGTGACTGTGAGAAACTGCTGCACTATTCCAGTTTAAATCACATTAACGAAACATGGTCCGCGAGCACCTCTGGCCTCTGGGGACAACAGCACTAGGCACTTACAAAAAAGCAAAACCAGTTATTTAGGCTCCACTGATGAGCCCAATGGCCACACACCTAAAATCTGGCCCCATGGGAAACTGGTCTGCACTATCACTACATAAAACCTGTTTTGCAGACAGGAGCTGAAAGCACAGTGACTGCGTTGCTAAATTTGGCGGTTTTGGGATAGCTTTGTGGGAGAGGAGCGTCTGCCCTGAGAGCTCCCGGCATGTTTGACACCAAAGAGTCTCTGGATGAAATACAGACCCCTTGCCTGAGCCTGGGGTGTCTGCAGGGATTTTGGATGACAGCCAAGGTGCCTGCAGGATTTAGGCCCCTTTAGATAAGGCAGGAGGCTGGGGATTTTCAAGGTCAGAGTTTGGGGTTTAAGCACATAAATGCTGCCCGAGTTCTGCTTTAGGCACTGAGACCCCCATCTTAAAGCTGGTTTTAGCTTTTTGGTCACTAAAGTGTCCCTGTGGCTTCTCCAGGATGGAGGCACTAGGGGACACGTGGGATCATTTGCCTGAGGATTGCTAAAAACAGAGGTTGAGACTTGCACAAGGATTTGGAACTCTTAGGCCAGTTTTGCAGAGTGATGGGGATGCTGCGTTTGAAGGAAAAAAACACAGCTTTGATAATTTCAGTGCTGACCATCCTATATATCCCATAGTACAGGCCAGCGAATGACAACTGAGCCCCACCCTCCACAGCCAGTGTGACTCTACCTTTCTCTTTCCACCAGAGGTTGAATTCTTTGGTTGTGGTTTTGGTGTTGGTTTGGGGTGGTTGGTTCTTGGGGCGGGTTCACACAAGTGAGAGCCTTGTCTCTGCCTCTGCAGGCAGCATCCAGCACCACCCACCGAGCCACAGCTACCTGAAATCCCCCGGCGCCTCGTCCCTTGTCCTTCCAGCTGCCCTGCCACCGTCCTCTGGTATGAAGGCCCTCCGCCTGGCCACCCCAGCCCCTCTGCACCGCTCTTTACCACAACCTGAAAGTATGCTTCTTTGGAAAGTTTACCTTGTGTCCTTTATTTGTGCACTCGCATAATACACATTTCCTGGGCTGAGTTTCCCCTTTCCCATGTCTAACACACCATTTCTCAATTTTCCAGCTCCCAATTATTCTACATTGGTGCCTTTACCTTTCCCATCCCCTGGCCCATGGCTCTCCTCAGAATCAGGTGGTTTGCCTTCCTCAAATCCTCATCCTCCAAAAAAAACTCGGAGCGTGACAATTATTTCAGGGCCTGCCATAAGTGTCAGAGGCAATCTAATGAAATGCCACTCTCAAAGACTTTCTGCTTGTCATCCCTGCACGGGTGCTCCTCTGAGCATCTGTTTTAAAAGCTAATTCTTGACAATACAGGATTAGTACCTGAACTGAGGTCACACTCCCCATGCAACATCCCCACCATAAAACTCAGCAGATAGACTCTCGCTTTTTTTTTTTTTCTTGTAGGAAACTATTATATCCTAGCTGCAAAATCTGCCCTGGAGTCTGGCAGAGTGGAACGAGGAGCCGTCGCTTAAAAATCAATTCATGGTGGTCTCGAGCTATGTTTTTGTTCTGGCACATTAAACAGAATGAAGACATATGTCTGAATTTAAGACATCCTTTTGGTTCCCTGTATACACGAGCCAGCCGAGAAATTTGAACTATTTCAAAGCGCTAGGAAAAAGAATTGTAGACACATCCTTTGTTTAGGCATATATTTTTAATTATCCTGCCTTTTAATATTCCTCTCCATTTGAGTATAATCAGAGAAAATAGATCCTGCTGGGCATTGTCATGCTTAATAAAAGTAAGACTGAACATCTGCAAATTTGGCGACAGTGTGGCGCATATGATGCACCAGCGGCTGAGCTGCATTCTTGTGTAATTATAACACCACATGCAGCTGTAATAGTGTAATTCTCTGTTTACATTAGTTCTAGCACTTATCCTAAACTCCGCTGGGTCGGGGTGCTAAGCATTTGCAAACTGGTAGCATTTTTTACCCCTACCGAAGAAAGCTGAAAGGACAGGAGGACCGCGTGTTGTCTGCCCATTGGTGAGATATTGGGTTTGGCTAAGTTGTGCAAGGCAGGAGCCTGCCCCGCTGTGCAAATCAGGGCTGGTGTCACCGAAATTAGTGCCATTAGAATTAAATCAGCGAAAGTGAGAGCAGACTTCAGGCTTCCTATTTTTTTTTTTTTTTTGGCAATGCAAACCCCACATCCTGCAGCAGCTGAAGCACACGCTTAACTGCATAGTCTGCAAATTGCACCACTGCCCCCAGGGGAAAGCACAGTTTTGCCCCCATCTAACCCTTTGCATGATGAAGAGTCAAAGGCAATGCTTTCTCCATCACCCCAGAGAAAGCGGAGCCATCCCGCCATTCTGCGGATCGGGGAGACGGATATAAACTGCTCGGAGCAACAGATGCACATGGGCATGTGTGGGAGGGAAAGCAGGGAAGGTCTTCTCCTGGCAGGCAGCTGTCTGCCTCCTGCAGGCTTCACCTCCAGCCCGGCTGCTGTACACAGCGGGTGTGCTCTGTCCTTCCAGGGCTGGGGATCAGGGAAAGCAGGCAATGGGGAAAAGTGACCGAGGAAAGGGAACAAGACGCACATTGGCATGTTCCCAGCCCTGGCAGACAGGCAAAGCTTAAGCTCTCAGCAAATATAAGCCTCTCCAAGAAGCACACCTTGCCTTACCACCAGCCTTCCCTGCATTAGTGCTTGTCTGAGAAAAAGACCTGTCAGCTAAGCAATCAAGCCTGGGATTATTACAGGTGTAGTCTGCTTTTGTACATCCAAAATCTTGCTGCACATTCAGGTTGTTTCTGTCCCAAAGCACTTTGGTACCTAACTTAGCTTCCACAGCTGTATTATCTAGCTTTCCCCCTGAATGCCACAGCTCTGCGTTCGCAATGCGTCCCCCAGCACCAGCCCACTCACAGAAATACCAGGGTGATGGTGCTGTGGGCGTGCAGTCATCTCGGCCGCAGCCAGAGGCGTGAGAGGCAGCAGGTGGAGGCTGTAATGGACTGCTGATGCTCTGGACTGTTTCGGGGGACAGGAATGATCTCCCCCTCCTGCCCTAAATCAGCCCCCTCCCAGAAGTGACAAGAGGAGATAATTTTTACCCAGCATCATAATTTCAACTCCAGGAAGATCTTGACCTTTCTCTGAGACCAAAACTGGATATTCATGTGCCAAAAAAAATGTCCTGAGCCATAAGGAGAAAATGCAGGGGGTGCGTAAATAAAACGGTCATACCCACCTAGCAAATGGGGGCTTCACTGGCCCAAATCTTCCAACTTGCAGCCTAGTTTTGGAAGGTGTTAAATGATTTCCTAGGAGGCTCAGGGTGGCACTTCTGCTACAACAGCTCAGTCCTGGCATTTGGGGGCATTTGCCAGCATTTACTGCTGCACCCATTGAGGGGAATGGCAGGAGGGCAATATCCACGGTGCTGTGCTTCCCACCATGCTCTTGCATGGGCTTGCTATGCCTCACCCTCCAAATAACTGTTTCCCCTGGACATTAGTGCAACTCAGGTGCTTCTAAGGCATCCTTTTTTATAAAGGCAGTGCCAAACTGAAGCTCAGCCATGCCCTTCTGGTTGTTCTACCCAAAAATAGAGACCTATGGGCTGGCAATGCAACATCTGATGCTTGAACACTTCAGAGCATGACCCACAAATCTGAGCATCCTCATCTTTCAGTGACTTTCTAAACCATTGCTCTGTAAGAGGAACAAAATTATCCCCCCTGTACTCAGCCTGGCATTCACCATTGGTGTGGGAGCTGCTTTGTATTGCACTGAAATCACAGAGCTTGGAGAGGCCAGGAAGCCACCCCCAGCAACAATGATGCTGCAGAGAGTGAATGCTCTTATTATAGTGTTGCTTTAACTAACAGGCAGCGCTTTCCCTTTGCACATGTGCTCAGCAGCTGCCTGGCTGATCTTTTGAAAGGGTGCCACAAGATGCAACGCCAGATGCTCAAGTTTCCAGAGAGGCTGATAACGGTGGACTCAACTCTGTCTTGTTCTTGGCTGCTGCGCCAGAAAGGAAAAGGATAATAAAGGACCAGCTCACCACAGCAGGGGCTGCAAGCTGGGAATTTCTTTTATATGATTTAAAAGTGATACAGCCAGAAAGGGAAATGATGCTGAAGGTACTAGGCCAGTTGTTGCTCTTCAAGCAAGATGGGACCTTCGGCTGCTCTGACCTCCTCAAGCTGCGACAATGACCAAAATCCATGGGGTTACCTCATTGCAGGGCTGAGGCACAGTGGTGGTTTGCAGTTCACAGGGCCTGTCTAGTGTTCCAGTCTGCAATCTTATGTGCTGATGACAGCAGCAAGCACTAGCAGGGAGTGTGTACCATTCTGTTCACACGAGTGGCAATTTCTTTGCGCGACTGTGCTGCTGGAGATGGGTTTTGCCACGGATTTGGGGATAAAACAGGCTGGGGTAGGAAAAGGGAGGTCAAGATTTTAGATTTGATACACTTTATGCAAACTATAGCTGTGTCCTATGAAGAGCAGAAGAATATCACACCGGTTACCCAGCTTTAGAAACCTGCCTTATTTCTAGCATGTCTTTGTGTCTGAAAGACTTTTTATTACAGTTCAAAGTGCTTTTGCATTTCAGTTTCAACATAACATGTTTTCCAGCATATTTTCATGGCTTGCTGTCATGGCTGTATGCTTCAGAGTCGTAGTTATTGTACCAGCAATACTCCAGAGGTGGCTCCCAAGCAAGATAGGCAAAATCATGCACATCATAATGATGTGTCTGAGGCATTTCCAGATGATCCAGGCAGGTCTATAAAGGCAAGAGCAATGGGGCAGAGAAGACAGCACTACCTGCAAAATGCCCGTTGCTGCTTCTGCTGGAATTCTTCCTCAGTGCAGGAGTCAGCCTCAGTTATATTTGCCTCTTGACCAGGCTACGTATTAAATGCAATTATACAGAAAGCAACTGTTACCAATATAACCTAGAAATACAATAAGGCATAATCACAGCTGTAAAATTTCATGAAACAAAGCAATTATGAAATCTTTCTCCTGGTCTTCTGCAACGGCTCTGGGGACAAGGAACATAACCTGTTCCCAACCCTTGCTTGATAAGAGAGGGGACGTGCGGCTGGAGAGAGGGTGAGTTGGCAGATGAACATTAAAGCTTGCCTCTTGGTGTGTGTGGCTTGTGATATCCCCCAGCATGGTTCAAAGAAGATATAATTATTGTTTATTATGCCAAATATGTCTGCCACTCTCTGCAGGGACCAGGAGTTTTTCCCATCCTTTGCATCTTAGCTTGATTGCTTGGGGTTTTGCCCTCCTCTGTAGCAACAGCAAGAGATGGGCTGTTGGCAAGGTGCTTGGCCCAATGGCTCTGTCCTGCTCATGCTAGTTATGGGATCAAAAAGCCATCAAATTTTCATTATTTTTGGTCTTTTGTACTAAAAGCCTTGTACTGACCAGCAGGGAGTGTTTGGGGTGTGGAGGGCAGGTGTTCCCTGGACCAGTTTCTTTGCTTGAGGGCTTTTGACAGCGAGGGCTGGTTGTCCCATGCTGGTGTTCCTCTACTTCGTAAATGTGCTAGTGAATACTGCTGCTTCAGCCCTGGAAGAGGCACGCTGCCAGCTGCATGCTGTAATGGTGGAAAAGGGGAAAACAGAGACGGTGTCAATACTGTGAGGTATCCAGGAGCTTTGTGCAGCATCTCACCAGGCAAACCACTTGCTTAATGCTCCAGGTGCGACAGCCAGCCCTGTGCTCGTCTCCTCTGCAAGTGCACTGCAACAGGCAATAGTGTCTTCCAAAAGAGCTCCTTCCCCGGCACATTTGAAACAAACCCAGAGAGCCTTCCCCAAATACTCTGCAAAGAGATTTCCCTTGGGAAGAGCACAGCTGTGCAGCTCCATGGGCTATGTGACCACACTGTGATATTGCAGCAACATTCCTTGTACTCCCTATGCATTATAGCATTATGTATTATCTTATACACCCACCCACACCGTTCCATACTTATTCACAATTAAACAAATACAATCAACCCCCCACATTCCAGAAATGTGCCGTCTTCCAGCTAATTAAAACCACCATACACTTTGTTATCCCAGCTTTTCTTCGGCTCCAGTTTCCACAGTCCAAAAGAAATGAAAAGGAGTTGGTTCTGGCATGGCTTTTCCTCCTCTGGCTCCACATTCCTCGGGGTCTTACAGGAATTGCTCAAATTCTCAGATGTTGTTAAACAATCAAAGAGTAAATATTCCATCACATCCTGATTTTTCTGAAATGGTTGTGGTTGCAGAGAACAGCTTCTGTAAAGGGGGCTGAGCCCAGCAGGCCTGCAACTAGTGGTTACTGAATGGCCACAAATTAAAGGCAGCCAAAAAAAAAAAGAAGCAAGCCCGGACCACAAGTGAGCGAGAGCGAGACGTGCACTGAAGCATGGATGAATTTTGTGTCTGCCGATCACACAGGGAATGATGCACTTGCTTTAGAGGGACTTTGAAATTGCAGTGTACCTCTTCTCCACAGTCACCCCAAGTCCACCAGTAAAGGCGCCGAGTCCCAGAGCCCAGGTAAGATTTAAGTGCACAGATTTTGGGCAGGGGCTGCAAGCTCCAAAATACACAGCTTCATAACTGCTGTCCTCCTCAAACCATCGTAAGGGCTGTTGTATATCCAAGGGGATTTAAGTCCTTGTAGAGGTCAAGTTAGGCTGTGGCTGTCCCAGAAGAGGGCAGAGGTGCTCCTTCCAACCCAGCTTGGCATGGAGGTGGCTTCAGAAGCCACCAGTACTCACCGCCGGCTCTGCAGCCTTTGCAAGCACCTTATCTGACACCTTTGGAAAGCGTGACTTTCATCATGTTGTTTCTCCTGCTCCCAGCGTGGCGCAATCAAATGGTGTGGGCCATGACTAAAATGACTGGCACTGAAGAGAAGAATTTGGGATGTAGCTGGAGAAATCTTTGCTTTGCAAGCCTACATGGCTCTGTATTTTCATGGGCAAATAAACTGAGATGTCAGATCTTTAATGGTGGCTTCTTAAAAGTAGCCTCGTGTCTGGGGATGCCATCGAGAGATTTTTTGCAGACTGATATTGTTCAGAGATTTAAAATGTGTAACCAAGAGCGCCTCTGGCTGTCCTTGTATATTTGTCCTCAATAGCATACGATACAAATAAAGGTGAAATATGGGTTATACTTATTTTTAAATTTCTTTTTTCATTTAAATGCCTATTTGTTAAAATCACATCAGGGAGCCAAAACATAAGGTGTTAATTTCACTGATTCAGACATTAATCCCGGCCTCAAGGATCAGCATTTTACCTCACCATGAAAATAAAACCTCACTACCTTCTAAGCAAACATCTTATTTGTTTAAGGCTGTCATACAGTTTTTAAGTTCAATAACCATTTGCAGGCTGGTTACAAGATTTAGTAGCAGTGGTTGTAACTGCAGAGGCCTGCAGAGGCAGGAGTGAAGCAACAGCATCTATTGGAGCAACTGAGATTTGGAAATACAGAGCAGTGTTGGGCAAACTGCCTCTACTTCTCGTATTTTCCTTTTCCTTTCCCTTGTTCCCTCCCCATAGCTTTGCTGCACAGAGCATCCCATCCTTTGGAAATAAACGTTGTATTTGATCCCCCAGCAACATCAAGGGACCATCCCTCTGCTTGGGTGTTGTGTTTGCCCTAGCAGCAGGTGACTCCTCTGGTCTTCATCCGCTTCAAATCCTCTTGTTCCTCCTTTTAAAACACAGTCGCTTTCAGGAGGGCCGAGATGAAAGTTTCCATTAAAACAAGCCCCCGCCATGGAACGAAGGCCAGCTCGGGCGGCGTGGCTGCCAACTTGCCACCGAGGGGACGAGCCTTTCATCTCCCAGCTGCCCTCCCCACCCGGCTGTTTGTCCCGGCCCCAGCAGCAAAGGTTGTTTGTCTTCAGTGCAAGACTTTAGCCCATGAAACTTTGAAGTTTCCTGCCTGGCTCAGTGTCACCTACTGTTCCTGTCAGCAGCGGCCAGATAAACCTGATGGGCTCAAGGTGTCCGCTCTAATGCCTTCATTGACACGTAGGCTCGTCTTCAAACGCTTGGGTAAATGGCTGAGTGTGGAGATAGTAATGCATCATTAATCCTCTGCCAGATAAGCACCCTGGTGTATGTGCTGGCCCTCGCTTCCTAAGGCCCTAACAACCCCCAAATCTTACAAATTAGCACCTCACCGAGATCAAAGATTTTGCTTTCCTTTCTTTCTGCCGTTACCTACTGGCAGGGTTTAGACACCGAGCCCTGTCCAGCCCATGCACGACTTACCCCAGTTACAGAGCAAATGGTTAAATTACACTTGTGAGAAGGTCTGGCTGTCTGTCCGTGGTCATTTCCCCAAAGAAACACTCTGGGAGGGGAAACCTTTTCTCTTACAGGATGGCGATGACATACAACAGTTTAATTTTTTTTTCATTGCTCACATAAGCTTATGACGAAAGCAGCAAAATCCTCCCAAGGCTTGTGTTTACAAATACATTGCATTGTGTGCAATCACAATTTTAAAGGATACTTGATACCAAACCATGAGCAAAGGGGTATTGCTTGGTCTTTCCTGAAAATGCCCTGCACAGCCACTGTCCTGCATGACAGACTGACCCCAAAACAAGCGGACAGGTCTGAAAAGTGCCACGTACACCGAGAGAGCATCTTGCAAAAGAAAATAAGGTATTTTTCACAGAAAGACTCTTTCAGTTTCTCCTTCGACATGGTATGGAGCGCCATGCACCTGCATGAGCCGTAGCTATGGATAAATACTCTCTTATGTACATCTTTAGCGTATGTATAAAGCGTGTGGTAAAAGGGAGTACTGGCATCAGCCATGATGCAGCGCGCAGTGTTTAAGTCATACGTACATACATAGTATGTAACATGGTTCATATAGAGGTGCCTGTCATTTAAAAAAGTGTCAAAGGGTTTAAAACAAACAAAAAAAAATGATATGATGATAAAGGTGTTAGAGGAGTTGTATCTCCCTCATCCAGCCACCTCAGCGTCTGGAGAGGAGATGATGAAGACTCATGTAAGCCAGCTAGTAGTAAATGGTGAAAAGGTAAGTATAGGTAAGGCTCAAAGCAATCAGTATGTCTTTTCTGGCAGGGTTTATCACTCTGGAGGTCTCGAAACTTCTGCTGGGTTTTCCCCTAATACCTTTTTAGGACAAACAAAAAAAGGTCCTTTCTTCCCAAAGGCACCCTCCTCCCTCTCCTTATGCAATATCTCAGTGATTAAAGCATCCATTTAGGATGTGGGAGATGCACATTGAAGTTCCTCCTTGCCTGGAGGGGTTTGGACCTAATCTCCGACATCAGGAGAGCATCCAGCCAGCTGGGCAAGAGCATGATCTGGGGGAGAGGGAGGACGAAGGATTGCCACCCCACCCACCCAGCCCCACATCACAGCTCCTAGCAGGCTGGGTAAAATTTAAAAAACCCTCTCTTTAAAACGAAAAGAGAAATGTTCCTGTAGGTCATACATGTCATACTTTCAAAGAAGAGAGTTGGCATCTTCATTTTTGCCCGCAAAGGTAAGTAAGAAAAAATAATAACGTGGTGAAACCAGGGTTTAAATGAAGTTTCATGAAGCTTTAATGAAGTTTAATGAAGTTTTCATTTTTAAAGAAGTTTCTCTTTTATGCTATTAAATAACTCCTCCTACCCATGAAAGAAGCTGCCGGTGACTTACTTTCCCAGGACAAGTGAAGAGTGGGTTCTGTACACGGAGGACAAAACTTTATCATCTGTGGCTTGTGCTATGAGCCAAATCCTTGGGTAGGAAAGAAATTATTTAGAAAGCAAATGCTTGTAGCACATTTAGCAAACACTGCCCAGAAAAAAATGATGCTAGGTTTGGTTTGGCTGTGATGGCTTGAATGTGTCACTGCTTTAACCACAGAGGATACTTTACACACTGGCTTCTCCTGCGCCATTCGTTACAATAACCGGTGTCCTGGATGTGTGGCAGTGTTAGCAGTAGTGAAAGCACATGAAAAAATAGTGGCTAGTAAAGAATATATTATTTTAACAGTGTTTTAAGTCATCCCTTCCAGAATAATAAGGGTGTGAAGCATTTCGCTGACCCATTTCAAACATGCCAAACTGTTCCTACAGCAAGTCCAGTGGATTTTCTAACTCTATTTTGTCCAAAAAGGTGCATAAAGCATGAAGGAATGGCTCCATAATAAGCTGGAGGAGGCAATGCTTATCATTAACATTTGTGTTGATGTACTTCACGGCTGAGATCTTCCCTTGCCCCCAGCTCCTGGGAGGGCTGCAGTGAGCCATAGCACGCTCTGAAGCCACAGACACAGTGTTGGGCTCTGGACCCACAAGGACCTGTTGCACCAAACTGGACTTTAGGGCAAGGTACATTGGCTTAGGTCAAAAATGAGCTGGATGTAGCCATGGGAGTACCTATGCAGCTTTACACTTAGAGACTACGGATGGGATTCAGTCACCTAAATGTAGTTATGCGAGGTGCTATAGGGGGTATTGAGAACACCTCCAGCTCCTCTTCCTCAGGGTGCAGGTCTCCTGCAGGTTCTGCTTTGTATCTGCTGGTCCCTTTTGGCTGGAAGTGAAAATCTGGGGCTCCTGATGGCATCTGGCAAGCAAGGAGGATCCTAGACTAAGCCATTATCTGAAGTCAGGCCGCAGCAATCGGCAAGTGGAAGAGCAGATGTGAGATCTTCCTACTCAATCTCCTGCCTCCTCTTTTGAAGTGTGAGATTAATGAGCATATCAGACTGTTGACTTTACAGAGGCTATAGTTTGGGCTAATGTCATAGTGTGATACTTCAATAGCGGGAGGACGATCCTTGCATCTGACAAAAGCAGCTAATAAACAAAGATAAATTGAATGTACTTCCAGGTTATTAATGACTTCCCAGCAAAGTAATCTCTAGAAACAATAGGGAAATGTTTACTCAGCAGGTTATAGTTTTACTTAGGTTAATGGTTGTTGAATTAACGAGCAGCTCAGGCAATGCATCAGTGTGTGCTTCGCGGCAGCATCCTGCAGGGACGGATCAAATGGTATGTTTTGGGTTGGTGGGGAAGGAATGCTCAGCTGTGACCTGTGTCTTCTCCAGTACATGGAGATGCTGGGAAAAATAATTGGAAGCACTCTTCGCTGAGTGCCACTCAGAAGATGAAGCGCTCTGTTTATCTGCCCTTGTTTGCCTAGTCTTTCTTCTTCATCTTCAAAGCATTTGGCTAACATTATCCCATTAACATCCGGGCAGGAAAGGTAAGCAACGGGCGCTGGTGAGGGGACAAGTCTCTATGCTGCTGACGTCCACAAGCACCACCAGGAGCTGCCTAGGGGGGCCACCCACCCCCAAAGGGTGCATATTGCCCATACCCAGGGCAAGGAAAGTCCCACCCTGCCCAGGTCCTCCTCCTTATGGGATAGGGATGCTGCCAGTGGTACAGGCTGAACAACTGCTGCCCAGATATGGATTTACTGGGAAAACTCCGAGGCAGATGCTTGGCCTTGGTCAGCCATTTCCAACAGCTAAAACGAATCCTCTTGCAGTGGTTTTGCTGGAAATAGGAGCTGAACGTAGACATGCACGGTCCTCTGGGCACCTGAGCTACCAGTAGTGACTGCCCATGGGTAGGGCAATACTAGTTTTAAATACAGGGCTTTTTCCCATTTGGGAAAAAAAAAAAAGTTTTTCTTTTTTACCCAAGGTTGCCCAGTGAAAGTAGAGCCAAAGTGTAAACAGAGCCACCAAGAGAAAGTGAGGTTTGTTTTTCTATTGCATTTCTGAACAATTTGAACACTGTAATTTCGGCATGTGGTTCAGCTGAAGGCAATCCCACCGGGACGCTGCAGGACTTTGAGCAGTTTCTCCATAGTTAATAGCTCTTTAAGGAAGAATCTATTAATTTCTCCTTCTTCTTCTGCCTTTCTTCCAGCCCAAAACTGCTGAGAAAAATCACATGAACCTGGGCGCTTGGGAGGAGAGACAGAGGGGGCTGCACCAGGGGGAGAAAACAATATGGTTTTAAAAGGAAAAGAGGTAAAATTCCAGATATTTGGAGTAGCCACACGACCCCAGCATTGCTCTCAGCTTTGCAAATCTTTGGCTGTCACTCTCAATGAATTCCCTGTCTGCTGCCAGCTGGAGGGCAAGAAAACTAACATGAATTACCTCTGGTCTCACGCTGCCGGGAGCAGCGCATAGCGTCTTACATCGAATTAAAACCTTTATAATAAGAAGATAATAATCCCCCATGCTTTCTTACCTCCCTGGCAAGGATGCCACGAAGGGCAGCGTCTCATTTTCCCTGTGAACGTCTTGACATGACGTTTTTCTATCGGGTGCTTGAATTACAGCTCGATCGTCGGCAGTCACCTGCTGAGCGGCGCTGTCATTCGCACTCCCCATCTTCCTGTCTGCTGGTCATGTCAGAAGGTCGCGCAGCGTGAGTGGGCTGATTTATGGGCAAGCCGGAGCACACAAAGGCTTTCGGAGGAAGTCGGAGCTCTCCCGCCAGAGCCTTTCAAGGCCGGCGAGTCGGGTGGCGCGGGGCTGCCGCGAGGAGCTGCCGCCCAGATGAGGCTACCTCACCGGCAGCATGGTGCTGTGGGGAGCATGCCTAGCTGACATAAACAGGCTGCTTACTTGGGGTTTTTAAGCAAAAATAGAGAAAAAGATCGAGATTTTAAAAAATTGTAAATCAATATTAAAAAAAAATATTTTAATCAATATAAACCAATAATTTTTAAAAATCAGTATTAAAAAAATTGATACTTCACCTAATATCCATTGCTTCTTAGTTAAAGAGCTGATGCCGCCCTACAGGGATGCGTTGTTGCTTTGGGAGCGATGTGTCTCAAGAGAAATCAAACCTCATTTTTTTTTTTAAAGCCAGACTTTCCCCTTGTGCGTTTGCTGCCCAGCTTTCCCGGCGATCCAGTCCTCACCCTCCTCCACCTGTTTTGCCCCACTTGGTTCTCCAGCTCCACGCAGGCATGTCGACACCATCCCTGCACCCGAGTCAAGCACAGGTTGCAATAGCCCATGTGAAAAGGATGAGAGCTGAGTTGAGGTCACTGGCAAATATCCTGGGATTTTTTTAGCCTCAGTTTAAGCGTGTGCTGCCTCAAGTCTCATTGATATTTAGCATTTTAAAAAGCTAAGTAAATGCAGCGGCCCCCACATGTGCCTGGTGCGTATTTTATTTGTGACTTATTGTCTAGAGAGCACTGTAATAGCAATCAAAAAAAAACCCTGCTTTCTTTTTCTTTTTGTTTTACTATAGGGAAAAGGATCCTCATGCAGATTTACTAATTTTTAAAAAATTTTTTGGCTAATCTTTTGTACTTGTGTGCACGACTTCCACAGCAAGGCTCAGCCTGTGCCTGATGTGCAGTGTCCGCTCCATGTGAAACAGAGGACCTGTAACATGCCCCGGTGGCTGTGCTGATTTATTATATTGATTTTTATAGAGAAAGATTAAATTCTTGGTTTTGAGCCTTTTTTTCTTTTATGCAGTAAATAAATGTCCTGGTGGAAAGTGTTCCATGGCTTGTTACTGAGAATGGGATGCTACCTTCTTTAGATGAACACACAGGGACAAAGCATTTAAATTTTTGTGTCAATATCCCACGTCCTTGGCATAATAATTGTAAATCTCTTTTGAAAAAACAGTTTTCTAAAGGAGAAAGTTTATTTTTTTTATGGCTGGGAGAGCCATGGCCAGAGCAACAGCAAAGGGCAGTTATCGTTATGTTAATGTGTGTGCATATATGTGTATAAAATCAATTATATATATCTATATTTAGATTATATGTTGATATATAGAGAGTACCATCATGCATGTAGTCATTTTCTTTTTTGCTTAGGAATGAAGGAGGGGGGGGAAAAACGCAAACAAGTTCTCTGGCCCTGAATTTCAATGAAAAATTACGCTTCAAAGTATCCGACTGAGAGGAGGAAAACTGCAACAGTAGTTTTTCTTGCGCTGGTTCATCACGGTGTTGGATACAGTTAAAGGAAAAGTTTGCCTGAGTCTCGCACAGCAAATCAAAACATTTCAGTGAAAGAAACCAGCTTTGAAGGGACCACCTACCATAAACATTATTCTGAAAGCCTAAATTCTTAGCACAAGCATCCAAAGAGTAAATGATAAACAGATGAGGGAGCAAACTGAAATTTCACAGAGTAGTAACATTAACTTTCTGCATGTGTCAAAGAAATACGTCTCTCAAAAGAGCAGCAGAGCTGTTTACTATTAACAGTGTCACTTTATTTATATACACAGCACCCGGCACCGTTCTGACCCACTTGATCGGACACTCAAAGGCATTACTCCTTGGCTGCCAAGCTACAGTTTAATTCACTGCAATATAACTTCTATTTCTGCTGGTCTCTGGTATACGCCTACATCATAGCGATCAAATTGCATGCATTTTTGGTCATCTTTAGACGTTCTATACAGCATGTTTCCAGGTGCACACAACTTTTATTACTGGCTGCACTAGGAACAAACAAATCGCAGCAGCTGTAATGCAAATTTGGGCATTAATAGCCCTGGATTGGCTTTTTTTTGTTGCCTTCCTTGAAGTTGTCCATCACTTTCTGACCTCCCAGCAGCACTCAGCACCTGCAGCATCTGCCAGCACCCTTCGGCCAGCCACACCACCCACTCTGCCGTGTCCCAAAATTTCCAAATGATTTCTGCTGGTTTGATTTTGTCACCATTTCATAAATTGGTAACAAATGTATAAACCAGTTCAAAAGCTCATACAGCATTTGGATGTACAGCTCCAATATATCACGAGCTATGTACAGAGGATATTTATGGCTGAGAACAAAAAAAAGGGAAAAAACCCTACCAAATATGTTTTACTTGCTGTCAGGTTATGGTAAAAATCCTGGGGTAGCCTGAAAAAAAGCCACCACCTGAAATATATTAGGGCAGTCATGTCTCAGGCCAAATAAAACACACACACACGACTCCTGTGTAATAAATAAACAAGTAAATAAAAGGGTCTAACGAACAAACTCTTTGCCTTTCACAAGGTGCTGTGGAGCCCTGAGCGCCTGCGCATTGCGTCCCAGCAGCTGCTGGCAGTCACAGTCCTCCCGGTGAATCATCCCCAGCATTTATAAATATATTCCCCAACCAGCAAGTTGCTGGCTTGCCCTGGTATAGTCGAAAGAAAATTATTTGCTCCAAACCCTTTTGATTTTGGAAACATCACGTATTTGTGACAGTCTGACCTGCCTTGTTAAATTTGTCTTGTATGCAGGAAACCAGACTGGTGGTGGTGGTGGTGACTGGTGTCACCTTCTAGAGACACCAACATGGTCCAGCAAAACTGGGCATCTTGTGAAGAATGAGGCTTTTGGTGCTTGTGGTGTGACATTTAAGTTCCTAACTATAAATCATGGGAACTTTGGACTGATCTGAGGGTTTAACACCTTCTTGACCCTAGAAATTCAATTTGTATTTCTGAGGCAGCAGGTCCTGGATTTTTCTGTACCTGAGGCAACATCCCACCTTCACAGTTCAATACCAGCGGGCCCAGAATTTCGAGATGGAAGTTTGATAAAAGCCGTAGGTTTAACTGCCCAAGGGTGTCCATGCCCTACTAGTACCCCCTTCTTCTATATAATCTTCTTTAAAATTCCTTTCTTCTCTATGCCTAATTTGGAAAGTGCATGAACACCACAAATCCATGGACATAGCCAGATACCCCAAACCCTACCTTGGACACGGCCTGTCCTTTCCCCACCTCCATGGGTCCTAAATTGAAATGAGCTTGCATGGTCTCTCTTGAAGGAAAACTAACTGCGCCAGATGTTGGTGCAGCTGAAAGGGAGCATGGACTCTTTGTATTTGGGAAGAGAAAAAATGGTAATAAACCTAAATCCAGAGCATTTCATGGTCGAAACCCCAACCATTTCATTATGGGAAGCCCAGGTCTCCTGTAGCTCCTCCTTGCACCTCCAACCTCACCTAACAAAGAACAAGGAGTTAACACAGGCTGAGTTTTTGCATGCTACCAGCGATGATTGAAGACCATCCAGACAGGACTGAAATGATGATGGCGTTTCAGTGTGGTGGCCAAGCCTTTCCATGCTGGGATCCCCAGTAACAGGGTTTGGAAAGAGCTGCCTTGTGCTGCACGGTCGATAGGATTCACTTTGCACATGTGTCTGTCCAGGCTTTAATGAAAGGATCCTGGGTGAAATCTGTTCATCTGCAGTCTCTCATTTCAACGCATCCCTAAGTATACTGTGTGCACCCTGGAGAACTGGTAACCTACTATCAAGGGCCTGATACTGTGAAATGTGGAGCAATTCCTGGGAGGTGCTGAGTATCTGCAACCTCCAGAAGTCCCTCCGTGCTTCCCAGCACCAAATGAACAGGGAGAGTTATTCCAAGGTCTGCAAACCAAAGCAAGGATCCAACCCAAGCCAGCTCTTGCCCTGTGTTATTTGCATCTTGCTATGTTTAACTCCAGATCACAGTTTTTAGTAAACTGGGCTCAAAAATTATTCAAGCGGGTTAGCGTTTGGCTGGCGGCTGGCAAACCTTGGGTAGTTATTTCCTGTTCCTGTTATTTAGCTACTTTTACATTTGTCAGAGTTAATGTGGTAGGCTTTTAGCAGCAGACATTTCTTTTTAGGCTGGAAAGTCTGTAAGAGAGTGGGACGATGAAGTGAGCACTGGGGCCACCAGCCCTTCTGCACAAGAGGGCGATGGGCTTGTGGTGGTGACTGGAAGAGGGACATGGGCTCTCCAAAACATACCTGTGGATACCAGACCTGGATGCACTGTAACAACAATTCGTATTAGAAGAAGATAAAGCCTTTCTTTCCAAGATTTTGGCCCTAAAAAAAAATAGTCATGTTCACCTGCAGTCCTGGACATTAATCTTGGTCCCGTTGTCTGCAATGAAAATAATTTGCTTTTTTTTTTTTTTTCCAGCTTGCCTACAGACACTTGCCAACAAACACAGTGATGCAGGGACGGATTTGTGTAAGGGGACGGCTGTAGTGGTTGAGCCCTCTGGACCTTGTTCTGCTGTAACATTGCAGAACAACCACTGTTAATAGTGTTGTATGATGACTAAGTATGTGGAAATACAGTATCTGTCTTTTTAAGCAGCTCATGCAGATGCTGTACCCGGTCGGAGAACAGACCTTCATGCAGCTTTCCTTTTATTCACTTTTCTTTTTTGAAATTACAGGAGTTAAAGAAAAACCAACAAGCCCACGTGCAACAACTGGCAAGAAAGCAATTTCAAATGGGAGCCTCTGCGGATGACGGCCTCACAGCAGGAGTGTCACTACTGCGTGATGATGCTTGGTCTCGCCTTTTAGGACTAAAAGCATCCTTTGGCTGATCATCAAGCCTACTTGATATAACCATTATTTCAATTCTGTGCTTTAATTCAATTCAGTGCTTGTAGAGCATAATAAACCCTATTTCACAAAAGAATAATTTGGGGTATGGATATTTTTTTTAATTAATTGTCATGGAACATCTGGTGCAGTAAATTAAGAGACATCAAGTCTACGATTAAAAAAGCTAAGTCCTATGTTGGAAAATAGTTTTTCATGGAGAATCAAGTGCTGCCTTGAATCACTTACTCTCCTTCTGCTCTTTACGCAGAGCTGCCCTGTGGTGTTAGCTGTATTATACATGATTATTCTCCCAAAGCTGTACTCCTCTTCTTACAATAGTTTCATTACTACTTAATTAATGAACAGTTCAAGGGCAGCTAGGCACTTGCCTTTTGTTTCAATCAACCACTGTGACTCAGGGCATAATTTCACTTCCAGTGTAAAAATATGGCCAAAACCCCCATCACTGCCATTGTTATCCTGCCCCAGGCAAGAGCCTTGGGTAAGTGGACATTGCTGGCCAGGAGTCGGGTAATTATAGGATTGAACTCCACTGAATAATACAAAATCGAAAACATTCAGGCCACGGTGTTTTCTGGGATGCTTCATGCTGGAATGAAACCTACTCACACGAGGAAGGGCTGCTGCTGGGACATGGTTTTGGGCAGAAGAGCTGAATTTATTTCCATCCTAACCAGACCAAACACAGTGCTATTTGTGTGCTCTCTTCCCCAGGATGCTGGTGTAAATGCTTTCTTAGACAGCCCCTGGGCTGCAGCACTGGGGAAAGACACCCAAAATTTACCTTCCAACCATCTATAGAGTATATTGAAATGCAACTACTACTTTCACTTATAGATTGTGGTTTTTCCCCCCTTAAATTGCCATGCTTTCCTCCAGTTAAGTCACAGTCACGTGGACAAGACCACACCTTGGTGATCATTGGACTATAGTAGACAACTTTTCCATGGGTGTTGAGTTGGGGGAAAAGGTGCCTTGTAAATAAGGGCAGGAGAGGACTATTCCTGTGTTCTGGGAAAAAAAGAATGATGCCCTGATTGTAGACAGAGGCAAAGGCTCCTGTATTCTTGCTGGGCACATGGGAAACTCCATAAATTTTTGCTGGTGTATCCTTGAAATCCACCTTTCAATCCCACCAGAGCCTTGGAAAAGCTTCATCTGCTGAAGCCACCATATCCCAGGGCAGAATTAGGGTTGAAGCTCAGCTCATGTAGAGTGTGAGCACTGGCATGGTTTTGCCATTCTGCCAAAAATTGAGCCCTGTTGTCATCCTCCTCCCATTCTGCACCTGGCTTGATGTGCTTTGAGGAATAACAGGTCATGCCATTGTCTGACAAATTACTCCCTTGAAGCTGAAAGTCACTTTGTGTTACGTGTCTGTGTGCAACCTGCTGAAACACAGCACAAGTTTTGCTAGGCACAAGCATCACTTCTTGATGCCATGGCAAAAGACACACTGAGATCTACTGCTTCTAGGCTGAGTCAACAAGAAGAATAGTGTTGATAGAAGTTAAGGGAATGAAGATAATAGATGCTCTGCTGTTGCTAGCTGAAAGGAAAATAGATTTTTGGACTGCAGTGGTGGAAGGCAGAAAACAAGATGCTCTTGGGAAGCCTCCAACCACTGATCCTGCAGTATGACACCACAAGCTGAATCAGGAACCAAATCTAACCCAAATTAGGTTAGAAAAACTTTGTGGGGCCACAGAAATGGAGTTGAGGAGAGGATGGAAAGCTGAACCTAACTGTCAAACCCATGATGATTAGACTAGCCACAGAATAGCTCTAAGCTAAAGATAAGTGCCACACAAACATGCAAGTTCCTCGACATGCAACACACAAGTCTCATTTTTTTGTCATTTCACTTTAAAAAAAATTTCATTTCAGGTCCCTGTTTTGCTAGACTGTCAATCCTTTAAACACAACAGGGTTGGTTCCTAGTTGGGGAATAACCACAAGCCAATTAGAAGTTAAATTGTTGAGCAGTATGCATCTAATTGAAGTCTCTACTTTCTGCCTGCTATTTTTAGTGTTTGGACCGAGCTACAGCTCCACGTAGGGTATAATCATGTTTATTTAAGAGCAACGTGTACCTCAGTGAGAAAAAAAAAAAATCCAGCAGCCAGAGCTGTTTTTTACCAAATATACATGGGCGGGTGGTACACTTCGGGTCTAGACTGCTCTGTCTCCTGTTGTATCCTATCTCCCATCAGGCGTGCAACCTTTTGGCTGCAAGACTCTGCCTGCAATGCGTGCATGCACGTGCTTTAACGCAAAGCGCATTTTCCCCATTCTTTTTCTTGTAATTTCTTTTCATCTATTATCATCATTTCCTGATCCTCTTCTACATACATTGGAGCAGTGACAAGAGACTCTGCTTGTGCTGGAGAAAAAAAATGGGCTGACACATTTATAACTTAGAAGGTAAAAAGCTGAAGAAGGTGCTATGAGTCAGCCCTGAGCAGCCTGCCCTTTCCCAGGGGTTTTGGGGAGTATTTTGGATATGCTCTTGGGTAGTTAAGAAGTGATGTGAAGGGCACCAGCAAAGTGCTAGTGCTGGAGTTTCTGGGTGGCTTCCAACAAGAGGAGTTATAGAAAATGCTAATTTGCTGGAAGTTTTCAATGTCTGGGCTCTAAACAGTCAGGGGACTGGTGGGACTGGGATGGGACAACCTCAACATCAGGTTGGATGGCTTGAAAGTCAAGACATTTTTGTCTATGCTTGATGAGTAAGGGGCCAGGAAGGGGGTGGAAAGGGAAAGCAGGACAAGGGAACCAAATCCCATCAAAAACAGGAGAAGAAAAGGACCTTTCCAGCAACTTGTCAAGTGGACATAACAGGGTCAAGACAAGTCAGCAGTAAATCGAGGGTGGACAGCCAGGCTATAGCTGACATTGGGTTGCAAATGAGACCATCAGGTCGGTGTTATAAGAGCTGAAGATCAGGGGGTAAGGACATGACCAGATGGGACACATGTTGGGAACCAGAGCGGAGATGAGCAGATTCGTAATGTGACACAAAGCCTGAAAAATGAGAGAGGGAGAGCTTAAGAGCTTTAAGCAGTTTTTTAGCCAGAGGTTGCAACAGAAGCTTTGGCTCTGCCAAAATACTACATCAGTCATCTTAGCTTTAGCTATGATAAGAAGGGAGATAAGGAGGCCTATTTGTGCCTTAAAAAGCTCTGTCTCTACTGTGACTGCTCATTGTGACCTAATTGGTTTATTTCCGTAAAACACCCCAAGGAAGTAAACAAAAACAAAGCCCCAGCAGAACCCAGTGTTATACTTGTTCTTTGTAGCATCTGATTTTTCTTATTCATCTATATTTTATATATGCCTGTTGAATAGTTTGTGTGCATGCCAAGTCACATTGGGAGGAAAATAGTGGGGTTTTTTTTCAGGAATTTTGCATACATTCCTCTTTCTCACCACAAAAGGAGTTTTAGTTTGTTTCTGTAAGAAGCCATAAATTTTATTCAAAAAATTCCCACACTGATTTATCCCATCTCAGTGGCTCTGCAAAATATAAAGCCAGTACTAAACAAAATGCAGCAGCACCCTTCTAAAAACACAAGCCTGGAAGGATAAAGCCTCAGACCTTCATCCTAAATCCGTGTCCTTGCTCCTTATTTTGTTTCACAGCATTAGATGTGTGTCCTGGTTTTGGCTGGGATAGTTTTCTTCATAGTAGCTAGTATGGGGCTATGTTTTGGATTTGTGCTAAGAAGTGTGTTGATAATGTGGAGATGTTTTAGTTGTTGCTAAGCAGTGCTTCCACTAATCAAGGACTTTTTCAGCTCCCCGTGCTCTGCCGGGTGCACAGAAGCAGCTGGGAGGGGGCACAGCCAGGACAGCTGACCCCAGCTGACCAAAGGGCTGTCCCACACCATATGATGTCATGCTCAGCATATAAAGCTGGGGGGAAGAGGAAGGAAGGAGGGGAAGAAGGTCGAGTGAAGGCATTTGTCTTCTCATATAACTGTTACGCGTGATGGAGCCCTGCCTCCCTGGAGATGGCTGAGCACCTGCCTGCCCGTGGGAAGGCATGAATGAATTCCTTGTTTTGCTTTACTTGTGCACATGGCTTTTGCTTTACCTATTAAACTGTCTTTATCTCAGCTCATGAGTTTTCTCACTTTTTCTCTTCTGATTCTCTCCCCCATCCTGCCAGGGGAGAGTGAGCGAGCGGCTGCGTGGGGCTGAGATGCTGACAAGGGGGAAATGAAAACCAAAATATATGCAAACTGATGTTCTGAGGCTTAACAATATTTAAGGGATAAAGTAAGAAACTGAGGATGTTGAGTTACCCAAATACTCCTATAGAATACATTTATCTCTGTAACAGGTAGGTGCAGGTAACAGTCTTCAAATTTTAGTGACAATGAAGGTTTTTAATAGCGGTAGGCTACTTACTAGTAAGAAGTGTTCAGGACTAAGGCATTATGACAGCAAAGAAAACTTCAGCTTTGAAAGGCTCTTACTTCACTAATTATTTATTTAGTTATATCCACAGCTTAAGACAGAGTCAGATCTAAGAAAGGATCAAGATACTGAGATAAGAAGAATCTGGTTCTAGGCCATTGAATTTCTGACACATGAAAAGTTGCCTAAAAACAAAAGCTGAAAAATGCCATCAAGAACACTACATCAGGCCTGGTCCCATCTCCAGGGGGTGTTTAAACACTTCTTGAAGCTGGTTCCCCCAGTCTAAGGATGATGTTTGTGTTGCACAGCCACACTCACATCGACACAGTAGGCAGGGTGTCACGAGCTTGCAGGACACAGCACCACCCATAGGACATGCCAACAGACCCCGTGCAACATCAGAAACTTCATGGGGCAGAACCTGGCTTTTTCCCAAACCCAGAACCAAAGTTCAGCAACTTGGACAGATGATCTATCAAGCAGCAAAAGAATACGGGGAAAAACGCAGACACAAAGGCTGCAGCTAATACCTGGGGCTGCTCAACAGCATGAAAGTCAGGTGCTAGACAGCTTCCAAGTGTTAGAAGCATTCACCACTAGTTTGCTGACAATTACTATATGAACCTTGATAACAAGAGTCAAACAGCAGCCTTTAGAGTAGCACGCAACTCCCTATTCAACATGTCAGTAAACTTTTAAAGAGCAGTGAAACCTGGAAGATCTGCAAGGGAGGAAACTAATATTCTTCTGCTGTGCTGGTTGCTGTTGTGGCACTTTAAAATGCTATGGTACCATGAAGACTCCACTGTAAATGCAACAGACACTTACAATCCATGTGATAAAAATAATTCCAGAGGCAGCAACAGGATATTTGGCTGGATAATAAGGATTCTACCAGAACTGTGTGCTGTGATGATTCCTTGTCCCAGTTTCTCAAAAAAACCCTTAATGGGCTTTGAAAGGGATCCAAATGAGCTTTACAAATCAGATGGAAGCTGGAGGCCTCTTTTCCCAATACAATACTTTAGCCAACAATTAAATGATGTTTTTTTAAGAACATGATATCTAAACCAAAATAAATATAAGTTATTTACAGCTCTGGAAAAACCCCATATAGAGGAATTTTCAATGCACCTGACACAAAACGAAGGAAGGATTTTCCCCCTCCCTGCTGATCAGTCTGGCTTGCAGTAACATCACAACATAATCTGGGAAATACTAAGCTGGTTTCTCCAGGTAACCCATCACACTTCTTGCCAGCACCTCCACTTAGTGTTGTTGTAGGACTATTGCAGCCACTACCAGTTTTCATCAACATTGAACTTGTGTTGTCCTCAGCTTCTGACCTCCCAGAACAATATAAAATCCTACAACAAGGATTAAAACACATCAATAATTTGGGTCACAAGGACTTCCCTTTTGCATTCCTACTGCTTTTCAGTTGATCAGGCAAATAGGCTGACGGCAGCTGCTACCAACAAGCACCGCTGGCTTTCTGACGGAAATATTAGACTGCTTGGACAAAGGGCATCCAGCTCAGGAATGGGATTAGCTCTTTATCCTTGTGCTGGAAGTAGAGTAGATCACTGGCACGTGGCCAGATTTTGTGGACTAAAAAGCACCCATCTGCCTTCAAAGGCACTCCTCACCAAGGAGGAGCTGGAAGCTCTCTGCAGCACATGATGGGACAAAATGCTGCAATGTTGCTCATAGTAGTGCCTTGTCATGACAAGAAGCAGCCAAGACAACTCCTTCCATGAATAAGCCTTCTCTAAAACTCACATAAATACTCTGGGGCAACATTGACTTTGAGTAGGAGCATTGCCCATGAATGAAGGTGTTGGTCCCAGAGAGCTTGGGCTGTTTCCTCAGCAAAGATGCCCGAACAAAAGTAGTGAACACCCAGTAAACCTGACAATCTTAAAAAAAATTGAAAAGCTATACGTAGAAGCAGATTTCTGCACAAAGGCTTTGTGTTTTAGGCTGAAAGCTCAACAGCCTGTGAGAGTAAGTGGTCCCTGTGGATGGGAGTGGAATAAAGTACAGTCTGAAAACAGCTCCAGGCTCTTCCCTCACCTCCTCTCCGAGTACAGCCCACGGGTTGCGGTAGGCAAGAAGCAAGCCTCCAAATAGGGGAAAGATGTGGGCTTATTGCTGTCGTGGCCATCACTAATCTCCCTGTACAAACTGGGCTGCAGCCAAAAGAAATTACATCTCTTGGATGATCATTTATGGTCAGGCATTCCGCCCGGCTAAAGCGGCTAAAGCCTCACTAATGTGAGACGCCTGGGACAGCAAAGCCACTGTGATAGGGAAGGATCAGTGCAGGCCAGTCCTTTGGCAGGATGGGCAGTTTGGGAGGACCTAAAGCCAGCAGAGACTTGCTCATATACAAGTTAAGAGGGAAGAGCAGAGCACCTTGTGATGGAAATCAGCTCAATTAGCATTTCACTTTACTTCCCAATCCACTCCCCACCGACCACAGCCTGCTCTCCCAAGCTGAGAAAGAGTTGCCATTTGTGTGAACCTTCCCAAGCTCCTCCCGGAGAGGAGATGGCCTCAGCTTGGCAGTGGGTACAAAAAACCTGCCTTTCCTTAGAGGAGTCGTCGAGGGAGGCTCTCCACACTTCTAAAAAACAGACTGCAGCAAGGCTTTTTATGCCCTCTGTTCCCGTTCTGCTACACATCAGTGGAGAGACGGTCCTTGAATGTGCAAACTAAAATAAACTAAGTTTTTAAAATTAATTATAGTTTTGATTTACTGTTCCTTGTGCTAACCCAATTATTCTGAAAGAAGAAGCATGAAGTCCAGGTCCTACCTGACCACGATTATGTGACTTCTTACGAAATTGTGAAGTTGTCATTTTGAAGTGCCACCTGTACACCGTGAGGCTGGCTATAAGCTACAAAATGCCTGTGGATCAATAGAAAAATAGAGAATTAATGTTAAGGTGCACAATCAAAACTATATAGAAATATAGAAATTCATCTGTGGTGAATTAGCTCTCAGGATAAAAAAATTGAGCCAATTTTGGAACATCTTCCACCGTATGGCCTTCTGTTCATTAGCGATGTATTGGCGTATTTTTAAGTCAACCTCATAAAATTAGGGAATATTAAGCAGTGCACTGTAAAATTAAATATTTCTTTTTGTTTTTTTTTCAACGCGCATCCACATTAAAGTAAAAGTGGTTAGACAAGCTGACCTGCTACAAGAAGTCCTCCATTGGGCATGACAAATATGGATGGAGGATGGGCTGCTCGCGTCAGCCTGGAGTTTCAGGAGGTCATTTCAACAGGGACATCGGGACAGAGGATGCTCAGAGTTACTGTTGCCTTGCCATGGTTGTGCTTGCAGTGAGGAAGCTCTTGCATAATCACTTCTTCTTCTATAAATCGGCATCTTGAACCAATTACATGTTTTAAAGGAGGTTTCATTTAAAACTAAAACTAACTAAATAAAAATAGACCAACACTTCCCTGTGGGTCTGACACCCACGTACTTGCAGCCCCAGATCATATTCTCTAAGAGGCAACAGTAGGACCTTAAGGAGCTAATATTCAAGAAAAACAAAACAGAAGTAATAATTTAAAAAACCCAACCCATCCCCCAGACACTTACAGTATCAGCCTTCCCACTGGCAGTAATCAGCATTTAGAGATTTTCTCTGCTGGAATTTGCATCCAACCCTCCGCCTTCTATGAATTCACCTTGTCCCCATGTGACTTTATTTAAGAGTTTTCAATTTCTGCCATGCGATATGCTTCTGCAGTCACTTAGTATTGCCATGCTGTCCTGCAATATTTTTCTAGTCTGCTACTGGGATTTTTTTTTTCCAGATATACCTATATACCTATACTCACCCTGTATCACCTAGAGACTTACTAACTTAAAAAAAAAAATTAGAAAGAAAAAGAGACAATATAAAGGTGGGTAGAGCTGTAAAGCGCAAGTCCCAGCACCCATCCTTCCAGGCTATCATCACAAGCAACAACTATTTCTCCCCATGGCTTGCTCCCCAGTTATTTCAAAGGAGGGGGAAACCTTTGTTTTCTCCAACAGCAGCAGCTCCATGCCTTTGGTGAGGCTCCTCACCAAGGTCTTTGCAATCAGCTAGATCACCTTCCTCTACCTCCTTGTGGATTCCTTTAACCGCTTTTCCTAGACTGGCAAAGCACCACTTTCTCATGCAAAACTCATGCTGACTCTTTGCCCACGCCGCGGTATCCATTCATTCATCTACAGCTGGTGCTCTTTACTCACCCAACCATTCAGATCTGGGATTTAGAGAGGTGGGGGACACCCCTGCCAGATGCTAAGGGGGGGAAGGCTTAACATCCCATTGTGGCCCAGCTGGGCCTCTCACCCTCCCCAGCCAACCCTTTCATCGGGCTACAGCCATTTGCATGCTGATGGACTTATTACTCACTGAAATCACCTGCTAATGGATCCCCTCCCTCACAGAGAGGTAGATTAGAAGCTCTGCCCAGAAGTGTCCTCCTTAAGTGTCTCGGTTATCCCCACACACAAACTCCCCCCCCCCAAGGTGTTAATTAGGGACACAAGTCAGGCACGGGAGGGGTGTGGGGGTGTCTGTGTGTGTAAAAAAGAAAAGCTACTTAGGAAAAAAAAATATTTATAAACATCACTTTGGATGAGGAGGGATGTAGTATATTTGTTTGAAGAAGCGCAAGGCATGGAGGAAACCATACCTTTAATGCTCTGCAAGGGGTGATGAGGAGCTGGGCCACCCGGATGCTCCTCTTCCCACCCCAAGTGAGATCAAGGTTTGCTTCACCAAGCCCTCAGCCCTCAGCTGAAAGACTTATGATACAGAGCAGCTTAGGCAGGTGGGTTAACTCCCCACAGGAAAAATCCAGCCCCAAATATAAGGGAAAACAAACCAAAAAACCCCAAAAGCTTTCTGTATTACATTACACCCATAAAGGTTTTCACCTGCTCCCTCTGCTCAGGGCTTTCATCTTTCTTAGCCAAAATGTGCAGCTTTCTGCTCTCTGTCAGGCAAGATGGGTATATAAAAGAAAAACTTTTGTCTTAATACCTGTGGGTGGATTTAAGGGCTTTTGTAACCCTTTCTTGTACTCTATCAGTATAGAGGGGGGCTTTGTTCCTCAGTCAAGTGTTTTTAATGCCATGGGAATTTGATTTTAAACACAACGTGAAGATCAGGGGACGCAAGAGGAGCATAAGCATCTATTTTAAAGCTTTGTTTAAAATAAAAAAAGGGGTATTTCTTCTGTTGTAACTCATAGAACTAGTTTCTGAAAGAACTTAGGAAGAAAATTACAAGAAAATAGTATTTGCTGCCCTGAAAAGCCATTTCACCACAAATCACAGTAAAAACTGCACTGTGTCCCATTCTCCCCATATCTTCCCATGTAAGATTAATGCTTTTATGCCAGTATTCTCACTGGGTGAAGCAGATGGGCTTTCTGATGATGCTCTGTGAAGGCATCTCCTTGAAATTTGTATCCACAGCGCAGAAAAATCATCTCAAGAAAAGCATAGCATAGCTGGAAGAGTGACTCAAGTTTCTCTTCACACCACTGAAGCCATCTGCGTTGATACAGCTAGTGTCATCTCAGGGCTGGGGCAGGGCTATGGGGTTCTGGGTTGTTGCTTTATGGTTTTTAGCTGGCTGCTGCAGAGGTGCAAGGTACATAGCACAACAGTGGTTAGGAGTCCAGAAGGGTCTTTAAAAAAAAAAAAAATAAAGGCAAATTGGCCCATAAATGGATATTGAAGGGAATAGGACCTTTTGAAGCTGTAATACTGCAGTTGTAGCTATCGGGAGAATACGTGAAGGAGCAGACTGCGGACACTGATCCAGGCCATGCAGACCCCTTAAATACTGTCTCCTACCACTGCAGGGGCCCAGACCCCACCAAGTTACATGCTGCTTTTTTATTCTGCCCTCCTTTAGACCCTCAAAAGGTAAAACTTTGGAAAGTATACCACCAGCTCTGTTCCCATGCCTCCACTGACCTGGGAAAAAGAGTTTAAGGGATGTTTGGGACGATGTTTCAGGGAATGAGCTGCCCAGAGAGGTGGTCGATGCCCCATCTCTGGAAATATTCAAGGCCAGGCTGGACGGGGCTCTGAGCAACCTGATCTAGCTGAAGATGTCCCTGCTCGCGGCGGGGGTTGGACTAGATGGGCTCTAAAGGTCCCTCCCAACCCAAAGCATCCTGTGATTCTATGCTTCTATGAGTAGGGCGAGCGCGATATCCTCATGCTCTGCATAGGGCTGTGCTGCCCATATAGCAGCGATGATGGGATCGTGCTCATGCTCTGCCAGGGCTGAAGCCACCCTTCCACCAGCTGTGCATGACACAGGACTTAATTTGAAGGAGAAATGAAGGGAAAGGGTTATATTTGCAGAAGGCTGTAAAGCATGCTGCCAGATATAGGGGAGGTTGCTTTACAATGCTTTGGGTTTTTATTGTTATAAATAATAATATTTAACTTTATAGAGCTTTACTGTTAGCTCTTCCACCCCTATAGCCAGGAACAGTGAGTAAATAAGAGATACTAAACCTCTTCACCCACCAAAACCTGCTTCTTTTATTAGCTCTTCTCTTTGCTTAGAATAAGGGGTTTTTTCTGTCTTTTTTTTGGGAAATAATTTCATTAGAGAGGAGACGGGCGGGGAAGCGCATCCTGAGATGCCTCTTACTACAGGTGTTACTGAATTGTTTGTCACGTGCTGAGATAATGTGTTTCTCCATATCTTCTCTCTTTGGATCAGAGCATGAGATCCAGATCTGGACACAGCAGCCAGTTCAAACTTAAGGGCTTGCCATATCCCATTTTTTCCCAAGTCTGATTACTACATGATCAACTTCCCATACTCTTTTTTTGTTTGTTTGTTTTGAGGTTGCATGTGTTCATTCAGGCATTTCTGAAATATGGAGCATTGCTGTGGGGAGATGACTACAGGAGGGACTGTGGTGATGCTGCCTATTTATTTCTTGGGGCATCCCGATGCTCCCACCCATCTTCCATTTACCCACATTTCTGAGTTGCTGATGGCACTAAATGAGTATTTTGAGTTCTCGGGCTGCTGAAGCCCTAACACAGGTTCAGGGCCTAGAGGCTAAACGATGCATGGGGACAGGCAAGACTGAAAATATCTCCCTTAAAGAAATGGGTTTTTAAGCCTTGACAGACATGGGTCATGGTGTCCTGATTTTTTCTCCTAAGGGATGTTACTAAATCCAGTTTCCTGGTGCTCTACTTGAAGAACAGACCCTGAAAGTGCAAATGGGACAGAAATGGGAAGAGATTCTGACTGCTCGCTGAGATGTGGCAAGAGGGAGGGGTGGGGGTGGGACCACCACAAAACCGTTGCTAAATCTAGCCATGAAGCTAATTATTCTAGAGCTCTGGCATGTTGGCATCCATCCTGCCGGCGATGGGCATGGGCCACAGGAGACAGATGCAACCTGTGCTTCAGAGGTCCCTTACACCTTGCGTCAGACAGTGCTGACCTGAGCTGCTCCTCTTGCCTAAAAAAGAACTGTTAAAAATGCTCTGGTTTTTTCCCCACACTGAGGAAGAGAAGAAAATCAAGGCATAAGCAGCACAAAGTAATTTTTGGTTAATGCGCAGACAAGTATGGAGATGGCCAAAGTGCCCAAAACAAAAGAAGATAAAGAACACGGGATGAATGATGACAAAAAATGGTACCCAGTGATTTTCAGACTGAAATAATCACCTTAAGGTATCTGAATTACTGAAGAGTGCTGGGTGTCACTGCAAGGCCATCTTGGTGCTAAAATGTGTCTGCAAGGATGGAGCTGGGCGTGATGATGCTGAGCTCCACGTCCACCCGAGCGCGCCTACGAGTGGGCAAGGTTTGATATAACATGATTCTGAACCAAAAAGATGTGTAATTGGTATTTAATGCACCATGAGTGTCTTTATCACTGCCTTCAGAGGTGTCAGATTGACCTACCTGGGAAGAAGTGAGTGCTGAAACTGTATGCAGAAAGAAAACTAAAGCTAATGACACTATTTTATATGTAGTAGGGATAAAATACGTCACAGTTAATGGCAGATCTGAACTCATCTAAAGAGTTACTGATGCTTTTATTCCTAGCCGGGTACCTTCATTGCTCTGGTGCCATTGACTGTTACTGGGCGTTATGATGATGATGATGATGATATGAAATAGTACTGTTTTTTAAAGTATATATTTAAAAAAATATTTTAAAATGTGTATTTTAAAACAAATTTTGAAGCATTGCACAATGATTAAAGCACTAAACTCAAGCCTTTGAGTCATGAACTCTTTCAGGGGGCTGCTTCAAACCCCAGCTCATGCTGCAACCCCAGTAAAAGCTGTTATGGGTCACAGACCCAGGATGGTGAGACTCAAACACGTGCCGTCGAGTCACCGTGCGACATCGCTGCGCCCTGCAGTCGCCATTTAGCTTACAGCACCCACATTTCTGGCCGCAGCCTGTTTGGCCATAGCAGCCTTCCTCAGCTGCTACACATAGTCTGATGGGGACAAGCGCCCCGGTGTGTCTAACATGGTTTAAGGTGAATCAGTGTTTTAGCCTCCAGTTTGGGGCAGCTTTGGCTGTTCTCAGCCTGCCTGGCTCCTACCCAGCCCCAGCCTTAAAAAAAGCTGGAGGAAAGACAGGGATGACACCTCACCTGTACAAGAGGCTGGCTCCTTTTAATCATTTCCCACTACATAGGGCTGTGTGCTCCCTCTTCTGCATTTTCGATAGCTTGGCCTTGGTTCAGCACCAGATGGTACTTGCAGACTCCTGCAAGAGCTGCAGTTTAGGTTCGTATTCAGTGATTCCATGTACCGCTGCAGTCACCAAGGTCTCTAAATAGGCAGTGTTAACCCTAGAGACACCAAACGGTAGTGATCAGGTTGCATTTTAAAACAAGACGTGGCACTGCTGGAGCATCCCTGTAAATGGGACACGGTGCCCCAAGAGCCACTCAGGAATGCGGTACTTTGCAGTCAGATTTGGACTTTGGGTACAAAGAACTCTTGGGTTGTACAGGGAAGACTCTGGCATGGTTTTGCACCTTGAACACCTTCCCCAGACCGCAGGGAGGCTGACGGTAACCTGCCAGGTAGGCACAGGACAGAGGTGCCACCCTGCACTCACTGCGCACCAGCCCCATGCTGCATGACATGGCCCCGCTCTCGCTCCACACGCATTTAGAACCACTTGAGATAGGTGGACCATATTAGAAGCTAAAGGGGGGGGGTGGGGGGAGCGGGGATCATGTCTGCAGCTTTCCCTCCCTCCAAGCCATCCCAAAAAGGAACAAACTCATAGTAACAGGCTGCAAGGTGAAGTGAAAAATAAGTCTTTATTGTGCATAGAGCAAAGATTGCACTGATGGAGCAGTCAAGAGCACTGTGCTCCTCAGCACCTGTCCTGTGGTCAGCCACGTGCCACGGTCCAGCACAGCCCCTCTGGTGATCCTTGGCTCCCTCCTCACCCCATGGAAAAATCAGGCAGGAGGGTGTTTTGCTGCTGCCTGCCCTTCCCAGAGCCCCAGCCGTGGTGCTCATCGTTCGCCCTGCATCCAGCTGCCAGAGGGTATCAGTGGCTACCATGGAACACCGTGATTCTTAAAAAACCACCTGAATAAATGGTGATAACCAGGCATCCTTTCCTGTGGTGTGCCGGCGATGAGCCACCCCACTACCCCCACTCTCTTTTTGGACACCACCCCCCCCAGGCACATCTCCCTTCCCATGGGGCAGGGAGGGACCACGGTGGCTGCTCGCAGGCAGGGACACGCAGGTGTCTCAGGCTGGTTTTAAAGAATGGTTTATTCTCTTGCAAACAGACGGTCACATCCTTTTGACCTAGATTTAAAAACCCAGTGTGTACAAAGTCACAGTCGTGGCTTGAAGAGCACAAGGCAGCACCCTTGGAAAACAAAGAAGTCATTAAAAGTCCCGGCGTTATGTACAGCTAAGTGCCAGCTCGAGTATTCACAACACAGTAACGTACTGCAATTAGTCGCTTATAGTAGTTCCCTTGAGAAACAACCTTCCGCTCCGGCGGGGCCGGAGTCTGTCCCGTCCTGTCCGTCCGTCCGTCCGGTGATGCTCAGTGCCTCTGGCAGGTGTGCAGGCGGGAGGTGTCAGCAGGGCCGTGCTCTCGCTGGAGGCGGCACATCAGCCCCTCGGCGCACTGGCACCGCTGGAAGATCTCCAGGCCGTGGGTGCCTTTCCGCCGGTGCCGGGTACACACCTGCCCTTCCCGCAGCACCGGCTTGCAGATTTTGGACCAGAAGTGACGGGCACAGCACAGCCCGGCTGCGCAGTCCGACGAACGCAAGCAGAAGTCTCCTTCCTCACCTGTGTGGAGACAGTGCAGCATGTGCTCAGCCTGGGATGCGCCCATGGGGGATGGTGGGACAGGTGGGTGCTGCCCCAAGGGCGACAGCGGGGCAGGGTGGGCATCCCGGACCGCCCCGACGAGGGACAGAGCGGCAGGCTGGACATTCTGGACTGACTCCATGGGAGATGAGGGGGGCAGGATGGGCAGCCACCCACAGGGGACAGTGGGGTCAGGATGCTGGGGACCCCCTTACCTTTGGCAGTGGGGAGCCAGGCAGGAGCGGGTGTCCGTCGGGGCAGCACCTCGGTGCCGCTCTCGTCCAGCTCGGTAGCTCCGTGGGGAAGCTCCGGGGGGGTGCAGAGCCCTGCGGGAGGCAGCGGGACTCAGACACGGGTGGGACCCCGACACCCCCTCCCGCAGACACCCCCGCGGTGTCCCGTTCCTCCCCAAGCCCTGCCGCCCCTCACCGTTGCTGCAGGTCGTGCCGGGGCAGCACATGGCGTCGCGCAGGCAGCGCTTGCGGCGTCTCCGGCAGGCGAGGCAGAGCGGGGCGCCGCCGCCGCGGGCCGCCCCCCCGCAAAACTCCTCGGGGCCGCAGTCCTCGTCCTCGGCGCAGGGGAAAGGCTGGAGGGGGTCAGAGAGGAGGCGGAGGGGGTCAGCGGGGCCGCCACCCCCCAATCCCTGCTGTGTCGTGTGTGTCCCCCCAGCTCCATCCCCGGTGCGTCCCCGCTCCTACCTGCCGGGTGGCGGCCGGCGGCGGCTTGTTGCTGCCGTCGAAGGGGGCGGCGGGGGCGGCGCTGGCCTCGGCCGCCCCCCCCGGAGGGGGTCCCTTGATGGCGTTTGAGCTGAGGGCGCCGCCGGGTGCCGCCGCCCGCCCCGCCGGGGCCGCGCAGCTCAGCGCCGCCAGCAGCGCCACCAGACCCCGCATCCTCGTCCCGTCCCCTCCCGTCCCCTCGTCCCCGGTCGATGTCCCGTTGGCACGGCAGCTCCCCCGGCCCCCGAGCAGCAGCTACCTGCGCTGCCCGCCGCCGCCTTTATACCCCCGGGGGCTGCCTCCTGCGCCCGCCCCCTCGGGGAGGAGGGCACGGCGGATGGGATTTCAAAGGGCCTCCGGGGGGTTGTGCCGATGAGCCCCCAAAACCAGCCCCCACCCCGCCCCGAGGGCTCCGTCATTGGACGCCGGCCCGGGAGGGGGTTTCGCAACGGCGAGGGCAGACGCCCCCCCCCCCCCCCGCTCCGCATCCCCCCCCGCCTCGGTTCCCGGCCAGATGCTCCGCACGCCCCGACGCCGCCGCTGTCTCCAGCCGGGCGCGCGCCTTGCCCGACGGGGGCGACGGGGAAGGGAGGGGGGACGGGCTCACCCCATGCAACACGGCCCCCCCCCCGTGGCTGGGAACCGCTGTGGGGTGCAGAGAGGCGCCCCGCTCGCCCCGTGCCAGAGTCGTGCCTTTGGTCTCCTACATGTCTGCGCCCCCCGCCTCCCCCGCGCCCTTCCTGGCGCCAGCGCAGCTTTGCAGGAAGGGAGGGGGCCGCTCCGCACCCCCACGGACGGGTTGTGGGGGGGGGGGGGACTGGACACGGGAGAGGGAGTGTCACCGAGGTCCGACCCGCACACCCCCCCGTCGGTGTTCGCCCCCCCTTCGCTCCTCCCCGCGCACTACCTGACCTCAGCCCGGGCAGCGCCGCCATCGGGATTGGGGTGGGGGGGGGGGCAACAGTGGTGGGGGAGCGCCCGGCCCCTTTGATGCGGGGAGATCAAAGGGGTCGTGTGTCGTCCCGTTCCCCCCCCCCCCCGCCCGCCCCGGTCCCTGCACCGGCGCCCTCGGGGCGCCACCGCCCCCCCCGCCCCCCCGCCCCGGGGTAGCGCCGCACGGCCGGCACCACGGCGCCCCCTGGCGGCCGCGGCGTGGCAGCGCCGCCCCCGGAGGGCGCGCGCGCGCGGCAGCGAACCGCCCAACTGCCGCCGTTTCTCACTCCGGTGGCCTCCGCTCGCTTCGGTGGGTCGGGAAAGGCACCGGAGCCCCGAAGCACCGGCCCCGCGGCGCTGCCCGCGCTCCCCGGCTCCCCCCGCAGCGCCGCGGCCAGCTCGGGGCTCCTCAGCACGGGAAGGACACGGGGCTGTGGGAGCGGGGCCGGAGGGGGCACAGAAATGCTCCGGGGGCTGGAGCCCCCCTGCTGCGAGGCCGGGCTGGGAGAGCTGGGGCTGTTCAGCCCGGGGGAGAGAAGGCTGTGGGGAGACCTTATTGCGGCCTTCCAGTGCTTAAAGGGGGGCTGCAGGAAAGATGGGGACAGACTTTTTAGCAGGGTCTGTTGTGACAGGACAAGGGGTGATGGTGTTAAACTAAAGGAGGGTAGATTTAGACTGGGTATAAGGAAAAAGTTTTTTACAATGAGGATGGTAAAACCCTGGCCCAGGTTGCCCAGAGAGGCTGTGGAGGCCCCATCTGTAGAAACATTCAAGGTCAGGTTTGATGGGGCTCTGAGCAACCTGATCCAGTTGAAGATGTCCTTGCCTATGGCGGGGGGCTGGACTAGATGGGCTCTAAAGGTCCCTTCCAACCCAAACCATCCTGTGATAAATATTTATTCCCATAAGGGTGGGTGATTTCAGCCGCCGCAGCCCTGCATTAAAACACGCACAGCACTCGCCCACCCCGTGAGGAGCTGCTATCAGGTATTTCAGGCCCAAGAGGCTCAAGCTGGGCTAATAATTGGCTGGGAGAGTTTCGGCGAGCACCTAACACAGGTGCTGGCGGAAGTGGTGCCACTGAGTCAGCGGCTGGTAGGCATCCCTGCCACGCTCAGGCAAACCCGGGCCTTGCTATTTTTAGCCTGCAAGAATGAGGGCCACACCTTGCCACGAAATCCCTGTATTCCCCTTGCAGTTTCAGGTAAGGGCCACGTCACCCTGGGTTTTTAACTGTGTTATTAACTGGTATCTGTGATTGCCACATCCTGCAGTATCATTTTGTGATGTTTCCCAGCTCCTGCTTAGGCAGTTATTACATTTATTTCCCTCCTGGAAGGATGTTTTCTTGCTCCCTTTATCACCGTCCCCAGTTTTTAACTGCTCTCCGTGGCCACGCAGCACTGACGTACGCCCTTAACCTTGACCTCACTGGGATTTAGACACTTGTGTCACGCAGGGACTGACGCAGGGACTGACCAGTTTCATGGCATGGTGGGCAGAGCCTCAACAACCCGAATGCTGCAAAACTCAGGCACCATCCCACATACAGCAGTGGCATCATCGTGACAGCCCATGGCTGTGCTCTGCTCCCATGTCACCACCTCTTGCCATTAGCTGTAAGGGACAGTGATGACACGGACAGTGTCGTTCTTTGACATGGGTGGTGTTCACAGCCACATCTCGCCTAGGGATGATGCAGCTCATGTTGGAACTACACCCCCTTCCCAGCTGCGTGCCCTGGACTCACTTATATTGGCAGCAACCAAAATAAAAAGGGAATTCTTCATCCCTGAAGAGTAAAAATGCTGTAAACGTGTTTATTGCTTAGCATGCTCACAGCCTAATTTGGGTTGGAAACAAACCGGGGTGGGGGGTGTCACCCAGTGCCAACCCTGCTTGAAGCAGGACCCCTGTCAGCCTTGGACCCCTTCGGCCAGGCTGCTTGGGGCGATGCCAGGGCTCAAATAAGCACTGAAGTACAGTAACTGTGGCCATTTGCTTTTGCATCCTGCAGAAAATGTGGATGAAGATACGAGCTGGGACCCCGATACTAATCTGTAAGTTCCATGTGTTTTGTTCAGTTATCTCTTACTGCGGATCATCAGAAACGAGAATAAGAAAACCCAATTTAACCGCTAAGCAGAAACACTCTCCCAAACTCAGCTTCTGCCATGGAAGAAAGACGTGGACACACCATTCAAAAGTAATTTTTTATTTCAACTCTATAAAGTATACAACAGGCACTCGGCAATTACAGCTGCAGGGAAAATACAGAGCAAAACAAAAGCGGTTAAAGTTTATGAAAAAAAGTTCTTAAGTCTACATCAAAAGAGTGCAACCGGCCAACGACCGGTGGATGACCGACATTTGTCTGACAAACAAAACCTCTTTTATGTAAGAAGAAAATGGGAGAAAATAAGAATATAAAATAAAGGGCCAATGTAAAAACAGCGTAAGCTGGGACTCGGGATGACAGGCAACCCCAAATGAGAACTTCCCCTTTTGCCGGTAAAGCCCTAAAACCGCCCAAGTCTCGGCGTCACGCCTGGTTTACGTGGCCAGGGAACTGCAGGGGACAAGGAGCTTCCAGCTCTCAGCCCAGCTCTGTGGGAGCGCCGAGGGCTCGCCTCTGCAGTGGGTTGCAAATGGAGGGGGTCGGGGGAACAGCACGGATCCTGTTTTGTTGAGTGGTGCAAACAAGCTACGCCTTTGCGTTAGGGTTTCAGGCCAAGCCCCACGGGTCGGGCTGCACACCGAGCCGCTCGCTGGGTTTTCTGGGTGGGAGATTTCTAACGGGGTTTGTATAAGACGGGAAGTTGGCGCTGGATGGCACGATGGGTTGAATCTGCACAGCTTAGCAAAACAGGAATACCTGTCTACGGACTGATAGGATGTCATATATTAATTTGACCTGCACGTAACATTTATACATTTCACAGAAATGACTCTGTATCTCATTAACAGATACACAGCTCTGGTACATTGAACAGAAATAAGAGAACGACTTCATCATTTCTGTAATTCATCAATATTATATAATAAAGGTTTAGAAATCGGTAGCAGAAAGAACTGTAAAACGCAGCAAGCTAAGAAAGGACGACATTTTGAGGTGTGTTTGTCTTTGTCATGCAGCATAACACCAAATCTGTAATTTTTTTTTTTTTTTTAATAAGATGCCATGGATTTAAGGCACTTGCAACAATGCCAGATAGCCAGTCGTGTACTAAAACTATGGGACAGATGAGTTAACAGTACGGTTGACATAAAGTTTAATAATACTGACAATTATGACATTAATTCAAGTCTACCTTGATCTAAAAACATTACATTACAAATAAGAAAATGAAGTAATAATGCCATGGAACTCTAAAGAAAAAGTTAAATGTGTACCACAAAATATCAACACGAAAATACCTATTTACAGAAATATTTGCTTGTGGTCCTGTTGTTACATAAGAGTTTGCTATGGATAATGCAGCACTGTGAGAAGCTACGGATCGTCTACGTCTTAACGACACCAATCTTAATACACTCATTTTAAATACGGGAGCTGACTTCCCCCTATGTAAATGTGCTGTCATCCCACAGACTACAAAAAAGAGACAAAGGAGAAAGGACATGAAGTGGAAACACAGAGGCAATCCATTGTTGTGAATGTATATATATATAATGCAACTCAAATATATTACTTATAAATGAAGGCATTTATCATATACATATACTAAATATGTTGTTTAAAGTATGCTTAGGAAGGGTGATTAAAGTCAGGTGAGGTGTTTGATATCAAAATAAGCTTATATTCGGTACAGTGCATGCTGCACGCTGCACGCTGCAGGTATGAATTACCATGCATGGCACAAGGGCAAAGGGGTAGGAAAAAGAAAAATAACTCATCAGCCCATGTTAAAACCTTCTTCCCTTAATGTTTTTGGGTTGCCCCCCCCAAATTGTTGTGATGCTCTTTCCTGCCGGCAACGCCCTGACTGACAGCTGCATCTCAGCTACTGAGTATTAGCATTTTGGGACAAACTTCTCTCTACGGTCTTGTAGAGAAATTTACCAAACACGACAAGTTTTCTCTTCCCACGCCGCCGCATCCATCGAGTGAAAAACCAGGGGGATGCGAGTAAAAACTTCAGCTTTTAGGCAGCAGCCTGTTTGCTAAGATGCCTAGTGATTATTTGAGCCCTAGTGTTCAGCATTGGCTTTCAGTGTCTTCCATCCTTCAGAGAAAGGCTGAAAAGCAAGCGTGTATTTGCCCTATATGAGTAATTCCCTGGAGATGTAGTTACTGTCTTTTCCATATGGTTTTCAAGGCAAATGAGTTTTAATGATTAATGAATAGCAGAAATAACCTGAAGTTACTGTGCCGATGGTGTCACCTTGCCCTTCGGAAAATTAGGGAGCAAGGTCAGCGACACAGACTCGTTTTGAAGGGGTCACGATGACCGAGCTCTTTAGTTTGCTGGCAAGCAGCGGACATTGTTAATGCTGTCAAAGAAGGGGAGAAAATATCTTTCTAATATGCTCTATTAAGTCACTTCCATTAGGAACACGGGAAAGAGTTGGGATCAGGGAAATGATTTGTTAAAACATAACGTTTTCCATGTACTATGTAGGCAAATGTCACATAAATGACTTTGAGCAGAAGTTCGTCTTTGGACTTCCAGCGTATCCAACAGCTCTTGGCAGCACTGAGATGAAATGCAGCAACATCGGCTAATTTTTTTGGGCAGTGCCTGTTACAGAGACTGGAAGCTGACAGACTTCTAGTCCCATGCGTACGCAACAAGCAGGCTCCCAGGGCAGGATTCCTCTGCTACGTCTACAAATCAGAAGAGACCGCACTGAAGCAAAGGAAAAGCAGTGGAAGCGAGGGCAAAGCGCGCACACGATAATTTTGTTTTCCCCAGCTCTTTTTTTCATGTGCGCTAACTCTGCTGTAGCCATCCCTGTGCCTTAAACACGGTCACTGGGGACCTAGTACGCTGGAGACACGGAGACCTCGCAAAAACACATCCAATACTGGTTTTCCATTTAATTCCACTGCCTTTCCTGAGCAACTCCTTAGTCTGGTGGGGCATTAGGATTACATTTTTACAGGCAACGTCACAACAGAGCCAGCAAACTGGTCCTGTACCACCTTGTATTTTAATTAGCTTTGTACTAAACACAGAGGAGATGCAGACATGGAGATGTAAAATCATCTAAGAGCATGACAGAGAATGATGCCTCTTGCTACATATTTCTGAAATGGTGGTTGACCAAATTTATATTCACAGATGAAGGATGTTCATAGCACCTATAAAGTACATTATGGGTCTTATGTTTTCCCTTTGGGTTCTAAAAAGGTAAAAATCAAGTTTAGTTTTATGCCTACTAGCTAATCGATAAGACCAGTGGGCTGCTGTCACTTTATTACAGGACCATTATTTAAGCACTATTTTATATGTAAAATGGATTAATTTTATGCTTTTTTTTTCATGCAGTTATGTATTTGTACCAAGGGAAAGGAAGAAAAAAAACCCAAACATTGTGTTACAGTATGTTCTCAGCTGTATGAGAGAAACAACCCATATCTGCCTTAACGGGATCTAGAGCAGTTGTGCTTTTGTTTTACCAGACTGAAAAAAAAATATTCTCAAAAAGAAAGAGGAAAGGTAACATTCAGTCTCGTCAAGAATACTGCTTGGAAAGAAAAAGGACAAATTTTACCACTGCTTTGACGTGAACTCTTTGACCAGTACCATTGTGGTCCTCCTTTGCTCCTACATTGGCCTACAGTAGAAGACCTACAGAGTTTGGAGGGTGGGAGTAGCCCAAATCCTGCACTGTATTTAGCTACAGCACTTAATAAATTACTATTGATCCTACTGATAAAGCCAGTACCTTGCAGCTAGAATTAAGTGTGTCTTACATTACATATCTCTCGACTTTTATAATTAAGAGCGTTGCAAGATTGTCGCAGTGATAGAAAACATATTTCTTTACTGGTGAAAGGCTTTGCGTCAGGACCACCATGTCAACTGCTATTTTAAGTTCAAACATAAAACATGAAGAGCACTATTGTCATCTAAGCAATAAGTCCTAATGCCACTGTAGTTACTGTAGCAGCATCAATCAAGGCATCATGGTGACCCCGAGCACTAATCCTCCCCAATTCTTTCGGTTTTGCTGGCAGCCATGTCCCAGGAAGCTGTCTTCAGCAAGGCAGAAGCAGGTAAGAGAAATACATTAAAAATCTATGTCCCATCCTGAGTTGTCATCAGGGGGTGGTTCATCACTGTCCTCTGGGAAGCTGTCAAAATTGCTTGTGTCTGTTGGAGATGCAACCTGCAGAAAGAAGAGGGTGACAAGAAGGGGATGGTCATCGAAGTGGCCCTCTGCAGACATCTCCTCTCCGTCTCACGACCGTGATGATTCAGAGGCATTCATTGCTAACTGTAGCAAGCAAGAGAAGTTCTGCATTCAACAACTTTTTACTGAATCCCAGGAGGACTTCCCACAGCCCCCCTGCTCTAATGATCCCGGCCCCCGAGGGTCTCTGGTTCAAAAGCAACTGTCCTACCCACGGTTACAAGGTTGGCAAAAAAAGACTTGGAAAAGCCCTGGGCCTTCCCAAAGCCCAGAATTTCCAATTTGTGGCTCCAGGATCCTGAATTTGAGCCTGTGAGCTGGGCCCTGCTGCCTTCAAGTTTCCTGACTACGATTCCTAAAGCAATACTTCCCAAGTTTTGCTCAGACTACAGAGTCTATCAGAGAAACCCGTCTTCCTAGGATGAAGGCCAAGTACGTTTCTTTTTTGGAAATAATGTAATTTAAAATCGACTGTAGCTAGATAACTTCTAATTTTTTTGCTTTACAATGATGGCTGAAACTTTCTTACAATGAGACCCTGATACATTAAATGCAGTTTTAAAAAAAGAAATAATACAAAAACAGACCAGCAACTCTCCAGACCAAAATAACCAGTGTCTTACTGGAGAAAAATCAGTACTTTAAGCCGTACCCCAAGTAGCCAGTGCAGGCTGGAGGGGACTTGCCATAGGAGCGCTGCACAGGAAATGCTATATTCTTTATCCATTACACTTGTGCAGCTGGTGGAGAAGCCATGGCCAGAACCCAGATGTATTTGACGCTGGATGCTGCTATAAGCCTTGGGAAAAGACTATTTGGTCAGTCAAAGCTCCAACCTCAGGTTTAAATTTAATTTGCTGCCCGGCTGCATCAGCATTTTCCTGCTGTTGAAAACATCTTAGGGGAAATAAAGATCCTTGAATACCCAAGTCTGAAAAAACCCAACCTCTAAAAGCTTAGTGGAGTACTACAGAGTGACGAGGTGCTTCAGGGTGTACTGAATACTGTTTCCTTTGTTGGTGCTGGCACTGTTGAGTTGGAGAGCCTTCACCCTTTGGGTCCTCACCCTTGGGGTGCTCCACACTCGCCCTCCTCCATGGTGCCATGGGCTGGACCACATCCCTCTGTTTCTCTCAGCCCACCCCATGTGAGCTCTCCCTCTGGGAGCAGAAACGTTGGGGATGTATGTACAAGATACCAGCTACCAAAGTATAAGAGATGCAGTTGGTGTGGCCATTCATGGAGGACGTGCACGACCTGTAGCTTCTTGTGAAAGCCTCTCAGCAGCGATGGGCAGTGTGTAAGCAGACTGAATGGGGTGAAAACAGCTATGGAGCTCCCCGGGGCTCCTCTGCACATGTCCACTCTGGCAGCACCTAGGAGGGCAGGCACATTTTTTTGAGCTCTGGTTAGGTAAGGCTTTAAGGGAAATAAGTGCTGCTCTGGGAAATGGATTGCCTTTTGTGTTCATCTGACAAAATAAAAATGCTGAGTATATCCAATACCTCAGGTGTAGAGAGTTTTCTTAGAAGAAATATGATTTGGGAAAGAAAGTTTGGCTGTGTTGTTACTCTGCCGATTGCCTTCATGTGATACTAACGCTGCTAACACTGTTAACACTATTCCCCACAGATCTGAGGTCCAGGTCACCTGCGTGGCCTGCAGTCCTTCACTGTCAGAGACCTGGGAGCAAACGTCCCTCCCAGTGCCCTCTCCCACCAGGAAGGGACACTCTAGATTTATCTCCTGTCCGTTCAAGAAGATGGAGTGCAAACGGCAGTGTCAGCTGCCTGGCTGCTTACCAACGTCAGGGCTCGAGATGAATTATGGTGCAGAGATCTGCACACCTTTCTCAAAGGCAAGAGCTGTGATGCGAGACAGCACATCTTTGGAAAAGTCAAGAAGTAGGAGAAGCTCTTCAGGACAGCTACCAACACAGATTTAAGTGCTGGAATCGAGGCTCAGCTGCTCCCTGAAGCAATGTCCTAGGAGCAGGCTGTAAACTGAGATCTAAAATCCTGTGGAATAAGAGCTAAGGAGCAGCTTTTGATTGCCTCCTCGGTATTACCACATAACTGCTGATGAGGGTTTAAGAGCTGGGGAAGGCTTTTTTTTCTTAGGAAAATAGCTAGTCTCTATGTTTAGCACTGCTGTCTCCTTTCCAGCTAACAAGCAGAGGTGCACTGATTGAAGGAAAACCTGATTTCTTCTCCCAGGGCTATATATTTTAGGTCACTTTTCAGATATGGCCCTTACTGGCAGCTGAGACTTTTGCCAAAGCAACTGAGCTGGTTGTGGAAAACAAGGCTGCGTGGGACACACAGCTTTGGGGTGAATGAGTTTTCACCAGTTAATGGAGGCAGGTTTTGGAGAGAATTTCAAGAGTTAGTTCTAAGAGCTCTAGGAAAGAATGAGCTGTGTTGAACTGGGATTAGGGCAATATATGGCTGTCAGCACTGAGTTGTCCTGGAAGAAGGATTCCTCTGAAGAGGGAAGGATGCTCCAATCTACTTCAGACATGGTAGTGTGCTGGCCAAAAGGGTGACAGCAGATCACAGACACGTTTCCTGGTAGGGCATCACCAGACCGTGAACATACAGCCTTGATGATGCCAAGAAATAACACCAATGAAGTGAACTGGGTGCTCACAGAGCCCTTTCCCCCTACCGCCTTGCACCTAACTGGAAAAGCAAAGAAAATGTGATTTTCTGTACAACAGGCTGGAAAGCTGCATTCCTCTAGGCAACGCCAGAGAAGCAGAGACCATTTCTGGTGGTGGAGCAATGTCCCAGTCTGGGGACATCAGGGAGCAATTCATGCCCACAGAAAGCAGGTACCGCTGAAGTCACCGTTGCTGGTTGTGCTGCCTGAGGGTTAGACGTGCAGGTCCACACGTATATCATGTAAAAACAGTATTGGAAATGTTCTTATAAAACCAAAAATCCACTAAAAACAATTAGAGAAACATACTGGGGCATTTTCAGGCTACACTGACATTCTGCACAGCTAAACCAGGAATTGCAACTGGATGTAAAGGAGCAAAATTGACTTTATTGTGTGACTGAAATGTGGTGAACAGTCCTGCTGACAAATTAATAGTCATTAAGAAGAAGCTCAACAAAAATATCTACAGTTCTGATTTATAAAAAATCTGTATGTTCTTTGGGCATCCTGCTTTAGGCAGATACGCAGAAAACAAAGTGCTGCTTTCTCCCACAGACTGCCAGTAACTTCTGCAGCCCATAGGGCAAAAGGGGTGTGGGTGTGTGTGCAAAACTCTCTTGCTCTTTCATAGCTGCTAAGAAAACTTTGGGCTGGCAGATTTAGCCCTGGAGCTGTGCCTGCCGCTGCTGCAGGAGGTGCAGGACCCCGGGTGGAGAGAGCAATGGGGTGCAATTAAACACGATTGCTAATGTCATTCTCTTGGTGATCCCGCGGGAGAGGCACAGAGAGAAAGGGATTAAGTTGAAACAAGGAGGGGAGGCTGCAGAACAGAAGGGGCCAAGGTAATTTCTATCAGCTAATCCTGTTTGGTTTCCCTTTGCGGCGGGCTTTGTGGGTAAAGAGCTCACAAAGACATCAAAGGAAGAGCTTTGCTCCAAAAGAAAATGAGTCGAGCTGTCCCTCTGCGTCTGCTCCCAGTTAAACATAAACTAGGCGGTAACAGGGCTTTTCATGTATGACACAGACACAGGGAAAAAAGGGTGAAAAGCACAAAAGAAAATACAGAAGGAAAGGTTAATGTAAAAGAAAAGGGAGATGGCATACAAATCCCACTTGCCTTGTGAAAAGAAATAAGAATAAAGGAGAAAGAAAGAGGACACATCTGAGAGAAGGGGTGAAAGTGGCAGCTCTCTAGTGAAACATGAAAAGTAGATGAAGAAACAAGTGGAGCAGGTGAGGAAGAGAAAAACGTACAGTAGTGAGTGATCCTGCCCTGATCCTGCATCTCATTGCAGTCATGCCCTCCCTAAACCACCTTCTCCTAGAAGAGACTGCCTGGAGACCAAGTACAGCTGGAAACGTCTCTAACATGACTTCTTCAAGCATCTTCAGAAGAAATAAAGCACATGCTGTTGCCGCTTATCTCCAGTGTATTAGTGCACGAAGTGCACAACATTCATGTAAAAGAAAGTTATTGATGGGAAGGAAAAAATAAGTCGGAAAACTTACACTTGGTATTATAGGAGGTGTCAGTGTCCCTTTTCGTAACCCTTCCCAGTTAAAGCCTTCAAACCATCTAGAAGGGAGGGGAATAATGAAACAGTTAGTCACAGGTAGACATACAGTAAAAATCTCTGTGTAGCACAAAATGAAATTTAAATTGCTTAAACAGTGGGTTTAATCTCCTGCAGTCATCCTCAAATTACCCAATTAGCCTTAATAATTTTTCCTGTCATCTTTATGTAAGTTTTTTGGGACTGAAAATGAAGCGTCTGTAGCAACCCAGTGGTGATACCACGGCAAGTACAAATTACCAATGCTCAGAAGAAAACCCTTCCTCGCTGCAGATGTCCTGGCAGCTGCTCATTCCTTCCCATAGGGACAATCCTTCCCATACTTAGATCCCAAATGTCCTTTCTTCATATGAGATTGGGAGCTAAGGGCGTGCACAGGGATGCCTTCCTTCTGGGTTGGGCACCTTGGGTTTGCTCAAGCTGCAGCACCTCAGGTGGGTGGATGAGCCCTGTCCATCCAACCCACTTCTGTTGCTTTGGGGACAGGAGAAGGACGCATGGGTGGGTGAGATAACCTGCTGCTGCAGTGGGTCTCTAACTTGTTCTTATCCCCTTCCAGCAGTATGAAAACTTATGAGACGTCACTTAACAACTCTCCCCCATCAGACCAAAAGGGATGATGAATTAATGTTAAAGGGAGACAGAAAGTGTGTTGGGCTGGGGGATAAGGAAAATCAGGGAAAACCTAGGAAAGTGATTCCTTAAACCAAAGACAATCCAAGCAGGCAGCAGCTAGGTCGGCTTGCTTCCAAATGCTCTTCTGCATTAGAGCACTTCAAAGGTAATGGCCGATGCGCAATGTGCTTTGCTCACAGGCAAGGCTGGCATCTATACCAAAGCACTGGGGAAAAACGTCTGATGGAAATTCAATTACAGTCTAAAGCACACTAGAAGGGAAAGGGCAAAGGAGTTTAAGAAGAGCATTTTTTGCTGAAAATTGAAGTGTTTGAAATGCATATTTCTGGGAGTTGGATCTGATGGATGACGGAGAAGACACTTACTTGTGCTTTTGGATATCTTTCACTCCGTTTTTCAAGTTCCCTAATCTTTCTGATGGATTGTCCCTAAAAATGAATAACAAATGTGTTACTTTCTTAATCCTTCTGAATGATTAATTTCTTTGCAAGTAAAATCAAGGTGATTACTTACCTGCATAGTTTTTTAATTAAATTAGCAGCATTTTTGGCAATCTTCTTTGGAAATTCAATCATGTCTATTCCCCTTAATATGATGTTATAGGTCTTCATAGGGTCTGGGCCTGAGAAAGGGGGACTTCAGAGGGGAGAGGAAAAAGGAAAAGATTAAAAACTTGTCTTTAAAATAGCATTGAAGATTGATTAAAAAAACCACAAACAACCAAAACCAACCAAACAGTACAAAACATACTACCCTACTGAAAGGAGAAAAGGTAGATGACAACTAGCAATGCGTTGCTTCCTCTGATGTCAAGCATTTTTTGGCCAGGGAGCTCTGATACTGTCAGTGGTGCTGGCTGGAGGGGAGTACCAAAGAGTAAAGCCAGGTCTTCTGCAGCAGCACATGCTAAACCTCTCATCTCCATGATGGCCCATGTCCCAACAGCTGGAGGAACAAGGGTCTGAGCAACGCTTGCTGGCTTATTTGATGTTGTGACATGCTTTCAGTGGGGGTTAATTAGGTTTTCATTGGTTTAACAGAATAGTGTCCTGGGTCTAACCCCAAAGGATAAGCAGGTAGAGGTGCCGGCTCCTTTTCCAGCTCCTGTATGCTGGGAATGAGCGATGAGGGACGAGGTGAGGAAGTGCAAGGCAGTACATGAGCAGTAATATGTACATCCAAAACTGAATAAAGGAAGGGATGGATATAGGGACTGAAGTCAGCACGGTGTCAGGTCTACCTCCTCCTTTTCAGTCATGTGTCAGCCTCCCTGCACCTGCCTGATTGAATTGCAAGCCCTTTCCCCACCACATTCAGCTCACTCTCAGTTATAGTTCAGGGCCAAAAATGAGTTTTTGGGTGTAATTTCACAGCACTTCCTAAAGAGCCTGCTCATGTCCTGCCCTTTAAGAGATCTGCATGGAAGCTGTGATTTAAACTGGAAAAAATAACAGGTTCAGCAGCACACTGCTGTGCCGCTACAGCACACGCTAGCTCTGAACCTCCCCCTTGCCTAATCAGGGTGACAACAGCAGAAGTATTCGGATCTATTTTCAGCAGCAGTGCTGGTCCCGATGCCCATACCTGCCAGTCAGGAGTTCATACATTAAGATTCCCAGTGACCAGTAGTCTGCCGAAATGTCGTGACCTTTGTTCAGGATGATCTCGGGGGCTACGTACTCCGGGGTTCCACAAAAAGTCCATGTTTTCTTTCCAAATCCTATTTTCTTTGCAAAGCCAAAATCGACCTGCGGAAAGGAGCAGAGTACCATCAGGGCAGAGGACGAGAGGCAACGTCAGCCATGTCCTCTGCTCCTATTGAAGAGAAGCAAAGCAGAAAGAAGGTTTCCTCATCGGAATATTCTGCTAACTAAAGAGCATCATGGGTTGTTCCAGAACCAGGCAACCTCAGTGACCTTTTTACTCATTTATCCTTTGTAATATAAAAGGAAGATTGTTGTGAGGGAAGAAGAACAAATGCCAGCACCGAGGGTTTCTTGGGAGATGTAACTTTGTAACAGTCACAGGTCAGGTTGATTTATTTTGCCTTTTTTTTTTTTTTTTGATTCCCAGCCTTAACCTGAGCAAGGAACTATTTAGGCTAAATACCAATCATTTTGGCATCTACTGAAAAGTTCAGACTTTTCTCCCAGTATAAACAGCGGTGCAGTACAAGTGTCCTCCCAATTTGCTTGAGCTGTTAGAATACGCTGGCAGGCTCACGAACCTCAGCATACCCCTACAGCAGTGTCGCTATGGCACCAGCAAGAACAGAAAACCAGATTATACCGGGAACCGAAGCCGTCCTTTGGGGCCCAGGCAGAGCTCAGGTTAACAGGCTTACCGTATTTTCAGCTCTACCCCTTCTGCCCTCCCCTGCCTCAGTGCTGTGCCGGCCCAGAGCTGTGGTCTGTAGCACACTCTGCTGTCCCTTGATGGCTGTGAGATGCTCCTGCACCTTCCTGTGCTGGTCAGGGACAAAATGTCCTACATGGTCACCGTCTCACAAGAGATCTAGGACATGTTCAGGGAGATCAAAATGTCTAAGGACCTGGGGGTTGGTGACAGGACCAGCAGAGACCCCAGTCCAGATCATCCTGGGTTAGCAAGGACAGTCCTGCACCTAATCCTCCTTGATCATCTGACACACTGCTGGACCACCTGGCCTTGGCAAAATGCTGTAGAGGATAAACTCTGATGTCATTCATTAGGCTTGGTGTCACGGTGAGACACAGTGGCTGCCACCAGGCTGTAAAGGTCCATGATGGAGATGGTCTGACTTGCTGCTCCCACCTGCTGATACCACTCCTGAGTTTCCCTTCCCAAAGGCGAGGAAGAATCCCCAAGCTGAGAGGCAGAAACCTTGGCCCCCTGTGACTCTCAGGGAGGGCCTAAGTCCTTCTTGGATGCAGCTCTTTTCAGGAGTGCATTGCTGTGTCCTTCACTGATGGCTGCCCAAGTGCCCACATTCCCCAGCACCTCTCACCAAGGGAAGTCTCTCCTTTCTTCTCCCCCTCTCCATGGTCTCACCTGGCATTTGGGGTGTACCTTACATGCAGGGGACCTGTACAGTGATTTCTGAGGTAAAAAAGTAATATGAGTGAACAAAGCAATACAGTTAAACCATTCAGAAACTCCCTAATGTGGGGAGTGGAGGTCTTGCCCACGCTGCTGTCCTGGTTTGAGGAGGTGGATGTTGCAGGGGGACAGCACTGAGAAGGACCATGACCTTCTGGGAAGAGCAGTCTCAGGTAGAGCCTTATGCAGTCATGCCAGAGGCGTTTTCACAGATCAGTGAGGTGTGTTACTGGTGCTAAAACAGAAGTGGCCCTCCTAAAGCAAGAAGCTCTACTGGCCGCAGTTCAGCAACACAAAATAATTTCTTGCCGTCACAGTGTCAAGATAAATATTTCCATTAAGAATGCCTTTTGTTATTACTCACACAAAGGGCCTGACACAGAAACAGTAGCTTGCAAAATTTGCTTCAGCAGTCACCTATAAAGCCCACAGATGCAAATCCTCCCGCTCTCCCACCAATATTTTAAGACACCTACTTTCAAGTTATTTTTCAGTCTTTCAGTAGCTCAGAACAGCTGGATGGATTTCTCTTGATGCTCTTCTCTAAACATTTCCACTTCAGGACCACAGATCTCACTTTCAAGCCAGAATTAGTGTTCCCCAGCTCAGCTGTACCCTGTCTGCTGGAGGTTGGGAAAACATCCCGGTGGTAGGTGATGGTGCCCTTGTCCTGGTGTCATCTCAGCATCTACTGATGGCCACCATGAGAGACAGGACCCTGGGCTGGTTGGACTTTGCTTCTGGCCCTCTATGGCTAATCCTGTGTTCTCCTCTACCCCTAACACTAGTTGTCTGGTAGTGGTGGTGACTTTTTTTGGCCAAACCAGACATTGCAGGCACTCACCAGTTTGGCATAACCTCGATGATCCAGAATGAGGTTTTCTGGCTTGAGGTCCCTATAGATGATCCCCTTGGAATGCAAATAGGCAAAAGCTTCGACCACACATGCCGTGTAAAACCTGGTTGTCGAATCCTCAAACGAGCCTCTAAGTAAAATGAGAGAGGGAAAGGGGATAAAGTGATTAGATCTCTTCCCTTACTGGATTTCACCCTACTGTTAAAATACCTATACAGTTCAGCAGAATCGCTCTAATACCTGCAAAGTGCCTGTTGCTGACCTCATCTTTATATATAAATTTAATTGCATTTCCATTTTTGAGATTAGCATCTCTGCCTTCAACACACTTTCATATCAAACATTCATAGTGAAAATATTTTAGGTTTTAGTTTATAATTTCATCTCATAGAAATAAAATTTACAACTCATTATCTTGTAAGCAGAAGGTGATTTTTTTATTATAACCTGTGACTTCTGGGTGACAAAGCTATTTTGAGCTGTGGAGATCACTAACTGTACTAATGGACATAATTGAGACAAAAGACAGACAACTTAGTTGCTGGGACTTGAAGTGTTAATTGCAAATTCAGCATAAAGTGCACTTTTTCATCCTTGTTTCAGCACCAGTTTGCAACCAGTTTTCTGAAGCAAACCATACCTCCCTGCCTGCTGGGAACGTGAAGCAGGAGCTGGCTGAGCTCAGAAGTGTGTCTAAGCTAGGTGGCAGCAGAACCACAATTTAAAGCCAAGAGAATTAAAGATAAAATCATCGGCCTCTGAGAAAGAACGATAAAAAATACAACCCGGCACCTGTTAACTTCACTACAGGTCTTATTTTAATGGTTCAGAGAAGGCATACTGCTAGGAAAAGGAAGAATTACAAAAAATTCATTCTAGGTAATTAAAAAACAATTTATTCTTTGCTTTCCAATCAATCTTTCTGATGCATTTCTTTCGCTTTCCAAATTCAATTGAATTATGTTCCAATTACGGGCCTATTACACAGTTACATGCGATTCACTGCATCTTCTCCTGCCCTGTGGGCTTATGGTGTGCACATTCCCCATACACCCGCACAACCCACCTGCCGCCTACCCACCACAACCAAAACCAAACGCTGCAAGGTCAGACCCTCCCAAGGCAGGAAATAGCGGGACGGCATTTGCTTGTGCATTACTGTGTGGTATGTAATTACATGCCTTCCTAACTACTTTTTTCCATGGCATTTCTGCATCCCAATGGTGTAGTGCTCCTTGGAGGGTGTGGATTTGATGCACGATCCTGTTTCTTACTTTGATGAGTGGTCCTCGTGTAATATGTGATATCTGGACTAAAAGCCCATGCAGGACTATTGATTTCCTCCTGCTCATCGCTACCATACCCGACTGCGTCATAAATATTAAGAAATATTAACAGATGTTATTTATCACAGTGCCTCTGTGATAGAGGTGGATGTCACTATTCACACTCATAGAGGGTGGGCAGCACGGCAAACACCGAGCTGAAAAAGGCAGGTGCTCTCTGGGATGGGAGATTGTGATTCTTCAGTTGACTTTGAAGACGACTGCATTTTTTACCTTGAAAAATGCACTTTCCCATGGATTTCATTCACAACTATGAACTCTCACTAACGCCACTGCTGCCTTAGGGCCTTGGTTTATAAGTCCAGAGTCTAAAACTGCCATGCAGCAATGCCTAAATGTGCTGCTCTGGAAGGACCCTATCTCAGGAGTGTCTCTTGCAGGAATGCAGCAGGACTGGCCTTGACATTGCACCTCCTGCAATGCCTGGCCGCACCCTGCAGGGTCATTCTCTGCCATCATACGCGGTGCCCGAAGTCTCTGTTGCCCTTAAGACACCCCCACGGTTCCCTATCAGGTGCCTGAGCCTTCAGCCAGGCTCCCAAACGTGAGAGACAATAGTGTGGGTACCAAGGACACAACCATAATTTCTGTGTTTGTAAAAGGTTGTTGTTCTAGGTAATTAAAAATTAAATTAATTAATTACTTTGATTAAAATTAAAATATGCTGCTGGCTATTTAGGGGTACCCTGGAGTGATGAAGACACAGGTAAAGGGCAAAGACTTGTCATACATGCAATTTATCACATGACTACCATCGCTACCATCCCTACCTTCTCTATTTTTTCAGAGAGGTCATGACAAAGTAGCTTTGGATAAGCCTCCACTTACATAAAGCCTTGTACATGTTGGATACAACCCAAATCAGTCCTTACTCTTGGTTATAACTGGACTCATTTTGTCTGTAGTCAACTGCATAGGAAGAAAAATAGCTGCTCACCTTTCTGGGATCTTAAATCAAACATAGCATGGTAAGATCCAGATTTTGCCCATGAAAGCTAAAGGCCTTGGGTCATCCGGAGGCATAATAGAAAATATTCCACTATGTAGGACAATAGTTTCTTACAACTCACCTGTCTCTGAGGATTGTCCAGAGCTCTCCACCTAGACAGGCTTCCATCAGCATGTACAGGTACTTGCTGTCCTTGAATGTCCTGTAGAGCCTGTCATTGGCAAATGAGAAAAGAATAAATAAATCCACAATACAAGTGAAGGCACCAATCGCTCCCACTTCTCACAGACCGTGGGCTTCACCCCAGAAAGCACCGCAAGACTAAGGGGAATCTTTCAGAGTTAGTGCTACATTTAAGGAGATCATTTCAATGTCTTTTCTTGGGTGGGAAATATTTCAGCAAAAAAAAAAAAAAGATGGGCATCTGAGTGGTGAAGTGTATCGTGGACCTCAGGAGAAGGGGTCACCACACCTCTGGGTGCTACATATAAAATCTGCCACTTCTAATGGCACAATCTTGGCTTTCCAGATGTGCTTGAAAGAGAGAGGTTTTCCTACCATTTTTTATAGCATCCATATAATCTTATTCTTCATGCTACACTGTTCAGCTGCAGATCAGCAGTCTTCCTTCCGTTTCATAATTTCAAAGGAGCGCCGCCTAATTTGGGGTTCATTTCAGAACTTAAATCCACTGATTTGGTAGAGCTTAAAGAGAACCCACTGACATGCAGGTATCTAGAAGTACTCTTCATCTTCCTCCCAGGGACTGAACGTGGAGGAAAAATTCCCAAAGGGATAGATGGGCCAGGCTTTATGAACCTGTCCTCCTTCTCAAGTACAATCTGAATTGTGCAGTAAAATCCGTGCTCTGTGTTCAATATGATATATTACACAAATGTAACTATGAAACTATGGAATTAAATACAGGAACTTCAGTATTAGGTCTTTTATTTAGTTTTAATGTTGAACTACTTTTGTACTTCTTGTTACATGTGCAGCGATATTGGTTCAGGTTGCCTGCAGGAGCAAGCCCACTCTATGTGGATACTAGAAAGGTTTCTTTGCAGCTGCACTGCTTAGGAAATAAATTTAAAAATTGGAGCGCCACAGCACAAGGTGATGCTGAGGGATATTCTGTTATGGTGTAATTGCTCCATTCATGGGAATATCAAAAAATTAAAAATTAAAGGGCTGATGCAACATGATATAAATTAAAACAGGTGGTTTTGCAGATTCTAGCTCTTCCCAGCTAGTGATAAATCCAGTTATTAATATCTTTTATGGAGCTGTGTGATGGACCAGTGGGAAAACAGCAGGATTCAGTTCCTTTTGAAGGCATTCAGTTAAATATTAACTTAAGGTACATGGCAAAACACCCTGGCAGTTACAGCTTGGTTCCAATATGCTTTCACATCATGATGCTAGACACCATTTGTCTCCGGTCTGTGTTTGCGTAGCATCCAGCACACAGCTTAGTAGGAGTTACCTGCTATATTTTTGGCATGTTTAACAGAAAAACATCGCAGCATGCGCAGCTGTGATGTAGGCCGGAGTTTGGGTACTGAATATGCTCAGTGCTGATCTACCTGGGCAATAATCTGTGGCTAAAAGGTGCTATTTGCAGCCAAAACAAAATTTGAAGGAAAAAAATAAACTAGTGTTTCAGATCTTCCCTTACTCTAGTATTACCTATGTTGACATTTAAAACCTTAGTTATAACACGCTTTTCAGAAAAAGTTGGAACAAACATACTGACCACTTCATATAGTTAAAATTTATGGGTTTAACAAAATTTATATTTTGTCCTTCTTGGACAAAATATAATTTACCTTAAGAAACATTTCATCTACATTAAGGTTTACAGAAATTTACATATTCAAGAATCCAAACTATGAGTACCTAAATATTTTTAATTGCTCAGTAATTTAAATGCTGCTGAAACAAGACATTACTTTCTCTAGTTAAGGTAGCCGTGCTGAAAAAATGCTTTCTATAAAATTTTACGGACCTCAAATTTGGCCTAAACATGCAGAAAAAACTAAAATATTGTTTAGCAACTGTAATGGAAGCATAAAGTTTACACATGACAAAACCGTAGTATTTCAGTAGATCAAGCAGTAGTAAGTTTGAAATGTCACAATATTTGCACTCATTTTTATTCATTTTCTTATTCATCTAAATATTTGCATATCCAGTGCAGGCATCCACGGCTCAGCACTTGTTTGGCCCTCTACCAAACCTACAGAGCATTTTGTTCTATAAAATTCTTAGTTTACCTGTAAATTTTATTTAGTGATACCTGGCCTCTTCTGCTTCTTTTGCCAGGATTAATTCATTTTAATAATCAAACTGAATTGTTCTTCACAGATTTTTAATGTACAGTTCCACGATGAACTGAAAATAGTTGGGTTCTTTGGGGGTTTTGTTTTTCCTGTTCTGATATCCCAGAGGTTGTGTCCTTGCTCCAAGATAATTTTACACCTACCCTTCACCTGGCATCAAAACCCACAATTAATCTATTGAAGTGATAAGATTTCTGCCTGTAGCACCCAGAAAAATATTATCCCAGCTTGCCCAAGAAAGTGTATAAGCAAGTTATGAATAATTTTAGGACAGAAACTGTATCAACTTCAAATCCCTGTGGACATGCAAAAGAAGTAAGGTGGAAAAGCAGACAGAGAATTTGATAAACCAGATAGGATTTTCTAGCTGCGGCACATGCAATAACAGCAAAAGGTTGGACTTTATCGCTTAGAAGGTCCCTTCCCAGTGCAGGATTTCCATGGGGTATTAAAAATAGTTAAGGGAGGCTTGTTGCTCTAAAGGATAGGATTAATTTCATGATATGGTAGAAAAGGACCTATGGCTAACATATCCTTTTTTCACCTGCCTACTGAAGGAATAAAAAATGGGAAAGACTAAGTATTTATTTTATTAGCTATGAATATCAGTGGCTCCATTAAAAACGTTTGCAGGCTTGGTCTTTTTATTTAGAAGCAGGTATTTCTAGATACGGTATCAAAACGTCCCACTGGTTGGCTGGCACCGCACTTCACCTCCCTGTACATCCCCATCCCAAGACAGCTCAGGCTTCGGAAAATAAACCTATAGTTTGGAATAGCGCACAAGGTATATTTGGCTCTAGCCTAGGTAACGGGGGCATGTTTGTGAATCGACTGTTACAGAGTGGAGGAAACCGCAGCCAGGTAGGGCGTCAGGCTGCAGTTGTCACCCATGAATCAGAGGCGAAGCCACAGGCTCCGGGGGAATCCCAGGGATCAGCCCGGGAAGGGAACACCCCCTTAGCCACGGATGGGTGGCTGTCCCAGCCACGTGCTTGCCTTTGCGTTTTTATCACAGGGGTTCGGTTTCGCCCCTGGGTTAGTACCTCCCTCTGGAGCAATTTTTGGGAGCGGGGTTGATCTCCTCTGGCAAAAGGCAAGTGCTTCAGGCATTTCTTTGAGGGTAGGACGCAGCACCCTTGGCTTAGATGAGAGGCTGCCCTTTTAGATACCTCCAGCTCTGTGAAATGCATTGCCCTGCCAGAGGTCCTCACCACCCCCTACTCTTAATGTGACCTAAAACATATAAAGAAGCATCTTTGCTTCTTGCTGACAGATACTCACAACCCTTGAAGAGTTAGAGAACTTTTCTCTTAGGGTTAAAACAAACAAAAATGCCTGGCACCTGATTTTATTCACTGAAGAACTGCATCTGCTTAGGTTTTGGGGAGCGATACGGTTTAGGCATTTGCCCATGATGAGTCAAGGGACACTGAGCTGTATCTAACACACCCTGAAGAGAAGTGCTGGATACAACTACTTATTCACATGGCAGCACATGATCTCAAAAGATTAAACCCTGCCTTCCAGCTTTACTTTGTGGGAAGGAATATTTAGAAAATCAGAAAAAAGGGGAAAATTAACCCTGAGCAGGAGCAACACCGAGTCACGCTGTGAATGTCCACATAGCACGTTACCCACAGGCATCGGCAAGCTCTGTCCCCGCTGCAGGCTAGGGGTGTGCTTGCTGCAGGAGCCACAAAGCCATGCAGGCATGGCATAGGGCCAACGCAAACCAGTTAAGACATGCGTTAAGTTTAGGCTTGTGTGGATGTCCCCCATGAGCAGGAGTAATCTCATGTTTGCCTGGAGAAGACCTTATTCCACAGCTGTATCTGCAGTCCCTTGCAGGGAAGCTATGGCTGAAGGGTTTGCTAGTGATGGATGGGTTATTCCTATGCTGTTTTATGAAATGCCCAGATCAGCTGTGCTTCGCTCCCCCACAGCAGCGCGTAAGGCAGCGGGACGGTACCTCACGATGAAGTCCGAGTGCGCACTCTGCATGATCTGCTTCTCCGAGCGGATGTGCTCCTGCTGCCTCGTGTCCACTATGTGACGTTTCTTCAGTATTTTCATGGCAAATGTTTTCGATTCTTCGCTTTTCAACTGGACCTTGGGTAAAGCAGGCAAATGCAACGGTTAGAAGCAGGGCGCATCTCCCTGCCAAGCTGTGACAGTCCAGCTGCGTGGGGACCCACTAATCCCACCACCCTACCTTCAAATAATTCCTCTCACTTATTCAGTCATCAGCTTCACTTCAGTGTGAACCAGGTTTCTAAATATCTGGCCTATTGCTAAATTGAAAAGCCATTCCTAAAACTCCATGTGTTTCAGGGAAAACCCAACCATCAGCGTTACTCTCAGGTCAGAAGATGTTGCTAGCTAACGTACAAGTTGAACAAAGCCTTTTTCTACAGCTAGTTACAAATGCACTGGCTCTGGCAGGCAAAATGCAGTCCTTGGATATTTGTAGAGGATGAGAAGAGCTGGCTTTTCAACGGCACTCTTTGGTCACGTTTTTACTTTTAACCTTAAGCCTCAGCAACCTATTTTTAGCCCGATTTCCTGAGACGAGGTCGAAGGGAGTTGTTTGCTTGCTTGCCGGTGTAACCCTGGTAACTTCTGAACCCTGAGCCATCCCCAGCCCGCTCTGAGGGACCAGTACCCTTCCCCCAGACAGCTGGAACACGGCCATCCTTTCCGTCTTGGCCATCCCCTCTTAGTCACCACCAAATGAGAAAGAAACCTTGTTATTGACCTACCAGGCTGCTTAGTTTACTAAATTCCCTCAGCAGCTGCTCACAGTAATATTGCCAGTTAAATGCTTTTCCCCCTTTACAGTAAGAGGTGCCATTTAGCGACTTCTATTTTGGTTTTCTTGTAGGAATTTGGCTTCAGCCAGTAGACAAGCGGCTTGTCTGTTGTCTAGCCCCATCAGAAATACAGCTTGCCTTTTAGGTTAGGAGACAACATTCATGCAATTGCTATTTATTTAATGTAATATCTATTTTTATATTTTCTTGGTAACAGAAATGCGGGCTGATATGAGACATGGCACCTTCCACACTTTTCTCAGGCTGCACACCATAACCTCGAACAGCTTCCTCTGTGCTTGCTTTGTTCACGTAATGGTTCACGTTGCAGAGAAAATGCAAGGGGGGGGATGGTATCCTCAGCACCCTGCCTCTGTCAGAAATCAAGGTGGTACTCATGTCCACAAAGAGACATATAGCTTAAGGAAATCAAACCCAAAAGGCTGATTCTCAGCTGGCAAACAGATTTCCAACACCACCACAAGTGATTCAGAATAAACCCTAATAAATGAGAGCCAAAGTTTTCATCATAAGTTCTTCAATACGTATGTGTGTATGTGTGCCTGTATTTCTCTATCTGTTTTAAAACCGCTTGGGGTTTCGGTCCCCAGATTGTGGATTCTTATTTTCCCCACAGCCACAAGCACTTCCAAGCCCACATGAAGCTTTTCTTTTACCAAAGGTGCTGTTTTGAATTTCACACTGAGACTTGTAATTATTAGCTTTGCACAAAGCCTGTGTTTGCCATTTAAGCTTTGGGAAGACAGGGTACAGAGACCTAAACAATCCACATAAAATGAAGAACAACAGTTTTCCTCACCTATGCAGTAGGGCTGCCCAGTTATTTATTGTACCGGTGCTACACGGGGCTACCCTCGTGATGTGGTACAACCACGGCTCAGAGCAGAAAGAAGTTCTGCATTTATGGCAGACTGAAAGCAATAAAAACATTTTTGCTTTGGGGTTAGGGTTTGGGGTTTTTTTGTTTCATTATGAGTAAATGGCATATGGACTTTAGTTCAACTGTTTGATGTAAATTATTTGACATTATTCAATCTAAATTGAACCAGGCTGTTTCAGGGGAGGAGGGAGAGAAGTGAGGTGACACGCAGGGAATGAATACATGATGAAAATTCAGGTAAAATCTGGGCTGAGCAGAATTTGCTAAAATTTGCAAAAAAAAAAATCAATTAAGGTTTACTATGACTAAGCATATACTCTGGAGAATTTAGCACTCCTGCTTCTGATGGCAATCCAGATTGCATGGTTTCCCATCCGACCTGTCCATCTTGTGACAGACAAGTGCAATCAGCTGCCACACAAATTACTTCAAACAAAAGTCTGTGCAAATCCCTATTAGATATTACAGACCAGATTTGTTTTCTTTCAGCCTGTATTTTTTAAGGTTAGGCTGTTCACAGACAAATAATAATGAACAATGCATGCAAGAAAGTAGCTCCAGTAGCAAATTTGAACACTTCTTGGTCAATTTGGACACAAAATGTTAAAAAAAACCCCCAAAACAAAAAACTAAAACCAAAAACAACAAAAAAAACCCCTGGTATTTAGAACTCTAAACTTCCTTGAAACATACATTCGTATTTTCCTACTTAATCTGTACTAGACATCAGTGTCAAAAATAAACACAACAACCTAGTGGAGGCTCAGATGAATAAATGCCAATATTTAAATATAAGAAAGCATAGTATGAATAAATCCCAGTGTGTCCCCTTCTGGTATTATGATTTTAATACCATGGATTCTGACGACCTAATTTTTGTGTCTTTCATTAAAAAGGCTATTTCTTTAATTAATTACTGTTTTTTCAGGAATGTCTGGGTGCATGATGGAAAGTCTGGGGAAGTAACCTGCTTTCCTATACATACCTGCACAGCTTCAGAATAAGTACAGGAAAGGAAATTACCATGAGGAAGCAGAAGGCAGTGGTTTTATTTGGTGTTTGATAATGTTAACACTGGCACAAATATTTAAATATAGAACAATCAGGCGGCTACATTTAGCTAATGCAAGACTTTGACCTAATGCCACAGGAGAATTTAGATCCATTTTCCATTCCCACTCCTGTCATGCTTCATAATGCAGAGGATTTGTGAGAGTTTGAGAGCGCGGGGGGATTGATTTGCATTAAACGTGCGGATGCACCAGAACAAGCTGCCAAGGTACAAAATCTAAGGCTTACATTTTGGATCACCTGTTTGTCCACCTGGAAGATGAATCCTGCAAACTTCACCTTCTTCAACATGACCGAGCCCTCCCTTGCTTTGCTGTTTCTGCCAAACGTGGTAACCGTGAGGACTACTTTCATGATGCAAAGCTGGGGAGCTCCAGGTCATTTCTATTATTCTTACAAACAGTAATTCATAATATTAAGCTCATGATATTTGATGGAAAAAACCCCTTGTGTCTAATCACCATCTCATTTCAAAAGTAGAAAAAAAATATGCAGGGTCATCTGGACTTTTTATTTAAAAAAATCAAAACAAAACAAGGAAGAGTTAACGTTGAGAAGATGAGAATGGCCTGCTAAGAACACCCTGTTCTCCAGTTATAATGCGAAAAATAGCTCAGGGAGCCACAGAAGCCACAAGGACTTTGACTCTCAGCTCAGAAGGAGGGGGTACGTTGGGCAGGAAGCTCAGCCTCCCAAAGAAACCCACCACAAAAGTCTCCAAGATGCTTCAGAAAGGGGAAACGTGTGATGTTTTCCAAGGCAAGCAGTTTGCAAAGGCGCCGTCCTTGCTACACAGCTGACGAGATCAGCTTCCATCCACTTGGAAGCAATACCTTATATTTCAAAGGCCCTGGGTCTATTGATTCAGCAGAGACCTGCCAGAGCCTTGCATTTCAATCGCTCTTCTCTGAGAGTGGCTGAGCCACTAAATGGATGGACACAAGGCAACCACCAACCTCCATACCTCTCAACCCTTTTTTTTTTTTTGCAAGTTAAAAGAATTTCTGGTCACTTCCCTCCTCCTTTTTTCACTCCTCTCCTCACATTGACCTTACCCAGTCATTGCCCTTTCACCAGCACAGAAATCTCCAAAATCTCTCGGAGATTCAGTGCACTAATGGTAGGAGCAAATATCAAGGCCGCTGGAGATGTTCACATTCAATGATAATATTAAAGTCGTGTATCTGCTGAAAGGCCCAGTGGCAGGAAAATATTAGAAATACAATTTATAGCACTGAGTATACTCCTTCCCTTTCTCTCCACCTTCATACAGACGTTTCAGCTTTCCGTTTTCCATCTCATCACTTACGTCTGGCACATGGTCTGTGGCTGCAATCCTGCCTCAACTTGCATGGACTTAATCCCAAAAAGGAAAGCAGGCTGAATAGCTGACCTCCACCGAGAACAGACCCATGCCACCCTTTCTCCTGCAGAAATTCCCAAAATAGTGAATCCTTGTAAAGCTGTAGTTACTACTGATGCTCTCCTGGTTGGACTCCTTCCCGGTGACTCTGCCTGAGCTCTTGCCCTCTCTGTTACACGTGAGCCTCCGGGGGAGAATACCAGCTCTTTCAGTTGTGGAACAGGAATACATTTTCTCTCCAAAAGACAAGAAAATGCAATAGGGAGCATAGTTAAATAAAGCCCAAACGCCTCCTTAAAGAGGTGATGTACAAAACTAGAGAGGGAAGGGGTAAAATTAATTAGATGAGGTGGTTCTGCAGGATTCTGATCCAGGAAACAAACTGCATCCCAGTGACAAAAATAACAGCAGAAATGTTGTTTATTACTAAACGAGCCAACTGTAAAAGCAAAATAGAGTAAGAAATAGCTGCTTTCATTTTGCATATATACGTATTTTGCACGTACATTTTTGCATACGTATAAGCAAAAATATAAATATATAACTCTATAAAAATACACGGCATATAGATATATATGCACATATAATATAAATATAACATAAAAATGCACCTAAATCTATATTTTGCAAAATATTCTGGTCCAAGCACTGCCACGATGGGATATCACGCTTAGATGTGGAGCCGTGGCTGCATCTTCAACTAGCCCCTTCCCATCACGTGATCTCACAGCGATTGCCAACCTCATGAAGAGGCAGCTATTCCTGTCCTCCACATGTGACACCCTTCCAGACCTCTCCAGCAAGGAAGCCCCGCAACACTGGAGTGGACAGGAGTTAAAGCAAGCAGCTTTCTTCTGTGCCAGCCCCAAAGCTGCCCTCTCCCCAGATGCCTCGCAGTTGCGTGTCACTTGGGGATTGCCATCCACCTGGTGTCATGGCCTCATCATCCCCTCTTTGGCTGTGCTTCAGCGTGATGCCCCATTCCCATGTCACTAGGTGGTTTTTTGGCAGTCTGAGTCATTGCAACAAAGCTACCCCTGAGCAAACCCACACCAATGGGTCACTATCCGAAAATACGTTCAACCAGAAGTTCTCTCAAAGAGGACTCGACAACACAGCAGGGAAAAGGGCTTAATTTTGCTGCTAACAAATTGAATTCACAGGATGACCTTTAACTTCTCAGCATTGAGAAAATACTGCTGCTTCATTAGGAAAAGTTCAACACGAAGGGTCTGAAGATGTCTTGGCAGAGAGCTGAATAGAAGAGGAATGCTACAAGATTGGGACAAGATGCAAACACGGGAGAAGAGAGGAAGAGAAAAGAAGAGGAGAAGGAGAGATGGAGAGAAGAAGGAGAAAGAGGAGGACAAGAGAAAGAGATCCAACCTCTCCTGCTTTTCCAAGTCCTTGTTTCATTAGACCTCAACTGGCTTCTCCTGGGCTCCTTGTGCTTATATGAAAATGTCTGAACTGCTCCAAATGCATTGCTTTGCTTTATGGTGTATAAACTTCTGCAACTTCCAAAACACACTGTGCACTTGAGGCCGGATTTTTTTTTTAAACACAGCTATAAGTCATATACAAATAAATGTGGTTTTACACCTTAGTGCTTTCTCAGACTTCCCGGGAAATTTGATATGGATGAGACAAAATCCAGGCCTCAATGCAAAAAAAAAAAAAAAAAAAAGAGTAAACGGGTGTATCTGTATTTTTTTATCCTTCCTTTTTCTCTGTCTCTATTTACTATAAATCATATATGTGTATTACATATAGTCTGCAATGTGAACAATTTCCGTGCAACTCCACTGAGAGCTGAACTGATACGATGCACGCTGACCTTGAGAATCTGTAAACGTTAATAAATATTTACCAGGATGTAGAACAATCCCCAAAAGAAGGATTTATTTTCAGTGAAGACTAGTGAGATGGCTGAACCTTTCCATATCTAGCCTGAGGATATGCTACTTTTAACTGCACTTAGCTCATTAACGCCTGGTCATCTCTTCCTGCGTGATCTTCTAGGAGAAGACAGCAAAGAACCTCTCCCGATTTTCTGAATTTCCATGACTGCAGATGTTGTGCCTGTGAGTTACAGCTCATGCACAGCCATGGGTTTTCCAAGAAGCTCTACAATTATGGTTTTTTCCTCAGGGAGGTGCTACAGATAATATTTGCCATGATGGTACCCTGTGCAGACCCTTGAAGCCATGAAAAAGCAACAGACCCAAGGGCATGAAAGCAGAGCTGAACACATATTTGTATTTATAGTTTATCCTTCCTGCATTTTGGCAGCTAGACAGAGGTTACAACTGCAATGGTGTTTGCCACTAAAAGAACCCCAGATTTCTTCTCGCTGATATAATGGAAGTATTTGAACATTAACTTTCAGTGTCTGGACACCGTGCTCACAAAACCCTTGCTCATGAGCCTTTTCTGTGATCTTCAGGGGAGCTGGCTGGCCTCCCAGCTAAATGGGAACACACACAGGGAGCTGAGCTTGTGCAAGTAAAAAATATTTCATTTACTCTGGAGATGTGGCATTTTCCTAAACACGCAGTAATGGTGAGCTTTTAGGAGCTGGACAGAAGCTTTTCTTGAACTCTTCTGTCCATGACTCCCAGACAAGTTTCTTGTTGCTCATGTCTCCTGTTGAACTCCCCGTGTGGGCATGGCGATACCTCTATAACGACAAAGATGCTTTTCCAAAGGCTTTTGCTAGCTGTGTATTTGGCTATGTGTGTATTATTCGGATATAATGGAGCTACAAATCAGTGCTATCATGAAACGTGAATATCTTTGTATCATGGTAAATAATAACTGACTGAACTGCAGCGCTCAGGAACTGAAGTGCAAATGCTTTTGCTTGCTGGATATGTCTAAGGTCCTTTATTTTCCACCATTTCCCAGCTAGATGCATTCAAACTGACAAAAATAGCAGCAGCTGTTGCCGAGCGCAGCACTTGCAAGCTGAGCTCTCCTAATCCCAACAGCTGAACTGCTGCATGAACAAAGCTGTGCCTTCTCCCCCCCAGCAAAAGAGTACAGCACGCTTTTAGTACTAAATATATTTATGTTCTTCCAGAATGAAAGAGATTTCCCCACCATAATACTCTTTGCCTTGCAACTTGCTTTCTTCCTAGCATTTCTTGTAATTAGGTAAGCAAGGGAATATCTTGCTTGTATTTATGCCTCAAAGCCTACTGTGGTGCTCAGTATTGCAGATCTCTCCTTTAGGCTTTTGAAGGTACTTTGCATATGTCCTTAAGGCCAGATTCAGCCACTCTCCTAACCTAAGACTGAGACAGAAATTGTGGTTTGTATATCCAAATTACAGGCATGCCACCTGGTGCTTCTCACTATCCTTTCCACCTCATGCTCAACATCATATTAGTTTTGGGTCAGCTGCGTGCAAACAGGAACGGTGATCGGACTGGATTAGACTAGAAAATAAGCTAAGACTTAAAAAAAAAAAAAAGACCTAAGATGGAAAGAAAAATAATAATGGAGTAAAAATCAAGTCTTTAGGATATACAGTAGACTGAAATTATGCAGGATGAATCAAGAATTAATTACAAGTGGGTAGCAGGGTGGAACCTGTCCATGACAGTGACCTTATTCTCTTTGAAAAAGTCTTGATTCAGCTGGTTGGGAAAACACTAAATATCGTATCTCAATCTGAGTACTATGGGACTTTTCAGGAAAATAAATTGCAGAATTACACTCTATGAATACACCTAAGTATACACTGAAAAAAGCACAGTCCCTAGAAAACCTCAGCTGTTCAACAATTAAAGTTGCTTAATCAAATACTGGACTGTGGTAAAACCCTGTAATTCTATGTTTTGATCCCTGTATTGAAAATTGCAATTCAATGCTTGATGACATGCACAACTAAGTTTTTTATAAGCAAGGCCATTGGGAAATGTACTAAAATTTGCATCTTTTTATACAGCCCAGAAGTAAATACTATTTTTCAAAAATGTCTAGAAGGAGAAGGCTGAAGAGCAGCAAGGAATGTAAACTGCTTCATGCATAAAATCATTCCAATAAAAAGTAAATAGGAGAAGAAGGGTTATATAGATAAAATATGTGAAACCAAATGGAAAAACTCATTACTGTAGTTTCTTGAAAATATCAGATAGACCTAAACTCTCCAACCTCATATGTGATCCGGCCCCGCTCCTCAGTTTGGCTTTGTCCTCAATATAGCACCTATTTTTACATCTTATTCCTGCCTCCGACCAGAGCTGAAGCCTCCGGCTTGACAGCTCATATCCTGATCTAGCCTCAGACAATATTTGACGGGCTACAAATGGCATCTCATTTTTCCAAACTTTGACAACATCCTTTCCATGAACAGACAAGCCCCTAGATTATGTTTCCATCTACAAAGGATGTATTTAATCCCATTAGGAATTAAAAATCAAAGAAAAAAAAAACAAAAACAAAAGCTCTGCAGTGGTTCAGCCCCATCTGACAGTATCATTAATATTAAGCATCCTGCATATAGTTAAGAAGGGAAGGGAAAAAAAGGGCCAAATCTTCATAACCAGCATTTTGCTCAGCTCAGTAGCAGTAGTTTCATTGCCAGGTGAACGTGGAATTTACTCAGGTAGCAGATCTTCAAATCCCTCACTTAAATCTCAGTTTCTTCACCTTGATGGCACCCAAAAAGCCCACTCTTTCAGAATGAGGGAGGCCAAAGGATTTCTGACAATTAAAAATAAAAATTAAGCGATTTCAAAGAGAAGACTGATCTTCCTAATAAAAAGTTTCATAATAGCTGGAACAAAAGGAAAGCTATGCAACTGGAAATTTCCACTAATAAATATCTGAATTATGCATCTGTCAGTCTATTGGAAGATAATTATGGAGGTTTTTTTCCTCATCATCTAATTAATTTACTAATGGTTTTGTTTACAAAACAGGCTAGAGGCTATAACATGTCTGATTGCACTTTATAATCTGTGGCCAGATTTCTCTTAAAACATGAATAAAAAAGAAAAATGCTGTACTGTCCATTTTAAAAAGGTCTGTATAGCCCCAGTAAAATGTGGTTGAAATTAAGGCTTTATTGTTATGTGTACGTCTTTATTAATCTCCATGTTGTAAAGGAGTTTAGCTTTTAGTGGCCACCATCAAGCCAAAAGAACTTCAAGGGGGTCTGTCTAGTATATGGCACCATAAAACAATTTCATTAATGGCTTGGATTATGAAACAGGAAGAATGTTATTAACTTTGCACCTATTAAAATCAAGTCAGAGAGGGCTGGGAGCACTTTTCAGAAAAGCAAGAGGATTCAAACTCTTTTTTACAAATTGAAGTGATGACTTAAAATAAAAGGGACACCACTTAGTAGTGGCAAAATGCTGCACCTTGTTGTCCAGCTCTACCTGAGCAGAGGAAGGTCCAGGTTAGACTAACATGCCTGGTTTAGGCATTACTCCAAAGAGGTGAGAACCAGCTGGAGAGTGAGGAACAAGAATGATCACAGGCCTAGAAAACATGAAAGAAGCACATTTGTTCTTTTAAAGAACAGAGTTCTTCAGGTTCACATGATAATGGTCTTCAAATACACAACAACCCAACATCAAGGGTCATATGTATTTGTATTTCAAGCCTACTACAGGCTACAGCAGGGAGGTGTTAAATATTAGGAAAAACCTTCCTGGGAACATCCTTCCCTAAACACTTCAACAATAAATTAGGGAAGCATGGTCAGAAGTGGTTAGGTATATTTGACTCTGCCTGGATGACGATCTCTTTAGGTCCCTTCCAGACCAAGGTTTAATGACCATATGGTTGAAATACGTGCTTTAAGTGCCACTGATTTCTGCTAAAATGCTGCATGTTAAAACATATGATTAAATGTTTTGTCAAGTCACGGCTAAAAACTAAGACTATCCTTAATCTGCCTATAGCCTCCCACCTTCAGGATGTCCCACGCCATCAGCTACCCATAGGAGTGCAGAAGTCACCGCTCCCTCCAAGCTTGCATATGTGCAGGGATGGTGGGTAAGTCTATAGGTTTTCACTGGTGTATCTGCCCTGAGAAGTGAACAGAGATGTAGCTGAAACCAAGTCTCAATCAAGCCTGTGATGGGGTGTGGAGAAAGTGTATTACTTTTGCAATTTTATAGCAACAGGAGTGATTTAAAATCTTCTTCCTCCACCTCTGAGTGACTGTTGGAAGTGATAACTGTGTAAATCAATATAACAAAAAGGCACATTTTCAGGCATGGACCTGATTTTCAGTCTACCTGTGCTCTGCCAACACCCACATGAACTGATTTCACATCAACGACTCTAACCCCATATGTTCAGATACTCCAGTACATTCATTTCAGAGTTGCCTAAAATAATCTTGATTTAAATCCAAAATAACTGACCTGGGGCAGGTGATTAGAAACACAGCACTTAAATTAAATAGAAATTAAAGAACAAAGACAAGTGCAATACAGTTCAGGAGAGATGATTTATGAAGGCTGAGGACACCTGACCTACATCCCTGTCCTCTGCAAAGCAGTGCTTGGTGGGATATGAACCTGAGATGACTTACTCATTCCCTATTCCAAAGTATTAATGAGGCACCTGGATCCCAACACAGAAGATGTTCAGTTGACACAGTGCTGAGAAGCTGAGTTGCAAAAAATAGTGGATGCATCTGTTAATCCGTGCTATTAAAAAACAAGAAGTCACTCCTACTGTTTTCCTTCTGCCCTGCTAAGGGAGGTGTCCACCAGCTGGGCGAGATGTGTCCTGGAGCAGCTTGCACCTACTTGGCAGCCCTCCAAAATGTGGAGGGTTGTCCTAGGAATGTGGCACCGGCTGGCCCTGGGCAGGCTGTGGTCTCTCCAACCCGCCTGTTTGCTTTTCAAACATTCAGGATCACACAGGTCCTGCTGTAAGCATTTATTTGCTCTTGCTCCAGTGGAAGAGCTGGTCCCTGTCTCAAAAAACAGAGCCACTACTCAGCTGTTTTCTGCCCTTGAGAGAAGCCTGGATAAAAGCTGATCACATAGACCACGTGGGGATGATGAAGAAGAAAAACATCCATAAGGACAAGGCATGTTGCAAGAGCCATCAGGTAGCCATCAAAAAATTGAGCAAATGACGTACAACACCAATGCAAATCTGTTGGAAATGTTTCTTGACATACAAAAAATGGAACTACCTAGAAAAGCAAGACAAAAAAGGTATTCCGCATGTAATCTCCATAGAACTGAAAATGATTTAAATTTTAGGCTGTCTCACCTAAAAGCCATGTACATGTGTACAAATGCATTGAAGGGGTGACCTCTCCAAATGGGCAGCATTCACAGAGGTGTCTGGAAAATCTGCGTATATTGATACAAAGCACAGCTGGAAATTAAGACGCAGGCCAATGGGAGTGTTATTCCTTCTTGGCCCGGAAGACCCAAACTAAGCCTGAGACATTCCAGTTTCCAACCAGACACCACCAATTGCCCTCTCGAAGGATACAGAGATGCCCTGGGGGGGCTTGCCCACAGCAGCCAAGGTTAAGCTATAAAAATCCTCCTCCTCACATGTACTTTATTTATTTGATCAATTATACTCTTGGAAAACACAAATATATTAACGTTTTCCAGGAACAAATTTCAATGCTGCTGTGAACCAGCAGGCTACCGTAACACATACAAGCAATAGAAGAGTCTATTCCTCCGATACATTTTGCAGTAGTTCATTTTTTAGCCTGAAATTATAAAACATATTTTTCATGGAGAAGATAGAAGCAAGAGGTAGAAATTCTAGGCTCAGTTTTGACAGAAAGAATAAGTTCTTGTTTTAAGAACAAAATTTCTCTCGGTGGTAAAGAAAATTAATAAAATCCAGAGTGTTGAACTAAACTTTTAAATATCTTTTATCCTTCTGCATGTAATTCAGTATTTTTTAAGAACTACAGAAAACTACCTTAACCAGCATTTTTCTGCTTAGAAGAGGGGAAACATTTCTCCCATCAGGAGCCTTCTGCAGACTGCGTAGGTGGCCCCAGGGCTTCGTGGAGGCTTCTGAGACTTGGACATCTCAGATTTCAATATTTCTACCTAGACTGTGATCTGATACATTGAAGTGACAGAGCATGTCCAGTCCTGCTCTTCCTCACACCTGAGCGAGTGTCACGCATCAGTAAGATTTATTTTTTGTCAACATCTTAAAGATTCCAAGTTAACGCTGTGAGCAGCCAGAGGTAGAGGACAGCTCTGTGGAAAGGGACCTGGGGGTCCTGGTGGGCAGGAAGCTCAACATGAGTGAACAGTGGCTGCTGGGGCCAAGAAGGCCAACAGGATGCTGGGTTGCATCAAAAAGGGCATCGCCAGCAGAGAGAAAGAAGTCGTCATCCCGCTCTACTCAGCGCTTGTCAGGCCACACCTGGAGCGCTGTGCACAGTTCTGGTCCCCTCTGTACAAAAAGGATGTGGGCAGGCTGGAAGGGGTCCAGAGAAGGGCCACCAAGATGGTCACAGGAACGGGAAGCTGCCGCTCAGCCACGTTGGGCACCTTCAAGAGCCGTCTGGACAGGGTGCTGGGCCATCTTGTCTAGACTGGGCGCTTCCTAGAAAGGTTGGACTAGATGATCCCTGAGGTCCCTCCCAACCTGGGATTCTGGGATTCTGTGACCGGCCCATGGCCATCAACAGCACAGTCCAATTTGGTTTTGTATTTGCGTGGTTTGAGGGCCCCACAAACGATCCCTCACGAAGACAAATGCATGCACCTTCCCAGAAAGATCTTGAAGTTTTCAAAGCTTAACAGCATGTATCAGAAGAGCCTTAAAAATCAAAACAAACCTCACAAGGCCCTCCATGAGATTCAAAACAAGCCCCAAACTAATGGGTCCCTCACTACAGGTCACCTCAGGCGGTGAAGCCAGCGGTGATGTTAATTTAGGAGACAAATCTCCCGAGCTTTATGCTGTTGTCAACACAGGGGGAAGGGTCTTCAAAAGGGAGGCTGAGCACAGCCCAAATTACACCCCTGCTCTAAAGCATTCTCCGCAGCACATGGCTATAGAAGGAGCGGGGCAAGGACAGCCTTCCCAGGCTACGCGTGAGCTGTCATGACTGTCTTCCAAAACAACAGTTGCTAATATCGAACAAACACACCAACCCCAGGAAGGGACTAGCATTCTCACGGATGTGCTCTCCTCCACACTATTTCACATACATCTAAACAGGGAAAGTCAGAAATAAATCACATGGAAGGGCGAGTCACACTTTTAACACAGAATTTACCCATTACGTCACAAATAATCACTGAAACACTTCTTTTTTGCCAGTTTTCCAGTTCCCAGCACTACAAGCACGTTTGGTTCCTGCAGGGTTATGGAGTGGGGATTTCCCTGAAGTTTCATGATGACAGCAGTAACTCTTCACTTTTCTGCCCTAACTTACAGGAGCTCCTAACATACTGTACTGGTGGCCAGTATCAGAAGCTCCTCCGTGGTCAGCCCTGTGATATAAACTAAGCTCCCTCTTTCTATTATAAGTTTTTGTATTCACACAATATGACAAATGGATCACACAACGGCTGCTGTTTCAGTCTCCTCCCACTCAAGCTTTGTTTTAAAACAGACTACAGAGCTCTAAATCCAAGCAGAGCAAAAAGCAAGCTCAGATTCTTCCCTTTCTCTAAAATTCTGAAAAAAAAAAAAAAGTAGCTTTCTGTGAAGTGTTGCCATAGTTCAGACATTGAATCTACAGCTTTTGTGATAATGAAGATCCATCTCTAGACCAGAATTAGAAACTGCTTAAAACAGACATCGTACTATTTATGCCAGTTTTGGCTAAGTAAGATTTTAGGCTGCTCTTTCAATCTTAGCACGTAACAGCTGCACAACTCTTCAGGTTGTTTGTAAAAGGCAATCAATGCCATGAACATAAGACCACTTGGAAAGAGATGATGTGTGCTCCTCTCTCAGGCTAGTACATGAATTCTTCTTGGTTATTGCAAAGCATTTATTCATACATTTTTATTTACCAGGAAATATAATTCAGCTTTTTTTCAACCATTAGAAAATATCTAATCCCATCACATAATTTTCTTCCAGTTATTTGGGTGCAATAACAAAGAAAAATTAAAATACTCATAACACAGTATTTATTCTGGGACATCACGCAAACTTCAAAGAAGAAAAGGTTACCTACCAGCTCAACTCGTCCAAACCCTCCGACTCCAAGGGTGTCAATGATGTTGAAATCAGACAGTTTCAGGTTGGCGAAGAAAGCAGCTTCAGCTTCGTATCTGGATTTTTTTATGCGAAAAAATGGAAATTTCTTAGAGGTGCAAACATGAGTACTGTACAATACTGTACCCGAATGGCATGAGCGTGGAATAGCCTTTACCTGCTTAATTTCCATCTTATCTTTTACAGTTTGCTTTTACTCACACTCATCATTTTGCTGGTCCCAATTATAGCATCGCTCCAATGTTCACGGTTTTCCAAGTGAGAAAAGCAAACGTGCCTACAATGCGAATGTCTGGTACTGCAATTCAGCTCCAGCTACCCAGCAAACGCTACATTTTGGTATTTTCTATTGATCTTCTTGTGGGTGGGGTTTTTTGGGTGTCTTTAAGTATTTTTTGAAAATAAAGTCTCTCATAGGAGTTTCTCTTATCCACAGGCTGGCAGTAGTTTCTATAAACGTTTATTGAAAGTGGCAAGATCATTAAGGTCCCTGGAGAGAAATCACAGCCAGGTTTTATGAAATCAGATCCGACAAGCTGCGGGCTGGTGTGCAAATGCCTGAAATGAATGACTTCAGTCACATATCAACATTCCTCTAAGAATATCTTCACTTCTTTTCTTCCTGTAAACTCACTCAGAGTAGATGTCCCAACCCAGGAGGTCCCAAAATCCAGATGCTCTCTCTTAAGCCCATGTCCAACTGGCTTGCAACACAAGTTCACCAAGCCCTTGACTAAGGAAGCATGCAAATTGAACACATGCAAGCCTGCCAAAATAAGCTTCCCATGACTATCCTCATGCATATGATTCCTCTAAAATAGCTCCTTGTCAAGGTTTATGGTATTTTTAGAAAGGCTAGGAGGGGAAATGGATGAACAGGATCCACCCACTCAATAAAGTTTGACATTCAGCTGCTGGAGAAGTCCCCGTGCGTGTACAACCTTTGGCCGCTGGTGACACAGACTTGTATGGGAAAAGAGCATCGACGGGATTATGGAGAGGCATGGAGGCTCTAAAGGGGGAGTTGGCTTGGTTTTCAGTACTTAATTTTAGCTATAATATCTTGCAATGAACAGATAGACCATAATCCACTATTTCACCTGGATGCTTCATTACTGCATCATAATGCTAGTGTAAAGACAAAACATCATCGTGTTAGCCACAATCATACATATGTATCCACCTGTCTATCTTTTTAACATACCTTGTCCATCATGCCTGTCTCTAATTCAATAATGGGATGGAATTTATTTACTGACTTATTCCCTTCAAACCACCTTCTTTAGTCTATTTAAAACTGCAATGACATTGGGGAAGAAAGCAACAACAACAACAAAAAGTTGAAGATAAAAGGGAAAAATAAAAAGAGGTGTCAAGGAGGGTGAAAGGTCACATCATCAAGCCCCAAATCCAATGCAGTAAAGCGCAACTGTACCTCAGGGGTGCTGTCTACAAGTTACTTAAGCTCTCCTTTATTATTTATACTGTCACCAGATCCTCTCGGTGACCTTGCTCCTGTGGCCACAGCAGCCTGATGCATCCGATTTTGGAAACCAATCAGTACCCAAGCCTGCTATGAACTTGGGATAACCTTGGGTGACACAGCCGCTTATTGATCACTATATACTCATCATGAGGTGCATACTAAACCTGTCACTAAAAACCTCTGCTAAAGGAAAGACATATTTATACGTTCCCTTCTAAATCACAGCATACATGTCATTTTTGGGGTGACAGAGCAGTGAGGTGACTCTAATTTCCATGGTAAATGTATAGACAGCACGTGAGTTATCTTTCACGTTCCTGACCAGTGAAGTACCCTTAATGATTTGTCATTGCTAGGAATATGAAATCCCAGCATAGAAAACTTCCATTCAACAGTCAAAAAATGGATGCAAAACTTCAGGTCAAGAAGCCCTGCATTACTTTTGCCCAAGGCTCGGGAGCCTCCCTTCCTGGTGGAAGGAGGCAGGAAAGAATATGTGGAAATAAACTACCTCTTGTTCCCAGGGAGGCAGGGGACCAGCTACCTTGCCTTCTGCCCCGGGCAACTAGCGAGGATTTCTCAATGCTGAGCAAGCTGGCGATAAGAGATGCCAAACAGCAGCGCATCAGAATGAGACAGAGAGGGGAGACAAACCTCTTATCCTGAAAGTCCTACAAAAGCAATGTATAGTTCACATCATGTGATGTGATAGGACAAAAACTAGGTAAGGAATGGCAAGGTGCTGGCAAGGCAAGCAGGACCATAGCCCCAGCCTCTGTAAATCCCACCACTTCTGAAAATCCCATGGTTCAATGGCAGACAGGATCTGCCATTCCAGTCCCAACTTCTTCATCATTTTGTGTGTTGAGCTGCAGAAGCCAAAAGCTCCACTGATGGCTTTTAAAGTAAAAAAAAGTGCTCACTTATTTTGCTTAAAAAATGTACTTGCAGCATTATTGCGGTCTCTTTTTGAAATCTCTTGGCTAATTCTCTTTGACAGACTGCTTTTGTGTAGCTCGCACATACAAGTGCAATGAAGCATATAAAACGAATTGGATGCAGTTTTCTGTGCAACAGGCATCCAAACCCAAAAGAAATGCCAAGAATATATAGTGAAACAAAAACGCGTGTCAAATTAAGCAGGCAAGCCCTTCACATGCTTAGTAACAACAGTCACATCTGAATGCTGTTTTATTCCCAGCTACAAAGGTCAAAGTCCACTTTCAAATCAAAATCCTGTAAACTAACAGCTCTGCAAAGCTTAAGAATAAATCTCTTCAGTCACTTAAATAAAAACAGTAAAATGCAAATATTCCCAAGCCATCTCTTAAATCAGAAATCAGGGCATAGTCCTCATCCTGAAATTTCAGAATATGAATTCAACTTCTGTCCTTCAACTTCCTTAACTTGAGCGTGCCGCTCCCTAAACAGAAACTCGTAGGGTTTTGCAGCACGTGCTCCTTGCTCAACAAAATTAGAGCAATAAACATATGTGATGTCTTAATTCTATCATCTCCAAAAGAAAAAGGACTCTTTCAAGGCATTGGGAGGACAGCGCAAAGAAGAACAGAAGAAGTGTGGCTGTAGGAAAATGTTCAGTTCTGGACCAGGTTGAAGAAATCTGCTATGCCTAAATACTGGGGAGGTTGCTCGGGCTATTCGCTGGGAATATAACAGAGATAGGATGAATGGTAGAGGCAGTTTGACCACATTTGTGCAAGATGACCAGGAAATAGCTTTGCACTCTGTGGGAAAAGTACATGTGTGCCAGGTCAGGGCGTATTTCTTCTGGGTACCACTTCGCAGAAGCCACAGCCTCTTCCCATCTGGTACTTCGCAGTCTAATGAGAAAGGCGGTTATATTGTAAATATGCAGCCATGTGTCAGTACTCTGAGACCTTTCAAAAAAAGAAAATTATTTTTTGACTTCTGGAAGAGTTGGTGATTTAAGTTCCTAAATTAATAGATAAGAGGTGTATTGGGAAGATATCTCAGGGAAGCTCAGAGGCATGAACGCTGAGCAGCATCACACCCACATTCAGTGACATCCTAGAGCTATGCAGATGCAAGGCTCAAATCTTCTATTCTGAGATCTCTGGGGTTTTCTGACTCTAGTTGAATTAGACATTACTAAGGTCACAAAATCCCAGAATCCCAGGCTGGAAGGGACCTCAGGGATCATCTAGTCCAACCTTTCTAGGAAGAGCACAGGCTAGACAAGATGGCCCAGCACCCTGTCCAGGCGACTCTTGAAGGTGCCCAACGTGGCCGAGTCAACCCCTTCCCTGGGGAGATTATTCCAGTGGTGACTGTCCTCACTGTGAAACATTTCCCTCTCGTGTCCAATCGGAATCTCCCCAAGAGCAACCTGTGTCCATCCCCCTTGTCCTCTCCATGGGACTCCGTGTAAAAAGGGAGTCTCCATCTTCTTTGTAGCTGCCCCTTAAGTGCTGGTACACGGTGATGAGATCCCTTCTGAGCCTCCTTTTCTCAAGGCTGAACAAACCCAGCTCTCCCAGCCTACCCTCGTATGGCAGCTTCCCGTTCCTGTGACCATCTTGGTGGCCCTTCTCTGGGCCCCTTCCAGCCTGCCCACATCCTTTTTGTACAGCGGGGACCAGAACTGTGCGCAGCGCTCCAGGTGTGGCCTGACATAGATCCCTTCTCCAGATACTTTGGTAATCGTGCTTCTTGCCCCAGCAATTACAGACCAAAATGCCCAGATCATAGCTGGAAGTGCACAAAAAGAAAATATACAGAGAATGTGCATCCAAATAGGGACAAACAACAAAAAGTCTGTTCTTTAATAGAGAGCTTTTAAAATTAAGGCTGAGATTTTCACAAGAGCTTGTGGAAGGCCAGGTATCAACTCCCAGTGCACTCTTAATGGGACTTTTTTGCTTATTGAAATGAGGCTTTGTCACCTACCCTACCAAACCAACCCTGCCAGATCTTACAGTCCACTCCTGCAGATAACAGGAAAGGTATCTTCTCCAGAGGGGATGTCAGAAAACATTATGGAGGAGGAAATGCTCAGATCTAGGTCAAACATGAGAGTCCTGCAGAATCTCCCAAGCTCTTCTCCAAGGTTTCTTGCCAATCTGAATGACAGCAGTACCTATTGAAATCTCACTCAAATATCTGGCTTTCCATAACAATCTCGCCCAAATGAGTAAGAGTGCCCTCTTACGGAAGGGCTGGGGATTGGACCACCATTTCTTTCTCTCATTCCAAATAAAATACATACTCTTAAGAAGTCGCTAATTAAAATGCCTTGATTCAACCTCCTTTTCGGCATGGACAGGCATCACATGCAAGAAACCCGAGTTTCTTTCCAGGGGGATCTGGACTAAATACCATTGTCCACATTTCCCATTACTTTGAAACAGCAGCACAGGAGCCTCAGCCCAAGCATTTGGGCAGTGCCTGTTATGCAGAACGGGAGAGGAAAACATGTGGCTTCTTGCACTGCTGGAGGTTTCCGAACATTTAAATGAGTGATTGCCTCCTAGAACAACAACTACTCCAAAACACACGTCAAGCTTTTCCTTCCAAAACTGCAAATAAAAAAAAGAAAGAAAGAAAGAAAGAATCACCTTACCTAGGCAACTAAAAAGGATAAATGAGAAACTGCAAGGAGCAAAAGTTTGCAATTATCCAGCTGCTCAGCTTCACTAAACTAGCTCACAATTCCTATCACATGAGCTAAATGTGTTGGGAAACATTAGACATCTGTTACCAAACTGTCATCTTGATCGAAAACTTGGCTTCTTTCCACCTGTGTGCTGCCAACTAGATGTAAATTGCAACCAAATGGGAACCAACCACCAACTCCCTGATAAGAGTAACCATTTTGGGTGGATAAAAACAGAATTTCATAGCCTTCCTCACTGACAGACACCTCCTTGTTTAACAGCTATTTTGCTGTCCTTATATTCAGTTTTGTTGGCTGGCATTGTCACTGTATCACTCGTCGTAGAGGCAATGTACTTCTGCAGATAGAAATACTGAATCTCTGCAAAGACTAATGTGAGTTACAATACTTGGATGGTGATGATCAGACCCAGCCTGCAAGAAGTCACACGTGCAATGACCCCAAGAGCCACAGGTGAGGTGGGGGAAAAAATACATCACAAAAAGAAATCCTATTTCTGTGTCCACTGAATAAGAGATTTATCTCAGTCCATTTCCTTGTGATTCTTAAGATACAACTAATTTATTTTTAGGATGCTGCTTCTATTGATGCTGTGCTTTAAAAAAATGAGTTTGTGATAAACAAAAGCAAAAGTTACCTCAAATCTTCATTTGTAACTATTTTTTCTATACACCTGAACCTAACATATATTAGCCCTAGGAAAATAACCCATCTGGATCTAGTTTACTCATGGCACCATGGCCTACCTCGTACCCTGAAGTCACGGCAGGTTTTCTGGATTGGGTTCATGCTATTAAAAGAGATGCAATTCCAAATGTGAATGAAAAGCGGCAGAGGACATGGATCAAATTCATGTAACGAGGAGGCTTCATTATCTGAAAGCGATGTGAGGAAGAGCAGATGCAGCAAATGGTGGTAGGACTCCCATGCCTTCCCTTCCATGCTGGCCAGCCCTCTTCCCCGCCTGTTCAAATGATGCCAAAAAGCTCAGGCTCATGTATTTCTGAGTGATTTTGGACAAAGATAAATCTATGAATGGTCATATGGGTGAAAGTGAAATAAAAAGCACCTTGTGCCGTGTCCACACGAGATCCTTACCTTCAACTATGCCCTGTTTGAGTGGGGCTCAGAAGATCTAGCCACTTTGAGGCAACAGACAGAAGCATGACACAGCGACAATGCATTTTACACAACCAGCAAGATCCAGAGCCTGGGAATGCCTGAAAGCAAATTCTTGAGAGGCATTGAGAGCAAATCTGTATTTCTTTATGGTACGTTGCCACTCATCCTCTCAGAGGTCCCAACCCACGTGCAAAACCCTTCTTATTTAACATTCCCTCTAGGTATCAATCCATTTGGGTCAGTAGGGGGAGATATCCCTTGATAAACCACTGCGGAAACAAATTAACCCTAAGGCTATGAATACAAAACCCTGTTGAGGAAGGCCACAACGTGCTCATCAGACCTCTCTAAGAGGCTGGTCCTGCAAGGCAAAGAGCACTTTCAGGTCTCCATGGAATTGTACTGGCCAAAAGGGAGATCCTTGCCCCGAAACGAGTCAGGCAGAGCAGGCAGTGACAGCAGAGAATAAATATTTGCTAAATACTGTCCCTCTTTGTGGGAAATGCCTATGTTTTATGTTTCTTCCTCTGGGTACCAGATGTCTGTCTCTGTCATGACACACAAATGCACATTTTTACTTTCAAATGTCTCCTTCAGATAAACGCTGGCATCAGTAAGAACAAAAATATCAAGAAGAAAAAGACCAGCTGTTTACCTATTTTACTGTCCATTGCATAATGTTACAGTAAAGTTGAATTTATTTCAAGCTCTGTCACATTATTGCAATTTATTAGTTTGTTCACGAATACATGATCACGAAATTGTACTAGGACATCTCCATTGACAGTGAAAGCAGGAAGATGCTGATCAAAGACATTGAGCTGTTGGATAAAAGCTCCGGCACAAGACGACTGTGATTTCTCCCACTGGCAATAAGGTCGCTGTTGCCCATCCGACCCCGAGTTGTATCAACCAGGGAGCACTGACATCTGACTGCCCTAAATCCGAATGGGGTTTTCTGCCCTTTCACAGAGACAACGGACTGATGGCATATTAGTGTGCCCATAAATAACTTCTGCCTGGTATTTGCTATCCTAATGCTAACCCATTCCTGGGAGGGACAGGTGCTACAGTATTACCCACAGACTTCTTAGAAAGGATTTACTTGCGGGCAAGGATTGCTGCCCTGCACCAAGGAAGACCAAGGAGGAGAACATCAAACTCATCTTCTACTCTTCCATTTTTAATAATTGCAAACAACACTGAAAAAGTAAGAGGCATATATCGATCTGTCTGCATGTATCTATAGATATAGAGAGAAAGTATGATAAATAATAACCCAGCTTTTCCTTAGTTCAGGTCTCCTTCTTCCAGACCATCCTTCTGAGGTCAGCAGTGCAGTGGCTTTAACTCCCGATTTAGCTGCTACCACTTCCTTCTATGTCTTACACCTTCGACTGAAAATCCAAATCAAGAGAGATTTCGTTTGGATTGTTAAAAGCAATGTGCTAGTGGTGATGATGCAATCGAAAGCTACAGCTGCGTGGACCATTGCATCAAAAAGAAAGGCTGTCTTTCTTTTCAAGTGCATGTTGTCAGGGCTGGGAATTTCTCTCGGACCCACCAGCACATGAATTTGCAGTGTACTTGCCTTTAATGACTTTCACATCAGGAGAAATAGCATACCTCCTGGTTTAGATTTTCTTACAGAAAGTGAACATTTGAGTGGCAGCTAAAACAGACATTAAAGCTATGGCATCTCTAACTTCCTCTGGAAGGGGAAGGAGATCTGAAATTAAAAACATAAAGTTAAAAAACTAACAGAGAAATAATTTTTCCTCCTCTTTTAAAAGCACGTTACTTTTCAATTAGAGCTCGGCAACATGAACATGATATTATGCTGCTATGATAAGCTGTGCTCATCCTAAGTTGTTTCAGCAGTTAAGCAAATAGATTTGTTTGAATTATGGGGCTTTGAAGACTTGCTATTGCACAAAGGCCAATTTCACCGAGAAATGTAATTGAATGCACTCAAATACAGTCAGTTAAAAGCTGAGAAAGTTAAACAGCTCAGAAAGACCTTCTCATCACCCTGGCTCTCTAAAAAGTCTTAACTTTGAAGCTAATATTGTTGAACTCTTAAATGTGCCTTATTAAACAACTTATGCCCATTACGTTCTGTATCTTCCATCTAGCAAGAGTATGAGTACTGCGGTGGGACCTTATCTGAACACAGGATGGGCAGGGAGCTACTTTATTAGGAAAAAAACACCCCAAAAAGCAAATTTCTTCTTTTTTTTTCAGCCGTTCGCTGTGGGATCCTCTCCTCTTGCAACACAGGGAAATGTATCACTCCCTTTAAAACACATAACTGCTCATAATCAAACTGCTCAGAAAAAACACCCTCTTTCTCCCATCCAAGCAGACAAAAGGGTTTTGTGTAGACGTGGGTGTACTTTGACTGTCTGCACCCTGTTATTGCACACCCACATGATGCTCACGTGCCAGAAACAAGCAAAACTTTTGGTGGAAGAACCAAAAAAACTTGGATATAAAATGCCAGCTGACCAGGGTCAGAAGTCAGAAGCAGAGCGCTTTCGATTGAGTACAAGGTTATCAGGATGGTTTTTAGGGAATTGGGTCCCTCCTTTTCACTGAAAGTCAAAGGGAGGTCATCACTGAAGTGCTTATTTTGTTTTCTAGACGCATGTGTTTCTCCTTCAACTTCTAATGAAACAGCCTGATGCTTCCAACAGGACTCTCTCTCAGGGTCCTACTTCTGAAAGTCCTGGTTTCAGCTTTGGTTAAAATAACATTTGCATTTTGTAATAATCCTAATGCCGAGAATGTCCTGAAATAGTTCAAACAAGATACTCTACAGGATAGACTGACTTACAAAAACAAGACTTTAATCAATTTTAATTAAAAGGGGCGGAGGGAGGATGTGGAGTATGCCTTCCTCTGGTGGTGTTTCCTGTTCTGTTCAGTATTAAAATATATTACTGAAGAAGGGGGTTTGTTTCTTTATTTTCTTGTCTTTTTTTTTTAAACTCTGGATGTTGCTAGCTGGAGACTGAAGGAACCACCTCATTGCCTTTGTATTGCAACTGTGTCTTGGGTCAGCAGGGACTGAACCCAAAAGAGTTGCTGATAGCACTGTTGTGTATAGTATGCTGGGTTAACCTGGGTGGGAAACCCACTGGTGACTGTGGAAAAATAAAATAACTTTCCAACTCCAAGACAAGCAGCAACGCAACCTGAAATTCCACACAAAACAAAATTCTAAGGAAAGCAAATTATTTTTTACAGCATCTCAAAACACTGTGCTCTGACTGTGACATCTTAATTTCATTCTAATGAAAATAACATAAAATATGAAATGAAAGGTCATTTAAAATTTTCATTTCCCAACACCCCCCACCCCCCGCAATAAGCTCATGCCAAAATCACCTATTTCTGTAGAGAATTTCCTCATTGATAATTCAACATTTTCATTAGAAAAATCCCTACCAGTTTTTCTTGGGCAATGGGTATCGTCACCGTTGCTGGGTAGAAAAAATAGTGGTTTACTACCCTTCCTCTACATTCCACACCCCCCCCAACATCATCGTGTTCCAATGCCAGCAGGCATGCAGTACTGTTATTTTTTTAGTCTGATGGTGAATTTTTAAAGGATTTTTGGTTGAAAAATTACACAGACTAAATAAAAGGTAGCTATTATACATTTAGCTCACTGTAGTCCACTGAGTTTCATGTCCTGGCTACCCCATCCCTACTTCCAAGAAAGCTGTTGGGTTTTGATTGGTAGGTTTTTTTTGTGTTGGTTTTTTTGTTTGTTTTGTTTATTTGTTTGGTTTTTTTCTTCTTTTGTTTTTCCCTATGGCTATGCTTACTACAACAGAAGTGTGGGGTAAGGAACAATCGTGCCCTAAGACGCATCATAAAGAGAAAGCTCTTCTGCCTGGCTGATGGGAATAAACTGAGAGTGCAAGGCACTTCCCTTGGCTTTTTATGCCAGCACCTCACAGTATTATGCCTTAATGGCCTTCTTGGCACATTTCTCTCCTCACATGCTAACGCTAGTATGAATAAGCAACCTTTCAGAATAAAATACTAGATTTATGTTGTTGGGTTGCAGCACAACATCTAACAACCCACTGCAGGATGACACAGCTGGAGTCAAATGCGGTTAATTGAAGAACTGACAGGGACTTCTAACATTAATTCCTATTTTACCTTCCTAAATCATGGGTTACAACTGAGATAAAATTCAGGTTTAAATCCCCAGATTCACCAGCTAAATCAGCTATAGTTTCAGTATTCTCGGTGATTCTGAATTCTGTTGCAGCACTCAAACCCTAACTTTTAAAGTAATACATAGGCAGTAAAAACTAAACATGCCTTGGTTGCATGCATGTTTGTTGCTGATGTTAACTGACCTTGAATCATTTAGAAGATTAAAAAAAAGTATTATGGTAAGGAGGGGGTCAATCCCTTAACTTCCCTCTATTCTTCTTATTAGTTCTGAATTTAACAGTTTGGACCTCTAGACAAGAAAATCTATTTGGAAGATAAGACATCAAGGGTTTTTCCTTTCACCTTTCTGATTGAGTTCAGAGGAAATACCTACAGATTCCTTATATTTTCCTTTAGAAAACACCAAGGAAAACACATGCTTATGAGAAGTACCCAAGAAAAAAGCATTTCACATAAAACTCCAACTGACCGCTGTAATGTCAACAAATCCCAGCTACCAAACTTGGATCAAGTGTGCTACTATGTACCACAGAAGGACACCGAAGTTATTTTAAGGTAACTTATTGGGAGGCACCAGGGAAGAGCCATGGCCTCTTACAGCCTTGGAAAGTGACATGCGATCTCAAGAAAAATTCAGTCTAATTACAGCTTGAAATTGCTCAAATCACAGTTAGTTCTGTTCGTTGCTCTTCTAATTTACAAAATCTCATTATCTAATTGCAAATTGCTAATCAGATCACACAAACCCTAAATCTGCTCATCTAAGCATGTAAACAGTAAATGGCCCTGTAGAATGGTTGTTGCATTTTTCTTTCTCTTAGATTTTTTTAAGAATATGGAGAAAAGATCAATATATCACTGATATTAGACGTACTTATTGGTTCAACTCACCGTGTTCGCTACTTGGGGCACATTTGTTCAAGCCCCAAAGGATTCAGACAACTGTGTGTGCTATGTTTTGCCCTCATGTCTTTTTTCAAAAGGTCCTCATCCTCTAGGAAAGAATCACTTGCTCAATGGTTTCCCGCTTGATGGCTGCTAAGAACTAGAGGTCTACCTTGAGTGAACTGGTGTCCCTTCTCCAAGGGCTGCATTTCTACAATGTCTTCTGCAGCCTCCTCTGAATTCTCAAGTAGACTTACGTGTGATAGGACCTGGAGATGCTGCTGTGGCAGATGGGTGAATGAAGTTCTCTTAATCGAGCAGCTCCCCCAAAATGCCCACAGAACATCAGCAAGAGCTACTAATTGCACTGGGGTCACCAGACTAAACCTCCCAAAACGTTACTGCAAAACCCTCAAGCTTTTATTTCTTTGGCCAACGTTGGAGCACTCCAGCCATGACAGCACTGCTGGTGGAAGTTGTTGCATCCAGCATATTTCATCCTGATTTACTTGTAGAAAAAAAAGGTGACATGTAGGGGAAGGTGGGGAGGAGGGGAACATTACATAAAATCCTACTGAAAAAGTGGGAGCAGGCAGGAAGCAGATTTTTCCTTACAAAGCAAGTACGTGTGCACACAAAGCGAGGTTTTTTGCTCCGCTTGTTTATTCTGGCAGACAGATGAAACTGTGGGAAGAGATCAGTGAAACTGGGTTCCACATAACCAACCCCATCCTGGTATCACCCTGTGCCAAACCCGCTTTTAATTTGACTTATCTGCTAAGATTTTGCTTTCTTGTGTGAGTATAGCTTTCAAAAGCAAAACCAATGTCTTGGGCTATGCAGGTCCTTTTGGCTCCATGTGGGAGAGACTCTGCAGAGACACAAAGTTTCCCCTGGAGCTTAACAACTCTGCACAAATAACAAAGGCCATTATATGACAAAAGTCAAGAAAAAGCATCAGAACAAAAAGCCAATTTAAAGAAAATCCAGAGAAATAGAAAAACCAAAGCAACTGTCATGTGCTGTCCTGCAAACATCTAAGAAAGGTCTAAGACAGAAGAACAGGAGAACTAGAAGGTCTAGCTCTCAACAAGGCTATGGCATAACAAATGTACAGGAGGCATGAAATGGCCATCGCTGGGGTGACATAATAGCAGCCAGAGAAGACACTGGAAACATGAAGGCTACACCAAGTAGCCTGTCCTAAGGAAAGACTGATATGTTGTGTTAAATTAGGTTAACAAATCAAGTTATCAAGTCACGCAGATCATGTGGATGGAAATTCCAGTCTAAACAGGGAAGGACAGCATTAGGATGAGATTCCTGACCACCCATCAGATGGGCAAGAGTGGCTGTGATGTGTTGAAGGAGCTCTGACAAGACATCAGCAAAGACAAGACACTCAGCATGAGTATGCAACAAACTCTAGATACACTATCTGTCAAGCCTACATTTTTATGCCCAATTAATGATTATTTTAGGAGGTGGCTATCAGGTGGCCCAAGAACACGGAAGACTTTTGACTTGAATGATACGCAAGACCCATTTCAAAGTACTATCATTGAAAAATGTCCCTGTAACAGAAACCATGAAGTACTGAGATTTAACACAGCTGGAGGTCAGAAACGAGCTTTATAAAATAAGCACCACTCTTGCACTTAAAAATTCAAAAAGGGAATTCAAAGAGTAGCTAAAAGAGTTGATTAGGAGAATTAAATCTTAGCAGCAGCACATAGGTATCTGGAATCGCATAGCATATGTACCATCTCTCAAATGTGGACCTAGGATGGGTCAAAAGGAAGTTGGTGTGGCTTAACAGTGAGACAGTACATTAAAAGCAAGAAGGCATTCTTCAAATATGAAGTGGTTTCAAACAAATCAATAAAGAGAAGAAAAAAAAAAAGAATCAAACCCTGTCCGGTTGAAAGGAAAAACACCATAAGGCAGTACAAAAAAAAAAAAAGGCAAGTAACAACTTCAAAAGGCTTAAAAACAAATAATAAATCCTTCTCAATCACAGCAGCTGCAAGGAGCCTGACCGTAGGCTGTAGGGTCTCCAGAGGCTCATGCTCTAGAAAGAGCACACTGAGAACAAAGCTATGTGAGAAAAGCTCAGTGCACTTTTTACCCCTGGGTTCAACATGGAAGATCTTGGGGAGATCCTCCCACCGCAATCTTCTTTCCCAGGGGGAATCACCAGAGTAACCGCCTCCAACTGAAGTGTCAGTAGGGGACCCAAGTCGACCAAAGGAACGTTAACCCGTCTCCAGGCCAGATGGTGTTCACCCAGCACTTCTGCATGAACTCAAGGTGAACTAACTGTGGTTTGTAACCAGCTCTGCTCGCCGAGGGATGGAAGTGGCTTTTTGATGTGATCCAGAGCACTGTACTCGACTAAGCCCAACATCTGTCCTAACAGAATTAGTTGACACATGGATAAATCTGACTTCTTTGGGGAAGAGCCAACGTGCTTCACAAGCCTACTGGAGTTCTTTGAAGGAGTCAACAGGCACACGGGCAGAAGAGATCTGGTCAACACAGTTGGCTTGGATTTCCAGGAGGCATTTCACAAGGTTTGGAAGGCTGTTAGAGAAATTAAGCTGCCATGAGATAAGAGGAAAGGTCTTTGCATTGATTAAAAAAAGGTTAAAAATAGGAAACAGCAGATAGTAATGAATGGCTGGTTTTCCTAATGGATGGAGGTCAACAGTGCTCTGATCTTTCCTGCTCAACATCTTTATAGATGGTCTGCAAAATGGGGGAATAAATAAAATGACAACATTGGTCAAAAATATAAAATCACCAAACATGGCAGACAAAAGCCCAAGGTGAAAAATTGCACAAGGACTTAAAGATACTGAGGGACAAGATTATACATTCACTTGAAATCCTGTAGAAATGCAGTGATGAACATGGAGAAAAAAACCCCTAATCTCACACATGCAATCATGGGCTGTTTCATCCACCTTTACCCCCCCTCCCATCTCAAAACCTACAGAGAAGAATTGGAAAAGGTACCAGGAGGTGTGATGGTAAGGAGCACAGGTCTGGATTGGTTTCTGTTGCAGGAACGACTGTGTTAGGGGCTTCTTCCTGGGAAAAACGATGACTCAGGTAGGAGATGACAAAGGTCTAAAACTTGTGTGTGCCATGGAAAGCAGCTAAGCAGATTTAGGGGAAAAAAAACCAACCACCAAGGGCTACTGAATATATTGACAGCACCTACAGGCAGGAAGTCCCTGAGTCCCAAATCGCTGGAGACTGGAGCATCTCTCTGCTTTTTTTCTCCTTCCTAGATACCTGCTGCGGGGCGCGGTCAGAGACAGGACACAGGGTTAGCGACATCCTGCTGCAGTGAGGCCACTCCTATATTGGCACTTCCAATGTATCTGTATATAACTGGAATAAATTGAGAAACTCAAGGCCCTACTTGTACTGTATAATAGCATTAAAAAACCAGACAGTTGTGTTTCACAGTGCCTGGTGCCTGATCTGGAAGCCTGTTTGTGTTCTACATGGTGAGAGATGAGCTGTTCAATCCTACCACTTGTCTTGACTAGATAAAAGGAAGTTTTTATCAGACATTATTTAACACGTGGTGGCTAACATGAGGAAAAAGCATAGTTCTCACTTTTTCACTGATGCTAATCCTAAATTCACCACATGAGAAAACTAGGAAGTGCTTTGTCAACATTTGAATATTATCATGTGCTAATTAGAGAGAAGAAAAAGCAACCAAACAAACCACCCTAACCCCCAAGTTTTTCTACTGCAGATGACTCCTTGGCTTGAAAAGTGATGCAAGTTGTCTCATTTGGGAAACACCAGGAAGCTGGAAGGCTCAAAACTCCTCACGTCACAGCAGTTCAACAACTCATTTGCCACTCTTCTAATGGAGGGAAGTATTTCCTAACCACCTCCCATATACTCAGCTCATTTTGGAGAAGGGCTCGTGGCATCCCAGGAGCTGAACATGACTTATATGGTTGAGTGCTCCCCAGAGTACACCTCCAAGCCATGCTGCTGTACTACAACACTGAAATGTCACTGGCAACACATCGTCTCTTTGGTTGAGTGCCCCAGATTTAGAAAATTTGAGTAAAGGTAACGATGGGTGTACCAGCACGTACGGGCAGGTGAACCTAGAGAGGACCAAGGGGCTCTGCTGAGAAATACCAGTGGTAATTCAGGGTACAATGGATCAAAAGCAATGAGTTTCCTGGAAGCTTCTTAGCATCCCTTAGTGGGCTCCCATCCGTTTTCCAGATGAGGCAACTTCTGAAAGGCACTCTCCCTTACTGCCACTGGAGGGCAGGAATAGCCCACATTTCCACAGGCAACCCAGTGTGTGTGGCTCATTGCCACACACACACACACACGCAGAACAGCCTTAGCAAGGCCTGGCCTTTGGGAGACACTCTTGTACACTTACAGACTTTTATTTGGTTTCTGTTCTGCTTTTATGAGTAGCTCCATTTTTTCAAAACAACATAATTATTTACATAAAACAACTACAATATTCCCAGTTTACCTCCATATCAACACCTCCCCTCCCAGTGCTCTTTTGCTTCTGCTCCCTGCATAACCTGCAACACTCCAAGGTATCCCATGCTCCCCGCCTACATTTCCTATAGGTAGCACATATATATTGGAAATATGTACATATGTACTGACTGGCAGGTTAACATCCTCACTGCTTCCCCAGGAGGCAATAAAACCATCTTTATTAGTGAAAACAATCATCAAGAGTAGAATTAGCAGATAGAGGAACAAATTTGACATGCCGTCTTCTGCAAAGGGATATATTGGAGTTACTGAAGGGGTCAGGCATAAGGTTGATCTGCTTGACAGAGTTTATTTTGTTTCCAAAAGGCATCTCAGAAGGTTCCCCAGCAAAGGCAATTAAAGACATGAAGCTGACAGGAGACAAAAGGAAAGGTCTGTTCGTGGAGAAATGACTGCTTCAGAGACTGGAGGTCAGGACCTGCGATCCCATGTGGTGCGGTGTTGGGACCTGTGCTGTTCGACGGATTTAAAAATCGTGTGGATAAAGGTTCAATAGCAGAGTGCTGAGGTTTTCTGTTGACATTAAGCTATTCAGAGTAGTATAAAAAACAGGGTGAATCATGAAGAGCTGCAGAAGGACCTTAGGAGATTCAGTGACTTGCCAGTAAAGTGTCAGATGAAATGAAACAGAGATGAACCAATATGCATAGAAAAAATAATCCAAACTTCTAATGTTGTTCTAAATGTTTTAAATGACCGGCTCCAAGGTGATCATTCTCCCTCAAGATTTTCCAACAGTCCCAGGAAAGCATCAGCTCAGTGCTCAGGTCAAGAAGGCAGACGATGTCGGGGATTACTAGGAAAGAAGCAGAAACCAGCCTGCCTTTATACAAACCTACAGCACCCAATAGCTCCCTGCCCTCCCAGCCCACTCAGGTGCAGGCTGGGAAACACTCAGAGAAAGGCAACAGGGCTGATCAAAGGGATATGCCTCTACGTGAGTAATGACTGAGGCAAGCCAGGACTCTCTGGCTGAAAACTGCCTACAGTTTGGCATTTTCAAGATTTACTTCATAAAGGAAAACACTACGTCACTAAAATCTGTGGGGTTTTTTGAAATATCTAAAGGCTCAATATCTGGGGTAGTGCTGAACGTGGCCTGTGATAAGGAACCCTTCTCCACATTTAAGTACTTCAGTTTTACAGACTAATTCTTTCACAACTGAAACAAAAAATGTCAACATTTTCTTGCTATTTGCTATAATGACCCTATGTTAGCACATTAAACAGGAAATAATTCTGCAGGTGAAGCTTTTCCCACTCTGTCTTCTTCTCTGCCAGTTACATTTATATTTGAGGACTGAAGATGGGAGAGAATAGGATGGTGCCAGCTCCAGTTCTGCCTTGGCTTTTCTGACTTCTGGTTAATTTGCTTAATCTCTCCATAGCTGTTTCTCATCTGTAAAATGAAGATAGGCTAGGAAACTTATTCAAGCACAGATCACCTGTGGGATGTCTGGGATCAGGTCAAAGGTTCATTTTGCTCAGTATCTCCTCTGGAGAATAGCCATGAGGAAGCACATGGAAAAGAGAGCAAGCATGTAGTGGTATTTCCTTGAATACTTTTGCAGCCTCTCAAGGCTTGATGGGTTTGCAGGAGTTATTGTAAAGGTGGTGCATAAAGGAGTGGAGTTCTGCACACCAAAATGATCCTGGTGGTCATGAACATCAGGAGAAGCTCCATAACAAAGGCTTTGGGACCAGGAAACATTGCTTAGCATCCTCCTTGACCCACATAAGAGGAGGTCTGTGCCACCATTTCTACTATTGTTATAAATAAAAGTCTTTTTCATTAAACTCCAAAGTATCTTTGTGGCACAGGTATGCCCAGAGCTGCTTTTTCCAAGAGAAACCTAAGCAGTCACAAAGGGACGGTCCCCTCTACTCCATGATATGATACAAAGCCCAGATGACAGCAAGGATTTCTTGCATTACAAACACTTCTCCAGTATCACCCGGTGGTCAGTCTATACACAAAAGCTTTCCAAAAGTCCATTTCCGTTCTCAAAGAGGATCACACACTTCCTTTAACAAGTTGGTTTTTATCCTCCCTCTTTCTGCATCTTTAATAAACAACAAATTTCTAACTGCTGCTCACCAAGAGGATGGAGAGATCTATTAACACTTATTTTTTAACGTAATAAAATAATACTTAGCCAAAAGGTGAATAGTGACTTCTGGAGAAGAACTATATAGCCAAACACATGGTTTCTGATAAAGATTGTCTTCCTGCATTTCCCCTCTGCTAATGGCTACACTGTCACTTGAAACTCCCAAAAGAGACTTGATGCCTTTTTTTCCTCCTGGAATTAGCAGCAGTGGTTTCAAATTAGCTTCCCTCTGCCTGAAAATGAATTAGAAAAGGTCTGATCTCAGCTACATGCCAAACAAACATAATTTTGTGAAATTTTACTGTCTGGCACTTCAACACTGCTGACTCCTGATTAATACCAGGCAAGCCAGGGAGGGTCAGAACTCATTTTGAAGTGATACAGGGGAACTGGAATGTCTGCATCCAGCAGGGCTAAATAAAAATTTGCTTTTTAAATAGTTAGCAGTGTTTTATCTTATTATTGCATAAAATTAAGTTGTTGTGTGGTTTTTGTTTTTTTTCCTAGTAAAGTGGGTTTCAATGCTTGCTAGGCAAGGCTATGCCCTTTTGAGAGCAGCTGTGGTAGTTCCAAAGCTGCCAGGGCTCCAAACTGGCCAAACCTTTCCTCTGGGTTCACAAAGGGAAGGACAACGCTGTTTCAGCTGGTTTTATCCCCTTCCCCCTTCATATCTAGTTTAAAGCCCTCTCAACAAGGCCTTCTAACTCCTGAGCCAGAACCCTCTTCCCCCTTTGTGACAGGTGAACCCCATCTGTCTCCAGCAGGCCTGGGGCATGCAAACTGCCCCATGATCAAAAAAACCAAAATTCCACCACTGGCACCAAAACTTGAGAAGTTCATTACCAGTCAAAAGACCTTTCTGGTCCTCTGAGGCTCACCTAGTACCCTGGTAGTTTTGAGCAGGGTAAACCTAGATTCCATAACCAACTCAGCTATTTTACTGAATGGGCTACATCTTTAGTAAACCTTTATGAAGTTGTCAACATCATTCTAATCTGTAAACCACTGGAGAGGTCCAAAGCCTTGAAGAGTCCACTTTTTGGAGACCACAGTGTTCTGCCAAGACCTCAGTACTCTCTGATGACGGGGATGTGCAGCACCAGAAGGACCAATGGAGAGCCGGTGGCCAAGGCTGCTGCATCATCGCTTACCCTGACAAACATCTACAAAACATAAATGCTGAAAACTACCTATGAAGCAGAAGGGAAGGGAATCCAGTTGCTATTCTATTTATTCTCTTCTTCCGAAACAATTAAAACATACTTTAAGGCACAAAAGGATGTTTCAGAAGGCTGCAGAGGACATAAAGTCATGCCTGTATAATGCAGGGAAATAACAGCATTAAGTGACACAGATTTGCCCAGGAGAAGTGGAGAATGAAGTTTCTCTCATTGCAAAAAAAAAAAACAACCAAAAAACCAACAAGCAACTTTGAACAAGGGTTTGGCCTTTGACAGAAACTGCAAAGGCAATTTTATGGCCAACAGACAGCTACTATATATATATATATGTATATGCCTATGTATATGTGGGGATAACAGCAACTATAAAGAGATGCCTGAAAAGAGAGACCCACAAAACCAACTTTCTGGCATGGTTAAAAAACTATTTCTAGATGCTGTGTTAAGAGGTCAAGTGCTCACCACTCCCCTTTTGGACATTTTTTTAAAAAGTAATTTTAAAATAATTTACTGCAAGAACAACGCATAGAAGTTGAGACATGGCCTGAAAATGCAATAAGGGACGATAGAAATAATATAACAGTATCAATTTCTGATGTAGTACCTTGAATTAGTAGATCTTAAATGATGTTTTTCATATCAGGAAGCCAAAGGACAGAGAAAAGCAACTCACCCAGGGTTATTCACAATGTTCTTCAACAGTTCTGAAAATATTTTTAGCTACCCTGCTCCTTCCAGATCCAAAGAGTGGGAGTAGAGGAAGCCACACGAGTTCATCTCACACTACGACTTACTAAACCTAACTCAGCAATATCAACTCAAAGCAAACTTCAAGGAAGGCAGAAGTGAGAAGAAAGCCATCTGTCAAAGCAGGGTTATCTCATGGCGATTGCCACACCAACCTGCAGAGAAACACAGGTTCTGGAGAGAGCCCATAGACCAGATGGTCTCAAACAGGCCTGCTTGACCTTAAAAATGAGCATTTGTGAGAAAAAAATAGCCTAGAGATAATACTACTTAGCATGCCAAAGGGTGCCCTTGTTTCAGCTGATTCTGCGAGGAATATCTCGCTGCTGATGGACATTTCTAGATGTTCAGGAACAGAGCTGTGGACATCCACCTTGATGCACGTGAACATTAAAACAAATGAATAACATGTTTCGGGAACTGCTTATAAGTCTTATTGGTGTTAGACCTACCAAACCCCACTGTTTCAAAGCCTTTTTTTTGTGTATATCCTTGCAAAGTTTGCCAAATCCTCTGGTTTGTAAATCCAGACCTGTTGAAAGATGTAAAATTTATCTTTACATTTTTAGCACAGCCTTAGACACTCTGTATTGAAAGCATTACATTCATATTCTTCCAAGTCAGACTGAAATGCAAACATCTAGTAAGGAATTCATATACACAACGCGGCGCTGTTCGAAATGTCTTTAAGGAGGTTTTTCTAATTATTTCCTACTAATTATTTCAGCTCATCTACATTACTCACCTTGATTCACCGACAGATACTGAAGCAGTGGCTACTAAATGATATTCTGTAATATATGAACTAGATTATGTTTCTCTGCAAAATGTATGGGATTGCACATGAACATCACATTTCCAACTCATGAGCTGTAATTAATCGTACCAAAAGGGGTTTTTTATTTTTATTTGCAGTGGACTACTTTGCGCTAAAACAGCCATGAAGGCAAGAATGCAAATTTTTATCTCCTCCTCAGAAAATATAAACTAAACTTTCGAGCATCATACATGGAATTTTGAAAGCAAAAAGGATAGAAGCACCCAATCAAGATGTTTCTGAAAGGAGGAAACTCAACTGCTACCAACTTCCTCGCCTTTAACTTGCCTTGGTTTTGCCCTCCCCAGTTTATTCGTCTCCAAGCATGTTTGTGCCTGGTATACCGCACTGGCAATTCAGCAGAGCAACAGAGTTATGTCTGCGAAGACCTCTCTTTATCTCTTTATTCTCTATTGCCGTAACAGCCCAGGTTCCCATAGAAACTGAGACTAAAGAGCAAAAGCATAAAATACTAATGAACAGGTCTAAGATGGCAGTGTTATGTTTTATTAGATGAATAAATATGACTAACAGCCACTAATGCTACACCTTATCAAATAAATACAAGGCATATAAATTTTAAAGTCTGGAGTCAATGAGTGCTGACTATTAACAGGTTGATATCACTTTCTGAAATTGAATTGTTTTCTAGATTAGTCATTTTCAGACCAAATCAAAGACCGTCTCCTCATCTCCGGGTCTGATCCTGAATCCCCCAACCACCCTAAATCGCTATCAATTCTCATTATTGACACTGGAGCATTGCATTGTGGGAATGGGGCAACAAGCACTAATTTCATGGGGGTTTAGGACCTTGTACGGTGGACTTTAAATTTCAGATTAGTATTGGCATATAGGTTGAAGTCTCTGAAAACCTGCTTCCATTTTAAATACGGGTTTCTGAGCAAAGACCAGTCCAGATGCTTTCTTCATGCTTTTGAAGAAGTTGATGCACTTTGAATGTGTTCTTAGATTAATTTTTAACAGAACTAGCTTCAAAAATCTAGCAAAAAGGGTTTATTAAAGAGCAGAACTTCAGGAAAATTATCAATTTGATTACCCTGGTGAACTGCCAGTATGATAGTAGGATTCTGCACATCACAAGATAACTGAAGATGGGAGATACTAATGTGACTATACATTATTTCAAGCTCTGAATAGTTTTTAGAAGTCCATAATAAAAGGTGATTCAGTATATGTAAATGTAGTAATTTTTTCTAAAGACACTTTCAAGCACCTATATACAAATATCCCATTAGTGCGTATCTCTGAGCACCCTCATTGTGCTGTCTCCAAAGGGGTGACACAGATAAGCCCCTCCTGAGCTCCAGCAGTAGGAGTGATGCCCTCTACTAGAAATGCTCATCTCCTAAGCACTTCCATCCACTAAAACTTGTGGAAAAATTAGGAAAACTTTAAAATAGCTCAGGTGAGCATGATCCTTTTGCCAAGACAAACTGTGACATCCAACATTCACCGACTCTAAAGGGGAATTTGTTATCAGTGGCTCCTGTTGACTCCTTGAGAGAGACGGCCCCTGGCACACCTAGAGCTTGGCTTTTTTATGTTTGGCTCCTCTATTTAGTGGCATTGGAGGTGCTGCAGGTCAAACAAACATTTTCATTTCTTTCCTCCATCTGTGTTCAAAGCAATATTGCAAAATGCCTGAAGCTATTCAGAGAGACCTGGTATAAAAGAGCTCGTCACTCGAGAGACTCCCACCTCTGAATATGCCCTCATCTGCAACCATCACCAACCCTTCTGTACCACATTAGGAAAGGGAAGGTACAGGACTGCTTGTTTCCAGCCTTCCCGCCTTCTGTTTCTCTCCTGAGAAGTCTGAATATTTTTTCCATTTCCAGGAGCAAGAGATGGTAGCTGCCCTAGATAACAAGGTGATCAAAAAAATCCATCTGCTTTGAAAAATTAGAGAGGTTGAAACATACCGAAACAAGAGAAGATACTCTGAATTTTGCTTGTGCATTTAACAAGTTAACTTAAAGTTTAGGTTACCAGAGTTTTATTTTAGTTAATTGGAAGAAAAGCATTTGGGACTTTGTGGAGAAAAGCAGGGGGGACTTTGCGAGGTGCTGCGTGTGCTCCACAACCAGGGGAAGGCTGTTCCCAGCACTTGGTCTTGCAGGACTTCACCCTTTGCAAAGGCTGCCACAATAAAAGATGAAAGTAAATCCTTTTTTTTTTTTTTTTTAAATGTCACGTTTGCTACTTAGCAAGGGCACATTTGAGCAGCAGTGATCTGCTGCTTCAGATGGCCTTGCTTGCCCGAGACATGAAACTTGGAGCTGTATCTTCTTGTGGATATGCTATTCTTTGCATGCAGGAGGTCACGCCTTCGCTAAGCACACGCTCAATGCTTAACAAACGTTTTCAAGTCTGAATCTGACCTGGATGCAAAATATAACAATTCGACTACCTCATAGTTATTAAAATAGCTTATTTGGAAGCAGTGGGGTAGTTACTGGGATCGTAAAACATCTTTCAAAGATAAACCTAAGGCATTAATTTCCCTAAGTGTATGAAATCAGAAGGCAAGCTCAGAAACCAGGGGGATTTAAGGAGATAGGAGTCAAGTAGTTAGCTTTTTTTTTTTTTTTGGGGGGGGGCGGGGCAAAACCAGCATCTGTGGGAATTCCCTGGCAATTTCCCTGCGTCTTAAAAGTGTCACAGCCATTTACTGTCCTGCTGCCAACCCATTTCTGATTCCTGGCTCCTAAAAGAATTTTAAGCAATAAGAATTACATTTTGCCATCCAAGATGAATGATATCACTTCTGCACAGAAACAGCCTCCAAATGAAATAAGGAACAGCTCTCCATTAAAATCACAGTGTGCAAGAAATGCACCTTTATTAGAAAGCATCTTCTTAAAGCGTAAAGGGTTAGGAAACACAGCAAAGTCTGGAAAAGCTTGTGATTTAATTAGAGACTAAGATTGGTACAAGGACCTGAACATGCACCTGCAGCCCTGGTGGGTTTGGAGGTACAGCACAGTTATTTGCACTAGACTATCAACAGCCGAGCGAATTGCAATTGCCATTCCACAATTCCACACATTGTATCAGACTAATCCCTTGTTTTGCTATCAACAAACTATGTTATTTGATGTCTTCTGTAGAGCAGCCTGACAACTGCACCTGAAAATGAAGTAATAAAACCTAAGAAATATAAAAGACAGACTGCAAAACCATTTGTGCGTGATGGTACGCTGAGCAGATAAAGACAGAAACACTTCATTCCCGTTACTAAAGTGAATTTTAGATACAGCCATGAATTAGGTCCTTTTAACTTGCACCAGAAATTTAATTACAATAGCCCTATTATAAACCTCCAGGTAGTTTTACATTACTGTCCAAAATAATGGGCAGATCAGACTTTGATCTTCTCTTTAAAGGTTTACAGACACTGAGCTTTCTCACATATTCAAAATTACATGTTATTGACATTTTTGATGTTTTACCTTGCTCTACTTATGTAAAAGCTGTGGGATCAGTTAAATAATGAGAACAGGTTTTCCTTTTTTTTTTTTTTAGGCAGATGATTTAAAGATTTAGAGCTCGGCACTTCTCAAATCATTAATAGAATAATCAGTAAGGCACTGAGAAAATACAGCAGATGCAACTGAGGGCAAACCACAGCAAGCGGAGCACAGCATAGTCAGGATAAATAAGCGCACTGCCCGGCTGTGGGGTTTGGGATGCCCAAAGTGCTGCAAACAAGCAAATGGAAAATATAATAATATTATCACACGACAGCAGTTTCTCAGCATCCATCAAAAATACTGGAAGCGTCAGTTTTTTAAAAATAAACCTCTTCTACTTGGTGTTACAGAGTAAGTTATTGTAGTGGCAGGTTGTCATCTTCCCATTGCACCCAAGGAGGGGAGCGTTGCCTCCTGTGGGTCTTGCAGCCAGCTGCTGGCAGCAGTGAGGGCAGAGACCCATCTTGGCAGTATAATTTGCTCTTCTACAGTGCCTCTCGGCCTGCCTTTGGTTGAGTGCTTATCATTCAGCAAAATTAACAGAAATCAAAATAAGAGAGCCTTGCAGTTGAGTGTTGGTAAGATAGGTGGCACCACACTGCAAATATTGCAGTGGTCCAATATCGGTCATGCTCACTAAGTAAGGATGAGATGCAGGAAGAAATCTTGAGTTTAGTGTGGACTACATTTAGACTGTAAGCTATATATGGAAATTAATTTGAGCCTTCAGGAAAACTGATTATGTATTCTTTAAAGGGAAAGAAGAAGAAAGGTCTGTTTTGGCAGATCAGCTGCTGGTGGGATGGACGTGTCAGCAGGAACTTTGGAGGCAAGGCTGCATTGAGTTTTTCACTTACAGCAGGATTAAATTTCTTCCATTTCACAGTTTGTTGATTGAATTTCATCTTTGAATTTGACAAAATTGCTGTTCAGGGTTCAACTGAATTTGCGATGCAATTTTTGGGTACCACACTTACAGGAGAAACAATTAATATTCACTCATCTTTGAAATACGGACCACTGCTCTTTCCCCTCTCCCTGCTGTTTGAACAACTGCAGACACCAACATTTCAAAACTTTGGAGCTATTCTCATCGCATCCCAGCCCAGGAAGTTTCTCGGATAAATGGGAAGAAACTTCTTTACCCAGCAACACCTTTGCCAAGACAATCTGGCAGTGAGAAGACAGTGCTCCTCCACCTCCTTCCCTAGTGCTGCCCTCCCCGAGCCCAGACGTCTTCCTCCCAAACCTTCCCTGGGTGTCAGCACCATCCACATACTTGCCCTTCAGCTCTCACTGGCTCTATGTTTCTTTCTTTCCTTTCCCTTACCAATACTTGGACATAAAAGTGAGGGCTTACCCAACTCCTGGTGGATCTCACAGGAGTTGGTGAGGTACAACCAAGGACAACTGGTCTAGCAGGCAGCGCTAGTGCTGGAAAAGCCACAAATAATCCCACAGCTATTTCCAGCAGTTCCAAAAATCAGCATCTCCCTATAGTAGAAGGATCACTAAGTTTTATTTGTAATATATTTGACTCCTTTCAAGTGGCTCTCTGGTATTTAAGTCCCTCTGATGAAAGTGGGACAGAAATAGCTCATCTTCCAGTGGTATAATACTTACAAAGCTGTTTAGAGAAATCTTCAGGACAGCTCAAAAACATGCTGGATGCCAGAAACTGCAAAAACGTTTTAATGCTACCTTTGCCTCTCCATCCCTCATGAATCCCAAAGTTTGCCAAGGTTTCTGTTTAAAGCTACCAAGACTGTGCTACACAAAGCCCTAAATGACCATACTAGGATTAGCATAAGTATTCTTAGCAGTTTCTGGAAAAAAGTATTTAGACAAATGCCAAAGGAATGGTTAATATCTCTAATGCACCGACCTCTGTTTCCATCGAGTGCTACACTGTCCAACCTGCAGTGCTGAGCACACTGATACATTCACTGCAAAGTTCTTCTGTTTCCTCTGGAATGAGAGTCATTATTGTCAGAAAGCTTTCTGCTATGTTTTGATTTCATCAGTACAGGCCCTAATTTTATAAAATAAACGCAGTAAAATATTGTACTAGCAGCCTGCTCCAAAGGCACTGATTTTTTTTAACTAGTCCTTCCATCTGACAGAGACCATTATCATATTGAAAGGTCAACTTAGCAAGAGGAAAGCATACGGATTATTACCTAAATAAAAATGACCTGTTTTTAAAAGCTAATTTAATATATCCCTTGTGAGTAACACTGCATTATACAGTGCATTTTCTCAAGAGGAAAGCAGCCATAAAGTCTACCCAGCGCAGATCTCCGCATGAGTAATGCGAGTCTGCAAGCAAACAGCAATTCACCTTCAAAAGAGGGAGTCACAAGGTAGCAGTCTCCACTACCTTCATTTAGGGATATCACCCTGCATGTTACCTAAGTGGGCTTGTACCTTTTCAAATGATTTCTGGCATCTTATTTTCTAAGTAAACACCTACTTATTAGAGCATTTGGGAAAATCTGATAGCCAGACTTGGATACAAACTACCAGTGGCTTCAGGATTTAATGCTAAACTAGTATATGCAGAATTCCCCAGCAGAAAGAAAAAAAAGCTCTTGCATACCAGAGGCCAAAATAGTGCCATCCAAAGCCTCAGTTTTTCTAAACAGCAAGATATTTAAATTCATACAAACCTAACAGGTACCAATGATCAGTTACGATTTCTCCACAGCACTCACCAAGTAGGAGAATAATTTTAATCATTTACACAGCTTAAAAAAGTTATTGCAACCTCTGCTTTTTACAGCACTAATGAGCTTCCCCCCCCCCCCTTTTTGCATGTCTCACGAGGTTTTCTCCCCAGTCTGGCACTGCAGATAGCCAAGGCAAAAGTTAGTTCTCATTTGGTCCCTAATTCAGAGAACAATTGATACAGGATGGTGGAGCCAATCATTACAGCCCTCAGGCTGCCCAGACCTTTCTAATGCTGTAAGAAAGAAATATTTTCTCTTGCAGAAAAATTACTAATCTAGTTGCACTCCATTCACCACTGGATTATTTCAGCCAAAGTTTTCCAAAGCTGTGGCCCAACAGAAAGTCAGACCTTAATTAAATCATTCTCTTTAACTGGTAGCTCTCCTGTTTTGCAACTTTTAACTCTGAAAATTTCCCTTTTGGTAGGAGTTAAAATCTTTATTGGCTTAACTTATCCATATTTCTAAAAGAAAATGAGATAAAGAAGTAAAAAGCATCCTTTCCTAATACACAGGGTAGTTTATTATTCACCCAGAATCCATGGACTGGTTGTAGGTCAGAAGCACCACGTACCAGCATGCTTGCAGACACAGCACCTGCAAAGCTTTCCCATCTTACCAGAACAGGAGTTTGCATCAAGATAAGCTGGGTTCTACCATGTGCCATGGGCCATTTTTTGGAGCTGAAGGGCCAACTCCATCCTTAATATGCTTATGGAGAGGTTGGCCAGAACTGGTACCCTGGTACCCACAGACCACCAGAGAGCAGATGGCTACGCTACAGCTACACCAACATCTACAACCAGGTCACTGCCAAACCCCTTCAGACAAACACTGAGATCAGGTTATTAATAAAGAGCTGCCTTTATATACAAGGTGCATTAAAATATCTCTTAGCCCAGATGAGAAGCGTGTTTCTGAAGCAGGTCCTCTGACAGGTCCTTCTCCCATCTCTGACAAGAGACATCTCTGGGACAAGAGCGTGAGAACTGGGCTGCTCAGGTGATGCTAAACTGGAAGACACACTTCAGGAGCTGATTTACGTGCCCCAAGCACTGTTTAACATTGAGTCTATGGAACAAGGCTTGAAGTAGCCCAAACGAAAACCCCATGGAAATGCAAATAGTCTGTACAGCAGGCTTCTGTCACCAGCATTTTTTTTTCTCTACACAGCTATTCCTCTGGATCCGCTCTACTTACTAATACCTAGACCTGTCCATGTGTAATAAGCTTTCAACTCCCAGAAACAACTTCAACTATTAAGATAACTCTCAAAGACAAGCTCATGAAGCAAAAAAAAAAAAAGGCTGTGTTTGAAGGAGACACATGTAGAGCCAGCAGTGGACCTCCAAGGAACACCACTGAGGACGCACACAGGACACTTGAAAATACCTTCCCTTGTAAACATGCTGACAAGGGAGAAATGAGATGGACTGCAGGATACAGGGATTTCACCCTGAAAAACACAATACTTGGACACAGCTCAGGTGAAGCCTTCAACAGCAGATGGCACCTGAACGCCAGCTACCAGCCGCCGGGAGACATCATGAGCAGGCTTCAGTCCAGCCACGCACACAAGCACTTGCTTACAGCTGGAAGATGAAAACTTTCCCTAAAGTGGCATCTTCAGAAAAACTAGTTCTAAAAGGTACTGAAGTACATAGTACCATTTTCTAAGCAGCAAATGAAGGGAAAAAGATGGGACCACCTTGCTTGATCAAACTGTAACGCTGTATCTGTACCTTTCTCATTAGAAAGAAGTCAATTTTACCTTTAAAGCCAGGGTGGAAGGGAAAAAGTATCTACCAAGTATATAAAATTGAAAAATATTAATAACCACCCTCTGCACTAAAACTAAGTCAATGAACGGCTAGGATGCTTTGTTATGAATAAATTTAGAAAGAGAGGAGGTGTAAAGTGAAAAAATGGATGACTCTGGCCAGTAAAATGAAAGGTTTGGATAGAGCTCTTTATTAAAACACAGCTCAAGTAAAGACAAAGGGCATTTAGGGACAGACCTGCTAGGCAAGGAAAAGGCACCATATACCCACACCAAGGTCCCTGCCTCCTTGAGTCCTATGAAAAGGAGACAATTTTGGCTGTAAGTACCAAGACACATCGCCCCAGGGCTGCAATGCAGCTGGCATAAAAAAACAATAACCAAAAAGTGCAATCAAAATAGCCTACATCTGCAGAGCGCCTGGAGCAACAGCATGACGGCACCAGTGTCTGGACTTCAACAGGGTATTAATTTCAAGCCCCGCTGCCACAGATCAACATCAGCAGATAATTCTGGATGTGACAGGAGAAAAGGAGCCCAGGGACCCAGGTTATCAGAGCGGATACACTCTGCTTTGCCAGGCGAAGCCCGGGCAGCTGCCAGCTCTCCCAGCGTGGTGATAGTGATGAGGGCCACCTTGTTGCTGTGTTTGCCTCTGTGACACGGGAGGGGCTCTCCCTCGCTACAGCTGTGTCACGGTAAGGTCGGACCAAGCCCGAGAGGATCTCACCTGATGACCTCGTTAGTGGCCAAAGCAGTGTGCAGAGATTAACTTCAGGAGTTTTCTGGACGGGGAAGACGCCAGCACAAGGGATTTGTGCGCCTGGAGCTAATAGTGTTCGCTGAACCCACACCTCACTTGGCACCACCAACTCCAGTAGAAACCACCTGTTTCTCTTGGATTTATGAGAGCTGCAGTAGCGGCCCCATTGGGAAGCCATCTATACTTAGACGGGACTCCTGCTTATTTAGGTGTCTCCTTCACAACATAAATACCAACACGGCTGGGCATGACACCAGGACACGAGCCCCATTTTTCTGGAACTCCTGTCTTCTCAGAACATGAAGCTAATTAAATGTTTGCCTCTCCTTCCCCTTTACTCTGGTAAGGATGTAACTATAATATTCATTAGCTGATTAATTTATTAACTTATCTGAATACATCCAAGTAGTGGAATATTGATTATTTAGCCTCACTGATGATACATTGATCACTTCCAACTTCACAGGATCCCAGACCGGTGGAGGCTGGAAGGGACCTCTGGAGCTCATCCCATCCCACCCCTGCTTGAGCAGGCACCCCCAGAGCAGGGGCACAGGGCCGCGTCCACACGGGGTGTGAATGTCTCCAGGGAAGGGACCCCACAGCCTCTCTGGGCAGCCTGTGCCCCTGCTCTGGCACCCGCACAGGGAAGGGGTTTGTCCTCATGTTCAGGTGGAACTTCCCGTGTTCCAGCTTGCGCCCGTAGCCCCTAGTCCTGTTGATGGGCAACTGAAGAGAGTCCAGTCCTACCTTCTTGACACCCATCCTTCAGATATTTATAGGTATTGATGAAATCCCCCCTCAGTCTTCCCTCCTCCAGGCTGAACAAACCCAGGTCTCACAGCCTTTCCTCATAAAGGAGATGCTCCAGTCCCCTGATCATCTTTGTAGCTCTCCGCTGGACTCTCTCCAGCAGTCCCCTGTCTTTCTTGAACTGGGGACCCCAGACAGAACTGGATGCAGCACTCCAGATGTGGTCTCACTAGGACAAAGTAGAGGGGGAGGATAACCTCCCTTGACCTGCTGGCCAAACTCCTTCTCATACACCCCAGGACACCGTTGGCCCCCTTGGCCCCAAGGGCCTGGTGCTGGCTCAGGGTCACCTCGCTGCCCCCCAGCACCCCCAGGGCCTCTCAGCAGAGCCGCTCTCCAGCAGGTCCCCCCCCAGCCTGTGCTGGTGCGGGGGGTTGTTCCTCCCCAGGGGCACGACCTGGCACTGGCTCTTGTTGAATTCCCTGAGGTTCCCCCTGAGCCCAGCTCTCCAGCCTGGCCAGGTCTCGCTGGATGGCAGCACAGCCTCTGGTGTATCAAGACTTAGGAGACTGAACAATAAAAATAGACATCAAGGAGAACTGCCAATTCCAAGCTTGCAAAAACCAGGGAAACAGGTATTAGTTGAGTAAGGTGTTAGTTGTAAGCAAGTAAATCAGTTCTGGTGCTGGAGTAAGCTCATGTTATAAATACAATCTCCATAATCATTAGGATAAAAAAAGGGTTCTTCCATTTAGATGAAAGCCACAATTTTTATAGTCATCTGACTTTAGGGGAACTCACAAAGCAGCATCCAAAACAACTCAGCTTGGGCACATGAGCAACTCTGCTGAATTCCACTGCTTTCAGTGACCCTGGTGCACACTTGGTTTCCTAGACAGAGAGATGCCATCTTGAGAGAAGGCCAATGCCCTTGAAGAACCCAACTTTCTTCAAGGTCTGCTTGGCAGGGACTCCTGGGCGCCTTCCCACTGGAGCATTGAGACAGCCTTGTGCTGAGCATCCCGGCTGCCTGTGCAGCCAAGAGACAGGCATTTAGGACACAATCCAAAGGTGCCCATACAGAACAGAGAGTCACCTACAACTGCCACGGCCAGTATGTGGGTACCTAAAGCCATAGCGCCCCATGACACCTCATTTAGTGGTGCAGGAAGCCCCTCTGCTCAGCTGAACTATTTTTGAATGGTAGTATATGTTTTCTTTGCCTTTGAGAGCTGAGCAGAGCTTGTTCTTTCCTTCAAATCATGCCCAAGGATAGGAAGTGGTACCTCAGTTGTCTACAGCAGTTTGCTTGCTAGAACATTTTCCCAGGTCCTAGTAGCACCCTAACCATGCCTCAAGGCTTAGCTGGGAAAACACCGGGTCACTAAGAGATAAACTGAACAAAAAGTTGTTCAGCCCTTTCAGACCTGGAGGAGTGTTGGATACATGGAAAGATCTTCTGACCTAACACCTTCTCCGTCATGCCCTGCACTGAGACGACCAGCTCTGTAACCCCAGGGTCATGCTCTAGCATGAAGATAAAAAAAAATAAATCTCACCAGTGCCACTGATTCGGTAGCTATTTCTGCAAGGGACTCCTGCCCATGGCCCAAGGCCTGCACAGGAACACAAACCCTGCACTGGATGTAGTCTAAATCTGCGGTTTTTCTGCACAGGCACCTACAAATCAACAGGAATTTAATCATCACCTTTATATGGTAGGTTTGTATGAAAATACATTTTTTGCCATTTTAAGATATTTTTATATGTATGATTTCCATTCATATTTCTTAACCAACAGCAGCTGGTAAGAAAATATTGAGCTGTTCGTACTTTGGCCCTCAGTGTGGCCACCACACCAACCAAAAGCAGTCTCTGACACTGTAACGATGTCTCACAATGATGTGTTTTGTATTTACTCTGTGTGGTTACGTCTACCGAACGTCTGACCTTTGCATGGACCATCCTGATCCACCTGATCCACGGTGAGACATGGGTATATAGAAAATTTCTATCCATCCAAAGGCCTTTTGCCACCTGCCATACAAGCACTGAAAATGAGATGCTACAAGTATGCAAAAGGAGGGAAAAATCTTTTTTCGTGTGATTACTGTAAAGCCTCACCAAACCCAAATGTGCTTTATGTGCCAAGTTCTTGCGTTTCACGAACTTCCCCTTGGAAAAGATAAGCCCTTGAAGGACAATTAGCTGGAGCTAATTAACAGCTGCTTGAAAACTAATCCAGGTTTAAATTTCTGCCAAGTAGACTTTTCTCCCAGAGGAGTTTTATCTTGCAAGATATAGAAACAATAATTCTCAAGCGACAAAACTTTCTGCAGCAGCTTCCAACGCATCTCGCTTTACTCTCCAAGTAACTTTGCCATTTTTCCCTCGTCTATTCATCTTTTTGCAGGCACGCACTTGCTTTCAAGGAGTTGAGCAAACTTGAATATGGTATTTGACTAATAAATGCCATATCTTTTGAAAGAGCATTCCTTTTCTTTTAATGTTTCTCCAGGCAGACAGCCCTGATCCCTTCTGCTTTTTCAAAGTCAAGATGTTAATGTGCGAAGGGCACTAACGTCACTGGCACCTTCAGTCTCGAGTGACTGGACTCAAGCACAGGCTTCTGACTCTTAAAGAAGATAAAAGCTCAAAAATGTTAAGGTTACCATTGGCCCATTGGTTCCCAAAATGAAGAGTTTATCCAGAATAGGTCCAAAACCCCAGCCTCCCTAAAAACATTATAAAGTGCACAAGGGATCCTGAAAGCCCTTCCCTAAAACTCACAAAATGATCCCCAAAAAAGTCTTCAATACAATCTACATACACAGACATTGCCCATGATAATAAATTACTACATGATACTCTATTAATAATACAGCTTAAAATCACAGACGTGAAAAGACAGACTATGAAAGGGGGAATGGCAAGACCTATTTGCAAATTTTGCTTGGTGCTAATGGGTTGTCGTGTAACCTTATAAAATATCCTGTGATAATAACGTCATGTTATTACTAAAACAAAAAATCACTAGTTTCATTACCAATGTTTTCTTCCTTTTCGTTCAGATGGAAATCAATATAATCCAAATAGTAGCACTAAAAAGAAAAAATGTCTAAGATAATAATAGCACACGCCTGGGATACTTGGGACCATGTCTCTGAAGCTGCTTAAGTTAATTTTCCAACACACTGTAAAATGCTTTGCATTAGCTGCCACTGGCATTAAAATGCCATGTTTTCAGCTGGTATGAAGAGCTAATATATATAATAATATATATTCATCTATTATGTCTAATAACTAGTTATGTGCTGCTTTAGCACTACGTCCATGTGACTTTGCAGTCTGTGCCCCAAATACCTATTTCCTGAGATGGCAGAAGAGGCTGACGGCCTCCTGCCCTTTTAATTGAGTCAACAAGAATTTTAGGGAACTGAAGCATTTGAAGAAGAAAGCTTACATGTTTGATTTGGGGCAGGGAAATATTATTCTGAACAAAAATGCAACCCTGGGGTGCCTTCTAGTACCTTGAAATAAATTACACATGAATAAAAATGTATTTAAAATATCACTTAAAGATGATAAAAAAGAAAATACTATCTTAACTTGTGGGCACTTTGCAATATTAGTGAGTCTTGTCTAAGAAACTAAATTTCTTGGGAGACATACTTGCTTTCTGAAACAAAGAAATAAAAAGTTACTTTTAATCAACTAACTAATTAGGGCTTCAAATTTTCTCTCCACAGACGTGCCAAATTCCTTTGTTATGCACTATTTTAAACCCTTCTGGTTTAATGAGAAATTATTATGTATAACTTATGAGCAATCATAAATTTCGATGGCTGCAGAGTGCTAAGTCACACGGAGCATCTGACTTTGAGAAAACACTTAACCCCTTCTTTAATGCGGTAAGAATAATTTTAAAAAACCCACAGAAGAAAAGTAAAATAATTTTGTAAGAGGAAAAGCAAAAGAATTTTGTACAGAGCAACTTCAGTTTTCTTTTAAACTAGTTTTGCCTTTGAATTATATTGGCATATTCAGTACCCCACTAATCAGAAGGCGCTCCTCTTCAAAAGCTTTATTGTTGGTATAGCATCAAAGTACAGACATAACAAAGTTTTCCTATTAAAAACAAATTGTAGATCAAGAATGAATGAAGGGTGGGGTTTTTCTGGAAATATTTTAAAATACACTAGAGTTCATTTCTGAAAGGAATGAATATTTGTAGTAGGACTTCAGATGAATATATTGTTTTGCATCGAAGTAGCTCTAGTATTAATTCGAAATGACAAACTCAATTTCCTATTCTTTGTCTCAAAACACGTTTTGACTTTGTGAAAATATCTGACAGAGTTCTCTAAAGAAACAAATTGTATTCAACAACAATTTCCTTCATCACCTGAGCTTTCCAGGATTTGTAATTTCTCACCTTAAAATATTTCAAGAGAATTATTTTGCAATAAATTTTGAAGATCCAACAGTTCTGTGGACTCAAATATTGTGATTAAGACTGACCTGGGGACCACTCGTCTCTGGGCACTGACCTGAGGAGATCCATCCCCCGCCGGTCCTCCCATATTCATGGAGAGAGCCAGGGAGCCAGAAGGAGGCTCATGCAGAGGGAAATTCAGAGTAAGCACCTAACTCATTAGTTTTTAAGCTGATTTATACTACTGTGTTGAGAAAAAAAAGTGGTTTTTTTTGAATTACAATGATGTACTCTCAACAAAAACAAGGTTAAAATTTTACGCTGAATACAACAAGCAGACACTTACTTTGCTTTTGCTTCTGCATCTTCATAGGCTTTATTGGAAACATCATCTAAGCCGCCAATCAGATGTTTGAAGGAGCTGTAAAAACAAAGGGGAATTTTTAGAGGAAAAGTCTCCATCTGGGAGCCAAGCAAGCCAACGTGGCTCTTCGGCAGCAACAAGGGGCCATCCCTCGATGCCGGGACGGCTGTAACCGACCAAACCGGGCCCAGGGCCAGGCATCTGCTGGGAAACATGGCCTCAGACACCCCTCAGGAGGAGGGATGGAAACGCAGTAACCAAGGCCGAGAAGATCCAAACTTATTTATCCACCTTTTTTTAGGGACTGAACCCCCTGCAATTCCTGCTGACTTTTTCCCTCCCTCCAACATAAGTTTTAGAGTAAATCTGTCAGTGTAGCTGGTAAGTCCCATGATGGCGAGGTGCCACCACCATATCCCTGTTCTCCAAACAGAAACCCTAGAAATCTCTCTGCTTTCAAAGTGAAGGATAATCGTTGTTTCTGTATCTTAGCTTTCCCATCTTAAGAGAAACAGTGACCCCAAAACAGGAGAGAGAAATAAAATGAGGGGTGGGGGGAAAAGCAGAGAAGAAAAAGGAAGTGAGGGCAGAAATGCAAACAAATTGTCATAAGCCAAATTGCTTAATGACATTTAAAAGAACATTTGGCTTTAATTGGGTTCAACTGAGTAAGATGGGGTGAAACATTAGGAGTGCCTGATGCTCTCAGTGCTGAGCTGTCTTACGTACAAGCTGTGAGCAGCTTCAGCAGTCCCCTAACACCACCCTCCATCCCAGGGGTGATACAAAGGGCACGGACAATCTTTAGATTGTGAGTGACTCAAACAAATGGACCCAAGGACCATTTGATCAAATAACAAGCACCGCTCCAGAGAAAAAAACAAAAAACAAAACAAAGCATGTCTTTGGTAGTGATATTACATGCTTAAGACAGTAAATAAGAAATACAAATTGAATGTTTTTAGTAATTTTAATAACTGAAATCAATTAACATCTATAACTGAAAATATTCCAGGTGAAAAGAACAGTTCCCTACTATACATTTCCATCACTCTCGGAAAACACACAGGTTTTCTTTTTTCAAGAAAGAAAGTGCCATTTGCAAAGTGAGAGAAGAGTTGGGGTGATTTGAAAGGATGAACTACTGAAAAATAGGCTCTTGACTAATCTTTGTCTTAAGGTCACAGCTTCAGAAACCAAAGTCCTGCAGTTCCTCCAACTTCTACCTGTTCATGACACTCCTGAGGCACTAAACACAGAGCCGAAGAACATAAATGGTTATTAAGGAGTTGGAAAGAATTAATTGAAATGTTGAAAAAACTGAAAATAAAATTACCATTCAGGACCAAATCTACAAATTTAATAACAAGAACAGAACATTTAATATGGCCTTCTCTCTCAACAAAGACTTCTAGGATGAGTGAGAATTAAGGCCATTCAGCAGGAGAGGAAAATACAGGGCAGGTTAAAGAAGGTAACGGTTTGCAGATCATTTGCATTTTCCCACCTAAATCACTTGGTTTCAGATCAGAAGACATTATAGAAGGATAAAGAGCTACAGATGAAAAACCTACTGACCGAAAAGCTCCAAAGCCCAACTGTTTGTGAAAATACAGCAATGAGCAGAATTCATTGACCTGATGTATTTGGGTTGAGCGGAGGGCAGCTGTGGGAAATGCAATACCCTGCAGCGGAGGAGGTTAAGCAGGGTGACTTTGCATTCTGTTTGGCCTCAGGCGCAATGAAACTGTATGGACCATGCCTTGCCCAAGCAGCTTAAACATGGTGTATGGTCCTAAGTAGGTACTTAAGTGTCCTGCTGCATCAGGAGATGCCTGACCCTAAGCAAGGTACCCTGCGTGCATGCAGCAAGTGGGGACACAACTTCCAGAAGAAGGAAGAGAGGTTTGATTATCTTGCTTTATGAACAGCAGCTGGAAAAAAATGTATCTTAACCATTATTGTAATAAATATGAGGCAAGAGGTCACAGTTGGGAGAGCTATTTATACTGGTTTGGATCTAGAGCCACTCACTGTAACAGGCTTTTCCAGCACGGCCTTTTGCATAATTACAGTCATCAACACCCTGGAAATATCCTCCGCCCACACAAATTCCCTGAGTTTTCCACTTTGTTTAATTCATAATATTTTAAATGATACAATCTAGGAAATCATTTTCACAGCACAGGGAAAGCAACGGGAACTCATTCATGTGGAAGAGAAGGCAAAGACCCGCCTGCTCCTGCATGGAATTTGTGATAGGGTTTTTTAACAAGCCGGGCTGTCATTTTCAATGGTGAGATGTGTTAATCACCAGGGCATTTTTTGACCATAATTCCTTACTCAGCAGTGAAATTATAAAAAATTCAGCTCATTCAACAAATCAAGGTTTATCTTTCTTGTGCTGAATATGTGCCATAGGATGAAGCCAAACCCTTGAAAGATGACAGTGAAAGCAAAGCAAGATGTATCTGTTAATGGTCACTTGCACCACAAACAGGTATTTAAGCAATTAAGTGAGACACAGTAATACCATAATCCTCCTGGAACGCTAGAAGGCATGACCTAAGGCTTAAAATGCAGTTTAAAATAGCTAGGCTTGATTTGTTTTCATGTGGTTAAGAAATGTGGCAGGGTTAAACAGTCAATAATTTTTTATCAATGCAAATAAATCCTTTTACAGTGAAACATTATAAAGAAAAGTCATTGAAAGGAGTAACAACAGTTTGCCTAATATCCTTAAGTTTTTAGTAAAATATCTTAAGCAAGACTTAGGACTGGGCAAGATTTTGAAATTCACAGGAGTCACTTTCTTACAGCCTATCTTGACACTGCTGGAGCATCATCTTGGTCATAACGTCCCCACGAATTTAATCAGAAAACTCCTTGGGTTTTTTTTTTCCTCATAGCCTTCTTTCAATTTTTTCTATTCTCTCCTCATAACCAATTTTCTCCATGGATAAACTTCATCCCAACTGGGAAAAACAGTAAAGCAGCAAAACCTAAAATCTCCACTGAAAAAGTTCAGCTCAGCTTGTATAGGCTCAGTCATGCTAGGATAATACTTTTATTACCAACCCAAGAGAGCTGATACAGAGACCTTTCTTGACACCTCATAGCTATCCCCATCACAAACCAAAATCAGGCTTTCAAATAAGGACAAAACCCCCAAATCCAAAGTGAAAAATCTGAAAATACCTGAAATGTTTAAAATACATGTATTGTCTTGATATGTGAAGACAATAAGCAGAAAAAACAGCATTTAGCACTCAATATCTGCAAATACCACGTACTTCTGTAGCACTACCAGTCTCTGTGCCTCGAGTTTTAGTGGCTCTTATCCTTCAGCTCCTCTCTCTAACACGTTCATTATGCAGTTCCGTATGCCCAGCACCCATAACATTTACACCTGGTAAATCTCAGTGCTGCAGGAAAATATTGTTATCAACATAAATAAATTATATGGAGGGAAAAAATCACATATAAATAAAAAATGAACCAAAATCAACTTCAGTGTAAATATTCTCACAGTTCAGGAGCATCTATGAACATTTTCAAAAACTTTTTCACGTTCAAGAAGTACATATTAAAAAAAAGAAAGTTTAAAAAGTTGCACCAACTTCTCTCTCAGGTAAAAGCAAAGCAAGATGATCAAAACGTTAGGAATGGGTTTTGAACCTTTTCCTCCTGTTTTATCTCCATACAAAGTAGCTGCAGGTAAAGCATGTCTGTAGGTGTTTATTCAAATTGATTTACAAAACAGATGCTCAAGGTTGTCTTGCTTCTGCCTACACAATTTTATCAGAAAAAGTTTTACAGAAAATTTCCTAGAGGACCAATCCATCAAATTCAGCATATCATAATTGTTAACTTTTCCCCAATCAGTCCAACTGTATTTCTGCAACAAATCTAATAACCCCTCCAGGGAGCTTGAAAATTCACTAAGACGACTATGACAGGGCCAAACCTGAAACGCTTTGGAGGCACCAACGTCAAGCATCGCCCACAATTAGTTTCTTCACAGAGGATGAATTACTGAAGTATTACTATAGGAAACACTTAACTAGCAACAGCCTCTCTTTTATTTCACATAGGGTCTTAGGAAGTCATAAACACAGAAAGCCTATGAATTGTAAAGAAAAATTGCTCCTGGAATTAAAAATGAATAAAAGACATCTGACAACTAACAGCTGCTATAAAATATTAATATGTTTACCTAGATCATACATTTGATCAGAAGAAAACCGTATTTTCCCAATGAGCTCTCTGGCTCCCCAAGTACCCAAAGGCTTCTACAAATTCCTTGAAATGGTCAGATGTATAGTTTTACAATTCCCATGAACAATATGTGGATTCTGCTGAACTTTTCAAACCAGTTCCCTAAACTCCCCAGCTGGCGCTATGCTTCAGGGTTGGCAGGAAGCACATCTCCTTCCTTCCAGACAGCCTGGCTGAATCAACCCGGTCTTACCATTAAGCTTGAGCATGGAGAAGATGCCAGCCTGCCTGGTTCTGAGATCCCTTAGCAAAGCTGTCATCCTCATTTGATCAGCCTTGTCACCATCTCATTTGGCTTTCCCTATTTTCTTCAATGACAATGTGCATGGACACGTTGAAACTTTGAATATGAAGTGAAATTCCCTGGAAATTTTTCCTACTGATTACTAAGCTTGTTTCTTAAAAATACACCTGAACAGGTAGGACTGCACTATTTTTTTCTGTCAAGATGACAACTTTTATCGTTATAGCAAATAATTTGTTTGCTGTCATAGTCCTCTTCCTTGGGTGACCAAAATTAATGGTACTTCCAATGTGGTCACTGTAGAGCTTGAACAACTGCACCACAGCAGCTACCTCACCTGGAAATCCCATCTCTGACACTCGCTTCATTTTCTATAGGTTTTCTAAATACTGGTAGCGATCTCAAACCAACTAGTCAATTCTCTTCAGCTGTTATCAAACACAAATTCCTCTAAATCCCTATAAATCATTTCCTAAATGTGTTGCCTGTCCATGATGCAGATTTCTAAGAACTGAAGCCCATTAGATGAGGGAATCATTGCTGCCCCTACCCAGCTGATTTCCCAAAGAGCTTCTATAATTTATCAATTTTCTATTTTTAATATTAAGTATCAGAGTTACAGACTTACTCTTTAAACTATTTAATTTAAGCTAACTCAACAAATTACCATTTGATCCAAGGTTATATTCCACAGTCCACTCACTACTGCTTACCAAAAAGCAGGCTGTGACTTTGTGTTCATTACGTACCAAAACCTGCTCCAACCAGTTCTGATGTCTGATGACCACTTGCTACACTATCCTACTCAGGAATATCTGGGATTTTCCACTCTTGGTAGAAATTCTTTTTCCCTCTTCTCTGGAAATTTAGTCATTTATAACAACACAGGTCCAGAAATCTTACTTTCCACAAAAACTTTTTGTATTTATGCTATTCACACCTAAACACATCCATATCCAAATATGCCCAGGAGTCCCCCTTCACTACTACTCATTTACTATCTTGTTCCAAGTGATTTTAACCCAAAACAGATATCCATGCTGGACATCTCCGTCTTATCAGGTTCCAGTCTATTGAATCCCTATGAAATTAATGCCTATTACCTTAATCATATTTTTGTCCAGCTGTGTTTCATGTGTGGTTGCTCCTCCATCATATTTCTGTTATCTCTGCACAAATTTTGTGCCTTCACTCCTGACACACAACATGCCTTTCCTGTTTTTGGGATAAACCCACGAGTCCCTCTACTGGGGGAGGTCCAGTTTTCCCTCTCTGTCTCCTTCCACAATCCCCAGTTTTGCAACAGATTCCTTGCAGAATTTCCCATAATAGCTGCAAAACCTCCCTTCTTTGCACGGTCATAGCCTGGATTTCTTCACAGGTTCTAGTTCTTGGCTGGAGCTAAGTGTTCCTCCTTGCCTTCTCATCCTCAGTAACGGCCTGTTGCTCGTGTTCATCCCCCAGCACAACAAACCTATTACTTTATGCCTTTTTCCCCTCTGCTAGCTCATGCTTCCCCCCTCTTCATGATCATTACCTTTGAAGAGTCACAGTCCTTATTGAGATATCTGCCTTCCACTAATGTCTCAGCTGGTATCTGCAATGCTTCAGGCGGTGGCTGCAATGCTTCAGATCTATGGGCATCCAATTCTCCATGTCGTCAAAATCAATTCAAACTCCAGAATGATTTCTAGTTGCGACCAAACTGTCATGTTTTCTCCTTTATAAACTATATAGCATGTGATATATTGCCCGTACACAGCTTCCAGCTCAAGGATCACATGCACTCATCATCTGTAACTTTCATTCCATGAATAAATATACTCCCCCTGTTGCTATTAACTTACATGCTGTCACATTTTCTTCCTTCTTATTACCTTAAAAGAGCTTACCTTCAATAAATTACCTTAAAAGAACAGATCACTCAAACCCTGTTTTCTGCCCCAAGTTTACTGACTCACACCACTTACTGGCTTCTTGTGTCTAGGCCAAAATGGTATCAACAGACTGAGCTAAAACACTCATTTAGCACAATAAGCACTCACACTCATGTTCCTTCTGTGCCATGCATGCTAGTATCAGAAAACACGATGCCGAGTCTATGTGAAATAGTTCACCTAGTTTAAAAGAACAACCAAATTAGAAGTTCAGTGCTGAGCCTTTACCTTTTTCACTGTTGGGTTCAGATTATTGTTGAAGAACATCTTCCTAAAGGTTCAGAGAGTCACAGAATCACAGAATAGTTTGGGTTGGCAGGGGCCAACAAGGGTCGTCTGGTCCAACCCACCTGCAGTGAGCAGGGACATATCAATCAGATCAGGTTGCTCACAGCCCCATCCAACTTGACCCTGAATGTTTCCAGGAATAGGACACCTACCACCTCTCTAGGCAACCTGTGCCAGTGTTTCACCACAAAAAATTTCTTCTTTTATATCCCGTCTAAATCTACCCTTTTAGTTTAACACCATCACCCCTTGTCCTACTGCAACAGACCCTGCTAAAGTCTGTCCTCATCTTTCTTATAAGCCCTCTTTAAGTATTGAAAGGCTGCAATAAGGTGTCCCTAGAGTCTTCTCTTCTTCAGGCTGAACACCCCAAACTCTCTCAGCCTGGCCTCATAGGAGAAGTGCTCCAGCACTCGGATCATTTTTGTGGCCTCCTCTGGACCCGCTCCAACAGGCCCACGTCCTTCCCATGCTGAGGGCTCCAGAGCTGGACGCAGCACTGCAGGGGGGTCTCACCAGAGCAGAGCAGAGGGGCAGAACCCCCTCCCTTAGCTTGCTGGACACGCTGCTATTGATGCAGCCGAGGAAATGGTTGGCTTTCTGGGCTGCAAATGCACACTGCTGACTCGTGCAGCTTTTCACCCACCGGTACCCTCAAGGCTGCTCTCAATCCCTTCAGTTCTCAGCCTGTATTGATACTGGGGGTTGCTGCGACCCAGGTGCAGGACCTTGTACTGGGCCTTGTTGAACCTCATGAGGTTCCCCTAGGCCAACTTCTCGAGGTTGTCCAGGTCTCTCTGGATGGCATCCTGTCCCTCAGGCCTGTCAACTGGACCACTCAGATTGGTGTCGTCTGCAAACTCGCTGAGGGTGCCCTCGATCCCACTATGTCATTGAAGAAGATATTAAACAGTACTGGTTGCAATACACACCCCTGAGGGACACCACTTGCCACTGATCTCCATCCAGACATTGAGCCACTGACCACTACCCTCTGGATGTGACCATCCAGCCAATTCCTTACCCACCAAACAGTCCATCCATCAACTCCATATCTCTCCAATTTAGAGAAAAGGATGTTCAACTCTCAGGTTGTTCACAAGCAATATTTATTCATTCATGTATGAGTGAAATGCAGAATAATCTGATGTTAAGCCTTAGCAAAGTCAGCTGAAATGTCTTCTACAGCTTGGTTGGAGCTGGATGATTGGCTTCATCTCACCTCCTGCATGGTAGAGATTGCTGATGAAGCCAGAGAGCGTTAAGGACCAAAACCCACTGAAATTCATTATTCTGGTAAAGGAAGGGACTTAAAAAGAGTTATAAGACAGAAAGCATGTCAATGCTGTCCTTCATAACAAATATTTTCAGGACAAGGACAAGTGAGTACAAAATGGCTTCAAGTCCCTGGGACACATCAAATGCTTGCTGCTCTGCAGGTCATTTTCTTTGTTACATCACAACCCTGCTCATTTCTACATCAGAAGGGGATGCTGAAAATCCACTGTTGCAAAGTGTGTCTATATAGATTTGCAAGAAATAGCTGTACCATGTTTTGGGCCTCTTTGGGGTGTTTTTGTGACTGTAATGACCTTCTTGTTTCACAAGGAAACTAAAAAGCAAGGCAGCACTGATGTTGTGAGTTTGGCACTTAAGGACCCATCACATTTGGCTTTCCTCATGGTATTTTCAACTCCCACTGCTTTGTCCCTGTATATATATTTTAATAGATACTTTTTGAAGTTCAGAAATTATTTTAAGCAAATAATTTCATCTTTTCATGCTTAAGCAATGTCACATCTCAAACCCAACTCCTCCAGAGCTTGCTTGGTGGCCTGGCTCATCCCTGTAAAGAAAGTTTCCTGTATTGTTATCCTCAAAAACCTCCAGCAACTAAAACAGCCCTACAATTGCTTGTAATATTGCCAAATCCAGAGACCAGTCTCCCATCTTTCTTAGGAATAACTTGTTGTGATACCAAGGTGTGATTCTTACAGTTCAAGTGTTAATTATATGGGAGTATGGCAGCTGTATTAGCAATGTGACTCTCAAGTGTTCTGTGGAACAGTTTTTTGATGTCTTGGGAAGGCTTTTAAAAGGAAGCTCAAAGAGTTACTCTGATGACAAGGTAACGCCAATGGGTTTCTTAGAGAAATGGATTGACCATTAAAGAAACAATATTTTTCCATAACTTTTTCTTTGAAATTGCAACATCAATTTTGCTGAAATGTTTCAGATTGAGACACGCACAGAGACATGAAAATTGCTGCTTCAGTAGTTCCAGTTGATTAAGCAAAGAACTCATCTTGTAATAGAAGATATTAGGCAACCTTATTGACATGTGTCACTCGTCCTTCTGCGCAGAACAGCTTCCAATTGCAGGCAAAGCTGACTTCCAGTTTGCATTGACACCCTGCATATAACTCAACATGAAAATTTACCATGACCACTGTAACAAACCAAATACTGCGATATCTTCCAGGAGTGCAGCACAGACTGGGACCCACCTGGCTGGAGAGCAGCTCTGTGGAAAGGGACCTGGGGGTCCTGGTGGACAGAAAGCTCAACATGAGCGAACAGTGGCTGCTGGGGCCAAGAAGGCCAACAGGATGCTGGGTTGCATCAAAAAGGGCATCGCCAGCAGAGAGAAAGAAGTCGTCATCCCGCTCTACTCAGCGCTTGTCAGGCCACACCTGGAGCGCTGTGCACAGTTCTGGTCCCCGCTGTACAAAAAGGATGTGGGCAGGCTGGAAGGGGTCCAGAGAAGGGCCACCAAGATGATCAGAGGACTGGGAAGCTGCCGTACGAGGGTAGGCTGGGAGAGCTGGGTTTGTTCAGCCTTGAGAAAAGGAGGCTCAGAGGGGATCTCATCACCGTGTACCAGCACTTAAGGGGCAGCTACAAAGAAGATGGAGACTCCCTTTTTACACGGAGTCCCATGGAGAGGACATGGTGGGATGGACACAAGTTGCTCTTGGGGAGATTCCGATTGGACACGAGAGGGAAATTTTTCACAGTGAGGACAGTCACCACTGGAATAATCTCCCCAGGGAAGGGGTTGACTCGGCCACGTTGGGCACCTTCAAGAGTCGCCTGGACAGGGTGCTGGGCCATCTTGTCTAGCCTGTGCTCTTCCTAGAAAGGTTGGACTAGATGATCCCTGAGGTCCCTTCCAACCTGGGATTCTGTGAATACTCTGTGTATCTGGATATAAAGAAATGCTATATTTCCTCATTAACAGAACCGCAGCTGCACAATTTTCCAAATTTACAGAAGTCTTAGTAAATTTTCTACAGTTATCTGCATACCTATAAAATAATAATGTAAAAGAAGAGCTATGACTAGAAAGTCAGAGCCGGCCAGGACACAGGACAACCTTCCTTGAACTATAAATAGTGCATTACTTTTCTTGCACTATAAAAAGGATTCTTATAAATAGTGTTACTCTGCTACTTTTGCAGAGCATTAGGTGTCTCTAGGTCTACCTGCTCAAGCAGGGGGGTTGGATGAGATGATATCCAGAGGTCCCTTCCAACCCCTACCATTCTGATTACCAGAATCTCTGGTATAGATTAAGTACAGCTTTGTCAATTTAAATTGAACTTGGTCTTCCTTACTACTTCAAGGACATTATGTACTGAGAAAAAGACACAGTAGGCAAGGCAGTCTGTAAAATGATCAGTAAGGACTGACTCTGCAATTATTAGTTATTTGGGTTTTTTTAAATGCTTACAGTGCAAAACAAAATTATCCCTCACAGAAGCATTCAGAAAAAAGTGCTTACTTGTTGCTTTATATTTCTCTGAATTAATGTCTTCTAAATTATCTAATTATGTCGATTCTTCTTCTCCTTGTCCCACTGAACAATAAGGAATAGTGAGTATTTTATCCACCAGGCTACCTTGCTTGTATATGTGCAAGAAAGCCACTCAGGTGACAGTCCTGAAGTTCACCACCTCTTCAAAAGGTAGAGCACAATAGTTTTAAACTGATCATAACCAAACTAACACATCAGAAGACCTAGGATTTTAGAAGTATTATTGCCCGGTTCAGCCACTACAGAACACTACATTTCTATAAATGAAGGACTGTAAGAAATCTCAAGAGATAACAGAAATCAGAACAGTTGCATTAAAGCAGGATTGGGTGTATGTAGATCACCCCTACCAGATACTCCAGCATCTCTCATATATCTCATAAGAATATAAGTGCTTCTGAGGCCACCCCTAACCCAGCACCTGACCTTCAACGGTGTCTTGCATCAAGACTGTGTTCCCAGGGAGGAGTTCAAGGACAGAGGAACCATTTGTGAAATAAATTTGTGAAAATGCCTTGGTACTCTCCTACACCTCTCCAAAACTTCTCAGCCCAGAGGTAGGTCCCACATATTTAATAAATACAATAGATTTCTTTTCCTTTTGAACACTTGCAAACTCTTCTCATTTTCCTATGACTCTGTAAGTGATCCCTGCATGAAGAGTGCCTCCTTTTGGCTTTCACCTCCCTCCTGCAGGTTTCTTTGTGTTCTTGCACTGGGAGAGGCAGTGAAAAGTCAAACTCCCTTCATCCTACCATGTCTCCCATGGTTTCACAGACCTATACTACGTTACCTTTGAAGGATTCCCGTGGAAGATTTATCTGTACCTTTTCATGGTCTATGCCGGTGTTTCACTGCCCTCTCAGCTGGAAAACCACCCCAAGGGTCATGTTGAATTTTCAAGGTAATGCTGATTTTTTACATCCCATTCAAAACAACTGTAGAGAGCGGCTGAATTTGCAGTACTGTTTTCTGGGGCTCAGGCATTTCTTTTCTACATTAAAACCCTCTACTTCCTTCAAGCTCTTATATAAGACATTATTTTACTCTTCTGATCTCTTTTGAGCTGACAGCTTCAAGCAGGGCTACACCCTTTAGATGAGGGCTCTCCATCATGGGATAGAATAACAACATCTTGCTTTAACATTTGCCAGAAGCTTGATGCCTTTTGTGACATTTTGCCAACACGAACTCAATCTGTGTTGCACCATAACGCCTGGATCTGTTTCCACAGTAATGCTATCTCCATTTTATCTTTCTGCACGTCTTAATTTTCTCCATGTGTCACTACTGAGTTTTGTCTTGTTGATTTAGGGTGATTTTCTCTCTACTTCGTCAAGGACTGTGAGCGTATTACTCAAAGTTAAATGACCTCTCTGGAGAAAATGATCAAAGGCTCTTGTTAAAAACTGTAAAAGGTGCGAACTGGAGAACACCCCACCCCAAGGCAGGAAAATCATGTACTTACTCTCTGTCTATGACCAGACAAGTTACTGCTTCAGCAGCAATGACATTGGCCGTTCTGACATCCTCCCTGAAAGAAAAAATACGTTTCTTAAGTAAGCTGTATTATTTTCACAACCATCTTTTTATTTCCAAACATACTGCATTCTTACAGACCTTCAAGAATAACATGCTGGGTTTCACAGCATTTTCCCTATATTGATTTGATGTTCATCATCCATACAGGCTTCACGCACACAAAAGCTAAAACCACGCGTGAGCAGAAAAAGAGAAACAGGATGCCCTTGTAAATAAGACATCCAGCCATGCAGCAGCCCATGGTTTTAATCTGTTTCAGGCAAAGTCTTGTTTCTAACTATGCACGTCTGTGCACAGAATCAGTTTTATCAAAGTATTAGCTATTCACATAGATTTATTTATGAATATTTAGACTTCTGCTCATGTCCTTCTCCCCAAAAGCCTGCATAATATCTCAATGTTGGAACATGAAGCATCCAGTTAAGTAGGATGTCAGCTCTGCTACTCAGAGCAGGTACAACGTATATGGTAGGCTATAGAGCTTGCTATGCATTTGCTGTCTGAGCACAACGGAGGCTGGGACTGTGCCTGTAATAGGGGCCTATTAGGACGGAGCTTTTGAAAGGTCTCGGCGTTAAAACATTGCGCTGGTATTTTTCACCAGCTTTTCAGAAATAAAAAATACTGCACTTAGAATTTTTGCTGTATCTTCATTAGCAAATTCTTTGTGACCTTCCTTTCCCTGCCCTACCGAGAGTTTGGCCATGGCCAGCCCAAGCTATAAATTAGGAAGTTAATTCATTCTAATCAGACCGATGTGGTGTTTCATCAGGGTTATAGAGACGTCACTGCATTTTCTGTGTTGGCCAAACAAATGCACAGGATTCAGAGTCACTGTTTTATTCAAATCCACTCCAAACCTTTCCCCCTGTGAATGGTAAGTGGATTACAGGCAAAAGAGAGCCAACTCTTTTAAACACACCTAATTAATTTAGACTGGAAAACCACTCTGCATTTCCACTGAAGCAGAAAATGAGATTTAAAAATGCTGTTAGAAATAGCAGCTCCCCTGTTTAAAGATTGGAGGTATTAAAGCAGTAATACAGTAAAAAAAAGTGTGGTGCATGTACACTCCTACAGGAATGTGTACTCTCCCTTTCAGGTAATCATTAATTAACGTTAATTACTTTTGAGCTATTTTTACTTCAATAACTTTAAAACAGAGCAAGCAGAAATACAAATAAAAGAAATGTTACTATTCAAGCCTATATGCGAATGTTGTCATTGAGTCTATTGTCAATTAAATTAAGTGCTGATTTATCCATACAAGTAAACAAAATTATGGTAGTTTAAAGCAAGTAAAAAGAAGCAGCCAAATAGCAGTAGACAATTATCTCTATTAACTTCTATGACTTTGGTAAACATAGAGAGGATAAGGAATGAAAATTTTTAATATCTCATTAAGTTGCTGTAGCCAACTTCTGCCAGTATTAATACATTAAACATGCACTCAAACTTTTTGGTTGTTCATTAATTCCTGTTTAAACTTAACATATTTGTCCCATTATCTTGGATGCTCTTCTGCCACAAAATCACAGTTTACGCCTCTACAGTTACAGATTATAGACGTGATTATAGTTACTATATTACAGCGGTATGATTACAGACAAGTAAAATACAGCTATTGATGGCTGCAGTTCAAACATTTTAAATAAACCTTAACATTAGAGATTAAAATGCGCAAGTTACTGTTACGGTTTCCACTATCTTGTACTTAACACACCCTTTTAATCGGCAGGAAATTGATGTAGAACGAAGGCACTTTCCCAAAGGGCATCTCACTTAGCACAAACACCTGAACCAGAGGGATGGCAGGGTGTTTGTAATGCATAATGTCACGCGATTCTGAGGTTTCCTTATGTTCTACACGAGTAGAAAGAACAGATAAGTCAGGAAAAAATCAGGGTTTTTAAATTATAAAGTGGCTCCATATATAAGTGTTAATTCAAGAAGTCACTATCTTTGGCTATCTCCAAAGCCATCCTGCGCATCCTTGCCTACAAATCTCACTCTGCCACCGCTGCAGGACCCTCGTCCCGCAAATACTGAACAAAGGGACCGACGGGGGAAAGCAGCTTTCTGTTTCCACAGTCTAAATTGATTGTAAGTGGGTTTTAAATCTCACATGCTCTCCTGTTAGGGGGTGTTTACCAGTAAGGCTACAAGCAGGATTTAAAATCTCATCAAGTTTCTAAAACCAGAAGGAAAACTCAACCTATTTTCAGTTCTATACAAACATTAAACCTCCATGCACATCAGCTGTGAAATATAACATATGCTCAGACTTCCAAACACTGACAACACCTTACGTATGCTTAAAAACGACAAACATACCTAGGGCCATGTCACTGGTCTATGAATTAATCCCAGTCACCTTCAAGCAAAACCAATTGTCAGTCCGTGTTTTAAAAGGTAGTATTTTGACAGGTGGCCACTAGCTACAGTACATGGCATTAAATGCAACAAGTAGTTATTTGAAGCACACGGCATTAAATACAAAAGTAATTACCAGAAGTGCCTGGCATTAAATGTGACAAGCCATTATTTTAAACACATGGCACTAAATGCAAAAGTAGTTATTAGATGTGCAGGACATTAAATGCAAGAAGTAATTATTAGAAGTGCATGGCATTAAATGCAAAAGTAGTTAATTGAAATGCATGGCATTAAATGCAACAAGTAATCATTAGATATGCACGGCATTAAATGCCACAAGTAATTATATGAAAGCCTTGCTTGCAGGCACTGACTCGGACACTTTCTGGACTTCATCACAGGAGTACTCATCGCTGCTCCCCGAGAAACAGCACTCTTCATCAGAGGAATCGCCTTCACTCTCCGAATATTCCATCGCTACTGTTTGCCTCCACCATTTCCTCACGGGAAAATGCCTGCTTCCTTCCAGCCCGTTACTATATTTTGCCCTCTGGGCGAGCTCTGGTATTTTACAGCGCTTCCAGCTTCAAACTTTGGGACTTGGAGAAAGGTCACAGCTGCTGGGGGGAGTTTCTAGGGTGCATCATCGGGAAATACAAGCAGAGAGTATTTTGGAGCCACCGAGAGCTACGAGGCTGCCCACAGCCAGGCACGGCTCCTCTCCCAGGCATGTGCCCAGAAACTGGGGCAGGACACCTTGTACTGCTGCACTTCACCTCCTTAACCCCACGGTGGAATTAGATGGCCACGTTAGCCAAGTTCCTAAAGCTCTTCTGAAGCGTGTTATCAGAGCACTATAAACACGAGCACGTTATTTAAGAGATGAAATGCGTGTATATATTTTTCTCATTACAGTTTGTTGTCCACTTCACCGCTTAGTAAGTTTCAACAATTTTGCTTCTGGTAAGCTGCCAAAAACTTAAGAACTATGATTTCATTAACTGTTTCCAGGAAGTTTTCTGATGAAAGTGTATTGATACCACTATTTATAAGGCTGTGTTGGAAAGCGGAAATATGAAAAATATAGGCAGTTTTAATCAGAGATAAGGTCATACATCAGCCTCCATTTCCTGATTTTACCTCAGACCGTAAAAATTTAACTTAGATTTTAAAATCTTTGAAATGAGTCCTTTCTTTGTGCTTTTTTACCTTCCTACATACCTAACTCATTGGAGTCCTGCTCAAATTCCAGCTCTCGTAGCTCCTACCACACCTAACCCCTTAATAATGCTGATATAATTCTTCAGATAAATGGAAGCTATATTTGGATGAATTAATTTAACAATATACCATTACATTTGCTTGAAACTTGCTGATACGCCACCAACAAACACTAATCTATATTCTTCCCAGAAGATGGACTCAACTGGTACCACCTTGGCACCAGTCTTGTCTGCGCAGCTTTTGGGGTTGTTCCCCCCAGACGTAGCCTCCCAGCACAAAACAGTATTTATTTTGAGGTGCGAGTACCCTGCTGCCGGAGGTATCACGTTTACAGCTGCGGCACTTCTGCTGGTCTCCTAATTTAGATTTAAATAAATTTTGACAAAATGCCAAATATAGCAGGTACATTTTTATGGCCCTAGGTAGGCACAACCTTCTCTTTAAAGGATAGAGCTAGGGCTTGTTTTTCAGAAGATCACCAGATTTAGGTACCACTCCTCAGAATACCCAGTAAAGATAATTTTAACCTCCCATGTAAAAGTGAGGGTGTAATCAGAAAATACCCAGCAAAATAATAAGGGGAGATAGAGATGCTGGGTTTTGAGCTGTTACCACTAAATTCAAGCTGTTAACTGATTTTCCCCATAACTTTTTTTTGTCTTTCACTTATTTCCTACAGACCTCGTCCTAAATACTTTAAATCAACCTTATTAAAAATACTGTAACAAGGTCAAGTGTACAGCGCTGGAAACTGGTAAAATACATTAAAGAGCTTGAGTATCAGCAAATCAGGAGCCTCCGGATAGACTTCCTGTGGCAAATTTTTAAAACCCACCAGGGAAGATCTAATTTTTCCTTTCCATCTTTTCTTTGAAAACCCTCATTAACAAAATTCTCAAGTTTAAATGATCAAAACACTCATTTCCAAAAGCCCCATGGGACTTGGGCTTTCTACCACAGACCTCTCCCAGGCAGCAGCAACTTCTGCAGAGCAACCACCAAGGACTGGACATTGACCCATTGACTCTTGGCAACTGGTCAAGGTCCTTCAGTTACTTGGTCAATGAAAAATGGGTTGTCGCCATCATTTGCAGAGAAAGACGTAAAAAAAAACCCTCCAACAATCCTAAAAATACATTTTGGGATACTGCTGAAGCCCATAGCCCTTTGGCAGTCTACAGGCCCAGGTAGAAAGGATGGGCATCGCTCTTCCCAGGAGACACAAGCTGATCAAGACAGGCATCACCTGCAGCTAGTTTTATCTGAAATACTGGCACTATTCTTGTAAACGATGTGGTCACCTAACACACACGGAAGCAAAAACGCGGGTTGCCTTTTTGGTACCATCAACTGCACCCTCCTGTCTCCTGCTGCTTCTCGGTAGCCATTGCAGACCTACAAGACGGTGATGTGGTCCATCGTGACTGATGGTGTAAGCCACGGTCTGTATCAGTTACCTGGACCTACTGACTGGAGAAAAATGCCCCTTGTAGTCTGGGGGTTGGTTTCCCAACATTTCAGCGTTCTGAGAACAGAACATGCATTTGCCATTTGTTTTGACTATAAAAAATACATTACTGGAATGAATAAATAAAACGTGATCTACTAAACGTCTAAAAATTTTAATGCGAACCTAATAAAATGTGCAACTTGAAAAAGCTTCACTTGAAAAGAGTTATGCTGTTTAATAAAACCTATGAAAATGCCCATAGGCATTAAAATCACACCTTCTATAATGGGAATGAAATGCGATAGGAAAGAGATTTTGCTTCAAGGTACCCCAATTTAAAAGCACGTATCAAAATGCACACCACCACCTGCGCGCCTGTGCAGTTTAGGCTATATGGCAACTGGGAAAAGGAAACATCTCTCACAGAACAACATTTCAGGGCACAGAGACGAAATGGTTTAAAAATACTATTTTATAGGGTTTTTTATTCTATATAAGCAAACTGTGTGACTCCCCAAATAGGCTAGAAGATGTACCATTTTATTCTAATAATTTGTGCTGTGTCTTGTGCACATATCATTAGCACTTACTGTTTCTAAAATATATTTATACTCTCAGTGGCTCAAACTAAAAGTTTTGAGCCCTGGCAAGGATTGCACAACACGATTTGCAAAAAAGAGCCCTTCCTGGTAACTTATTTTAATATTTATGAAGTTAAGGACTTGGAGATGGTGAACAGGTCTTTCCAGAAAAGTTTTGCTCTGTTCTTACTGAACTGATACTTCTGCAAATGAAACTCCCAACAACTGCTGCTAAGATTATGCAAGGTTTTAACTCAAATCTCATCCAAGAAATAAGGATTATTTCAGGATGCTGTGTGAAGTCTGACAATTATAATTAATGATGGATGTTATTTAATGAAATCACCTGGAGGGCTGCTTCTTCTCAGTTTCACGAATGATGGAAAATCAAGTCCATAAAATACAATTTATTTTAGTGTTAATGCAAATATCCTAATTTTAAAAATATATATCCTAATTTTTGCAATCATCGTACGTACCTGGGGAAACAACCATTGTTACAGTTACTGCGCTGGACTGCGACTGCTCCCCTGCCTGACTTGCCACTGCCTACAGCCCAGCCTTGAACAAGCTGATCGCTATATTCCTGTATTTCACTGTATTTCTATAGAGGAATATATCTCTAGATATATATTTCCTGTATTTTGCTATATTGCTAAATTTCACTATCTGATTCCTACATTAGAAAGAAAAAGATTGTAATTTACTGGGTGATCCCCTGGGTCTACAGATAGAAGAAAATACGCAAGAGATGGCTGCTGTTATTTTTAATGGCATTATAGATCTGACAAAGCGATGCTGCTGAATTATGTGTTACATTATCAGACTACCTATGCTGATATCAATCAATGTAAGGCAGATAAATATTACAAAAAAAGTAGTATTAAAGCAGAAGCACTATGACAGGCACTAACATATATAATATGATATTACTGAACCCACTCCTGCCCCTTGGAAGCGAATGGGGAGATGCAGAGGGCAAAAAGTATTGATAACAAAGAGACCTTCTGCTGCATTTTTAAAAGCTGGTGTAATATCAGCCCCCGCTAGCCACCTTCACATTTATATATGTGATCATAGGCTGCCAGCAATTCAAGAAACCTAGAGGGGGCTGTGTCAGCTGAAAACTATTCTGAGAAGAGAAGGGTACATGCTCCTCGTGCTCTGAAAGCAGAGAAAAAAGGTCTTGCTACCACTTGATTACCACGAACCTGGCATAAATCTGACGGTACATGCTCCTTTGACAGTCAGCACAAGGATTTTCCCCTTGTTGTGAGGCATAATCAGGCTCTTCTGCTAACTCCTAGCTGCAAGGTAATCGTGGCTGCAACAACGTGGAAGGGTTATGAACCACAAAGGGTATGGTGTCAATAAAGAGATAACTTTATTAACTTTATTATACACTTTCAGTACATTCTCACCATATATAATCCATAATTGCTAATTGCAAACTACTCAGGAAATAACCTACAACCTCTGCCGTGACTAATTTGACCCACCAGCACTTTCTCTGAGCAGTGAGTTACTAACTTGCCATTATTTACGAGAACTATATTAAAATCAAATCAAACTGTGATCAGAGAGTTAAAGTAACATGATACACCCACCACACGTGAACAATATCATCACTGCGTTTACGGAACTTCATTTTAAACCATGTGCAAGAGGTTCACATGGTCAGTTACATCTTAGAAGCAGTTAAGGTATACAATAATCACTGTAAACATATTTTATAGGCAGGTAAACGAAACGCACCAGGAGCTCGAGTGAGAGGCATTAGATTTTACAGGCAGAAATTAGCCTCAGCGCTACCAGAACTGGCAGCTGGCTTCTCTTCAAGAATTAATGAGGCTGCATCCATTTGGCCTCATGTCTACTGTGATCCCGTGCAGATGCAGGGATCATGTTATCCTTTAATTGTGCCACTCAGACACCGTGCCAGCCTTACTATTTGTGGCCACTCTGTTTACATCGCAATCACTGCATTAACACAGGAGCCTTCAGTAAGATTAGAGGAAACAACTGTATCCAAAGTGGCTTCTTACAGGTTGTGGTCCTTACACACATGGGGTTTTTTAATCCCTTCAAGCATTTCTATGACTGTTACGTTCTTGCTTGGCTTCTTTGCGCATTGAGAGGACTGGGACAAATACCCTTTGTCATGCTGAAGTGGTGAGCAACATATTTGTGTATTGAAACCATGCGTCGTCGCAAGGGTGTCCGGCCTATCTGCAACTGATAAAAATGTTCTCAACTGAAAGAACCTCCTAAGGGTTTATTGTGAATTAATTACTTTTTAAAAAAAAAAAAAATAAAACCACTACACTTTAAACAATGCTTTTGTTAAATTCCTAAACACTGCAAAGAAGGGAAGGGGAGCTGTAATGAGATTATGGCTTCTCCTTTATGGATGCCAGCAGCAGGATCTAGATGACAAGCTGCAGCAGCTATTTTTTCACTACTGCTTGTCCTTGGCTGACACTACCAACTTCCATGTGCTGGTTTGGGCTGGGCACAGTTAATTTTCTCCATCGTAGCTAGTACAGGCTGTGTTTTGGGTTTGTGCTGGAAACAGGGTTGATAACCCAGGGGTGTTTCCGTTCCTGCTGGGCAGGGCTTGCACAGAGCCAAGGTTCCTGCCCCTCAGCCCACCCCACCGGCGAGTGGGCCAGGGGGCACAAGGGGCTGGGAGGGGACACGGCTGGGACAGTGACCCCAGCTCACCCCAGGGACATCCCACACCACGCAGCATCATGCTCAGCTTATAGACCTGGGGGAAGAAGAAGGAAGGGGGATGTTCGGAGTGATGGCATTTGTCCCCCCAACTGACCAGTAGGCGTGATGAAGCACAGCTTTCCCGGAGATGGCTGAGCACCTGCCCACGGGAAGGAATGAGTTGATTCCTTGGTTTGCTTTGCTTGCGTGTGCAGCTTTTGTTTTACCTATTAAACTGGCTTTGTCTCAACCCACAAGTTTTCTCGCTTCTACCCTTCATATTCTCTCCCCCATCCCACCAGGGGGGAGTGAGCAAATGGCTGTGGGGTGCTGAGTTGCCAGCTTGGGTTAAACCATGACGTTTCACCACCAACCTTCCTGGGTACCACATTCCCACTCCCCTGTACTTCAGGTCGCTGCAATCCCACCTAAGACATGTGGTTTGCACCACACTCTTTATCTACCCTTTCCCATGGCCAATGCTCTGCCTGTGCCTCGGGATCCCAGTATCCCCACCCTGCCCAGTGTGCCCATCTTGCCTTCCTCCCTATGTTACACACTCGTCAAGGTCCACCCATCTCTTCTTCACTCTGCAGGCCAAATTCACTACATCCCTCCTTTACCCCACAAATCATTTGTCTTTCTTCCATACTACCCGAGTGTTGTCATTGATGTCAAGGACTTGAGTTTTACATTAATAAAATAAAGAGCTTGTCGTTACCCTGAGTGCACCTATAGACTTTAGTTGCCCTGAGCAGCCTCACTGGGACCTTCACCCACATCTTCTGCCCATGGTCCAGGAGCTCAGCCTGGCACCCTCAGTGTAGGTATGGACTTGTCTCGTCTTGTCTCTGGCCCTATTTCTTGTACAGACCCTGGATCTACAACGTAGATCACTTGTGTCCCATCTCCTGGATACACCATGCCTGATGCTGTAGCCTTGTTTCCAGTTCTGTGTCTGCCCATCTCCTGCTGCTCCTGTCAGGGCTCGCTGGGTGGACTCGGGACCTAGGCCATCCCATCCTTGTGTCTGGGAGTGCAGGAACACCCTGTTACCAGCATCCACCTCAGGGCCCACATTCACTCAGAATTGGTTTTGATCGGCTAATTACAGCAAGCCCTTTCTCATATTTGCTGCATGAAACAACATAGCAATAACAGGAACAAAAGCACCACGAGCAAGAGCAGAAAGTGCCCAAACCCTTCATTTTGGACTACAACGATAAAATTAACATCCTGAACACCAACAGTTAATGATGTGAAGGACCACACTGGCACCTGCCGATAAGAGTGCAACAAGGGAGCTGGAGATGCTTACTGCCTCTCTTTCTTCTGCAGCCTTTTCATATCTCGTTAAGCGAGGTTTCACAGATAGCTTCCAGATGAGCTAGTGGGGCTCCCGCAAGGAATCCACAGACTTCTCAAAGCCTCCTGCTGATGCAATTAGCTCTTCTAAGGCTCTGCAAGCGTGTGCTTCCCATCCAGCTTGTGCTTTCATTTGAGCACTGCTCTAAACTGTAGCACAGAGACACTTGACCCAACTTTCACCCAGCTGGAGTTGGTACCAGCAGCATTCAAAAGTGCTACAGAAACTAAATCAGTCCATGCTGGGCTCCACACTGCCACACTCAACTCCTCTGATGGTCAGGTTAAGTCCTGCAAAGCCAACTAGAGCATCCCTCCGCAACATCATGGTCTGTGGTACTGAAGTGCTGATGGGGCCCTATTTTAGCCTGAGTACTCAATTTCTTATTCTGTGTGTTATTTTATAGTGGGAATAGCATGGAAGGGAAAAGTATGGGCAAGGTTCATCATCAATAAAGATGTCAACCCACTCATTTTCTTCTATTTTCTCTTTTCTGTGCACAGAACAATTGAGCAGATTTTATACTTTAGGTCTGTGATTACCTTAAACTGATCTAAGAAATATCAAGCCTTCTGCAGGCTTAGTTTTCTGGTAGATCAGTGCAACTCACTCCACAGGCAGTAACCACAAGTTTAGGGAAAGGGGCATGGTGGGAACGTGCGGCCAAGATGGAACAGTTCAGGACCAGTCTCTGGCACAAACACAGCCATGTGATCCCTTAAGGTGACTCTATAACCACATCACAGGTGATCTGTGCTTGCCTAGAGGACACGCGTGGCCAAACCTTCCTCCCTCTCTTGTCTGTAGAGGGTGTCAAGGTGGGTCTAGAAATCCCCCCATGTTTCAGACACTCAGTTTGTTCTCCCTCGTGATTTTGGCATTTAAGCAACCACTGACTAATCACAAAGCCTGCCGAGCTATGGAAAGGATGCATTTAAAATATAAACCAGCACAGTGTAACTGCTTAAAAAAAAAATGCATCAAGTTGAAGCAAAAAAAGCAAAAGATGTTTTACCTGTAAAAGACATGTCACAAGAAACCTATTTTTTATCCATTAGAAAGTATTCATAGACCTTAATGAACCATCTCACTAGTAAAAGAAGGATACAGTACACTTCAAAAACTGTTGTTACACTGCACCTTGATTATGTTCTATCACTACTAATATATTTACCAAAAAAACCCCAAACCCAGTTACGTAATGTCTGGAGAGCAGCATGATACAGTCTTAGAAAATAAAATGAAAAATCTGAAGAATCGATTTCCTGCAGCCTGAGGAGAAGCTCAAAACTCTGGAGAAGCACTGAAAAAGCCACAAGAGATTTCATGCTCCACCTACACTGAGCCTAGAGGAGCAGGGGAAAATCCTTCAAGGCAGCATTTACAGTCTTCATTTAGTAACCACAATACCAAATAAATCACAACTTAAACAAATATAACCCCAAAGTTGCAGGCAGTCCAATCCAACTTGTAACAGTAACTTCTCTGCAGATTTAAAAATCACTCCAGAATTGAGTTTGTAGAAAAATATGCTGTCTCCTTGCACAGGAATGCAGAGTATTTCATTGCTCTTCTACTGGCGAAGCAGCTGTGCAGTGCACATCTTTGTTCGCATGGCATTTTACATTTATGTAGTTAATGCTAATTACTGCGGACATGGATGTATTTATTTTTTCTAAATCTATTTCAGTAGGAAAAGATCAGCCATGTCTGAAAGCTGAATTGCGCTAGAAATACATATGGTGCTTTGAGGCTGGCACCGACTCTCCACTTTTCTGGTGAATTCACGCTCACATCTTACAAAAGCAGAGGACACGACACATAAGCACTCACCGGTGCACAGAAAGAACAACGTTCTTGGCTTTCTTACATCTTATATTAGCTCAGGTGTGGCTGCCTTTGCCTGCAGCTGGCTTGGGGTTTTTTTGTGTCTGTAGAAACCTATACTTCTATGTTATAACAGGATTTATGCCATGAATTAATTTACGTTCTAATTTTCAGAGTCACTTAGATGAAATGAGAGACATTGTCCCGCTGCTTTTACATATTCCCTTTTACCATTTTTCTTCATGCTAAAGGTTTTGTATGGCATATAATGATTATTTTATTCTATTTTTTGTCTTGCAATTCACGATGGAAAATTTCCATGATTTTTCAAAGATAAAACCTTTAATTTAATTCTGGCATCACTTTCTGTCTCTTTCCTATATAAAGGGATGGTAATATACTGACTTCACTGTCAAGAAAAGCAGATATATTAATTTTTTTTGTCCCTAGACAAAATTGTACACAGAACTGGACCCAGATTCCGACTCTAAATCAGTTTTGATTTCTGGGTCTGTGGAGTCGGGGCTCAATGCAGATTCCTACCAGAGCTGGACTTCCCATGAGTTCTGCAGCCAGAGGGGAACGGGACCACCTCCTGGGGATCCCCATTTCTGGTTCTGGACATCTGTTGGGAATTTCCTGAATCTCATGGGTGACAAAGTCCATTTTCCTGCTATTTCAGATATGCCATAAAATAACCTTCACAAACGTACAGATTCAAATTAAAATCAGTTTTGTTGGTATAGCTATTGAAGATGCTTCCAGAACTTGTTTCTCTAAAGGTTACTCACCTTTTTCTGTTTCCCAGTCTAAATTTACTCATTGCAAGCTTAAATCTAAACCAAGGGACCAAAACCATCCTCAAGTTAAAATAATTATTTTCTTCCCCTTTGTAAACAAAACCCCACAACCTTCTCAGGTTTTACTTCACCAAGTTAAATGAATCAAGGTTGCCTAACTTTTTGTCTTAAGCTCTCTTGGCTTCTTTGTATCTGGACCAGTGTGAATTCATCCTCCAGGAACGTAAGGGTCCTCAGTGGCTTGGAATACTCCAGACCAGACCTCACTGGGGTTTTGTACAAGGGTACAAATTTTGTCCTGTTCTCACTGAAAACACCTCTGAATATTTCCTAGAACTCTATCTCATGCTGTTTAATTTCTGCATCTGCACGTGGTGCCACACACAACCTTGGGTTCAAGTCCAGACAGATGATACCTGCTGTGGTTCCCTTGTCCAAAAACAGGATTCTCCTGCACAGGCACAATATATAGCATTTCCCTTTGCAACAAATTTGGAAGGAAAGAGTCATTAAGGATTGTATAACATTGCCATTTTTCAGCTTGTAGCTGCCTGTACAGCCCCCTCACTTCTGATGCCTCATGCTCTTCCCAGTTATTACGGCACTTATGACTTGAGAGATTCACACATCCAGTTTCAGCAACTAGACTGATCTGAGCTTGAGGATGGAGATAATGAGGTCCCCTAAGTCCAAATCTACTTTCTTTTTAAAGCTTTGAATACGTTTTGTTTGTAATAATTTCTACGCCTCCACCTTCATCTTGGCCTACAGTCACGGCGTGGCCAGCTATAGCAGCCACCTCCCGTCCAGTGCCTACTCTTCAGTTAGTGGAAAAAATAATCAAGGTTCTACTTGATAAAACAAACAAAACTCTCACAGTTACTAGGCCTGATCCCACTTCAGTAACAAGACAGTTTAGTGAAGAAAACAACAGCTGGCTCTGCTTGGAGGAGCAGAGTGGACCAGAGGAGCTCCAGAGGTCCCTTCCAACCTGAGCGGCTCTACGCTCCTGCGATGAGAACAAAACATACAGTATTTTGGAAAACATCAATTTAAGTATAACAACAAACATCTGGTTTACAGTCTTTAAAGAAATTAGATTAGAAAAGAGTAAAAGTACCAGAGTAAATGATAACACTACTGAAAGTAGAGTTTAAACTTAAAAAAAAAAAGAAATTAAGATTAATGTTCTTAAACAATACATGTCCCTATCACAGGGTTTTGCAGATCTTGTTTTCCAGAATATATTTCCTTAAGTAAAGCCAAATCAAAGCAAGGAATCACAGAGCACGCATCTCAGATACAACGTTTGAGTCTCCATGACTCTGCTTTATCCACCAGCTGCAGAAAAGCATCAAAATAAACTCTGATAAAAACATCCTTATAAAAGAAACAGTCACTCATATTTATTACCTGAGAACATTGTAACTGCTAGAGTAGATTATGCTGATAAAAATGACTTTTTTTTTAAAAAAAAGCTTTAAATTAAGTTTTACAACAGACATGTCTAAGAGAATTACAGACAATGCCTGTGACCAGCTCATCCGTGTTGCTGTGAGAATCCTACCCACGGAATCAAACTGACGTGGAAAGAAATGAATTAGTTTCTGGCACCGGTGGGGGTGACGCTTCTCTGGCCTACAGGAAATTATGCTGCTGGGGGTATGATAGAAGTGTGAAGAGGGCAATCAGGGTTGTCACCTAGCATATTCCCAGGAGGAAGCAATGGATCCTTATTCCCAGCCTCGCCTCCTACCAACAGCGGCATGTTGATGAATACTGCTACTGCTTTGAACAACCCCAACAAAAGGTTATTTTATTGCAGCGACAGTTGCTGGCCTCAACAGCATGATGTTGTACCCGCTCTTTTGTACTGCTGAGTGGCCAGTCTTCTGAGTGGACGTATACCACCCTGACATGATGGATTTTATTGCTTTGAGGGCTCGTTGTATATTATTTTATACGAGTTTTATGAGACACACGCTGATGAACATCAAGGCAGAAGATTCAGCAGCCAGCACCAGGGAACACACAATCAAAATTTAGAGCAATTATTATAGCCATAATTTAAAACCATTATAACCCTTCAAGAAACCTTCCTTTATAATCTTCTTTAAAACCTTCTTTTATAATTTATATCAGCCAGATATTTGAGAACAAATTGTGATGAATCCCAACATCGTGTTTGAATACAAGGCCATTTAATAGAGGAAATAGCAGAACGACTTGCATCAGTAATATGAGCAATTGCAAATTTGTTCTACCCTTCCTTCACCCATCCAGAGTGCAAAGGTATTGCACGGCAGGACTGTAGCCCTTCTCCAGCTTCTCTGTCCTCTGGTCCATGTACAGTTTATTGGACCATCATCAGCTTCATCTGGAGCAAAACCCGGTGTGTGCCACAGCCCTGTGAAACAGCTCTACACATTAAAGCACTCCAAATAAATCAAGACCATATCTCTTTTGGTGAGGCAGACATGCCCCACTATGTATTGTATTTCTAATTCAAATCTGCATTTGAAATGATATATGGACCTGACATGAAACCACCAATTCTAGCACTTTGAGAGCTGAGCTACTTGCCCTATGGATGCAACCAAAAGTTCAAGCTCTTCCTCTGATGGGGTGAAGTGCCTCTCCAGGTTGGCAAAATGGGCAAGCTCTTACTGAAATGTAATAAGGGATTAAAAGGTTTTAAAAAAAAAAAAAAAAAGTTCTGGCTGAAGAAGAAATATGAGTCAAAGCTTAAATAAAATGATTGAGAACATTTAAAATGGTTGGAAACCAAGCTGCTTCATCGATTTAACACTGAACTGCGTTTTACCTCAATACATAAGAAGAAAACTCTACCTATCCAGAGCTGGAAAGGGAGAATATTTAGATGGGACTTATGCCCAAATTCTAATCCTATTAAAAAGAAAATTTACATTATCTAAAACAAAGCACTGGGGTTTTGCTTATGGTTTACTGCCATATCAAGTTGCTCAAAACCCACTGGTTTAGTAACAACATCTACAGAACAAGGGAAAGAAACCTTTTTATATCACTCAGTTGTAACAGAAAGATTTCCTGGGCTTTCTTCCCTAAAATCATTATTTCGCTCAAATGCCAGCAAGCCACAGCAGAATTTTAAATAGGCTAAACTTGTAATTTCTGGGTATGTAACCCACATACAGCTTTACAAAATGACTATGACAAGGACAACTTTGTAATGTTTTACCACATTATGGCCTATGTTGCCTTCTATAACCACAAAATACAAACCCTGCATCAATGATCGAGAATATGGCATTGGGGATTTTTTTTAACCTACCTACAACGTTCATCTCACCTGCAGTGATCACAGCAGTGGCAAGCCCAGGAATCTTATCTATAGAAATGAGGTCTACGGCTGAATTACAGAGACGGCTTTTGAATACAGTAGTCTAAGTATTCTGTGAAAGTCATCTGGAAACCAAGAATTACATTTCTGTGTAAGTGTTGTTCTTATTCTATTGGTATTCACAATATGGATCTTTCTTGCTTGGTAGTAATAGTACCACTAGGCGTCCTCAGGCTGTCAGTGTCTCTATGGGAATGCAACTTTTACTCAATCTTCTGAAGACGTCAAATTCTGGTACATTCAAGACATAGTGAAGTTTCATCTAGAAGTTACTGTCTTCCCAGAGTATTAAAATTTCACATACATATTTCAAGGGAGAATTTCCATTAGCTTTATGTAGGGAAAATAAAGGCATCCCTAGGTCAACATTTATCAAACTTTCCAAGTCAAAGACATTTTTAGAAAAATACGTAGGTTTTTTTTCTTAGAAAGACACATGAAACATTATATTGTTTTGTGCTTACAACCAATAAGTTAAACTTAAAATATTTGTTAATGGCTTTTATATACCATTCTTTGCACATGTTTGCATGTGACAATATCTTTGAACTGAGGGCTGGGGTTAGAGTCCCTGGGCTGTAGTATCACAGGCTAAGCTCTATTTCACTTATCCCATAGCAGAAACACATAGGTAGCGATGAAGAAAATCAGTTGATATCAGGTCTCAAAGACTAAAGGTAAGCAACTATAGAAAAATAGATTTTAACCTCACTTTTCAGTTCTAAATTACAAATAAGAATGCTTCCCATTTTCTGCAAAGAATTCAAATTAACTAAACATTGCGAATTTTAACAAACTTCCGTCTCTGTACCACTGCTCTTATTCAAAGGCTTGAACGGAGTCCCTCAGATCATTTTATGACACGTATTAAAGCCACTTGTTTATTAAATACTTAAGAAAGCTGAGTATTAGCAGTATTTTGCTAAAGATGCATGATACTGTGTTATTTTCTGATATTTTATACATATATAAAGATAATAATACCACATTACTTTCTGATAAATAGCACTTACCAAGATTCACGACTAACAAAAACCACGTGAATGCAATTTCCTTTGACCCTTCACGGTCACGCGTGCTGGTGAGTGAGATACAAGTCAAAGCCTAATGTTTCCAGAAGCAGGTACTGCCAGGAAGGATGGCAGATGAACCTGGAAAGCCTGCCCCTACAACTGCAAGAAGTGGTATCCTCACCTCAGCTGTTCACCCAGGTGCTAACACTTGAAAGTGTAAAACATCACTTACTAAAGCACCAGCACCTGCAGCCAGGATGAGATATTTTGCAGACCACCCTTCCACCCCCCTTTTATTAATTTTAATCAGCTTTTATTATTTCTTCAGGAAAACAGAGGGATTATTAGCAGCACTGGGGTGTGAAGACTTGCAAGTCAGGTACTTTAGCTGTTATTTAACATGGGATCTGCTCTGCCTTTTTACTAGGCAGAGAAAATTGATTTTGTGCTGTCCCTTGGGGAACCCATCTGCTTGGGAAGGGAAATTCAATAAAACACAACAGCTGTGAGAATGCACTGAGGAGATATGCTGCAGATAGTCACATATTCAGCTGAAATCCTTCTTGTTGCAGTCTTTTAAGGGTGAAGAAAAATAAGAGATAGATATCTCCTCCCTTATCCTTTGCTACTGAGTCAGGCCTGGAACCTTATCTGGTTTAAAACAGTGTCATTGTGCCCATCCCATCATGGCTGGATTTGCTGACACCCTGCCAAGTGTCCCTCAGTAGGTGCCAAGGGCTATTGCTTTGCTAATTCACTTTGAAGTTGAACGCAGCGTGTAAGGAGGTGCGAGAGGCTGGGGGGCCGCAGCAGGTCTTCTACAGACAGTCCAACTAAATGACGCCATAGATCTTAACAGCCTGCCTGAAGACCACAAGAAGGTTCACAGCAACACTTCATTGCCAGCTCAGTTCTATTTGCCATTATAAATTGAATTGGATAATAAATTGAAATAGGAGCAATTCAGTCTTTAACAGGTGATTTTCAGGTCTTTGGTGACGATGGGTCCTGCTTGGTTGGTTCCTTCTCTCCCAAGCTTTTTCCTTTCCTATTCGCTGCCTTCAAGATTTTTATAAACTGTTTTAATTTTTACATAACGAGCCCCATCTGGGCTGCAGGAATCTGCCCAAGATCCAGGAATGTATGAATTTCTTGATTGTCTTTTAGTACCAAACTCTGCCTGTCACAACGGTAAGATTTCAATACTATGGACTGAAGCCAGAAATGGGGTCTTCGTGTTATCAGCTTATGTGGCAAGGATGCAAGTTAGACTAGATCATCTGGTCTCAGAATATATATAAAAGTCCCATATTTAGAAATATGGACTAAATATTTCCAGTTTAATTTCTACAAACAAAAGTTAACATTTCCTGTATCTACACAAGGATTTCAGAAATACTGATCTGTGCATTTTCCTGCCTTGTGAGCCTGAAGAACAAAACCATAATCATTTAAAACCTTTACGCTTCCCCGTAGAAATGCTGATTTTACGTTTCAAAAAGTAGATTTGTATGGTAGCAGGCTTTTGCATACTTACTAAGCAGCATCAGTGCAGCCTTTTCTTTATTGTAACCACCATTGCTGCCTTCTGCTTTTCACAGCCACAAAGACCTTGTGCAATACGTTGACCGTGATTGATAAAAGTGAAAGTCCTTCATTTAAGCAAATAAAACCAAATTTCTTCTGGAGCTAATTATATACCAGTTGTTTATGGGTCAAACTGATAAAAGTACCAGAAAAGCATAGGGTTAGCAGCTTTTTTTTTATTGCTTGGCAGCAGTCACTGCAGGATTGATGTCCGAGTTTGGCCCACACAGACAACTGGAGTCAATGACATGAAAGCAGAGCTCTCCGCCTTGTAAACTTCTACAACAAAATGCACTTGCAAATTTACAACTACCAGGTCTTTAAAGTCCTGGAAATTACACTGCTGCAGTGTTTTGCACATGCAGGCATGACTGCAGGGTCCCTTACTGGTTTTGTACAGCAATAGTTATAAAGACTTCCCCTACTTCTGCTTGCAATGTTTCTTTTTTTCCCACCCTCTTTCCACTTTTTTAATCCCCTTTCAAGTCTTCAGCAGTTTTAATTTTACTTTATTGCACTTTTTTCTGTTCTATAGGGACAGCATGGGGAAAAAAGGCACATTTTGCACTAGAAGGCAAAATACAAGGGCCACGAGGGACCCAAAGAAGCAGCCAATCCAAATTTATTAGCATTTTTGGGCTGTATTGGTTTTTCTTCAGTGACCCATATTCATCACACAGCACTTGTCAGTCTTGCAGCTGGTAGAGCATTAGGCAAAGATGGCAGATTTCACCGTATTTCACCTCGCGCAATGTAGCAGGGTCCATCGACAGCAGTCAGAACTGTTGACAGGCCTCCGGGAGCATGTTTCCCACTACTGCGATGGCAAAAACACTTAGAAATCATCCTCTGACGGGAAAACCATTTCCAGTGGACCCACTCCATCAGAAGTATGCTCAGTGCCTCTCAGAAACCACTCAGTAATATTTATATGATTTAGTACACTATTTTCAGAAGAACAGGAGGACAGAGAAGAGCAAACACAGTTGTCTATACGAATTAATATTGACATTTAAAATGTGGCTTAAGTTTAGTATGAATGACATAAAAGACTAAAGCAGAATCTGAGGGGCAACGCTGATACTAGGATGTTGAAAGCTACTTGCTTGCCAAATCTACTAATAATTTAAACCAATTATTCTTGTAATTTACTCTGAATTATTGTAATGAACTAGTGTCTCACTAGCAAGTAATTAATAATATTCCCTATATGAAACAACCCAGAGGTATGAAATGACCAATTTTTTCATTAAAAACAAAGTGCACTAGTATCCTACCACCCACTGTACATTAGTATTTTAATCAGCCAGTGTGTGACAAAAGTGTCTTTAAGATCTATTAAATGTTAATTATCATATTCAAGGACAATTCAATTAAATCTTGGGCAAATCAGAAGAGTTCTAGAAACTAGAGCCTTGCAGATGTATTCTGCATAAGGTATGTCTCCCAGCCTTGATCAGATAATACAAAGCTAGACAAAGCCAAAAGACCAAGAAACTTGAACAAGTAAAGAGGAAGCCATTTATCTGCATACAGATTTCCTCAAAATAAATAGCGTTGCAGTTGGACAGAGCATATGTCACACTTCAGTAAGTTCTGAACAGTATAAACTGTTTCATATGTACTAAGATGATTGTTTATGTATCTACAAATGCATATTATCGTTGCTTTTCTAAGTCTTTTTACTTTTTAAAAAAATTGGTAACGCTAATAGGCTCTTATGAAAGTATTTTGAAAATAAATAAAAAGTAGGAAACCACACAATTTTGCAAAGATTACTTGCAGAAACGTAATTTGCAGAGCAGTAGCAACAGAATTTGGCATCAGAGCTACATGAAACGGTCTTTGACCTATTTTCTTCATGAAGGACTCAACAGCTGCACTTTAACATATTATTTGACAAATCACTAGAGATAAACACAAACAGGGAACAGAAAAAAACTCAAGCTCTCTCAAATAATTACTTCATTTTCAAAACGTATTAATGAGCAGAATTTCTAATAAAATCATAGGAATTTGTTACATGCCTTATTCTTTACAGCTTACTCAGGCCAAACTGCCCTCAGAAGAGACCTACTGCTTATAAAGGCAGGACCCGCTGAAGCAGAGAAGAAACCAAACACTTGTACCTACCTCTCTTGTTCTGGCTAGGACATGAAAAAGATATGCACAAAATAACTTTTATTTTTTAAAATGAAAACTGGAAAAGCAATGCAAAAGCTGCTTCTCCAGGTCTGTAATAACCGAAAGATGACTGGCACAGACAGCAACCTATAGACAAGGCACATGATGCCTCTACAGCTCAAAACTGAAGGCATCAGCAACCATCTCTGTATGCTCTACTGGACCTGGGGAAGAACACATGTTGCTTCATGATCTGCAAAAGCAACAGAAACTTATTTCCAAAACATTTGTGTATTTAATTCTAGGGATGAGTGTAGGAACCTACTTATACCTTATTTATTTCCTTTCAAAAATGGACAAAGCTGGCATGAAGGCTTACAACCTACCAGTGGATGGAGAAGAGAAGGAAAACTAAAGAGAAGGACAGCTAAATGGGATAAGCAGCATTTCCTTGGGCAAGGAAGGAAGGACATGGAGAAGACAGGTCCTTCAGCCTTTGCTGAGCTTATATACACCATGTGTACGTTCTCAGTGAAGCCCACTCGCACTCTGATTATGTGAGAAGCTGAGAAACCCATGTCCAAGACCTGTCTCTTGTTAGTCCCTATAGCTCCTGCAAGAGACACTTAGGACTAGAAACAGCGAGGGGACTGAAAAAAGATTATATTACCTACAAGCAGTGAGTTATTGCCTGATTGCAGATGAGTAAACTAATGAAAGCATGCCCTAATTACACCGTGTCTCTTGGAGAGGACACCTCTTGGAGGTCTCCTTCCCCAGCAGGTCCTGACTCACTGCAAATAGTGCCATATAAAAGTCATAAACCACCACAGATTATGTCAGGAGGGAACATTTGCAAAGAGTCAGGGCAGTAATTAGCAGAAGTCTGCAATGCTACTGGCAAATGAATTCTAGCAAAGCCTTATCAAAGCCCACCATCAAACACGCCGCCTTCATTTTAAACTGTGTGCACATCAATAACGTGCTTCCTATCAACTCAGCTGCTCATTTTGTGGTCGAAATGTTGGATGAGACCGCGTTCTCGCTCCTCTCTGTGAACACAAAAAACCACATTATTCTCATAATCTCATAAATCTCATCACACATGCATAATAAATGAAAGATAAAATACATGCCGATAACTATGCTGAAATCCAGTATAGTGGATTTGATCATGTATAACATTATCCACTAAACTATGCTTACAAAGATGAAGAAATACCATCCTTTGGTACAGTTTTAACATCTTGCGTTATGAAGTTAGATCTGCTGTTCATGAAAAACAACCTCTGAGATAAGTGTGCGTTTTTTATCCTGGCTAAATCTGAAATGTAAAGGTTTGCCTACATGGCAGAGCACTGCCGCGCAGAGATAACCCAGCTGACTTTGAACACCCTAAATGAGTTTGGGGACTGGCAAGCCTCACTCTGTTGGCACAGGGCTCTTAAGGACACAAATCCAGCCGGCTGGACTCCCCTGTGGTTACTGGCACATATGTTGACTAATTCCCTGAACATGGTGGCTTGCCTTTTTTTTCACAAGCAATGATTTTCAAATATACATGACTGCTTTCCCCTTGGGTTTTTAGAAATGAGAGGGAACTTAATCATATATATTCAAATATTCTCAGTTAGAAAAGCAAAGGAGACAAACTTATATTGGAAAGTACAGCAATGAAGTGCAAATAATGTGGAAACACCGTAGCCATTGGAGTATGCAAATATTGCCTACAAAACAATCGCCAGAATCACAGGCAAACTGAGGACTTCTGCAGCTGTTAGGGAGTATCGGCAATAAAACTTGTGAAAACTGCTGGGCTTAGGGGTCTGAAATAAAGTCCCTTTTCCCATGGTTGACTCATCTCTCTTCAGTCCTTGGGTACTGAAAACATCCTGAGCCTGGATGGAAAATGAAGGACAAATTGTGAAGCAGCCCAATGCTTCCCCTGAGCGCTGGAAGGAACACAGTGTCGCAGTGTCAGTGTATTATTACTAAATCAAAGCTCCTGGCAATTAAAATACTTCCCTTCCACTCTCTCACTATCCTTATTCCAGAATCTCCACATGAGAAAAATATCTTCTACAACCATAAAAAGAAAAAAAGGAAAAATAAGGCTACAAGGTTAAGTAAAATCCTTTATTACAAGCCTGTCAAGAACAGTTTTAAAATGATGAAATACTTTCTAAATGAGCTTGCATTCCTCTGAGATGCCCTGCTTATAGAGGTGATATCTTTATCCGTAACACATCAGATTTTGCTCAAGGACACGCACTGGCGTTAGTTTAAAATCTAAATCTTTCCTAAATTCTTTGTAGCATCAGGGCAATAAACCAACAGCGCAAAAGGCTCAGACTTTCCCAGTGTTCAAAAGATCTTAAACTCTCCTAGGTAGAGGGATCTCTCCAAAACTGCTGAATTTAAGTCTCTCTCTGAGTCTCTAGGAACGTGTCCAGAAAGGTCACATGATGCAAGACTAAAAAATATACTGTGATGAATATGGATTAATTCCTTTGCTCTTGTGGCCCCCCACAAAACCCATGCAGATCAGATATATTCCCATTTTCATTACAATAAAAGACTGGGCTTAATAGCTTTTTGAAGCAAAAAGCTGAAGTAATCCCTGTTAAATGCCAGACCTTTTGGTTTCAATTACTTCTGTTTGTATTTTTCTCCCCAGGAATTTTTTAAAGCAGCAGCCACAAGTTGTCATTCTGGAAGTTCAGGTTGGACATGATGGAGAACTTAGAAAAACTTACAGCAGTGTAATAGGTCGACTGGTGGCCTACTCTCCACCCTTTAAGATTTTCAAGATTAGGCTGGACAAGTCGATGGTGAATTTACCCCAGCATTTATGACAGCCCTGCTTCAAGCAGGTCAGAGCAGAGACCTTCAGAGCTCCGTTTCAGCCAGCGTTCTTCTGACTTTTGTCTATCTCCTGTACTTGATCCCCCGTCTTCAGTAAATTCAAGTAATTTTAAAGAATTGTGTAATACAAGGCTTACTTTCTAGACTAAAACACACTTTCACTCTGGCACTAAGAACTGTTAAAAACCATGGCACAAACTCCAGGTCACCTGAATAACAAGAACCAAATGCCTTTTTATGCTGCCTCTCAGTTTTCCTTAAGGCAGATATATTCAGAGAAAGCTTGAAGAGAGCACTAAAAGAATGTTAGATAAGGATTTCAGATGCAAGATAGGAGAAAAAATCACAACTAGAGTCATCTTTACTTTAAAAGCACTACATTGACCTATGGTAAGGTAAGATGGTGGAAATACCTGGCTTCAGAACAAAATAATACTGAGTTAAAAATCCATTCCATCTCTTTTTGCAAAGTTTCAGCCATTACCAGAGGAAATTTCAAAATGTCCAAGGTCAAGGTATTAAAATCCCAGGGAATCCTTCACTACCAGATGCAGTGGGTAACACATATTACCTCCCAGTTATTTGACAGAAGAAGGGTTTACTCTACACCTTTTGCATAAAAGCTTGTGTGCACTTTCTGTATACTCTTTCCAGGCTATTTATGGACTGATGCACACACTCTGCTCTACTTCGAAATATTTCCATCAAGTTTTACCTTGCTTAACTCCTGTCCTTTTAGCACAGAGATGGGAAGACACCCCGACCACTTCTGCAATCAAGTGTGTAGAGGAGCTGGCTCTAGACTGGAGTTGCACACCAGCTTGGCATGAAGGAGACATATGTCTTCAGACTGTAAAAGCAATTCCTTGGCAAGGAACTTTACACACATTTCCCTCTTCCTCTCTTAATTTCACTTTTGGGAGTTTTTGTGGGTTTTTTTCCTCCCTTGTGTTAAATGTGACCCCACCTACTCAACTGTAGAAGATGAAAAATAATTTGGAAGGTTACAATCCAGGACCAGAAGAAGCTCATCTACGTATTTCACGCTACCATCTCTACCACAGCATGGTGCTAAAGTCACTCAGGCATTGAGCAAGACATATAAGAATTAAAAACACAGGTATCCTCACAGTAATGCCTTTTGTAGATTTTTAGCTAGATTACCATTGGGCTTTTGCTAATGTTACCGATTTTTCACCCAGAGTTGACTTGGTTTGGTCACCTCAACACTGAAGTTATCTAAGAGACTAGATAGCTTAATCTGGAAGAAATTTAAAAAAAAAATCTTTGTGACATCAGCACAGGCAATATTTAAAAAAAACCCCAAACACTAGGAAAATATAGAGTGGATTTGGACCCAAGAGAGCGAACTCAAGCCAACAAAAGCACCTTCCCTCTCTCCTTTCTTAATGCTGAGCCCCTCTTGCAAAGTTTATTATCTTTTCACTAGTTTGTGGTCTCTTTTTGAAAGAGAAGTACAAGACTCACATTACTGCACAGTTTAAGACAACTTCTTTGTAAAGTTTCTAAACATCTTATATCTAATATTACACTATGAAATGGGAAAATAATATAGCACCCAGGACAGGTGATGATTAACCTGCTGTAACAGCCATTATCATCTTTGTAAGATCATGGCAAAAACTATTCTATAATGTTACTGCTTCTTCTCAATTCTATAATTGAAAACATTTTTTCATTTAATTATAACATGATTGAGGAAATAACAGAATTTAGCAAGTGCCTTAACAACATGTGTTTTATAGCCTTAGACTTCAGGAATCAAGGCCTTGATTTTACAAAGTCCAGAGGCTGGGGGAAAAAACCTGAATTTGATAATAAATAAAAATTATATTAATTTAAATCTCCACCAGCCCCTCTAGCAATCAGAGTGAAATTGCTTCATTAGGGAAGTTCTGCCATATAATCCTATAACACGTGTTTCAGCCTGAACAAACACAAGATTAAACTGAAATGAAGTTTGGCCACAGCCTTAGTACTTATAAAAGAGCTTTTTTCCTTTTTTATTGAATATAAGCAAAATGAAGCCTCTGAAAATGGCTGGGTTCAATCCAACGCAGGCAACTCAATGTTTCCCCTTGCACACTGTTGGACTTGGGATGATTTGTGTTGCGCTGATGGTGTAACTCCTGACAGCATCATTTCCCTCTGCAAACTGGCTACAATCACTCTAGACTTCAAACAGCAAAAGCCTGCAGAGACCTCAGTAACAAACATATATATTTGCTAAAATAAATATAGAAGATGTATTGTCAGCAAAATAACATTTTCTAGAGGGTCTAGTGGTGAAGACCTGTATATTTCCTAACTACTGAAGGAACAATTTATTACATTGGCACCAAAACCCACACTCCAGTTCAAGGCCAAGAGAAAGTGGGTGGCTGGTGAGGAACGGAAGAAAATATATAGAAGAAAGCTGTACAAAATGGCTCAGGTGGTCTTACTATATCACTAGGACTCTATTCCTAGGAAGTAACACATGGTAGTAAAGATGAGCTCGAAGGTGGACTGAAGCCTGGCTGAAGTCTTTACAGGGAACTTCTTCCAGGTTGAGGGGCATCAGGAAGAAGCTTGAGGGCAGGAAGGCTCTGCAGAGGGACCTGGACAGGCTGGATTGATGAGCCGAGGTCAACTATATGAGATTCAACAAGGCCAAGGGCCGGGTCCTGCCCTTGGGTCACACCAACCCCAGGCAACGCCCCAGGCCTGGGGCAGAGGGGCTGGGAAGTGCCCGGCGGAGAAGGCCCTGGGGGTGCTGGCTGACAGCCGGCTGGGCATGAGCCAGCAGTGCCCGGGTGGCCAAGGAGGCCACCAGCCCCCGGGCTTGTGTCAGCACTGGGGTGGCCAGCAGGAGCCGGGCAGGGATGGGGCCCCTGTGCTCGGCCCCGGGGAGGCCCCACCTCGAATGCTGGGCTCAGGTTTGGGCCCCTCGGGACAAGAAGGGCCTTGAGGGGCTGGAGCGTGTCCAGAGAAGGGCAGCGGGGCTGGGGCAGGGTCTGGAGCACAAGTGTGCTGGGGGGCGGCTGAGGGGGCTGGGGGGGTTTAGCCTGGAGAAGAGGGGGCTGAGGGGAGCCCTTCTCGCTCTCTGCAGCAGCCTGAGGGGGCTGGAGTGAGGGGGGGGTTGGTCTCTGCTCCCAAGTCACCAGTGACAGGATGAGAGGAAATGGCCTCAAACTGCATCAGGGGAGGTTTAGACTGGATATTAGGAAAAATGTCGTCACTGAAAGAGCAGTCAGGCACTGGCACAGGCTGCCCAGAGAGGTGGTGGAGAGTCATCATCCCTGGGGGTGGTCAAAAAACGTGTAGACTTGGCATTTGGGGCATGGTTTAGGAGGCCTGGTGGTGCTGGGTTGACAGTTGGAGCTGATGATCTTAAAGGTCTTTTCCAACCTTAATGATTCTTTGATTCTATAATTTTTAGGCAAGTGTAATAAATGAGCATTAGGTACCAAAATTACTAGTGTCTTCAGGAAAAGGCTGGATGGGGGTAAGTCATGAAAGCAAAGATGAAGAGTTGGTGTTTGAGGTGAGAAAGCAGAGGAGTCAGGACCCAAATAAAAGCATCCTGGTCAAAGCAATCATTTAGGATAACAGTAATTGCAGCAGCAGTCTTATAATGTCTTTGGAATAACAAAAGACCATAAAACTTCTGGGGATTGTGCTATATGAAAGCATCTTGGAGACTTTCTATATCGAGAACTTGCCAGATTTGACCGAGCGTGGAGGTGGGGTTTCAAAGCAAAGCTTGAAGATGACACATACCTTAGAGACATGAAATAGAGACAGGATGGCATAGCTGTGCATGAAGAAACTAGTGAGAAGTCTGCATAATTTATTGAAAGCACACTGGCAGCCAGTCGTCTGTAGGAGGTATCAAAGACACAGCTGAGATTCCTGTCTGGAGGGAGACAAGTCCAGAAATGAGCTGTGAGACATCAGGACAGAGGCAACAAGCTGAAGTTACAGTGAAGAGAGGGAAAAGACACGAAGGAGGAAACAAACCCTGCAGATCTCTGCACAGAAGCTGAAGAAGAGACACACCTTCTCCATTGTGTGTAAAAGAAGAAAGTCAGAGATGCCAAGAGAAGGCCATACCTGGCAGTTCTGAATTTCAGTGACAACTCTAAAAGGACAAAAATGGATTTCTGGTCCTGTTTTTTTTTATGAATTCTTAAGAGTGGCTTCACTAAAAGACCAACAGTTCAGTTGATAGACCAGAAGCTGAAGAAAGAAAAAAAAAAATCCATGCATTTAGGGTAACGCATGGATATGCATTTGGACATGGCCCTGAGCAACCTGCTCTCATTAGACTCGTTTTGAGCATGGAGTTGTATTAGATGCCCTCTGCAAGTCCCTCTGAGCTCAAATCATTAGTCGATGATGCTGTACTACTGAGAGACAAGAAATCCCAGCAGCTTTCAATACAATAAATAACATCAGTGGTAAGAAGAGAGGAGAAAGGGGCAGCAGCTGGGGAAGATGGCATATCTCTGTGACTGAGGAAATTAAAATATGTTAATCTGGTGAAGGATAAAATCTAAGAGAGAGCAAGAAATGAAGCAAAGTGTAAAGGAAGATACAGATTATAGACAAGATATATATGTTAACAGGGGCCATGAAGGTGGGTTAGAAGAGACCAGGTGAGAATATTTTGCATCCACAGCAGCAAAGGGGAACAGAGTTGTGGAAGGACGTGACAGCAAGGTGGGAGGATTGCATCTTGTCCCTTTTCTCTTCAAAAAGAGAAAAGCAGTGAGCTACTGGACAGAGAAAGGAGATGCAAGCTTGACAAATGGTGGTCAGGGAATGACAAGACAGCTGGGAGACTCTTGTTTAGTTAGAGAGATGGCAGAATGGGGAAGACAATAGTTTGGCAGCACAAGAGCAAATGGATTTGGGGATGAGGACTTTGTGTTTAGACAAGAACAAACAGAGAGAGGAGATTTGGAGCTTTAAACCTGTAGAAACCCAACTGTTGTAGGGCTCAGTGCAGGAATATAGGGCCATGGGAAGGAAAGGAGAGGTCCTGGCAACTGCAAGAGGGGCTGTATGGGCTCTCAACCAGCCACATGCCTATCAATGGCGCCGATGCAATGGCAAGGCTTTAATAAAGCAGATAACTCAGTCATGGAAAAGGCAGCATGGTCCAGTCTATCACATAAGTACCTAGAAACGAAGAGTTAATCCTAGCACTCAGGCTGGGCTCCTCTTTCACCTTCGCTCATTGGGCAGCCCGGTGCATTGAAGAAAGCTGCCTAAGGCTCCCCTATCCATGAAAGGTATCTCGTTGGGAAAAACTCCATTGTCTACAAGAGCACTGTGCAGTGCCTCAATAATAAACCTTCCTTTAAGCTGTCTTTGCAGGGTTTGCAATACCCCAGCTCTGGAGGTTAGGGGGAAGCTTGCCAGCACAGCTCCCATTCTTCCCATTCCTGACTCCACGGGTTCAGGCCAGTTCACACGCTGTGCCACACAACTGGCACGGTTCATTCTCCAGTTAAATTCAACTTAAAAATGGAAAGCTCGAGCCCCAGACAGTTTCTGAGTGTCAGTGATAACATGGTTCAGCATAACAAAATGTTAATCGATCATTAAACATCTATAAGGAGCAGTTCTAAATAATGCCTCACGTAACAACCTGCATCTTTTGTGTTAAGTAAACAGACACCTTAGATGGACATCCACACTGATGTTACAAACAAATAATGCACTCTCCTAATAGGAAAACCCTTTCTAAAAATTGGCTTTCAGACATTTGTTATGGGAGCCAAACATAAAGGTAACACGAGCTTTGCACATGAAGTCCCAACGCTGTAACGGGAGCACTGCAGCGTCTTTCAAAAGCTATGCTCACATTGCGCCTTTGCCTAAAATAAGACCTGACTTTGTTTAGTGATAACACAATCTATTTATTTTTAAATGTTAAAAAGCTCGGGGTGATATTTCCAGCCAGCCCAGTTGCTCTCTGAGATCCCAGTGGTGAGGCTGGCTCCAGCACCCCTTTTGGAGCCCCAGCGACACCCCACGGGGACAAGGACAGGCTGGGACAACATGTATTTGCTTTAAAGCACCAAGTACTTAAAAACTGTATCATTTGCATCAACTGTTAATGCAATGTACTTCATGTTCAGAGGCTGTAATGGCAAACGGAGGCGTCAGAGCCTGATTTGCCATCGCTGGCATAAGCAGCCCCTCTGCCAAGTATTGAAACGGGGAAAAGATCTGTTTTGAGACTTAAAATCGGTGTTAACAATAATTAAATTCAAAGCGCGGGTCTGGTAGGTGGATGGCTGTCAAGAAATAGAAATATATATAGTATACGAATACTATACAGTCTACAAAACTCCTTGTACTTATGGAAGGAAGATGAGGAGGAGAAAAGCAAACCTTAAAAGCCTTGGTCTAGAGGTCCTGCACCCATTGCCCAACCCCGATGTGCATCTGCTCCGACAATAAAGCCATTTTCATGAAGGGAGGGCATCACATCTCAGCTCTCTGGAGAGATTATCAAGTTGCCAGCCCAGGTAACATTTCTTGTGCTGTGGTCATGCCTGGATTAGGAATTAATTTGTCATCACCAGTTTACAGGACACACAAGCACTCCTAGTACAGCCAGCGACTGTTTACTGTCCCCAGTGGTTAGACCCACCCAAAGTGAAAATCTTCCCACCCTGTGATAAAGCTGTGAAAAAAGCTAAAACCCATTTAAAAAGGTGAATGGGAAAAAAAAAAAAATCAGGCTTATCCCTGCATTGCTCCGGGCTGATATTACTCATTGCGCGATGCTTTGCAGATGACAACGCCAGTCCGTGTTTCAGGGTGACACACCATGGGCTACGGCGGTAACTAGCTCAGTCAGCTATCATTAAATGCGTACACGGACATAATCTATTTCTGTGGTTTATTTGCCAGCTTGGTCCATGCGGTCTGAATGGTTTTTCTCCACCACAGGACACAATACCTGCATAATCACACACCGGCTTTTCCGCAGCCATCTTCAGCTGCTTCCCTGCCATGCTACCCCATAACAAACTGTGTTAGGTTTGCTCTTCGACAGAAAATATCTTCAGGATGTAAAAAACTGCTAGTGCCTGATTTGCTCCAGGAAAAAGAGCCACTTCTTTGACCAAAAAAAAGCAACAAAGAAAAGAGGATTTCTCATTGAATAAACGTATTTGCCTAGCATTACGGTGGGGTACATAAGCCATTGCTTCTGTCCCCAGTTTCCAGCAAGATGGCAGGCACACAGACCAAGACTGCTCCATTTTCTCATCTGGGAAAGGGACAACACTGGAAGCAAAGACTCTGGGTTGTGAAAAGTTCAATTACTTGCAGACGTGTTCCTCAAGGTGGTCCGCTGCTCAGGGGACAAGCTGTAGCTTTGTGTAAGGGCCTCAGGTTCTTTGCTCCAGACTTTGGAAACACAAGGGTGAAGTCTTTCGGGTACAAATAATGTTATAGCTCTGTCACAAAAAGAGACTTTAGCCCACTGCCAAGCACATTACTCAGACAAAACAAGCAAGCAAACAAAAAAACCCTCAAAACTGGACACTCCAGGCTCAAACAGATTCTTAAACTAAATGCCGTAAAAGAGGACATTGCTATTTTGATGTCTTCCTGTCAATTTAAATGAGCCTTACTTGAAAAGGGTGATCTTGAAATGGTCTTTTAATACTGTAAAGTTCCTAACAAAATACAATTAAATAGGCGTTCATACAGACAAATAGACAGCTCCAATCCTATAGATATTTCATCCTTAATTTTGAGCATGTCTGTGGTGGTTAGCTATGTCACTTAATAGTTGGACAGCCATAACATTAAATCTGGAGAATAGATGTTCATCTCTAGGCCTCCCACTGACAATTCTTATTATATGCAGCCACTCAGAGGCTTTTTCTTTTCTTAGTCCCAAAGGAAATGCCGTTGATGCCTCCGAGTGGGATTCAGCTGCCCTCCATGAGACTGGGATCCCACCAGCCCATCTGTCTGCTTGTCCCAGGCAGCTCCAGAAGGGACAGATGGCAAAGGAGTCTCAGCACAGGATGAATCACCCCTTGAAGGGTCACTGTGTTCCTGTAAACCTATAGACTACTGACCCCTAAGCAAAATGGGGTGGGATATGCAGCTGTCTGGGGGAAAAAGTCTATAAATTAGAAGGGACATTGATTGTTCCATGGTGTTGCAGAACTATACAAATCCAACCAACTTTCCTTAAGTGCTAATTTATCTACTTTTAGTGCTGCTACCCAATATTCCTCTTCTTAACTCATAACATAGTGCATTACTATGAGCAAGACCAAAGTCATCAGGATTCTTGGTTTACTGCACGTAGCAGATATCCCGTAGCCAGTGGCTGATGCAGGGTTGGGATCCTGACAGGCAGGAGAGCGCTGAAAGGGAATTAGGTTGTTGAAGGATGACATGTTACAGAAAAGTAATCGTAAAATAGCAAGTCTATAATGGCAAAGACCCTTTTCCCCTGCTGAATAACCTGGATGACATAAATTAAATCAAAAAGTCATTACGCATTGTTTGTACCACTGAATATGAAAACATGACTAAGAAAATACCAGGTATCAGAAATACGTACTAAATGCAAATTTGCACCAACTTCTTCTTCCAAGGATGGGGGCCTAGTTTACTATATTATGGCTAAATCATGATTGTGTTAAAATCGTTAGATGATTTAAATGGCCTACCCTTTGTATTTAAACTACTCAGCATGCAAAACAAAAGCCAGGAAAAAATATTATTCTATATCTTTAGAGGTGGAATTATTTTAATATGTTTCTACAAGGAATGTTCTACTATTTTTAAATCACAAGGCTTAATATTAAGCCTTTCATATTATGATGGTGCCTTATAACGATCACAAAATGACTAGGTACTGCATCCCAATACCACGTTACTATGCACCCTTGCATAAAAAAACCCCCTCAATTTTCTATGCAGGAAAAATTTATAAATGATAGTTATTTTATATGGAGTTACAAGCCTGACACACAAGACCAAATCCATCCTGGGTATAAAAAGAAGAGATATGAAGAGGAGCCACATCATGTTACAGCACAGTAAGTTTGTCTACGACTTAAAGCAGCCACCCTGGGAGGTGCCACGACAGGCATTGTGTTTTTAATGCCATTAAATGTGATGACACTCAAGGATGTACGTTTAAATGCATGCATAGCTGCGTAAATTATATAGGAGTTACGCAAAACATCCCCAAAAAACATAGAGCATTTCTTTTCCCCTATGATTACATGTTGCTGTAAACCTGCTGTGAGGGTGAGCTAACATGCCTTATCTTGTCTGCATCACGGGTGGTTACACAGGACAGCTGGCAGGCTGCGAGCTCACACGCAGCGTCCCTGGCAGTAATTCGTACTTCTGCCTCTGTAGCCCCGGTAGACCTCTTTAGTTATTTATTTTATTTTCAAGGAAGTCAAGAGAGTTATAATTTGGTGCTGTATTTTTCAGTTCCACTTAATACTTACAAGCCTGAACAGAGCCAGCAGGAGTATTTTCATGGAAGCATTTTCCCAAGAAAATGTGTGATTTCCTCTGGAGGTCTCCTACAGGGATTTTTTTTCCCCCCTTGTCAAAAGCATCATAATTTTGAAATTTTAGGATAATATGTTTTGATTCAATTGTCAACATTTATTGTTGACAGTAACATGTTGACATAAAGGTCGTCTTATTTAAGAATGTAAAAAACCCAAAATACTACAAGTTGCTACAGGACAGAAATTAGGTGGCGTTTCTTTTTGTTTGTTTGCTTGTTTTTCTTTTTTTTGTCTTCTTTTTTCTTTTGCATTGTACAGGTATTGTCCAAAAAAAACCAAAAAAAAGAGAGGCAAAGGGGAAGAGCTTGGAGGATTCAGCCAGCACCAGAAGAAGCCTTCAGCCCTTCCAGGCTATTGCACATCCTCCAAATGAGAAAAGCAATCTGCAATCTCAGGTTTATACTCTCTTAAGTAAGCACGAACTACCAGATCTGACCCCTGCAATCATGTCTATCACTAACCCGCTACAGTCATCCCGGTTCATACAAGTGGATACATCCCTCAAATTGTGCCTTTTAAAAAACTTTACAAGAACATATACTTTTATATGAATAGTGCTCCAGCAGCTTTGTTACCTAATGAAAAGCAACAGTATAATACCTCCATGATATTGGTATGCATTACCTATTTCAGCAATAGGGTTTCTTTCAAGCTCTGAAATAACGCTCAGGCAAAAAGACATCAGAAAAATTTTCAGAGACGTTCACTGCAGTAAGAGTAGGCAAATATATTTGTAACTATAAACCCCCTGTAATTCTGCTTTCCTCCATCTGGCACAATCTTGTTGCCCAACATTATATATATTTTAAACTCAGTGGGAGGAATATTGTGCTTGCTCTGTAGGACTGCATCTTCAAAGGAAAGCAAATATACAGTTTTAGTTCCCAGGCTATGATTCAGTTGTAAAAAAGCCAGCACTATTAATAAGCTGTGATCTTATAAACTAATGATTATTATCTTTAAGACTCAAACTAACCTGATTATTTATTAACTACATTTGAGTCATGAAGTTGGCTCTGAGCATAACTTCCCTGTAGAAACTGGAGCAAATTTATTTATGTACTTTTTGTTAGAAGGAGAGTAGTAGTATTTTGAATTTACTATTAATTGTTTCCTAATAGCTGTTTTTCCCAAAAGAAGCTTTTTGTTTGATAGAGTGAACAAAACACCAGATATTTGTTTTCTTTTTCTCTTGTGCAATCTTTTTACAAAAGGCCTATTTTGTGCACAAGCCCTCTATTAATATGTTTGTCTATATTCCCTCAGTAACTGATGTATCTTCATGATTATGTATTTTATGTAAACAGGCTTGTGAAATGCAAAGCGGCCACTCAAAATGCAGCGTGAGGCAGGCAATTGATAAGACACAAAAGACTCCAATTCTGTGTTCACTGATCTTGCTTAAGTACATAATCACTTGTTTTTCCTTCTTAACGTGGTGTTTACTGTTGGTTGACTGCAATGGCTTTTGCTCAGCATTATTATACAATAATGCTGCATCTCATTTCCAAGTCAATTGCCCCAAAATTTAAGAAAATTGGAAGCAAGATATTTGACAATGGGGAAAATCAAGCAGCTGAAACCCCCTGATTCATCATCTCTCTGCTTTTCTTACTTGAGCTTTTTAAGTGATTGTCTAAACACAGACATTGAAGGAGCCTTTGTGGGTATGATTTTTTGCAATTGCTCTCCTTGCTGTATTACTTTGGTCCTAAAGAAACCCTTTGCCTATTCAAGCCTGGAAGAGCAGTTCTTGCATAACTTGCCATGCGGAGCAAATCTGAAAAGCTGTGTGGTTTTGGGGACTGCTCTGGGACACCTGCCTAACTAAGATGAAATCAGCTTTCTATATCACTAGCACACAAAATAGTAAAAAACCCCACCAAATTATGGAATGAACAGTTGTTTGTCAAAATGCAGAATGATAGTGCAGTCGGTTAGGTCTAGTTCCAGATATCTTTATCTAAAAATTGTGGTTCTTGTTAAAGAAAAAGTAGGACTGAGTTCCAGAGATCTTACCAAGTCATTTAAGATGGTAGAAACTGTATAAAGACTAAAGAAAAATTACTATTTGTCTTCATATTAAATAGCTTGTTTCCACATCTATAGCCTCAGACAACAGACTCTGGAGCTGTCTGCAAATCAACAAGTCAACTGTACGTCTGAGAACTTGGAGGCATCTCATAAGAGGAGCAGGTGGCCTATCAAAAAAAAAAAAACCATCCCACATTAAAATCAGCATTTCTTCTCATGCTGCACACTTAAACTGTGGAACTAATGGCCACAGAAGGTCGTGGATTTTAAAACTGCTGGCACATGATTGAAAAGTAAATCAACAATGCACCAAAGATTATAAATTATTAAGCCACCAGCTTTGTTCAGGACGTTTTTCAGCAATTGATTCTGGTTGCTGTAGAAGATTGGACACCAGGCTCGATGGACCTTTGGTTTCACCTGGTGTGATCCAGTCTATATTCTCATTTAAGACAAGAGTAGTCAATAATATAAATTAATTCCTGTTGGAAAAGCATAAGGTAACCTTCATCTCGGTATTCACAGCACAGTGCTCCCAGGCAGGATGCTGTTACAGCCAACACATCTTGCTCTGCCCCTCTGGGTCCTTTCCCCCTCATTTCTTGATATATGGGGTAGCTGAAGTCAACATAGCTCCAAAAAAACCCCCAGATTTAGTTTTGCTAGGCGACAAAGGCATAGCTACATTTTTGTGAGTGAGAACATGCCTAACAACAAATGGGGTGCACCTGCCAGCTCATTTTAAAGGTTTTGGATGAGTCCCTTAACTTGGAGCCTCTTCCCTGCCTGGGAACTTTTTGGAGCATCAAGAGGTTTTGGCAAACAGCTGAAGATGCTCTCCCCAAGCTCCTGCACAAGCCAACATAGTGTTGGCTGTGTTTTATAAATAAATAAAGGTGAAGAATGTGAACTTGGAGAAAGTGAAGGAACTACATCAATGATTAATACACGTTTGCAATCACGCAATTAAACAAATCACAAAGGCCCTGATGAAGATTTCTTAATTTATTTTGCAACATCGGTATCATAAAATAGCTTCACCTGTGGTAGGTGATGCCCTATCTAAAGGCTTTGAGACCAGGGCACCCAAACACCAGAAGCCAGCCTGGACAGGACAGGAAGATATTTTAGTAATATTTAATTACTGCTGCGGTGTGCCCTTAGGAGATCAGTCAGAAAGAAGGTCTACCTGGCCACCTCTCCCAACCTGAGTGGGGCCAGATGCCTGCAGGAAGAAAGCCAACCCCATGGGGAACCATATGGTGATACTGTCTCACTGCCACTTTGCCTCCTCACCTCCAGCTGTCTGGGCTTTTGAGCTTTTACCCTCCAAAGCTTCCGGGAGGGTTTTGTTTCAGGGGTTTGCCAACAGCTTTTTGAAACTCCTTAAAAGCTTCTGTTGTTCCCTGTGTCTCAGGGGGATGGGTCAAAATCCATCAACCGTCACCTCCCACTCCCACCTCCCAGGTCTCGCCTGAATTTATGGGCAGGAGCCTACCCAGGAATGGGAAGAGGATGGGAAATACAGCCATGAAGGCCGAAATACCTTTTAAGATCACCCAGTGCTTGTAGTAAGTGTAAAAAGCAGCTGACACAATGGATGAAATAGCTTCCAGTGGGTCCTTGGAGGCCATGTGTTGCATCCACAGTCTATGAGCTACACACAAAATATTGCAGGTGCCGGGCAGGAGAAGGGCTACAAAACACCCCGGATTTGTGCTTCCCATCTTGCTCCTTCTTATTATCCAAAGTTAAAACGGTCTTTTTTGGTTGTTTTTAGACTCATTCTCCTGCACACCAACATCTGAAGCACTGCTTCAGTTTTATGATGACCACCACCACCACTACGGGTGCATCTTCATCTCTACGGGGCTCCTGGCTGGAAAATGATAGTATCTTGAACTGAATTTCTACCCTGTGGCTGTTTTTTCTTTCTTTCTTTCTTTCTTTCTCTTCCTTCTCCTGTTCCTAACTGGGTTGAAATAGGAATAGTGAATCTCTTCGCACCACGACCCCTGGCATGACAGGCGAGCAAGGAGCAGCTTTATGCCAAGGCCGTGAGCAAGAGAAATCGCTGTAGGTGGGAACCTTCCATAATTCCCCACTCAGGACCACACAGCTCATTTTTCCATCCCTTTTCCATCCCAGATCCCATTTACTCTCTTACATCGTAATTTTGCTGCTCCCCAGACCCTTCCCCAACACTCTTTGGCAGTTGGATGCCTCTTTCCCAAGCAGAGTGATTGCAACAGAAGGACTAGTACTTCTCCCTGGAGAAACAGAAATATATCCTATGGGATATATATGTCTCTCATAGATTTTTTTAAAATTTTTTTATATATATCTTATAATGCTGCTCTGAGATGAGACTCCTGTGCGCCACATATATACTTGTGCAACCGCCTCTATGTCATAGGGCAATAAACATTTCCAGTCCTCCATCTCATTCTCTTTTCCCAAGAAAATTCAAGACAATTAGGTTAATAGGTCAGCAGATGGTAAGGTTTTAGTGGAAGCACGGTATCATGAGGAAGGTATCCAATGAAAATGAAACACGACTCTTACATTCACTGAGAAGTTCAGTCAAGGGCATTGAAAAAGCTTTTCCAGACACAACTGTTCAGGCATAGCGAGGGTTGAGAGAAATTTTTAGTAGATTAAAACTTCTTAGATACCTCCCAACAGGTGTTTTGTAATAAGCAGAAATTTGTGCGTGTGAAATAAAAGGAAGAACAGGCAACATTTGACAGTGAGGGAGTGTGAAAAAAACCCCTGTTTTTCTATGAAGATCAGCCTGAACAGAAGCATCCATTTTTCAAAATGAAATAAAATAATTATAAATTTAACCTAAAATGAAATAAAAGCCACTCCAGCCTACACTTTTGCTTTCCAGGACAGCCAAGACAGCTGCGAAGTGTATGGAGCACTGTGTGTGGGTCTTGCAAAACCGAGAATATTTGAAGACGCCAGCACGCAAATCCATTTTACCATCTACCAACTTAGCTATTTTCTATTCGGTCTTGTTCCCCCAGCGTTTGGACTGAGTTAAATAATCCCTGTAGTCCTTCAAAAGTTATTAGTGAGCAACAGGGGAAAAGAATTTCTGAAAAAAAAGGAAATGAAACAGGTAAGAAATAAGATAGAAAGGGCAAGAAAGAAGATAGCAGGGCAGCAAGATGGGACACTTAAACAGGTTTCCAGGTTTTCGCAATTCAGTTCTTAATGAAAAACCAAATTTTTAGGCTCTTATCTGGGAAAAGGAGTAACGTAAAGGTCAGTTTAGCAGTAGCATCATTGCAACTACACAGAAGCAAACTCATAATCAGAGGAGGGAAAAGAGGAGCATGAGTGGGACCCCAGCACCTCTTGAAGCATTTATAGGTATTTAATAAAAATAATTAATTCTGGAGCCTGACTCATACCCTGGCTGCAGCAAGAGAAAACCACCATATATTAGAAGAAGAAACAAATCGCCAGCATTGCCAATACTCTAATGTCCTCTTTATTGGTGCCTCATTCTCATCTCAGCCATCAGCTACTGGACCTTTTAAAAAGTTTTCAGGATTATATTAGGCTCCTACATTAATTTATGAATTTATGAATGTCAGGTTCTGACATTGCCAGCTACAATTATGATTTCAAGAGGCACTACTATTTCCTTGTCCATAAGTACTTTTCTTCCGATGCCTGATGACAACATACGTCACAGCAATTCACACTATTTAAAATGGGAAATATGGTATAAAGTTTTTGAATGGCCAGCAAGGAAATTGTCTTTTGACACCCCTACCCATACAGATATACACTGGTTTACTTTTTTGAATTATCAGGGTACAAAACATACCCCAGGGATTTTGAGGAGTTAGAGGAGAGACGGTTTCTGTAACATTGGCAAAATAACTACACAGGGGCCTCCAGAGGCAGAGATATAAATGGGAAATGGTACCAATTTTCTTGAAAGGAAGATGTGTTGTTATGTCCCATGACACAGGTACTACCATAATAATTTTCAAATCATTGTGAAGGTAACAAAAAATTTATAGGTAAGTCTGTTACTGTAGCTCAAATATCACTACAATTGTCACCACAGCAGAGCACCTCCTGTGTGACCCAAAGATCACAATTTCTTCACCCAAAGGCAGGAAGGCTTCCCAAATTCCCACACTTTTCTATACACCATGCCCTAAAATCAATCACACTGGTCACTGAGACGTTCTTGTCTCCCCAAACTGGGTTTCACTCTGATATGATTTTGCTCAAGGTCAAGTGAATATGTTTTGCTTTGGCCTAACTACATCACAAATACACGCCTGTGTGGATTTATAAATTAACATGATTGAAGATGATAAACTCTAAGTGAAAAACAAATAATTTCATTATTTTCAAAGACAGCTTACATGGATAAACGAGCAAATTAAGCTGCCTCTCCAAAACATCAACCCTCTGCCATGTGCCACCACTCTCTTGCCCCACAGTCTGGAGCTCCTCCTGGATCCCAAAACCGGGTGAATCCCTGAAACAACAGGTCTATCTAAATGCAATATATGATATAATATATAATGTAACAGTGCAAATTGTTCCTCTTTTGAGTTGGCCTATGGGAAACAATTTCTGAAGGAGAAAAAGCCTTCTCTTATATTCCTAAAGATTTGCTTTTCCCTCCTCTTTTCTTCCCCCATTGTTCTCTGTAAGACTGTCTGCCACAGACGAAACCATGTTTTTGATCCAATGAGATGGAAGGAGGGCCGCTCCAAAAACCTCACCTCTGGAAGAGGATGCGGCATGGTCACAGAATCACAGACTGGTGGGGGTTGGAAGAGACCTTCGGAGCTCACCCCGTCCCACCTCCTGCTTGAGCAGGCACACCCAGAGCAGGGGGCACAGGACCGCGTCCAGGCGGGGTGTGAATGTCTCCAGGGAAGGGACCCCACAGCCTCTCTGGGCAGCCTGTGCCCCTGCTCTGGCACCCGCACAGGGAAGGGGTTTGTCCTCATGTTCAGGTGGAGCTTCCCGTGTTCCAGCTTGTGCCCGTGGCCCCTTGGCCTGGCGTTGGGCACTATTGAAAAGGGCCCAGTCCCATCATCCTGACACCCACCCTTCAGATATTTACAGTATTGATGAGATCCCCCCTCAGTCTTCTCTTCTCCAGGCTGAACAAACCCACATCTCTCAGCCTTTCCTCTCCGCTGGACTTGCTCAAGCAGTTCCCTGTCCTCCTTAAACTAGGGGGCCCAAAACTGGACGCAGCACTCCAAATGTGGCCTCACTAGGGCAGAGTAGAGCAGGAGGAGAACCTCTCTCCATCTGCTGCCCACACTCCTTTTCAATGCCCCCCCAGGACACCGTTGGCCTCCTTGGCCACAAGGGCCCGGTGCTGGCTCAGGGTCACCTCGCTGCCCCCCAGCACCCCCAGGGCCTTCTTAGCAGAGCCGCTCTCCAGCAGGTCCCCCCCAGCCTGTGCTGGTGCGGGGGGCTGTTCCTCCCCAGGGGCAGGACCTGGCACTGGCTGTTGTTGAATTCCCTGAGGTTCCCCTGGGCCCAGCTCTCCAGCCTGGCCAGGTCTCGCTGGATGGCAGCACAGCTTCTGGTGTATCAGCCACTCCTCCCAGCTTGGGATCGTCAGCGAACTTGCTGAGGGGACACTCTGTCCTTTCATCCAGGTCATTGATGAATCTGTTGAACAGGACTGGACCCAGCACAGACCCCTGGGGAACACCGCTAGTGACAGGCCTCCATCCAGACTCTGCCCCATTGATCACAACCCTCTGAGCTCTGCCGTTCGGCCAGTTCTTCATCCACCTCACTGTCCCTAACCCACACCTTCTTCCTAAGCTTACGCGAGAGGAAGTTATGGGAGACAGTGTCAAAAGCTTTGCTGAAGTTGAGGCAAACAACATCCACTGCTCTCCCTTCATCTACCCAGCCAGCCACACCAGCCTAGAAGGCTATCACCTTGGTCAAGCATGACCTCCCCTTGGTGAATCCATATTGACTACTTCTGATAACCTTCTTGTCCTCTACGTGCCTGGAGATGACCTCCAGGATGAACTATTCCATCACCTTTCTGGAGATGGGAGCTGAGGCTGACTGCCCTATAGTTCCCCAGGTCCTCCTTCTTGCCCTTTTTGAAGACTGGAGTGACATTGGTTACCCTCCAGTCCTTGGGCACCTCTCCTGTCCTCCATGACCTTTCAAAGATGATGGAGAGTGCCTTGGCAAGAGCCTTTGCCAGCTCCTTTAGCACTTGTGCGTGCATCCCATGAAGGCCCATGGATTTGTGAGGATCCTGTTTGCCTCAGTGACCCAATCCTCCTCAACCAAGGGGAAGTCCTCCTTTCTCCAGACCTCCTCTCACCTCTGGGGGCTGGGATGCCTGAGGGCCAGCCTTAGCAGTGAAGACTGGAGCAAAGAAGGCATTCAGTAGCTCTGCCTTCTCTGCATCCTGTCTCACCAGGGCACCCACCTTGTTCAGCAGTGGGCCCACTGTATCCCCAGTCTTCCTCGTACTGCTGATGTATTTGAAGAAGCCCTTCTCGGTATCCTTGACATCCCTTGCCAGATTTACTCCCAAGAGGGCCTTGGCCTTCCTCGTTGCATCTCTGCACACCCTGACAGTGTTCCTATATTCCTCCTGAGTGGCCAGTCCCTTTTTCCACACATCCTAAATGTCCTTCTTCCATCTTAGTTTTTCTAGAAGGCCTTTCTCATCCATGTGGGACTCCTGGCTCCTCTGCTTGACTTCTTCCTCACAGGGATGCACCAACCTTGAGCCTGGAGGAAGTGGTGTTGTCCAGTGCTCTGGCACCCCACTAGAGCCCTAAGCCCAGGAGATTCCTCCAGGCAGCTCTTTGAAAAGGCCAAAACTGGCTCTCTTGAAGTCCAAGGTTGTAATCCTACTTGTTGCCCTGCTTCTACCATGCAGGATCCTGAACTCTACCACCTCATGGTCACTGCAGGCAAGGCTCCCCCCAACCCTCACATCCTCAACTAGACCTTCTTTCTTTGTTAGTAGAAGGTCCAGCAGCACATCTTGCCTTGTTGCCTCCTCCACCACCTCTGTCAAAAAGTCCAGACAGATTCTCTCATGCAAGAACTCAGCTGTGTGACACCACCAAGGCATCACACTGTAAGTATTAGCTAGTTTTTGTATGTGAGACACAAAGTTGCATTGAGTTATTTTCTTTCCTTACTTGAATCAATTGTTATTTCCCTGTTGATAGAAATAATTATTGTAAACAGCATTATAAAATGCTTTCTTTCTAATTAAGAGAGCATCACCAAAAAGTAACTGATTGTGAGTACACTGTAAATTATGTATTGCTATACTGTAAATTATACATCTGCTATCTTGGCGCCAATTAGCCAGGACGGTAAGAGAACAGCGTAACAGTTGGGAGCCTTGAGTATTACTGTAAGATGATGTGGCTCATCATTTCATGACTTATTTTGTTCCTGCTGGTGTGCAATGGGGATACTGCGAAATAATGTGTGCCATCTGGTGCGAGCACGAAAAATAGAATAATGAATATCATCACCCGATGTCTATGTCAGCATACGTATTTCTGTAAGAGACCAGAAGGCATTTGTTATCTGTCCTCCTGCTGCACAGGACTACACCGAATGGGTGCTGCAACTCTTATTTTATATTGTCAGGAAGAAATGTCTTTCAGTTATTACTACATCTTACACACATGAAATCACAACATGATTTAATAGCATGTAATTAACTATTGCAAAGCAAGTCCCGGTAAAGTTTTGAAAAATTAGTCAAAGATGCAAAAGTAAAGAAAATACACTAAAAATTCAATTTTATCTTGAGCTCTCAGCCTAACTGCATTTTACAGTAGAAGAAACATCCTAACGTTTTCCCAAGTTGCTGAGCAGTGATGTCTTATGCAGCCCTGAAAGGGACTATTTTATTAGAAATTTATCCAGCTGCTGAATGCTTTACCTGACATTATTTTCACGCTATTCTATTTAAATCTAGTTACAGAACTACTGAGCTTCTTAGCAAACTCAAGGTACGGTATTTCAGGTATGCAGTCTCCCTTGCAAAAAATATGTCGGTATTATGCTTTCCTCACATGTCAAGAACATACTCTCAGTTATGAGGTTTCTGTTTAGTTTCAGAAGATCAAAGTTATTATGCACTGAATATTTAAATATATGCAGACACGTATGTATTTTAAATTAACTAATCTCAGCCGGAGCCAGTTAGCCAAACTACTGTATTTGAAATGCTGAGAAATTCTCATCACGGTGGTGCTGTGTGTCACTAGAACTCTACAGGGATGCAAGGTGGGAAATCCCTTTTATTTCCTATATCAGGTTGTCTTCAAAAGATGGCTTTGTCCGGCATGCTATTGCCTGATCTCACTATTAGAGTGGATGCCGCGATATATTTGGTGTTGTTTTAAAAACATACCAGCTCTAAGAGTCAGATTTCCGTGAGGCTCTAAACAAATAAAGAAAAAAGTGTTTCTATGTTATGTGTTTGTGGGGGAAAATTTAAAATTTAGTCCATCTCCATCTTAGTACTAAAAAAGTAACTGAAATAATGGCATTTATTTAATAACCCTATTATTTTACAATTAAGGTACAGATTTGCAAGGGGCAAGACTAGAGTTTGGTGCCAGAATATCTCCCTTCAAATATTTTGGCTTCAAATGTTCTGCCTCCTTCTTTTTGGAAGAAGACTGATTTAGGTGGGGTTGAACACATTATCACCGCATCAAAGATAAATCCATCTCTCTAATGCACAGGTAAGTACCCAGGAAGGGGTGAGCATTTGTCCATTAAGATGAATGGGTGCCCCAAATTCCTGCCTAAAGCACATGTTTTACTACTCCCATTCTTATTCCTCGCTATGGAAAGAAAGCATATTTTTATAAGCATCACCCGTTGAAAATGAATTTAGTTTCTCTTCTTTTAGTTCATACCCAGAGGAAAATCTTTCTATAAAACAGGTCACTCATACAATTCCCACCTCCACCAAAATCATTATATATACACAATAAGACAATTTAAAAATCACCACCACTGCCCTCCCTTCAGCCATCTACCTCATCAAGAAGGCCACAATTATGCTTTTACCGTACATGAAAAATACTCCAGGGTTGCAAAACGTCAAACGTTTTGACCTGCAAATGCATGGTCAGGGAAGGCAGTGCAAAGACAAACTCTTTTCTCATGTCTACAAACAGGGGAAGATCTACATTTGGCCACGCAACTGCAGAGCAAACCTTTTTTCGCTACTAAGGTGCAGCCTCTTTGCAACAGGCAACACCAAGTGACAATGCCCGACTCCAAAAGCATAAACCCACTCCCAATCTCTTTTCAAACTGCAAAACCCCTCTGAAGGCTGAAAAAGTCCTTGGAAAATTATCTCAACATAAGAGCTACATCATAAGGAGCACTTACCCTTGAAGGGCTTTTTCTCCAAACCAATCTCCCTTCCCTAGAGTACGGAGAAAGACTGGATCTTCACTGGGGGAGTCTTCACGAGTAACATTCACCTGTTGAAAAGCCAAAACCCCCTAGCATTTAGAAAACTTTTAATTAACAAATAAAACCTGTTTGTTCAGAGAGGGATTCGTCGTCATCTGGATCTCTCTGGAAAAGCTCCAGTCCATATCTCCTCTGGGAAACATGTAATTCTCCAGAGTCCTGCACTCTTCCCTCAGAATCACTAACCAACCATCCAAGAAAAAAATAGCAGTTATTTTCCACTAAGGCACCCGCTACTCTTGTAAAAATGCAATACTTGTGCATTTTTGAAGGTTTTAACTCTAAACGTGGAGTTGGCTGCACAAGCACAGTCGTTGCCCGTGTGGAGTCAGCAGCAGAAATAGGTTCCAAATATTTCCTGTGTTATCAGACAGACACATGGCACAGGCTTCTCTTAGTTTTGTTCCACATGATTCCTTGCGTTGCTGAGTTCACTTAAGGCAAAGGAATAACAAAAATAATCTATACTTAGACATAATTGAAATTAAACAGTTTGGAGCATTACAGGATGAAAGATGCCTCCTCTCCTTTTTACTATCTCTCAAATTCAGGGAGGGGATAACTCTAGCTGGAGCAAAAATCAAGTATTTTCACTGAAGTTTAAAGGAAAATACCATCTTATTTTTTTAATTTTTTATTTTTGCAGTGAAAGAGAACAGCAATTACTGCTGATGGAAAGCAGACTTTTTACCAGCACTGTAAAACCATGGGTAGTATAACCTAGTGTATGCCTAAGGTGAAGAAGCTGGCGCTGCAACACCAGGAAGATGACTTCACACCTGTGACTGATGATTTCCTATTGTTGTGGGGTCCTTTTTATCTTCTGAAACGATTTCAGAAGACAATAGTAATTGATCATCTGAAGACCCTTGGCTCTGCTTTCCCGTGCCAGTATGGGATACAAATCCGAGCTGCCAATTGCTCTGACATCCCGCTGGGTGCTGAGGCTGGTATGACATACCAAGGATGCAAAAGGGTCCGTGAAAGATGAATGTTCTTGATGTAATGGCCTTCTATGAGAAATATTTCTTCCTTTTCAGCTGTTACCAGAGGTAACTCATACCTCATACAGTATGTGAAGGCAGGTGAAATACAACCCTCTGCTATCAGTGCACGGTGGGGTTCACATCTCCCAGTGATAACCATCTATAAATCCAGTTGTCCAGTCTCTGTCTATGGTCGCTGGAAAGGGACAGGCATTTCCAAAGCTTGAGTTGTCCAAATTTCATTTGGGATGAGCAACTCTCTGGAGGTACCTCACATACATAGCAAAATCTCTCGCCTGCTTCTCTTTTTCAGGCTGTTTAGCTTTAATCAGAGCTTTTGCATTCGCAAACTCACAAAGCCAAAATCTGGGCTGTCAGACACATCCTTTCGCATTTAGAGACATTCCAGTTTAATTTCAGTATTAAATTTACAATTGTGGCCTTTACCTTCTCCCATCTCTTTCATGGATGGTAAAACCAGCGGGTTTGAGTCATTAATGAGCGCTCTGTCCACACCACACTACATTTAACATCTGCAGTGACTCATCAAAGATCAGATGAGGCTGGGGAACGTGTAATGGATGAGCCAGGAAGATTTGTAGGTGATGAACAAAAACTTGGACAAACAAAGGGAACTTTAATACCTATTTAAGCTCTTTCTCCATTACTTCCACTGATCCTAAGCAATGAGTGCCAAGGGATTACAGGAGTGTGATAGTCTACGTGGTTCAAAGCAATGAGCCACTTGAACAGCCACAACACCAATGAAGAACCTTCGACATCCAGCATTAAATTGGTGCCACACCATGGCTTTTAAAGGGAAAATGGTGTACAACAGCACAGCATGGCACACGCCGTCTCTGGGTAAAGGCAAGGCACAGAGCAGGCATAGAGCAGCAGCATTTAGCAAGCAGAAGGGACCAAGCTGTTTTCATCTGAACTGTTATTCAACAGATTTCTGCATGCAGCGTTTTGAACACACTTTAGATTTCTACTCACTTGGACTTGAGGTAACATGCTATAATAAATAAACTAAATGAGCTCAGAAGTGGGATCAAGGGTGGTGGATGGAGCTGAGGGAGAAAAGGGAAAAAGTTTTTGCTCCTGAAAGAAATATCCATGGAGCATGGGCTGAAAGAAAATGGAGCAGAAAGACTAAGCATTTCTGATAGAAGTGCTGGGCTCAGAAATGTGAAAAGTCCCTGTTCACCTGACTGTCACTACAGATGCTCTGACATAAAAGGCAAGGCAGAGTTTTTATTAAAAGTATCTTTTACCGGTAATACTCATGCGATGCTGCTGAATGCAGAAAGTACATGTGAGGTCCCAGGTACGTGAACTGCAGCCAGCATTTCTTCTGGCTCATTAAGCTGCCTGGGTTGGGTTTTACCGTGGGACATCATGTGCCCCTGCTTCAGAAAGTCCCAGGCAGCGTACGTTGATTTGTTAATTCCGTATTTCGTTGTTATTTATTCCACGTTCCACTGCTAAGGGTCTATTCGTCCTATCCTGGGCTGTATCCTTAGCATGGGTTAGTTCTTACAACCCCTGTGTAGCTCTTATGTCCCAATACCGGTATTAAAATTAAACACTCTCTAACTCCGTCAATCTTCTATCAGTCACTGATATATATTTTGCAAATCAGGAAGCTTGGAAGAGAAAACTGGGCAGAATTTAGCTCCCCCTGTAGGAATTTCTGTCAAGCCATCAGGATCCAGCTGAGGGTCTGGGAATTTCTCAACAACATCATGTGCATTGTTTTATTTGAGCTCCCTTTTTTTGGCCACCAGCTGTCACAGTGAGGTAAAGTAGCAAAGGCCAAGGAGCATCTCAAGCAGGACTTACACAGCTCCAGAGCAATGGCTGAGGGCACGGATGCTTTTCCCCTCCATCCTGTAGGCGAGGTGTAAGGGCTTGAGGAGGTGCAGGTCAACAACTGGTTGCCCAGCTGGTGTCAACAATAGGGATTTGGTTTTTTCAACCAAGGGCCTCTCTTTGGAGATTGAGGACCACTAGGAAGGGTTGGAACCACCTGACCAAGTGGGGGAAAGGTATCATTGCCAACAGGCTGGCCAACATGGCAAGGAGGGCTTCAAACACTTGACAAGAGAGGGAGGCACACCGTCCCATTACTTTTGCCCATTAAAAAAGGGCAAAAAAGAAGGATTTGAAGCATGCATCATGGTTGTCCTTATTCTGGGAGAAGAGGAAATTTTACTACTAAGAGGAGGGAAGAAAAAGGTCATGAGGGAATACCATGACACTCGGCTTTCTGCAGTCCATGATTACCTTAATTTCAGAAATTTGTCTATGACTATCATCTTATTGATCTGAAAAAGACCATTTTTCTCTTCCAATAAAGATTGGCTCCCAGAGACAGAAAGTAGAAGATGACGGTGAAAATCTAGTTTTAGTACCCAAGAGCTGACAGCTGCCTCGGGAAACAACCCAATGGTGGGTACAACACCCACACTCTTCCCCTACAGATGCCATGTGGGTTTTGCTACCCTTAATTACGCAAGGCCAACGTTAATACGTGCCTTGGTGCAAACGTCAGATCCATGAACCAGGAGGCTGGGATTGGCCTACTTTCAAGCATATTTATCCATTTGTGTTTACTTTCAAAGTGTCACATCTCATCTGCAGGGAGAGATCGCTGTGTGTTCTCTTTAATATCTCCAATCTGCTATGTCGAAAGAAGCCAAATGTTTCGCAAGTGTAATAGTATTGGGCTAGCAAAAAAAAAAAAAAAAGTTGAATGGATGGAAAAAAGGTCTTATCTATAAAATCTCATCAGGATTTTATGGGCAGAGAGGTCAAAAAGCATATTTTCCCTGTAAGCAGTGGAACAGAAACTTAGACTTATTTTCTTCCCAAAGAAGAGAGCTCAGACTTCTCTGGCCTCCTATTATTTAATTTGGAGAAGCTGAGAAATGATAGCCATGGGAATGGAGTCTGGAAGTCAGCTTTGTAAGAGGGATACTTAGCAAATAAAACTTTGAGTATTGTAGGGTATACTGTTTAAAAAAAGAAATAAGTAGAAGAGCTTTTTGGTGATTTACCAAGAGACTCAACAACTGTTTTCAACCCCAAAGCCAACAACGGTTTTCAACCCCAAATTGTTCACTGTGAGCACATGTGTAAAACAGCATGAGATCTACTTTCTCCCCTCCAGGACAGTCTTCCCTACTGATACAGAGCCAAAAAGTTTAATTAAATGTCAAGTGTTGCAACAGTTGTGCCTCAGGGAGGGGAGAGGGAAAGTGCTGGCTGGCTCTGAATTCTGAGAGCACATCACCACCATTGCTGCCATCATCCCACTTGCCTGTGAAAGAGTCAACTTACCTTTCCTTTGCTGATTATAAAGAAAGTGTCGCCTCGAGCGCCTTGTCGTATAATATACTCTCCGCTTTCATAATGCGTCTGTAAAAAAAAATAAAGCGAACAAACGGAATTTGAGACTGTTATTCAGCAGATAGTTTGGCGGTTTTGCAAGATAACACTTATGGAAACAGAACCCTGGGCCAATTTTATCCCAGTCTGACATTGGTCGTGATTTAAAAATTGTCCTGTGTTAAGGAATATAATAATTAAAATGGAACCATTTATGGCTTGCCCATTTTTCTTCTTACTGTGCTAGTGCCAGCTTTTGCCCAGATGAATTACCCTCACAGCATAAATCCATTTATACTAAGTAGATCAGACAGAGGAATTTTCAACAGTGAATGCAGTACATGAACTAAACTGCAGTAATATGTCTGTTGTAAAAATAGTTCTTTTCCAGTTTTTTTTTGTTGGTGTTGGTATTTTTTCCAGCTTTGCTAGCAAGGGCTTTATTCCACAAATAATTTTGTTCTCTTCTCCTGTTATTATAGTAGTTTAATCTGTCTTTTTTGCTTTGTTTTGTGGAATATTCCTTGCTAAATTTTTGTCTCAGCTTATCAACACTTGCATCTAAACCTTATAGGATCGCTTCATCCCTTGTATTACCCCAGCAAAACCAATATGCATTTATACATCGCCACAAAAATAAAAGCTGGTATGTTAAAAATAAAGACTCTACATTCATATTTAGCCCCACCAAACCCTGGCATTTTCTTCAGGGATGCTCTACCCCCTGCAAATTCAACAAACACCAGTTCAATAGCAAACAGGCAGGGGAATGCTACGAGCTTCCCACCCAGCATCTCTACCTACATCTCCTACCAGACAAATGACTGCTTTTTTTTTTTTTTTTTTTTTTAAATCAAGCCCCTGCAGAGAGCTGCAGGCATCAGCTCTGCTACATCGCAGCACCAATCTGTGACAAAACCGCCCAGAAAATGCCCCTGCGCTCTGGCTTGGGTATTGTTTGAAGCTACACTAAAGCGCAAAGCCCCAGAAAAGAGCGCCAGACCTTTTAATCCCAAAGTATGTATAAACAACAGGAAGGATGGATTTGGCCTAAAACAGAGGAATTAATTAGAATCCTAGAATTTTCATAAGCTTGAGAAGTTTTCTTTCAAGGGTATTTTATTGACCTGTGTTTATCTTTACATTCAGCCTTTTTGGTGCCACTTACAGACTGATAACAGACTCCAACATGAAAATAAATAGGTAAAGGCTCATGTAAATGTATCTGTTACATCTGAGAAAAACAACTCCTTGCTTTGGGAGCACCGGTCATATGGGGATATTAATGAAAAGTAAGTGTCCTAGAGAAAAGATAAGATATCAACATGAACTACAATATGGAATTAATTAGGTTAGTTCTTCAGGATACATATAGTTAGGCTGTGGGTGCTTACACCATCCTAAAAAATATTCTGGGTAAACAAAATCAGAATGTCAAAGCAGTATGTTCGTAATTAATACTCTTCAATCCCCCCCCAGAAGACTAATAAATAAAAAAATAAAAGTTCTCTATCAGAATCACAAATACTGAATATTATCATGTCAGTCTTCAGAAAAGGCACCAGCGAGGGTGGGTCAGGAAGATGTAACTTGTGGGTTGCCCTGATAGATCTAAAACCCACAGCACTTTTCCTATTTCCACCTGCAAGAGCAGGAAGAGGAAAAAAAAAGCCTGGAGTAGACCGTGGACACAAACTCACAGAGTTTTACGTCTTATGTGGGGTGTTTCTGAAAAGCAGACTTTGAGGATGCACATTTTTGAGCATCCAGGTTGAGACCCCTTGAAAGGCCCTGATTTTATAAGGCATTGGGATCATACCGTCTCAAGTAGGATCTTTTTCCCACTTGACCCAAAAATCTAATGACTGAAAATACTGCTCAAAATGTTTCCAATTTTAGTACAGGCAACCTATCTTCATTAGACATATTAAACTGCTACTACTAATATGACTTTTGTGCAATTTTCAGCAGATACTGCCTTATAGCTGACTCTCAACTTCTGGCCAAATAACACATTCAACATGACAAAACCTTCCTCCTAAAAGGCCGTTTCTTGGTCTTAGTCACCGGTTACAACCGTACTAACCACTTAGCACTGAGACCCACAGTCCTGCTGCCCTATCTGATTCCCACCCGTAAGTCCTCCCAACCTTCCCACCCAGGCTTCCACGCAAGGAATGGAAGGAGAACAAATTTAAGCTTTGCAGGATCTGAAGCTGCCTCTTACTTTAGCACCTCTTGCCTAATGTATTTTTTTTCCTGGGCTCTAATCTCATTCAAAATACTGCAAGTCTTTCTTCCAATATTCAAACCATACTCCCCTAGTCCTTCCTTGAGCGCCCAATCACACAGCTTTCATTTCACTTGACCTCCTCCTCATCAGCACCTCTCTCCAAGCCCTTACTGAGTTTCACATCTTCATCTTTATGTATTTCAACCCATTTCTTTCACAGCTAATTCCACCTGGCCTTATCACAATTCCTCTTGCTTGAATCAACCTGCCCTTCCCCATCCTCTAACAAAGCTCGTCCTCTTAAATGCTCATTTTCTAACACAAATCAACTCATCCGTGTACTTCACCCTTCTAACCAAATTATTTCTGTCCGTTTAGACTGAAAGCACTGTGCAAAGCAGGCAAAGTGAGTAAGTGCTCACCTATGACACACGCAAATAGAAATAATTACAAGCTTCTTGCTTTTAGATGGCCATGTATATGGCATCAATACATTCTATGGTACATATGGTACCATCATACAAAGTCATCTTAAGAAGGGCTTTGGCAAATGTTGCAGATATTCATGGTATAGCTGATTCATATTTTAGTAACAAAAGCTCCATTTCATCCAGAGGAAACCAGTCAAGGAACATATGAGGAAAATCAACAATTCCTACAGCTTTACAGTGGCGTGGTGGCACATGCAAAGGAATAATATTTGAATATTCACAAAAAAGAAAAGCAGTAAAGCAAGTGGGCTCAATGTGTATTTACTAGCTTTAGACTGACCCAACCGCTTCTTATGGACTTGCATTTGCAGTATTAAATTCAATGGCTGAGCTCTAGCAAGGTGTTGGAAGCCAGACTCCGTTGAAAGTGATCCTTCCGATGGAGAGAACAACAATTTGTTGGCATCTTCTTAAATTCTAGCTTCAAAGCCCTGTATCTACCGGTCAAAGAATTTCCAGAATGCCTTTAAAATATGTAATAAATATTTATATCCCACCTTTGCTGTTGCAAATTAATAAAAAAATTACACAACTGGTGTAACACTCCAGATTTGGGCTTAGAATTTGAATCTCTTTGGTTTTAGACTTTTCCCACAAGACAAAGTGACTCTGGAAAGAACACTGTATTTTCAGAGGCAACACCAAAGTTCAGTGATGAAAGCTAATTTAATATCTCAGATAGGTTTCACTGAAACCTAAGCATCACATAGGTTTTTGGGCACACTTTTTGAGACATAGCTCCTTCAGGCCACAACAAAATTAAAGCAAAACACAGAAATAAATTCCTAGCTGGCAGAGATGACCAGACCATATTAATTATTCTTACATTTTCTTCTCTCCAGCAGGGAACCAGAGCTGAAATCCAGTGTATAAATGGAACAGAGAAAACCCAAATGAAAACACAGGCTGCAGAAACACAGCTGTATGACCCGCCAAGGTCAAGATGACCAGGCAGAAAAGCTAATAGTGGTACGGGTCTTATGTGTGCATGGGGGAAAAAAAAGGTTATACGGTAAGGCATCGAGGTCCCAGTTTGCCATCAAAGACTGAGAAAGTCAGCGCTCAAGAAAACAGTGATGACAAAGCCGAGAAATTACTGCTGGCAACACTCTTACACCAGCAAGCCACAAATGTATATTTTATAAGCTTTGGCAAATGAGGAAAAAGGCTCAGCTTCGCTAAATCATAAATACTACAAAATTTAGAGCATTTGTCATGCTAACTAGACTGTTGTTTTATAAAGTAACACCAGGCCTTAAGGTACTTCTCTACGGAGTGAGCGCTGCTTTAGCACCTCTTGAATAAACACACAGCCCCCTAGTACCCCGTTTTCCTATATAGTAACAAAATTTCCCAGTATAAACCAGTAAGGGGTGGGTTGTATCCTTAGCAATGCAAAGATGTCCATGGGGATGCAGAGTGCAAGCCAAGCTTGTGACCCAAACCCTCATGTGTTTATCAGAGGGCACTTAAGTGCTCCAATATGAGGTTTCTTCCTAAGAAAACAAGTGATAAAATAAAATTGATTATTAAAAAGTAGTGTCTTGTTTTTTCTGCTTTTTGTGGCACCTGAAACATATCTGAAATTAGAGATTGAAGGTTTCCTTAAAAAGAAAGTTTCAATTCTGCCATTAATATTCATGGCTTTGATTTCACTATCTGTTATACATGGCTTAACTCCTATAAGCCTTTAAATACTTGTAAAATAAAGATTCCAAGTCTTTCCAGTTGAGCTCAACTCTGAAGTCAAAGCCACAGCATTATATTTATGGAAAGAATGTGTCAGGCAGGAAAAAAAAAAAAAAAGAAAAAGAAAAAAAAAAAACCAAAAAGAAAACCAAAACTGAGAAAGCTCTAATTAGCTTTCTCAGGGAAAGAAGAGGAGGTGCTTAACCAAAATGTTTTAACAGGAAACAAACCCAAAATATGTGTAAGCAAGAGAAAGTCATGTACATATTACATAAACTTAAATTTCTCTTAAATTTACTTCATCAGCATGGAGGCAAGCCTGACAGGAGGAGTGAAAATAAAGAAGTGCAATTAGAGAGACAGCCCAATTAGTATTTCAGAGTCCCTGGAGCGTTTCTCAACTGCTGTAAGCCAGCAGTGTCAGCAGAGCGTTTCCAGCCCCTCAGACCTGCCCATCCTCTGACCTCTCAAACTTTATTTCTCTGTAACTCCTTGTGTTTTCCCCTTGCAAATTCTGTTTAACACCAACTTATTAACTCTCGGATCTTTGCCTCAGACAACTGCCAGCTTCTGGTCTCTTGTATAGTGTCAGATAAGAGTTTTCAGGATCAGGAGCACCCTTATTTTTAACAATACCCAGGATTTTTTCCATACAGCTTTTATGATTAACAGAAAATTAAGGAGCTGAACTAAGGTTTGGGGTTTTTTTGGGTTTTTTTTTTTTGTTTGTTTGTTTGTTTTTTAAATCAAATTGGTTTTTTACACACTAATACAGCATACTAAAAAACCTTTGCAAAAAGAAGATCTGTGTCATCATCTGTTTTCCTTTATAATCCTCATTTTCTCATAAAGAATTTAAAGCCATCATTGAATTCGACCAAATAAGAATGGAAAGGGCTAGATCTTATCTGTCAGAGCTACAGCCCATCTGGGCAACTCCTTCCCTTCATGCTTCTGTATCACATAACATCATGTAACATTAGGAAGGCTGGAGAGGATGGGTTTAAATAGCATTTTTGATGGATTATGGGGTCAATACATGGCTTCTGAACAGAATGAAACTCAACAGAAATTTAAAACAATTTCTAGGCTAGACCTGTAAAACTACCATGAAGGTTTCTGGCTAGTCCATCCTTTTGGCCATCGACAAGCCAAGAGCCACCCCAGTGACACCAGTGACTTGTCTGTGCTCCTGGTGCAGCCCTGTTTTAGGAAGCCACAGTGGGAAGAGGCTGTCAGATCTCATTTCTGGCCTACCTCCAACCCCAGATCTCCAAAATGAGCCGCTTATGATACATGGTCTCCTAAAAAGAACAGCTCGCTGGCTCTGCTCCCCTCTGTGGCTGCCCAGGTAGTTCAGCAGAAAATAAAGTATTTCTCCCAAAGCATGGAAGACCTACACTATCTCTCAGCCCCTTCCTAATGTGAAGTAAAATATATCAACTTAGATAACTATGGATTGATAAATACTTCCCCCTCGCCCCCCACCATAAACCAACAGCTTGATTTAAAAGCAATTTGGCCAATGCAGACAGAATAGCAGACTTGTATTTATCTTGATTTTAGCAAGAACTTCAACATCTGAACTGGGATCAAGCAGTGAACACTGCGTCTTGATTCAATCCTTAAGCTCTCCATTGCCACCAATGTTACCATCATCTTCAACTCCTTTGGGTGAAAGCCTAAGAATGTCTAGAATATAGTTGAAAGTGGAAAGACACACTAAATTGATACTACCGGAGTGAAACAACAGAAATCAGTTTTCTTAGAAAAATGTTACTCAAGTATAAATGAAAGCTGCTTGGCAGGTCCAAGCGAGATGGAGATACAGTGAATATCCAACATACATCGCTAGGTATCAAACAGTCAGACCTCTGTATTAACTGTTACTGTCACTCCAAACCATCATTCTCCCTTAGAAAAAAAGATAAAATTGAAACAAAGATGTTTTAAAAAACCAAACCCAACCCTCAGCAAGGCCAGTTTCTGTGCAACCCCAGAGCTAGATTTTAATCCAGTGTCTGTACTACTCTGTGTCTAAGTAGCCTTCACATGTTTAGGTTAAAATCAATGTCAGCATACAGAGAAGCTTGAACCTTTCACAAAATATCTTTTCCAACCTAAATTAACCAAGCCCTGGAAGCTCTTCCTCTCTTTAAAGTCCTCCTGTGTGGCCCACCACAAGAAGTGCCTTTCTCCTGGAGGTCCCCAGTTTGCCCAGTAGCAGTAGCTTCTATAAAAATCTCTTTTTCCACCACCCCTTTTTTCGATTGACAATTTTACTTGAAGCTAAGAAAAAATCCTAGCACCATGTTTACTCAGTGGGTTTGATAGGGTAAGACATTGATAAGCCTCCCAGATGTGCATAATGCACCCCACAGAAGGACTAGCAGACATGCAGAGAATCCCCTGATCAAGTCAGATTATGGTCTAAAAAAGTGAATATCCTGCTTTATGAAATCATCCATCCTGTGCAGAATGCTAACACGCTGCCCCAGCCTTGAGAGGAGAAACACCCCATGTAATCAAAGCTCTCTTGAGAGGTAACTAGATTTTTGTGAGACCAACGTTGTGTTGAATAGCGACTGAATTAGAAAGGGTGAGGCATTAGCTTCAACAAAAAAGTAGCACCAAATTTTGACAAGAACTGCTTTTTTGCGTCACTAAGTTCTCTGACACCAAACCCACAAGTCCTCACCAACCAAAATTTTCCACCAATACCTGACCCAAATGAATGGGCTTATCTGAGCACATGTACAAACCAGATCGGGTGCTCTCAGCAATCACCTGATACTATCCCCCTCAGAAAAGTTACTTGCACATTTAATTTCCTCTGCTGGCCATTACACAAGTGTAGCATCACACACTGCATTTCCTTTCTCCTTCTTTTCTTCTCTGCAATTTTGGCTACAACAAGATGTGGATGTTTGAAATGTGAATTTCTGCACCTTGTCTTTCCCAGAGAGATTTATGTCACAACCCTCCATTGTGCATGGAAATGATTCGCAGCTCATAAACTCACAGCATTCCACTAACTGGAGGAAAAACGAGCTTCCTCACTTCCCAACACTACACCCAAAGTGCCAAGACTTCGTTTGGTGGGAACAGCCAGAGCAGAGCAGCTCAGATGGACAACCCTCCAAGGGTGGCCAGATGCATGCACAACATCTGGGTGCTGTGCAGAACCTAGTCTTGTGCCACCATCATCTGTGCCAACCACAACAGCTTCAGGCACCTTACGCTGCTTTCGGCACCCCTCATGTGCCACCATGTTGCAATGAAGTCCTCCTTCACAGCACGCTAGGGGACACCTCACCCACCACCCAGAGAAAACATGAGCTTTGCAACTCAGGCACCCACGTGTGAGAGAGCTCTTTGGCCTGCCAGTCTTACTTTGTCAGCTGCCAACTCCAGTTGGAGCTTCTGTTCCCGATCACCACTGAGAAGCTTTTAAATCCTGACCAAGTGTTGACATGGACTTCATGGAGAAACCTCAATGTTGGAGACCAACCCAATGGTTAAACTTCAAAAACCATAATTTTCTTCCAGGAGGATGCCTTTGACAGCTGTGTTTATCCTGAGAACACTTGGAAAAAGGTGGAAAATAGATTGTGTGTTTGGAGTGCTACGTAACCTACGTCAGCTGTGGTACCGAGAGGCCAAAACCCTGCCAAAGGTCACGTCAGTGGAGCAGAAACACAAAGGTGGCTTTGAAATGAAGAGTTTCACTCCCTGCAGACATGTTTGCACCACATAAACCAGTGAGTGTAACATGGGTTTCATGAGAGTGCTCGACGAATAACCCCTCTCCCCCAAGGCATATTTAAAAAACAAAACAAAACCAAAAAAACACCCCAAACAACCCACAAACATCTAAGTATGTTATTTTGCTGGCGCTTTAAAATACTATTCACAGAACCATCAGCAGCTTTCAAAATACTTTTGTTTCTGTTCTGGACTTTCTGTCTTAAACATTTTTTTCAAGTCTTAAATGACAACAGTAATGTTAACAAAGCAGAATTAAAAAGAAATGTATATTTGCTGAAAAACAGTGTAAAACCATGCAGGTTAATATTGGTCTTCTGTATTGACTTCCTTAGGAATCATAAAACTTTGTCTCCTTGGTTTTACTATGTGTCTCACTCCCATGAATAATATACAAATGTTGCTCCTTGGAATACCCGGAGAGCAAAATTATCATACTGTGGTCCTCCCCTCAATTGTTCCTAACATCCAACCTAAACCTCCCCTGACGCAGCTTGGGGCCGTTTCCTCTCGTCCTGTCGCTGGTGACTTGGGAGCAGAGACCGACCCCCCCTCACTCCAGCCCCTCTCAGGCAGCTGCAGAGAGCGAGAAGGGCTCCCCTCAGCCTCCTCTTCTCCAGGCTAAACCCCCCCAGCTCCCCCAGCCGCCCCCCAGCACACTTGTGCTCCAGACCCTGCCCCAGCCCCGCTGCCCTTCTCGGGACACGCTCCAGCCCCTCAAGGCCCTTCTTGTCCCGAGGGGCCCAACCCTGAGCCCAGCATTCGAGGTGGGGCCTCCCCAGGGCCTAGCACAGGGGCCCCATCCCTGCCCGGCTCCTGCTGGCCACACCAGTGCTGACACAAGCCCGGGGGCTGGTGGCCTCCTTGGCCACCTGGGCACTGCTGGCTCATGCCCAGCCGGCTGTCAGCCAGCACCCCCAGGGCCTTCTCCGCCGGGCACTTCCCAGCCCCTCTGCCCCAGGCCTGGGGCGTTGCCTGGGGTCGGTGTGACCCAAGGGCAGGACCCGGCACTTGGCCTTGTTAAACCTCATGCAATTGGCCTCGGCCCATCGCTCCAGCCTGTCCAGGTCCCTCTGCAGAGCCTTCCTACCCTCAAGCAGATCAACACTCCCACCCAGCTTGGTGTCATCTGCAAACATACTGAGGGTGCACTCGATCCCCTCATCCAGATCATTGATAAAGACATTAAACAAGACTGGCCCCAGCACTGAGCCCTGGGGAGCCCCACTCGTGAACAGCCACCATCTGGATTTAGGTCTGTTTCCAACTCTCTGGGCTCGGCCGTCCAGCCAGTTTTTAACCCAGCGCAGAGTGCACCTGTCCAAGCCATGAGCCGCCAGCTTCTCCAGGAGGATGCTGTGGGAGACAGTGTCAAAGGCTTTAAGATGTCTCAGTACCCCTCCAAACAGCAGCTTAACTAAAGTTAAGGTGGTGGGAAATTAAAACATGAGAAAGACGCCTGCTTGATGGGGAAAGAGGGTTAACTCTTGTTTTTTAGTTCAACATCATTATGGAGCACAGGGTTTGGAAAGCAGACAAAGGAGGATAAATGCAACAGATAGGGGATACTGCTGAGCAGTTCGTCCCGTGTCCACCTGCCATCATACACTGGGGGATGAGGAAGAGCAGACTGGCCCATAGTGGGGTACCACAGCAGGAATTAGTACATTCTTAGCACACCTCCACCATCCCATATGGTTGCGAACTTGAGCTGAAAGCCTGTGCATGACCCTATGGCAACCTGGGGCTGCAAACTCTTATTTTCCATTTCAGCTAGCTCTGACTGAGCTGCAATCTTCTGCAGGAAATTTTTCTTTCTTACTGACGTTTACAAACTTTCTCCTTAAAAATAAAGCTATTAGAATTCATATTAGGTATCTGAATATATATTTTAAAGCCAAAGCTGTTTTTTAATAGTTATAGGAGACTGTTGCCTTGGTAAAGCCGTGTGGTAAACATTTTATTTGTTCTGCACTGATTCACAGTGGCTTCTTAATGGACTGTGATAGTGAGGAGAAAACAACATGCTCCTAGGCCCATTCTGGACAGTCTGTGTGTCTCCTCCAATTGTGATGCCTTCTGCAGTTTACAGGTTGCTTCTGATTCCCACAAAAGCAGGCCCTGAACAGCACGTCTTAATGCACCTAAAGGGATTTTTCACGTGTGGACGCTCAAGTTCAGTGTACTTAATAATACAAATCACTCCAAACGGTGGCTTAATCTGTCCTCAACTGAGGTTGTCTTCACATCCTCATGAGATAGGAGGTATCTGATAACAAAGTCATCTACAAATCAAAAAACAAGGAGCAACTGGTATGCTAAGAAACACTTTTTCCTTAGACTAAAAAAACAAGAGTTGGTGGCACTCCTTCTAATATCAAGATACAATACATGCTTCTGAGAACATGGTCATATTTATTTCTCCGGGTGAAAGGAATATAACAGGATGTTTGGGAGCAGAGCGTTATATTCAACATTTCATTGATGCAAAAGCAAGCACACCTACTCTACTGGGTACAAAAATGAAATGATTAAAACAGCAGTCCTAAAACAGTCCTCTGCTGTTTCTGAAATGTAAAGATGTGATAAATGTTCCTAATTTGTAGTTCTTTCATTAAATGATTGCTTTAATTTCCTGGTTGTTTCTTTTGGGGTTTGGCACTACTGTTCCATGAATCTGAATTTCACCATGCTGTGCAGGGAGCCAGTGGGGAGGAAGCACGTGACATGGGTAAGGATGGAGCTAGGGCTGGTACCCTCCTTCTCTTCCTTTTTCTAAAACCTCTTCCAATTTCAGTGTCCCACAGACATACACGGACGGCATCCATTAATTATGCTGGAACTGGTCCTCTCTCATATGAGCTGCTGGGCGGTACCCACCAGCGCTGCTGGGGACACGGCAAGATAGGTGATAGAAATAAGGTTATAAAAATAGAAGTTGTGGAAGAGAGAAACTCAACATACTCAGAGCAAAAGACAATCTCCAAACCGTGATTCTTCCAACTCTGAGCGGAGCTCTGACAACTGCTTAGGTGAAACTGCCAGTCCTGAAACACAAGCTGAATTTTCATCATGAATTCAAGACTTTTGTCTAGACCTGTAAATATGACATTACAGCTGTGATCATTCAGGAGCTTCCTGAAAGTTAACTTCTCACATGGAAAGAAGCAGCAGCTCAACATCTCACAGAATCACAGAATGGTAGGGGTTGGAAAGGACCTCTGGCGATCATCTTGTCCAACCCCCCCGCTGGAGCAGGCACCCCCAGAGCAGGGGGCACAGAACCGCGTCCAGGCGGGGTGTGAATGTCTCCAGGGAAGGGACCCCACAGCCTCTCTGGGCAGCCTGTGCCCCTGCTCTGGCACCCGCACAGGGAAGGGGTTTGTCCTCATGTTCAGGTGGAACTTCCCGTGTTCCAGCTTGTGCCCGTGGCCCCTTGGCCTGGCATTAGGCACCACTGAAAAGAGCCCAGTCCCATCGTCCTGACACCCACCCTTCAGATATTTATAAGCATTGATGCCCCCTCAAGTCTTCTCTCCTCCAGGCTGAACAAACCTACGTCTCTCAGCCATTCCTCTCCGCTGGACTTGCTCAAGCAGTCCCGTCCTTCTTAAACTGGGCGGCCAACAACTGGATGCAGCACTCAAGATGTGGTCTCACTAGGGCAGAGCAGAGCGGGAGGAGAACCTCTCTCGCCCTGCTGCCCACACTCCTTTCCATGCACTCCAGGACACCGTTGGCCTCCTTGGCCACAAGGGCCCGGTGCTGGCTCAGGGTCACCTCGCTGCCCCCCAGCACTCCCAGGGCCTTCTTAGCAGAGCTGCTGTCCAGCAGGTCCCCCCCAGCCTGTGCTGGTGTGGGGGGTTGTTCCTCCCCAGGGGCAGGACCTGGCACTGGCTCCTGTTGAATTCCCTGAGGTTCCCCTGGGCCCAGCTCTCCAGCCTGTCCAGGTCTCGCTGGGTGGCAGCACAGCCTCTGGTGTATCAGCCGCCCCTCCCAGCTTGGTATCATCAGCGAACTTGCTGAGGGGACGCTCGGTCCCATCCAGGTCACTGATGAATCTGTTGAACAGGACTGGACCCAGCACAGACCCCTGGGGAACACCACTAGTGACAGGCCTCCATCCAGACTCTGCCCCATTGATCACAACCCTCTGAGCTCTGTTGCTGAGCCCGTTCTCTGTCCACCTCCCTGCCCACTCATCCAACCCACACTTCCTTAGCTTGCCTGTGAGAAGGCTATGGGAGACAGTGTCGAATGCCTTACTGGGGTCGAGATAGACAACATCCACTGCTGCACTGATTCGTTGAGCTTCAAAGATTTTCATACAGCCTCCTCTAAAGGATGTTGCTGAATATTAAGTAGATGATGAGACATCTACAGACTGCAAGCCAAGATAATTTGGACTGGATGAGTCCATTAAGGTTTGTAATGAAGACCTGTGATACAGTTTTGATTCCTAAATGTACCGTGCACTTCTAAGGTAGAAAGAGAAGGAAAGAGAATCTAAAAAAAGTATTATTTAGTTTAATGTATTATTGCTAAAGAAATTTCCTGCCTTAATTTGCGGTAAAAGTAGACACAAGGCATTAGAAACCACATAATAACTCTCATTCCTTCCCCAGTGTTCCTGCAATGCAGTTTGACAACCATTTTTGGAGAGCAATCAGGTTCCCTAAGTTACAAACAGCCTGGGAGGCGATCACCTCTCAGCTACTTTTTCTCTGCAGTACTGAGGCAAATGTCTGTTTCTCTGTTTCTGCCTGGAAAATGGGTCGAGTCGCAAAAGGCTGTCACCAGCTGGTGCAGGGGCCACCGCCTTCCTGACCCCTGAGCCTGACACTGTCCCTGCTGCCCCCCCCGGTCAGTGACAGCCTCCTGGAGTGGGAGCACTTAGTGCAGAGGCTCAAGAGATGCCCAAGCTGTTGCCTGTAGCCCAACAACCTTTTATAAAGGAAACTTACAGGAATATATCAGAAATTCAGAAGTGCTGATTTTTGGAGGCATAACCACTGAAAGCGGGTTATCTATCCACATACGTACATAGCAAAGATTGACGTGAAAATCTGAGAGGAGAAAGAGGAGACAAAGTAGGTGGCAGCGGGTGAAAATGATGACTGGAAATCCTGATGCTTTTGGAGAAAGACCACATACAAAGACACTCAAAGGGTGAGAAAGGGTGAAAGGAATGATGAGGGGACCAGAGAAGGAAGCTCAGCCCTGCCACCACACATTTATCTGGTATCACAAGAGGCCACCAGGAGAGATCAACTGCAGAAGTGCTGTCAGTGAGTTTCATTTCCTTAAGTGCAAAGAAAGAGGAAAAGAGAAAAGTAGATTAATGGGCAGGACAATCTTCTGAGAAGAAACAGGAATTTCAGAAGCATGAGAAATGGAGGAAGGAGAGGATGCTGAAAAAGCTGGAAAGTTCAAAGAGATACAGATGGAGATGAAGAGGGTAAAAGGTCAAGACAAACCTCAAAGATGAAGAGAGAAAGCTCAAGGAGAGGTAGCTCAAGGATTAAGAGAGCACAGAGATGATATAGGTGGGTGAGAGCAGCACACTGGGACAGGCTAAGGAGAAATGGGCAAAGGGCTTTAGCAATGAGGGTTGCTCAGGGAAATGAGAGAGGAACCAATACGGAAAAAAGTAGGATTTATTCCCATGAGAGATGGTGGTGGTAGCGAGAGACAGCAAATTAGTCAGGTGAAAGTTGATAGTGGTATCAGGCCACAGATCAAGCTGTCAACGAATTGGGGTAGAAAGACCAACACTTTGCTTGCTAGGCTAAAATAACAACTGATTCGCAGACAATAAATGTGAAATGTGGAGAATTAACGGAGCGATAAGTAATTAGAAAAAGGATACCTAGGCAACAGAGTGGAATGAATTCATCAGTTACCCTGACTAAAAATTAGTCAGCAGTAAAATCAAATAAAATTAAGTTAAAAAAATTGTATAGCAAGTTGCATGGCATTGATGCTGACTAGGGGAGGGGGAGGAATCAAATTGCCAATTGGAAACGAAGTATTAACACAAGAAAGAAGTCTGCATGCCTATGACCCATCACACACATTTAATTTTGAGTTTAAGCTTTTGTAGGATTGAAATCTCTGTCTGAACAACTCCCGTCCCATGACTTTTCCAGCCTACTTTGAACATTAACACGTTGCTGTGACTCAGATCGCTTCATTTCAATATACTGTTTGGGAAGAGAAAGGCGCTTTGTTTTTTAAATACAGAGATTGAAAGATTTTCGTCAGCAACACGACAGCATATCGACTTTGCAATCTTTGTTTTGAGGAAATACAATGAGAAACAATATCACACTACGTCAATGCACCATAAAACATCTCTCCAATAGCAAGCGAATTAAAAGCTTAAATTTCATTGAAATGCAAGAAATGTAGCTGCTCTTCTGTCCTTCTTTCCTGAATAGCTCTGATTTGTTTTTTTCCTTTGTAATGGAAGAATGTGTGTGGAACACTAATTTCCCTCTGTAAATCTAAGGACCGGCTCCACAACTATTAAAATGGCAATCAATTCCTTGCAAAATGAAATTGGAAGTAAACAATGTAAATCAACATATTTGGTTCATGTATTTTTCTTAATTTGCTCCAAATTTTGTATGCTTGTTCAGACAAGTTATTTGCATTGCCATGAGGATCCAAACTAATTTTCTAATCTATCATGAAGAATAAAAAAGCATATTAATTGAATATATTCAGCCACTCTTCAAGTAACCTGCAACGAAATATATTTTCTTTTTGTGGTCTGAATCAAAGAGGAGACTACCTTTCCATATGCAAATCCACTTCTTTAAATTGTGACTAGAAACCAACTTTACTAGAAGCAAAATTCTGAAAAGCCTTTGATTTAGGCAGTCTCTACAGAGTTTTAGTGAAACCTAAATTCACCAGTTGCTTCCAGTTTGGCAACTTCTTTAGAGGTTTGGTAGGTGCCAGCCAGGTCTGACTTAACACATGAGCCTTGCAGCACCAGATGAATTAAACACTACGACAGCTTATACTCCCTTTTATACCTCCATGAATTTTGGCTGTTGCTAGAAAATATCCTCTTTTCCCCTCGATTTCTCTCATTAACTGCCCCAAGGGAAAAAAAGCAGAGTTTTATCAGCCTGCAGGCATACAAATGCAGACTCTGTACCCAGTCTGCCAACAAGCACTCTGGATTACAAGGAGTTTTGGAAGTGAATTACACTGGAGTAACCAAAATAAAATGTTTGCCTGAAATATATTTATTAAAGCAGTGAGTGAACTTTTACTCTGAGGGTGCAATAAAATGGGAAAACCCAAAAGCTCTATTATTTTAAATAGCAATAACAACTTTTCTCAGTGGAAATAGAAGGTGCCTTGGGCCATGCATTGTAACCTGTTTTGCAACTGTCTTCTTGCCAGCAGAACTTGCCCAATTCTGATAAAAACTGTATTTTAATACAGAAATGCACAATATCCTCCCCTAAATGCAGAATTCAGTATTTATTATTGTTAATATAAACTCATTACTGTTAAAATAGGCTCATGCAACTCCAGCCATGTCAACATGAACTTTGCTATGAAGCTGTTACAAAGAAAATTTTACTGGACCTTTCCACTGCCTACAACTTATTCCAGGTTTTTCTGCAACTAGTAACAAAACATGAAGCCATAAGAAAAAAAAATCACTTTATGAATTCAGAATGTGGTAAAAATTTAGATTACTAAGAGATAAAGCATGTCAAGAATTAACCCTGCAACAGTAATATCTTCATCAGTGCAATGACCAGACATGTAAGTATTTAGCTGACGACATCTATTTTGTGCTTTAAAGCAGCTTTTTTTTGAGTATATCTTAATATCATTCCTGAAAAGAAAACCAGACCGACACTGGAAAATGTAATCTAGGCCAGATTTTTGGCTAATGGACAGCTGACTATTTCCTTACTGGGGAAGGACAGCACATCAATCGAGAGATTACCTCACTAGGATTTTTTTTGAACTCCAAAGCACAGAGATTATATCTTTTGTGGCTTTCTCTGTGAGAAATTTGGAGAATTACAATCTGTATTTACAAGCAGACAAGCACAGGATTGAGCCTTATTGCAACAGAGGTCAGATCACCCATCATCACAGTTAATAAACCCCACTCCTACACAGCCAAGGAAAACCTTCACCCTAGTAAAAGAACAGCATGAACCTACGTGCTGGTAACAGTCATGTTATTTACATTTCCCAGTCTCTTATGGTGGACAGAAATCAGACAGGACAGGAGGAGGAGAGCACATCTGTTCTATAGACACCCTGATTTAGGACATCAGCATTTTCCACAGCAGTGGTATCATAAGTTTTCCCAGTAATGAGCTATTTTTTGCACTTGTCTTCTCTCTGAATTACCAATATAGTCAGTTATTTTCACTTTATATTAACTTTTAGATACTTATCGAGTCTTATTTTTCAGCACAAGTGTAATGTTGAATGGAGGAAGGGCATCTTGAAGGACACAGATCACCAGCAAGAGTTCCCATCTTGTCTGTTTTCCACAACTTTCAGCTGAAGAACCAAAGACAGACTTGGTTGATCCCAAGAAGCCTGTGGCTGAGGGGGAAGCCAAATTTCAGCCTTTCCCAACATATAGCTGCTTTTCAGGGGGAGATTTCCCCCCTCTTTTGGGGGATACCCAAACACGCAGCGAGCTGTGCTGGGGTTAGGCAACCCCCTGACACCCCAGCTGTGCACTGGGACCCAGCTAGGGGAAATTCAAGGATGAACACTGAAGCAGTCTCTCCGTGCTACGGCCCACGAGCATATGGAATGTGAGAGCAGCTAATATTTCATTTCTGATTCTAGGCATCTGTTACCAAAGCTGCCTGCTGCTGATGGAGAATCAAACGATTCAGGAAGGGGATTAAAGTGGTCGTTAACGTATCTAGTGGGAGGCTTTGGGGAGATGCTAACCCCATCCAGCGTGCTCTGACCTGTCACCTTCCATCTGGTATGTAATATCTGGAACAATGAGCATTTATCCATTGCAAAGCTGGATTTTCTTCTTGTCCACAATGCATCTCTGAGATCTGACTGCAAGTAAACTCATGTACAAAAAGGTTTTAAAAAAAAAAATTAGCTGACTTCTTCACCATCCCTCATGTTTGCAAAACTCTCCTCTTTTTGTAAATGAGAACACCATTAGTTCTCCCGCCGTGCTGGCAAGTTAGGTCTGAATATTTTTAGCATTTCCACTTGATATAAAGCAATGAAGGAGTGACCTCAGCAGACTTTCAATGGTGCAAAGAAAACCTGTAAATCTCACCTGGAGTTCTTGGTGGGCAGGTACTGCAGGGCCAGGCTTTGTCTTCACCTTTCCAAACCCCTCACCAGCAAGGGAGGCAAAGCAATTAAGGAGAGGGCACCACGGGATTAAACTATGTCAGTCCCAGTTCCTTATCCTATATTGTCCTTAGGCTATGGGCTACTATCGTCCTTAAGCTATTAGGCTGTTTAAAGTCATACCACAGAGTATATGAACCTGGACTCTGCTCCAAGGTGAGAAAGATCAGGGTAAATACACCTTGCTGTAGCAATATTGCATTATGCACAGACCAAGTGATACACGTCTCTATTTCTTTTAAACTTTTGGAGAAATGTACATTTTCTGATCCACGTATGCATTTTAGAGGATAATTTCTCAGCTATCATACTGAATTTCTGTACATTTTCATCAAGAGTTTTTTCTGATGAAAGCCCACACCTTGATTTCATTCCAGATACCCATTATCAATGCCAATTGGCATGGCACTGGTGCTACCTTCAGCTCCGCAATACAGGCAAGGACCTGCCAGGAACCAACAGGTTACAAAACCCATCCCAGTCCAACCCTTCCTTCAAGGTAAAGGTGGATCTATTATGGGAATGCCCCCAAAAAAGGTACTGAAGCCAGATCTGTTACAGGAATGCTCTGTGAAGAGGTTCACCTCCAAGCTTAAGTTCTACAATTTTCAGCAGCCTTTTGTGACAACGTTTTGAGATGAGTTTCATCCCTGTTATACTGCTACAGGGTCTGAAGCCATGTATGCAAAAACTTGTGTACAACTCCCAAATACAGTCCTATGCTTTTATGTCCATTATCTCTGAAGACTTCAACTAAGAGGCAGAAGTTTCAAGCTGTGCTAAACTCCCTGGAAGCTCTGAAGATTAGGAACACATTTTTGAATTTCATACCTTTTTAGGGTCAGAAGGAACCATCTGAATCAGCTAATCCTCAGAAACACATAAAGCCAAAACCCAAACCCCCTTCATCTAACCTGACAACCCATACACGGTGAAACAAGCAAGCTTCTCCTCCAGAAGGATACGCCACTTCCACAGAAAGGTGGCGTGGGAGGAGGACTTGGCCATTACCAAGCAGTCTGTCCTAGGGACTGATAAACTTATTGTATCAGCAGGTAGCCCTGCAGTCACCCGTTACCGCTTATGGCCTTGTGTCCCCTCGCAAACCTCATCTGTCAGACAGGATCTGACCCCTACGGTGGTGAGAAATCCCACTTTGGGAAGCTTCACAGGAAATTCCCTCTTAAGCAGGACAGAAAGCCACAAGGTATTAAAAATGTAAGAAAGAAAACTTATCTCAAATGGTGTTTTGCTGCATTCTGCACAGTATGGAAATAAGGCCGTTTCAATTTTACCACATCAGTAACTCCATTTCTAATGTCTTTCTCCCTTCCTCCAGTAGCTTAGTCTTGTGGTTATCTATTAAGATATCCAGTGCCTACTATTTCATGGATTAAGGGTGAAATGGCTTTCTGCTATCATAAAGACACTTTTCAATTACTATTATCACAATTTGGAGATACTGCAAATACCTCACCAATAGCGGGAAATAAGAATTTAGTTCAAATATATCCCCAAGACCTTAATTGAATGTTTAATAATATTCAGGCACAAAAACGAAAGCTACTCAAGCGAGCGTGAGCAAGTTCATTTCCCAAGGAAAATAACCTCCGCAAAAAAAGAAACACCTCCCAGCCAGGGTGTATTTTGAGAAGCCACCAAGGTCTGGGGAAGGGAGGAGGATGTCCCCATTTTAGTGCTTGATCTTTTGCCTAGCACAAAGCTGGGATTTAAGGACCAGCTCCATTGCTAGACAGTCTTCTTCAGCTAGTACAGGAAGACTGAAAGTTTGATGTCCCTGAGCAGAGCAGAGGGCCAGCATTCAGAGCCTGGTGGCCATTTTTTGAGTGGGCACAGGTGTCTCCACGACCACACTTACTGTTTTCTTCTTTTTTTCTAATTAACCCCTGGAATGACTTGCTCATGAGGCTACAGCCTGCAAGCCAGCCTTGTTCAAAATGCCAGTAGGTGTCACTGTGGGCAATGGTATAAAAGAAACTGGCAAAATAAAGTTTGAATCAAAGGGAAAAGACCCCTCAAGTCAATTAATATTTGTTTTTTAACATCACTGTTGACTTTTTTTCGTGCTTTTACAGACAGAAGTGCATTGTCTGTGCCTCACAGATAAAAGGGCTTTGTTAGAAACAATTCACTTCTGCCTCAGATCATTCAGGGTTAGAGACTGGAAATCACGGAGTATTTTCAAGTAAGCACAAGGCTGGATTTTGTCTCTTTGGTTCATTGCCACCAAAATTAGCCCATATATGTATGTATGTATGTATTTACCTAGTGATATATGGGTTAAAATTAGAGATTTTTGGAAACTGCTATTAAAATAAGCTCACAGAAGGAGCTGCTTAGCAGACCAGAGAGACTTGCCCACTCTCCCTCCAGGCTTCCCATGAAGGCAGCACAGAAAAAACAAAGCCCCCAGCCTCCTTCTCCCTGGTGCCTACACAAAGCTGTGACACTGAGCAAGTGCCTCGTCAATGGGGAGATCCATCCCAGAAATCATTAGGCGGCTGAGAGAACTCAGGTTGTCAGAAAAGCTCCTTTTTAATTCTGACATCAGGCCCTGGAGATGATCCATGCAAAGCAGGCTGTTAGTCCTGAGCTTAGGCGGCTGATGCAGGAGGAACTGGGACCATTAGAGATGTTCATATACTTTTTTTCATAGGTGTAGTTCATTAACGTTATACAGCTTTGTTTCATCTTAAAATCTGTGGTCAAAGCATTATTATTATCATCATATTTAAAAGAGGGAGCATTTGCTGCATGAATCTGTACACTGTCCATCACGTTGGAGCAAGACAGTGCTGTAGCTTGCTGCTGATACTCACACGTCTAGAAGCAAATGGACTTTCAGAAGAGTATTTCTTACTTAAAATCTAGATCAGACATTTCTAGTTCAATTTTAAACTTACCCAGATGGAAAAGGAAATATCTCAGCAGTGTTTTCGGCCCAGAGGCATTGCCCATGTCCCAAGGGCAGCAGCAGCCTTGGCTAGAGGCACTGCTGGGGAAAAGGGCTTGAGTTGAGCCACACTGGCTGTAGTGGAAACTGCCAGATGCACAAATTTGAGTTATATTTCAATTTGAATTTAATATATTGTATTTGCTCAACACGAGAAGTGAAGAGCAACCACCAACCCATTGGCCTGGACCAATTTGCAGGCAAAAGCAACAAATAAAATGCATAGAAAAATGGAAACCATGTGCGCTTTGTCCGAATGTATGCTGCAAAGCCTCTTAAAACTGGAAATAGTAAACTAATGGGTATGGGAGAATTAAACACATGGCTGGATCACGGAGGAGACATTTACTTGGATCTCCTGTGACCTCCCTGATGCCCCACGTCCATCTTGTGTGTTTCTCAACAAGAGTCTGCAAATCTGCCAGTGCATATGATAAATTACTGATTACTTAAATCCTTTTTTTCATATCTATGAAAACCTAGAAAACATCTAAGATTACCAACAAAAAACAATTTCGTGTTTGTTTTTTTTCCTTTTATAGCTGTGACAAACTGTCTGAAGAATCTGCTTACAGAGAGCCTAAATATATTCCAGATAGGCCAGAGCTGGGTTTAATTCAACTTGTCAAAGAGCAAACACTTATGCCCAAAAACCTGTATAACCTGAGAGTGGCAACAGCAAGTGTGGCAGCTTTATAAATTAGCATCTTATCACTGACTTATCACACAAAGCTTTAACATCCACCCAACCCACTGTCACTGAAAATAACAATAGAAATAAAACACTGGAGCTCAAAGGAGCATTGCAGGTATTTTCTTCTCTTCTGCTGGAAACCGTTCCACGACGTTGCTGTGCCATGTGCCCTGATCAACCGAATCACTGCTGGAGTGGCTTTTTCTACCCACTGATCTGGCTGAGAGGTGTTTATTAATGATAGAGGGATGCCTAATGCAGGGGAACAGTGTAATAATTTGGAAAGGATGATGCCACTCAAGAGACAGCTGAAAAACAGGCAACTATAAAATTCTTTTGGAGGATACATTAAAAAGAAATTAGTGCAATACAAACTCTGCACTTGAAAATTCAGGGTCCAGCATTGGCTTTAGCATCTTCATTGATGCTAACGAGCAGGCTGTGGCTTCTCCAGGTGGTTCTGCAACAGTATGGCAAGCTACCATGCTACATTAGCAGCTGAGGAAATCTCTTTGCAACCCCAAACTCCCGCCTTTCTGAGTGTCCTTCAGGATTCTTATGGGGATTTAGATTAATACATATATCCACGTGCTTTGGATGGCCGTAGGACATGTAATTCTCCAGCTGGGGTGCTTTGACCTAACTTCAGTGGATTTTACAATTTGCACTGGAAAAAACCCAACCCAGTTCCTGTGTTTGTGGTTTAGGAAATAAGCCCAGAGAAAAGGGCAGCAGTACTTCTGACAGTAATTAAATAATAATAAACTCTGCCATCTCCAGAGGAATCTGGCTCCCTGTGGAAAGCCTCCGAAAAAAGATCCCTCTGAAGCTGCTGGGATTTTCAGTGTAAATGCAAGCTGGTTCTTCAGAGATGTTAAAATTCATTTCATAAAAATCAGTTAAAAAGACAGCATAATTCCCTGACTGCAAAGCATATTGGGCAGAAGCCCTCTGCAACTGGCAGGTTTGCATGGCTCGGCCACTGCACCCACTGCAAACACCCAACAGATCCCACCATGAGAAGACCTGAATCTGTTAATCATACCAAGTGGGTGGAAGTCAGGGAAACGGCTTCACATGTGTTCATTACAGGGTTTTCATTGAGAAAAGAGGGTTTTGATGGTAAATGATGGAGGAGACAAGGAAGAAAAGGCAATAGAGATTTTATGGAGAAGGGCAAGAGAAAGACCCAGCTGGCCTACACTGTCAGCAGAGGAACTTGGAAACAAGACCAGTCTCAGCAGAACTGCAAGGTTTTAAAAGCCTTGGTAGGGAACAGGGTGCATCAGGGGCAAGGGAATATTTCTTGATAAACTGGAGGCATGGGACAGCAAACTCCGCAATGCTGATGCCCACGAGACCCCGTAGACGTCTTGCGGACCAGGGACGGGAAATGAACAGAAAGGTTGCTCAAGAAAGGTGAACGTGCCTTAAAGAATTTAAAAACTAACCTTTAACATGTTTTGCCAAGGCTTGTCAAGATGGAAATATTATGCTGTTTCTAAAGAAAACATTCCTGTGGTAAGCAGAGCAAGTGTAAAGTATTTGAACTACACATGAAAAGAGGATAATTACATCCAGCACTAAAGGGTCACCCTAGTTGTACACAAAAATATTCACATCTGAGGTCTAAGGTATTTCTTTGCAAACAATGGTTTTAATCATCAGTTCATCAGTGGCATCTAATCATCTCTGCCCTTCACACAGAGCAGAGGCTGCAATTACACGGTCCAGTTCAACCTGCCTAAGCAAAGGGAGAGGTCCTGTCCCACCGTCTCTCTCCACTCCTGCTCAGTAACATCAGCCTGAGCCTTCATTTGCCTCTCCCATGAGCCGGAGCAGAGCTCGGTTAGGGGTTTGCTGAAGGATGCATCAACCCCTGGTTCCCACTGATGCCAGTGGTTCAAACCAGAGCTTACCAGCAGGAGCCCAGGTAAACTAGGAAAGGAAAACAAGCATTCAGAGGAGCGTCTCAGCACAATTCCTGCTATTCTTAATCAAAGACTTATTTTTGACTGTTCAATCCAGCCAAGTCTCAGCACAGGTCTGCAGGGACCCAACCTCAACAGCCCTTGCTCAGGTGAGGGTTTTGGTTTGGTTTTTCCCCTAAGACATATAAAGTACAACACATTCAAAGTCCCAGTCATATGGACATCGAACCTTTTCCCTATATCCATTGATATCTACAGTTTGGAAAGGATAGAGATACCCCCATCTCCTCATACATTCCTAATAATCCCACCTTTATAGTAAAGCCTATATCCATATTTTTAGAAAGCGTTCCCTATTTACAAACCTTCCTATGCCATTTTTGTAAAGAAGTCTATATGCTCTGTTGGTATAGATACCGCCACCATTTCCTGCATTACACACTCTTCTAGAAACTCAATAAAATTGAGAAAAATGAGCCAATCAGTCAAGGACTTGATTACAACTTGACTTTCCAGCACCTTTATTTTAACCACCAGCACTCTATTTTTCTCAGCCACGGTCATATGAACCAGATAAATATTTAGCCATGTTTATCTCGGGTATTCACATGACTTGCCATTTTATGAAACATGCTGCTCCCTCCACTCTGTTTTTCTACCCCTGTCATTCACACAAGACAATATTTGGTTGATTTTTGTTTGCACAGACAGCATTGCCTGGCCTAAAGGTGGCTTTCTGCCCCACTCTCATTGAACAAAAGCAGCGCAGTGGGGTGCACCTTAGGTGCCAAATCGCAAACAAGTAGAGGAAAAAGAATAGTTCCCCCTATCAGCATCGTCTCATTTGGTTTTTCTGGGTTTCATTTCCACCAGGATGGAGCAGTCATAGAAACCACCAAAATAAATCACATGCATTTTTTAGTAGGATGGGAGGGTTAAAGGGCTTATTTGGTTTGGTTGCAAATTCTGATACTAACAGGCAACATGTCCTGTTGTCCTGCAACTTTCTTTCAAATGAAATAGCAGCCTCAAGTCTGAATAAAAGTTTATGCTCTAGTTAGACTGGATTATTCACCTGATAAAATTCTGAGTTTGCTTGCAAGTTACTTCATCAGGCAACAATTTTTAAATAATTTCTCCTTTACTTGTATGAAGAGCTTGCCAGATCCTTGTTGGTCTTGCTCTGAGCCCATAAGCTCTGCTTGAGCACTGAAGGCCTCAATTTAGCAATCCCAGGGGATGCTTCAAGTGTCTTCTTCAACCCACAGAGCTTTTCTCCACCTGCATCACCCTCTAACAATAAGTTCTGCAGATCTATTAAATACTGTGTGAAGAAATGCCTCCTTCATTTCTGCCACTGCAGATGAACAGAGCAATCAGGACAGTCACGATAATACACACTTGGATGGTGATGTTCCTGGCAGATGTCTGCAGGCATCAGGGAATATTTAACTCCTTTCCTCTGCTGTGGTAACTAAGCATGAGCTTATTTGTAATTGCCTTTAAATGGCCAGTGCCCACAATAAAGAAAACCAAAAAGAAAAAAAACTTTGGTCAAAATGATACCTTTTATCCCAATACAAGTGCTAGAGCAGCTTCTAAAGTGAGCGTCACTAAAGCCTCACATAATCATGCACAGAGAAATGATCACATTTCTCCTTTTCTCCACAATATCTTTTAAAATTAGATTTAGGTAACTCATCTACATTTTGGACTCTGATAAATACTGGAAGAGGCAGAGATATTTTCCAATTAGATAAGCATTCCTTGTTTCTCACACTGGAGGAAATTGCTTTTAATTCTTTGAACAGCTGTGATCTGTAGTGGAAAATGCAGCATACGTGCACAATGCATACACGCATATGCCATAGGTTTAAAGGCCAGAAAAATCTATCAATGACACAAAAGGAGGGTGCTGTCCTACTCCATTGCTCTAGACATTGCAACTGAGTACTTTAGTGTAGTCTGGCACATCATTTTTTCCAATTGCATTTTATTTTCTTAACTCTTTTTTTTTGCAGTAGACCCAAAAAGCTTTTTTCCTGGAACACCTGCAAAAACAAAGCTGTATTTCCATGAGTGTCTTTTGAAAAATTAATATAAGTACAAATAAAGTTGAAATTTTGTCCATGTATGATTGAATCAATGGTGATTGAATCTACTTTGTTGCCCCCACAGGCAGCACTTCTTCAACTATATCCCATAGCTCCTTTGGTAAATATACCTCAACGGAGTGCTAGCTTTAATCAGAAAAGATAAATAATAAAATAAAAATAAATCTTTCCTAAGCTAAACAGTTTAGTCTTCCCTCACCTCTAGTTTGTGCCTCTAAGTCTGATCAACATTTACCTGCTGCTGATCACCTTTGGTCCAGGCAGAACCTACCATCAAGCTCAATATAATGATAATTGTCACCTGCAGGATGCACCAGTAAAGGATTACATTAGGTCTGGTTTCTTTTACCTGAGAGTGCTCCTCAGTCTCATTTAGGCAGAAAAAAAATACTAATTATATTGAAAGCTAATTAATTTTGCATATTTTTCTTTTTCTATTTACTGTTGCCATGCAATTCTGCATAAAAGGAGGATTGTATTCAGACTCCGTTAATTAAAGGGAGGCAGACTAAGAATTTCTGATTCACATTAATTTCACAGGGTGGAGCAAGAAGGATGGTCGGCATCTTTGTACGAAGGCTGGCAAAACATGACAGGTCTTGTGAAGCTGAACTTCGCAATGAAACTTTCTCCAAGATCGCCGCTCTTCATCAGGACCTGCACCACTAGCAACTGAGATGGATTTTGTTGTTCTTTTACCATTCATGCCTTATTTGATTCATTCTTTAATTGGGGAAAAAAGGAAGAAAAAAAAAAAAAAGAGTGGCAGGCAACCCTCATCACATGAATTTACAGCAGCGTTAATGAATTGGCTGCAGACAGGCTCTGTGATCTGTGCTTTCAGCACTTTGAGATCGCACTCCCAAGATGTGCTCTGCACACAGCCCGCGAGCTGCAAGAACACGATTTCAGGCTTGGCATCATGGACCTATGGTATTTAACACACCTCTCTTCGCTTGCACTGCTCAAATAGTTTGGCAACACAGTTTGCCTATGACCATATACGTATTGGGAGCAATGAGGTAGCCAAATCGTGCTTCCTCCAAACCTGGGCAGCTACATCACTGGCTCTTGGACCTCTGTAGTGCATTAAATTAAATTAAAATTTTGAAGTATCAACACTTCTAGTGAAACAAATTCCCAAATGCACACTGGGAGACATGGGGAATGGCCGTCCTGGGGCCCTAACGCACTCCCCAGCCAAACTGCACCATTAAAGCAAGGAAAACCTAGGACTTGTTAATGAAGTCCTTGCACCCTTGATTTAGGGTCCTTACTCATATTCATATAATGTTTTATATTATATAGGTTTTCTGTATTGCATATATAGTATACAATTGCAATATATAATCTAATAATATTATATAAATATATTCATATGCACATAACAATAATATATATGTGGCAAAGCTATCCAGAGTTCTAGACACACAATACACAAGAAGAATCCGCTTGACATAGTTTAGCTTTGACGTTATCTATGCAGAAAGAATCTCCATTATTTTGGTAACCAAACTGAAATTGCATTTGTTCCTTTCTGTCACTCAAGCTGCTCAGATTCATACATATAACATCTTATATGGATTAGTACGCTAAATCCCAAACAGCAAAGGAACATCAAGTACACAGGATTTAGAAAATGCTAAAGTTGAAAAATGCCAATGAAACCTTAATTCAACCCCTTTCTGTGTATTTATAACTATGAAACTTTTAAATCCCATATTATTTTCTCCAGCTCCCCCAGACTCTCTGATTTTCTGCCCCTTTCCCCTACCTTGAAAGACCTACATAACTCAACAGAGCTGGGACAGATACTCGGGTGGATAACAAGTCCATCCCTGACATACGGGCAAAGCAATCTCCTTCTCTGAAACAGGATTAGTAGTTTGAGTTGGGGAAAAAAATTAGAAAAATCACCTGTAGGTCAACAGCCATAATGAATAATTTTAGATTGAATGGATAAGTCGTCAAAATCATAAGCAGCTGGAAATGGTTTCAAAAGAGACAAGGTCAAGCAACCCTAATTATACTTGTTGTTTCCTGAGCTACTGATTTTAGACATAAATCTTCCAAGGATATAAGCTTTACATTTGAATGACACAGAGAATACCCTTGAAAGAGGAAAAAGGCTACCAGAAAGTGAACAAACTTCAAGATGGAGAAGAAATCCTTATTTTTTGCCCCAAAGGGGGGGCGGGGGGGGGGGGGAAGAAGAGAGACGGAGATGTCAGCCCAAAGTCTCCAAGCACTGCCCATGCCTGCTACTAGCTCATCCACCTCCTTGACCACACCGGGAACTGACATCCCTCTTCCTCCAGACACGTCACATGCCTCCTCAAGCTCAGCTGTCCTTCCGCCTGCCCACTGGTTTCCATCTCCTCAGCATCTACTCTCCCTCCTGCCAGAAGTACTGATTTCCTCCCGCCAAGCTCCTGGAAAGCTCTTCCCAACGCATGGTCAGAGCTGCAGGCCGCTGATGGGAGCTCTACCCATTGCCACCCTGCGCACGTCCCCAGGGGTTCCTACTTGTTCTCCTACACACAGCCAAACGGCGAAGAGCTTCAGCTCCAAGCACAGCACAGCAAAACGACACGCTTGCTCCAGCAGCCAAGTGCCACTCATCTGATTTTCCCCACTCCTAGTGGCAAAGACAAAGCAAAGGTGCTTAACAGTGGGCAAACACATGTCCTACAGGCACCTTGCTATGCTATAGGCAGACAAAGCACCTATATGTTTACCATGAGGAGTCACACCTTGAGAAATTATACTAGAGGTTGGGCCTTTTGGGGTTTTTCTTTGGTTTTTCTCCTCTATGACCATAAATGCCCTTTTTTATTCTCTTCCGGCAGCGTAGTTCCTGGCAACTTGATCCACTTCTTACAGACTCACCACCCTCCTCCCTCAAGGATTTAATTTCATTTAATGAATGGAGTTAATCCATAAAGACTAAAAATACTGGCAACGATAGCACCTTCCAGGTAATCACTGGGTGAGATACCAGACACAATTGTCCATCTAATATTAATAGTGCCATGACCCACAGGGCTTTTAACGATACTTCAGAGTCCTTATAAACACCAGTTTCTACATCCTCATGAGAAAAAAAAAAAAACAAACAACCAAAAAAACCCAACCACACAAAAAACCCAAACAACCCAAAAGAGGTGAAAACTCTCAAAGACCTGAAGCTGGGGAAGATGTTCTTCCCTTTCCTCCCAAATTTCCCATCAGGGCAGTAACGCCCCTGTGCTGCCTTCCCGTTTCGGGGCTGGAAGGGGGCGACCGGACCCTAGATGTTGGCAGCGGCAGTCATATGTGGATGGCACCTCCGTTGCTGTAAGTTATTCTATGGGTGTTTCAATGCATTTTAGTTTCCTAAATAAAAATAAACTAGTACTGTATTCCTTTCTGTTACAAACTGCCCACATTATAGCGAAGCGCCATAATGCTAAGGCTATATATTCTTAGAAAATAAATGTTTACTACTAAAAATACATTTATTTTTGTGATATATCACTGATACATACTAATGGTGCCTGATGAAGGAAGAAAGACTTATTTCTTTTCTTTTAATCTCTAAGAAAATCAGACAGTCTATAATCAGAAAAGACAACCATAAACTGTTTCAAAGCCTTGAAAAGTGGGGAAAGAAAGGTCAGGCTTTTGCATTTTCATGAAGTTGTTCACATTTATTAAAAAAAAATTACTTTTAAGCTTGGCTACTAATCATCTACAGCAAGTCTTTCAAATTGCAGACAAATTCCCCTCTTTCACCCAAGGAATCTAAAATTATTCAGATGTTTCATGAATAAAAATAATATGCAAGAAGGCATTTTTACTGTTTTCCAAAGGAGATTTGTGTTCATCCAGAGCAAATATATTTATACAATAAATACCAGTACAGGTATTTAATCCGAGATATGCAGCCCTCGGATGGAGGTAAGGCACACAGCTATGTTTAAGCAGCATCCTGGAAGCTGTTGTCTTCTCCAACTACATTAATCCTCCAGTATTTTAACATAAATATGTTAATTTGCTTTACCTATACACGATACAGTGAAACTATTTTGCCACCGTTTCAACACTGTTAAGCACCAGAGCTGTGAGCAGACACACCAGAGGCCAGAGGTATTGGGCAACAGGATTTTTTAAGGAAGGAGCAGCTCAGGGCATGATGCCTGAAGAGTCAGCTGGAGGTCAAGAAGGGCTTTTTCAACTGAAGGAAAATATGAAAAAGCAGGCATTAAGGAAGAAAAATTAGGAAAACATTGTGGACAGTATTAAAAATCATATTAGAATTCTAAGCTATACTGCCTCTTGCATCCCAGACACCCAGCAAATGTGGATTGATATACACCACCCTATAAAAAAAAAAAATAAAATTGTTCCCTGTACAGAATAACTGATGAGTTTGGGTCCTTCATCCCTTGCACAGCATGAGCACCACTAACCCTTGCTTCCCCACCTCCCCAGACAGCAACCCCCCGCCAATAGCTTAGTTCATGGGAAGTGGAGGCTGAGCTGACCACAAACCTGTGCATTTATTTCGTCTCCACATCCACTAATTTAAACCTTTCTTCTTGTCCTACCCCATAATTTGGATGAATCTTGCAGGAACTTTGCATCAAATGGGTTTTGGGCAAGCAACTGTGAATGATTTGAGAGGACTATCCTACAGGTGAACATCAACCGCATCTCCTGATGACACCGATACCAAAACCCAGGTAATACAAGAATTAAGTCTTGAGCTGCAGAACCGTTATTACTTGTTGTCCCTCACATTATGTTTGGCAAGCGCCAGGATAAACAACGCAGAGATGGCATTACAACCAAGCTAAATCAACCTCTGCGCTGGAAGGGATGACCGGCTTCCCACCACGGTGAAAATCACTGCAGTCATTACCCAATGGTTTGAGATATGTTAATAAAGTCAGCTATACGTTACATTGATGCTTGTTAATATGTAACGTTGAGAAATATTAATAGAATTTTAAAAAAATGTAATGGAAGAAGACAGAAGGGTCCGGTTTCTGTGCTGGGAAAAGCTGTGCCATGTCTACTAGTGATTCCCAAATCCTGGACTGGGGATAGGGGTGCAACCTAAAGCTGCTGTGAGATTGGTGTCAACTGCAACGATCCACAGCTGGAGAGAACTCCATCCCCAGAACAAGGGCCTGGAAACAGGGTACATCATGGCCCTAGAAAGCTAGTTCCTGGGAGAAGATTTCCTGGCAAAAACACAGCATATCTGGAGCTTGGGTCTGAACGTGCTAAAACTGAACTCAGTAGACTTGTTTCTACTCTCATGTATATAAATTATGAGCAATTTCATTGATGGGACTGATCTTGTACAAGTCAGAGGCTGCTGCAAGAGAAAAGGAAATTTGTCCACGGTTTTTAATGCTGGAGTTATTCAAGAAACTTCTTGTAATATTTCCATCAATTCTAGAAATTAAATCATGTTATCAAACTCTGATCGTTTTTCCTCTCCACTGGCTTTACAATGCCATTTCCAAGTTTGATTTGAGTAACGGGCAATTAAACCGGCTTTTTTTCCTTGCTTCTGGATTTTAAATAATTTCTAAAAACTTAAACAACATAGGACAGAAGGGCTGCATCATTCACCGCACTGTATCAAAAGAAAAACTGCACAAAATCTTGACATTAAGAGAATTTTTTCCCCTGCCTTAAACTGTGCCAAATCAGTCACTTTTATACAATCCTTGTTACAGCAAGAGAGAGGATAAAATAAAGTTATTGATGCTTAGTTTCAATATACCAGATACTGTTAAACAGAAAAACGTGTAATATCACAGTAATTTTTTTTTTTTAAGTTTATGTAAAACCTGGTATGTTAAATCAAAGACAAACCCAGAGGGAATAACAAGGGTGATTCCAACTGGGAAATTGGGAGCCACATCCCAGTACAGACTGGGACGACCAGCCCCCCCTTGCCATAGCATCCACCCTAACGGTACAGATTTATCCCCACAGATGCTGCTCTGTGCCTCTTTTCTTCACTGATGTTTGTTATGACAAAGTTTTTTATAACTTTAAGTGTCCCAGGAAAAGTTTTATTGGCTTTATTCTTTTCCTTAACTCTTGATAAGGAGTTTAATGCTGGTTATGTGATCCAAGCAAATTCATCTGTTTCTCATTAGGCATGCAGTTTTGAGATAGGCAAATTTAATTCATAGCATATTGAGTTAATATGCCTTTTCTCTCTAAATCTAAACATTTCTCTGGCAGTAAAGGAACTAAAACTTATTTATGAATATGCAATTATTCTGTACGACAAACAGCTGATTTATTTGGATTACAAAATTCATCTGTATACTAAATAAAAAGGCAAAGAAGTACCAATGTCCTATCAGTGCTCTGGAAAAAAAATATCAACTTAAATGTCAGCAGCATCGTTTCTTAAAATCAATGGCAGAGGTGGTACATGTGAATATTTTTCTATAAACATAGTTATTAGGGTTATTCACAATGGCGAGGTATGTACGAGAGAAAACCAACAAGGAATGAAATAAAAATACTGTTGTACACAGAGGTTTCCTGCAGTTAAATCATGCAGGGCTACATTTTGAAAGTTTTTATTAACAGTTTCTGTAATATTTAATTACATGCAATTTTGCAGGCCCAGAACTGCTGTGTCAATAAACTATGTGGACAAACGGCCTGCAATGCAACTCAAATATTTTGCGTCTATTTTACACGTCCCCTTACGGGCAAGGTTGGGGGTTTTGATTGGTTTTGGTGAGTAGGGTTTTTTGCGGGGGGAGGGTGCAGGGTTTTTTGGGGAAGGGGGTTTGGTGGATTTTATGATTCCTATTAGGGTTTTTTTGTTTGTTTCTGGGTTTGTTTGTTTTTTTGTTGTTGTTTTTTGGGGGTGCTGGGGTTTGGTTCTTTTTTAAAAATAAAGACTCATTAAAAGCCTGACACTAACGAGATACTAGTGATAGCCAGGTAGGCAAAGCTAACTCCATCCAGACCATCAAATATCTCAACATGCATTACATCATCCCCCTCTGCTGTAACTCTTACGAGAGCAGCTTTTCCATGACACCTCCTTTAAGGTATAATATTGCCCTCTAACATAAGCATCCCATCAAATTTGAAAGGAGATTACAATTTCACATCCCTCCTCCTCCACCACTGAACCAGGGGCTGGAGAAGAAGGTTTCCCATCTGCACACTGCAGGAAATTATTGTTTTACTTCCCAGTTGGATAGAAATCCAATTAAGAATATGTAAGCCCTGTTCAAAACTGGATTCATTTTTCATACAGCTCCTCTTGCCACCTCAATGTGCTGGAACAGTCAGCTGTAACCGGGAATAAAATTTTGAAGCTGTTCTTTTGACAAAAAGAGCCTGGATATTGCCACCAGAAGGCTCGCAGACTCTGAACTCATTAGCTCTCAGAATTAAAAGCACTTACCTCTTCAAGGACATCTGCAAGCTTACTAAGTATCTCCTCAGGAAGGCTCTGGAATGTGGGAACACTGCAATATAAGAGAAACCTCCATTAATGGATCCCTCTATACAAGTCATAAATCTAGCTGCATGTCTCTCATCTATCTTCCAGAGATATTTTGCCCTCATCCTCTGGGGCTGAACAAGTATTCACCAGAAAAGCAGCATATATAATGGAAATCCAATCTTCTAGCAGCCAAAATGTATTTTGTGATGATGGGAGATCACTTACAGTAAACACCTGGAGAACCACTTGTAAAGCTGGTAATCGGGTAAGAATCAGTGAAGGATTTATTGCAAACCTGCTCAGTCACATGTATGACTGCAAGTTTTTTTCTGGTCTGCTTCCATCCCACCAGAAATAAATAAGAAGAATAAAAGAAGGGAGGAAAGATCAGCTTTAACCGGCAACAGATAAAAGATTGACTGAAACCACATACAGACATAACAAATGCAGAGCATGAAGCCACAGAGGGTATGGGGTCAGCAGCAAAACAGCATCGAAGGAGCATTACAATTATTGAAGACTTCATCAGGAATTTCACATTCAATTTTTTTGTGTTCTTTTGCCAAAAAGGCAACTTCTCCTCTCGTTTGGTAGCATTTCCCTCAACAGTAGTCTCCCAGGACAGGCTGGACCTGCTGGTCGAGGGTAGAGGGTGATGCAGCAGTAAAGAGCCCAGGGTCCACAGGGCTGAGATTTAATTCAGTCTGTGGCCCTTACCTTACAGGTTGGCCAGAGAGGTTTCAGAGTCTCCCTCCTCAGAGATAGCCAAAAGCCATCTGGACATGGTCCGGAGCAACCAGCTCCAGGTGGCCCTGCTTGAAGAGTGGGGTCAGACTGAATGACCTGCAGAGGTCCCTCCCAAGCTCTATCAGTCTGTGATTCTGCAACTTTGGTCTCTCATTCTCTATTTTCCAAAAAAACTTGATGTTCATCAGTACTCCCAAGTGATACTAAACGAAACACATAAACACAACATACATTCCAGAGGCAGGAAAGCAGTGCTATACCTGCTTTAATTAAAAACACTTGTACTTGCATTAGTAGGTGAATAAGCAATGCGGCTACATGAAATATTAGCCCAAGCCTATCACTGAGCTGATACAGCTCTACAGAGGCTATTTACAAGAACAGTTTGCCCAAGAGTTGCTTTAACACAGTCCATAACATGGTGTACACATGTCCTATGCTCCTAACATTAAATTGAGATTCCCGATGCATTGCTCTGATTTCAGGAACACTGATGATCAGGTGCAAAGTGAGGAGGGAGTTGACTACTGGGAAGAGTCCCCTGCTGACAGATAAACATAACCCAAAACAAATAATATTTTTCCTTTCACAGAGGGTTTCACTTTTTACTTGGGATCACATAACTACATAAAAGTTGCTCTCCACATTTCGGGGAGCTAAAAAACCCAAGACAAACCTATCATTTTTTTCAATCCTGAACTCTGGAGAGCAAGTCCTGACATATGCCTTTGGGGTAATCACTCCATCTACATTTCATGAGCCCTAAATGCTTTCTAGAGGCACAATTTGGTGGTTGCTTCTATACCGAGAGAAAACCCACATACAAAAAGGAAAGGGAGACCTGAAGACACACAGAATCATATAGGTTGAAAAAGACCTTTAAGATCATCGAGTCCAACCATAAACCAAGCACTGCCAAGTCCACCACTAAACAATGTCCCTAAGCACCACATCCAAATGTCTTGAGCAGATCAACACTCCCACCCAACTTAGTGTCATTGGCAGACTTACTGAGGGTGCACTCGATCCCCTCATCCAGATCACTGAAAAAGATATTAAACAGAACCAGCCCCATCATTGAGCCCTGGGAAGCCCCACTCATGACCAGCCACCAACTGGATTTAGCTCCGTTCAGCACAACTCTCTGGGCTCACCCATCCAGCCAGGTTTTTATCCAGCAAAGAGTACACCCATCCAAACCATGAGCAACCAGTGTTTCCAGGAGAATGTGGCAGGAAACAGTGTCAAAGGTTTTACTAAAGCCCATGTAGGCAATATCCACAGGCTTTCCCTCATCTACTAAGTGGGTCACTTTGTCACAGAAGGAGACCAGGCTAGTTAAGCAAGACCTACTTTTTCCTAAGCCCATGGTGACTGCTCTGATCACTTGGATCCTGTACATGCTGCATGATGGCACCCAGGATGACCTGCTTCATAACCTTCCCTGGCACCAAGGTCAGGCTGACAGGCCTGTAGTTCCCTGGATCCTCCTTCCAGCCCTTCTTGTACACGGCCATCACATTTGCTATCTGCAGTCAGCTGGGACCTCCCCAGTTAGTCAGGACTGCTGATAAAGGATTGAAAGCAGCTTGGTGAGTACTTCCACCTGTTCCTTCAGTACTCTCAGGTGGTTCTCATCTGGTGCCATAGACCTATGTGTGTCTAAGTGGTGTAGCAGGTTGCTAACCATTCCCCTTGGATTATGGGGGCTCTGTTCTGCTCCCCATCCCTGCCTTCCAGCTCAGGGGGCTGGGTACCCAGAGAACAACTGCTCTTGCTGTTAAAGACTGAAGAAAAGAAGGCATTAAGTACTTCATCCTTTGTCAGTATGTTTCCTCCCACATCTAATAAAGGCTGGAGATTCTCCTTAGCCTTCCTTTTGCTGCTAATGTACTCATAGAAGTATTTTGTATTGTCTTTTACAGCAGTAGCCGGATTAAGCTCTAGCTAGGCTTAGGCCCTTCTAGTTTTCTCACTGCATAACCTCATTATACCCTTATAGTCCTCCTGACTTGCCTGCCCCTTCTTCCAAAGGTCAAACTCCCATTTTTCTTCTGAGTTCCAGCCAAAGGTCTCTGTTCAGCCAGGCTGTTGTTCTTCCTCACATGCTTGTCTTCAGGCACATGGGGAAAGCCTGCTTCTGCTCCTTTAAGACTTCGTCCTCGAAGAATGTCCAGCCTTCTTGGACTCCTTTGCCCTTCATGGCTCCCTCCCAGGGGACTCTGTCGATCAGTCTCCGAAACAGGCCAAAGTCTGCCCTCTGGAAGTCCAAGGTGGCAGTTCTGCTGACCCCCTCCTTACTTCTCCAGGAATCAAAAAAACTATCATTTCATGATCACTACGCACAAGACAGCCTCCAACCATCACATCACCCACAAGTCCTTCTCTGTGAAGAACAGGTTCAGGAGGGCGCCTTCCTTAGTTGGCTCCCTCATCAGCTGTGTCAGGAAGTTATCTTCCACACACTCCAGGAACCTCCTAGGCTGTTACCTCTGTGCTGTGTTGGATTTCCAGCAGACACCTGGTAGATTGAAGTCCCTCACGAGGACAACGGCTAGTGATCATGAGGCTTCTCCCAGCTGCTTGTAGAATAATTCATCTGCCTCTTCATCCTGGCTGGGTGGTCTGTAACAGACTCCCACCATGATATCTGTCTTGGCCTTCCCCCCAATTCTTACCCATAAAGACTCCACCCTGTCGTCATGATCATTAAGCTCTAGACAATCCAAACACTCCCTAACATACAGAGCTACCCCAACACCTCTCCTGCCTTGCCTATCCCTTCTGAAAAGCTTATAGCCATCCATTGCAGCACACCAATTGTGCGAGCCTCCCACCACATTTCCATGAAGGCAATTATAGCTTTCCTGCTGTACAACAGCTTCCAGCTCCTCCTGTTCATTGCTCATGCTGTGTGCGCTTGTGTAGGGGCACTTCAGGTGAGCTGTCATCCATGTCACCTTCTTAGAGGAACACCCCTTAACTCCTTTAAGGTGTTTCACTGGTGCTCCTCTCTTGGATCCTGTTACTCAGTAACACCTAGCTCGTTTCTGTACAACTTCAGTTGTGCTCCACTGAACCCAGCGCATCTCCGAGACACAGGCTGAGGGACCTTGCTAGCACCCCGTCCCTCTAACCTGGTGTGTGTCATAGTTTTAGCTGGGATAGAGTTACTTTTCTTCCCTGCAGCTGGTGCAGTGCTGTGTTTTGGACTTAGTACGAGAATAACATTGATAACACACCGATGGTTTGGCTGTTGCTGGGCAGCGCTTGTGCTAGTCAAGGGCTTTCCAGCCTCCCAGGCTCTGCCGGGGGCACAAGCGGCCGGGAGGGGAGGGGGCACAGCCAAGAGAGCGGAGTCAAACTGGCCAAAGGGACATTCCATATCATGTAACGTCATGCCCTGTATATTCACTGGGGGGAGCTGGCCGGGGGGAAGCAGTGATTGCGGCTTGGGGACGGGCAGCATCGGTCAGCGGGTGGTGAGCGGCTGCACCACTTGTTTGGTTCCCCCCCCCCCGAGGTTTTGCCTTTCTCTCCCTCTGTCTCTTGTTATTTTCCTTTTAATTATATTATTATTGTTATTACTATTAGTATTTTATTTTAATTATTAAACTGTTCTTATCTCAACCCACAAGTTTCCTTACTTTGGTCCTTCCGATTCTCTCCTCCATCCATGGGGGGGGATGTGAGCAAGTGGCTGGGTGGCGCTTACTTGCTGACTGGGTCTAAACCATGACAGCATGTCATCCCCCAGCTTGTCTTGGGCAAGCCTGATATTAAACCCCTCCCCCTTCAAGTCTGGTTTAAGGCTCTGTCAACGAGCCCTGTAAACTCGTGAGCAAAGACCCTCTTTCCCCTTTGAGAAAGGTAAATCCCAAAAGACACCAGCAAGTCTGGTGCTGTGTAAGCCATCCCATTATCAAAAAAAAAAAAGAAATTGTGGTGGCGACACCAGCCACAGAGCCATGAATTAATAGGCTGTGTGTATCTGTTCCTTCCTGTGTCACTGCCTGCAACTGGAAGGAGAGGGGAGAAAATAACCTGTGCTCCAGAGTCCCTTACAAGCTGTCCTAAGGCCCTGAAGTCTCTTTTGATTGCCCTCGGGCTACGTGTCGTAGCTTCAGCACCTCCCACATGGAAGACCAGTAATGGGCAATAGTCCGAGGGCCGTACCAGGCTAGGAAGCTTCCTAGCAACGTCCTTAACCTGGGCCCCAGGGAGGCAGCAGAATTCCCTAAGGAGGGACCTTGCAGAGGGCTTGATAGCAAAACCCTGTATATTGTCTGTGGCCAAGCATGAATTGCCCGGTGAACTTAATTTGTGAGCGCAATTAAAGCAGAATTTGCTTTTATTAGCTTAAACGTATAGTCTGCTGCAGTGGAATTACAAAGTTTGGAAGCCTTCCTTATTTGTTTAAAAAGAACCCCATCAGCTGAGTGTGTTCACTGGTAAACAAGACAGAACTGGCCAACTCGGTGCAGAAAAATATGACCATTCATGCCTTCAGTAACACTTTTTGTTTTTTCCTTAGGAAGCACTCTTTTTCACTGGAAACACATGGGTCCATAATGTAACAAGAGCAAACAGAAACAACTAAAAAGGATTATATGATGTCTGGGCCTAAGTATAAAATGAAAGTTCATTATACCAACTCTAACATTCCCAAATGAGGAATAAACTGATGGGAGAAGATAATACTCCCAGACATCTGGTCAAATTTTACTGTGGTTGTATCACTGCACTCCAAAATTTGGGGAGAATGCATCACAACACATTTTTTACAGATAATTAAGTCTGTGCAATCGAAGGGAGGGTAGCGGAAGATGTCTATTACAGACCAAATGCGTGAGAAACAGCAAAATAGCATATGAGCATATAAACAAATTCTAAATTGAAAACAGGATATTAAGTAAACAAGGAAAATTTCTTAATAGAAATGCTTACAACTTTAAGACAGCAATAGCGCAGATAATGGGAAAAATAAATCTGTTGACAAAACAAACTCCAACTACATCACATCACAGAATTACACAATTAATATCACATATTTATGGTGGTTTATAATGGGCCAGTATCCTCCTAAACAGCTAGAAGTGACCACACAGCCAAATTGTATTTGAGTCTCGTAAGAAGAGGTGTTACAGGACTGCTCATCACTTCAATACCAAAAAAACCTGTACTCAGCAAATGCTTTTATAAAACAGCGGAGAGACAACATTTATTGACCTGTTAAAACATGTCACAAATTCAGGCCAGCAGAGCTGATGATAACAACGATAGAAGAACAAGATTTAAACACATGCTTAACTGTATAAGACAGTATTGAATGCTTGGCTTGATTCTCCAGGCCAATAAAAATAGACCCCCCACTCTCTCCATGACAACATTAGAGAGATTCATAAAATAGATTCTTGCTTTCCCCCAAAACCTGCCTGTATTATTTAAATATTTGCATATAAATATCAATGTTTTGGAGATTATTTCCATGTGGGTAGTTGTACTCAAAGGAAAATGGAGCCTCAGCTCTAAAGGGAAATCTTAGAGGAAAAGAGCTGAGCAGGAGGCTGCTGCAATGGGAAAACATACACTAGGAAGACAAACAGGACCAGAAGACTCAAAGGAAATCTTTGAAGATGTTTCAGCATTGCAATAGGTAAGAAGAACTATATTCCTTTTTCCACAGTTTTATGACATTTGTGAAAAAGTCTGAAAAGACAAAAGAACATTCAGCACTGGAGTTTGGCTCTATTCATTATTTATGATAGAAGAAATCCTAGTAAATGCAGCTTACTCTCATCAAGAAATTACTTGCTCTGTCCCTAACAAAGCAGGATCAAGTATACCCAGACTTTCTCTGACACGTTCTTCTCCAACTGCTTCTTAAAACCCATCAATAATGAAGATTTCAAAACATCCATATCTTCTGCTCTAGGTAGTAACAATTGCTACAGACAGAAAAAAAAAGTATTCTGGTATCAAATGTTGAAGTCTCTTGACAAAGTTTAAAACCCCTGACTCTCCTTCCTATCTGCAACACAAGCGAAGGACTTCATCACACTTCTCGCCACAACCATCCCCCACTTTGCCCAGGAACTGTGCCTTCAGCAGACGCTGAGACGCACTCGCAACCTGCTCAGCCCTTCCCAGCAAGCTGTCTTTCCTACCAGCATGGTTACCCAGTCCTCCTGTGCACTTTCTCCAGCTGCTTCTTACTGCCTATAACAAGGAGAAATTTCTCCACCTGAACTGACTATACCATTGAGAAGTTGCCCTGAAGGGGAAAGATCTGCACACCAACACACCTGTGCTGAGGTGGGAACCCCACCTTGTTCATCCTGGGTGAGTGCCCTGATCACTCCTGGGTCAGAGATGATGACCAGGGCTTTCTCTGCTGCCTAATCCTTTAATATTTTGAGAGATACTGGTTAAACACTGAATTGCAGAAGAGGCTCCAGCTCTGCTACAATTTCCCCCATGAAGCAAACAGCTGAAGAGTGATCAGCACTACCCCATCTAACACCTCCAACGCTGATTATTCAACCCCGCCCCCAACCCCAGCATGATGGGGTTATGAAGTAAAGCTGGATATGGAATAGAGATGCTTTCACAACTGACATTCTGCTCACCTGCAGCCTTCCCCTGCTCCTCAAAGTTATTTATGGCGATATGGGTGTTAAAAAGGGTTTCTATCAAACTGTTTATGACTATTTTATATGTCCCCTTTGCAGAAGTACAGTCCAAGGTCCACACGAAGTGATGCCTCCAGGCCACCCTACAAAAGTGCTGGTAGCACACAACAAGGCAAACCAGAGCCATATCTTATGGAAACTGAGTTTTAACAGCAAATGGCAATAAACTCTTTTTTTTTTTTTAAAATCAATCCATAAACATCACAACACTTTATCACAAAAGATATGTGACTGCCACCAGGGATAACAAGACGAGGAGCAACCTCTGACCTTCTCCAGTCTCTCTGCCCCAAGGCTTGTTAGACTCTCCTTTGAGCATGAAAAGGAGAAGTAGCTGCACTGGTGGAGGAGCTGCCCACACTGGCAAGGAGAGGTGACTTTTTGCTGGCTATATTCCACACTATTCAGCTATGGAATATTTTGTAGCGATGGCAGTCCACATAGCTGGTGAGAATGCCACGGGGAATTGCTTGTTGTCTGCAGGAACAGCAGAGCAGCTATTTCGGTTGGCTCTGGAAGCGACGCGTTTTCACAGAGAGCTCAGCACGCTGAACAGAGGCTACCAAAACAGGGGAAAACAGCTGCGCCAAAACGTCCATGCTGAATCTCCACCCCAATACAAAAGTAAAGACGTGCCCAACCTGAATGCCGTGGAAGGGGGTGTGAAAGGTCAGGCTTCCATCCCTGGTGAGCTGCTCCCAACTTTCAGGCAGAAGCAATATCCCCCATTAGCAACGCTTTGATTTATCCTGTTGATTCATCCCATGGCATTACTCCTGTACTAAACCAGCAAGGGCTTCTGAATAATCCTGACTGTAATCCAGGGGTTGATTTTACCCTAAAATGTACTTGGTGGCCCAGATGTAAGCACTCTGACAGGACATTTATATTCTGACAGACATGAAAACTGCACAGGGTCCTTGGCTGCCTTCTGTCCTCAGCCCAACACAAAAGCAGAGATTCACTTACTTTCTAAATGCGTTTCCCAAACTCTTGAAGGGCTTTCACTGAAAATGTTCATGCAGCTTTGCAGTCCGTGGCAGACAGTCCTTGTGGGTTAACTCCGTAACAAACCCTTTATCTCTTATTATTGGCTGCCACCATAACAAATGCAGTTGTTGTCACTGGTCTCTGCCTTGGGCCAGATGGGTAAGCATAGTTTAAAAATCAAAACAGATCAGTAAAAGGAAATGAAGTCTGTCCGCATTCCCTGAAACTCTTTTTTCTGCACCCAACTGCAATGAAAGTTGAAAAATGCTAATGTTTTTGTCCTTGCTTTACCACATTTGAGACACCCCTACAGCACTGTCCCTCTGCTCTGAAAGAGCTGAGGCTAAATCTTACCTAGCAGAAGCTGAGGCTTGATGTAGGATACTCACAGAACCCAACATTTTGAACAACTCAAGCTGGAAATGCTATGTACTGGCAGCCGCCCACTGGCCTTCAAGTTGTGTCAGGATCATGGCCTTAAAAAAACAACTAAGAAATGTGTTTGCAGCCTTATTCATGAAAGTTTACAAAAATTTACCGTGCAGTCTTTATTACTGTCTTCTCTTTGCCTTCTTAAACTGGGACAGAGAAACCCACATAGCCTGACCTTTCCTGTGTTGACATCTGTCCTGAGTTCTGGTTGGTATCGGTTAAACCGGGATCTTGTAGAAGTTAGTTTCAGAAGAAAAAATAAAAGATCTCTATTGCTCCTACACCACACTTATACCTTGGGGGACAGATCCTGTCCCTGCCATATATGTTAATGCAGCCATACAGAGCAAAAAAACCAATGTTGATTGTGGAATAAACCCCAACCCAAGCCAAGGAAGGCAGAGAGCAGAAGTACAACAGAAGACCTGCCTCTGTCTTTTGCAACATCCCATATGTGGCATTTCATTCCAGTACTTTAAATATGCATTTCCATCTTGGTAAGCAAGTTGCACACTGAGTTTCAGATCATCAGCAAAACCATCTCCCAGGGTGCTCGGAGATGCCATGTTATCCAGTGTTGGAAGTGCCTGGCAATGCCAGAGCGCTGAGATCATCCAGTGACTGGTCCATGTATCGGCTTGCTGGGGAGAAAATGCAAAAATTTGTGCGGAGGTGGTAGAATGGGGAGTCTCCTGAAGAGTGAGAACAAGTGCAAGTAGTGCCTGAAGCCAACACAGCTGCTGGATGCCTCTGTGCAAGAGACACAAGCACGCAGAGTGAGAGAGTTGTATATTCATTTTGTATTGCAAACTGTTGCATCAAAATAAATTCCTCTTTCTAACACAGTAATAGTTATTATTTGGTGGATAAACTGTTGGGGTTTTTTCGTATGTAATAAAGACCACAATAGACGTGACAGAAAATAAGTTCAGAAAAGGTGTATTTAGTTCTTCAGCAACCCAATCCTTACCCTATTACGAATGTAATTGGTAAGACAAGGCTAGTTTTCCTGACGCCATTTCCGGCACATTTCGCTTAGCTTAATATTAGAGAAAAAGGAGAAAGGGAGGTGGAGAGCAACTGTCACTCGTATTTGCATTAATTACAGTTACGTCTGGCCTTGAAAACAGCTCATATGATGCAACTCTTAGGAAGAGAGAATAGATTTGCTCTGCAGGTGCTGCAGATGGTTTGTCTGCTATGCTAAAGCTACAGAAGTATTAAAATCATTTGCAACTGTTAATCTCGGAGAGGGTGAAAATGTTACAGCCTCAATTTTAAAGCTGTGGCACTTATAATACAGACCTTATTCTGGTAAATAAACTCCTGAAAGGGGCTTGTAGTAAATTTTTTTCTCCCAGACACCTGGTTATAAACTAGGAGGTGCTATACCTATGAAAATGGGGGAGATGCAGAAAGCAAATGAGCTGACATTTTTCCTTATGAGCACTAAAGTAAAGCAAGTGCGGAGGCTTGCATTTTGTTCCTCTCATGATGGAAGGATAATAATGATGCTAAAGGATGAAGGGGCCTGCTGACATCATGAGGCTAAAACTCTGATTTCCCTGTGGGGAACACACATGGGGTATGCAAAACAACTGCAAAAGGATGCGTTTGCACACCCTGTTTTGGTCCAGGTTCTGTTTATGTTCTGTAGGTTGCTCAGATACTCTGGAGTATTATTTTCCCTTGCTTCTGTCAATCCCTGTCTTTCCCTGACAGGGCTTCATTATCAGAGACAGCCCTCCTACTGCGTTTCATTTTACAGTTGTTGAGGAAATTGTACAATTTAAAAAAAAAAACTTAAGTTGTTTCTGTCATGATGGGAGGGAAGGAGAGAAATTAGCAGGTATGTAAACCCCTTCACCCATTTTATAGGCATTCACTCAAGATTATTCATCTTGAAAAGGACAATTGCTCCCGAAGAGCTACACTCAACAGCAGCAACTACGTTGGAAACATCACTAAACTTGAAGCAGGGACAGTTTTGGCTACTCATCTCAAGACAGAGGATTTACACTGCCCAGCAGTGCCGCTCTTGTGCCAGCCTACAGAGGAAACCTATACCCGCGCTTGGCATTTGAGTGTGTTATGGGATTTTTTTCTGCTGTAGCAGTTGGTATTCCTTCATATTTGCAAATTAAATTATACCTACAGTCCTAAAGGAAAGCTTCTGTACCTTCCAACTCACCTGTCTTTTCCAACATTATTATATAGGTTATTAAAGATAATAGTTTTTGCACGAAGCCTCACATCTCTGTACCCTGCATGTTTTGTTTCTATGATCTTGCATTCGCAATACAGCCAAAATTAAATTGTCCTTAGCTTGCAGTGCAGTGTTATTATTAACAACTCTTCAAAACAGTTTACTGTCAAGGATTTTCTCTCCAGCATTTTTTCCCCATTCTCTGGGGGATTTCATGGGAAATGAGCCCTCACCCTTCAGCCTCCATGGACAATCCCAGAGTGGGTGCACTAAGCCCAATTTCTGCTTCTGCATCTCGACTGAAACTACAAATGCATCACTGTGGCACTGGAATAAATTAAAATGAAAACCACTATCTCACACAAGATGTTAATACCATGCCTAGAAATGAAAGATATTTGTGACTGACCCTCATGCTGTGTCTGAAACAAGATCCTTAAACACTGATCAATATTTTGAAGACACTGTAGAGTTTAAGGATGTGACAAGTCACATTTGCATGCACAGTCCATTTTGTCCCATTCCTCCAAATTGGGTATTTACAACATCTTCAAAGCCAATTGAAGCCAGGCGTTTTGTCTCTAACAGATGCCTACTGCACTTGACAGCAAACTGTCATAATAATATCTTTTTCACAGAGACACTGACAACACTATTTCCAAAGCATGGACCCTGATTTGCAATGTTCGCTGCTGTTGTAATGCTGCTTCCCCCCTCCCTCCTTTTAATCATCACCATTAAATGAATGTATTAAAAAGATTACCATCATTTTCTGTCTTCATAATTACATATATACAAAAGAAAAATAAGCTATAAATGTTTTTATGGTCACCTGAACCACAAGCATTTCACATTCTCCTGGGTAACTTCTTTCATGCCAAACCAAAGGGACCTGAGAGTTGGATCTCTAGTATTGAACTTTCAAAGAAGAATTGTTCCCAGACACAGATGTCGACTGAATCTACAAAATTCACAAAGCAAGCACTGAAATATCTAAATATCTTCTGTTTTGTTATTGTGAATTACTACAGGAAAAGTTAGAAGACTTTTTGCCCTATAGCAGATGAATAATATAGGATTAAAAAATATGGAAAAACTGTCTGAAACATTCCTGCATGGTTGGCACGTCATCAATTGCCAGACACAGCAAAAAGCAGCAGAACTGGCTTTAGGGGCAATCCTGAGCTAGTCACTCTGCTTCGACGAATCTGAGATGATTTACAGGGACAAGTCCAAACAAAAGCACTTTTGATTAGCAGACCACCAGCAAGAACAGTCTTCCAGGTATTGACGTTAGTCACCTCCTCCGCAGAGAAATAAGCTACAAAACAGGCACCAGAGTCCAGCACAGTTTGCTCCTCCTCAGGGTGGAAACCTAGGACAACTACATTTGCATGAAATGATGAGAGTGGCCCCACGTAAATTCATCTCAGAGTGCTTGATGATAGAGGCATTTGAGACCTTCCTACAGACAAGTAGTGTTGGTGCAAACCCCAGGTAACACCAGCAAGTACTGCAAGACATCCAGGACATCCTAACCAGCCTAATTCAGTGATTCTACCCCAACACACTGAGGGGCAAACACCCCTTACTCCTAATTTCTAACCTGCACAGCCCCAGGGCAGCATTGAGTAATTACCACTCAGCTGGAGACACAAGAGGAATACTGACTTCATGATTTGCCCAAGGCAAAAATACACAACCAGCAAATCCCCTCCTATTTTAAGCAAAGTCATTCTCTCTGCAGTATGCTCATTTGCTGGTCGCAACAGAAAGGATGGCACATGCGTTATTGATTTGGGGGTGTAATTCCAGACATTTATCCTCTGCGAAGCTCTAAAGGCTAACAGATGGTGGCTCGTCTTAATTCCTTATTTCTAATGGCTTTTATTCATGCTCTTGGGACTGTTCCTGCTGTTGCTCTTTGTCTTTCCACAGAAGGGCTCTGTTGTCTCTGAATGCCTTTTTATAGATGTTACAGGGACCTTTGCCTGAGTTGAGTTTGGATCTACTTCAAATATGTAATACTACATGTTTTAGGAGGCTCGGCATACCAAATACCTTTAAAATGCCTCTAAAGCCATAACTGGTACACCTCTCTTTCTCCAGGATATGCTTCAGTCCCCTTACTGAATTAAAGAAAAGAGAAGAACAATTTAATCTTTGAGTTTATGATGCTGTTGATTTTCTCCTCCCCTCAGTAAAACCCTTACCTCTCAGAAGCCCAAAATTTGCTATGCACAGTAAGCCTCCGTAGAATAGTTTTTTGCACTGAAAAACAGAATGCAGCTGAAAGTGAATTAAATGTTGAGGATTTTCAAGTGGCTTGGCTTGTATTGGAGAAATGATCAAATAAGCTTGACAGATTTGAAATAAGGTTTGAAAATTCAATTGTTTAAGAAAACATGATCTTGGGAATATTACAGACAGGCAAGCAATATAATGGCTAACAAAAAAACCCAAAACAAAACAAAAAAAAAGTGCTGGGAAGACAATTTCAATGATTCAATACAACTCTATTCAGTTGCTGTCAAACAATCTTTGCTTATAGCTTCCTCTGCATTTGCTCGAAGAACAGCCCATCTAGGGGCTGCAACCCTAAAACTGGCTCCCAGATTCTCAATTAGAAGACATCTCTGTGAAGACCAGGCCCAATCCTACGCCCAGGCTCATCCCAAAGTCCCTGTCGGGAGCACGGCACCCAGCCCACATAACCCTCCAACTGGAGCATCTCAGGTTTGGATGAGCATCAGTGTGAGTACAGACCCAGCCACGTGGACGAACCGTGATCCACAATGCGCTCCAGGAACAAAGCTGTTTGAAGAAGGGGGAAACTTTCTGGCAGGCAGTAAGCAGTGAGACCGACAGGCTGTGGGTTGGTTGATCCGTGTATTGGCTGCCCTCGTGCTGGAGGGGAAGCTCTCAGTAAATTTTGTGTTGGATCCAGCACAAGCTGATCTGTCCCCACTTGAATGGCAACAGATGCTTAACTTTGCTCTAAGCAGCACATCCTATTTTTCCATTATTATTTCAGCTACAACATGAAAGCTTCACTAACTCCTGTGAATTTGTTTAATTAATTGCTAATCAACAGATTGCAAAAGATCAGCGCATTACACAAATGCCTCTGTATCCCAAAACAAATCTCCGCAGGCACACTGCTACATCAGTGCTTCTGAGCTGATGGCGGACTGAGACCATTGACACTCCAGGATAGTTTGCCTGTGGTTGAACCTCTAAACCTTTTCCAATTGTCATATTTCAAAAGAGTGATAAAGACAATATTGACATGTGAGTGGGAGTTTTTAGTGCGTACTCCCTGAGCCAACATGGTTGATACTTAAACAGAGAAATAATACACAGGGAAGGCAGGACCCAATTTCAGGACTTCTGTTGCAGACATGAAGCAAGCAGAATGGAAACCTGACCCTGAAAATAGCCCACAGGAATATTAGTGAAGGATAAAGGACAGGGGAGATGTATCTAAACGGTATGAAGTCGGCGTAATCAGTTTTGGTGCTGAATCTTTGCTCTGAGCCCTGTGACCCAGGTTGCTCCGTGCTGCCCCTTTTTGCCCATGGCAGTATCCAGTGAGCCTGTCCTCGTGGAACAGTGAATCTAGCGCCCTATCAGAAATTACTTTTAAAATATAATTTCTGTCAGTCAGCTTTTTTTTTTTTCCTAGAAAGAAGGTCGTCATGGTAAGATTATGGCTCCGGCTGCCAAAGGCAAATGTGGTTATTTACTGCACGTTGATTTATTCATGGCCACATGGCGTCTTGATTAAAAATGCCATTATGTATGTTTAGAAGGAAACACTTTAGATTAAAACCTGGCTCACTGACATATATGAAAATACAGTTAAAAGAAGTGAGCAATGACTGTTTGAAGCACTTGCCATAAATCCATTTCTGTCATTTCTATTTTACTGACGATCATTCCTCAAGTTTGCAGATGAGGCAATTTACTCCTCTCAGGTGATTAACATCTAACAAAATGCCCTTTAATAGTCCAAGTATTCAATAACTCATTTCTGGAACAGGCATGCAGATCACAGCCGCGGCATCCAAGCAAGCATGCAAGCATTAACTTAAAACAAGGAAGCCAGGTCTTCCTCAATAACCTCCTCTAAAAAGGCTCCGTTAATATTCACTGAAATAACAAATTTGTCATTCCAAATGGATTCAGAGTAATTATTACCTACATGGGAGAAAGATCAGATGGTGAAGATCATCTTACAGCTGAGGAAAGGCAAGGTCCCGTGGAATTAGAAATCAGATAAACTGAGATTTTTATCTCATTTCCCCGTTTCTAGCAATAAGGCAAGTACTAGAGCAGCATTATCTGGGACAGAGCCACCTTCATTTGGGAGCCTGTAAGACAAGGTTGGATATTTTCTTATAAAGACGCACTTTTTCCTTTCTCTAATGAAAATTCAGCGGCATATCCCTGTGGAGGTTGTAATGGAAATTAGTCGCTTATAGAGACTGTGACTTTTCAGTTGTTCCTTAGACATCCAGGACCTCATGAAGACAGTGCTGGGAACAGTTTGCTTATGAAGGGTGGAAATTCACTGAAACATCAATCTAACCTGGCATCTGAAAACACAGAGGAACAAAAGCTCCTGGATTTCTGGTGCAATTTGGAAGGGTAAATCCCACTAGCCTGGACTTGTAAATGCAGGTCATGGGTTGCAAACCTGGTGTCCTCCAACACAGGATCTAGAAGATGCTGAGTGTCTCCCTTCCATACAACTGCAGTGGAGTAGAGGCCATGTTGGACAGGACATCTACTCCCTTCAGACTTCTCCCCGGGGACTCTTCAAACGTTAACTACTCTGTTATTCTGCACTCCAAAGGAACATGGTGATTTCTTATGTATTTATTGACTCTAAATAAGGGCTTACATTTTATTTAGTTGTTTCAAATATCAGGCCAAATTGCTTTTTTAAAAATAACATCTTTTATCTTTCCACCCTAATGCAAAGCATTAAAAATCCTGTGTACATGGATGTGTATGTTTGTGAACACACATATTCTAATTTGCTTTGAAAGTTATCGTCAAAGTTCTGTGTATCTAGCGGTTTGGATCTTCTTGTTAAAATCAGTATCATTGATTTGCAGCGTGCTTCGGCCAGCTGGTCCCCCTTAGCCTACTCATTAGCAGCTTAACAGAATACTAATTCACTGCAGGTCAGCTGTAATTTTCTAAATTATTAGGAAGTTAAGGATTTTTACTATCCCTCTGAGGACACTTTAGCCTAAGCCTGATTTGTCTTCACCTATAGTTCAATTCCACAGCATAATTCCTGCAAGCATGTTCTGTGAGATCACTTTCACTGTATGTAATGCCCTTTCTATTTTCTCTACACTTTAAAATACCTATTTCTAATTGCATTGTGAACTGCTGGGGCACACAGTGAGTTTGTCTTCATTGAGCTGTAGAAACTCTTCTCATCTTCTTCCCGAAATAATTATGCTGGTTTATCGGTGTCTATATGAAGTTTAAATTACTCTTCCTAACATGCATTACCTTGTATTTTTTGGTCACAAGTAATACACTGCTCAACTGCCAGAGCTTAACTCACTCTGGCGAGTACTGTCCTCCTTAGTTTTCGATAATCTATGACTTGTATTTATTGGCAAGTCACTTGTGGGATATTTCCAGAGACAGTACATAATTTAGCTTAAAATGCATTCCTGATGCTCATAAAAGCAATAAAAGTGTCACCTTCTGCCTGCACATTAAAAAATCATCCCATGCAAGTAGAGGACAAATGCATAAAATGATCATTACGATGTGCAAATGAACTAGATACAGGAAAACGAGTCTGGTCTCTGACTGGACATAAAAACATTCAACAGAGCTGTGCTCAGATGGCAGTACTCACTGAACTTCTCCAAAGTTGCCAAAGAAAAAATGCTCCCGTTAGTAACTTGACAAAGGCCACTTTAGCTTGCTTCAGGATCACAGAACCCCCCCAGCCCCCTCAGCCGCCCCCCAGCACACTTGTGCTCCAGACCCTGCCCCAGCCCCGCTGCCCTTCTCTGGACACGCTCCAGCCCCTCAAGGCCCTTCTTGTCCCGACGGGCCCAAACCTGAGCCCAGCATTCGAGGTGGGGCCTCCCCAGTGTGATTTGTACCAGTATTAACAAGAATGCGGACCCTGTGTGAAATCAGAATTAACTCCCTGAAAAAAAAACCACCAAAATATATACAATTTCATGTAAGGTAATCCTATCCAGACAGTCAAATTATCCACATGACTACTTTTCTGACGAATATATAGTGGTGAAGGGGAGACTATAAATATTTTAAATCTATTCCCACTCAAACCAGAACATCAACACTTATTTAAGGCTCAGAATTTTGTCCCTGAGTTTGCTGCGGACAGCTGCCTGCGTGACACTGGGCCAACAGAGCTGCTGCCATTTGCTTTTTCTTTTCTGAAATGCTGTCTACATGCAACTTCTAAGTTCATATCTCTCCATTTAGATTTTTTTTCACATCTGACTTTATGTTAAAATCACCAAGAGATTCAAACTAGCCTGCCCCTGTGGGCAGAGCATGGAAATAACATTCAGAAAACCCAGCTGTTTTTCTTGACTTGAGCAAATCTCAAGCAACTGGCTGTTGCATCGCAATGCTTTTGTTTTCCCTCTTTCATTTTTATCTGTCTTAGCCAAAGAAGCAATAAGCCTTTCAGAGCAGTCCGCTCAATTCTTGTTTTCTCCTGCTCAGCACAAATTAACGTTAACAGGCAATTAAGCACATTGTGAGTCATTAACTCCTCTCCAGATTCCCGGGAGATTTCTTAAAATTGCGTCTAGAAGTAGAAATTAAAATCCATCTTTTGCTTATAATGGATTATTTTCAATAAGCATGAAATATTACATACGGCCTCCTTTTCCCATGTCAGAACTGACTGACTTGGGTTATTGCAGCCCTGAGGTCAAGCCCCAGTCATTCCACACCACTGTGTTTTCCAGCCTTGCTGAGAATCCTGCATCAGCAGCACCACAAACTGTGCGCAGGCTGATGAGCTTTCCTCCCCTGCTTGCCCTAATTCAAATAAAAACACCTCCAGGTATTCAGTATTGAAGATTTTCTGTGCTCCATGTTGTTGTGGTGCTGATAGCTTGTTATTCCTAAGACACTTTGTAGAGTTATTTAAATACAACAGTTTGAAATTATTTAACCTAGCAGAATATTTCAGTTCATACTCTAGCAGCAGGCAGGTTTGCTGGAGGTGGTTTGTATCCCCAGCCTGACATTGCTCTGCACCTTCATCTACTCACTCTGAGTAATTATTTTCTGATGAAAATCTACACTAATAGGGGATGTATCTTTTAAGTATCAGCATCAAGATGCAGCTGGTACCTTCTAAAGAGGGGGAAAAACCCTCAGAGCAGGAACCTTCTCCCCAGATCCTCAAAATACATGCAGTAAACAAATGCCACCATTTCAAAACCAAACCAAACCATCATTTTAATTAAAACTCATCAACCATTGCTCAGAGGAGTCAAAATAATTGCTTCTCCAAATGCAATATTTATTAAAATGGAGTCATGCAGTTTTGGCCATTCAAAAACTATTCTTACGTGCCACTGCGGTTTGCCACATGGCTTTGCTTGGAAGAACTCAGGAAAATACTCACACCATGGAAACACCAAGTGGGCCAAGAAGGCTGTTTTCTGGGGTTGTTTAGCCTGGAGAAGAGGAGGCTGAGGGGAGCCCTTCTCGCTCTCTGCAGCTGCCTGAGAGGAGGTTGTAGCGAGGTGGGGGTCGGCCTCTTCTCCCTAGTAACAAGCGATAGGACGAGAGGAAACGGCCTCAAGCTGCACCAGGGGAAGTTCAGGTTGGACATTAGGAAAAACTTCTTCAGCAAAAGGGCTGTCAAACATTGGAACAGGCTGCCCAGGGAGGTGGTTGAGTCTCCAACCCTGGAGGTATTTAAATGAAGGGTAGACGTGGTGCCTGAGGATACAGTTTAGTGGTGGACTTGGCAGTGATGGGTTAGCGGCTGGACTCGATCTTAAGGGTCTTTTCCAACCTTAATGATTCTATGATTCTATGGGTCCATGAAATTGGTCTGTCTGGCATGGAAAAATGCCTCAATTGTCCAGCCGAAAAATGTCTCATGGAAGCAAGAGTCTTCTGAGATCAAGGTCAAGCATTGGTGAACATCCCTACTTCTTTTGGAGAGTCTCTTTGCTTGGAGTCTCTTCACTAGCAGTGGTTGAGAACGGGTCACCCCAAGTATCTGACACCACCATGGTTAGGATATTATCCTGAGGAGCAGGTTTAGGTCAGCCCGAGAATAACAAAAGAAGTTGAACAAGTCCATATTTTTTGGCTCAAAGCAGACTAAAGAAAGAGCAGACCTCGGTTTCTCCCACTTGGTGAAAGCTCCTACACTCACTCGCAGTTTCACTTCAGTTGGAAGCTCCCAAATAGAAGCCAGATTCTTTGTTTTCTTCAAATCAACAAGAATATAACACTTTCAACTCAATAAAGGTGAAAATGTAGTTCATGAAAAGCCTTTCCTTTTTTCTGGTCAGCTCATTAAGCAAAATGTCCCCTCCCCAGGCACTCCGAGCTTTGCACACGTAAGTAGTATGAGCGCTTAATCAGGAAATTGGCTCACATCACTTAGACATCCTGTGACCCGAAGAGAGACACCATGAATTCGGAGAGAGGAAGACAAAATAATCAATTTACCAAACCTATAATCTGTGGGAATTTAGCAATCAAATAAATTAATTTCACTCAGCAGGATATCACACTAAACAAAACCTTCTGAATGAGGTCTACTGTTGTAAATGCCAATGGCTACTTTCTGTACCAATTTATTTTCTGCTAATTATACTTGCCTATCTTTACATCAATACTTTCTATATCTTCATACTTCAGCTTATTAAATCATTCTGAAGGGAAACTATTATTTGTATGTATAAGGCAGATTGCCAAGTCTCAAGCAATTACAAATAATAAACGAGATACACATCTAAGCAGCTATTTCTAATCACTAAAGGCTTTGTACTTTATCTTTTTTGTACTTTGCTAATACAAAACACAACAATTACCAGGTACGTACTCTACTCAGAGATACGAATGAAGATGTGCTCAGAGCACAGCATACACAGGACCTTTCCTCACCTTCAAGCATACCACAATAAAACAAAGACCTTATCCTATCCAATGTGTTTTCCCGTTGGAAAAGCATCTTCACATTTGAAAGTGCAAATAACCTTCCTATTGTCACATTATCACAATACACTGCCCTGTAACAATGGACCACAATGTTCAAACCAGCACCAATGTGGAGTTTCTCTTGCAACTGCGAGTACTTCTGGCACTTCAGAGTCCATTGCTGTCTTACCTGCTTGACTTCTCAACTCTCCCATACTCCTTCTTCAACAGGATGTATACAATCAGTGGATGTAGCCTCCATACAAGACCGCAGAATTTGCATGCCTATATGCTGCACTGTCCATCCAAAAAAGCTGCATTTCATCATCACAAGCTAAAAATATGTCACATACTCAAATAGCGTGGACTCAGGCAGAAACAATACTAAAGGTATGAGTACCACCTTCAAAGTATTCCACTTGGAGTGACATTCTTCCTTGAAAATGCTATTGAAGAATCACAGAATGGTAGTGGTTGGAAGGACCCACTGGAGCTCACCCCGTCCCACCCCCTGCTTGAGCAGGCACACCCAGAGCAGGGGCACAGGACCGCATCCAGGCAGGGGGTGAATGTCTCCAGGGAAGGGACCCCACAGCCTCTCTGGGCAGCCTGTGCTGCTGCTCTGGCACCTGCACCGGGAAGGGGTTTGTCCTCATGTTCAGGTGGAACCTCCCGTGTTCCAGCTCGTGCCCGTGGCCCCTTGGCCTGGCGTTGGGCACTATTAAAAAAGAGCCCGGCCCCATCCTCCTGACACCCACCCTTCAGATATTTATAAAATCCCGACATAGTCTTCTCTTCTCCAGGCTGAACAAACCCACGTCTCTCAGCCTTTCCTCATAAGGGAGATGCTCCAGTCCCCTGATCATCTTCGTACCTCTCCGCTGGACTCTTTCCAGTAGTCCCCTGTCCTTCTTAAACTAGGGGATCCAGACAGAACTGGACACAGCACTCCAGATGTGGCCTCACTAGGGCAGAGTAGAGCAGGAGGATAACCCCCCTCGCCCTGCTGGTCACGCTCCTTTCCATGCACTCCAGGACACCGTTGGCCTTCTTGGCCCCAAGGGCCTGGTGCTGGCTCAGGGTCACCTCGCTGCCCCCCAGCACCCCCAGGGCCTTCTCAGCAGAGCCGCTTTCCAGCAGGTCCCACCCAGCCTGTGCTGGTGCGGGGGGTTGTTCCTCCCCAGGGGCAGGACCTGGCACTGGCTCTTGTTGAATTCCCTGAGGTTCCCCTGGGCCCAGCTCCCCAGCCTGTCCAGGTCTCGCTGGATGGCAGCACAGCTTCTGGTGTATCAGCCGCCCCTCCCAGCTTGGTGTTGTCAGTGAACTTGCTGAGGGGACACTCTGTCCTTTCATCCAGGTCATTGATGAATCTGTTGAGCAGGACTGGACCCAGCACAGACCCCTGGGGAACACCGCTAGTGACAGGCCTCCATCCAGACTCTGCCCCATTGATCACAACCCTCTGAGCTCTGCCGTTCGGCCAGTTCTTCATCCACCTCACTGTCCCTAACCCACCTAACCCACACCTTCTTCCTAAGCTTACGCGAGAGAAAGTTATGGGAGACAGCGTCAAAAGCCTTGCTGAAGTTGAGGCAAACAACATCCACTGCTCTCCCTTCATCTACCCAGCCAGCCACACCAGCCTAGAAGGCTATCACCTTGGTCAAGCACGAGCTTCCCTTGGTGAATCCATATTGACTACTTCTGATAACCTTCTTGTCCTCTACGTGCCTGGAGATGACCTCCAGGATGAACTATTCCATCACCTTTCTGGAGATGGGAGCTGAGGCTGACTGCCCTATAGTTCCCCAGGTCCTCCTTCTTGCCCTTTTTGAAGACTGGAGTGACATTGGCTACCCTCCAGTCCTTGGGCACCTCTCCTGTCCTCCATGACCTTTCAAAGATGATGGAGAGTGCCTTGGCAAGAGCCTTTGCCAGCTCCTTTAGCACTTGTGCGTGCATCCCATGAGGGCCCATGGATTTGTGAGGATCCTGTTTGCCTCAGTGACCCAATCCTCCTCAACCAAGGGGAAGTCCTCCTTTCTCCAGACCTCCTCTCACCTCTGGGGGCTGGGATGCCTGAGGGCCAGCCTTAGCAGTGAAGACTGGAGCAAAGAAGGCATTCAGTAGCTCTGCCTTCTCTGCATCCTGTCTCACCAGGGCACCCACCTTGTTCAGCAGTGGGCCCACTGTATCCCCAGTCTTCCTCGTACTGCTGATGTATTTGAAGAAGCCCTTCTCGGTATCCTTGACATCCCTTGCCAGATTTACTCCCAAGAGGGCCTTGGCCTTCCTCGTTGCATCTCTGCACACCCTGACAGTGTTCCTATATTCCTCCTGAGTGGCCAGTCCCTTTTTCCACACATCCTAAATGTCCTTCTTCCATCTTAGTTTTTCTAGAAGGCCTTTCTCATCCATGTGGGACTCCTGGCTCCTCTGCTTGACTTCTTCCTCACAGGGATGCACCAACCTTGAGCCTGGAGGAAGTGGTGTTGTCCAGTGCTCTGGCACCCCACTAGAGCCCTAAGCCCAGGAGATTCCTCCAGGCAGCTCTTTGAAAAGGCCAAAACTGGCTCTCTTGAAGTCCAAGGTTGTAATCCTACTTGTTGCCCTGCTTCTACCATGCAGGATCCTGAACTCTACCACCTCATGGTCACTGCAGGCAAGGCTCCCCCCAACTCTCACATCCTCAACTAGACCTTCTTTCTTTGTTAGTAGAAGGTCCAGCAGCACATCTTGCCTTGTTGCCTCCTCCACCACCTCTGTCAAAAAGTTATCCTCAGTCCGCTGCAGTAACCACCTGGATTGTGCACAGCTTGCTGTGTTGCTTTCCCAGCAAATATCAGGGTGGTTGATGTCCCTGTGAGAACCAGGGACTGCAATTGTGAGGCTCTTTCCAACTGACTATTGATTCATGGCAAAAAACATTGCAAACATTTTTTCTTGCCTTTGAAGATTAATGTCCAATTTCATTCCATGGGTTATTTAAAGAGAAGAATAAAAACCATCACCGTTAGATTTCTCATCTTGTTCCTAGTTACAGGACAGAGAGAGAGAGAGAGAGAGAAGTGTGCGGAGGACAGATGCCAGGTTTGGCACCAAGTAAATCACAAAGAGATTCAGGAAATACCCTCAGCAGCTCGCCAGGTAGCAGGACATGGTTTAAGAGCCAGCACCATCCATCATGCTCCACAACGTGTGTCCAGACCACGATGGTAATCTCACACTGCTCTCACTAATCCAGTTGGGTGAAACTCAGAAACCCACTGTTATTGCAGCACAGTGATAACCCCAATGATAACAAATTAAGAGCTACCAGATAACTAAAGCAGTGAAAGTTCAAGTCGGTGATACAAAAAAAAAAATTCAGGAAATATCTGACATACTCCCTTTGCTCCTAAGTGTGTCAATAGTTATGGGTGGTTGTAGGGGGAGTTTGTTCTGGTGTCAAGAGGAGGAGCAGAACCTGCCACTGTGCAAAGAAAGAGTAAAAGCTCCCTAAGCTACTTTCTTAAGATTTATTTCAAGTATTTTTTAAAGCCAGTTTTCTTCTTTTACCTGCCACACTAACTATTGATGAGCTCCCCAAGCTGTAGGCATGCAAGACAAATAAGTATAGTATTGCAATATCTGGGATATAAAAGTGGATAAACACAAATGGATTGCACTAGTATAATACATTTAAGCATCCTTCATCCTGAACATTTTGCAGAGATACAATCTCAATAGAGAAAGGATCTCTTTTCCTTATGAATCATTGTTATTATCCCATGAATATAACCCAGTATTATCACAATATTTCACTCACACCTCTAATTGCACCCAAACAGCAAACTAGCAGCTTTTTCTACACCGAGGCTTCATCTCCAACACAGTGTGCTTTCACATCTCTAGCAGAAGCTACAGCATCTTTTTGTAATGTCAAGGCCAAAATTAGATGTGCTATTCCTTGCCAAAGAGTATCAAAGGGTGGCCTCACTGCATGCTTTCTAGCAGACAACCCGACGGAGAACTGGAGTATAATGAGCTATTCATTTGGAAGTGTGCCTGGGTCTTTACTTAATTTGGCCTTTAAACTCTAATACAGTTCAGAGTACAAGATGTGCTCCCAAATTATGCATTGTGACAAGATGAATTCAAAGACCCTGCCCCTATTCTTCATCTCAGTACGGTTTATTTTGTATTCAGCCACACGGTTTATTTGCAGTCAGCAACTGTTTCATCCAGATTACTAACGAAGATTAAAATCACCCCTTCAGGAGGATCTAGACCAATTCATGTGTTTTATGCTCCCATATGCACGGTTCCAATTTGTAGAGGAAGTAGTAATTAATTTTCTTTCAATGTTCCTAAAAGCCAGAGCATGCTATCTCATTTTTGGCTTGAACAAACATAGACTTCAACATGCATTAATCCCCAAAGGATTTCCAATCAACAAAACATGATTACATGATCTTTATTCAAATATGTACATCTGAAGGGTTTTGTGTTTGTTAAGAGTTAACTGAAGTGACAGCTAATCAGACTCTTGAAGAATTCTTTGTTCTTCTTGAAAGACATTTTTCAAAAAGGTTTACCAAATGGTCCAGAAAGAAGAAAAAAAACCCCCAGATTTCAGGGACAAGTGGCACATCAATTTCTTTTTTTCCATCAGTCTGTTTCTCATCCACAGCTGGGTTAACTGGGCAATGTGATAATTGTGAGCCAACTGTAAGGAAAGATGAAATGAAGGCTAAAGCCTTTTATATGCAAGTTTGCTTACAAAATCATATGGGCGGGTTTTTTTTATTCCACTGTGGTTCGCTTCAAAAGTACCAGCCAGCCCTTCCCAGCAGAGAGAACACCCACTTCTTCATAATCTCTCTAAATGTATTTAAGTAACAGATATCAAAATGCCTCCACTTGTGAACCTGTATTGGATCTTTCCAATTTACAGAAAATAAATGCCAATTAGATAATGTGAAGAAATAATATCATTCTTTGACTTTTGCCACAGTCTTTTTTTACTGACCCCATCAGAGGCAGGTTGCGGCTGGCAGACAAAGGTCTTGCTGATATTCCTCCTATCCCATGACCATTTATTTCTTAAAAGCTGGCACCATCTAAGCCCCACATTACTCTATGGGGCGTAACTCCAGTTATCCCAAGATGTCCTCTCTTCCCCAGCCACGACAATTTAACTTCCAATGCTCTGGTTCAGGCCACACATCTTTCAGTCCAGGCAACCCATTTGAGATCTGTGTTTCTAAAGCATCCTTTATAATGGAGCCCCAAACATGTTTTTAGCCAACACCATGTTACTAAGCACTACTAAAAGCAGTGCCAGGAGAAAGCAGCAATGACAGAAGCTTTTTTCATCTAGTCTAAAGCCTTGTGCAAAATGCTGGGTCTTTGCACTGCAAAACCTCTTAGTGAACACAGAACAGCTTCACAGCAAATTTAAACTTCAATGAATCCTCCATAAAAAAGTGGACTCCAAGTTAATGCACTGCTAACCACTTACTGGCATTGTACATCTGCCTGAATGTTTCAAACCAAATCTCAGTGTCATCAGGAGTCTTATCTCCACTCAAACCTGACCTGACCCGTTTGGGAATGGTGTAAGTATGGGCATGAATTCAGGGACCAGCTATAAAGGACACAGCTGAGATACAGTCATCAAACATTTAATATTTACTATTTGCCCTCAAGGTCTGAAATTTTACTCATGTTTTCACCTCCTTCCCAGATTTCAACTTCCCTGGCTGTTGATGCTTAGGACTCATCGCTGTAGCAGAATCTGTTAGTGGCAAGCTGAATTTGTCAAAGTAACATAACTAGCCTGATAATAGACCTACTCCATGCTTCACTCATGCAAAGCATGTGACAGTTGCACACCAAGGTCTTCCGTGCAGTTTCATCAAAACCACCCTGCAAGTTCTGACGGTAAAGGAAAAATTTGCCCCACAGTAGCTCAATACAGTTTGAGGCCTCAGACAGCGTTCTCGCACATACTGCTGTCACTTTAGGAATTTTATCACATCTGTTCAGTTCTAGACATGATAAATAAAATGATAAAACTCAAGTATATGTAAGCCCTGTTGCCACTGTGGCCTCCTCAAATGCATCACTTCGACTTTCATGTTTCCTGTCTTGTCATGTAGGTTAAATGTTGGAGCTGGATCTCTTAATAGGAAAAAAAGGCCCAAAACAACAAACCCCACAGTCCTTAAGTCAGGATGGCTATAAACAGCTACAGCTCAAGATTCCCACCAAGCTGCAGTGGTGTCACCATGGCTGGGAGGAAGAAATCCCTGTTTCTGCCTTCAGCTGAAAGCTCATGTGTTGGGGCAAACCTCAACCTTGAGTGGGCAGAACTATATAAAAAAGCCTAAAATATGATGTTGAGCTACACATAGGTTACTAGGAAGGTAACTGCTCTTTACTGTTATTTCGATGTCCATCAGGTCATTGTAAAAATAATCCCATTTAAGACCCAGCAATGAAACTAATGTAAAGAATCAGCACTTAAGCTCTAGTTAGCCTTTTCCACTAGCGATTAAGCAGTTGCCATGGAAATGAAGCTGATCCTGCCTGACCTATTTTTCCCATATGTGGTGGTCATCATGTTAAGTATTACTTCTGGCTGTGGCATTTTGCGTTGATAAATATCTAAATTTGAAATAAAAAGAGCAGGTTTTTAAGTACTCCGGCATATAAAACCCCTGCTTTCTTTTTGTTTTTAATCAAGGCTACTGACTGCAAAAGTCCCAGCTATATTTATTTACCAGTGAATTTTTAAAGTGCAGTTCACATTTTTAGGCTTCATTTGAAATGTGAAGTCACAGGAAACGTGTGGTACTACTTTGAAGCCAAAGGTATTTAGAAGTGCTCATTATTGCAGGAAAACAGATGAGATTGAAAAAGAAAGTCAGCAAGGTGATGCAAAACCACTATATACCATGAGTGTACTAGGAAGCAAAACAAAGGTGATGCATACAGTTTCTGTTAAGAAAGTGGCATTTTTTAATTTAAGAAGTCTGCCCTTTCACTGGCTGAGTAACCAGCATACCCAATGTCAGTCTTCTGCCACCACTCTCCTCTGTGGCCGGGCATGGCAGTAGGGCAGGCTTTTCCCCTCATCTTGAACCAGCTATTGCTCTAAGCTAGTTCATGGCCATCCACCTGCTGCCAGACTGCATTTAATTCCACTCTGCCTAGTGCCAGTTGTCCAACCATGATGCCATGGTGACAAGAAGTCCAAAACTGGCCCATGAGATTCCTCCTGAAGTCCTTCCACAACAGTATCCTCAAACAAACATATACTTCAACATGTCCTACTCTCGAGGAGAGAGATCCCCCCCACCTCTCTTGTGACCTGTCCTGACCTGCACTGTCTTTCCAGGAAAGGTATTTGCTGTCATGTCCAGCCTGAACCTCCCAAAACCTCAGCTCATGGTTCTTGCCCCTTGTTTTATTACTCGCCAATACCACGAAGAGTTTGACTCCATAACTTTGCAACTGCCCCTGCAATAATGGGAGATGGCTCTTAAATCCCCCCTTAACCCTCTCTGTGTCAATCTTAGGGGCTTATCTGGGGCTCAAAACACATTGCTCCAGGTGTGGCCTCTACAGCATTGAGTAGAGGGACTAAATGCTTACCTTGACCTGCCAGCCATGCTCTTCCTAATGGACTACTCATGGTGACAGCATACTGGTGGCTTCTACAGAACCAGGCACCCACTGAATGGCCCAGGTCCTTTTTTATAGACCTTCAATCCAGCCAGTCAGTCCTCGGCCTCTGCTGATGCATGGGGTTATTCCGCCCCAGGAACAAAACCTCTACCCTGTACTCCATGTTGAGTTTCATGAGGTTGATTTTGACCCAACAGACAAATTTCTCAAGGTCTCTTTCAAATGAAGGTCCATTCTTTGGCTTGGCACGAACAGCCCCTTTCCCCTAATTTACCCCTGGATGCACATTTGCCGAGGATCACTCTGTCACACCATCTAGGCTGTCAATGAAGTCGTGGATTATCTGCCCCAGTATCAACCCCTAACATACTCTGGTTTTCACTGGCACCAGCTAAACATCAAAGCCATTAATTATCTCTCTCCAAGCCCAACAGTCCTGCCAAATTTCAACCCTTCTAACCATCCATGCGTCCAGCCCAGTCATCCTCAGCTTCCAAATGACAACCCTGCAGGCAACAGTGTCAAAAGCCTTTCTAAACCCAAAACAAATGACGTCCACTGCTCTCCCCTCACCCTCATAGTCACTTCATCACGCAAGGAATCCAGCACCAAGAGAGCAGAAACTTCTTTCATTATTTCTGAAATATTCTGTCAACAAATTATTCAGCCCTAAAGCTGCATTTTTCATCAAATAAATGGTTTGCCAAAATGCTTTGCTTGGCATTGTGTACTTGCAGGCAAACTCAGATTTTTCATTAGGATCAAAACAGTTTGGATACACAGTTTTCAAACACGAAGCCTAAGATATCCTTCTAGCAATTAGTCTGTACTCAAACTTGTCCACCAGCTGTGGAAAAAAAGACACTTCTACTACTTTCTCTCCCAACATTGTACGTATTTTAAGCATTTCAATTTGCACGCAGATAAGCATGCCTTCCTTGGAGCCCATTAGTAATCCTCTAAAAGTTTTGTTTTCATTGGAGACCTCAGTTGGTTTTCCAATTAGCAACTCAATACAAGGAATGGTATTGCAAACCAGCAAACGTAATCCAAAGGCATGATTGACCTTGGCCAGAACCTACACTTCCATATGAGTGCTGGCAAGAGTGTTTCTCTACCATGGACTTCCATGGTTAATAAAATAACATTGATGAAAAACACTGGGATTCATTTAGCACAACTATTTTAACTGTCTCTTTGGACAAAAAGGGGTAAAGCAATAATGGACTGACACTGATTTGTGGAAGCCATGCTGCATACAGAATAACTAATGAAGAACATATAGGGTGTTACTTATTGCCCAGTTTTCAGTATCTATTGGTTTAGGGTGCAAGCTGATAGACTGTTCAGCCCCATGCAAACATCTCTAAAGCTGCCTCATTTGGGCAAATAAGAGCAAAATATTTATCAGCATCATCAAAGTCCTCATCGTTGTTTGCAGATGAAGGTGCTTAATCAATTGCATTTGAAAAATCTGTTAAATAATTTAAGGCATGTAAAAATGTTATTTACTCCCTAGTATTCTAACAAGACGAGGAGCTGCGGGCTTCCAGGCTTCCATACGCAGCCAAGCACATCACAGTGAATTTCAGTTGTCTCTTAAAGAGGGAGCCAAAAAAAAGATACAGAAGCTAAACTTCAGCCTGTCAAGAAATGCTCAGGTTACTCACTCATTTCAATAATAATAGTAATAACAACAACAACAACTTCCTTTCATGTAGGAGCCAATACATGATAATATATGACTATTAGCAGAACAAAAAAGGAAATCAAGTTTGGAAGCCTCCAACTGCATTCCTAACAGTTTCAGAGCGGCTGCCACTGAGGAGACCAGTCTCTGTTTGCCAGGTCAAAACACAAATTACTTTAAAGCAGGCATCTTTCACTGCTGAATTCCTTCTCCTGAGCATACCTGAATGACTTCTTTGAGGACAGGTGACTGTCAGATGCTTTGGTAGGTATCTACTTGTAATTTGAGCATGGAAGTAGAATGAATAATAGGGACTGTCTGGTGTGATAACATGTTGGATGGGTGGATAAATGTTTTTTTGTGAGAAATGTCAGACACAGGGATGAGCTCTGAAACGTCTGACTATCAAAGGGCTGAACACTAACCAAGGGCTCCAAAATCGGCACTGGGACCTATGAGGGAAGAGAGTTAAATGGGTCATGGGAAACTTATACTTGAAGAAGAAGGTTAAGAAACAGACCTAGATTTTCAAGTCTATCATGTTGTCTTTGCTTTTCACCCAGCAGGGTGAGGGTACCTTCCTGAGACTTTGAGAGCCGTCAGATGCAATACCCCCTCCTAAATCTGCTGTGTTTGTGCTTTCACTTTGACTTCCAGCCCATTGATTAGTGGCTTAATAATCCAACACTGATCACATAAAGGAGCTGAAGGGCTTTGACCTCTTTGGATGGGAGCTCTGGACACTTGGCCCACTTCAGTCACCCTGGTCAAACCATGAGCGATGTTACACGTGGGCACACAGGCAGCATGACCGGGAACAGCTGTGGCCATAAAAGAGAGATAAGTGGACGAGCATCACACCCCTTGCTATTTTTAACATTGCCAGTAAATCCTGTTGGTACTGTTTTATAAATGAAGGAGTAATGACTATTGCACTTTGCCTGGATAAAGGCTGCAGGGCTAAGTTTTCTGCGATTCCTCCTAAACATTGAAACTAATATCAATACTAGCATGAATCATTCTCAGTGGGTATCAGTTCAATTACAAATAACAGATGAGTAAATTATAAAAGTCAGACAATAAACCATGCACTCTGATTCCTGGTGCAACACAGGACTTAGGACTTTTTGAACTAATTGTTTAAAGCAGAATGCAATTTTTAGAAAAATACTAAAACTTGATTTTGAAGTGAATGATACAATCCATCATAACCTTTTTCATATTGTTTCAATAGTTAAGAATTACGTTTATCATAACATGAGGCTTATTGCTATCCTAGCTCAACTTCTGGTCACATTCTTTCATTTTTTAAGAGCCTTTTATTACAGACTTTTCTCTGCAAACACTTGTATGAACTGTGACCGTGTTACTCTGTTGTCTTCTCTAGGTTAGACTAGGTGTACTGAGCTCCTTGCGTCCCTCAGTATCAGGCATCTTTTCCAACCCCATACTCACTCCCATGGCTCCTCTCTCAACTGTTTCATGTCCCTCCTGAATTATGGACACCTGAGCTGGGCAAGATCTTGCAACTGCAGAGAGCACACTGTATGAAGGTCATGCAACTGGCCTGGTTTTGACTGTCAGTCCAATGACTGCAATCTTTTTTGGCATAGTATTGCATTGGTTCCATTTCTAACCCCTGAAGCAGACCCTCCAAGCCTTTTCTAAGCTAGCCTTCGGTCAACCTCCTCACAGGTATCTGATTACAGAATGTCAATGCTTCCACACTTATCAACCAGATTTCTTTCCACAACAAAAGACCAGAAAAAAATTTCCCAAGGCTTACTTCTCACAAGGCCACTGTTCCTCACGATGCTATAATCTTTTACAATCGGAATCCCATTTCAGTTGCTATATATTTTGTACAAGATAAGTATCAGCCCATTTAATCAACAGTAGCCTGACATAAGCTCTGCCCTCCGCTTCTGGAACCTCTGAGCTATTGCAAGATTCATTAAAACCAGTATTAATGACCAAAATCCCACCCTCACCAACTCTTAAAGTAATTTTTTGATGCAAGCTACCTAGGCTTGTTGATTTTAAAATAACTAATTCTAACAGCTATTGAACTTCATCATCAACATATGGAACAGTTGTATTACTGTGTATTTCCACCATTTCCAATTAATTTTTCTTTCATTAGACAGCATTACCATTTCCACACCTTACAACCCAGAGTGGGACCAGTATTACGATGACTGTCAGATTTTAACTCCTGCATGGCCCTTAGAGCTGTTAGTTCTGTATTTTTTTTTTGCATATCCTTTTGCTTCTGTTATCACATGTCTACGCTTTACTTTTCTATACTTCCCACTTCATCACCACCACCCTTCCTTAGATATCCCGAAAGGCAAGAGTCAATGTTAGTATGCTTCAGCAGCTGCCTGTTGGCTTAAGATTCTCCTAAATACCACATTTCATCTCAATGCTGTTTTGTCTTCTATCTCTTACACTCTTTTTGATATGGGCTCCCAAACTGGGGCTGTCCCCAACTGGCTTCATTGGACAGCTGAGTATCTCTGTGAGCCCACAGGAGGTTTTGGTTCAGGTGGGGCTGAACTGCCACCCTACGCTGCTTCACGTGCATGCCACCAAACTGGTCAGGTATCAGGGGTATCTTCTAGTTCCCACAATGACTTCAGGGATATCTTTTATTTTACCAGATCAGAGACTGCTTATTCCCATCTCTACACAGCTCTGCAGAATGTCTCTTTACTTCATGCACCCACTACAAGTCACAACTGCTGCTCATCATTGCGCGTCTTGAAACAAAACATGAACACAAAGCATAAACCATGCTCTGAAAAAAAATCCAAAATGTCTCATCTCCTGCAATTCATCACAATTCATCCATCTTTAATGCTTTAACAACAAGCACCACTGTTCAGCTCTATTCTGCCACAGCTAGGCACTTTCCAGAGTCACACTATAATGTGATCGGAATAAAATAACCTTAATACCCAATAATTTAATCTATTTTAATATTCGCAGTATAGACCCCAAATCTTAATCAGTCTACTCCTCACTACCTTTTAGCAAGCATTGGAAGCCAACCTTCTTGGTACATACAGCCACAAACATCCATATAATGTTACAATTCAAAATGTTAATTTGGTAAGGATTAATTACTTCAAACAAACCCTAGCACCTTGTCGCGGTTTAGCGGCAGCCCAGCCCCACACAGCCGCGCGCTCACTCCCCCACCGGTAGATGGGGGAGAGAATCAGAAGGGTAACGCTCGTGGGTTGGTATAAGAAGAGTTTAATAATTAAAATAAAACAACAACAAAATGCAATAGAAAGGAAAATAACGAGAGGCACGAAACCCCGGGTGGGGGGAGGGGAACGAACCGCCGAAACAAACCGCACACGCCGCAGCCACTCGCCGCCCACCGACCTGGCGCCGCGCCGCTCCCGAGCCGCAACCTCCCCCCCCCTTAATATAGTGGCCATGGTGTCACGTGGTACGGAGTGAGCATCCCATTGGCCAGTCGGGGTCAGCCGCCCCCGCCGTGGCCCCGCCCCTCCCAGAGCGCGGGAATCTGGAAGGGCAGTCGCCCCCCCACGGTGAGGAGAATTAACCCCTTCCCAGCCAAAACCAGCGCACATATTAATGAATCTCCAGTTACGCCTAATGCTCTACACCGAGCCGTGAAGGGTTTGCGTTCTTCGCTGCTGCAGAAACCACAAACACCTAAGTCATTTCTCAGCCCATGTTGCACCCAAGCTCAGGAACCACCTGTCCTCCAAATCATGACAGCAACTAATAGTTAGGGAGCCAGGACTGGTTTTGACTTGATGCAAAATTACCAGCTACAGTTTTCTTTCTCCAAACAGGCAGGATGTCAGATGTAACCACCCCTGATGGCTCTGAGGCACCGCTGCAACAACAGAGGACCAGACCTTGGCCCTGTTTGTATCAGTAGAAAACCACCTGGTTTACCAGTAATTACATTGTGCTGATCGATCTGTACCCGAGATCATACTCTTGAAAAGTAAAACATGATTCTCATCATGGGAATAAACGATAACTGATGACAAATAAAAAAGTATTCACCCTAAAGAAAAAAAGTATTTGAAAATTAAAAATAAAAATCAACACCATTAATTTAAAGGCTAACAGGCAACCGTCCAACAAGAAAAAGTCCAAGATTTAATTTCTGTCACCATCTCGCCTTCTTGATTAATCAGCAGCTATATCGAAGCACAGGGCTACGCCACTCCAGAAATGCAAGCGTCCCTGGAGCTCTAGCTTTCATGTTAAGCTGCAAGAAGTACAAAACATCACCAAGTAAATCTCTTCTTTAACCGATTGTACAGAGCGTATTAATTTATTGATAGTCATGGTCTTATTCTGGCTTGACTTCAGTTTTTTGCCGTCTTTCCCTTCCCCGCAGACACCAACCCCCTTGCCAGTTTGCTTCCCATGCCTCCTAGGCTGGTTATCTTCAGCAAGCTTTACAAAAGAGAAGCGCAGCCCAATCCTTGCATTTATGTCTGGGAATACTCCAATAAAACCATTTGGAGCTGCTGTTGGATAGTGTTTTGAATGATATTTTTTTCTCCAACTAACGAATGAGACACTCCATTGGTCTTCCTTTGTGAGGCTTGCCATATAACAAATACAGGTATTCTGACTGATCTGAAAAATGGAATCTGTTTAGTTTTCTACTGCTTCATGTTTTTTTCTGCTCATTTAAAAAAAAAATTCCCTCTTCCAACTTCGATGGCAGGTTTGATGGACTCAGCTGAACTCGGGTTTTTTGTGTTGCTTTTTACACCTGCAAGAGTGAATCTTTATCCCTGATCTTTCCTTCCTTCTTTCTATGGAAGGTTACAAAGCTTCATCACTATTACCTTTTAACATTTAGTGATGAAGGAATTGTCTTTCCCTTTTCTTTCTATGCAAATAAGCTTGAAGAGCCCAAAAGGCATGGGCCTGCAGAAGAGATTTTACCTGGATGACGTCAACTTGCAACCACTACATTAGAAGAGTCTAAAAGAAGGTAGCAGAGATTTAAACCAAAGTAAGATCTTGTGTCTATTGAGATCATGAGTGCATCTTTGAAAGTGTTTTTCCTTAGTGATTGAGTCACTATGGGGGTAAAAAGGACATGGCTGTTTTCTCTAGAATGTAAAGACGTCGTGTCACGTAGCACAGCAACCCTACTAGCAAATTAAATTTTACCTCACTGAGAAAACTCCGAGATGGTTGAAAAAAAATGGGCAAAGACAAATGCTTCAAAATCCTCACTGCCCACAGATGTCTTATTGCCGCTAGCACCTGTGGCCTATCACACAGCCCATTGTTTCCATTTCTGCACCCCCTGGCCCCTGCAACTGGCTGTTTCCCGCTAGATGTATCAATTCATGATTTCTGCAAAGCCCTAAATTGCCCCATGGATGGGTGTTGGGAGAAACGTCACTGTCTGTCACCTGTCTTGGGTAAATTATTTACTGCCAAATTGCAGATCAGCAGCAGTAAGCAGCAAAATGGAAATCACAGCACGCCCCATGGACACTCACTGTGGTGCAAAGGAATAGTCTGTGCAAAGAGGGTAGCTTTACACTGGATATAAGGAAAAAATGTTGTATGATGAGGGTGGAGAACCACTGGCCCAGGTTGCCCAGAGAGGCAGTCGATGTTCCATTCCTGCAAACATTCAAGGCCTGGTTGGACAGGGCAATGAGCAACCTGATCTAGCTGAAGATGTCCCTGCTCGCTTAGGGGTGTTGGGCTAGATGGGCTCTAAAGGTCCCTTCCAACCCAAACCAATCTATGAGTCTAAGATTCAATGACATTAAAATGAGATACAGACTTATTCCCATTTGTATTAATCCACATTTCAAATACACCAGACACCAAGACCAATACTATCTTCAGAGCAGTCCGGGGACTGCTCTCTTCAGTCCCCTTAATGCGCTTAATTGCATTATTGCAGCTGCCTTGATTGAAATGCTCCCACATAAAAAAAACCAAAAGGAATTATTCCTCCCCCTTCTTCGTGCTCTGAATCAACAGGAACATGAGATTTGCACCTTCTCTTCACTTCTCCTCCATTTTCCTTGTAGTGCATTGCCTCCAATAAATATTTTCTTTAGATTAAAACATACTTAGTCGATATTAAACTTCTATTACATAAAAACTATCTGCCCCAGTCCCTTCATATGCATTAATAGCATTCACAAGGCATTATGGAGGCTAGATTGTGTCTACTAAAATAATTAATTACAAAAACTATTCTAAAAAATCTTAATCTGGCCTTTTCTCCACAGAAAGATGAGAAAAACTATTTTTCTTGTTAAAGGGCAAAAGCAAATTGACAGTTTGATGCCATGGCACATCATTTCAGTTCTGCTTCAGTGCCTGTCTGTGCACTGTGGCACAGTGAAACCACCTCCTCACGCTCAGCTGCCTGCAAACACAAACTTCCTTTGAAATATCCTCAAGTGTCCCCAGCACAAGTTGAATTTAAAGAAATTCAGTAAAAAACCGAACTGTCCAGACAGGCAAGATTTGGTGTAATTTCCAAGCTGAAACATGCCGCTTTTTTTCCACACAAGGCTCCTGAGAAACCACAAACCTGTATTGCAGGCTATCTTTGTACTTTATGCATAAACCTGGCAGGCGCAAGGACCTCCTGAGAGCTCCTGGGGGCACACTGCGTATCTTCACTATCTGCAGCTTTACACACAGCTTCTCACATAAAACCATCCCTGAATCCTTCCCATGCCTGCCCAAGGAAATACAACAGCCCTTTCCTTCTTTCTACCTTCAGGCCACCCCTAGCTTGCTTCCTGACATCTTATTTACTCTCCGGTTTGCACCCCCGAGGCTGCTGCCATCCTCTTCCATTGCAGTAACTCATTCATGCTCTTCCCTGTGGTGTCCGTGTCAGCCGACTGCCCAGCTCCAACCCACGGTTGCTCCCTCTTGCTCTTACCCAGGGGGGCTCGGCGATCCTTGGCAGCCCATTAGGTCCACCCTGTTAACACATGCACAGATTTGTGGCAGTTTGCATGAATTACAGCCTGCGATGTGGCACTCTGTGCACTCCAATTTGTTGTTAGCAATGAGAAATCCAAGCCGAGAAACACAAAACTAGTAGTGGTATGCATGGCTTTCTAAAGTGTTGGTTCTCCTCAGTGCTGGCTATAACACATGATTTATCTAACTAACATGCAAAAAAACTGAAGTTTCGGTCTTGCAAACTCTCTCAAGCCATCTTAGCCTTCCCCACTAAAGCTCCAGGTATATCCAGTGTAGGTCCTCATGGCCGTCATGGTGAATTTAACACGACCTTCAGAGAGTCAAGGGCTGAGCTGTACTTCCATCTCATCTTACCCAAACAAACAAACAAACAAACAAAAACAAACAAAGAACCAAAACCACCAAAAAACTTGAAAGGGACAGTATAAAGAATTTTTTTTTATTATTTGTTTCATACAAGTACGAATTCGATGTTCATTTTGAGGATCAGTGAGGACTCCTATAACACCATTAAACCTTCCTTCACTAATTGTGCTAAAAGTTGAGTTGATTTTCTGCCTGCTTAATAGTCTGTCTTGCCTATCCTTTTGCTCACAGTTATGAAAAAATGATCATTTTAACCCTCACTGTGGATCAAGGTGGCTGTAGACCTCAGCCACAAATGAATTAGGTGGACGTCTGCTCTGAAAAAGTCCCCATTGTTTCCAGGTACCCGCTTCAAAGATGGCCCTTCTTGTGATGTGGAAAGACTTTGTCCACTTATACTTTCCAGCTAAAATTGCCATGTAATAGACGTGCTCTAATGCAGATCAGTCATTCAGATATCCCTCTCTTAGCAGACCCAGGGGGTTCATGCGGTGTGAGGCGAGAGAAGGAACAGTGCTCCTTCAGAGACAAAGGACAGTTCTGCAGACTGGAGTAAAACTGTGGGTGGCATACGATCTGCCTCTCTTGAGCTATGCTAACCAGAAAGAGAGGGCTGAAAAATATCATGTGTGAAAGCTTCAGAAGAAAGAAACAATTCAGAGCTTTCCACAGACAGGAGTCAGACATCCAGCTCAGCTGCACAGCAGTCAAATTATGTACATATTGCCTCTCCCTGGCTTTACTCTTTCCTGCGCTTCTTATTATGGGGCATGGTAGAGGAAGGTGACATGATTCTCAAGTTTTGTCATCCCATCTTCAGCTCTTAGGAGATGCTATTTAGATGCTTCCAGCCTTCCTGGCTCCATCCAGCAGATCATAATCTGGACATAAGCTTTCTTGTCACCGTATCAACAGCACAGTTCATGGATCACATGCTTGATTTCGTGTTTGTCAGCCTGGACAGCAACAGTGAAAGTAAAAGCAGGGTGTCTTGACAGAATGCTTGGTTGCACCTGAGGTCAGACAGAACCTGGTGATGACGTTAACAGTCCAGCTTGTTCCCCCTTGGACTGTCTTTGAAAATTTGGACATCCTGAAGGTGGGTGATGGCCAGATCTTGTGGTTGTGAAAACCCTTGAAGACAATGCTTTTGGCCTTCAAAGTCTTGGACTGCAGATGGTCCTCTCCATTCTGGCCTTGAGCAACATCTTGAGTTGAACAGGACACAGCTCTAGGTGGGCTCCTGGTCTGAACCAATACATCTGTTCTTATATTTAGCTTTGCTTTAAGAATAGATGCACTTATTTGCCTTACAGAAATATTTTGCCTTTTCCTCTTTCTCTGCTATCCCCTCTGTTCACTTTGTCTATGCTCCAGTGCTCCACAAAAGCTGTATTCTTTAAGCCAAAACCTGTTTTGCACATTTAGTCAGCTGAAACAATCATAAAATACATACTTCACCAACTCACCATCGATCTCCAACTCTCTTTTTCCGAAGTCTCTCTTCCCTTTGCCTCACTGTATTAATTTCTCTCCCACTTCTATCCAGTATAATTTCACCCTAAGATGCACTTCAGGAAACATTTCATGCAAAACCACAGGCAATCTTTCAAAGACACAGTCATTTAATAAAGCTTCACACATTTTTGTACTTGCTTTCCTCTCACTGACAAACAACCCGCATGAAATGCAAAACCTTCACTCTGAAATCATCATGCTACTCACATTGGCCAATTTCAGTACATGTTGCCTCAATTAAATACATGGCTACACACAAAAAACCTTACCAGCCTAATGCCTCCTGCAGATAAGCCATGGGCGCGTAAACTCCCATTTCTTAGACGCAACCAGCTCAGTTCTGCCATGCCTCCCCAGATCACAACTTCCCACTTCAGCCAATTTGGAGTTGGATAAAACTGTCACCAAGACTCAAGATCAAGCCAGAGCACTATGACAAAATGGTAGAGGCTGAAGAGTGGGCATTTTAGTTCAGCCAGATGAATTTTTTTGACATTACTTTTAAAGTTTGGGCTAACAAGATACTTTAATTTTCTTTCTATTAGCACTACTGAATTTTTTATTTATAAGTTTCAAGACTGTGTATGTATGTGTGAACTTCCTTTAATGTTCACTTCTAAAGCTAGATCCTGCCTTGAGGCAACACAGAGTATTCATCAGTTGTTCTGATCTGTTCCAGGGTCTTAGATGAATCAGAGTTTACACAGCAGAACAGAACATGAGGCCTCTTTCTGTGGAACATTTAGGAAGTTTTTTTTTGTAAAAAAATACAATATTTACTCTTCCAAGCATTTTGGTCTTTTTGAAGAGCGGATATTTGTAACCCTCCTTAAAATTTTTATGATTTAGCAGGAAATTAATACACTTGCCACAGCATAAGCCTTTTCCCACCTTTTATTTCCTGGACACATTTGTTTTATAAATAGCTGTTTCCTTACTCTGAAATACCCTGATCTTGCTTAAATTGAATTATTTTTAGTACAGGCTTCAGAAGGAAATTATAACAATGAACATCACTGCAGTGAGACGTACAGTTGATTTTAGCATAGCTGTAACCTCCACTGCCGAATGATGCTTGCTCTTGCTTGTTGTATAAGATGCTTGCTCAATCCTGTACAGAAAGCATTAAGTTGGGTAAAAAGTAAAGAAAAGTTCAGCAGAAAACTCTATACCATAAGGTGTAACTAAGTCTACGGCACAATATTCCATTTTAACTTTTTGCTGTTAGCTGCTCTACGAACTAGCTTGATCTAGCACTGATGTAGCCCCATAATGAGCCACCAAAAATTTGTGTTTCAAAGGGAATCATTGCTATGATTTGTCATTTAGCATATACACAGTGATCAAAAAATAGTCTGAATTTTCCATCCCTTACTTGAGGCAGGTGCTGCTAGGGAGTTAGGCCATGTTTTGATCACTTCAAGGATCATCTGTTGACTTTACAAGCAGAGAAAGAGATAAACAGACCGGTTCTCATAACTGCTATGAAAAAGAGGATGTTCACTTGCTCCTTACTGCAGTATATTGCAGTTGATTTATATAAGTCAGAAAAGTTACCTCAAATCTTATAAGCTCGTGAAAACTATCTACTGCTACTCCTTGGAGCAAACCAGGAGCCAGCCTTCTGGCCCAGGACCCATCAGGAAGGTAGACCTGGATTTCTTAATGAGGAAACGTACTTTTTATGATTTTCTTAGGGCATTCAGAAGAAAGGACTGGACTATACATACGCAGGACACAAAAGGGCGAAACTCAGAAAACAGTAGCTGACCCGTGTCATCAATATGTTCCTTCTGTAGAAAAACACAGCAAAACCACAATGCTGGTTGTGGGGTAATATTTCGTACAATGACTACAAGGAGCCCCAGCAATACCAGTGCTCAGGCTGCACTTATTTTCAGCAAGATAAATGACAATACATGAATAGCCTTATTTCACCCCCAAAAGCTTAATTTCTATTGTATTTTGTTCATAGGTGACAATACGTTATTGACAACAATGACCATTGTGACTAATGACAAGGAGAGAAAGGCAACTTTTTTAGACCAAGGTCAGCAGAAAATAATGCTGCCCAACCCCACTGGCTTCTCTGTGAACAGGTACCACTTAAACCTTTGTTTCTATTCCATTAGATTTCTTAAAAGGAGCATTTTAATTCACTTATTAATATAGGAAAGATAAAAAAGAACAAAGAATAAGGTCAATTGACACTGCTTTAGAAGGAAAGCATCTTTAAAAAATGAGCATTTAATGTAATAAGTGGACTTTAAGTTGAGCTTGAAATTAATGCAGAGAACCCAAATGGAAGATATGATGGGTAGATACCTTTTTGTAATGACCTTCCTACAGCTACGTGCCCCACGCTACAGTTGTCGCTTAGAAAGAAATCTTCCCCTAACATCAAACTGTAAGATTTAAAGAAAACAATATTTTATTTTAGGCCTTTCTAACGAGGATGAATAGGTGGCTTGACACACTGTAACAGGCTGTGTCCAAGAAGTTCAGACGCAGTGTGGGAAAACGCTTCTCAGTTTCTTCTGCTTTAAAATGAAAGCTGGGCAGGCTCTGTGGAACCTGCATCCAAATTAATCTTGACAGCCTTCTAGAAAATCTCTATTAAAGCATAAAGCTTAAGAGCTTAACGTGTGCATAGTTTCTGCTTTGAAAGAGAGCCAGAGGCTCTAACCCCAGAACTGATCTTATATTCATTTTTTGGTTTTATTCACCAGCACACAGGAAGGCCAACACTTGTTAGCACTGGAATTTATGATTTTTTAAACACTTTCAGTATGGCAACAGGTTTTGTTGACTCTCCCAAGGTTGTCTGCTAATAACCATAAACTGAGTCACCTGGAAAAAAGCTAGACTTTGATGACTACAGTTTCGTGCCATGTCTGAGCCGCAGAATGTCTCCATGGAACTCCTGGTCCTTTCTAGGGAAACATCTTGTCCTTGTGACAGGCCACGCTGACCGGCCAATTATTTGCGTTTCTGTATTTGATTATTATTTCTACTCATGACTGAAAATAACCACAGGTGAAACTCCTGGCCACAAGGAGAGGCCAGGAGGCAGGATGTCAGCCCAGCCAAGAGCCAGCGCAGTGGGTTGGGCAGTTCTTTGCTGCCATATCTAAGCAGCTAATGGTGCCTGAACTTCGAGTTAGTCCTCACCCATGGTCCTGGCTGAGCGGCGGTAGGGCCACACTCGTGCGCAGGGTGTCGGTCCCACGGGACAACCTTCCTGGCCCTACTTGCCCTGCCTCATCACTAAAGCCTTGCCTGCAGACGACCGGACTGTGGTCACCCTGTGGGACAGCCCGATTTTGTGACTCCCCGACAATATCCTCCCAGAGATGTAGTTAGTTTATTTATATATTACTATATATATTTATATATTACGGTACATATATGTCATATTATTATATACAGTACCTATAAACTATTAAGAATTATTATTATTATTGTTATTACTGTTATTGTCATTATTATTATTAGTAGTAGTAGTAGTAGTAGTAGTAGTAGTAGTAGTAGTAGTAGTAGTAGTAGTAGTAGTATTGAAGTTCCTTTTTCCTAATTGGAGAAAAACTAAGTTAAAGTTCAGTGAACACAGGCCACCCCTCAAGTTTACACTCCTGGACACCCAAGTGAATGCACTGTGCCTGTTTGTTTTTTTTTTTTAAATTTTAACAACCTTAAGTTTGAAATCACATAAAAAAGCTTATCAGAAACAGAACTAAATCAAGTATGTGACACAGCATGGTAATATTTAGCAGGTCCACATTAGGCAGACCTGTTACCTGTCATCTGATATGGCTGCATGAGATTAATTTCTCATCCAAAACATCCTTTTTAAGGGGGTGTATAATTACTCAGGTCACTAGTTTGCAAACTCTAAGATCTAGATCCTACAACAATGCATTTTCCTGAAAACCTCTTCTTGACAAAAAGAAGCAGCTTCTGCAAATGCAGCAATCATTTCTCAAACATTTTCCTATATTAAAAACTAGCTGAATCCAAAATAAAAAAGAAAGAAATCAAGCACAGCTTCCCCCTGGAGAGAGGTGGGGAAAAGGTGCCCAAATCGGAGGGATTTTGTGCACACCCCCACCCACCATGAAAAGAAATCATTTCTCGGGCATAACTTTACCCCTCGCAGCGCTTCTGCACAGCGAGGGGTTGTCGGTTCAGGGGGAAATGATGCAGCAGGGAATTTTTTGATCTGGGACAAGCCTGGTATAGCAAAGCCTTTGTAATGATGGGATTACTTACAGCGTCACATTGACTTGGGGGATTTTTTTTCTCTAGGATTCGGTGACATTATGCTTCTATTTGGGATTATTTTGCTGACATGAAACATAGCCCATTTTCACTGCTGTGGCACAGCTGAATTACTGGGATAGTAGGCTTTGCTTCGGCAAGGATTGGTTCTAGTTTGAGATGGCAGCATGAACCAAAGAAAAGTTTGAGAGAGTCAAATTTAAGGAGTGAAAGACTTGGCTTTAGGTCTTTATCGTTACTTCTTTAACCCATATTTTACTGCAACCTACATCTTTTCCTTTTCTATAAAGTTGCAATTTACCTCTAGAAGCACAAGAACACACTTTGAATGGATTTGCTTCTACAATAGTTTATGAAACACATTTTTCCCTAGCGAGGGTGTTTTTCTTTCTGATGGATATTTTCTTTAATAAGGTACGCTTCAAATGACTCATATTAAAGCTTTTTCTCTTGCATAGCAAGATCTCATGAAGCACCTTGGCTGCATGACTCTTTGCCAGTGAATAACTCCCAACAGGAATGAAACTAAACCGTGGCAAGACTCCTCCTGGGGCTGGAGGATATGGCTTACAGATGGTTAAACAGCAAATCGGGAAAAAAAAAAAAAGAGATGAGAAGGAAACAGATCAAATACTGGACTCACAAAAAAAAAAATCAAAAGATGAGGACGGCAGATTCACTGTATTTTTTGATAAAGTAAACAAGTGTCATACCTTTTTAAAAATTCCATATACTCAGTATGCTTGATGAGGCCTGTCCTCATCATTATTGTTTGAAAACATTGCCGATCAATAGCCCAAAGTTTCACATTTACGAGAGCTGGAAAAAACAAGACAAGGGGAAAATGTAATTAGCAAAATGTCAGAATTTGCAAAACCTGTTCTGAACTGCACGGGAAAACAAATTCATTCATGAGAAAGCATGGAAATGGGTACATACTTCAAAACAATAACATAAAACGCATCCACTGGACAATGGGCTATGCATGCACTGAAATGGTCCCAAATGTCTGAAATTTTAGCTGTAGTGCATGGGCTTTTGGAAAGATCTCCTGAAAGGAACTGTGACATGAGAAGAAATCAATGCAGGCTGAAAGCAAGCAAGAAATAGGGGGTCAGTTCATCGTAACACGAGACATATCATTGCCTATGACAGCGAGTGATTTGGGGAAATTTTTAGCGCATTATCCTGTCTCTGAGACAGCAAAATTCACTGAGGTTTCATCCTACTCCCAAAGCAGATGACAAATTTCTCATTGACCTTGAGAGATTTTCCAGAACCAAGTCCTGTCATATCCTAATAATTGAGCACCTCCTGATTCTGGAGGTTTTGAGCCATTTTTTTCTGACTTTAGTTTTCAGGTCTCTGATAAATTCCAAGACTTCAATGTTACATATGATATGCTACATCGCATACTTCATGAAGCAAAGTCCTGTTGTAAAACAAGCATAACAGATTACCATTGCATAAAGTACAGATGCTCAAAGAAAACAGGATCATGTGGATTGGATGCACAGAACCCCAAATGGTCCAGATTTTCACCTCAGATGTGGTTAGATATTTGCACTGCTTACATACATTCTGTTTGTAATAGAGTTTCTCCTTGAGCAACAGTTCAATTAAAGAACACTACTCTGCACTTGTATTAATCTTTTTTCAGAGAGGAATTGCAACAAATTTCATCCCCATATCCCATTTCACTGCAGGAAGCAGAAATGAGCAAAATGACTTTCAACAAAATATTTACAAATACTCTCACGAATGAAAATCCGAGAAATTACTTTGCTTTTATTTGCTGGTCCTTTAGTTCACAAACACCCTGGTTAATGTGTTTTTGTCCTTAATTGCATTTGCAGGATGTAAAACTTTCAACATGCAAATTCCAATTTTTCTTCTCAAACTGCATTGCAGAACTAAGTGATTGCATCACATCGTTTAAAGCCTCTTCTCATTTTCAGGACATAAACTCCTTTTTGAGAAGGATTTTTAGTTTTATAATCAAACTGATGGGAAAGAATGACCTATAACTTTAGTATGAGAGACTTCTGTAAAAAAATTAGTCTTTCACTTTCTTCAGAGCGGAAGAGACAACTAATATGAATGGGATCTCTATTTTTCTGTTTTTTTACTGTCTTCTGCAAAATAGGAGCTTTAATTGATTTTTAGATGAGCTCTATCCCAGGGGAAATAATTAATATTATTCAACAGGGGGTGTTGTGGGGACACACTGAAAAGGATGGTCTCCTGCTGTACTGGCTGCTGCTGCTGAGGGTTGATATAAAGTCACTAAAAGCTCAGTAAAATCCCAGTAAATTCAGTGAGTGCAGGAAAAGATAATCTTGTAAAATAGTGATTTCTATCAGAAATGAAAAAATGTAGGGGATTTCAGCCAGCCTGGTGATTCCAGGATGGATGTTATTCAGAGAAGTGTATGATTATCACAGACAGCAAAAAAGGTGACTTGCTTGGTCGTGACTGGCAAAAACACCGATAATGGAATATTTTTTAAAAAAAGATATAGTGATTGTGAAAATAATGAATGAAATGAAGGGTTTATACATCTTTTCTGTTTCGACTAAAATATCCAACAGCATCCCAGTGCCCTATCGTGAACATGTACCAAGAACACATCTTATTTGTTCATCAGAAATATTTTTTCCAAGTACAGTCATTTTTTAGAGTAAAATTCAAGTCTTCACATGTATTCGTTTAGTGCGGTCTTCTTAGCAAAAGCATGAGTGTTAAGCTGACACCACTAGATGAGTGGTGGCCCATCAGAGGCATTTATAGTCTATATGTTATTATGCCTTAAATCAGTGACTGATGCAATCAGCTAACTCTCATTTTTCACATACGAAGTGAATGATGAAGGTACTCTGTGGATTTTCCTTCCTGCAAGGAGTTCAGATACAGCTGCAAAGATACCACCTATCTCTGAGGTCCACATGGGTACCACGGAGCCAGGCAAGCGGCAAACACTCATTCTTCTCTGATCCACAGATGCTTTATGATACATCGTATTTGATTCCCCAAAGACAAGAAAGAATCCTTGTGTGGCCCGTGCTAGGTAAGCTCTCGCTCTTAATGCACTTAGGTAAATGGCAAATGTCATTTAGTACCTCTCGAGCAGAATGAAGATCCATTTACAGCTGCTAGAAATTGTTCTGCTAAAACAAATCTCTGCAGCTGGCAATCTTCGTGGGAGCACAGGACGAGAGGCTTGCTCAGCGAGCCTAGAACGAGTCACGTTCCCTTGAAGGTACCCCCTAGCAACCCAAGTTATATATACATACATCTATATTTATATATGAGAATATAATATAAAATTACATATACACACATATTTATAATGTCACACAATTATTTGTAATGTCATAAATTATATTTCATAGAATCATACATTTTTTATGTATTTTTTAAAACATATATCCCCCAATTAGCCATACAGCTGTGTACTGGCTAACAGTACTAACAAGGACCATACAGCTCAGGAAAAGTTAAGTGCAGACAACGCACTTCTGCACTGCTAATTATAATCACTACTCATACTTTATAGTCACATTTATCCTGCCTAATGATAAACAGATGTTTTAATAATGGCTAATCACAGCAGAGCTTTAAATGTCAGTAAGACCCTGATAATCAGGTGTGAGCATCACCTCCTGTTATGCTTAAAATCCTCTGTAAATGTGTTAGGGTGTTACTGAGGAAGCAGAATGAATTCTGTAAGATTTGACAACATTAGTAACTTCAAAGAGATATATTTATGAGTGCCCCAAGATGAAAAATATGTATATGGGATGTATACCACAAAATCAATTCTGCCACGAATAACTGAGGCATAACAGATACAAACAGAGGTGAAGCAGAGATTTTCTTGTCTGTCCCTCTGCAAAGAGTGTGTGTTAGATGCTGGAGGTAAAATCCTCTGTGAAGCAAGATTTCAGGAGAATATCTTATTTTCTGGCTGCAAGAACTATAACCATAAAGGAATATGATAAATAACGTTATGAAAACAGATGTGTGTACATGTATCTGTAATGGGAGTTTCATAAGTCTACTCAGTAATATAAAATATTATACTGCAATCAAAGCAGCTAAACTGGAGTTATACTACAATTAAAGTTTATTGCTTCTTCTACACTTTTTCATAATAAAATGAACAGCTGGGGTTTCGTTCCATCTTTGTAACAGCACATAATGCAATCACTAATCATCCTAGAAGCCGCCAAGATCTTGGCTGGCATGCAGAAGTAGTAGGAACACTATAAGGAAACAATACGCATGCTCACAAAGGAAGGTATATTATAAAATCCATACTGTCATATACACTCCTCCTTCACTGTGAAGCACAGATAACAATGGGGATGCCCAGGACTGGGACCTCTAAATGACTGATTATATGACATAGCTCTCCAGGTGAGGGTCTCAGAGGATGCTGGACATTCTGCAGTCCTTGCAGAGTGTTTTAATTGCGTGTTAGAAATAAGCAATCCCATCAAAATCAGGATTCGGTGCGAGCTCCTAACAAAGGTGCTAGATAATTAGAAAAACATTGTTAAAGGCTGAGTCGTTAAATTAAGCCTAGCAAAGGCACAACTTCTTATGCTTTCAGGCAAGATCTCCTTTGAGAAACAGATACATCTGAATCCAAAACTCCAGATGAAAGTGAGTTGGTGCAAGGCCTGAAACCAAAGCAAAATGCTCCTGGATTAACAGGGAAGAGCAGTGAAAGCCAAAGCAAATTAATCAGGATTTCATGGGTCAAAACTGGACGGAGGTGGAGATATTATCATTAAAGTTTAAATTTGAAGTGTTCACTGTGGTCAAGATGTAATCTCTGATTACAAGTTGAATGAAGTTACACCAAAATCAGTGATTTAACAAATACACAAATTCAATAAACAATTTCAAACTTCTTTTCCAAGAAGTTTTATTCCTATTCATTTACCTGGGCAGCCTATGAAAATATCACCTAATCCCAGGTTGGGAGGGATCTCAGGGATCATCTAGTCCAACCTTCCCAGGAAGAGCCCAGCCTAGACAAGATGGCCCAGCACCCTGTCCAGGCGACTCTTGAAGGTGCCCAACGTGGCCGAGTCAACCCCTTCCCTGGGGAGATTATTCCAGTGGTGACTGTCCTCACTCTGAAAAATTTCCCTCTCGTGTCCAATCGGAATATTCCCAAGAGCAATTTGTGTCCATCCCCCTTGTCCTCCCCGTGGGACTCCGTGTAAAAAGGGAGTCTCCATCTTCTTTGTAGCAGCCCCTTAAGTACTGGTACATGGGGATGAGATCCCCTCTGAGCCTCCGTTTCTCTATATCCCAATTTAAACAGGTGAAAATGCATCCCCAGGGATATAGAGTCCCCAGCACAACCCAAAATTTGGGCTACTTCTGCTGGCTCACTCATGTGCTGGGAGGTCTCTGAACATAAAAGCAAGGCAAGATAAAGGTATTTTCTCTGACTGTAAAGAGTCATGTGTGCATATCCCTAATGACACAGCACAAACCTGATGGATTAGAATCACAGAATCATTGAATCATTAAGGTTGGAAAAGACCTCTAGGGTCATCAAGTCCAACCATCAACACAACAATACCATGTCTCCTAAACCATACCCTGAGGTGCCACGTTGACATATCTTTTAAATACCTTCAGCAATGGTGACTCCCCCACCTCTCCAGGCAGCCCATTCCAATGCCTGGCCACTCTTGCAGTAAAGACATTTTTCCTAATACCCAATCTAAACCTCCCCTGGTGCAGCTTGAGGCCATTTCCTCTCATTCTATTGTTTCCTCTCATTCTATCGCTAGTGACTTGGGAGAAGAGGCCGACCCCTGCCTCACTTAACCTCCTTTCAGGTAGTTGTAGAGAGCGAGAAGGGCTCCCCTCAGCCCCCTCTTCTCCAGGCTAAACCCCCCCAGCCCCCTCAGCCGCCCCCCAGCACACTTGTGCTCCAGACCCTGCCCCAGCCCCGCTGCCCTTCTCTGGACACGCTCCAGCCCCTCAAGGCCCTTCTTGTCCCGAGGGGCCCAAACCTGAGCCCAGCATTCGAGGTGGGGCCTCCCCGGGGCCGAGCACAGGGGCCCCATCCCTGCCCTGAAATGACTCCACAGCTCAGACCCTCTCTGAGTGTTTCCTCCCCGTTCAAGGGAGCGCAGTTTCAGAGTGATGTAAAAGAGGAAAACTAAAGCAGTTTTAGGTTGCAGCCAGTGTTGAGCTGAACCCAGAGATCTTCCCACCACCCGATGGGATTTTACCGCCAGCCCATGCACAGCCACGGTCCCTGTGGGTCCTTCCCGGTGCTTTGCACCACCGGGTTAGAGCCAGAGGGATGCTGGGGATGGCAGACAGGCACAGGACACGGCGCCGAGGAGGGGAATGCCAGGAGGTCACCCTCCTCCTGCTTGGCTTTGCACTCTTATGCAAAATCTTATGAATTTTGCAACGTTTTGGCTTTGATGTGTCTCCTTCTGAAACCACAGCACCGTGTTTTAAACTGCAATTGTTATATATCTGGTCCTTATTGTATATACCGCTATCAGTCACACAGTATTATTTTGGCATCAGTAGGCGTGGAATACGTATTTCCATAAAGATTAGAGAAATAATTCAGATTTTCTCCATTTACTGCACTAAATAATACGGTCTATGCCTTACTGCTCCTCTCCAGGGCTCAACTCTCTTAATTTTTTATACTTGTCATGTCCCCGGCCTGCTGAAGGACAAAGTTTTTGTTCTTTTGCTTCTTTTCTTCTTGTGGACCCAGCAGCTGAAAATCCTGAACTCCAGGCTCAGATCCAAGCTACTCCTTTTCTCTGTATCACGTGCAAAGGCAGTGAAATAGGGGGAAACTACGAAGTTTTAAGTGAAAAACTATTTACAAAAGAACAAGTATTATTTACACTATATGTATTATATAATATTATATATTGTATGTTAATAAAGCTGGGGAAGCCCTTCAGGTGCAGCTGCTAAGACGCACTTGAAAATAAAGCATCATTTTGCACAGCTTTATTGGAAAACCATCCACGGTTGCTTTTCTGCAAAGGGAGGTTAATCACAAAGTGTCCTTTTAACCACAGCTAGTGCAGCAAAGCTTTAGCAGTAAGACATTAAAAGACTCTTTAAATCCTTAAAATCAGCGCAACCACCAGAAGAGTGCCCAGATAGGTGCATTATTTCAAAATGAAATGCAGTAGTCATACAGCCCTGCAATCCTTTAGCATCTTTCCAAGTTTTTACATGCTCAGTGAAGCCTGTCCAAGTTTTTTCAAGGGTCACCAAGTGAATCATCCTCAGCTCAAGCGCTTGCTGGTGACATTATCGGACCTGAAACTTTTTATTGCCTTGCACTGTAGCCAGAATTTATCACATAGGTTTTGCTTTTAGGCTATTGTATTCAAATAACTGTTTATCTGCCCAGGAAAGCCTCAGGCAAAGAAACAGTGGCATCTCCATGTGCTTAGGGCCTTTCTGGCAGCAACCATATGCAAAATTTCCACTCACATTTAAGCATCCTCCCACCTGGATTTGATTTTGCAGGGATTATTGTGCAAATTGCCATTGGAGAGAACACAGTCACTTCCAGTTACTTGTGTTTCATCATCATAAAATGATGATGGAAAGCACATTTAACTAAACAGAAGGAGCACATTGCACTATTTTACCCCACCAGACTCACCATGAATCACAAATGAGACCCCAGCAGACTCTATTTTGGGATACAGCGTGGAGTTATGCAGAGGGGGTGTATTTAACAGCTGGAGCAAGAATGAATTTCTCTATTCTCATATATTTCTGTTTCAAGTTTCTAACAACAATGGCATTGGTACAATGACAACTTCATTCCAATGCTACCCGTCTTCTCAGTAGGTCCTTTCCCATAACTGCCCAGGGGATTTTGCTACCTCATATCGTGCAAAGGAGTAATTTTACGTTTGGCCAAGGAAAGATGCAGCATTCAAGCAGAGACAGATAAACATTTAAATATACTTTCCCCCCCCAGAACAGATTATATCCATGTGCTCCTAAACTGGGACAGTTTGTTAAAAATGCTTAGTAATAAAAAATGAAAACATACCCACAAAAGAGCAGAAAATATTGTGTTTGCATTCTTGGGTCAAGCTATGGCTTTTCCTGGTATGCAGAGAGCAGACAGGAATTAAGGAGAATTAAGGAAGAAAGAAAGAAAAAAAAAAAAAAAAGGCAAAAATCTTCCAGCAGGCCTAATACTAGTCCTAACGATGGAGCACAGGGTGATCTTGGATGTCCAGTGCTTAGCAAGGCGTTATGCTCAGTGCCGGCATTGTGGCAGTGCTTCGTACCATGCAGTGAGTTTTTGGGGTGTGGTGTCAGCATGGCAGCAGGACACCCCGGCCGTGGTCCTTCTCACAGCGCTGGGCTACAAATGGCTTTTTTTTTTTTTTGCCTGTAGAGTGGCAATTGTGTGCTGTGGTGTAGGTGCGTGATAAAGGATGAGGTTGTACCATCTCCACCCACCTCTTTGCAGGCTGCCCATTTGGTAATGGGCCTTAAAGCAGAGGTCAGAAATGCACTTTTGTGAGTGCCTGAAATTATCAGCGTATTCCTGTGACTCGAAGTAGGTAAATCATCATTACTTTAATCTTTCACATTTTTTCCCCCATCTGCCTCCCCGAGCTTTACTAACTTGAGTTTTGTCATCAAAAACGTCTGTATGACATGCATTACAAAACCCCACTGCGCAGAAGCTCCTGGGCGTTCATGTGGAGGAGTGAGGGTAACTACTGTGTGAAGGCAACAACTGCTTCTATACTCGAGCTCTTTTCAGGCCACAAATAAAATTAATTTCTTATTTGGATTTGCATGATTTTTCAATAAAAAAGAGCCATGCTCTACCAGACTTTCGCCCTTGGCACCAGATCCCATCGCAGTGCCTGAAGCAGCCCTGAGGAGGGGAGGCAAGGAAATCCTCAACACTTCCTCATGACTGCACCCGAGTGTTTAAAGCAAGAGGTGCTCTTGAATGTGTGTCTCGGATTATTTGTCATTCAAGAGAGCTAGCAACCGTGAGAAACCTCGCAGGAGGATGCTGTACCAGTGCATGTCACCACTAAGGCATCTACCAAGCGTCCTGGCAGGTGACGCTGGATGCTCACCTACACACGGTGTAGATACAGGTAAGGTCATCCGCTCTTTGCATGAGAGAGAAGCCCTTTTTTCTTTTGAAACTAGGCACTGTTTGCACTTTCATAGCACTCAAAGTACAAGCTAGTCCTGAATCACATTCTGGAATCCAGACTGCTGCAGACTTACAAAACCAGGCATTTTTCATACTAAATGGATAAAATATTCAAAAACAGATTAACGGGCAAATCTTAGAATTGTATTACTTTTTAAGAACTGATTTTGGCTGCTGTTTAAGCACTGGTCTCAGTGGTGACTAATAATATATTCATGTTCCATGAAGAGGAAACAAAGCAGGAAGGACATGACTCAATGAAAGTTCCCCAGATAGCTCTGCTTTTGCTACAATAAACTATGAAGACCCCGGACATCCCAAGGAACTGTATACATTTTGCAGAGGAATGAAACACGCCTGGATAAGATCAGATATGACTAAGAAAAGAAACTGATGGAGACAGTTATTAACAAACTCTTTTTCACCAGAATAACAACACCTATAGTATTAAAAAGTCAGTGAAAAACTTTTTAGCGGTAGTAACATTATCTATGAAAATATCCAGGGAAAACTGGGGCAAACAAAACAAACACTGCAGGTGTACTGTAGAAATGACTCCATGGAAATTATGATCACACTTCTTGTTTATCTTTAGTAAGAAACCAGTTGATATTTGATTATAATTAACAGAATTCACTGTTGGTTTTACCGTGGTTTCGGCATGCTACACTGGAAAGAACATGGGCTGACTCCTTCTCCCATGGAAGTGATTGGGCTCTGCAGAGCCAACAAAAGGGTCTGTTTAAAACAAAAATTAAAAAAGTATCAATTCATCCCATTGGCCATGTTATGCTGTTATTATTCTTTGAAGGAAGGGACACACCTGGTGTCTGAAGGGAGTCTGAGGGGAGACCTTTCACATTTGTGCTATGGGCTGGCTGTCCCTGCCATTCGTACGTGTGATTCAGAGGAGGAGCTGGTCCTAAGCCAAGGTCCCCCAGTGCCTACCACAGGGAAGCCTTGCCTCTGATTCTCTTGCTTTTGGCAATCCTCCCCATGAAAATCCTGTATTGCAGCAGGAAAGGAACGAATATGTATAAAAGAAATGGCAACTGGAGTTTGGCCAACTTTTGTGAGCTCCAAGGCTCTTGTAAAGCTTCAGGCCGAACACTGTTTGACTTCAATGGAGAGGATTTCCTCCTTACTCCTCCATCAAAGGGCTTACAACTTAAAATACCCTTACACTTAAGATCTGACAACATCTATCAGTCAGTGCTAAGTACAAAAATCTCTGCTAGGTACTGTGTAGGATCCCAGGATTTTTCTTGCCAGAAGAGTGAACTGAGTAATCCAACCTTCTGCCCTAACAATCACCTTCACCCAATGCTTCAAAGGAAACTACGCGTCTCCTAATGAATTATGCAGGAATAACCCCAGCCCGGGTGCTTTTATTAATTTGAGGCCCACAGTCTTTGGCTGAGGATATATATTGTAATTTGTTTTTATCTAACATAATTCCCAATCTTCCTATTGCCTCCAAAAAATATCTTAGTCCTTCTGAAGACTCGCATCTTCTTGGCCTTAATGAGAAGTTATGACAAGGATTAATTAAGCATTATGAAAGTCTTTAATTGTATCAGGTTTTTTTTCATTTTTTGCTTGGAATTTCACATCACCCACATCATTCATGTTACAAAACCTGCCAATTAGATGTCCTAATATGCTCTTTTTAAGATAATTGCTATTTTACATAACTTTTCCTATGTCATCACTTCTGTGTAAGTGTAGTTCTATGTTTCTTACATTCCTGTGATACAGAAGTTTTCCTAGGTTTTTAATTAAACTTACCTTGTATGAGCAAGAGCTCACAAAATACTTCAGAAATTTTATTAATTATAGTTTTGACCCTCCATATAAAAGATGAAAGCTGAAGTAGGCCTTAAAGTAGTTTAGGAAGAATTTATTCAGAACAATTTGAAAGCCGCAAAAAATACTTTCAAGTAGTAATTTGAGTTTGATGAAGAGTGATGTGAGTTGGGTGGGATTAATGGAAAACCAACAAGGGTCTAATGCAGGTCAGGAACCTAAAATTTAGTTGCTCAAACAACTAATTTAATGCAAGGAACGCAAGCGGGGTTGAAGCAGAATGTTTCCAACTATCCGCAAAAGGAAAAGGAGAAAACAACCCAAACCTCTCATGGGGGTGTGAGACTCAGCCTGGGACATATCACCTCATTAGCATGCCAAGATCATAAAAACGTTATCAAGAAACCTTGTGTTTAAGAGAAATGAGCAAGTAATATATTCACATTTTGAAGAGACCTATAAATCAGTTCTAGCTCATTGCCTAAAGGAGCCCCAAGAACAAGGAGACTGAATATACCAAATTAAAGGAGGTATCTTATTACTAACATAACTTGGGAGGGAGGGCATTGATAAATGAAGAAGCCAGGTTGGGGGACCATTAAAAAAGCAATGGAAAAAAATTATAATAAAGCGATGAGGCATCTCAGATGCTCCCCAGTGTGGCAACCCGTGTCCTGCAATACAGGGGTCTGCAATTCAGGAAGCTAGGAGTTGCTCTGCTGATAGCCAACAAAAATGGGCCAGAAGAATTGCATGTGACTCTGTGGTATTAGGGTGGAAAGAGAAAAGGTCCTAAAAGCACAGGAAAATCCCAGGAGGAAATACCTGTAGCTCCTGGGGTCTGACCAGGAACACTGCCAGGAGCCTTATGGAAGAATCTGGAAAGGTGGTATAAATACGTCCTGCAAGTTGTTCCATTTCTTGAAGCCATCAAGGCTGGACAAGCATCCCTTTGACGGTCCTGCTGAAAGAGCCTCTTTCATACTTCTCATTTGAAAAATATACATGTTCTGGTGTTCACCCTGAAAAATTATCTTGGGAAGCAGAGTGGCTTGGCTAGTCGGTAATGAGTGGGCACGAAACACAAACCTACAGGGCAGAACATGGGGTTAATTTTTAAGATGATTGGTACAAGTTTAGAACTGGTTTGATTATTCGTAGTGGGTAAAGGTTTAGGTTGGTATCCTAAAGAGACATATGCTTGAAAATTGTAATGGGGCTGAGTATTTTAAGAATGATTGGAAAACACAAAAGAGATTTTATACCCTATTCAAACGAAAATATCACTTTAAGGATACTGGTCTGCCAGATAATGTCTGCTTGTTAAAATAATAAAAAGAAGCACACATGTAATGCCTTTTCTAAAAAGAAAGCTGAAGCACTTTATAAGGAATAATTATGCCTCACAGCGTTTGTGAAAGCTATAAAGTGCTACATATTGATATCACTGGAAAAGAAGAGAGGAAAGTGCCTCTGCTGCTGCTGGTAAAAAGCTTTGCCAAGACTTGAGCTCTCCTGAATTCACCGATCCTCTGATAGACATCCCCATCTCTCCACCTCAAAAATAAGCAATGGCTCTTTCACTGATCCCTTACCACCCAAGATAGTGCTAACACCTAAAGCCAGGTGGAAGTCATCCTATTCCTTCCGCAGAGTCATCACCAGACCTCCAGCACTCATGGAAAAGGCGGAAGAAGATGGTTTAAATGTTTAATTTCCCAGCAAGCCACAAAGCAATGAGGTCCTTTCCTCCATCCTTAGTCCATGGTCTCTCACTGCAACAGATCTTGACACTAAAAGACCTGAGCAGGAGTTTCAGCTTCACTGACAGGTTTTTTTCTAAAGGACATCATCATATAGGTCCAAGAAATCAATTTTCCACTCTGAGTTATGAAGAATGATCTTGTAAAGAAGACAGTTTTTTAAAGAGCTGTTCACTTATAGCAAAATAAATTACACTTTCTAAAAAGTAACAAACCATTATTTTACAGTGCTTTCCCCACCCCCCCCCAGCCCTAGGTGCTAGCTGGCTACTTAGCTACAAAAGTGGCTCCTACGGCCAACTCCCCATAAAGCTTATTCAACTAGATAGATCCGCATGAAGCCATGTGGAAATCCATTTACACAGCCAGACACTCTCACTTATAATTCTGCACTGCGGGACACTTTAATTCATGAATAACAACAATAAGAAGGAGAAAAGTGCCATATATGCCTTCACTAGGTGTAACTAATTGACCTTTTTTTAAAGGGTTTAAAAAATCAATTTAAAAATTGACCCTTTTTAAAGGGACACCTTTCTGGCAAGATGCTTTTTATTGATTGAAAAGCCTAACTAAAGCAGCACATGGTATAGAATAGATGAGTGGGTTTTTTTCTTTATGTAACAAGTACCAAAATATCCCTGTGCTAACTTTCTCAGCCCTGGTTTGCATAAAAACTCATTACAGCTCCAGTGGACAGTTTGCTGCAGGAGCTCCTGGGATTCCCAGGGTCCAATTCATGTTTCCTGGTTCTTCCATTCTAACGCAGCCGCCCCTGGGATGCATCACACGGTCAGAGCTGTGGAGCAGCACCTGCTGTACGCTTGGCTCTGGAGTTTCCAAAAGAAGGATGACGCCACTGGTTTTTAGAGCTGCTTCATAGCTTTTACAGAAGGGGCTTTGTCCTATGTTTTTACTTCTTTTACATATGAGACGGTTCAAGTGTGTGTCTTGAATTTATTTTGCTACTGAAGCTCACAGCTGCTCACTGGGGCTTCTGATATGCAAACTTAAAATGTATTCTGAAATGATGGCACAAAATATAGAAACACAAAGGAAAAGCAAAACCGCAGCTCTCCATATGAAAGCAAAGTAATGTAAAGAATGTCTTTTTTACATGATAGAGGTTAGCAGACAGAGTTATAGCAGTTGTATTAGCAGAAGTAGTAGCAATCTTATTCTGCTAAGCAAAAGGACGTGCACATAAATGAAGGATGAATTTCTGGACTGTGTAATATTAAGCAAAGCGATGGAATAAAGTATTCTGTGAAGGGTGTAAAATCAATGACAGTTGAGCCCTGTAATGCACTACGCAGCAATGGCTGTGGCAGGACACTGTAAAACGGAAATAACCACAGCACTGAGATATTTGCACATTCCTAACTGAAAAAGGGCAGATCCAGGGCACAACCCTTGCCAAGAGGTGCAAGGCTCCAGGGCTGGCGCTCCCCTTCTCCACCCGGGATATTTGTTTCATCATGAAAAGGACACTGAGGAAAAGGGAGAGACGGACAAGTTACCCACCTTTCAGCGGCCGTAAGAAAAACATCATTCTCACAACAAAGCCGCAACGTGTTCTGAACCGACTGTTTAAATTCTTATTGCCACCTTCTCCTTGACCTTCTCCCTCTTTTCACTACAAGCCTGAAATGTTACTTTCTACTAGACCTTTTTTCTTCTAACAACATCACAGAGAGTAATTAAAGCTGGTTTTTATCCATTCAAATTAAAATTCACCTGAGTTTCTAACCCTTAGTCACATAAACTTCAGTGAGCAGAAACTCACCCAAGCACAGCAGCAGAAGTGAAGATTTTGTTACCTTGCACCATATGTAGCTACATATTTTCAGCAGAATACTGCATATAATATAGTGTAGTACATTGCTGCCCTCTGCAAATAATGCTAAATTTTCAGATATGTATTTGAATAACAATATTTTGAGAAATCCAGAAAAGTTAAACTGGATCTTGGGGGAGGCACTAGCAATATTAAATGACTAGAAACTTGAACAGCACAAAAGCTGCTCTCTCTGTGATTGAAAAGACGCAGTTTGCTAACTGAACTTTATAATATTTCTTTATTTCCCAAAAGCAGTATTTCCAACAGAACAGTTAAATAACTCATCCCCAGTTCCCTGCCATCTCAGGTAATGAGGATTAAAAGCTTTTGCTTTGCTGCATCAAAATAGATTAGTTCCTGGGTCTCGCACAAACCCCATCGCATGAAGGCTCAAGATTTTCCTCTCTTGAGCACAAACTACTTGCAGCAAGCACACTTTTTAGAAACTTGTCCCATCAGCTATCACTTAGATCTATTTACTCTGCATTTGCTTTTTAAAGGGTGTCTTATGGATGTCATGAGAACAGCAACAATAGGCTTAAACCCCTCCGTTCCTGCTGTTCATCACCTCTCATTGCCTAAAGAAGTAAACCCAGCCATAATTCTTTCCATGTCCCTGCAGGTGCCTGAGCTCAGACAGCTCTGCACACTCTTCCCCACGACCCAGGAGCTTCCCCAGTTTGGAGACACTCCCTCCTACAAACCACTCCACCTCCAGCCCCATGGGGCAAGTTGCAGACCTGCCTGGAAAGATGGCTATTTTTGTTATGACACTGAAAAAACCACTTTTTTCCCCTCTCTCAATATTGCTTTTGGAGAATCTAAGCCATGGATAAACCCTGTGGTGTTATGCACCAGGTATTAAAGACCTGTCCTAATGATTTGTCCGTGCTTAAATAGTATGGAGTAGGGTGCAGAGTACTGGCTGGATTAATGCCTCTGCGCCACATCCACTCCCCAGGGTTATGTGTTTCTGTCCTCGCGAAAAGCTGCATTTTGGAGGGCTTTGTCTATTGAACAAAATGAAAACCTAAGCAAGACCCCGTCCACAGGAGTTAAAGTGCTGAACCATGGGATGAGCACACCAACTACAGCGCTTGGCTGGGAGAAAAAAATGCAGCAACACTACAAGCTAATGCAAACTAGCTATCAATAACCTCCATATCCACAGACCAATAAAACAGTCAACACAGGCTGTGTGAGAACCTTTCTGCTTTCAAAGAGAAGGGACTGTGCTTGAGAGATGTGCAAGCCAGGTAATTCAGTCTGCCTCTACCTTTTTTCCCTAAATTTTCATTATTAGATTATTACCGGGTGATTATCAGACACACTTGCCCTGGTCATTGTCTTTACATTAGGGATCTACTGCTGGTGGTACCTGGACAATGTAGGACACCTGAGACAGTCATCCTTACTTGTGCTGGTGGAAAAGCACCATTGATAAAAGCTGTGAGCAATTAAACTGACAGTAGGGAGAAAATCCTGGGATGCTACAGTTTTTTCTTCTGGCTCACGCATCATAGCCTATAATATTGTTAAGCTTTTAATAGTTCCATTAATTCAACAGCAAACACTGGCATTTCACAGAATCACAGGATCACAGACTGGCGGGGGCTGGAAGGGCCCTCTGGAGCTCATCCCGTCCCACCCCCTGCTTGAGCAGGCACCCCCAGAGCAGGGGGCACAGGACCGCGTCCAGGCAGGGTTTGCCAATGCAATGCCTATGAGAGCAAGAAATGTAAGTGCAGCTTCACCTCTGCTGGCAAAGCAAAGAAAGAAACACATTTCTGTTTAGTTCTTGACCAGCTTTATTTAGCTCTGCAGTGTGGAATAGCTGGCAAAAGTAAAGTACAGAACCAGTCACTTAAGAGCATCTAAACCAAAACGGGACATTTCTGCTGCAAGCTGGGTACGGCTGCTGAAATGCACCATCGTTTCTGGAGTCAGAAAATTCCCTTGCTCGATCTGCTTCAGCATTTGTCTGTTTTGAAAGCACATTTACTTTAACATGGTTTAACAAGCAATCACATTTAGGAGACTGTATTAAATATTATTCAGTACCAGAGTTAATATTTTGGGCTATCATTATTAAACAAATCATTGCCTTTTTGATAAACACAAAATTCTAGCCAAGGCAGGGATCACAGGCTCACCCTTCCTTCAGAAAAAATGTGTTTGGGAAGAATTATAGTCCATCCCTGAGTATCCACACTTTTATTACCCAAAGCATCCCCTATTAAAACAAGATGACAGCACCTGACACCTATTAATCAGATTTAAAATGTCCTTCCTGGGGATTATTTTCTCCCCATAACCAGACTCCCTGGCAAGTGTGTAGATAACTGTGATCAGGTCCTGCTGCTGATCCTCCTTCGTCTAATGCTGTTTTAAATCTGTTGATTCACACAAAGATTACCCTATGCCTGACCAGAGCGACCAGCTGCCTCTGAGACCACGGGGACAGCCGGGAGGCATCTCCGGCACCTCTCCTCCTCCTCCCAAGCGAAGTGGCACTGGGAGTGCAACCCACTGCTGGAGAAATTAGAAATAGACTGCAAAGCTTCCTCCCTTTGGTGTGCTGCTTCAAATCCAAACAGGTTGAAGGGGATCAGAAATTAGCACGATGTGCTGGTGGTTTGCTGGCTCAAGTAAAAAGAGATGGTAGCTTCAAGTCCAGCTGCATGAAGGTAACAGTGCATGCAATTAGCAAAGAGCTTCCTCTCTAGTAAACCTTTCCGTCATTTCCACGGTGTGCTGATCACAGCAAAAAGCCCACAGATCAAATAATTAAAAATAGCCGGTGCAACTGATGGGTCCTCCAGGGGAAGGGGAAGGGGTTTTGCTATCCACACAACGGGCAGACCAGCTCTGGGACTGTTAAAAGCTTCTCCTGCCCATCACCATTCCCTCCCCACCCTTTGCCAGGTGTTATATGTAATTTAATGATACTTCTCTTCCTACATAGCCTGAATATTGTGTAAGATTTGACAACCAGTCATGATTTAGCCTGTTTGCTTTTTTTGCCAGTGTCTATGTCTATGTCTTTCTGGAATGACCTGATTTCTGGGAAGGGGCTTTTCTTGCTTCTCTGTTTGGGAGCCAGTGGACAACCACAGTCTGAATAAAGCAAAAGTCAAACAGCAGCAATAACATTGGATACCGAAAAGCATTCACAGGGAAATGGAAAAGGGCAATTTTAAAATATCACTTATGAAACAGAAGGACTGAGCATTATGCCTTTTGAAAACAAGGTCTTGTTATTCATTCGATAAGAAAGCAGGAGGCAGAAGATATGACATTGCCTTAAAGCACCCTGGCAACTTCGAAAACATGACCACCTTGCTATTTTCCTAAGCACAGACAGAGATGGCTGGCCTGTCCATATAGCATTTAACATAGGACTGTGAGAGAAGCCTTCTCCTCCACCTTTCTCCCTCAAGTGACAGGACAGCATCTATCCTGTCCCCTCCTCCCTTTCTGGGGAAAAACCCTCCTCTTGCTCTGCATTGAGGTGTTGTTTGATTCAAACACTCAGGTCAGACAGGCGAGAACTTGATGGTGAGACAGATGAGAACGACACGGTGGTCCCTCCAGACAGCATGGCCCACAGCCAGGTCACCTCCTCCCCTCCTTGCTGCTCTAGGAGACCAAACCCTCCACCCGCCCACCCAAGGGCTGAAGGGTAGATGGTGCCACAGCAGGAGATAACGGTAGAAAAGGGGATAGTAGTAAAAAGAAAGGTTTTCAGGAAGGGCTTGGGAGGTGGAGAGGACAAGTGAAGGAAGGGAAGGGATGTCACACCAGGAGAAAGGCACAGGGACGAGCAGCAGAAAGCAAACAGGAGGGCACCGTCCACATAGCACGAGAGCCACTTTGGGGTGGTGCAGCACTCCTCATCACTTGAGAGCCTTCTTGGGGTGTCTGCTTCCTAAGTCAACATGGGAGGACCTTGTGCGATTGCAGGAGCAGGTCTGGATCCACGGGCGCTTGGATCACACGCAGAGGGGAGCCCTCCACCAAAAGGAATCTAGTCGGCAGGTGCTGAAACCGCTTCACCTATCAAAGCAGCACACGGCAAGTGGGGATGAGCGGGGACTCCCTTCAGTACCAGACTACTGCTCTGAACCTAACCTGGAGGTAGATGGAGCCACTGGCAATGCAAAGAGCACAAAGCCTGCTTAAGTACATCTGCTTATTGGCAGAAAGAGCAAAAAAAGCTAAACATAAGGAATTTTTCTACAGAAGTAAAGAGGGATATAAAGAAATAACAGCAACATTTGTTGCAGTGGGTTTTCTGCCTTGCACTACTCATCTGCACACAAGGCTGGGAAAAAAGGATCAGTCCCAGAGTGCGTGGCCAAAGGTGCACACAAAAAGAAGTTGCAATTTCTCTCTTTGCTTAGTTTCCTCTGGGAGATGAATCCCCCCAAAATGACTGGGTGGGCTAACTCCCCTTTCCCCAGCAGCACATGGAGTTTTGCAGCTTTATTTCTGCAACACATCAAAAGGCACTACTGCTATCTGAACATGCTGATGGCTCCATTTCCATCCTTGAGCCCTGGAAAACCCACCAGCCTGCCTGGAGCGGAGGACCCCAACTCCTCACTCAAAGGTAGCAGCTCATCAGCATAGAGGGGTATTATTAACACTTGTCCTGAGTCTCCAGATCTTGCTCCTCTAACCATTCCGTCTAGGTGGCAAGAACATTTGGTTTGAGAGGAGAGAGACATTCCTGTTCTCTGGATGACAGCGTATTTAATGTGATTCATGAGAAGCTATTTTCCAAGCTGTTAAATACATAATACAGAAAGAAAGAAACACTTTGTATTTCATTAGATAAACTTGTGGGTTTTCAGTAGATGCTGCAAGGGACAGTTTGGGGAAAAGAAGTTTCCAGTGTGTTTACTGAAGTCATTATGGGGCATACAGCTACAATGGCTGTTGATTAATACATACATCAAATAAAAATCCCTTGCTGATATGCAGAAGCATCATTCCATCATTACAGATCACTTTGATGAAAAATGCTGCCAATTTAAAACCAACTGATTTTAAAACCAACATCTCGGCTGTACTGAAGCACTTTAGTGATCAGAAATCATGTTTAAAAACTGAATATTAAAGAGCCTTTTTTCTTCCCATAATAACATTTATTAATTATTTTTCAATTTCTCCAGTCCCCAGCCAGCAGTAATTTTTCATAATTCACGTAACACTTGACGTTGCATCCCAAAGGCAAGCAGTAATTGAGGTTAAAACACACTGAAGACTGCCTACACTGGAAAGTTTGCTCATCGACTTTGGAGCTAACTAAATGTCATTGCTGCTGTTCAGGATTTCTTTCATTTTTTTAGTTTTAAGAGACAGCAGTGAGCTCAGTTGTTAGGAAAAGAAGACATAAAAGAGTGAGCTAACAAGCACAGAGGTATAAAACACAAATCAAAGCTGGGCTTGGTTGTTTGCAGTTGGTAAGGAGAGGGTGTGAAGGGGTAAGGGCAAAAGAGAATGTGGTCATCGCAGGGAAAACCAGACTTAGAACCACCTTAGGACGACTTAAGGTAAATTTAAATAACCAGTAGGGCAACTTAGGGTAAACTTGGGACAGGTAGAGTTAGGAGAGAGTGTGGCAGACATGATGCAGAGAAGCCTGTGAGCCTCAGAGCACAGCAGTGATGCTTCTGCGCCTGCCCAGATTTCGAGATGAAAGATGAAAGAGGGAGGAGGTGGATTCATCTATAGGGAAGGCATTTTACAGCTCATTTCCAACAATTCAAGCAGTTCAGCCTACACAGCCAAGTTGGCTGGAGCAATTCCAGGTATCTATTTTTCCCCTAATAAACAGGAGCTTGAACTCCCTATTAAACAGAGAGAGGGCATCACACCTTCAAGTGCTCCAACAGCCAGATCCAACAAACTGCCAAACCTTATTGAAACAGTAATTTCTTCCTGCCTGTACTCTGAAATTTGCTACCATATGTTTTTCTATACTGACATTAAATGACGTCTACTGTTAGACATTTAACCTCCCATAGCAGCTGTGTTTCAAACACCTTTGCAGCACGGATTTCTTCTGATTCAGGGAACTGTAACGTATTTATGCCCTAAGATTTTGATTCTGCAAGACATGCTGGACAGCATCCAAAGCAGCACGTACCTGCATATATACATTAAGAGAGCAAGTAGACTTTAGCAGTACTGTTTATATGCTTACAGTTCCCCATGATACCATGTATACAATTTATTTGGCCGGTGGGCCAGATCTCACTATCAAAAACGCTGAGAATTGACTAAATTAGGGTTTTAATGAGAAAGAAATTGTTTTCTGCAAATCCACAAGCTCTGAAATGAAGAAAGAAATCAGGCTGAGATGAGACACAGCAAGAGCTGCAGTAATAACTGCAATGCCAACTGCTTTTTCCATAGTTATTCCTGACCATGCTTTTGTTGACAGAATACGGTAGGTACATTACTGGCCTCAGTGATTTTGGCCAGGGAGAATTTAATCCTTAATGTTTATTTTTATCACTTTGAATCTTTGCAAAGTGTGTATTTTTGTGTTCTTCAGAGATGAGCTTGAAGGCTTATTACACATGGTTTTCAAGACATATTCAAACAAGGATTCAGAACAGGCTTATTTTAGCAGAAATAATAACAAAAGCTTTAACAGAAAAGAGTTGAAGGCAGCTACAGTTTGTTTACTGAGGTCTGGGAGTTTTGAGTAGTTGCTTTTAATTTGGATATTGAATTTTTTTCCCCACTTTCTCTTCCACAATCCTTCTGAAAAAATGGCTTAAGGCATTATTTGATTGACAGGAGGCAAAGCAGGTAATAGCAATGCACACCCAAAGCACCCTAAGTCATTCCTGTGCCACAAAAAAAGCCAAATTTTTTTCTCCCCAAGCCTTGCGGCTTGCCAAATTCTGCAATTACACTGATCAAAAGCTATCAGAAGTAACCTTGAGAAGACAGACTGCATCTGTGTTCCTACTCCAGCCATCTCTCTCAGTGGACTTCTAACCAGCAGATCAGGTCTCCTTCCCCAAAACAGTGCCCACCTATTTCTGATGCCCCCAGAATTAATACTTCATTGGAAAGTTTTCTACAACAGAGAACAAGGATGGCTTACCATTAATTTCAGACCTCTACATTCCCTAGGCAAGAGGGGCTTAAAGACTCAATAGCCTAAAAAAGAGAGGAAAGTAGTAACTGCCGAGGAGGGAACAGCAGAAAGCTGCATTTAAACAAGCCATGCAAAAACAGGTACCAGAACTAGGACCAACTGCAGACACTTTCTATACAAGGGCTTGAAAATCTGTAAATTAAGATACATGAGCTGCAATGTTTTATTTTGAGCTGAAAATACTCAGCATCTCAGTAACTTGCTGGAAAGGACTTTGTAACACAGTACAAAATACCTGGAAAACTGCAAAGTGAGAATTCCTGGAGACCTCGGTTATCCGTCTTTGACCAAGTGAATACCAAAACTGCCTCAATAATATTGAAGTCTTCTTGTTAAAGCAGACTTGATTGAAAAACAATTCTCAGACCACCACAAATGGTCTGCTTTCAATGGTTTCTGCTGAAAAATCACCTAAACCCAAATTTAGCATCCTCATGAAAGTGAAAAGTCAAAACTACTGCTACAGCATGATTAGCCTCAAAAGAGAAAATAACACAGAAATCAGAAAACTTGTTAAAAGGCAATAAAAAGAAGCAGTCAAAAGGGAAAAGAAAAATTAGCGGTGGCAAAAAAAAGGTCTCGTTGCATCCATGAGAGTTTCGGAGGAAGTACATACTGGCTATCCCCCAAATGACTGTAAATAAAGCAATAAAAAGCTGCCATGGTTGAACAGCAAAGTGCAGAAAGGTATGACCAGTAAAAAGACAACCGTTAGAAATGGTGATTGCACCTGTGTAAGGAAGAAACAGAGAAAAGCACAGGCTCTAGCAAGAGAAACACAAAGCCACGGTGTGGTACTCAAAGGAGATTTTGAGGAGCATCTGGCAGAAGGTTGCTGGTAAACCCTTTTCCAAGCACATCAGGAGCAGGAAGCTTTCCACAGAACCTGCAGGACCTCTGACGCCAAGTTTTAACACAAGCATTGAAAGCAGATGTAGTCAGAACAAGCTGGGTCAGGACCCCGCCCCGCTGCTTGGCCAAGAGGAGCTACAGAAGCTGTCTGACCATGACCGGGAGGCATGCAAAAAGAAATTAAAGGGTCAGCAGGAAAGATTTACAGCAAGTAGATGGGGTAAGGAATTGCCTGGATCAACGCACACCATCTTTAACATATACGAACACACACTGTTCAGACTGTTAATCTAGTAATTTTAGCACATAGCCCATTGCTTAGATCGGCCTTTGCAATGAAGGAAAAAAAGGGTGGTAAATGTGATACAGCATTTTAAACAACTCCCTGAGGCTTTAAGAAAATTGCATACTGCTCTGTCTGATTTCTAGTACCAGACAGATCAGTAAGCATTACAACACGGTGTAGGTATGAGTACATGTGAGGAGTTAATATAACTTTTCCTGAGTGATGAGCAGTGTGTCAATCCCTCGGTTCCTTAAACTTAGCCATGTGGACACAGTTGACCCCATGCCTCTGAATTTCAAGTAAGTTTTTGACTTGTCGTCTTAATAAAGGCTCTTACAGAAACTCAGCTGTTGCAAGGTAAAAAAAGGAAGCGCCTCTTCTGCAGGAGGGTTAAAAACCACAAAGTGTGCAAGAATCTGGGGATCTGAGGTGGGATTCCTACTGTCCAACATGCTCTGAAAAAGAAGGGGAAGGTTAACAGGAAGAAAAGGGGCTAAAGTTTGATGATCGCATAAAACTTCTTGTAGGTAAAAGCTGAAAAGGAGCTGCTGATGGATACTGTGTCACCCAGACACAGATCTTGGCTTGGATTCAGTGCTGACGGATGCAAAATAATGCATGAAGCCAACCCTACCAACAGATAGGCAAGTGTTATGGCTGTGAAGAAGTCACCAGCTCAGTGTGCAAGAACACAAAATTATTAGGAAAAGAAACAGGGAACCAAGAAGAAAATCCTGCTGTGACACTGTAGAAATCCACTGTGGGTCCCTATTTTCAGTCTTACTCACATCCCTGATCCCCACATTGCAAGGAGACTGTAGCACAGTACAAAGCAGCACAGAAAAGGGAAGGGGGGGAGGATTAGGGGCATCTGGCTTCTATGTGAGGGACCAGCTCCAGGACTCCTGGAGGCTGGAAGGGAGCTACAGCCTACTTCTGATGTGCTCACAAAAAGCTGGAAAGGGGCTGGGAAGCCTGGAAGGAGGTAGTAGGGATAGGTGGACATAACAGATGTCTGTAAAATAAGAAATGGCGTCTAAAGGTGAATACTGGGTAATTTCCCATTGCACCTTCTCATGTGAGAAGCAGAAGATATAAAACTGAGCGTAGAAAAGGAGTGCTTTCACAAAACACAATAGCAGCAAGGCCTTCACTGCCACAGGCTACAGGAGCCAAATGTAGATGCTGTTTGCAAAGCAAAAATTAGGAGAAAATCAGTGTGAGATACTGCACTGCTACGGACACCTCCTCTAGCTCAGGGCATCACTGAGCTGCCAGCAGCCAGCACCTGATGGATGCCAGCAGCAGCAGCGCTGTGTATCAGCTCTGCTCTCATCCCTCCCTGTCCCTGAGCATCATCATGGCCCCAGCATCCACAGGCTTGGGCAGCGTGGTGCTGATTAAAATCACATTCATTAATCCAAAGAGGCCTCTTGTTGATGAGCATGCCCGCCAGAGAAGTGTGCATCAACGGCACTGCCAAAAACATCAACATGGAAAGGACCCTCGGTTCTTGTTTAGAAAACACTAGTACATAAACAAGATAAAGGATCAGACAAGAACCCATACAAACTCAAATGCAACTTGAGTCTTGTGAGCAGCACAAGGAGAAATGGCAGGCAGATGCATAGGAATGGCTGCTCTTTTGTATTTTGAAGTACAAAGCTCTACAGATACTCACTGCACGCTGGTGCCTTTTCCCTCTCCCCTTTTAAGCGCAACCAGAAAATATCCTTTGGAAACACTATTTTTTCTTTGTAGGATCAGCTACAGTTCCCAGATCGAGTTACTTGGGTTTTTGTCATTGTGGCTTCAATTGCACAAAATATCCAAGCTTGGAAAAACAGTGTCATTGGGGGAAAATGATTTCATTTGAGATGTATTCATGCAGTCCTCCCCTGCACTAGGTTGAAAACATATGAAACCCTGTGCCATGGAGGACAGGTAATTCTGTCAAATTAAATTAACATTACCCACCTCATGGACAAACAATAGAAACTGATGAATGGTGTACGTGGTTTTCTTTATTTTGTCACAAAGATGTCACCCTTTCAGGATGGACTTAACCCAAAGTTCTTTGAGAATAGCAGCTAATGGCTTACCTTCAAAAATGAGAGTTTTCATGCTTCCCCTATCAGAAGTTAGGTCTGCAGAGGAGGGATCACCAGCCTCACACTTCAGGTGTTCAACATTCATTCTAAAGCATGTGCTTAAATTACCAGATTACCACAAATCCAGTTTTCCTATAAAGTTAATTGCAATTAAAAGAGCAAAAGGCCATTAAGGTCTATGATATAATGTGTATCACAGACCATTTGATTGGGCTCGGGAGAGCAAAGTGACTACTGTGTCCTCATCCTTATCTCGATCCTCTAAACCCCAACACTCTCCCAGTCAGTCGTCTGCAAATTCTACCACCAGTGTGCCTGAGATTTATTTTCGGATCTCTAAGAAATACCTATGTCTGACCCATGCCCACCCTAATTCTGCCTTGCATTAAGTGACGGAAATCAAAATGATGAGCGGCACCAAACGAAAGACCCTAAAGCAGCCTTAGCACATTGGGTCTGCAACAAACATAAATCTTCCCAGAGGAAGAAATGAGGCCTGTCTGACCAACTCTGGTTTACGTAAATACACACTGACTGGCATTGCAAATATCTCTAGCCTTTAATCCTTAATCAGCTGGATCTCATAGAAATGTTCCTGTTATTTCGCCTGGCATCAATGTCAGCAACATTGCCTATATGCCCGTTTGAACAGGTTTAACACCATTTTCAGCCTCAACTGGGCAGAAATCTAAGATTAATCCCAAACAAGCACCAGGGGGTTAAATCTCCCAGATGTCAGGACTGCTGGCCATGCAAGCTGTCCCTACTGCTTCACAAATAAATGCTTGCATGTAGCAGACAACTTTTAACATCCTTAATTATCAGGAATTGCTCCAGGTCCAAGCAGAGCAAGCTCAGCAGAGATTTTAAACTGGGGTCAGGTGCTTGGCTCTGCTGAAGCCTGTTTAGAAAATATTGAGATGATGGGTTATTTCAGAGAGCAGGACAAGGCATATTTATCTCCCCCAGTCACATTGTTCTGCCAGTGTTTTCTGTGTACAGTACTGCCTCCTTGATAATAATGGCAATAAGCTCTTAGATAGGTAAAGACCTACTGCAAAGAAGCACGTGGACATGAAACTGCTCCCTTCCTACAACCCAACTCTTCATGTAAATGTCTGGAAGTCTTCTAAAGCTCAAGCGAAGTGCTGCAACTTGACCCCTCTCATTTAAACAGCAGTGCTGCGCTGGTTCGTCACATTTGCAGCACTGACAGCCTCAAACCTCAGTGACTGCCAGCAGTTCTGCCGCTCCCAAGCAATCATACCCACTTCTGCATCAGTGTAGTATTGACCTGCTTGCAGCTCTGTATTCCACAGCTGTGAGTAGCTTTATTTAACAAGACTTTTATTGGAATCCTTTTAGAAAATTGCTGTTAGTGTGGATCATTCAGACAGTCAAAATCCATTCTTATAGAGTTGCTCTTATCTAATCTCAATTAATCCTCTCCCAAGATTACGAATACCAATGGGAAGTAATAAAGTTAAGTGTATTTGTCTACAAAATGCATTTTTATCAAATGACTTTATGCTATACAAAGACTCTGAAAGAATATGCCACAGGAAGAAATGGAAGCACAGCTCCTCTACAGCTACAGCCACCAGCACAGGACTCCAATCTCTTGGGAGGGAACGCCTCACCCATTTCGGTGCTTGCCAGCACACAAAGGGTTTTGATTCCAATAAGCTTGTTTCAAGGCTTATGGTATCTTTCACCATGCTCCTTCATTTCCTTAATTTTACTTTCTTTCCACCTACACCTGGCTCATTAGACATACCAGAGGCATATTAAACTCCTTCTAACTACATTTGTTTAAAGTAGGTACAGCACCACAGCAAAGCAGAGATTAGAAATCTCTGTTTCAGAGCAGATGCCTGGCCTCTCACAGCTTAGAACAGCAAGGCAATCTTCAGGTCATTGCATGTGCAGTCTGGTAAATTGAGGGCAAGCAAAAGGCTGAGCAGAGGAAGGATAGCTTGGTGCATTGGGGAAGTGTAGCCCATGCAATTAGCTTTACACTTTTCAATTACTCTTCAAATCCTTAAGTTTCACATAGGTGCTTTAAAACATGATTTCTGCCACTTACATGCACGCACACCTGCCAGCTGTTAGGTATTATCCTGGCTAATGAGAATGTCCCTATTCCCATCTGTACTGACACCCATAAGCTGTCCGCTGAACTCTAGCCCACACCAGCTGCCACACCACAGCCAAGTCCTCCCAAACGGCATCAATACAGGGATGGAAATACAAGGACCCGTGTTCAGTGAGCCCTTATAACAGTGGTACGCATGGAGCAAGTGAGAGGGTGCCTACAATAGCCTTCTGGCTCTTGTAGGACAGTATTCCCCAGTGCCACACTTCAGGCAAAGCACCGAAAGCAGCAACTAGATGTAAAAAGAAAGAAAATCCAGTTTTCATCAGACCATCCAATATCTTTTCTGTAGTCCAGCCCAAAGCCACGCAAAATGAGGCTCAGAAATTTTGGAGGCTTCAAGAGTTGATTTAGTTTAGGTTGTTTTCTGACACCTGAAAATAAAATGATCTATTTCCCCAAGAAAGCTCTAACACAGAGTTTGCAGCCTTGGTCCCCCAAAATCAATGCAGAGCCACCAAGCTGAACCAGCAGTACGGGTGGTGACCTGGGCAGGAGAAGACCACTCACAGAAGTGCAGCCATGGCCACACAGGGTTGGACCAAAGGTCCATCTCCTCCCATGCTGTTGGTTCTTTGAAGCTGCAGCCTGCTAGTGGCTTCATTTGCATCTCCCAGATTCCTGTACTGGAAGAAGTGGGCAACTGATCTGTCCTTTGCTCTTCATGTTACTCATGATCTTACAGATCTTGCTCATCAGTGCCCTGTTGTCTCTCTTCTAGATGAAAGAGCGGTAAGCTTATTTAATATTTTATTGCATGGAACTTTTTAAATGCCTTCATTACCCTTTTCACTCTTTTTCCAGCTTCTCCAGTTTGACTAGAGATTTTCTGAGATGGGGAACTAGAAGTGTAAACAGTATGCAAGCCATGGATTTACGTTACGGTAGAGAGACCTTTGTTGTCTCTTTCCTTTTTAAAACACTGTTTCTCTCATAGTGCTCAGCTGGCTTTTTTGAGAGACAACTGGGCTGACATTTTCACAGCACAATATATCACAAGCTCAAGATCTCACAGCTAAATTATAAGTCTCAGCTCAGAGGCCGTCGGCTTATATGGAAAAATAAAAATGCTGTATTTTCTATGGAGCATTCAATTTCTCTGCCTTCATTCTCTCAGTCACACGTCTTTGTAAGATGCTCACAATACTTCTCACAAGTCAAAACACTCAAATTTTCATTTAAAAAAAGTATGAATAGTCTGAATTAACCATGGCAATAACAGAGGAGGGCTGTGCAGAGGTGACGAAGTCAGGAGACCTCTCTGCATCCTTCCCAGATGCTCCACACGACTGCAAAGACCTTTTCTGGCCTTACAAATCTGAGTCAAAGACAAAAGCTGTTGCTATTGTTTTAGTCATCATTTCTTGCTGCTCTTTTAGCAATGAATCAGCTGAATGCTGTGATCACACAGCTTATGAGCCAAAGTGCCAACGGCCAAACCCCGAAGAATATTACAGCGTCCCCCAAAACACCAAAGGAGACTCAATCTGTTTGGATTGGGGCACTTCCATGCGGACCGGCCAAACTGGAGCCTATTTCTGTTAATGTACTTACGCCAGGGGGCTGCCAGCAGGGATTTCTGGATTGTTACACTGTAAAAATGCCCCATAAATATAATAAGCTAATGATAGTGGAGATTTTTTGTGATTTTTTTTTTTCCCCTCTAATAATCTTCAGCAGTTTTGCCACTGATGAATTGTGATAGCTTAAAGATGACAAGGTACAGAATTGTTTTGCATTTACCAGCAAGACCACTGTTTGCAGCACAGAGCCTAAATCTTTGTTTAAAAATAACCTCTTCTTTCAAGGAGCAGAGAAGCAAATGAGGCTTGGACAATCTATGACTGTTGAGTGAAATGCTGTTTCTCCCGCTATCTGAGATTTGTTCATAGGCATTTATCATCCTATAGAGATACTTTTAAAAGTATTTACTACATAATATACTTTTTACAGTAACTACTGGAAAGACAAATACCATTTCACTATTCTGTAATAAGATACCATTTTAAATCATCCACATCATCAATATGTTCAGATTACAAAATTGGGGGGATTGAAAAAACAACACAAAGTTACACGCAGCAGGATAAATATTTGATGGGCCTGCCATATATTTTACAGCGGGACAAACACTACTCAAACATTCGGTGATAAAGAGTAAACACCTGCTGACGATTTTGTGCTAAACCCACAATATTACTTAATCATAGATTTTATACTTTACTGTATAATCTAGTTGCTATTTAGCGTTCACTGCATTTTGTTACAATCCTACCACTTTTTGAAGCCAAAAATTTCACTGAGAAATCCTGACCCTTGTGAGGGGACACTTATTTTAACAGAGAAATGGGATCTGGACCATCAAGGCTAAATCCCACTCTGTTTCCTGATAGTCTTTTGTACAACTGAACCCTTCAGAGAAGAAGCTTCTACATTTAAAGCCATTTTTACACCCCACCTCTGCAGAAGGATTTGGGCGACAGAACAAGTGTCCTGCATGATGCCGAATGAAGCAAGAAATGACGACAGGCATCTCCTTCTGCGATCCACCACAGCAACACATTCACCATTTTGGGTCACCATGGTGCCAGTGGCGCAAACCCAGTATTTGGGCATATTCTCTCTGTTGTTGGGAATGCAGGTGCTGGACAGATAATGTCCAATGACAGCACTGTTACATATACTACTATCTATTGCTATTGGAATTCTGCTCAGAAAGACTCAGGACTAACTTTGGTCTTGGTTACCACTACGCAGTAACTATGCTAGGTTGTCAACAACATAAAATGTAATTATTAAAAAAAAAAAAGGAAATCTCTTAAGGGAACCAGTAAATTCTTGCATATCTGTAAAAACAGAAGCTGCCAATTGTAGAATACTAGATCAAAATCAGAGTGTGAGAAAAGCAGATGTCCCCAATTACTCTGACGACACATATCACACCTAAAAAAGCTTTAATGGTGCCCTATTTTATGTCAGCTCAGCTAACTCTATCCACCCTGAATAACCAAGAACAGCCTTTCCCTATCTCTCAAAGTCGGTTTTGCTTTCTTTTTTAATTTATTTTTTACAAATCAGGTTAGTCCTGGGAAACTTGTGATGATCTTCTGTATCTATGACACAGAGACCAAACAACAGCATGCTACATCCCCATCGTATCCTGGATCCTGGAGTTGTAAGCACACCCAACAGCTGCTCTGTCACAGACACTGTGACTTGATAACACAAAACTGGGCTTCTAGTAGGACAGTCTCTAAGCTGTAATTCATGATGGAAGTTTATTTATCCCTACCTCCATTATGCTCAGCTCCTAGGAGTTTTTCACATCATTTCATCTTTGGCTGAAGGAACAGCATTGCCTACACCTACAAACTGGTGAGGTGCTTGCCTGAGCTTTAACAGTTTCTGAACTAAATATGTATTCCCTTTTCCCCGCGAATCCTTGAGGGGAAAGACTCCAGACTGTATGCTGAAGAAATTACTATTTTAAATTGGCAGTACTTTATGATCCAGATGTAAAAACACATTTATCAGATAGGCACAGCAAACTTCTGCATAGTGTTGGAATGGGTTTTGGCCTCCTGGGGAGGCACAGCACATCCGGACAACAAAAAACCCCAAATTCTCATGTTTATGGCTTCTACTTTTAGCAAAAGATACCACGTTATCTCCGGAACAGAACAAAATGATCTTTAACACAGCGTCTGGTTTCATAGGCTGGACTAGTTCAGAAAGAAACAAGCTATTAACAGAAGAACATGTCAAAGTTTTAAAAAGCAAAAGTGCTATTTGTTAAGTATTTTTCTGGTGTTTGTGCATGAAAATTTCCTTCCAATTTAATAACATTCATATTCTAATTTTGGCAAACTTTGCTGTTGACTACAGGGAGTAGCTTTGGCTCTCCATGTGACTATGCCATTGCAGTCAATTGGTAATATGGCACAAGGTATCAGCTACTGATTGCCTTTCAACATACAACAAACACCTTTCCTTAATGGTGGTAGAAAAATAATCTAATACTAACTATATGATTTCTCTATGGAATAATCTTAGCCCATAATATGGAATTTACTGAATTATAATATATATACTTTATATATATTACATATGGATATATTTATGGAAAGAAATAGTTCTGTGCTTGCATCATGTTAATTAAAAAAAATAAATAAATAAAAGAGAAACCATACCTAAATATGAGCTCTAGAAGCAGCATGCAATCCCAGATTGGGCTTAGTTTTAAACTCATCTGGAGACAAAAATTAAGATCACAGTTTGAGCATCAGTTTAAGTTTAAAGGTGCTGAAATCCAGTGCAATCTTCACATCAGACAAGGCCTTTGAGAGGCAGAATTACTAATAACCTACCTATTTGTGCCATGTTCTGCCAGCTTTGGGTGAAATGTCATGAACACCAGAAGGGGAAAACAATTCATTGCTAAATCATAAAACTGAACTTCTCTTTAATCGTAATGGGTTGTTAGGTTTGTTAGGCAGCCAAGTTTCAGCAGCATGGGTTGCAACCTTGAGATGAAAAATTTAAAAGAAAGAACCTGTCCACTATGCCAAGGATGTATCAACAGAGGGGGTTTTATTTTGTATATCAACATAAAAACCATCTAATTTAGATGTATGTCTTTTGAGTGTTTAATGGATCAGTACATTTGTGTAATGCACATGATGAAACAAGTCAGCTTTTGGACTGAAAGGGAAGAAGGAAAGCAAAGGAGAATGAGAAGATTTGTCTCGATTTCAGTCTAGCAATTAACCCCCTCCTTGAATAGAAGCATAGTAATCACAGTAATTTGCAGTTTGCTAAGAATACACAAATTTGGGTGAACCTTCATTTTACACCGTGATTAGAGGGACCTCAGATGCTGTCACTGGTTTTGCATTTGCATCATGTGTACATTATTTTACCTAACTTATAACTGCACCTGACCAAGGTGAGTACGTATACCCTCTTCAGCTGAAGAATTTTTAAATTTTTCTAAGGTATTCTGGATATCATTAGTGGCAATTTTTAATATTACAAATTAGCTGAACTACATAAAGTTATGTTTCTTTTTTGAAAAAAATAATCATGGTAATTACACTAAGTCACGAGTATAGAGCACTGTGCAGGCATTCCTGGGACAAGAGGAACTTTCTTTTTGACTGAGTACGTAGACTGAAGGCAAACTCTACCCAGAGACATATAAATCAGCCTGGGAAGAAACAGACCTTCAAATGCTGTATACGGAATATGAAGCATTAACAGGCTATATGTGGCAATAAGTAACATCAACAATTTTACCTAACATAATACCATTCAGGGATGCCGCCAGAGCTTCCACCAGTATCATGAATACTGTCACTACTTAATCCTATTCCTGACATGCTGATTGCTGCTACGTGTACATGGGAGTTTGAATTCCTATATTATCTCTGTTTAAATAAATTCTTATATTAATGACATCCACTGCATAAAATTAAAGAAAGCAAGAAAGACCTAGCAGTAGCATGCTCATTTACCATCAGAGACAAAGGCTTGGGCCCCACAAAGGAAAGTTCAGCAACCAAAGAAAATTGAGAGGCTGATATATGCCCCAACGAGGCACTAACTGCATGCTCCGGGCTTTTTTTAAAGACCTAATTGAGGTTGAAACCACTGTGAAAGCATCACATACTCACGCCAGACCCCAGGGAAGCAGGGAGAGAGCTCTCCTACTTTGCACACCAACTACGTGAGCCTGTTGGAGTCCATCAGCAGAGCCCTCGCATCAAACTGCCACCTTCCAGAAACGCCCTTTATGGAAAAGTCATGCAAAGTTTATCTGAAAACTCCAGTCCTCTCCCAGATTGAGAATCAGGCGATGCAACCAGCAAAAGGCAGCCAGGATCATCCCATTGCATTGGTGTGAAAGAGCCAGTGGAGGTCCCCTAAAAATGCACAGTGCCTCTGGATGCTGTGCCTTTCAGGCAGCATCCTCGCATTAGAAAACTGATTTATTGTTGCAAAACCCAAGCTGAATGGCCCATTAAACACTAACATCGTGAAAGATGTCAAAGGTATTGCTCATTCCCCACTGTTTTGCTGCATGGAAGCATGTGGATCAGTGTTTTTCTTTGAAAAAGGCAAAAAAGGTTTGTTTGGAGCCGAACTGGATAAACTCACCCACCTGGAATACTGCATCCAGCTCTGGAGCCCTCAGCATGGGACAGACATGGGGCTGTTGGAGCAGGGCCAGAGGGGGCACAGAAATGCTCTGAGGGCTGGAGCCCCTCTGCTGCGAGGCCGGGCTGGGAGAGCTGGGGTTGTTCAGCCCGGGGGAGAGAAGGCTGTGGGGAGACCTTATTGCGGCCTTCCAGTGCTTAAAGGGGGGCTGTAGGAAAGATGGGGACAATCTCTTCAGCAAGGCCTGTTGTGACAGGACAAGGGGTGATGGTTTTAAACTAAAGGAGGGGAGATTTAGGCTGGATGTAAGGAGGACCTTTTTTACACTGGGGGTGGTGAAACCCTGGCCCAGGTTGCCCCGAGAGATGGTCGATGCCCCATCCCTGCAAACATTCCAGGTGAGGCTGGACGGGGCAATGAGCAACCTGCTCTAGCTGAAGATGTCCCTGCTCATGGCGGGGGGTTGGACTAGATGGGTTCTAAAGGTCCCTTCCAACCCAAACCATTCTGTGATTCTATGAACTCCTCAGTTCACATGTACTCCAACACAACTCTGAGAATGAATAGAAAAGCTCCCCTTAGTACTCATGAGTAATAAGCAGATCCAGTAAAGCCTGCCCTGTTGCTCCCAGCTCAGAGCTAAGGAACGCTATAAAAAGTATCCCTTTTCAAGTATTTAAAACTTCCAGGAAACCTCTTAGAAGTATGCAGCAATAAAAAAAGAAGAAAATTTCACACTTTTTACCATACCATCTTCAGCTGCGCTGTCTGCCAGCTCACATCAGACAGAACATGAAAAGCTTTCACACTCTACAACTCTCCGCCAATGGAAGACTTTCACACAACACAAGGAAAAATAAATACATTAATTACGTCTTCTTTCCATGCTCTTTTAGCCCCAGAAGTGCACCCCGTATTGCACTGGATCCATCTGGCGTTAATGCTTCTTTACTTCTAAGCTCTTTTATCACTGACCAGAAAGAGTTTCTCCTGCCCATTATCAGAGCAATAAATGCCTTCCAAATATACGATATTTGCTGAAGGATGTATCCATCTACAGACCAACCGCGGCGGGTACCCCAGGATAACCGTCTTTGTGCAGACGGCAGTGGGGATGTTCACATTTAGAAAAGTCATCAAGGATCTGCAGTATCAATTCCCTGCTTCTTGGAGAGATTTTTTATTTGCTTTCACCATTATTTTTTGGCAGAAGTTTGAAGGAGAAGTGCAGAGCTCTAGAGTTACTGCTATTAAGTGCAGCAGCAAGAAACTTCTCGCAGAGATCAACAGGAGCCCAAAGTGCCATTGCACTTATTAACGAGAGTGTAGAAAGAAGCTAATTTGTACAATACAAATGTGAAGTTGAGGTTGATACGACGCCTATCGAAAGATTTCACAAACGGGGAAAGCAGCTTAAAAAATAGGGATAGGCAATTTTGCTGATGCGAGAATGACTCGATCATACAAGCAGCACCCAGGGCATTAGCTTATGTGAAGCAGATTAAGATAGCTGGACTTTGAAGACTTTTCCTCATGTCTAAAATTATCCTCTGAAATGCAGGGTGGGGTTGTTTGGTGTTTTTTCTTTTTTTTGTAATCACTTCATGGATGCTCAGTTTAAATATACATACTGATGAAAATACATTTTAGCTACGGATGATTAGAAAACGTAGTTCCAGAAACAGGAAATCAATGTAAATTTTTAAACTAAAATTCCATATTTTCATCAAGAACCCCTTCCCCGGAGATGGCATATACGTGAAAACTTTGGAGAATTGGGTGTTTTCAAATGCTGCATTTCTCACTGCTGGCAAAAAAATAATAATTTCCACTTAAGAACAGAAAGATTAAATGACATCAGTCTGAAATGCAGGAAATGTAGGAAGTGTCCGGTCCACACCTCGGGTCTCTCAAGGACATAACTCAGCATCATCTCCAGAGTTTATCGGCCAGGTTTGAACTGAAAGGTGCACCACAGCCAATCCTGTGAGATTTTTAAACATCCCTTTTAGGCTTACAAAGCCCGTAGGGAAACCTTAAAATGTATATAGTGAATGATAAAAATAAACTGTACAAGGGTGCATTGGCTAGGAGCCTTCTGGAGAATTGTATCTCAAGAAGATAGCTATTTTCTTCTTCGTATACTGTCTTTTGTCCTAAATGTTGAAGATTTGCCATATAGAACTGTATAGTAGGCTAATTGCTTCCTTCTTTTGGAAAGCATTTATTTAAAGGAATTTTTGCAGGGAAGTTTTTCATTTACTGCCATTAAATAAACAACAAAAAAATCCTGTAAGAATTCCAAAGAACTGGCCAGCTGTGAATTGATCCTTTGTTAGACCCAAGCTGTAATAAATGCATTTATCCTTTGAATATGTCAGTTCCTTCTCAGTCATTTCTCACCTGGTTAGAAAATACTTTTTAGAAAAAACTACTAATAGGCATAACTGGAAAATGTTACGGAAGATGGGGAGATGAGTTGTGACCCACCTATTTTTCCTTCAACATAAGGATGTATTATTCTCATTTTCCCTTCTCTGTAATTTTCATGTGGACATACACTGCCACTTGTACAAATCCAAACAACACTTTTAATGATGGATTCAGCTTTAAACGTGGGAGCCCTCAAAAAAAAATCAACTGCGATTTGCTTTTTCCGCCTATTTCCTGACAAAGCTGCTTTTGGAAACATTTTTGCCTGTACACTGGCTGCAGGACAGACCCATAGCATTAAATTCATCAACCACATTCATGCCTTAGATATTTAGGTATCATATTTATTCCCTACCCTACATTTCTTTAACCAGGCTATGCAAACAGGAGACATGGAACAAAGTTTAGACACACTACGTAAGATACATATTTTCTTTGGAACCTCTCCAAGTCCAAAATATAAGTGAAGAGTAACAGAATTTGCATGCAGTTAAATATTTCTGTTTTCTCAACATTTCAGAGCAGCTTAGAAACACCATGTGCTGGAGATGTCCGCTGGGATGGCTAAGGTGTTGTCCATAAAAAAGTCCATGAAACCCAAACCTCCGTACCTGGGTGACATGGAGAGTGGATAGGTTCCTCTGGGTGTTCATATAGCACGATGCTGCCCCTACTCACTAAAATTCAATTTTAGGACTGAAAAAACCAAAACGGTCTTACCCAAAATCTTTGTGGCTCCTTCTGCCTATAATGAGAACAACACTGTTTTCGTCACAACCTCCATTACTAGGCCAAGTCAGGCCCAGGGTGAACCGATGGTCCCATCCAACATAAGCGTGAAAGCACCAGTTGCTCAAATGCAGGTTCTTGTTGGCGTTACTGGTCTCATTCTTCTGCAGTCATCAAATTTCCACATTTTAACCAGTGTTAAACACTGCAAGGGATCTACCTTTTGCAAACTGGGTCCTGTTGCCTTTGGCATGTGCTGCTTCTCTCCCTTGGCATAGGAGTTCAGTGTCTCCATTCAACCTTTCAAGGTGTCTTCACTTTGTAATACAGCATAAAGACATTATGAATGTCAAGCAAAAGTATTTTTAAAAAGCCATTTTTAGTAGTTGTCAAGTTCCGGCCAGATACAAGTGCAATAAATGAACATAATTTTTACATAAGTTCAGTTATATTCAGCTGAGGCCAGAATGGCCGTGATGCTGTCAGCTGTAGAAATCCATCTGTGAGAGCTAAATGCATTCAGATTTTTAACCCCTAATTCTTGTATAGAAGGAAATGAGCCCTTCCTTCAAAATGAGCAATTTTTGTTACGATACAGTGACACAAATATATCATCACTAGAGAACTCAACTCACTGGAATTTAGCTAGAACAGAAAAATAGAGTCATTCCACTATTTCCTTTCCTAAATTACATGAAACTGCAGCTTTTTTCTTGCCAGAAAGAACATCAAAACCATCACAAATACCAGTTAAAGCATTTCGTCTTCCCTATGGGCTAGCTCTAACTTCAAGGAACCAGATAAAAAAAAAAAACAGTATTGGAAAAGATGACAAGGAATAAATGAATAGAAGCTGCTGAATCGTTAAGATTTCTTTTCAGCTGTTCCCCGCTAAGAAAACCACAGGTAGTTTAACAGTGAAACCCAGTGCTAGAGCCGATGGGAACACTGCATTTCTTCGCTGGAAGGACACACAGACACAATGGCATCTTGTTGCCCGCCTTGGCGACTTGCTCCTTCCGCAGCACAGTCCAAACTCTTGGGTAAGTGCATGCCTGATACAAGTTTTGTGTAGTTTTTCCCAATCACAGACAGTCTGCAACACACCAGGGTCTGCCCGACACCCAGAACATACTAGTACCCTCTTCAGCACATATTCTGTACCTTTAGTTTCTCTTTCTGGTATGGTAATTGCTGTGAGGGTGAGCTATGGCTAGCAAATCCAGTCTGGCTGCTATCAAGCATAAAGGTAAAATCAGCCTTAGCCCAGCATGAGTTTTCTGACTGCAATACCAGACATCAGCCATGTTCTGGGAAGAAAACAGCCGCCTTCTTGGGGCAACTTCAGTATTCTTTTTTTGTTTTGCTTTTTTCCCGAGGGTTACTCAAAATGTTTCATATTTGATCTTATCTGATCTTATAGAAGGACAATCAAAGTGAAAGTTGGCTTGTGTTCAACAATAATCTAGATAAAAATAAGCTAGAACTCTGAAGACTTTAAAAAGTCAACGCTTTTTACATGTTTCAGTGGCATACTGAAATAGGTAAAAACTTTACTGCTGACGTTTAATATTTTTCTGCAGTTTAAGTAACATAAAATATATAAATGATGGCTTCATCACATTTCCTTGAAACATCACATGGAGAACCTGAAACAATGGTACAATGGAATGTTTATAGTTTTTCAAGCATCGTTTCCCCATGGAGAAGAGAAATATTTCAATTTATTAATTCCTAAAGTCAATGTGGAAAGGGCCAGGTTCATAAATTGCTCATGAATTGCTTCAGATACCACTACATTGATATACAGACCTATCATATATGGACCCAAATATACATATCTACATATAGACCTATCTAGATCTATGAATATAACATATGTGTGTGCATATATATATAAATATTTAAAAATGTGACCGTAAAGCTAGAGGCTCGTTTTCTGGATTATTATTCATGCAGCTAAGCAAGGATGTCAAAATTTCCATAGGTGGATCAAAGCAAGGCCCAGCGTTGATGGATGTGTAAGGAAAAGGATTTTGATAGCCAACATCATAAAGTCATGTAAGGATAACAACTGCCCTCAAACTGAAGGGCTGTCAAACACCAGCATGTCTCACCTCCCCTTCCTTTGTCAGCATAAAGAAGCAAGGTAAAAAAAAAAATTCAGTTACGCAGGCTGGGGGTGATGACGATGTTACAGGTAGGGCAATATTGATAACAGAAAACTCCATTTGTACAAATTTACCTGTAAGGCTCTGTTGTCAGCAGCTGAAGTATCTCTTCCTGAGCTAATATGAATTCAGCCAAATACGCAAATGTTACTAAAAGTACATAGGATGCGGACTCTGAGGCCATGCCACTACCTTTAGCTAGGGTAGTATACAATGATCTAATCTGGGAGTCAATCAAAAATCACTCAATTACTGCAAGGTCTTAAATGTCTTATTCGTCGCCAGGAAAGCTGCCTATTTTTGGATTGCCATCAAACTCTGTCAGTTGTAATCTAGCCTGAAATCCAAAAAGCCTACAGTACTTAACCCCAGAACAGGAAAAATATCCTGACAGTTTCTTCTCCCACAGAAGTCCCTCATTTGCATGGTTCATACTGAGAGCCCAAGGCTCAGCACAGGCTAAACGGTCTTTCATGAATGTTCACAACAAATGCGACTTTTAAGATGAAAACAGACTAAAATGTCAGAGTAGAACTGTTTTGCTACTTAGAAGACTTTATTTTATTACTCACTGATCCAAGTTAAGCTTATTAATTCATGCTTTCGTCAAAAGACCAAGGTAAAAACTATGTGTTAAATGCTACGGATATTCACAGAGCATTTGTGAACTGCTGGAGATAACATTTGAAAGTAACTGCAACCTGGATTTTAGCTTAAAATCATATGATTTGCATTTTTTCAGTTGCTCCCTTTTTTTTGGAAGCATTTAATAACACTTCTTTTAGACATGCCAGTATCTAAGAGAGCAGTGGGATGGAAAGAGGAAAGAGAGCTGTGGGGCTTCTTTAACTTTCTTCTAATTTGACACCAAGCTTGAGTGACAGCACCTTCTCCTGCACTCCAAAGCTACCCATCAATAGTGGTCTGTATTCAAAACAGGACTGCTACCTACTGAGTGACATTGATTATGAGCAAAAGCAATCATCAAACCAGTAAACTTTGCCTAAAGCATTTAAATCAACTTTCAAAACTTTGCTGAGTATTTCAGAAAGCCTGCAAGAAAATGTTACAATCCATCTAATTGACTCAGGCACCAAAGTCCCATTTTCCAGTGCTCGTTATAAAGGAAGGAGCCAAAGTCCCATTGATTTTTTTAAATGGTGCTTTGGTTCCTAAATGTCTGGTGCTTCTGAGAACAGGAGCCGAGCACTTGAGCCGATCCCGCATCTTTAAGCATTTATGCATAGTGCAGACTGCATTCCCATTACTTCTTCTCTTCCTCAACAAAGGAAAAAAAGATGCAAAACACTGAAGTCACAGAAAAACAATGGTGGGACATGACACTGCTTTTCAGACAACTCAGCTACAACTAGACCAATTACCACGGCTTCTGACACAGGTTTCTTCTCCAAAAACTTCAGGACACCATCTGTTCTTCTCATAATTTGTTCCAAGGTGCTCATGCTCACACTCACCAGTGAAACTTTAAGGTTCTTTCTGCTTTTCGTATGACTTCCCACTGCAGTAGGAAATCCCATAACTTCACCCTTTTAGGCTCTTTCTCTGTGTGGTCTTGATCTTTCTCAGTGAGGTATGTTTGGGAAAGTCCAAGTGAGGGTTTTTTCATGCCTCTGCCTTGCTTTGCTTTTCTGAGACATCATCCACACATTCCCTGACCTGACTGACTACTAGCAAAACCATTCCTTCTCTTGCTTTTCTGAGCAGTCTATGGTAGATGGCACCTTCTTATTAGTATTAAAATATCGCACGCTCTCATATTCAGAAAGTCTGTACCTCCTTAACTCAGAAAGCAGCCTTCCTCGGCTCATCTCTCCTGAACAAGCTGCATCCTCCTCCATCAGTTTTCCAGGAATGTAAATTATCTCAGCAAGCCTCAGTAGTGTAATTAAGTCATAACTTTGATTACATACTCAGCCTTCCAATATCTTGTTTATTCTTCATTATTAGCATAGAAATATCTAAGAAATTAATTTACTGCCTAGCAATTATTCTTATTTCAGGGCAAAATAAAGGCACGTCTGAAATAGTTTTAAAGTGAAAAAGAAATATGCTGGTGCACACATATACAGAAAGCACTGACGACTATTATAAAGCAATCCACACTTCACTATTCATCAAAAACAACCTTATCCCATACTTGTCTTACTCACGGCTGAAGAAATTCTGCAATGGTGGTCTAAAAAGTAAAAAACTTTTACTAGAATATGTTTCGGGGGGGGGGGGGGGGGGGGGGGTAACAAAAAACCAAAACACCAAAACTAAACCCCAAAGATCTTTAAAAGGTTTTATTTCTCCCAGAGTCTTTCTCTCATAAACTGCATCAAATACATAACTTTGGCAAAAGTGATCATACCAAGGGCACAATCCTGTGATGTTGCGAGCACCTCTTAATGGTTTCTGAAGTCAGCTGAGGTAGAGGATGCTCAGCCTCAACCCTAATGAATTCAACCACTGTCACTCTGGAGTTCTTGATAGGAGGACAAGTTATTAGACAATTTACTAAGACTCTGTGTGTATATACGTATCTATGAATGGTGTGTGTGTATATACATGTATATATACACACACACAAAAAGTCACATGCCTTCCTGTATTAGCAAGACCTACAGCCTATTTGCTGGACATGTGCACAGGATTAGTTTTGTGATTAAAAATGCTAGTGCTCAGCTCTTTTCTACAGGCAAAAGTTACAGTTCTCAAGAGGGAACTCTAACCTTCTCATTAGATACCAGTGCTTGATTTTCAGCTCTGTGTAATTTTAGATACAGAAATACGAGAGAACCTGAGATTTAAAATGGTAAGTAATTTGGGCAAGTATTTAACAGATTGGAATTAGGTAATAATTAACAAACCTATTAGTATTCTTCAGAAAAATTCTACATTTGTTGAGTTTAGCTTATAATTTCCAGTGTAGTTCAGCTTTTGAGAGCTCACCTCTCCTTTCAAAAACATATATTCATACTTTGCAGTAAGGTAATAATCATGAAAGTAATTCAGTCCTGTTCTCTCTTTGCCCTGCCTCACCAGAAGCGCCCCAAACACGGGCCAGAGGTCTCCCAGGTAGGAAAGGACCTGATGTTCTATGAGCCTTCGCTGTCAGTGTTAATGGGGTCTCAACCATGCTGTCAACATGGTGTGACTAACATTATCCCTGCACTGCAGAGTATGATTTCGCTCATGTTTATTGGAAGTAATTAGCCATGTTTGCCCATCATGACACAATATTGCTTCATTTTTTAGAGGGTTTAAATTAGCTTCCATTTCAATTGTTTTGTAAGAGCTTAGTGTTTTGTTTGTCTGGCACTGGGTTAAGGCAGAAGCACTGAACAAAGTAAATAATCTCTTTCCTTCAGTATGGAAGGACCCATTCTGGTCTTACGTAAAGTGTGGTTTTTTTAATTATACAATTGCCTGGTGCCTGGTATGTAATATGCACCAATATTAGTCATGGAGATAGATACCTGACACTTGCAACCTCATCATAAAGTTTCCCACAGATAAGAAATATTGAGTTGAAGTATCCTTACGCTCGATTTATGAAGTATTAAAGGCAACTCATGTTCACATCTATTGCATCTATAGGTGCAATTCTTTTCCTGAGTGTATTTTCACCGAAGAGTGAGATCAGGTTAACAACAGAGGCCGTGAGGATGCAGCACATCTAGGAAATACAATGTACCAGCAGGACGCTACAGTGGCAAAAAGCAAGCAAACCCACCCACCTGCATCTATGAAGTCAGGGATTCCCAAAATACTAGGTTTTAGTCTAATTTAAATCAGAGCAGTTTTTCTGTTCTCAAATGGGTGATGTTAAAGGTAACCACGGTTCTTATGTTGGGGATAAAATTGTATGGTACTCCAAAAATGCCTACTGTACTTGATTACACTGGACTTTGGGGTGGGGTGTTTAAAACAACAATTAAGATTTAGGCCTTGAGAAAATCACTAATCAGTGAGGGGAGGTGGCTGGTTACGAAAATAGTATTTGACATTTCAGTGGTTTAGATTTCCTGGAAGAGTATCTTAGATTTCATCTGCCATGATACAAGATCAAAGTGAGAATATTACAACTTTGTCGTCTTTTGGCTGGGATAGAGTTAATTTTCTTCCCTGTAGCTGGTGCAGTGCTTTGGATTTAGTGTGAGAATAATGTGATAACACAGTGATGTTTTAGTTGTTGCTAAGTAGTGCTTCCACTAGTCAAGGACTTTTCCAGCTTCCCAGGCTCTGCCGGGTGCACAAGAGGCTGGGAAGGGAGGGGGCACAGCCGGGACAGCTGACCCCAACAGGCCAAACAGACATTCCATATCACAGGATGTCACCCCCAGCGTATTAACTGGCAGGAGGTGGCCAGGGGACCGGCGGTGTTGGCCGGTGGGTGGTGAGCAGTTGCTCAACTTTTTTTTATCCCTGGGTTGCACCTTTCTCTCTCCTGTTATTTTCCTTTTCATTATACTATTAATATTTTATTTTAATTTAATTATTAAACTGTTCTTATCTCAACCCATGTGTTTTCTTGCTTTCGCTCTTCCAATTCTCTCCCCCGTCCCCCTGGGGTGGGGGGACTGAAGGAGCAGCTGTGTGGTGCTTAGTTGCTGACTGGGGCTAAACCATGACAAGTTTATATAAAGGGCAAAATGCGCCTTATTGGGGAATTAGAAGGGCAAAGATTGGAGAATGGCTAAGAATGTACCACAGGCATACTGGAGAACAGCTAAGCTTAAGCTGGTGGTCAGCATCACAACACAAATACCGTATTTTAACTATAGACATATTCTCCTTTAGTATACAAGTAACTACTTGCTTTTTAGTCTTAAAACATGCATGATATCATCAGCTTTACTAATGATTACCACACTCCATTCATATCTAGACAAATTCTCATTTCACACGTATAGAAATAGAATTAAACAATTTGTGAAGCAGTTCATCTGACTTTTCTTAATTTCACTAGTTTATAATTTCTCACAGCTCAGAAACTCTCTTGCAGTAGAGATTCTCGGTTATCACTTGCTAAGTGAGAGTGTAGATGCTCTATTGAAATGCCTATTTTGGGGAAAAAAAGGAGAAAAATAAACTTCCTTTGTTGCCAACAGGTGAGATAAACTGATGTACGTCTGAGGGATTGCAGTTTTTCCAGAAGGACACTTCTCGACACACTGAGAGTACTCTAGGGACTAAATCCAACTAAGGACTTCAGTTATGCTTTGGGATTCATTTTGCTCAAGCATTTGTCAATGTTTGCAGTACTAAGAACTGTACTCCAGGCTCAACGTCCTCATGCTCAGCTATTAAACTGGCAGAGCAGATTTCCACAAGCATTATTCAATAGAATTAAATATATGTATGCTGAAAGATATATGCTATATAAAGTATACATAAATATATATTTTATATCTATACGTTTATATATTATATAAATAGAAATAAACCATGTATATATTTAAGTATAAATATATACATATATGCTGAAATACTGGCATTTTGACAAACTCCCCAAAGCAAAGCAGCTCAGGGCTCATACCCTCCTCCATGAGTTGTTTTTTATCTGAGAAGGCAAACCCAGCAATTTCAATAATCACCTTGATTCTGAATTTTCCTGATCTTATTAGCTTAAGTCGGACTGGTAATCCAATTGCACCATAGACCCTTTTTAAATCAGACCACATACACTGCCTATAGCCTAAAACACCCACAATAAATTTTTCTGTACCCACTCACTCAAATCAGCCCATTCAAACCTCAGAAATGCCTACCCCATCCTGGCAGATTTCACATATAAACAGCAAATCCCTAAGACTGAAACAAATATGGGCTCTGTCAAATCATCGCCTCATGGCTATAAAAATTTAAGGACTGAGCACAGGTCTGACCCTGTGTTTTTGTGCCTAAAGCAAATCCATCCAAGATATTACCTCCTGCTGGTGAAAAATGACTTTTTAGACATAACCAAGGCTATGTCACCAGTAATTTTTTAAAAAAAAAAAAAGCTATGACTATTAAACTTTGTATCTCCTTTCTGAAAATGGTCCGTAATGTACTAAGTGCTTGATTGTGAACTATCCTAGGAACAATTTCAGAATATAATACGCACAGGGCTTAATTAAAATCTCTTGGTAACATCATATAAACAGAAATAATTTATTATAAAATAATAATACCAAAATAATTAGAAGCAAAATATATAGGACTCTTGTCTTCATTTGCAAGAAGAAATTTGTGTTTAATAGCCAACTAAATCAGGAAATACAATGTAATTATATTTTTTATGTTTTCCCCTATTATGCATTTGAAGGTATGACCAAAACTGTATGAATTAATTTTTACACCTTGTTTACGCATTTTTTAAATGAATGTCTACAGAGTATGCAAAATTATTTCCCTCATTCATTTCCGATGAGCTGCTCACTCTAATGCCGAATGTCTCATTCACCACAGCGTAAAGGAATAGGTCACACTGAGCCGTATAATCCTGCAAGAGTAACTCAAATTCATCCATGCAAAATGTTCATGACTCACATTTTCCCGACTCAAGATAATATATGATTTTGTCCATCACTGTCCCCTTCCTATGACTTGTACAGACCATAAATAGATCTTTGAGTGCCCTTCTGTGTATCAATTTCCAGACCATCTATGAACACAGAAAATACCTGCTCTTCACCCCACATCTCATCCAAGCCACACCCGTCCCGTATCTTCTGATACGGCACCGACAGCACACCTCAAAAGAGGCCAAACTAATCCGTTTCCATTCTGCTTGTGCTACCACCAAATACCTCTGTTTTCTTATGTCTTTGCTTTTAGAACATCATACCAATTTGACATTTCTTAATCTGAGCCTGTTTTCCAGGTCAACAATTCAATTTCTCAAAGCTTTGGCTTACTTGTCTGAGATTAGCGTTTTGCCCACTGATGTCTCTCTGTGTGCCTTTTGAGTCCATGGTTCCCAAAGCATTTTTACAAAAAATCACTGTGCAAATAGCGGGCACTGAGTCGCACTGAAACTTTCATGGGGATCCTCTGGTGGAAGTTAAACACAGTTCGACACGTCGAATCTATACCTCCTCTTGATGTGAAATAGAAAGCAATCAGATCTGCCTCACAGGCAGTGAAAGATGCATAATATTTAGGGCATAGAAGTTATTGGAGCGATATTTCCCCACCCTGAGGCAATGCAGAGGACACTGTCTCACTTACCACTTGGTTCTGCCATTCATTTAACCCTGCGCCCATGTTCCCCTGCCCCTGGTGACCACCAAAGCCTTATATTTAGGGCATTTTTTTCTTCCAAAAAAGGCATTTGAGGAAAACTCAATGAAGGTTCATCCTGCACTGCCCCTTTTGTGGACTTCTCCCAAAGAAGGCACAAATGAGCCATGGCAACATGACAGCCCAACACCAAACCTGCAGCAGTAAGAGTCAATCCGTGACCATCAGAAGCTCATTAGAGTGGTATTTGGACTTTGGTGATCTTCGTCATTCCCCAGTGACTGATACTGGGCCCCACTCTGTTCAACACCTTCATAAATGACGGGACTGAAATCACTGTTACTGAGTCTGTTGGTGACTCTAAACTGGGCAGTGGGGCAGACACATCTGAAGGGGGAGCCATCTTACAGAGAGACCTGGACAGGCTACAAGTATAGGATAGCAAGAACCATACAAAGTTTAACAAAGCCAAGTGCAGTCCTGCACCTGGGACACCATAATTCAAAAGCCTAGTACAGGCTGCAGTCTGTGTCACAGAATCACACAGAGTCCCAGGCTGGAAGGGACCTCAGGGATCATCTAGTCCAACCTTCCCAGGAAGAGCCCAGCCTAGACAAGATGGCCCAGCACCCTGTCCAGGCGACTCTTGAAGGTGTCCAACGTGGCCAAGTCAACCCCTTCCCTGGGGAGATTATTCCAGTGGTGACTGTCCTCACTCTGAAAAATTTCCCTCTCGTGCCCAATCGGAATCTCCCCAAGAGCAACTTGTGTCCATTCCCCCTTGTCCTCTCCATGGGACTCCGTGTAAAAAGGGAGTCTCCATCTTCCTTGTAGCTGCCCCCTAAGCACTGGTACATGGGGATGAGATCCCCTCTGAGCCTCCTTTTCTCAAGGCTGAACAAACTCAGCTCTCCCAGCCTGTCCTCGTATGGCAGCTGCCCAGTCCTCTGATCATCCTTGTGGCCCTTCTCTGGGCCCCTCCCAGCCTGTCCACATCCTTTTTGTACAGAGGGGACCAGAACTGTGCACAGCGCTCCAGGTGTGGCCTGACAAGCGCTGAGTAGAGCGGGATGACGACTTCTTTCTCTCTGCTGGCGATGCCCTTTTTGATGCAACCCAGCATCCTGTTGGCCTTCTTGGCCCCAGCAGCCACTGTTCGCTCATGTTGAGCTTTCTGTCTACCAGGACCCCCAGGTCCCTTTCCAGAGAGCTGCTCTGCAGCCAGGTGGGTCCCAGTCTGTGCTGCACTCCCAGATTATGTTTCCCCAGGTGCATGACCTTACACTTGTCCTTGTTGAACTTCATAAGGTTCTTGCTGGCCCACTCTTCCAGCCTATCCAGATCTCCTGCAGAGCAGCCCTTCCTTCTGGAGCGTCTGCTTCCCCACTCAACTTGGTGTCATCTGCAAACTTCATCAGGCTACACTTGATGCCGTTGTCCAGCTCACTTATAAAGATGTTGAATAACATTGGGCCCAATATTGATCCCTGGGGGACTCCACTTGTGACAACAACGGCATATCCAAAACCCAAACCCAACCACAGTCGATAAATACACAGACTTTGGGTCCTTTAAAAAAGGGCCGACATGATCTAGAAACAGGATTTAAGAATTTAAGTTTATAATCTAGGTTTAGTCAAAAGTTTATTTCTTTTTTTAAATCAAAAGACAATACTGACTGAAATAAGATGTCTTCTTAACAGCAGGACAAAACCCTGAGTGCTGGCAGGAACTGTTATCTGTTACAGGCTACAGCCTGATGCCTCTGTGTGCTATTTGGCACCTCTCTCTGCTACACCAATAGTTTAATTTTTGTTATAAAGATATTAGTCCCATAAGCAAGGGGCAGCAGTTGAGGACTCCATACAATTTTTCCCAACAGGGAAGCTCTGATCATCACCTTATTAAACAAACATGACAAATACTCTGCTCTGCAGTTTTAGATAGCTTCTTACAGGAAAAATCAGAGTGAAGTGTGTAACTGGAGAACAGCACCATATAAGTGAAACTTAAGTTTCCCTTTCTGCTCCTCAAGATACATATTTTTTTTACTTGGTTTTTCAGATAAGCATTTCCAAAGGATAACTTCAGCGTATACTGCTTTTGAATGAATTCTCCTATTATTCAGGAGTGACAATACAGCTCTCCAGGAAACTATGTAAATCTGTAGGAACCGTAAAAAAGAATAACTAACAAAACCAATCATTCCTCCCCCAAAAAATCTCACAGTCCATGCAAAATTTCTGCTCCCCATCTTAGTTATTTGGGGATTCAGAAGAGTAAAGTCAGTGGGATGCTTAAAAGCTGGGCTATAGGGTTTCAAAAAACCAAGAGTAAAATTTATAAAATGTTTGAATAGGAGTTTTATACCAAACCAATGTAACAAACTAATCAATAGAGAGAATATCTGAAAGTAAGTTACTGCTGTAGTGTATTTTACAGGAAACTATTTCAGGGAATGATGGAATTTCAACATTCAACAGGAGCCTTAAGGACTTGCTGTCTTCTGAAAACAAGTCAGGTGTGTAGCCACTGAAATGACTGGATTCCCTTCCCCAGAGGTCTGATTTATTATAGCATCGCTGAGATGTTCTGCTGCTTCTTTCACCATTACAGCATCTTGCCCTGTTGAGTTGAACGTGCTCGGTTTAGGCTGCAGCAGCGACTGTTCCTAGGCAGAGAGGACAAAACCATACTGTTGGGCTCGACACGCCTGGAAGCACAATTTGCTAAAGGGAAATTGCCTGGGAAAAATCCTGACAGCTTCTATTTTCAAACATGTAAAGTTTATGATTTTAATCTGAGTTATCTTACTGAAATCCCATTTTACATCGATAATTTAGAAGTAATTACAAGGCTGAGGCTTTTTCTAGCACATTTTTCATTACAACATTGTTTTAAGACACTAATGCGTTAATCAACTCTGATTACAGAAGTATATCTGAAGGTTTTCTTTTCTTACGTGATGACTCTTTTCTTACGTGATTATGGCAGCTCTGTGAAAACAAGAGAACTCCCCTGGTGCCAACATCTGAAACCATGGGAGTATGAGAAAATACACATTCACTCTAATTGGTTTTTTTTTCTGAGAGAAAATGTCCTGGATATAGCTACTGATGTCAAAAGTGTTTATACCTTGGGATTTTTAAAAATATGTATTTATATAGATAGACAGGAAAGTGCGTAAAATTCAAGATAAGAAAATACAGCCCAGGCTTATTCTATCATTTTAACAAATGTCAAATGAATGAAAATACATGTGCTAGAGAAGAGTAAATCTACGATAGTGAGAGTCGTCAAAAGAGATTTTTATTCTGCACATTTTTATATGCAACCCTGGGACAGTATCCACCCAAATGACTTCTGTTGGCCATCTAATGAGGTCCATTATCATCCTCTAAAATACAGCGCTACTGTTTAACTTGCAGAGCAGCAAGGGAGGAAGCAGGAAAGCAGAGACGGCACATTACTAATGCTCAGTTAGATGTGGAGGTAAAAGATACTGAAGCGATTATGCTAATGCAAGTGAAATGCAAAAGGCACATACTGTGTGCAGCCTCCACCTTGGACTGGCATCCCTGTTGTGGCATTTGCTTCACAGCACAGGCTCTGCGGAGCCGTGTTGCTCCAGACACAACAGTACCGGCCAGTTTAGGAGGTGGCAGGGACCACCGATGGGTCTGAGATACTACTGTTTTGGAGTTAAAGCAAGCATAAAACCAGTAGAAGACATCAAAAAAGTATTAACTACTTGGCAAGGTTGCAGTTATTAAGGCTTTAGAAACTTTCTGCCCTAACCTAACTTGACTCATTAAAATTCTGCAGTGAAAATAATCAATTTCTCAAGATTCATGATTAGTCACAATCTTTCTTGTAAACTGTATAAACACATTAAGCCCTGAAAAGACTAAAGGTAAATACAATATGGCTGCATTTGTACTAATGACAATTTCAAATGGTTACTCTTTTGTCTTAGTTCTTTGTTTTCAGTTTTCAGTCAAATAAGGATCTTCCTATCCAAAAGCATTTAAATTAATATCAATTTCTAGACCACATGGGATTAAATCACTCATTAAACCCCAGAGCATACATATACTGATACACTGAAATACACAAAATCTTTTCTGAAGAAAAAAAAAAAATTGACTATTTTTGCAGCAGCACTTTTGCCTGCCTGCTATCAACTTGTATAAAATAGAAATAAACGAAAGGTGTGACTGCTGCACAGCTCAGGTTGTACTCATTGGAAGTTTCCTCCTGGTCCCAGAGGAACCAGCACTGCCCCAGCACAACTACCATTTGTTTGGGTGTGTTTACAGGAGTTGCAGCCTCATCTTTCGTGGCTTTTTGGCAGACGCAAGATGTTCACAGGGCCCTATGCCTGGGGTCAGAAAGCAGATGATGTCCGGTGCCGTGGTCCAGCTCAAGCGCAGGGGTGCTAGAAGAAGGGGTGCAAAGGTATCCCTCATTTACACTGCACCATGAAAACACCCCATGAACATCCAGCTCGGTGCACAACCCAGGAGCAGGAAACTGCAGCAGGCGGTAAAAAGTCTACTTTTCCTCTTTTCCCTTCGGATAGCATGAATCTATTCTGCCTTCAAAAAACTAATAATCCCCTTATTTCTCCTCTGCAATCTGTCATCAATCAAGTCTTCGTTACTGTTTAACCATCTTTGCCTTTGCTAGACAGGTTCCCAACAGCCACCAGACCACAGACTCCTCCTGGATCTCCCTTTGCTGAAGGACTGAGTTTTCAGAGAGTTTCTGGGGGTCAGCGCTGTCAGTTCTGAAGGGGATTTCCCAGTTACACCACCATTCTCTGATGCTGGTGTTTGCTACCTGGATATACACTCATTGCAAGCAGTGAATTTTTTTAGTTTAAAAGACTAGAGGAAAACATTTACCACAATAAATTCTAAAGCAGAAATACTTCTGCTAGAGTTAAAAGACATTATAGAGTCATGCACATTCCTACATTGCTAGCACTGCACCCTAACACCATCAATATACTGGGATATAAAAGGTCAAGATACTTCATTTGACGTTAATACGTTCAGAGCTCTTAGGGCATCTTTGCCTTGGATTTGGTGGAAATGCCATGATGTGGAGACAAACAGCAGGACTCCATAACAAATGTTCAAGCAGATTCCCACTCCTTGCTCTTGCACCACTGCATTGTGCCCCCAAGAATCCTTTCTGCTGCAATAAACTGCCTTGGGCTGCTCTTCCCAGCAAAATCATTTCAAGAACCATTTAAATTCCAGACTAGTGACAACTGGGCTCACTTCACCCTTAATATCAAGCCAAGTTTGTCCTGGGGTCAGCATGGTCAGGCTGGGCTCAGGAAAGCTTTGGCGCCAATTTGAAAGAGGCACCTTTGCAGGCAGAGAAGAAGGGTGGGTTAGGAAAGGGGATTTTTAAAATGATACCAAAAGCTCAAGGATCAGGATGGCAGAAGCAGTCATATTTGGGATTCAGCATAACCACATGTGACTTATCTGCACCTTCGTCTGTCAGGAAAGGCTTCAAACTCTTGGCTGTTCGTTTTCAAGCACTGAGGTGGTCATTTGGTGACTGCAAAGTCAACACCATGGTGATGCCCCAATATGGCTACTGTAGCAAGGCCAGAATGGGAACGACTAATTCAGTCCCAAACCACCTAATTTATAGTCCATGGACTTCAGTGTGGTCTGAATCTTCACCACAAGCCACCCAGGTGAAAAAAGGACTTCACAAAGGTGGGAGATTTATCCCTCTTGCTAACAGGGTCATTTAGGTCCTCCACAGGTCATCATCTTCCACCAAGTACCTAGAGTATTTCAAGTTCTAGCTCAAATTAACAGAAAATAAAGCGTTACATGTTACTGAGTCCCTAACGAATACAAGGATTGCAAGCAAAATCAATTTAAAGCAGATTCAGTCCAGGATGCGCCCAACTCTTCAATGTATTCATTACACACAACCACAACACAACATCAGGAAGCAGGTTGCTCTTTTAGGAGGACACCTCATAAAAACCCACTCCCGCCAAGGATTTCTGTATTTGGGAAACGATACTGTTGACAGAACTGGATTCAATTGATTGATATGGAAAAAACCTAACAGGGCTGGCTAGCGAGGAGCTTCCCAGCTGAGTGCTCAGATTAATAAAAGCTGTCTCTGGGATTCAAGTAATGCTCTGGCATATCTAAAAGCTATGGACGAAGCACTTCCCTTTTACAGTCTCTCAGCCCTGAAGTGCATCGGGGCAGTCTCTTCGCCTTCATAATTTAGAAGCAGTTGTCAACAGGCTTTCAAGGCTCTTTCGGAGGCCAGGAGATTGATTAGCATGGGAACAACGTGGCCAAATCCAATTTATCTGGACGAGCCAGCTCTTCCAAATAGAGAGGGAGGGAGAATGAGAATGGAAGAAAGTCATACAGAAAACAATAGCAATTATTCCTTATACAAACAATTTTTGGCACCAGAATAGACCTCTGTAAGATTCTTGTTATGTCGCTAAAGAAAAAACCAGCTATTTTAACATTAGGTCAGAAATATGGGGTGCTTTCGCTATTTCTGGAATAGTTAAGAAATCTTCCTTCACTGGGGTGAATATACAATAGCACCATAATGCCAGTGCATTAGAGATGGGTAAGATCTGCTTATGTTTCTTCACAGTAAATTCTAATATTTTAAAAAAATAAAGTACAAAAGCTTAATTTTGAAATTTTCTCTGAAAATATTTCGTATCCATTGAAGACTGTTCACATTTGCCTTCATTTTTAACTTGCATTATTTCTGTTTTATAATTAATTAATGGACAAAAATTTTCAAATAAAAAAATCTATTGTTAAAAGAAAAACACCTTGAGGCCAAATAGAAAAATCTGACCCTTTCTTAGTGATTTATTTACTTTTTTGTAACCGAAGCTAAATGCAGTTAAAATGAACGTGTTCCTGTACAGCAGTCTTGGCATAACACAGGATTAAAAAAAACCAAACCACCTTCCAATGACCATTAAATGTCACTCTAATAGTTGATATAAAAGCACCAAAGTAGATGGTATTGAATTATTAAATGTAATATGGGTTATTTTTCAAGCACGACTGACTCCAGAATCACCAGAGTTACAAGTAACTGTAACTGGAAATGTGACATCTGAAATGATTTTAAATAATTAATGATACCTAGAAATACTTTATGATAGAGTTTTTATATTGTTTAGATTGAAATTAATAATTGCGGGGGGGAAATGAGTATCTGCTGAAAGCCCGCTAGCAGAAACGGTAGATGTTGACAGGCATCTGTTTCCATCAGCCTGGGAAGGGCCTTCAGTTTTCTATCAGAAATTCATAGTAATAAATAATCCACACCTTCCAGATCAGGAGGGTGAGATTTACCACCTCCCCTCAATGGCAGGATGGGCACCCTTCTTGAAGGAAGCTGCCACATTCCTCAGCTGTATTTAACACCACATCTTCAATGAGTATTTCCACTAAAATATCTTCTAAAGCTTTGCGCGCTTTTGATCTCAGGCTACTGCATCTTTTTTTAAAAAAAAAACAACCTTTCTTAATACCAGGTATTATATTTGCTGTTCTTTGATGACAGGGTGCAATCTCTGATGAGAGACGTGTTTACCATTTCAGGTATCAGTTCTCCAAAACTTCTAACACAGAGACGTCACTTCTCATACGAAGGCACCAAAATCATTATTTCACCATTCACATCTCCCTACGCCAGCAACTGCCACTCACCCTTCTCTTGGTTCAGTGCCCTTCCTCTTGCTATTCTTGTTGCACTGCTTTATACTGCTGTGGAGAGCAAACCCCATGTTTGGTGTGTTCAGCTCTCTAGGAGGCCCTTGACCAGTAATCTCCAGTAACTACTCCAGTAAAAGAATATATACATCAGGGGCTCATATGCAGTTAGTTTTGCTTCTGGACCGGCTTGCACTAAGCAGCAGGTACACAGACTATTCCTATGCATCCTGGAAGTGTACATCTTCAGCCTCCATTAACAAAGTTCCTTTCTCACTTCCAAACAATGATCTGGGGGGAAAAAAAAGACAACATCCAGACAGGACTTCTGCAAATGCCCGCAGTGAAGTGCAGTTCAGCATTATCGCTCCTTAAACTGGAAAATAAATGAATGCACCAACGCCCCTCACCCCACCTCTCTGCAGCTCATTGCCTCCTACAACAAAGGAGGAAGTATTTTTCTTGGAAATTAAGTATTTCAGCACACTCTTGTAACAACGCCATTAACTGGCACTGGTTCACTGCTTTACCTATCCTTGCCTCCGTCCTTGCAATAGGAAGTAGTATTATCTGTTATAAACTTAGTACCACTCTCTTTCCTGGCACTGCATTTTTATAAGATGATTCAGAAGTCACTTCTGAAGTCACTGATGAAGAAATCTTCAAATGACACAAATATATAAAAAAAGCTTTATATGGCAAGATGTTTCCAAGTGTCTGGATCCTGTTTTACCTACGATCTGAGACCAAAGCCATTGGGGCCCCCTTGGGAACACCATAAAATACCACTTTTATGTATCATCCCAGGAGCTAATCTCACCTGCAGCCAACCAACAGCAAGAGCTCTGCATCACCGCAACGCTTTGGACTTTACTACCCTGAGGTTACCAGTAAAGCAATGTTTTACAATAAATTTTTCAAATAACGTCTTAAAGAATACATTCACCATGATGTTCCTGACTTCCAGCAGAATTTATAAAATAATAAAAAAGGTATATGATGAAAATAAATAGTAAAGCCTGAGCTTAAAATTTCATTGCTAATATTTTCATTAGAACTAGTAATTTCTGGTCAGTAACAACATGATCTCATCTGCTCTGGCAGGGAACAAACCAGTTTATATGCGTTTTATCTTAATTGCCATGAATTCTGCATGGATTCATTGATTTTTTTACTTTGCTGTCTGGGCACATTACTTCGGAGACCACCAACCCTTTGTTTTCTCCAGCTACGGAGGACACAGGGTAAGAGAGTTACACACACAGCTTCAGGCTCGGGCTCTAGAGGTTGGAAGAGGAATGAATACATAGCTGTAGAGCCAGAAAGGGAGAAAGAGGTTATGTTTTTCTTGTCCCTTATTTAAATTCACATTGAAGCATTCATATTAAATGCAGCTTATTTGGTTTAAAAGAGTTGTAAAGTACCTTGAATGTGCTGAATAGTGGCATGTTGAGTATCTTTGCCTGAAGTGAATGAAACGAAGTAGAAATTGCTTCTGTGGTATTAATTACAAAACCATCTGTTCAGCATCTCAATGCACTGGCAAATTTGTGTGAAAATTTTTCATACTGCAAAGAAAATTTACTATTTTTCCACTTCCACCTGTTCAGAAGGAAGCACCATGTAAGCTTAGTGAAACACCCCAACTGGAGAAGGCATTTCATTCAGACTGACCTTCTCTTTCTGTTTAGAAAGTTAAAACTTCCCTACATTAAACAGAAACTGCAGATCAAGAGGTTTATATACAATATCAGTCCTGTGTCATTTTTTGGTACAGATCCACAGTCAACAGCAGCAAAATGTTAGCAATTCTACATAACGGAAAACTGTCCCTTGGAGGACTGACCCTTGCCCAAGGATGCTTGAGTTATCAAAAAGCACATGTTCTCAATGACAGGAGGAATGAGCTACATCTCAGGACAAACCTCCCGCTACCATAAAGAAAAACATAAACCCAGCCCTGTCCATCACACCCCCCCCCTTTCTGCATCCCTGCGTGGTAGTGTGCTCCCCAGAGCCCCCTGAATGGGCAATAAACCACCAGTCAGGGTCAGGATGGCTGCATCCAGCTTACGCTGGACACTGGGGATGGGTGGCAACACAGTAGCCATGGGCTGTCTGGAACACTGACCCAAAACTCTTGCTGGCATGCAAGTCTGACTGTAAGTCAATCATCTACTCATAAACAGTGGACAGCCCAGGCCATCTGAGCTCTCCGGCATGGCAGCAGGCTGCCTGCCAGGACCTCCCCTTGCGTGGGGATGCCTCTCAAGGTTACTCCTCGAGGCTGAGAGATTCCTTGCTGCAACAGATCCTCTGTGACTAATAGCATGCTAAACTTTGAAATCTTAGCTAAGCGATATAAAGGATTGATTGTGCATATATAATCCTTTAGCCTGCTGACCAAGTCTGGGACTAGGGTTCGATCCAGCCACACCTAGGCTTCTCTCTGAGAAGTTTAGAACGCAAAGGGGTCCTTTCTGAACCTCATGACTCAAAGGGAAGGTGTCCCTGAGAGTTTTGTCTGACCCTGTCCTCTCTGCAGTAAATAATCAACCATACCTTGCCATTGAATCTTGTTAAACCACTGTTGCATTTACCATTGAACTTGGTTAACTCACTGCTTTATAAAGTATATTGTTGCTTCTCTCTTACGAGTGAAGTGTACTCTCACGCCATCCGCAACATCCTATTCTCCATCTCCTTAAGTGGTTGTAAATACCTACGTGCTGACACAGCCTTTGCTTTTAGATCTGAATTTATGAGTGCTGAAGTTCGGCAAGACAACTATAAAAGCAGGTAGACCTTGTTGAGAGATTCCCAGGGCACTTTTTCACACTGCCGTTATGAGAAAGCTGCTGCAGGTCAGTCCCCTCAAATCCACTGTCACTGCAGCGAGTGTCCCAGCTCCATCAAGAACCCAAAAAGAGTTACAGAGGTACGGAGAGACTGTGTCCTAGGTAAGGAAATAAAGCCTTTTCAGGTGGAAAAAAGTGCAGGAAGTTGCCAGAGGGGCAGTGCTCCATCCTCAGAGGTTCCCAGGACCCAACTGGATGAAGCCCTGAGCAGCCTGGTCTGATCCCAGAACTGCCCTGCTTTGAGGAGCTTGGGCCAGAGACCTTCTGAGGCCCCTTCTGACCTGGATTATCCTATGGGTGATCATCTCGGCTATTTAGTTTGGATTGATTTATTTTTTTAAATTTGAAATAAATTGCAAGATTACTGCCTGTATAATCTTTAGCATGGGAAGACTGCACTGGATGTGCAAGGGAAAGTCAACATGGCAGACAGGAAAGGAGATAGTAAAGCAATTCACAGGACTGGAGTGGCTTATCAGTCCATACTAGGTAATGAGAGTCATCAACTCTTCTCCGTGGGCAGCCTCAAAAGTTTTGGTACCTCAATCCTGGACAAAGTTACCTGGTAAATCAGAGCACACTCTGTAAGATGTTTTCCATATCCTCACTAGCAACATTTTTACAGCGTGTTGCACTGCAACACCTTCCTCCTCCTCTAATTCCTTTGCAAATCATAGACTGTCTCCTATTTTAGGTACTTATAATTTTTTGTTTAGTTATCCATGACAGAACATAAGTATTTTAATCAGCAAGCATATTTTTATTAGAAAACATTCTCTTTCTGAATAGCAAGGGCTAGGTAGGAATTTCTTGTTCCAGTAAGTATGTATGCAATGTAAGTAACTAGGAAATGTAAAAAATACCCAAAACTCTAACTCAAAAAACCAAACCCTCTTTATTAGTATCTTATTTGCATCTACACAGAGAATCCTGTGATGCCCAGTAAAGGAGATCTAAACATTTTCCCAGCAAAATGCACTTGCAGCTCAGGAACGCAACCGATCTGCTCACCAGGAGCAATGCTCCGAGTTGTGCTTGCACCCAAACGGTGGAGACGACTATACGTTAAGTTGCTCCATGTAAAATTTACAGGGAAAACATGCTATGTTCCTTAAAATGTACGGAACTAATACAGACTTAAAGAGGACCTTGTGTTCAACACGACAAGAACTCACCCTTGCAAACCTCAGCTTTGCAGTCCTGGTTGGCATTAAGGCTCCCCATGTTGTACCCCAACGTCCCTCCAAACAAATAGAAATGCAGCTTTCAGGTCTGCTGAGCAGCACAATTTATCCATACACCACAACTGCAGGGACACCTGTGCTAAATAACTCCGTATTTATTCAAACCCACAAGATGGACAATTTTTCATTACTCATCTGCGATTCCTCAGGCCCTGCAGCTTCGCTGCAGGCCAAGATGCAACAACTGCTGGGAAACAGCGTTAGGCTGGCTTTTCTTGCTGAAACTCTAGATCTTGAAGACTTTAGTTATCTATCCACGGCATTTATTCCAGATTTTTAACATTCGCCCATCAGAAATCCTCCAGAGCCCCTAAGGATCAATGGTGACTATCCTATGTGGCTCTATCCCTATGAAAGATGTTGGCAATGAATAAAACAGCTATTAGGATCATGACGAAGGAGAAAGAAAATGAGAATTATGACTATGGTGTGACTTGGTTACACCTATATTATGGACTGATATAATGAAAACACAGGGCAAGGACAGTGGGTTTGTTGTTTGGGAGCTGGGTGAAAATATAATTCCTTATCTCACCAATTAAAACAAGTTACAGTGAAAAACTTTTGCAGATGAACTCCCACTCTCTCCTCCCCCCCGGGGAGACGTTCTTTAAACAACCTGGGAACCAGCCAGGCTGCAATTCAACAAAATCCACATTAATGGTAAAATATTTTACAGTCAAGAAAATGCAGCAGTATTTACATGGGAAAAACTGTTTTCTTGTAAACAGCTCCTACAGTTGGCTGGAGAGGAAATACTAAAAAAAGAAAGCCTAAAATAATTTATACTATGCAGTAAATCTCTGAAACAGACATAATTGCAATACATCTAAAGATAACTTCATGGAGCCAAAAAAAATTTCTGAAGCCCATAATACATCCAGTTGCAAATATAGAGAGCTCTGCTGTGTTTCAGTATAATTTATAGCAGAAAACACTGTCTAAAAACCTGCACCTGAGAGGGAGAGGAGATACAGTGAAAGTGCTACTTGCTCCTCCTTGCTCTACAGTGGTAGTGTTAAATTTTGGTAAAAATTAGGCTGGGACTTTGGCAATTTAGATTCAGGATAAATTCTGGTTTGGTTTTGGAGGACTCAAATGTGCTCGTCCTCTCTTATCTCTCCCTCGGATCCCATCACCGCTTTAATAAAACATAATGATATACTAAATTACTAGGAAATAAAATGGGAAAGGAAAAAAGATGGAGGAGGTTGAGGCAATAAAGTTTAGGTAATTAGCACTAATCACAAACGGTAAGCTAATGAACACAGTGTTTTTAAACTGCACCTCATAATTAAAGTTATTAATTTAAAATGGTTACATCATGTCTCATTTCCAGGCTTTTCATACTTCAGTGTTGCAAGAGGGGATGACTAGGGGTATTGGAATACTCCTGCTGGCATCTATCACTATGCTCTGGGAGAGTACAATGCACCTTGCCTTCCTGTTTGTAATAAGAGATAGCGATAGTCTTCATGCTCAGTAGCCAAATGACATTTATACACGTGCTGGAAACGCACAGAAATACTAAAGAGCACGTTATCTAAATCCTGCAGCTCTCTCTTAGGGGCTACCGAGGCTGATACAGAATAATGATGCAACCTCCTTGTCTTCCTTGAAATCTCTTTAAAATGCTCCCCACTGGCTGAAAATAGGGCTGGACTTGGTGAGACCCCTCCGTCTGCGCTGCAGAAAGCTGTTTTCATCCTTCTGCTGCTCTTGGTCATACGTGCAGATCAAAAATATTCTTTTTTTTTGCTCCTGAGTTTTGCCATCTGAGGATTACTTTTGCTAGGGACAAGCGCCTGGTGGGGGAGGAACAGGGCAAGGAGAGACCGAGGCGCTCTGCAAATTAGTGCAAATGAGTAACATCAGCAACAACAGTTCAGGGTTGTGTTTTTTGGTTTTTTGTTTGTTTGTTTGTTTTTTAGTCCAGACACTGTCTGGCAAATTATAATTGGAGCTGTGGAAAGGCCAATTCTCTTTATTTTAATCTGTCTTGTCTCCACTAATTACATGCCTTTATTCCAAACGCAGAACATTTTGCAGACATGCACCCTGACTTTGCAAAGGTAAATCAGGACTAAAATCTAATACTAGATTATTGGTATCAACACCTTCTCTAAAACCAGAGCATAAAGATGGATTTTCTTTGCTGTCATTTCCAACAAATGACCCCAGGAGGGCAAACCTGAAACGTCTACCTCCTCAGTCCTGCACCTGCCTCTTCCTTGAGCTGAAAATTTAATAAAACAATTGCAACTCTCCCAAACTTGCACTTGTTAAACTCAGCTGCAGGCTACGGAGGTTCACCCCATTCTGCCATAGCAGAGAAGATCTAGACTAAAGGTTTTTGGTCTTTAACCAAAATTTTCATATCAGACCCCAGTAAAAGCTCTGGGCACCACGTTTATATTGAGTGCAGGACTGTTGTGAATCTGAATTTGAGCAGCAAGGTGTTTTTGAAAGACTTATTAAGGGGTTTATTCATAACCAAACTGTATTTACAGGAATGCTTTTGCAGTCAGAAAGTCCTGGGTGTCGAAGGGATGTGTTGTAGACCTTCAATTTATTTTTTTTCTTCTTTGGGCATATATGGATTCAATCAAACTCCCCCTTTCTTGTTCAAGAAGAAAATGGATAAGGGGGAACGGGAAAGAATAAAGCCAGGTTCTTCAGGGATTATATCACCCTCCTTCTCTGCTAGTCTGAAGGAAAAAAAAAATGCAGCAGAAAGGGTACTGTGCCCATGGGAAAACGCAGAGAACAGAAGGGATTTCTACTCTGTTTGGTCAAAATTTCCTCCCAGGCTCTCCCACAGAGAGTCTGAGGCTCAACTCCACAACACCAGCACAACACATCTATGCTCCATACTAGCTTCAACATTTACCACAGGGATGTTCAACTACACGCTTATAAATTGATATATATTTCTCTAAACAGTTTTGTGTCTGTGTGTGAATCTCATTTTCTCAGTAATTAATTTCAAATTCCAGCTGGTTTTCCACTCACAATGAGAAGGTTTCGAGTGGCTGAAATTCCAGGATGAGTGAAGACACCTATGCTAGCCACTCACGGGGAAAAACCACCCAGCCCCAACACTTGTCCCATACCCTTCAGCTAACAGTGATGAAAAATGACAGCCCATTAAGGTGAAAGCCTGCACATCCTTCCCTGCATGCTATGGCAATCCCACAGCCTGGGCTCACCCGCTGTCCTGAAAACAAGAGATGGCACAGAGAGAGGAGGGGGTGCCAGTGCAATGAGAAAATACAGCCAAGCCATGATGCAGCAGCAGCATCGTACTGGGGAGTTAAACAAAAGCAATTGGAAAAAATAATTTACTTGGACTTATTTATTTGCTGCAGGTTTCTCTGGATAGCCTGGAAAAACCTGTCACACACTGATGTGAACACAGTTTTATCTACAGCACTGAGAATTTCCCCAGGATCTATTCTTTCCCTTTTCTAAAATAACCTGTGATTTTCTTACCTTTGTTTTTAAAGTACAGACAACCCATACCAGCACTATGCCCAGATGCCATTAATTATGCAAAGGAAAACATGGGTCTTTCAAACGCAGTATTTACCAATCCAGCATTTTACCCCTGGCAAATAACTTCTTGCAATGGATTGATATCACTTCAAAATAGGAGATCTCGGCAAACAGGAGGCCTTATAGACAGAATCGATATAGTATGAAAAAAAAAAGCCATCAAAATGTGTTGTCTTTCTGTACATAAAACACAGAGCTAATACACCTAATAGTAGAAGTAGGTTTGAGACTATATTAATACTGTGACAGTTTTTCATCTTCTTGAATAGCAACCAAATTATTTAGGTGGAAATCACCTGAAGGATAATATACATACGCTCAGGAAACAAAACTGAAAAGTGATTTATTTTCTATAAGGGCTCAAAAGGGGCCAAGATGATCATTAGCAACCTCCCATGCATTTTGTGAGAGCAGGGAAGCACCAACAACTAAACACTCGAGTACAATAACGACTCTCTTTAGCACATCTGCTGTACTGACCTCCAGCTTACACCTCCACTCGTGTTCCACAGTATCCCCAGCTCCAGATCCCCTGTACCTGTATCCCCAGACACAGATTCAGTTAAGTAACACCAAATTACTCTAAGAATAAAAGTCTTTCTCCTCCAAGACCCCAGAAGTTTTCATATTTCTAGTCGATATTAAAAGCCAGATTTAACGTGCAAGGGAAGATACAGAGATAAATGGGTTCATTCCTAGGTACCCCAGTGCAGTAGCGTAACACTAACCACTTCCTACTGCATATTTCATACACAGAAAAACCCAACACAGGCAAACCCAACACAGGCTGCTTCTACAAACGTAGGATTAAAAGCAAAAGTACCAGTTACTGAAAATAAAAGTGCATTCTGTTGTTATGGCAACTAAACTTTTAAACAACATTAAGGAAATGATATCTCATCAAGAGCTGCATCTTGTCGTTATAGCAACAAAAATGTTAAAGTAATTGCTTTTAAAGATTTCTCTGTTTTCATTTTTAAAAACACCCGATATAATAATACGCTTTTATTGAAAGGATGGAATATTTTGCCTTTTTGCAAAACAAGCAACATTCGTAGTGATTTAACAAAGCAATTCCTTTTGGAACCCATTTGTGGACTAGACCGTTAACCATAGATCACAAGGAACGGGGATGCTTGTTGCGCCAACTCCAAACCACAGCTGTAAGACTCATAACTACTCGCAATATTGAGATTGTGAAAAGTTTGATGCCAGGAGCGACATTTTTGATGGAGAACAATTAGTTATAGTAAGTATTTTGCTCTGCTAAATGCAGCCTTAATCCAAGACGCACCAAGCAATTTGTCTAATACCATTAATTTTCACACAGAGTTTAGAAGCAGCAGGTTTTAGAAGCCAGGTTTTGAGAATCAGGGTAGAAGTAAACAAGAAATATTTTTAAGAGCCAGATGTAATGGATCCAAGAACATACCTTCTCCAGGTATTTCATAGATTTGTTGAGCTTTAACTGCTGATAGCAACAGTACTTCTCAATCCCAATTAAGTCTTAACATAGCATACTGCATAAATATAATCCAGTACCAGCAGCAGAATGCTTTATGCCAGCACACAGACGCCGTGTGTGGTACAGACTGAGAATACACCACCTATATTTATGGTAAAATCGGACCAATGAATACATTTGGTTCAGCTGTGTGTGTGCAGAAGGTATAAAAATGTAGTAATTTTGTGAAAATACAGAACCCTAAAAGAAAGTCTCCAAACCAGTGAGATAATCCACTGTAAAGAACAGAACAGTGCCAAGAAGTCCTATGTATTCTGGTTTTAAAAAGTGCAGAAAATAACCTATCCTCACTTGGCAGCACAATCCTGTTAAATAATAATGAGTTTTAATCCAAGATTATGGAATAACTAGAAATACAGATAAACATGGCAGTCTGACTGAGAGAGATGGATAAGAAAATGCAATGGCAGAGATTTATCGCTGGAGCTGGGTAACTCATACGAATTAAAGCATTTACTGTCCCGACAGGGAGACGCTGCTAACAACGCCTGCCAAGGAGCAGCCCCCAACACTTATAGCATCTCTGCAACATCACTTTCTCCTTCCCAAAAATTCACCTGAATCTGTATTAAAAGTTTAGTCTTAACTAGAAAAGCTTCCAGGATGTGGATCTCCACACATAGCCTGCTTTGTGGTACAGGGTTTTCCTTTACGGATGGTTCTGAAATAAGGAAGGTTTTACACACAGTTTTTTCTTCCCCCCCTCCAACAGAATACATTTTTTTCTATTGCATTTTCATGCCTTCATTTGTATCTCAGCATCAGCATACTCCACAAAACTGCCAGTGTGCCTGTCTGTATGCCAGAACAAAAAAAGGCCATTTAACTTGATGAAGTGATGGATATTTTAAAAGTAGCACAACTGCCTCTGGCTGTTTGAAATGTAAATTCTATTTCTGATCTCTTTTTCAAAGGAATCCCAGCCATGCAGGCACAAGGCCTGCCTCTGTCCCTCCCAAATACGCAGTGACCTTTTGGCTAATTTTGTTCAGATACGATGGGGTTATAATTAAACTGTGCCTAAAAGCAATCAATCACACAAGCCTTCTGCCAGCAGGTGACTGGGTTTGAAGAGGAGATCGCATGATCTTGTGAGTGCCAGAAAATAGCTCAAACATTGTTAGAGATTCTGTGAAAGCCCCTAAATACCCCAAATAGGAGAAGAACTTCAGTCTGCATGTATCTTTTCTTTTAGTACAATCAGGGAAAAAACAGGCAGCATGGTTTCAGGCTTGCAAAAATATCATATTAATATTTGTGATGCTCTAAAGAAAAGCCTCTCTGTTAGGTGGCAGCAGGGACAAACGCCACATGGACTTTCCTTCCCCTAAGTGAGAAACAAGAATACTGTCATCGGGGAAAACTTACAGGACAGGTATTAATCCTGACAGTCAGGCGAACGCTTCCATCCTAAACACGAAGCACACGAGATTTGGTTTTCTACCCGGTTTCCCTAGCAACTGCGTTATCTCTTCCAAGAGATAAACTGGGGATTGTGCAATATTACCTAACAAACTAACTTCTGGCGCTCATACAGGAGCTACCTGCACGAAGCAACCGCCAAAGCAGACGTGAAACTACAGAGGGGTCTGTATTGTCCTCCCCCAGATGGGGACCTTGGCTTTAAGTGGGTGATGTCCTTCGGAGGAAGGTGTTTGGTCGCTACACGTGGCTACGTGCGCTCCCTTGGATGCTGACAGAGGGCAGGAGGCGCCCGCACAGGCACAGACAGGGAAGCAGCATTGAACAGGCAGCTATGGACTTCTTTATAATTACGCACACTTCAGATGGCTTACTCTGCCTCAGGGGCACATTAACAGGTATTTACTGGTATTTACAGGTATTTACATACCAAACACCCCCTCCTAATAGAGAAGATTTAGGGAAGACCACCCTAAAGTCTTTCATGTGCATCTGTCTTCTTTTTTACTCATTCCCAGCCAACTCCATCCGATGCATGCTGAACATTCTGATGCAAGGCTATGACGGATGAATTTTGTATCAGCAGAGGATCCCCTCTTCTGCATCACATCTCTCCAAGTGCCTTGTGACCTCTCCACAAGGGCCACCCCATTATTTCTGTCACAGCTTCAGTTGATGAGAACGGCTACTGACACTTTTCCTTCTACTTCATAAAACTGCATTAAAATCTAACACAACCAACAAACCCAACAGTTACTCACCTCAAAACGCATTAACAAATCTGCTTTTACAGGTTACAAGTGCTGGCAACATTCACTGGCCTTTCATTTTAAAGGTTTGAGAAAATGCAGGAGAGCAGTACTGATCTTGTGACGGCTTACTGCTAAGGCATCCCCTCCACCAAGGCTATTCCGCACAAGTTTAAACACAAACATTTCAAGAACTCCTTGATGTGGGACGTTTTTTAAAATTTAAGGTTATTTTGCAATATCCAAAGTGTTCAGTTTTATATGTTTAAAAGGCTCAGAGGCAAATACATGTCGATTTTACTCTTTGGGCATTTAATTTTCTCTTTACTCCTCCAAAGTAAAAATTTCACCATATACAAAAGAGGAAGCCATTCACATTAGAAGCACTTCATGTATATTTTAAAGCAATGAAGAACACTTGCATTTAGATCATGGAATGCTGTGGCAGGAGGGAAGCCCTTCTTGAGGTTTAACTCAAAAGCTGCAGCAATAAGAGATTTCATTGGCATTCAGTTACTGCTTACTACATTCATTTTTGGTCTGGCCATCTACTGGAAGACTAGTGTATTCTCATCTCCCATAAAAACAATAAGATAGAACACAATCATTGAATCATCAAGGTTGGAAGAGACACCTAAGAGCATCAAGTCCAACCGTCAACCCAACAATACCATCCTAAACCATACCCTGAGGTGCCACATCTACACATCTTTTAAATACCACCAGGGATGGTGACTCCACCACCTCTCCGGGCAGCCCATTCCAATGCCTGGCCACTCTTTCAGTAAAGACATTCTTACTAATATCCAACCTAAACCTCCCCTGGCGCAGCTTGAGGCCATTTCCTCTCGTCCTGTCGCTTGTTACTAGGGAGAAGGGACCAACCCCCACCTCACTACAACCTCCTCTCAGGCAGCTGCAGAGAGCGATAAGGTCTCCCCTCAGCCTCCCCTTCTCCAGGCTAAACCCCCCCAGCCCCCTCAGCCGCCCCCCAGCACACTTGTGCTCCAGACCCTGCCCCAGCCCCGCTGCCCTTCTCTGGACACGCTCCAGCCCCTCAAGGCCCTTCTTGTCCCGAGGGGCCCAACCCTGAGCCCAGCATTCGAGGTGGGGCCTCCCCAGGGCCGAGCACAGGGGCCCCATCCCTGCCCGGCTCCTGCTGGCCACACCAGTGCTGACACAAGCCTGGGGGCTGGTGGCCTCCTTGGCCACCTGGGCACTGCTGGCTCATGCCCAGCCGGCTGTCAGCCAGCACCCCCAGGGCCTTCTCCACCGGGCACTTCCCAGCCCCTCTGCCCCAGGCCTGGGGCGCTGCCTGGGGTTGGTGTGACCCAAGGGCAGGAGCCGGCCCTGGGCCTTGTTAAACCTCATACAGTTGGTATTGGGCCATCGATCCAGCCTGCCCAGGTCCCTCTGCAGAGCCTTCCTGCCCTCGAGCAGATCAACACTCCCACCCAGCTTGGTGTCATCTGCAAACATACTGAGGGCGCACTCGATCCCCTCATCCAGATCATTGATAAAGACATTAAACAAGACTGGCCCCGACACTGAGCCCCGGGGAGCCCCGCTCATGAACAGCCGCCAACTAGATTTAGCTCCGTTCACCACAGCTCTCCGGGCTCGGCCAGCCAGCCAGTTTTTTATCCAGCCAAGAGTACACCTTCAGGTACACTAGAATGTATTCGGAAGTATTGCTGAATGAGAAAAGGAAAACAAGGACCTTAGTGTGCTGGAGTGGGGAAATGTGACTATAGGTCCTATTGCAGACTGTAACATGACAGCCAAGCTGCACTGGATGCTGTTCGAGAGTACCTGAAGACACAGCTCTTTACACTGAATAAACTCATAGTGGTTTGCTGAAATGCTTATAGAAACAGAGCCTAAACACTATGAGAAACCAGCTTGCTATCTTTTGCTATGAAAGAAAGATTACCTATGGATGAAAGATATAGCACATGGGGGTTTTAAACTTATTTTAAAAACCAACCCCATGACCCTACTTATAGATAGCTCCATGATCCTACTTACAGGTAAAGATGAAGTAGGGTGTGTATGATTGCGTTTTGTACAAAATTGCTTTTGGCAGATCCTAGTAAACTCAGTAAGCAGAACTAACTCAGCTGGCTTAACAACACAGCAATCAAAAGCATCCCTGGGTGCTCAATATGTCTTAGGTGAACTGGATGGCAGCAAGTCCCTGAGCTTATCCACCCCCATTTTTTCTGGTTACCTAAAGGAAGTCCAGGACAAAAGCATGCTGGAGAGGCATACGTAAGATACCTTTGAAAACATACTGCCAAACTCCTGATCATCTCACACAAAGGATGATCAACTGTTGACTTGATGGAGAGGGAAACTGAGAAATAATCTGATGTGATTTTGTAACAAAACACAATTCCCTCCATCCTTACCTCTCTGACACTACCTGCTAGACTAATCATTGGAGGAGGACATAGACCTTCTTCCTCTAAAATATTTTCAAGAGTGATTTGGTGCTGCCTAATATCCTGTAGATACAAAAATAATTGATGGAATAATAATAATTAAAAGATCTCTCAGCTTCTTTCATCACTGCTGACATACAGTTTCCAGGGGAGTTGGGAGAATGACATAGGTGTTAGCGTTTATCAAGGACACGACCTCATTTTTTAAAAACAAAACACAGAAAACCCACTATTTTTATTTTTCAGTAAAGATATACTCTATCTGAATATAGTCCTTGCTATACTTACACTGATTTACTAATACACTTCAAAAGTGGACACTGTCCTTGTCCAAAGGCAAAAATCCCTCCTTTACTGGAGCGTCTTGTCCTTCAGATGCTCTCCTCTTATCCCCTTAGCAAATCTCTTTTTGTTTTTTCACATATCAGAAGAGAAGAAATGTGATTGGAACTGGCCTAATTTGCTGTGATTTCAGGAAGTCCAAATGAGATCAGGAGCTGCCTGAGCCCCACCTTATCCTCCATGACTCTGCCTGGCAACATGATGAACCTACAATTTTCACCATTATGGAAACAGACACTGTAAAACCAGCTCAAATGCACTGTCTAAATTTATATTAAATAACCTCTGCAAAGGTGACCAGATTATACCACGAAGAGCAAGCAGAGCTCTCCATCTCCTCCAGTTTTCCCAGGGAACAGTATGAAAAGTACATTTTTGGAGAAGGAAAGAAAACTGGGTGTCATCTGCTACCACAGAAGAACACAAAATAATCATTGTCTTGACGCTGTTCTGCAATATTTGTATTACTGCTTTGAGTTATGCTGACAAGTTAATCGATGCAATGTCAGGATGCTGCCGTGATTATTTTCTGTTTTGCTGCACATCTCCTCGATGACTAATTGGCTGCTCAGCCATTCAAGGTTGAACAACGATGCAGACGTTCAAGCAACTGCACATATTAATATAGGCAATGGTATTTTCAATTACACGGAAGCAGCCAACAATGCCGATCATTAACAACAATGACATCCATTTATACCATAAAGTGTGCTTAGCAAGCTGTTGCTCTGTAAGGGAATATGCTTAAATGTTGATTTAAAATAGTGAACAGGAACAGTTCTTCTGATGATGCTGAGGCATTAAAAAGCTGCCTTTGCTTCCACTGCATTTTGGTATTATAGATATAAGCTGTCACAGGCATCAAGCTTGGAGACCTGTATAAAGAGAAACTGCAGAAACAAACATTACATGATTAAAGAAACAGGAGGATTTAGAATTTACTTCCAAGTAAATGATAAACCTTCAGGATTTTTGTGGAAACTTATTAAGGAATGTGGATATGTATTTTTAGACTTAAAAATAAAAAAGAAGTCACAAGTAGTACTTGGGTCTAAGAGGTCATATCCTGCATCTAAGCCATCAGGCTGTTATGGAGATGATCTTGACCTAAAGAAATGAACTTTCTTTCCCAACATGAAAAAAACGTTGGGAATACATGGCAGAGAAAAGACATTCTGTATTGAAAGGCCTTCCTCCTTGCTGTTTTTGAAAAGGCTCTTCACCATCTGAAAAAAAGCAATTCTGCTTCAAACTACCCTGTAGAAATGTCTGTAAGTATTACTCATTGCCATGATCACTCTATGTTCTAAAAACAGTAATCATCATTAGGAAGCAGCTCATTGCAGACCTTGGTTGTCTCCCACCGAAGAGGGGCTGAATGCCCTTGGTATAGAGAAAGCTGCACGTAGTACTCTCATGGTGCTAACAGTTTATTACAGCAAGAATTTTACCAGTAATAAAGACTTTGTGGCCAGAAAGTCCAAAGGATGGGGAAGAAAGTGCAAGGAGCAATCCACCAGCCTGCCATGCAGCAGGAAGGATACGGGCTGGCTTCTATAGCCCATTAAAAGCCTAGTTATTCAGCTCTTAAATAATTGCCTAAAGGAAAGCAGGTAAATGATGAAATTATGAGAGTCTTCTGCATTTGACAATATGATTATGAATAGCACTAAAAATCATTAGAAAACTTGTAAACGTAAAAGGGTGCTAGAGCTGGATAACAAGTGAATCACATATTTACCAATTCTGGATAAAAAGGGTATAAACAAGGAGAGCAGAACACTATAGGGAACCACTTCTGGTGGCCACGGTTTTGGAAGGAAAGGACAAGAAGTAGACCTGCTACAGTAAGTCAAGAGATAAACCACATAGACTGCTCATTCAATGAAGACTATTTGAGCTATGCAAAATAAAAATAAAATGCTAGCAGGTAGAAGTTAAGAAGAGTTTTGTGGATTCAGGAGATGTTCAAATCAAGCAAGACACTAAGAAATATGGTAAAATGAAGTCAGAAGAAATACCAAGGGACTGGTGAGACAAAGCAAAAGCCAGTTCTTGTGCATCTTACTAGAAGACCTGGAGTTGGGAGATGAACGAAAGCTGCAGAGGTGCTTTACCAGCCTGAGAGCAAAGGGATAGAGCTGTGAGTCTGGTAAAGGGGAGATCAGATATGTTAGGTACGAACTACAGAAAATACTGAAAGATGGAAGAACAGTTTAATTGCTTTTTCGTGCTGAGACCGTTTCTGAAACACTTGTGAGTGAACTAAACGTCGAGGAGCCCAAAGTGAACAAGAACACCAAATAAAAATATTGGCAATGCTCCTGCTGAATTGCTGGAAGAGAAGACTGTTAAACAAAAGGGTTTGAAAATAAATTGTGAAGCATTAGATGTCTGAAAAAATTTCTCAAAGGAAGGAAGGAGGCAGCTGCCCCATGTACAGCAGGGCAGCTAAGACGTTCCTACAGGAAAATTTTGCTTTGAATTGACGCAAAACCTAGTGACTACTTGAGAAATAAAGAGACAAAACTGATTTGGGTCCAAGAAAATTTTCGTTCATTCTATGTTGTGATGTTTTATCCTGAACTCTTAAGAAAATTTCCATCATTTAGAAAATGCCTTTAGTGTTTAAGAAAAATTTTCCTGAAGATTATGGATTGCCAACATTTTCTTAGTCCATGTTCTGGTTTTCCTTCAACACAGCAGAACCTGAAGTGAAAATCAGGATGCTGTAGAATTGTTTGGGGATCGTTTAGCAAAATGCTTTCCATTGCATTTTCCACAAGCCAAAAAGTACATTTTGCATTTCAATCTCTATTTCAAAATCTGTTTTTCCATGAACTTCAGATTCCACAAAAGGTTTTTGCTATAGATAGCACCCATGACACAAAGCAGCGTTGTAGGAGCCAAAAGAGAGGGCCGAGTCTGCACGTTGGTTGTAGCCCATCAACCCAGTGGATCAGCTGGCACTGCCAAGCTGCGCTGAAGAGATTTGATAGCATAGTGTTGTAACTGCTGCTCCTGAATGCTCGCTACCCACTTCTCTCCACTGCTACCTGCCCTTGGTGGCTCATTATTTGTAAGACATAGCAGAAAGGAACACAGGGGCTTTACTGACCTGCCTCTCCTGCGGAGCCACGGCTTTTATCTCTACACCTCCGTTTCCCCACTCATTATTTTTAATGGATTAGCTGACAAGTACCTGGAAGAGGTTTGGGTTTTGCTGACTGGATCTGAAGAGAGATGGGAGGGAAGAGAGGAGGCTGTGCTGGCAGCAGTAGTAGTTACATGTCCCATATAACCCATGCTCCTCAGCCCATCCTATCCTGCCCATCCCATAGTCTTCTTCCAGTTTTTGAAGGGGCATGCCTGCTCAGCACAGGTATCCCAGACACCCTCTGCCTACAATCAACATAAAACACTCTCTCTCCATGATTTTCGCAATCCAGGGAGCTAAACCATCATTGCTGCTTTTTAATTCAAGAGTCTTTCTCAGCATCACAAAAGAGCATCCTTCGTGGTTGGTATTTGGAAGTACATTTAATAGGTAAGAAATTAAGCGTTCCTATTATTTACCTTAAAGTATTACAAAACTGACTTAAAAAATGTTTATTTGGGGGGGAATTTTGCAGTAGAGCTTACATATGTGCAGAAAACATCCGAGTTACACGGTAAACAGGAGCCCATCCATGCCAGTGGGTTCACTTTACGCAGGGGAAAGGATTTTTCCAGATTTTATTATAACAGCAAATTTTCTTCTGGGAAACTACATCCTGAGATTTTCATACAAATCAAAGGATCAGCTCTTTAACCATTACACTGTACCAGGTATCAAATTATTATTCTGGCTTACTGCTGGCTTCACAGCAAACTTGAGTTAAGCAGGATATTTATATAATTACTTTTGAGTATAATTTTGGGACAGATGTGAACTAAAAAGGCACAGGGACCTCCAGGTGTGCTGGTCCAAAACCAACACACATATACAAGAATATACAACACAGTCAGGTGGTCCCAAATCTTTCAGAATGCCAATGGGCACCAGTATCATACAGACAGCTTTGCTGCTGCCTTGATCTGTGCCCTACAGAAGTCATTTTGCTTCTGTGCTTTTCATTATTTTGATTAAAACTGAGATATTAGCACATCTTAAACACACAGGAGGGCCTCAGGCATTATCAGAGTGGTAGCAATGCACTTGATGAAGCAGAAAAGCATCACGTAAATTAAAAACATTATTAAAACACTGCTAGAAGAACTTGTTAGAATAAAACAAAGAACACTTAACTTTTTCTCATGGTCCAAATCATTTAAAGCTCCAGTTTACTGCAAATATTGTCAAAGCATTTCTAAAACTGTCAAAAAATATGGGAAACAACATGAGACAACATGTTCCCATGATTTCAGTCTGAGTTTTAGGATGTGGAGTCTAAGCCAGTCCAATTCACTACCTGTCACTATTGATACCAGTTTAGGGATTTGTGAAAATCCGGTCAGCTCCTTGGTTCAGGCTCACGGAGTTTCAATTACTATCAACTCTCCTGCGCAATGATTTTCATCACCCTCAGCAGTCCCAGACGACAGAGGTGCACTGAGAACTAGTCACGTGGAAGATGAAAGCTACATTATTTTGGCACAATAGCAGGAGGAAGCGTGCAGTTGGGTCTGTCATCGGGATGGATGGACAAAGGATTTAGCTCTCAAATTTCTACTCTTGCAGGTTCACAACCACCACATTCATGCTATCAAACTCCTCCAAGTAGCAGCACGCTTGTGGTACAGCCATAAAGAGTCCTTAACTTTGATGTCGGTTCCTCCGAATTCAAGCCGCAGGGAAAGACGCTGCTCTCCCTGGCGCAGGCTTCCCGTTGCATTCAAGTGCACTCGGCTGTTTGAATGGGCAAAAAGCAGCAGATTCAAGTGACACAGAAGTTATGAAATGCCACTTTGAAGTGGTTATTTGCAGCACCAAAGAGCGTCAAAAAGAAGCAGGGATAATGCTAATATCCAAACTGAAACGCATTATAATTGCTACATCAACCTTCAACAGCAACAACATATTTTCCTGCTCAAACTCATCCTAACCAGCTTCTTGAAAGAAGCAATCCTTAATTACCACTATTTCTGGACAAACAGAACCAGAAGAGTAAATAACCCATTTCTATCACTGCAAGCCAAGAAATCCAAAATAGATGTTCTCCTGAGTATTCACAGCAGGCTGCGGGCTACCGCAGGAGCCCTGCCACTTAATTGCTCATCAATCACTCACAGCTCTGGCCAGAGCCACTTTTTAATGAATTCACTTCATCCCATTTGCTCTCTCCAGCCCCTTCGACGACAGCAGCATTCTGTGTTATTTTGAATGTAAATGGTGTCCTAACGCGAAACCAGATAGTTACGATGTTCCCTCGGCAGCATCATTTCTTTGTAAATGCCCCATCACTCAGAGCAGGTTGACGGCAATGGCGCTCATGCATTAAGTCAACTGACTTGACAGATCATCTCAACTTTGCGTTGTCCTGTGGTGACAATCATTTCCTGCTGGTAATTTGTTTTCTCTATGAAAGTTCACACTGGAAAAAAAGCAAAAATGCTGGACTGATTTGTGCAGGGTGCTTGAGCGTGGTGTTCAACCAAGGTGGTTGCACGAACCAGGGAAGGTGATCAAAGCCCACCCACATGCAACACAATGTCCATTGAATCCCTGACTGTCTGAAATCTACACTGGGGTTTGGAGTATGGAGTTGAGGTGACCATTTCCAATGTTACAATCAATTTCTCTTTTGCCAAATTGAATTTAAAAAATTAATCTTGTATTTTCTTTAGGTCTACATTAAGTTCACGTTGGTTGACAAAAGTGGTCGTTGCGTCTGTATCACAATTATCTCAAAGTAGTGGGTTGGGGTGGCTTTCTTTGCCATTTCAAATACTGTTCAAGAAAATAAAATATCACTCTGTGATAAAAAAACATACAAAATATCTCCATGTCTAACTGATTTATAAACATGAAGTGGATTTTTTACTTCTCTAACCCAGTTATGTGATCCCATCTAGGACTGCACCCCCTGATCTCATACTTCATGCTCCCAGCACAGCAAAACAACCATGGCCATAGTCCACCCCATGAAAGGCCAGCTCTTGCCCTAAGGCTTACTCTAAGGGTCTTCCTCAAAGCAGCCCAAGTGCTCTCCCATCTTTCTCCTGCTTTCATCTGCCACCTGAAAATTGCACTTCAAAGTGCAGGGCTTAATCAGTATGTTCAGGAGAGGGCAAAAAACGCATGCAGACAGCCCTAGGGAGGGAGAATCCCTCTGCGAGACAGACCTGTACCAAACCAAGACAGCAAAAAACAGATGAGAAGAGTCTATCTGCAAAGGCTGCAAGGAACAGGGTACTCCGAGCATATGGAGACTCATCCATCAGCTAAGCCAAGGGACATAAATTAAAGCACCACTACATCCACCTGCAGTGGCTCTTACCCAGGAGTTAAATGGCTTTAGGTACACTGCAACTTAATCCCCCTCAGGATTAAGGCCACTTCATTCCTGAATGAGAGTTTTGACACAGAGCTCTAGTGGTGCTTGAATTTCTGGTGAGGGTGAGGGAAAAGCAAAGCCAGAGTAGGAGCACTCCAGCACTGGAAACCAGAGAGCAGATGGGCAAGACAGCCTGGTAGCAATGGGGACGTGGACACTGGTATATCAAAGCTGAAGTTTTAGCCCTTTCATACTTCACCATCACAAAAAAATCCAGCACAGCAGCTCACGTGCCATGAAACTACCCATTCACAGCAGTATTTGAAAAGGACTAACAAAACTTCTTATTAAAATACTGGGGCTGGAGGGGAGAAAAGTGACTTACTGCTGGCCAACAGAAGCAGTATTTCCACCAGCTCCCGTTCCCAACTTGCACAGGTGAGAAGAAATTGTGCTGTAGTTATTTCCTCCTCTTTTGTCCAAGGTGGTATTAAAATATACTTTCCAGGACCAAAGCACAGGACACCTAAGGATATAAACACAAGCTCCAGACCCTGGCAGAGGTCTGGCTGCAATGTGCTGCGCCTGTCCATGGATGCTGTTTCCTGAGAGGTGAGGAAGAGATAGCGGGAGAAAGGATGCTACTGTTTAGCTACAGGCTATTGCAGAGATAACAAGAAAAACTTGTCCTTGGTTATTTCACTTCTGCCCTAAAAAGGACATAATTTTCCACAGTTAAAAGGATTCACATACTTCTCTTTCATTTAATCCTTGCTTTCTTCTCTGAAAAATGAAAGTACTGACCTGAAACGTAGCCCAGACTATGACATAGAATTTAGAATAGCTGGACCCATCTCTGGAAAGCAGGGATGGTGTGGCCTGATAAGGGACTCGGAGAGAAAGTTTTACATTCAAAAACAAGAAGGTTAAAAACTTGTGTTTGCCAGAAAGAGAAAGGAAAGAATAACAAGGAAAAATTGTGCCACAGGGAGAAAAGACAGACCATCTAAAACGCACAGTAGCGTTACCATAAACATATATATTTACAATTTTGCATTTATGTCAAATTATTTTTATACTACACTACTAAAGTTATAAATATTACCAGTAAATCAGGTGAAGATAATCTTTTACAAGAATAAGGTATATACAGGAAGATATTCTTTTACCTACTTTTACAACTAATATCCATTAATCTATCATAAAACTGAGAGCTACGAAGTTGGATCATATTATTTAGATTATTTGTAATTCTAGCACAAAAGGGTCATGAACTTTCAAACATGCATTCACGTGCATTATGCTGCTTTAGTAAATGAATGAGTAAATTTCATGTGGCTCTCAGTTAGAAATCTGCACCCAGTTCTCAGAAATGGTGTATTTACCAAATCCCTGGGAAATCCAAAACAAGCAAATGGGCAATGAATTTTGGTAATATCACACAAAAATTAAAAGTCCCACTGGCACATACTTCTGTCCCTATAAATGGCAAGTAATCTTCAGTATTATGGAGTGAATGTTATTTTATTGTTAACAGCTCTAAGAAGCAGGATAACCCTGAAATACTATCTTCCAGAAATGAAGATGTAGAAATAATGTTAACAACTTGACAGAGTATTCATTTATAAACTAAAATAGTTCATTGCTTTGTTTTCTAATGCTCTCAAAGCTCATGGTTAATCAGAATCAGATTAATTAGTTTGGAGATGGAAGGTCTCTGGGGGCCTAGGTGATACAAGAAGTTTTGGCAGCTCCACGAGTAACGTTTTTTCTTTGGCTACATATTTAAATTCCTCACCATCTAACTACTAGGATCAGCTCTACATGACAGACCAGGAAAACCTGATTTTGTAGATAAATCTGATTGTTAAACTTCAAAGTGGCAGCTGCTCAAGCCCAGGGATGCTTTGTACGTAGGAATTTAACCAAATATTGCAGCTCAAATTTAAAACTCTTCCTAGAGTCCCTATTTGGATGCAGTATGTATTTCCTAGCCTAGCTAGATTTATTCCTTATTCCAAAATATTTTTGTTAATTTACTGTGCTCTGTTAAACAGACGTTGTGTTTCATGCTAAGTTCAGCTGGGGGAAAAAAAAGCCCACCACTATTTTAGAGATACATACTTTCAAAGCGTTAAACAATACCATCTGCCAAGCCACCTCTTCCAGTTGCATAAGAATTTCTGAGCATCACTAAACTGTCCCCACAAAGGTTTCACCAGCTGTTGCACCATATTTGCATATTTATTCCATATTAGTCTTAATTTCAAGCAGCTACTATTATCTGAAGCCATTCTTAATTTTGCAAACCAGTTAATTCACTAAAATTAGGAAATCATAGGAAAATGCTGACTGATCATTAACTGTGTGCTGGATAACACTACCAGACCACAGTGACTTCACCTGACACCTTCTTACTTCCGTTCCAGAAATTAATTTTCATGCCTGGTGCATTTCCTCTGTTCTTCTGCTAAATATTAACATGTACATCAAGGCAAGGTGAGATTTTAAAACGGGGTTAGCCCACAGCAGAGACGTAACAACAAATGGGTGCTTTGAATTTACAGGAAAAGAAAGCAAAATCCTCCATTAACTTGGAAATTCACCTAATTAATGAATGTTGGGGGCTTTATAAATGAAAGGTTTGACACTGATGCCAGTTTTAGGTGGTTATCTAAAGATAGCTGATTTATTCTAGACAGCACTAATGAAAACAACCTTTCTCAAGTGGTTTCAGAGCCCTGCTGCCCTGACAAAGCAGGCACAAGTACATGTCCCGATGTAGAGTTATGCTCTTTCAAAGCTCTACATAAATATACATTAATATTGCTAATATATTACCACAAAGACACTTTAAGCATGAAATGATACAGGACCAAACGCAGCTGTGAAAAAACCGCTGTTGCATTCACTCCCTTCCCCAGGGTAGTCCATAACTCTGAAGGAGCCACCTGCAAATCCACATTTGCTGGACAACTCCAAAGGACACACCTTCCTAGCTGGCCAAATGGTGTTCATCTGGTACAAGTCATTTGAGGGCACAGCTCATTAAGATGAACATAAAAAAAAAAAAAACAACCCTCAAAGAGAAACATGTCCCCAGCTTGACACGAGGCACCATCTTGGTCCCTCTGTGTGGCTGGAAAGGAGCAGGGGAGGAATGAAAGGTGGGAATTTAGGAGATGAGAGAAAGCAGAAGTAAATAATCTGTATGACCTTGCTCCTCTTGTGTATCAACATCTCTGGTGCTAGAACAAAACACCGTCTTGGTGGCACCAACCTCTTCTCTTTCACAGGTTAGCGTCCCAGTACTATGGTGTGGGGGATCTTCTGCTGAACTGAGCAAAATGGAGGGATACGCCAAAAGGAAAAAATTCATGTGTGCGTTCCCAGCAAAATGACGAGCTCTAAAACAGGTAAGATACATTAGGAGACCTGTTAAGTTTGATGAGTTTTCATCTATTCCTTGTGGTTTTACAAGGAGGCCCTGTCTGAGGCGAGTATTCCTTACACTTCACCTTCTCTCACCCCCTTTGCCATGGTAGGAATATCGGATTGACTTTGACACTTTTTTAAAAAAAATACAAAGAATCAGAGGCTTTCAAATGTTGTAAAATCAAACTACTGGTTCAGCACTTGAAGGAAGTCAACTCTTAAGGACAGCACTTAAAAAGTTTTTAAAAATCAAAATAAATATCAGCAGAAGAGCTTATAAGCTTACTGCATGTCAAGCCTGTTTTTCATCATTTTTAAAAGGTATAGCTTTGAGGAAATTATTTCTCAATCAAGATAGAGATGGCCAGTGTTTGCTGGCACACAGGCATTTTGGGCATTTCCACTTTGCAGGAAGGTTTCTGAGCTCTTATGGCCAGACATCCCTCCATTAGGCATACAGACATCACAGCCTGCTTACCTGGGATAAATAGGCATGGCAGCTGATTTTTTATGTGCTTATTTTTTTCACGTTGGATAGCTTGCCTAAGCACCTCCAGTTATCCATGGTTAAAGATCTCCTGGAATTAACTTCACCATTTGGAGTGTAGAAGGCTCAGATAAGCTGACAGACTTGTCGACACTACGAAGATGAGAATTTGTAATGCTGGCTCCTGAGGATATATGAAATCATGGTGATAGAATTAGAGAATAGGGATAATCAGGTTTTTCCACTGAGGAAACCAGAAGGACATTTTACATGGACCACACCAGCGACCAATGGCGATGCCAATGCAGTTTTCTCTAATGATACAAAACCACCTACTTGTACCATAGAGAAAACGGTGGCTTTTAAGGTTTATAGCAAATGTGTGGGTCAGAAATTTACTGCTTTAGATGCCACGTATTTACAAACATAATTTCTTAAGCAAAATCCCATTATCTACAGATTTTGAAAACTGCTAAGAATATGTTTATAGGATGCTGCTTCTGTATGTTTTGGTAACAGAATGATAACTAAATCTGTTAGGTACCTAACTGCAAAGAATCGGCTGTGGTTGCCTACCATGCCTAAGAGGAATCACTTACCTTGTAACAAGAGTTATCACGTGAGTAAGAAATGGTTTAAATCCTTGTTCTAGGTAGAAATAAACCGGGAGAGACTTCACCTGATGTTACGTGTAACAGTAATGTGATTAATACTCCTCTGGGCGGGGATTTTCTCCTCCTCTTCCCCATTCAGTGGCTGGAAGCTGCCCTGACATCTTACATCCTGATTTCATTTTAAAGATGGGCAATAAATAGCAACTCTAAGAATCACGATAATCACATACTCTATCTCGACCATCAACATCAATTTCTAAAATTGACTGCTGAGAAATCAGTTCTGGACTTTCTGAAGTGCCCACGCTTGGGTCTGTGAAATGCAGTGCAATACTGAAGTGTAGGACTGTGGTATCACCAGGACTTTAATTTCTGACCCTCTTTTACAACAGCTATTGCTGTTGGAGGAGACTCACATAGCAACCATAATCATGTTCCCAAACTGAATATTTAGCATAGGTTTCAAATGAAGGCAGGAAAATAACTACAACTGTTTAAATAACCATCTCTATGGGTGACTTTAAAAAAAATATACCTTTATGGAAGGATGTTGGGATGAAGGTAAGGTAAGGATTTTGTTGTTGCTTAGAGGGCACGGTAATGGTATTTCTGCCTTTTGAATCTGACCATAGGGCTGAACATTAGAATAGGGTTTTGAAAGCAAAAAGTAATGATGTTAAATTCCCCCCCATGCCTTTTTTTTTTTTTCCTTTGAGGAGCTTTCCAGTTTGCCTTTCAGATGCTGAATCAACCACAGCCCCAACTGATACTGTTAAAGTTGTAGGACAAAACTGCCTGGGAAGCATTACACCCGGTTATGATTAAGTCTATCTGCTTAAGGCTGTTACTCACAAAAAGAGTATTTTCAGCCTTTACTCTGTTATTTTGTTTCTGGTTTGTTTGTTTTTTCCTCTTATCACAAAGAACAAATTGCTACTTTCATTTAAAAGGAAGTACAAATCATGTTGTCATTGCAACAGAGCCTGTACTGCAATGCTAAATGCTAAAACCTACAAATTTTTATGCTACAGTGAAGCATCAAGGCACTTAGCAGCATCCCTGGGAATTGAAAACCAGGGAGCTGAAAATCATCTCACTCCTCTATATTTTTAATAAAGATTTCTTACCTACTCTATTCTCTCTTCAAGGTAATTATATGGGCAACTGCGATCAAACTATATAAATTCACTCAATAAAAAAGCTTATTGCCGTATGTTTTTAAGGAGCCATAATGTTCCCAGTATTTTCTTCAAGTCTTCAAAATTCATCAAAGTGGATGCTCAGATCAGAGAAATGCCCTCGCCACTTGCCACAAGAAACCACTGCACGTTCACCCGACCCGATGCCTCCTCAAATAACCTTGGCTCTTGGTTTTGCTTGTACATGTCCCTGGGCTTTGGCAGCCCCCCAAAACAATAACCCCCAACTGCATCCACGGAGCTACGTGCCAGGCACTGACATGGTCCACATTACTGCTCAACAGAGCCCTGCTGCGTGTTCACCCCACACATCTGCTGCTTTTACAAGACTGGGATAGGAGATCTTTGTGTCAGTTTTATAGACAGAGATCTAAGAAACAGGAAAACTGAACTATGTATTTAATTAAATAGGGCACCTGTGACATAGCCAGTATCAGACCTACGTATTTCAAGTTTCAGTTTACTGCCAAATCCTTTCCAAAAAGCCCTCACAAGCTCTTCTGAAAAGCCCTACCCCTTTAAATATACCTCCAAACACCAAAAGTAACAAATCAGACTTAACATTCCTCCTGCCACCTTGCAGAGACGCGTGCATCATCCTTTTTCTTCACAACCACAGATGGGAGTGATTTAAGATGCTCCTCAGCCCATCCGTCTATACCTTTTCACTTCCAGTTCTTACACATGGAAGTACAAGTACAGAGCAACAACAGTGTCCTATCCTTAACGGCAGACTTTGACTGCAGAATCGCAGGGTGACAACTATATTGTAGACCATGGCAAGAGAACAGTCGGAGATAAGGGCTGAGATACCAGCTGTAAGAGAAATAACAACAACCAGTACAGAACATGACTGGAAAACTAACTAGCTTTGTGCATACACCTTCTCCTAACATGATGACAGCGTAAGTACTAATACTTAAAATATACATTTTTCTTACAGGTAATCCCTTTTATTATTCTCATGAGCCATTTATGTATGGCCACAAGCATTTTGAAGTAGAAGTAATGGGGAACAAAACAAAAGCTGGTGCTTTAGAAGTATTTATAACAGATAATTGGGCTCCGATTCTGAAAAACAGGCAATGGTTTAAAAAAAAAAAAAAAGCAAAACCAAAAACACATTTTAAAGGTACACTTTGCCCCATTTACAGAAAACCACCATTTTCTCCCTAAAGCTACATGTTGCTGCCTCAGGCACACGTGAAAACAGAGCTCTACAAATTTTGTGGCTTTCAGGAGCAGTCCACAAAAACCAAAAGCAGACTGGGAACGTATTGGACCAGACTACTTTTGCAGCCCCTTTTCTGTGTCCACCGGAACATGAAGAATGAGAAGAGCTGATATCAGAAACTACTTTATCACAGCTGTCCAGCCCCTAGCGCCTTTTGGTCAGCTGCTGCATCTATAACAGAAAGGCAGGGGGTGAGACCGTGTTTCTGCTAAAGCAGAAGAGCCACTGGCTTCAGGGAAGCACAGCCGCCGTACCCTTCCACCGCAGCGCGAGCAAAGTGGCGTCGCTGGAAACAGCTGCTGTGAACATGAAAAAATGAAAACCACTGAATGCAGAAACAATTCCCGCCTCATAAAGTCTACGACTTTGTTGGGAGACTTAATTCTCTCTGCCTCTTTCTAATCACAAGAAACATTTTTATTATCTCTTCCACACTCTCAACACCACAGCAGAGCTCTTCTGGTAACGTCTGTCTCAATCGTGACTACAGTGAGTGGTCCAGGACTCATAAAAGTCAATAGGAAACTTCCCGTTTGACTTTAATGGGCATTTAATAAAAACGATCTCCCAGAAAGGCACTTGTCCCATTCCTTCCCCATGCAGCCTGTGCTCCAGAGCTATCCTTCTGTCACTATCAACACAGCATTATTCAAAGAGGCAGCCAGAGCAAAGTAATGTTCGCTGTGCCATCTACATCAGCACAAGAAACACAGAGCCCCTGTAACACAGCTTGCCACCTTGCCAGGCGGAATTTGGCTGAATTCATTACCATTTTATATGGTATTTCCTCTCTAAGTATTTCAGGTGGTGGTTAGAGTGAATGTGCCAGGATGATTGAAAACATGAGCTGTGGACTCTCCAGCTTTTCCCTGTGTTAAAACTGCTGTGCTCTCCCTCATGCCGGGACACTGTCATCTTTTTAGGAAGGTTTTAGACAATGGGACTCCTGTTGCTACTAAAAAATTCATTTCTCATCTCATATTCTTGAGACAAATTATATTAAATGTTTTGGTACACTCACACTTTATCATGAGGACATGGCATCTTCAAGAGGTAGGCTTCCTCTCTGAGACACCTCTCTTGCCAAAAGTCTGCCCAAATTATAGTAGTAAACTTTGAAGAACAGTCTTGTACAGGCTTAGAAGTTTGACATCTAAAAAATACAACTATTTCATCTGTATTAGCTGGAAGAAAGAAGGATTCCCCATGATGGAAACAGCTGGGAAAGGTTTGTGGACTGGACCAAAAGTGGCTGCTCCATGTAGAATGGGCTTATCTGTGTTCACTAGAACCTACAGTCAAAAGCTCAAAAAGTTCCTGAGACCCTCATCTCTCTGCTCTCAGGAAGTATCGTAAGAGCCCCTGTAAATGCATCTTCTCTTTTTGCTACTTGGATAACACAGTATGTCAGTCACTACCCATTTGGAAGCCAGTCTGATGGACCACCTGCCCCTGAAGCTCACTTGATGCCATATGATGGCATTTCTGCCTTGACTCTGGCTTGCTTTTCTATGAAACTTGGGTAACAAGAGAAAGCCTACATTAAGAAGCACAGTATTGAAAAATCAGAGGATTACTTTAAGGAAAGTTGTACGTGCATCATTATTTCCTTGGTGAATACACACCATGGTACCACACCTAGACAGCACAAGACTTTTCACTCGGGTCGCCCATCTTATTCCAGAGGTCTGAACAAAACCAGTACATACAATAATTTAATTAAACACTAAATCAAAAGCAAGTGGCCAAAGGCACAATAAACGTGTTCTCAAACTTCTGAGGTCTCTGGTTTTGCAAATCCAATTGCATTGTTGAACGGCAAATGTTTATTTGTAATAAAGAAATATTTTTAACAACATTATATCCTGGCTATTAAGTCTTTGCCTGTGTGCGTGCCCAGGTGAAAGTTATTTTCATGTCACAACCATACACACGCCCCCCCAACAGAGAAGGGTATTATGTGGGGAAGTGGAAGGATTTCTTCCAGAAACCATGAAAAAAATGGTACTAAAATGAGGAAAAGTATCATTTCAGAAGCAACTATTGTCCTTTATCAGTGATTAGATAAAGCTGCTGTTACCAGCATTGGGTTTTTGTTGTGTGTGGTTGTTTGTTTTTTTTTTTTAAAAACGAGAAGGGCTGAAATTAATGAGACAAATTTAGTTTAATGCTATTAATATAAACCTGCATTTTACTGAAGTTAGGAAGCATGGAAAATAAAGTCACCAAAGTACTGCAGAAGCATTAACAAATTAACTCATCTTTATCAAAACCAAACAACACAGAGAGGAGGGCACTTGCCAATGGCAACTGCGAGCACACAGCATAGAGCCAGGAAAAGAGCTTTAGAGACTAATATTCAGTCCAAAAGATCACCCTTTATCCCTTTGTAAGGAATCATTTCTTGGAAAGCTGCTCCCACCAAAATAAAATCATGCAAAATCATGCAAAATCTTCCCGCCAGCAGACAGATGTCTTTACAAACTTGGATAAATAAATGAAGTGATTCACTAAAGGCTATGACATTTCTTGGTAAATTCTACAATGCACTCAGTAAAAATACATCTGGGTCTAGTTTGGCATCAAAACTCATCAAGAACAAAGGAGTAATGATACAGTCATAGTCTGATATTCTGATTTTTTCAAAGCTAAACTTATGGGAGATGAACTCATACACAGAGCCACAGGAACTACTCAAAGAGACCTCTTTTCAGTGATCGGTTCGAGCATTGCTCATCTCACCATCGCGGAGGCTGGACGCGGAGCTAGGAAGCACGGAGCGTGCTCTATGGTGTGTTGGTTTCAAGTTACATTAACATACACTTTGAGCTCAACCTCTGAAGCGTGCTCAGCAGCTGGGGCACTGTCAGAGGTAGGCACCGCTGGGTCATAGGTGCTGAAGATGCCTCATTAGGATAATGTTTCCTGAAGGAGAGAGGTAGGCTTCTCCAAGAGGTGATTTACAGCATCTCTTTTATCCATCTCTGCCTCTCTGGTCACTGTACAGGGAGGCTAAAGTTGAATGATGTCCCCTATCATGTCTACAATTACACTGCATCACTTAATTGCTGCCAGAGATGAAGTATTTCTATAATAAGGAAAGCTACACAAAGAGGTAGCATGGTGCTATAACAAAATGTGTTGGTTCCTTTTATCAGCAAACAAACCCCTATGCAAAAAAGTTTGGAGGTATCAAAAATAACTCTGAGGTGCAAAGGAAATACCAGGTTTGGTCTACAGCTGGTGATCAAAAAAAAACAGTCATGGCATTGAAAATACTGCAGAGCCCAAAGACCAAAACCTGCTATTTGATTCCAGCCATGCGTATCAGGATGGGAAAAAACAACAGCAATCAGAAGTGATTTGGAGAAAATGATGTTCCAAGAAAGAGGAATGCTCTTGATGGCACCTACAGTCTTATTTCTGACCTCCCACTACTCCAGCATAGAGAAAGACAAGGAGAGAGACCAAGTTAAAGCCAAGGATATGGTTTTCGGATCAGCACACAAACACAAACCACCACAAATTTCACCAACAGCCCACACCAGGGAGGCTGCAGAAATGACATCTTGCAGCTGTGCACGCTGTTCTCTTACAGCACATATTACTATATGCTGCTGATACCATGTTTACATCTTGGAGAAATCATAAATTGCCTTTTGAAATAGCTCCTTTCAAGATAAATAAAAAATACTGAAATCATCAAAGCTCGTTAGGACTTTTGACCTGTGTAAATCTTAGGCACCAAACCACGACCACCTGCCTCCTTCAGTAGAACTAATGATGCAAAATGTGGCCCCACTCTAACAACAGCCAGCGTTTACAGAAGCAGCAGCTGAAGCCAACTACCCAGCATCTCACTTGGCTTGCTAACCAAACGAGGGCAAAATAACCCTCTGGGGTCCACACAAATTCAGGTATAAAACGTGATTTTGCAGTTGAAGAAGCAAGTCAGTTGCTGCCACTGAGCAATGCCCAGCTCTTCCAAGATCATTTTGTTCTGCTCCATATTGCCTTGAAGCCAGCTACCACCCTATGGGGGTTGACGAAGCCTTTCTGATTTGCAAACTTTAATTCTGTGACTTGGGAAATGTGTCAGGAAAACAAAAGGCTTTAAAAATCATGTAAAAAATCATATAAAAGTATGAATGGAGAGTCAACCTCCAAAATGAGCTTGCACCTTTCTTAAACTGTGGTAGACAAAATTGGCCCTTACCCTCAGCCACAGAAGGAAATCATCCATGAGCTCTACAAGCAATTTTATGAAAAATGATCAGCACCAAAAGACATTAAAGGAGTAACCGATTAACATGGATTTTTAGTTTTAGTTTTAGTTCTTTCTATTGCAGGCCATTTGTTTTGAGTAACAATATTACCTTGCAAACAGATGAGGTTTCAGTGTGCTGTTCCAAAAGGCAAATATTAAATGAACATTAATTTCTAATTGACTGGACATACTGTGGCTTTTATCAGTTCTTATTAGATCTGGGAAATGAAAACACTCATCACACTTTCATTAAGAAATCATCACTTTTTTTCCCCTCCAACCTCTGTTACAGGTTCAGTAGGTAAGCCTTCAAAAACGACCCAGCACCCAGCTCTTACGTATTTCATACCTTTCAGGACTGTATTTCTCATCACAAATTCATTTTATAATCTCTCTCCCTTTGGGGATTTTTAGCTTTTGATTAGAAAACCCCAATAGGAAATGACACAATGCAAATCAAATTCCTTAGGCTTTTGGTACCTAGGTTCCCTCCATTCATTTTCAAATGTTTCTCTTAACACCAACGAATTTTCTAGATTTGGCTCTGCATTTTCTCACCAATATCTATCTTTAACACGATGGGAAGCAACAGCTTGCTGTCACTTGAGCTGTTTGGAAATGTTCAGAAATAGGGCGCTTTTTTTTTTCCATAAGGAAGTTATAACTGGTTAAACTTTGAGAGGGGAAGCAGCAACAGTTAGGGAATTCATTTACGGATACAGGAGAACAGGCCTGGTCTCTGTGTCTTGCTGGAACACTTACCCTGTATAAGAAAAGCCCTTTCAGTCATGCAGTATGCCCATCAGAAATCCTACCTACAATGTGAGACAGCTCGGCCCATCTCACAGAGAGTGAGATTGCCCACCTGGCACATCTTCCATTTAACAAATTCTCTGGTTTTTTTCCTTAAAGGGTAATTCCTGGAGTTTGCATTGAAACTTTAGAAAAATAAACCCCAAATATTCCATTTCTATTCCATTTGCTCAGTGATACTGAAAAGCTTAAAAGCGTGCATCTTGGAAGCAAACATAAGCTCAGCTTTAATATTAATGACGGTTGGCTTCCCAGCTCCCTGTACCCTGTGAGTGATGGGCTGTTTGCCTGCGTTTCACTGAGGCTGCCTTTCCAACCACCAGAACGCTCAATTTGGTGAAATCTGTGATGCGTAGTAATGCAAATGATATCCCCCCCCCAGCTTTTCTCACCTCTGGGTCATTCCTATCACTTCTAGATGCGGATTCTCAAGTGCCTAATACATAGTGACACACATTACCTCCTCTCTCTCTGGCATGGGGTTTAGAAGGTTTCTGTCTTCGCATTGCCAATCTGTTTTTACAAAATTTGGAAGAACTTCATACTGTTGAGGCCAATTGATCCCTCTACCTTTCTGGTGCTGTCATTTAAAGACTTCAAAAATTATTTCCACACTGATACTGGACAGGTACACAGAGCCATGCACTCACTGATTCTCCCTGCAAAACCCACTGCAGGCAAACAACTGGAGATATCTTTGGTTTTACATCTTGACCCTCTTTTTCAAACACTTCAGTCATCAGCAACACTACCAAGGGCCCAGCTCCTACGTCATCTGTTACACCTTAAAATTAGAAATGGAAATAGCATGTGCAAAATAGAAAATTCCCTTTCAAAACACTATTATGAAGCCCAAGCCTCTTCCTACCTGAAACACATTATTGCTACCTTCAGGCTGAAGGACGTTCCCCTTCAACACTTGGAAGCCTCAACCTGATGTAGCATGAAATGAACCCAGACAAAACTCCCTACTCCTGAGTCAAACAAACAAACAAAAAGAACAATTTAGGTCAAGGAGTCTTCCTCCCACACTCCAAAATAACCCACTGATATTGCAGCTGAGAGCGGACTTCTGTGCACGCAGCAGAGCCTCTTCATCCAGACATACGCTGCCTTCCAGCACCTGCTGTGACCTCTCAATTAAACCCTCAGCTGAAGCGGCAGGTAGTAAAATGGGTGCAAAATATACGGAAACTTCAACTACAGCCTTTCCCCATGCCTGTTGGTAAATAAAACTAGTTGAGATTGGGGGTTATGCTGCCATACAGCGCCACATGAGCCCAAAGAATTAACATAGATTTTAAGCCTTCATTCCATGTCTCATAATTTATATAATCCATTATTTCTTGTGCTCCTCATAAAGCCACACAAATTGCAAATCAGGCATACAATAAATGATAAGTGAGAGGATTTCAGAAAGATTTCATATGTCAGAGCTTGGCCTCTGAAGTAACAGCGGAAATAGCAAAGTAAGTGTTTTCTGCAATACATTTAGAAAATGGACCTTTAATGGAAAAGAAAAGATTATATCACAGAGTTTTAGTGACTTAATTTTTTTTCTATTATTACTTTTGTTTGTTTGTTTAGTTTGAACTTCCTAAGCTGTGGATTTACTCCCCACTGTTCTTTCTACAAAACTAATAACAACAGAAAAGCAGCATACAGTAGCAGTAGAGCAACAAGAGCAAAATTACTGAAATTAATCAAAAAATAAGCCATCTGGTATTATAACCCAAGTGTGCAAAGCAGTGGTTATAATTCAATAATCTTACTAAGACAGGAAAAAACTGGAAAGCCAAGCTGCACAACATCAAAGCAGTAAATATGTAGGGGTTTGAAGTAGTAAATGGGTAGGGTTTGGCCTTTTTGGGGAGCACCAGCCTATTCAACACTCAGCTTATCACCTGTAGGGAGAAATGCTGGGATTTGTAATTCCCTGTTTCCTCCAGAAAGCCTGATATATTAAAAAAAAAAGCCACCACCCCAAAGGTCCTGAGACCTGCAGTGCAGTAGCACAAGAAGGAACTGCAGGGCATCCCAAAGGTGGAGGCAAAGATACCTGAGAGATGACACTGAGTCAATGGCACACTTCTCCATTTCTACTTATCTATCCATCTTCAAATTGAAAATGAATAATATCATTCCAGGAGTGAGAGGCCTCATATGGATATTGTCACTGTGCCTACCACAGGCAGAAAGGACACAGCCTCCCCTCCCATCCGGTTTCCTTCCAGCGTAACTGATTGATCTTGGTCAAGAGATAGTATTGGTCTGCACACACCAACCTCAGTTATGTGTTTGTGCAAAAAAGAGATATTTTCCATGCATATATAAAACAGGAGGTTCCAAATACTGAAAGGTTTCCTGTTGACATACAACCGTTGTCTTACGGGGTGAGAAGTGTTTTATCTCATAGCAGGTTCAGAGTTTGCTCACGGGCACTGGACAAATATTTAATGAAACACTGGGGAAATATTTAATTAAAAGACTCTGTTTCTAATTAGGCTTGGAGATGATGCGAAGGCAGTTGATAATGCAAGAGAAAAGTCACCAAACTTCCTACTACAGAAGTGGTGAAGCGACAGCCTCGGTACCAGGGAGAGCCCTGACGCAGCACTAGCAGATCACAGGTAATTTTTGAGTTTGGGTCTGTTTTGATATCACATCATATTAAACAAATAACATAACAAAAGCACATTACACATTAGTTGTCTCTATTTTGCAGATGTGAAAGATTAAAATCTGGGGTCAACTTTTAAGTGATTTGTTCTGCCCTCTGAAGCGGTCAATGATGCAATGTCGCGCACACCTACGTCTGCTGCGGTGCCGCGCGCCTGAACCCCAGCGTTGCAGGCCACAGAGCAGAACACGCATGAGGCCCTTACAAAGAGGACACAACTGTGAGAACTACATCACTGAGAGTGTGTGGGGAAAAAAACAAACCAACTCAGAATGAAAATATCATCTTAAAATGCACCAAAAAGACACACGTCATTTGTGCTCCAGTTGATAAGAGTGTGAATGATTGCTGTAGCCATGAACTCTAAGAAACCCAAAAGCAGCCTGGAAAATCTCTCTTTCCACTAAAAAGATACCAGTTTTCAGATTAATCATGCCAAAGTTTTCATAGCCAATCCAACAAACATGTCAGGGATCTAGCCACTTCATTTAAAACCTGATTTCATTAACTCTGTAAGTTAAGCAGTGACGAGATAGCTAAGTTTCTTTACTATATTCCTATTCCTCCTTCAAAAGCAAAAAGCATGTGCTGTTTAAGGACTGCAATTTTAGAAACACCTATTTAATATGCTTAGTGAGAGTATCCAAAGCAGCTATTAACTGCAACAGCATACTGTTTGTTTTTTTAAGGCCTGTGGATGCATTTAACCCTTCAACTCCTAATAACGTCCAGGAGATCCCTGCTCCTAAATCTCACAAACTATTCTGACATCCTTCGGCCGTTGTTTCATAAAAATGAATTCATATTGGAAAAAAAAAAATCATACAAAGCCATTCAGAAATATATTGAGTCGATACCCTTCTTCAGTAACCAATACGTAAAGAATTTCCTTGCAGGGTGCGCTCACCCATTTAACCTACATGCACCTTGATGCAGGGAAACAATTATCCACTTAACTTACTCATTTCTAATTAGCTTCAAAGAGTGCAATTACTGTAACCAGAAATGAGGAGGGGAGGCAAGGCCAGGAGAGGTGGATGAGCGCAGCTGCGCAGGAGAAGCAATACGGGCTGGTGCAGGAGCAGGTACGAGGAGGAAGAGATGCTGCAGGGCGGGAAAGGAGGAACCACGGTGGCTGCTGTCAGTACACGAGCAGATTTCAGGTTAGGTGGAGGCAAGGCCAAGAGCAACAGCCCTGTACTTCACTGATCTCAGCTGCTGCACAGAAAGATTCGGTGTGAGGGAAGCTGGATCAAAAGGGGAGCTCTGTCAGCCGTGGAGAGCCGTGGAAAAGCAGCCCAGGAGAGGGGCTTCAGGGTCAGCTGATGCATAAAAAGCTTCCACTCCTCTTCTTTGATAAAGAGGAGAATTGCCACCTACCTACCCAGTTATTTTGCCCCCATCATATTACAGCGTAGAGAAAGCTATTCAAATGGTGCTGCACCTCTGTAGGTTTTTTGTGTGTCATTCAGCAACCTCTTAGCAAAGACAGAGGTAAGAAAGCTCTCATTTTAGGCAGCACAGTATGGTTCCTGTTTGCAAATAAAATAGATTTTCAATGGTCATCAATATGTTATGGAGGCTTCTTTATTTCTACAAATTATTCTCCTTCAGGGCAGGAAATATCATCATCAGTAGTTTTCATATTGCCATCCTTTCTTTAAAAAAAGAAATAGATTTTAATTGGAAAAGTAGGTTTTTTAAAAATGAGGTATCTGACAACTTCATTTAAAGAATAGTCTCATATATTTTTTCTGACTATCCCTCCAATAACATTTTGTAGGCTTTGAGACTAGAGCCCTCCTTTCATCTGGAAAAATTAAATTATTCCCATCCTCTCACAACTTCAGTATCTGGTGTTAATCTGCTAATCCAGTAATCTCTCATGCACCCATTGCTCGTATTCTTTTGCTGCCAGAGGAGGGCTGAGAAACCTGGAACCAGAGACTGGTTCTTGCCCAAGGGTCTGAGCCTCACCCGTACGGCTCATGAGAATTAGATAACAAGAATATCAAATGGGAAAATGATAGCATACCATAAATGTTCTAGAAATTCAAAAGCCATCTGGAAATAAATGAAGAATTTATCAGAATAAAATGTTCACTGCGGAGCATTTGTAACTGCATCTGTAACGCCACTTGCATAAGCTCCCTTTTTTCCATTAGCCTGGGTAATGTACAATTCATGAGTTGTACTGGCACCTCATTATCCAATTAAAATTACTCATTTTTAACAAAGAAATAATGTCAGAAAGGGAATTATTAGGTTAATGATTAATTCTAGCTACTCATATATGAAATAGCTTTGCAATTAATTTGGGGAAGTTTGCATGTTTTAAGCTCTTCAGCATAATTATGACAAGTTGCATCACTGGGTCTTACGGTCTGCTCTCTAATTGATTTCTTAATATAAGCACAAGAGGAATCACACCTAGAAAATAAGTGGCACTGCCAGGAGTAACAAGAAAGATTTTAAGTTTTTAAGAAAAAAACCCAAAAACATTCAAGAATAGTTTACTGACATCTCTTCTATAGTCAACAAGAGGGTTTTTTCCCCTCTTTTTTTTTGGCAGCAGACTTGCCACCTACTTCCATCGCACTACTCTAAAGAGTAACACATTGTGTCTGATCAGTTAATTAAGTGGTTCGATTTAATAATAACATAATTGTTCAACTTAAGAACCATCCAGCAAACAATTTCGTAGGTGTTAACCTCTGGATATTGCATTTTAAGATCCAGGCTGTATTGTTTTAATAAATTCAGTGTGAGATGCTTATGAATCACTTGGAGGGAAAGGCATTGATAATTCAGAGCAGAACGTCTGCAGACATGCTTCTCCGGTTTACTTCCCTTATTTTTGTTTAACTCCCTATTTAAAGCCCCCTTCTCTTTCCTAGCAGTAGTATTTTGCACCCTTGGCCAAAATGAGCTGTGATTCCCTCCCCAAACAATGCCCAAGATTTGCTGTCAAGCCCTGAGCGTGCATGAGGACCCCCCAAACACATCCCAGAGGCATGCGATAACGTAAAACTGATAATGGGATCTATAGTCCAGCCAACGCTTGAGCACCTTCAAAACCTGAAGATAAAGGACAAATTTTTGGCCATTTTGAAGATCTGACTTGTTGCCCATGAGGACAAGACCAGGGTAGTAGAGGACTTAAATCCTCTTGCAAACTTAGACATCACAGCAACCTTTGGTGCAGAAAGGTAGGCAGGATGCCTCCACAGCAGTGCCAAAAACTATTTGACTCCTATGACAAAGTGGAAATCATATGCGTTTTCCCTGGAGATGCTTTAAAAACCAGGTAGAACAGATTCTGGAGCGTGAAGGTCCCATATCCCTGGTTTGGTTGGAAGCAACATTGTTCTGGTGTGTTCCTCACATCCACTCCTCGAGGATCTCTATGGGTCACAGTCAATGAAGAAGCAGAGCTGTGATGCAGAGCCCGCGCTCAAGGCGCACAGCAGCTGCCACCTCCACGCACTCCTGCCCCAGTGACACGCTGCCACAGCCACCACCACATGACTCCAAGGGGACTCGCTGCTTTGTGGTAAAAAGGGCCCATATTTATAGCAAAAGCTACCACTGGAGGACAAACTTCTCATGCAGCTTAACTGGAGATGTAGGGCCCCGCATCAACTTTCAGTGTCCTAGGAGAAGGTCCTGTTACTGGGACATTTTCCCCCATTACCAAATCACCGTTTGTAGGACTCCCAGCTGCTTTAAGCAAATAGGTACCATCTTAAGGACTTCATGATCTGGTCTGTTAGCTTTTTAGTCTCTAGGTCACTTGTGATGGCCCATGTCTATTGCTGGTTTGTTCTGCATAGCCTCTTTCAAGAAAATTCACCATGAATCACCTCCCTTGTCCCATTGCATTTGTTGTCTGTTAACAGTATACTGACATTAACTTTATGGAAATAATCTCAGTCATTTTTTCTCCATTTTACAGTCCAGACATGCCACTTACCATTAATTTCCCTTCTCAAAGCACTCACATCTTCTGCCTTGTATTTCGTATTAAAAACACATGAAAAGCATTAAGTTTGGTAAAAGTTTCTCTATCCCTTCCCCCTCCCCGCCCATAATTCTTAGCCTATCTAAAAAACACCATGACTTCAACAGCAAGAAGGCTGGTGCCATATTCACCACAGTGTAGGTCACCTAATCGAAGCAACCTGCCATTAGAAAAGTGACACCCAAGTCTGAACCTCCCCCTCTGCACAGACACGCTGGACATTTTCTGTAACGCATCCTACTTCAGCACTGAGGGGAAAAAAAAACCCAGTTATTTCGCAATGCTGCCCAGCAGATTATCTTCATTTCTTTTTACTCCAGTGATGACTCTCAACAAAACAGCCTGATGTGGATCAGGCTTATCAACCAACCAGTATTTTCTCTCTTTGATAAGCCAGCCCAAGGGTGTGAAAACACGCATTAACAGGCTTGCTTCTCCAGCACCAATGCAGTTCTAAGATGTGCTATACTACAGCTTTGACTACTCAACAAAATCATATCGAAAACAATCTAAGAGCTAATTAAATCAAGCCAAAGGCACAACAGCTACAGGCTCCAGGCATATGAGAAAACAGGCTTTATATTAAGGAATAAAATATCCACTGCCCCAACTACTCTTTATCTGTACGCAAAGTCAAACTTGGGGGATTTCAGGTGCAGAAACACATGGAGGAAAAGCAAAGGTATTTACTGCCAACCACCCGCTGCAGAAGGGTGAGAGAAGCCATGGGGACGTCATGTCATGAGCCACCTGCTCTCTTCTGATGGATAAATGACTTGTGGGCAGGTTTTACTCAACAACAGCAATCAGCCAGGAACAGGAAAGGCTGATGGGAAGATACAGGATGTGTCACTGTAGAAGTTGCTAACTGGCAGTTATATTTAGAAAAATGTAACCTGATAGCAGTCAGGTACTGCTGATATTTCTGACATCCATCATTTATCACATGCTTTCAAAGCCGATTTGGTGATGTAAAGCAAAATTACTTTTACATTCACTTTGCATTTGCAATCACAACTGCCAAACCCATGATGTATGAACACTGCTTTTTTTCAGAGAGGCAACCAATTAAATTTATTATGCCAGTTGAGAAGTTTGGAGATGGAATTACAAAGCATTTAATGATCAAAGAAAATAGTGAATAATATAAATAGAGATGTCCTCCCGTTCCCAATTACCCTGTTCACTTGCCTTCTAATAAAATAGTCTCCAGACCTCCCCACGAGTTATGCCCAATTTCATTTGGAAAAGCACAAATATTACATTTATCATTGTGCTGGGTTTGGCTGGGATAGAGTTAATTTTCTCCATCGCAGCTAGTATGGGGCTGTGTTTTGGGTTTGTGCTGGAAACAGCATTGGTAACACAGGGATGTCTTCCTTACTGCCGAGCGGGGCTTGCACAGAGCCAAGGCCTTTCCTGCTCCTCACCCCACCAGCAAGTGGGCTGGGGGGACACAAGGGGCTGGGAGGGGACACAGCTGGGACAGCTGACCCCAACTGACCCCAGGGATGTCCCACACCGTATGACATCATGCTCAGCGCACAGAGCTGGGGGGAGGAGGAGGAAGGGGGGGGACATCCACAGTGATGACATTTGTCTCCCCAAGTCATCCTTACGTGTGATGGAGCCCTGCTGCCCTGGGGACGGCTGAGCACCCGCCTGCCCATGGGAAGGGGTGAATGAATTCCTTCTTTTGCTCTGCTTGCATGCGCAGCTTTTGCTTTACCTATAAAAATGTTATCTCAACCCATGAGTTTTCTCACATTTACCCTTCCAATTGCCTCCTCCATCCCACCAGTGGGGAGTGAGCGAGCGGCTGCGTGGGGCTGACAACTCAGCACCACCTGGGGTCAGGCCATGACATGTTTCAGCTGACTGAAACAGGCTGACAGGGAGAGGAGCTGCCTCCACGCAAGCAATGCTAGAAAAGCCTTTCCATCCAAAAGAGAAGAGGAGATGGGCATTTCTTGTGCTAATTCTTTCATCCCACAATTTCCATCATTCTTTTTTTTCTTTAACATTATGGTCATAACACTCAGCAAAACAGCAGGGAAGAAAAAAAATCCAGCCTGCATATATTCAAGTTACAGTTACATGATGTCCAGCTTGCTCCCCTCAGCTTGCACAAAAGCTGCCAAGGTGCTGCACGACGGATGGGATTGCTCATGAGCTGGCAGGAGGAAGTAGCTGGGGGACCATCACTTGCTGCTCATACAGCAAAAGAGGGGAGAAAAGGTGTTACTTCTTGCTAGTGGAGTCTAATGTTGCCAGCACCACAAATGAAATGTGATGTGCAAGTTCAATGGCAGAGTTCAATTTCTTTGTGAATACTATTTCCCTTGAACAAATGCATGACTGCAAATAAAAACATAATCTAAGCTTGTTATTTCCTGCTGCAAATCTTGATATAGTAATATTGCTCTTCAAAATAACTACTAGAATGGCACAGAGGGAGTAAACCAGTGGTGCATTTAGTTTGCTCTGTGCATTATGAATATTTTTCTTTTGGAATTATTTCCTATGGGGGGAAAAAAACTGACATTTCCTTTGAGGGTAATATTCCTGTGGCAAAGTTGCCTTTTCCTTTAAAAGAATGTCTTTGACATATGGGATTGATGCTTGTCCACTGCATTTGAGTGAACGGCACCCAGGAGGTATTTGGCCAAAAACATACGTATCAGTTTTCCTATTGCATTTCTTTCATTTCAAAAAATTTCACCTTTCATGTATAGCTAATACCTTACACACCTGCTTCATGGGAAATAAGAAATCAAAGACCCATCCCCACCTCTGCCTTCCAACAGGATACAAGGTAGTTTTTCCTAAAAATAAGTAACATGATTGTAAAGGCTTTTTTCTTACAGAACAGTGAACTTACAGAGCCAAATTCGGAAAATTCAGGGGAACCCCACATTGTAGATTTTCTGCAAAAATCATCAGTTCCCTTTATATGGAGATGCAGCAGAACCATCAACTTCAGGATTGCAAGTAGTTTCCGCTCCCTGGAGTACTGCACGTAGACACTTTGAAATGAAAGCCTCTCATCCCCGAAAGCCTGTAATTTGGGCTGTGGAAGGGGGAAAGGAAATTGGGAGTGGTTTCTGAAACCTGTAATAAGTAAGAAAAGCTTTATGGGGCTTCCCACTCTCTCACCATCTTGTTTACAACATAAACCACAAATTTCTTTTGTTATTTGATATGTATGATAGCAAAAGTAACACCTATATCTGCATTTTGACTGCTTTAGGCTAGGCTTTGGTACTCATCATAGGAGAGATTATACAACATTTCACTTTCTATTATTTAGAAACTCCATAGTGGGAAACTCCACTATGATTCTACATGATAACACACTAAATATTCTAAATGAGATTTCTGAAGCCTCATAAGGGATTTGAATAGCCAGCTGTTATTAAAGCTGAAATTATTTGCAAATATTCAGCTTGCGTGTGACTTTAATAGTTGTTCTCAGTGAAGTAACTTTGCATAACACAATAAAAATCAAAGCTGCAAAGTATGCAAGGGCAGAAAGCTCTCTTCCTCTCTTGCCTTCTCCCCCAGAATGAGACAGTTGCTCACTTAGAAGAAAAACAAGAGGTTAAAGCTGTTCATTATTTCATAGCCAGCCACTCAGTTATCAGCATCTTCTGAAACACAGTAACACATTAGAAATCTGTGTACTCGTTGTTACCTGTCTGCAGTGGACATGGTTTGGGCTATAGAAAGTCTCCTGACCAAAGGTTCATTGCATTTCCAAAGCCTATTATTGCTGGAAACAATTTTTTGGGGAATTGTCTTCTTGTTATGAAGATTTTTCTTCAACATCCATCTCAAATGACTGTAGATTATACACAGTAATGTATTACAGTGATGGCTGCTGTAAGGATCTGTTTGGATTTTATTTCCATTATACATATCAAAAAGAGTATACAGAATTTTGAAAGTGAGAAAACCTCATGAAATGAAAATTGAAAACTTCTCCAAATGAAACTTTCTTAGATTTTGTTTGCCTGGTTGGTTTGTTCTGTTTAACACCCCTGCATATGCCTTCCAAGTTTTGAACAGCTCTAAATGCAACAGTATTTCTCAGCAAAATAGGGATGGGACATCAAAACCATTCCACGTATGTTTTATCTTCCCAAGCTGACTACAGACACTAAAACAAAACAAAAATATCCTATTTAAAAGCATTCTCTTTTCCACCACCACATTTGCACTGAAGATATTTCCCTTGGGTGAGCAGTATTGTAAATCTCATGTCAATGGAAAAATAGTCTAATTATAAAAACAGCTAAAAAAATAATACAAGCAAACCAAGACATTACTTTAGCCTTTTATCTGTCTCTAGGTGAGATGTGAAGTTAAGTTAAATTCCATTATCTTTTTTTTGAGTAGCACAGATTAACCAAGGGATCAGTACAACTAATGAACTACTTAATGAGCAGGATTAAGAACGCTGAGGTACAAAATGACAGCATCCATTAAAACAAAAAAAAAGTCAGGTGAACTAAAGCCACTGGAGATATACTGAACAGGAATATAAATTTTGGCTTATTTTTCCAGTGGCTTTGCATTCATGGACTGAAGTGGTAACAGGTAGATGGACAGAGCTTGCTGGACTTTTTCAACAGGTGAGATGAGAGCAGATGAGATCTATTGGTAGGTCTCCCAAAAAATGTCATTCCTCTGCTACACACCTTTGAAGGGAGGATCAAGGTTTCCAAAGACCACCATGGCTTGGATTGCCATGGATCACCGACATTGACGGGGTTCAACAGAGCATGAGCAGGCTCTGGCCCAATGACTCAGTAAGCAGAAGACAAATGTGATCCATGGTGGACCATCAGTGCTGGTCCCCAGGACCATAACCTGGCCACATCATCACTGGAGGTGAGTGTGAGACCCAAGCGCTCACTACGCTCTTTGGCTAAGAAAACTTCATGAGAGATGAAGCTGAAATCGCTGCACAGATGAGGGCCTGAACACAAGGCAGGAGCTGCAGAGAAACTTGTGGGTGGCCAGGGAGTGAACAGCTGCAACATTCAGCTGGAACACAAGGACAACATGAACTCCGAACAAGAATTCTGCTCAGTTGTATCTTTTGTTCATGGCAATTTTATTGTAATGTCCCACTGGAGGTACTTAGATGATAAACGGCATTTCCATACATGCCAGTAAGTGCACTGGGGACCAGGACAGGCAGTGGTGGACCCCGAGTCCACACGTCTCACTGCAAGAATTCATTGGGGGAATGCTGATCTCCGAAGGGGTTTCAGAGCCACACTCCTATTCAGGATTTGAGTTTCTTGTCTGTATGTACTAAAAAGGCACAAACTTCTATTCTGCTTCAAAAGTAACTTCCTCTTACCCTGCTTTCTCCCTAACTCCTTGGTCTCTTGTGAAGGAGCCATGTTATATGACTACAGGTCTAGGGAGCCCAGTTACCATTCCTTCTTTCATACACATATACATCTAAGAGGAGGTCAGATACAATTAATAATAAAAGTCAACAATCTAACCAACTGGCTAAATGAACTGAAGTTTCCACCACGTGAAAAATCAGCCACATGCCTCCAGATGCCCTGGCAAATAAAGAATCTGCTAAAATGAACTGTAAAAGATATAAGTAAATAAAGGCAGGCACGCTCTCAAAACTCTCAAATATCTGTTGTACTAGTATCATGAGCTCCCAAAGTTAGCCCTATCTCACTGGTCTCATTTTACAGCTTATCTGTTAGCAACATAAAATCATCAAAATCACTCTGGGGTCTGAAAGTCAGGCTGGGTTCTTGTTCCATTATGTATCATTGTCTGCAGTCTATTCTGCTCACAGCAGTTATTCCAGCAGTTGCTAAAAATATCTAGCTTGTCATCCCAAAATGAATCATTTTAAACAATTTAAAAGATACTAAACAAAACGCTAAAAATTTAAGCAAGCCATCAAAGCAAGCACACAAGTTTGCATGTATGCAGAGAAAGCTGACCTATTAAGAGGGCGTGTTTCCAAACTTAATATACATAAAGCATGGAGAACATTAACGGAATCATTCAGGCGATCATCTCCGTAACCTTTTTTGGTGTCACATCTTCATTCTTAGCCTGTTTTCTCACAGTATACAATTTCCAGCACTGCAAATACATGATACAAGCACATTTATGAAATGGTAACCAATTGCGCTTGTGCTTTAATTATTTTTTTTAATTGATAAGATACATTTTAGAATGAGAAAACAAGTTAGCCAATATATGTGCACACTGAAATCAAACTAAAAGATTTTTTCATTGATTTAACTCATGGAATGGAATCAGATTCAAAAACTAATTTAGTTTGGAAGGAAACTCTGGTGGTCCCAGGCCAACCACCCCTCAAAGCAAGTCCAAAGCAAGTCCGTGTTGCTCAGGGCTTTGGCCAGTCCAGTTTTTAGTATCTCTAAGAGTGGAGATCCCACCACCTCTCTGAGCCCCGTGCAAGCACAGCACCGGCCTTTATCATACATATATACACATACAACAGAGTCATTAGCAAGAAAAGACAAAAGGATAAAGGCACAGTCACATAAATACAAGCAATGTTTTGTTTTCAAAAGTCCAAAAGGTTTCAGTAAATTCGAGCCCAAACCCATCACTGCTCGAGCCATACAAACTACAGCAAAAGGTCTCCAGTGTAAGTAGGCAAAAATCTAGAAAGACTTTAAAAACTTTGAAGGGTGCAAAATACAGCTTTTCTGGCTGTTTACTTCTGCCTGTGTAGTTAAGTAGGACCAAACCATTTTCACCATGAAAAGCACTTCCTTCAACTGCTGTAGGGGACATGCAAAAAGTTCTTGTGTGGCAGCACACTATGGCACAGCACATTAAATCTTCCTTCAGTGATATTTCATTTGCTTTCTATACAGTTTCTGTTTTAGTAATATTCTCCCTTGACCTTATCTGATCCAGCTTTCACATCTGATGGTGCCATTTGCCATTTCTAACTCTTCATTTCAAGTTTTGATCGGATATTACTCTACTTACCGTGTCTTTAGATCTCACATCAAAATAACCCTAACTGGGAAATTTGATATCAGACTTCAGTGAGGGCTATACTTGAGCACACTTCCTAGTTAAAAAGTTCCTTGTTAAAAAGGTTACTATATACTAACATTTAATTAAAAATGAATTTGAATGTATTATATATTACTCATTATAAATGTGTGTAGTAATCCCCAGTAAATGCTGCTATACCACAAGAAGCCAGCATACCTATAAACTTATGAATATTGTGGATTAATTAGTATGTGCAGTCATATAAACAAATTCCAATCTGTATTCTGATGATTTATTATATTTTAAATATATGGCACGCATGCATGACCAATTATGCTTAATTGGTCATTATATATTTTGCATTACGAACACAACAAACTTGCTTTTGTGGAGCTGTTTCAAGCAGCTATTCAAACTGAAAAAGTAATTAGTGAAAGCAGTGTTTAGTAACAAACTGCACAGAAAAAATGGCTTTATCCAAATCGACTGTGAGATCTCCACCACACTATTTTATGCAAGCCTCTCATTACAGTTCCTTTCTCAGTATTTTAGTGCATTTCTATTACATATAAACACGCAGAGATCAGGGTGTGTAAATAACAGTTTAAAAAACAGAATAAAATATTTCCGTGGGAAATGAGAGTGTTGACTTTGTGATCAGACAATTTTCAGGCCCTTGAAATATCCATTTTATAAATACAATATTTTCAGATAGTTAGGAAAAGCAACTAAGATTGGAACAAAAGAATTACAAACAAACAGATCTGCATTGGCAAAAAGGCATGGTCTTACATTATAGCCTGTACAAATCTATGTATATAGATACACGTACATATATATGTATCAACAAAAAATATAAAATTGCATAAAATATAACCCCCCCAAGCCAAAACGGTAATACCTGGGTGCATATTTAGATTCCCTCTCAAGCAAGTGGAATTAATAATAATTGTGCATGCTCTGCCCCCAGCATAACCAAGGAATTATTCCTGGTTATTCCAAGATGACCAGGAAAACACAAAATGGGCACTAGGAGAACATGACCTGTGATGGGGTCTCCAGGAGGAACCAGCCACCACCAAAACTATGGGCAGACACTAATTTTTTGCAACTTATTTGCATAGTTTTGCCTTTTGCTTGATAGAAAGCAGACTCTGTGCACAGTAAAATAAATGCACAAGTTTTAAAATGTGACTGTCAGCTCATTGGTTGCCAAGATACACAATCTATAGGATTATATCAGCATTCTTCCGTATTAGATCATGTCAGGTTAAGAAGGCAGCAGTGTGCAAACTAATCCAGACCTCTCAATGGGCCGGAGAATTTCTGCAACAACAGGCAGTGGCGTGGGACCCCATCTCTGTCGATGGTGGGACAGCTCTTCTATGCAAACCACGAACCAAGTCATGCCATCGAGGGGGAGCTTGATGGCGAAGAACAGAGCTCTTTGCTTTGTTTCCCCTCTCACTTCTCCCTCCCTGCAAAGCAGACGTGGAAGGCAATGGCTGCCTCCCCCCACGACAGCAGGAAAGGATTCACAAGCCCAGGATGGAGACAGCGCAGTGAGATACTTGAGACGTTCCAGTACAAAGAATTACTTCCACTGATAAATATCACCTTAAATTGCATGCCATCACCTTAAAGTGTTACAACCTTATTTCATTATTCTATATCTACCTGGTTTAACCTCTGCCTGAACAGAATCTTTACAGAAACATATCCTTTTAAGGTTAAATCTTGTCATTTAAGCTCTCTCCCCATGACCTGATAAACACTGAGCTCTCCACATCTCAGCGATCAGGAAGCGCTATTAAAGAGTATGGGATAACTCTCTGATCTACATGTTCTAGTTAGATGTGCAGGTTGCCCAGAGCCTGCAGAGCATGCCCCAGCCTGTACAAAGGGCGAGGCTATAGGCAGGTGGTAGAAAATGCAATGTCTGGGGAGAAAAAAAATTACCCTTGGCAAATCCTGGCCAGAAATCTCTTTGGTGAGCTGCAGAAGAAGAGCAGACAACTGCCTGCCATCCCCAGCATCTCACACCAATATGATTTGACTTCAGAGGAGAGGAAATATTCCCATGCCAGCAGGATGCACAAATCAGAAGAGGATGTGAATAGCTAAACCGTATGTGTTGCAGGCAAAATTGCTTGTTGGTGTGAGCTAAAGCCTGTGGCAAGCTTTAAGACTCTTCCACTGCCTGCCCACACAGTAAATGTTACCAGATATTTTAAAATACTTTTCCCCCCAACATGCATCAGTCTGTTTACAATGTAAGCTTTACACAGGCTTGGAAACTGTAGTAAAAAGAAATGGTAAGAAAAGTTGTTGCTTAAAACTGGATGCAAGACCAAGAGACATTCAGCAATTATCCATCATTCCAAAATGATTGATTGCATGCGCGTTATGATCAGCTTTTCATGCTAGTCAGGCTAGGTTTCACAAAGAGAGCAAACTGAACCTGAACAAGCCCCTCCTGATGGATCTTTTCGTACAGCTTCACCTGGAAATTGCACTCCTGTTATTCAAGGCACAAACATTTAAGATGTGGCCAGGATTAACTTTGGCAGCATATAAACGCAAGAAGGAAAGACTGCTCTATCCCACGCCATTCCGCTCGGCACTGCAATTCAGAATTACGGAGCTGGTATAACTACTGGAGGAGCTAGTATATCCCACCATGCTCCTTCTCCCAGATGGTGGTATCTTTGCTTTTCCATTAACATGCATGTCTTAGGACATGAAAATAATAGCGTTGTTAGAAAGCTACATTCAGACTGTGATACTTTTGCTAAACTAACTGCAGTATTATTCGTGAGTATGGATGTCTCCTACCCTTTGGACTCAGAAAGATTGAATTTACAGCAGAGTTTCAAATAATGTTTTTCCATACAGTAAGGAAAAACTAATTATTACTTCACAGAAATACATCGTCATAAAAATTAATGGACTTTGAGTAGGAGTGAACTTAGCCCAAGATGTGGTCTTAATTATCACGTTAGTCTTTAAACAGTTACACTCCCTGCAGTGGTTAATAAAGGTTAATGCCTCTACTATTGGAGAAATATTACACGCAACTTGACAAACATTTGGTGGAAAGTAAGTTAGAGAAGCTAATAACTCCATATAATAACAAAATTCATCCAGCAAAAGGTCTTCTAAACAGGCCATTTTCCTTGTGAGGGCCCACAGAAGCTGACTTTTCATGTTGTTAACCTTTATGTCCTAAAGTTCAAGATTTTAGAAATATTGATTGAAGCAAATGCTCACTTCAGCCCCAGCCAGAGCCTTCAGGGTTTCTGCAGCGTTTCCAACAGACTGTGGAATATGTAACACGTAAGAAGAAGCTGGAACCACTAAATGGCATTAGGCTGCTGAAGCAAGTTTAGGGTATAATGTGACCAGCACATCCTCCAACACTGAAAACCATAGTAGAACCCTTTGGGATTGGGAATATTTCCCCCTCATTACAAACCATTAAGCAAACCTCATGAAGACAGAGGTCCCAGCCATGCAGGTGGCTCTGGTGAGCCAAGAAGCTGGCAGGCAGCACCTCCTAAGCTTTCACTGCAGGCAGAAAGTAGCTGCTCTTCCAGCTCCTGTTGCCCTTGCTGGCATGGAAATCCATGTCCATGCTGGTCCCTCACTATGACATACCAACGTCCCTTGGACATACTATTGCGGATACAACATCAGCCTCAAACCTAAGCAGCTTGCAGAGAATAATTAAGGTTTTATAAAGAACTCCATCTGGACCAGGTTTGTACGTAGAGATAGTATCTTCTACTGGACTCAGCAGTGTAACATATATAGCTAATTACACTCCGGGCAATTTTTTCTCAGCCTTGACTTAGTTTCAAGGTTTTCTGCTTGATTTCAAGCCTGAAGGAAGACTTACAAAACAGGAATATGCCTGTGGATTCAGACAGCCCTGGCTGCACCAACATTACCACTACTGCATAGCCAAGCAATAGTTCAAATAGCCTATATGCAGTTCTGCTACATAAATCACTGTACCCAAGTATGTCTGCATTTTATAGTGCAGGGAAATAACTTATTTCCCTCCTCTATTAGGTATCTTCAGTGCTACCAATGATGACAGCAATGTTCTGACTGGATGGAGACAATCTTCAAAGCCAGTATATATTTGGAAGTGGTCTGATAGCGTTTGGGTAATGAAGGACTCCTACAAACAGCACGCTCACAGCGGGTCACGGGGAGCTCTCCTCGTCACTGGGTTTACAATGAGCTGGTCAGAAATGGAAGAGCTATCGAGGAGAAGGATGGATCTCGGGCATCATAGCTCATCAACAGCAGGTGAGCCATTCAGCATTATTCCCTGCAAGAGGACAGACCTCCACCAAAGGAGGCTGTCAGGACCGGAGAGAGCAAACTATGGAGAACATAAAGGCAGAGGTAAGATTAAAAGACTAATGTTGAGTCCTTGTCTCCAGACCAGGATCTCTTAGAGACCCACAGATGGGCCTTTCCCCCATCCCCACTTCTCGTTGTAGGCAGAGATGCAGCTTGGAAGTGCTTCCAACAGAGGACCTCACAGCATTCCCAGGTTGGCAATACAAATACAAGCTACCTAAGCTACCAACATTTGCTCCTGTCTCAGTGTCAAAGCACTAGGCATTCAAGAATTAGAGAAAGAAGGAAATCTTAGCAGAGCATTATTTGTGCCTAATAGTGAGCTTCAAAAAAGCCTTATAAAAATGCAGTCACCTTCTCTACTCTGCAGGTCACTCTGCTGGAAGTCATACTAAAGCTGGACGCTAGGCAAACGATACGTGTATGGATCTTTTTTAAGTAAAAATAACTGCTGGATTTTATTTGGCTCACATTCATCAAAGCCAGAAAACACTGCAAAAGGTGGTTTGTAGAAAGGCACATCTCCTTGAACAAACTGGAACATTTTTGTTTGGAAAAATCTGTACTACTCTGCATCAGATTTTCATTTCAAACACACCGGAGAGATGTAACACTCCATTGGAGTAAGAATTACAACAGTAATTAAAAGACATTTACGTTGTTCCACTTCTAATGTGATGGCTGAGATCAGACACATGATGAATTCTGAATCTGTGTGTTAATCGCCCGTACAAATCGCAGTTAATTAACTAAGAATATAACATAAAAAAGAAGCAATATGGAAATGAGTATTTCTTTGCACAAGGAATCATTTCTTTACCAGGTTCTGCTCCTATGCTGTTCAAGGATAAACTGATATTAGGGGACAAAGCCATAATGCTTTATCACACTAAAAGCAAATAAAGACTATTTTAAAACATGGTTTCATAACATTATTTTTCCTCTTTCAGAACACAACATGTATAACAAACACATTGAGAAAAGATTTAATTTCCAAAATAAGTTGGAAAAGTAAGATAATTTCCTCAAAAATATATCAGTGCCTGGAAAATAGTTCACAGGCTTTCTGGTTACCCAGCCATGAACCTCCTCTGCAGGAATTAGAAGTGCACATTTTCTGCATCCCCACCCTCTCTCTGTTTTCTGGCCAGGAAGATATTTTGGGTAGGACTTTCACATCCTTCGTGGATACCCTCGACCATCTTTCCAATGAGCCACGGCACTGTCAGGTCAGCTGCAGCTGAAGCCAAGATAGCTTCATTCAGGGAGGCATTGAAGGGATTTTTGGGCAAATTGCTGTCGGCTCACTGGCACAGGAGGATCAGTTGCTCCTAGTGCTGGCTCAGGGCATGTGGACGGACACAGTGGCTTGTGGCAGGGGAGGACTGAGACCAGCCCCTTCCCAGCTGGGGACTTTTCCAAACACAATCCCTTTTCTCTATACAGGGAAGATCCAACTGTCACGTAGAGACATACCAATAACGGGATGAAAATGCCTTCTCAGCTTAAAACCCACCTGACTTTGAAATGTAGTTTCGAAGACGGAGACATTTGAGCCTACTCATTTCTATTGAAACAGGGTAGGATAACAGAAGATGCAAAGACAAAGAATCGCAAAATGCAGTGAATTTGTTAAATCTTTATCCAACCCTACAGAAACTGCAGAGTGGAGTTTAAAATGAAATCATAACCACTTCGTTCACAAGATCATTCTGCACAAAGCTGGAAATTACTATGAATGGAAATGGTCTGCTTTAGCCACTAGGGTAGTTCAAGAAAAGCACTTAGCTTGTCTAACGCTCCACTGTGCAATTGTAATCTGCAATAAGCATTACATACCGACAGCACAAGGTTGGAGCAAGGTTTGCCCAACACTCACGATGCTGCAGTTCCCCTGGAAACTGAGGTTAACGCTAATGCTCAGGTAAACCCAGTGGAACCGTCAAATCAAGAGTCACGATCACATACTTGTTTGTGCATCTTTAAGTATAAATAGGTTATTTGTATTCCAATTTGTTAAAAAGGAAGCAGCATTTTTGGCTGCTTTTGCTCTGTTTTATTAATAAAAGAATGCTTTGGCAGATAAAAATCTTGATGAATCCTATCTAGTTGTTGGTATGAGCTGGGCCACCAGCACCGCAAAACTCATCTGTTTTCAAGACTTGTCTTTCAAGCCCAGCAAAATTTAAAAAGATTCTCAACACATTCATTTTTTATTATAAAATCCATAAAAATTTATTAATAGAGATGAGTAAATATGGCCAAAAAATTACTTGGGGTATAATCTTACATCTTGTGAAGTGAAAGAAAAACCTTTCCTCAAGTCCAACCATCACCCAACACCACCATGCCTCCTAAACCATGCCCTGATGTGCCACATCTACACATTTTTTGAACAATTCCAAGGAAATCAGATACTCCGGTGTATTTAGGGTATTTGGAAAGGGGAATGGGACAGGGATAAATGGCTCTGTTCAGTAGCGCCCATCACTATTCCAGCAAGGATGGAACAACTATTTTCTAAATGCTAATGTCAAAGTCTTTAACACACGCATTAAAACAACAACAAGGGACAATGTGGTAATGAGTCTTCCTGATTTGATGCTTTAGTTTTACATGTAATTTTTATATCTTCCCATTAGGGAGGCAGTGCAACACATCCATGCTTTTCTCCAGCCAAAATACTGTGCTCCAAAACCAGCTGAAGGACAGCCTAACCTACTAGTGTGGCTGCTCGCTACCAGGGAGAAGCGGCCATAGTCATGCACTCTGCATTATGTATCCCAGACCTGCCTGCAAGCTAATTCCAGACAAATATTTATAGCAATCCTACGAGAAAATACATTCATATAGCGCCAATGAGGGAAAAATATCCTTTCACTGATGCCCTTCCATACTTCTGTTAAGAGCCAGAAAGAAACAAAGGCACAGCAAAACCTGGGAGTCTCCCAGTTTCTTGATAACATCACTTACTGCAGCTGATGTACTAATGTAGCCTTCTATTTGCCCATAATTAAGGGGAGAAAATTGTGTCAATAAAGCAGGAGTTGAATACCAGCTGTGAATGCAATTCACATTGTCTTCCTCTACTCGGAAGGGAAGGAAGAAGGATTTCTCTTAAACCACAAAAAAATCTACAGTAGCAGCAGCCAAAACTAGACCAGCTGGTTTCCTACTGCTTCATAATGCTCACATATTAGTAAGTCTTTTTAGATATTACGATGTTTGTCAAGCAATAATTAAAAATGGAACAATGCTTAAGCAAATATCATAAACCCTTTGTAACTAATTTGAAGCAAAGATTTGCACAGTGCAGAACAGCAGCAAAAAAAAAATCCAAATCAACAATGAAGTATAATATTATTTGAATCTCTGAAGACTCAAACTATTTCATTTTTAAAATGTAATTGAAGAACTCCATTTATTGGGCTGTACACATTTCCTTTTAATGAATATATGGAAGTGCAAACACTATTGGACAGGTAAAAGTACCTAATTACAATCTTACATAGTAAGATTGTAATTAAGATTACATAGTATATATGTAAGATTACATAGTATTCCTACTAAAATTTGTTAATGCTTCGGTGTCCACAGTTTCCTGGGGAAGCTAATGGCAGGTTAAAAATCCCTTCTCTTAGTAAATTAAGACAGCAATAGCTAATCAAAGATCTAAATTTGTCAGTAACTAAATTATATGATGCAATTATAACGGTCCTGTGTACAAAAAGAACATCCTAATGAGATTCAATGTCACATCACAAGGCTACGTAAGTTATTTGTTCAATAATAGGCTGTCATCAGCAATTGAATACAAATAAGTATTACTTGTATAAGAACACAGCCTAGAAACCCCAAACAAGATTGGTGCTGGGTGTGCCTTAGAAACTGGCCCTGCCCCTGAAAGCTTACAATCTCAGGCAATGATGCAGATCCCTGAAAATCACATTATCCTAGTTTTATGTACACCTGCACTAAAAGACAGAAGGGTTTATCCAAAAATCACATCACGTTTCTGGGACAAAGCAGAAATCCCAACTCGTTCTTATACTCTGTGCTTCACTCCAGGTATTTCTGTCAATATTTTATATTTTTCTCTCAAATAAAACAAAATACCATCCTATGTGAAACATGGTACCACTGAGTACAAGCTCTGTAGGTCCCCTGATGTCCTCACCTTCTGGGCCAGCTCAGGGTATGTTCAAACAGCTCATAGTCTGAAGCAAGAAAGCACTTGAAAGCCTGTTAAATCTTACCCAAACATTATAATGCAGAATAAAGAGGATTTAAGCACTTTTAACTTTTTTTCCACTGCTACCCAGAGCAGTTGCAACTCCTCCTCTCCCACACTTCCCATTCCCATGCACTCCCCCTCCCTCCTGCCAGCAAAACTGTTTGTCCAGCTGCAGTGACAAGTGCACATTTAGGTTAAAAATAACCTAAAGGGTTATATTTATTTTTCACATGTTGTGGGGAGTTAATACTTAACTAAGATTACTTCCCAATACAGTTCCTGTGTCACTGGACATAGAGGTGTGCACCAGGATAACAGGAGGGGGACAGAGCCTTGCTCCTGCCAACGGGACAGCACGAGCAGAGGCTATGAGCCCTGACTGATCCTACATCCCCTGGGAAGGGAGTTACAAAGATGATATTGCCAAACTTTCCTAACTATGGATAATGCTCAGAAGATGCAGAGTGTGAGACGTTCAGGTGGGAAATGAAGGAAAACTTCCCCAAGAAGGTGTCCCTCTGGGACAGGGCACCAGGGAGGTGGAGGTTGTCTGCCCTTCAGAGTTTCAAGACCTGTCCAGACAAAGCTACGGCTGCCCTGGTAGTCCCTCTGCAAGAAAAAGGTTGGAGAAGACTTGTTGAGGTCCTTTCCAACAAATGCAAGCCTAGGATCAATACAGACGTGTCTGGTCATCATGGATAGACCACTTTAGTTTCTCCAAAAGAGTTTTACGTGCAAAGCATGGCAGCATTCAACTGGTTCCCTAATTCAGATAAAGTTTCCTAAATTCTCCCTATAGCTACACTTTTGCACTATCCCACACAGGGGAAATGGGAGTCATTACCTGCAGTGTAAACAGAAGGTGGCCTTACTCATACTACCAGTCTCCACCTTAATAGTATGCATCATTTTCAGTTGGTTTCCGCATCTGGCATGCTCCTCCCTCCTGCCAGGAATAGATAATACCATGTAATCCCTTCCATTAAATATAATCAGCTTCCTTCAGTGGGCTTTTAGAAGTGAAAAGTCAGGACTGCCCACCACCAAGGATGAAGCGGAAAGCATGCAACACCCCCATGGGAATACTTTCTATTTTAGCCAACAGAATTTGTAAGGTGAGAGCATCAACCTCAGTGCGTGCCACAGGCAGCGTCAGAAACGTCAGCAACCGTAGCGTAAATACACTATACACTCTCCTGGATGCCCACGAGTCACCCTGGCTATGGATGTGGCCACATCGAGTGATGTTTTTCAGCAGTTGGTAGTGTCTCATGATCCTATGGACCAAATATGTCACGTAGACATTGAGGCTATAAAACGTCCCTCTTGCTTATCTCCTCTCTTGGCAAAAGGGGGATAATCAGCTCCCTCCTCTTATGAGAACAAGGTGGGATTTTCTCATTTTGTATTATGGTGCTGTTTGAGGCTCCTGGCTAAAATGGTGGGCATTCGTGTGCACTTTTATATATATATATATATAAAAATATTAAAATGTATGTGTAAATATATATGTATATGTATACATGAGTGCGTGCGTATACACAACATAAGATCAATAGACTTTAGGCAAAATTTGCTTCCCACTTAGGGGGCTGAGCAAACACATGGGGGCTTTAAAATGTCTGCCTCAGCACAGAGGGATAAATGAAAGAGGCAACAATTTTCTGAATTCAGATCAGTGGTTGGAGAGGCAGCCAAAGGCAAAATGATACTCATCCATCACCTGAAAAGCCAAAATAAAGTTCAGCACACATAGCCATAAAAAGAGGTAACTAGAAGGAAATCCTGAACACAAGTTACCTTCAAGGCACGGAGTTTCCCACTATTCATATTCCTCCCTGGACCTGAATTTCTGCCCCAACAGTTCGATACCCCCATGTTGGCTTCACAACCTAGGAGAAGCCCTTGTAGAAGCTGCTCAACACTGAATACTGCTGAACATGTTTTAAATACCTACTCAAAAACACACATGCTGGACACTGTTGTGGGCAGAGGGATGGAGAGAGATCACACAACTCCACCGTCATTGTGGAAGGAAGGAAGGAATTAATTAATCTGCTGAGCGACAAACCACTCTGAAACAAAGCAGACACAGAAGCGGGACCATGGTTTCTCCTAATTATTCCCTTCCAGCAGAAAGCTTCTTTCTGCGATTCCAATCAGTCTGTAATTACTGTGTCAGGACGAGCGCTGCAAGGAGCACATGTGGTCTGTGAGTGATGCTGCAAATCCTCAGGTGCCGTGATCGCCAGCAGTGCCGGCATCACTAAACTGATCCACAGCCACTGCGGCTCCTGCTCAACACCTATAAAACAACCAGTGTTTATATTCCTGCCAAGGCATGAAGAGATGTGACAGGCTTTGATAGCAACTCATGTTTGATATCTGTGAGCAGAGGTATTATGAAAACACAGAACAAAGCAAACTCTGCTCTTTGGCAAAGTGTATCTGACAACAATAAATCTATATTCGGGATCTCTTGCAATGACTCTGAAAAGAATCACAGAAGTGTTTGAAAATGATGAAGGGCTATAAAAGCACAGGGAAAATGGCAGAGAAGAAATTAAAAGAAAGAAAAGGACTCTGAAGTGGTTCAAGAGACTCATCAAACAGAGAATATGGGATCTAATCAGATATTAGAGAGTTTTTAAGTGGAAAGTGTGTCTTACCAAGGGGAGAGTGGGCCAAGAAGGCAGGAAAGCCACATCCCACCAGTGCCTCTGCTGCCAACACAGATACAGAGGGGTACCTGGGCAAGCGCTTGGCCCTTCTGAAATGGGACTGGTAACATTTTCACATCCAAGGACGATTATCTCAGCCCATTTAGCCCAATTCCCCAGCATCTCCCGTCTCCCACTCTACCTCACCACCCTACAAGTGCTCCTCCCTCCAGCCTGCTCACATCCTTAGGGATGAGCCCAACCACAAAGCTTTGGGCATCCCACTGAGTTCCCAGCACAAGTCCTTTGAGGACTCGCTGACATTTGCTCCTAGCTCACTGGATTTTCTTCTTGTTTTCTGGTATAAGCTGTTAGGAACATGGTCCTCTCCCAACAACTTTCATAGGTACATTTACACAAAGTGCCTTTTTACTGGGGCAACTCTACACAACTTTTGGTGATGCTTAGATTACTCTTTTAAGAGTAATTTCAGAAGTGTTATACTCATGCTTACACGTTGGGGATGTAATTTCTAGAGAGCTTTGCCTAGGAGATCTCTTTAGGGAATTAACGCTTTGTTCTGAGTGGCTCCATATCTGACAGTGTTACGAGCATCGCAACTCAATGGCCTGGCACGCCAGAAACCACTTACCCTCAAATTTTGGTAAATTCCCAAATGCTGCCTTCTTCAGCACTGATACTCTGCCACAAATAAATCCTTCCCTTTGCCTTGCCCATGAAAGAAAATCTAAGGTTAAAAAGACAGGTCTAAGTGGGGCGTGTTGTGTGAATTTAATCAATCATTACTCCTGCCCTCAATGCAGGTAAGGCAGGCAGAGCACCTGAGAGCTGAAAAACAAACATATGAAATAAAGACAATTCTACTTCTTCAAAGCTAGCAGGGAATTTTCCTTGTTTAGATCTCTGCATTTAGTTTTCAGTGCTATCTGAGCTGCTCAGCTGGCTTCAGATGTCTTGACTTCAACTCAGTTTCCATCACAACAACAATTTAGGGTGTCCAGGACATGTCATGGGAAAGCAGGAGACATCTTTACAGTGGCATCTGCACTTTATGTTCTTTAGAGAGGCTTCAGACTACCCTGAAAAACCAAAGAACTAACAAAATATATATAAGCCTCTTCACACACTCCTTTTTTCCTCCAGTTAATTAAAAACCATACACTATTTACATCTCATTTCCTCCTGCTGGGCGTCAGGCAGAGACTGAAAAGAGCAGACCTTCACAAAACCCATTTCAAACACTGATTACTTTTAAATTCTGAAGTAAAGGTTTTTGCAAATAACTTAGGAGTGAGTCCAGTTGGCAAGAGCCTGTTGTCTGAATGGTTTTCACTGCAGAAATGAAAGTGCTCCTGTTCTGATTACATTCAGAAAGAAGATGCAATTCATGAAACATAGTAAGTTTTTCAGACGTGCAATACCGAGAACTTTGTTTTTTAATTAAAACACTGATCTGCCATTTTGTCAGTTTATTTGGTATCCAAGTGCTTTTGAACACTGGCACTAAAATAATATGAAATCCATATTTGCCAGAAACCTTTAGAGCAGATAAGTACAAGTAAGTTACAGCCTTCTTTACAGCATCACAAACTTGCATAAATATTGGTCATGACAGACTCCATCCGAGGTATCACAACACACTGGAAGCTTACCCCTTTCCTTCCTCTGACTTAACCGAGTTGCCACTAGCAAGTGGATTTATGGGTAGAAGATTTACATAATAGATAAGTTTCAGTTATTTTGTCACTGAGTATCTGCAAATGAAAAAAGCCAGTAAATTTGATGAAACAGTCTACAGTCCCCAAAAATACGGCAGCATTTTTCAGCTCCTATTGAGAATTTTGCTGCTTTTAGGAAATATAACCGATATGTAGCATTAACCACTGTTTTAAATCAACGTATCACCGCAGTAATACAAAGCTATGGCAGACAAAGGCTCGATAATATACAGCTGTAGCTGCCCTGAACAGCCAATTCTTAACTTTAAACGTTTTCCCACAATGTAAAAAAATCCCAATTCAAACAACGTCCATGAAATGAAGACACTGAATGGCTCGGCTATGAAAGTTCAAAGGCAATCAAAGCCATGCAAATGTGTCAAGAATAAAGATGGTGCCCTGAACACTAAATTAGCAACGTATTTTTTTATCAACACAGACACTGTCTGCAAAATAACTACAACTGGAGCGCTGCTTCTGGCTCCCTTGGACTTGAGTTTCATCCCTGACAGCAAATATGGGGAAATGAAGCCCTTGCATGCGAAGTCACACCCGTGCCCTTAAAAACCTTACAGGGCCCTTCATGCCCACAGAATACACCACCAGGGTGATGAGAGGAAGGTCTGATCAGAAAAACAGCCTCTGTGGTGGCTACATATTTGTTTTTAGAGACTGCTTCTTGGCAAGAGGCCCCACAATGGTACAGAGCAGTATCGCCTCTTCACGTTGAACAGCTTTTTAAACCAGGACAATCTGCATGTTTATGCACAGGAATTAAAAGGATACAAACAATACAGTCCATGTGAGCCAGGTGCAAACCTGAAGGCCAGACTCTGGTATCAGACCCCTGACTGAGCTGATCACAAGATCCCAGCAGAAATAACCGGGGTTTGTCATTTTGTTCAATGTACCACCAGGTGCCATCTCCATAAACGCCTTCTACCTTACATCCCCCACAGGGAAGGGGAATGCTTTCCTCTTAGTCCTCTCTCCATTTGATAAACTAATGCCCCACTACTATCAGCCAGCTGAAAATTTAGCAAAGCTTAAAAGGAAGAAGAAACAAAAAGATTTCCAGCTGTTCTTACCTGTTTACTAGTACTGGTTCAAGAATTCAGTTTTATGAGGTTTATGCTCCCTGAATAGGAGGTGGCAAATAATTTACATGCTGCTGGCCCAGCCAGTTACTTTGGGAAATGCTGTGAAGTTGGGTGTCAGCCCCAAAACAAGCATTGTTACATATAGGAGGACACCAACCCTGCTCAAAGGAACTCTTAATTCCAAAAGGTAAATCAGTGATCACAAATGGTGAATAGCTGGGGAAAAAAAAAAATCTACCAGCAAAGTCAGCAGCGTAGTAGATAGACATGTTTTCTTCCATCTGTTTTGTTTTTCCATATATCAAATAAAACCTCAAATACTATGTAATACAGCACATGGCATCCCCATCTGCTACACCAACACCTCTTACTCTGAAAATACCCATGCAACAAAAACGAGAGTGGAGACCGCTTCCAGAAAGAGCCACCTACTTCCCATCAGCAACTTCCAGCAGTTTTATCAGTCACAACAAGCTCCACAGTGCCTCCTGATTTCCCACAAAGCCACTCTCCATCCCCTCCTGTGTAAGCCCACACATGCTGTCTGCTCTCCTCCCCCGTTTCCCCTCTCCAGCTGCTGAGAGCTCCACTCCTCCAGGGATGTCCACAAATACAATAGGAAGATACCCTCCACTGATCAACACTGTTATAGGGGTGCCCTACCTTATTTTGAGCCATGTGATAGCTAAAAATGCATGCAAAATAAGGAAATGATAGTTAGCATGACACTTAGGGAGTATTTAAGAGAAGAATACTTTTAGTTTCACTATTTGACATGTATTTCTTCACTGTACAGGCACTAAATGCAGGAGTCCTGCTCTGGATCTCCAGACTGAACTAGACGTGCTCCTGATCTCCGTTTTGCCCACTGTAAAACAATATAAGACAACAAACAGTGGCAGCCTGTCAACAAAAGCATTTTGGGCATCCTTTACATGCTCTGTAAACATCTGTGGAGATCTAGCAATGATCTTTAGCCATGCAGAGAATAAACCTTACCGCTCATGTTGTGCTGCATGCTAATGCTGCACCGCAGATGCACTGCCTCCGCAACGAGGATATCCTCTGCAAAGGGATGAAGGGCCTTGGTTCAAGATTCAAAGGTAGAGCTAGCAAGAGAGTATGATGAGCAAGGGGAAGGGAAAAAAAATCCCTGCTGCTAAATAGCTTCCCAGAGAAGCATGAAAGTAGGTTTCAAACTAATTTCAAGCTAATTGTCTATGGAGACAAACCGCTTTCCTGCAAACACCCAGGGAAAAAAAAGCACTGTTCACATCCAGAAGCTGAGGGCACCAATACCCGAGAAGCAAGTTCTCTACACGGGGTATTCCTCACCTTTATAATGGCCCTAAAACCTTCCATATTTTTATTTGCAATTTTTCTTCTGTAAACTATACTAACAGATAGTCTACTCTGAGGCAGCCTGATGCTAAAGTATTTCCTTAGCCCTTAACAAGGATAAAATTTTGGAAATTCTGCACGCTTCTACGGTTACCTTAGAGAGTCAGAAATCCTACAGACATTAAAGAATGTACCATAAACTGTTCAGGGGCAAATTTTAAAGACTAAAACAGGGAGAATGAGTTCACAATTTAAAAGATACCAAAACACAGTAGATGCAATTACTCTTTGTTGATCTTTTACTTGTTGGGGGGGTAGGTGGGGGAATACAATACAAGAATAAAAAAAAAATCCTTGCAATTATTTTTTCTTTCTTCCTAATATTTGGGAAGCGCAATGGGAATAGTGCAATTAATTTTATTTTTTCCCTTTAGAGCAGCTAAGAGCTAAGAAGTCCGAACACAAGATCACTGAACTACAACAAATGAGATTGAGGGTATCACTTGCTGCTAAATAACTCTTCGGCACTCCCATATCCCTTGTGCTACGAGCCAGTTTGTTCTCCCACGCCAAAGAGGACCCAGTGAGACTTTAGAAAGTCCAAAGAAGGTAACAACATTTTCCTGGGATGAAGCAGCTGCCTTACAAGGGTAGGCTGAACAGGTTGGCAATCTGCAATCTGGAGAGGAGAACACATCGCTTCAGCAAAGCGGCAAATAAAATGAATACAGAACTTTTTTCACCAAACGTCACATTATTACAAAGGGGGGAGGGGGGAGGAGGGGGAAGAAATAATTTTAAAAAAGAAACTTGTAGCAGATAGGTTTAACATTAAAAATATACCCTGTGTGTTGGGAAGATCTGGAGCCTACTGCGACCAGAGATGGTGGAGGCAGCAGGATCAGCACATTCCAAAGGGAACAAGCACATTACTCAGTGGATGATAGTGCTGTAGCTTGGCTGAAAGCAAATTCCAGTAACATTTACTGACTAGTTACATATTAAAGCTTATTGCTGGGAGATTTTATTTCAAGATCACTTTACTGGAAGTTTATTGAAAGCGATGGACTTCAAACATAGGAAAGTACAACTCCTCCAATACAGAAAGGTAGAATCAAATCTTTAAAATTAATCCATTGTAACTCAGAAAGAAACCCTGAAAGATGAAGGATAAAAATATCCTTAAAAATTATGTTTTTGTGGACACCAGGAAAGGCAGCATGGGGTGATTTCATTTCATCAAGCATCTCCTAAAGTGGCTTTAGAGAAAAAAGAGGATGCTTGCTTTGGCTATGAAACACAAACTGATCATTTCTGTGACTGTCTTAGTACCAAGCAGCTTTTTGTTCCACAGTTAGTACCAGGAAATAGTATAGAAGAAGAAACTTTGGTATATTGGCAAGTCAAAACCAGACCCTGTGCAGTCCGTTGCATTTTAGTCTGAGGAAAGATCGTGTATTGTTGAGACCATAAATTAATATAAATGGAAAATACTATTATTGCATTCCATTGTTTACCAAACTCTGCTCAAAGCAAAGTTTACTATGATTAGCAAAGTTCAGCCCTCTCATTTATCAAAACTGCTCAAGCTATATTTCATGCATCAGTAACGGGTTCGAAGACATGCATAAAAGGGGATGAAAAGGAAGCTCTTGTGAAGTAATTATTTTACAGCTACTCTTAATATGAACTACTTCAAGGGTTGCATGAGAAAGGCATAATCTACTTATAAATGTGTTTAACTGTGATGGTTTCTCAGATTATCCAATTCTGCAATTAAAACAAATGGAAAATATCAACAAAATTATTTTCAGGAATATTTAAAAACAACTTAAGTGCTTCATTTGCCCTACATGATGATCATGCTACTTCTGTATCAGACACAACACATGTATCACTCTGAGCTTGTGCAAACAGGTCCGTATAGTTTTTAAACATGCACTTACTCTGACAGCTTTTTCCTATAATAAAATTAATTCATACTATTGAGTTTTAAATAATTTTACATACCTGAAAGTTATTCTCTGCAACGGAACCTGTTATACGCAGGATATGATCCCAGACTGTAAGACTATATTCAGTGACCTGAATGCAGCTATTCACAGCTTTTTGTAGATCTGCAGTCTACGCCAGACATCATCCAGGGACAAACAGATACGGCTCAGGCTCTACAGGGGACTCATGGCTTTCCAGAGGGCAGCCAGACTGCTTGACAGCACACACTCACGTTTGGGCTGAATCGCTCCCCTCTGATCCAGCTGTACCATGTAGCAGACCAGCCTTAAAATCGCACAGGGTGCCTAAACCTCCAAGTGTTATGGGAGCTGCTTTTGCCAGATGTGTACTGAACACTCTCCAAGAATTTTACTGGGCTAAGTAGTATTACAGACCTTTATTTCTCCAGGTATTCAACTTCATTATAAAATAAAACTAGCATTCAAGTTTTCTCTTCACTCCATTTTGTAAATTTACCTACAAAAAGTTTTCAAGTCTTATTCCCATTGGTGTCTCTGAACTTAAATTGATTCCTAAGTTTTCCAGGCACTGCTTTATAATGCCGGTGCTGAAGGAAGAGTTAGAGTAAATGAGTAATCCAAGACTAAAACCTTTGAGCTATTCTACAATTAACTGGGAAATATTCTAAATAAGGAGAGAAAAACCAAGAGATTCATGCGATGCTGCTGCATTTGTTTCCTGCCCTCTCTCCAACACATTGGCATGCACACCAAAATACTGTACTGAAGAAGCTTCCCTTTGATTTTACAGGAATGTTATGTTTCGTAGACTCCCAATACAACCGCCAACCACGCTTCCGCGTCTTTCTTCCATTCCTGCCTCCAGGACAGACTGTGGTATCTTCACTGAGCAAAATCGCTTAGCTGGATCCAGAAGTCATCACCACTTTGTCTCTCTGATCTAAGAAGTGCTGCTAGAAAAGACAACACACACTGATGTCTCTCCTCTGAAGCATCTGCAGGTGAGCCAATAAAGGTAACAGCAATATTAAACCAACTACAGGGACCAAGGGGAAAACTCTGGGTGCTGGGTAAGCACTGTGACAAAACTAACCTACAATAGGCTTTATAGGAAAGAAACAAACCTTCAGTTTAAGATTAAAAAAAAGTAAAAAAAAAAGAAAAAACAAACAATACCCATCAAATGAGCCACAGAAAAAGATGTTAAAAAAGAAACAAAACTTAAACCACAACACTTTCTATCCTCAAGACCGGCTAAATGCTGAAGATGCCAAAGGCAAACAAACTAAACAAACCGTTTTGTTACTAACAAAACAAGCAATCCAAAGAAAAGGAAAAAAAGAAACAAAGTTTATTTTAATTAAAAACACTAATTAAGGACTTTGAGAGACAAGGCAGATTTTCTCAAGAACAAAGGCAACACAAACACCCCAAGTAATGACAGCATTTTAGGAAGCAGCAAGCAAGTGCTAGGGATTTCTTGGTTTTAGTAACAGCTCAAATCAAAGAAAGAAAAACCCACACTGACAATTCCTGGAGGCAGGGCTGGTGCTTTATAACCCACCAGAGCCACTTAGCAGCAGCACCCATCCCTCACTTCTTTGTCAGCTCAAATTGCAGTCACTCCTAACCCAGGAACTGAAACACAGTAGCCTTGAAATGAATATGCTGATCCAATGAAATAGGAAAGGTAAAGCATTTCTTCAGAGAATCAAATAATAAGTTGCCAGAGCTTGCACCTTCCTTATTTATAAGCTATTTTTTATTTCAGTCTCATGATTTTTAGGAACTGGACATGTGGGACTTTCTTTTCTTTCAGGCATTTTATGTTAGAAACATTGAAAGAGGGGGGAAAAAAATGAAGAATGAAACTTTCAAATTTTGGGTCATAGCATTTAAGTCAGAATAAGACACTACCTCTCCTCCTTTGTTACCGGGGTAGAAAATGGAATGTATAGCAGAAAGCATCTATTTCCCAGATAGGATTGGTAGCTCTCTATACTAAAGACTTTACAGTGGTGAAAGCCTCAGTCAAAGAAACGTTTCAATGGACAGTGAAACCCCTGAAATACTAATCGAAAGCCAACACGGACACAGCTGGGGGGGAAGTCACACGCAGAAATGGGAGCAACAAAGTATACGCAGCACAGTTCTGCAAGCTCATGAGCTCTTCAAAAGGCAAAGCAGCGAAGTGCTGCTTACAAATAGACCATCAACAAGCAGCCCCATATCTGCTTCTCACAGCCTCATCGCTCCCTCAATCAGCTTTCTCCATAAAAGACCACCAGTATCATTCCCACGCCACGTTAGAAAATGTCTCTTTCCCCTGCCAATTATTTTTCATTGTACCTTGCTTGCAATATTTCCCTCAGCTTTGCTGCACAGCTAGAAACCAGCTGAAGTTCATGTGATTGAAAATAATAAGTCAAAACAGAGGTCAGGATAAGCAATAACCCTAAAGCTTTTGTACAGTCAGCCAGCTGTTACACTTTGGAAATGTTAGTGCTCCTACAGCTCTCGTAATTGAGGCGGTGATTTGAATCTTGAGGCACCAGAACTGCATCAAGATTAAAAAAATCACTATATTGGAAGGAAACTAGCTTAAGCACTGACTTGATACTTAACCAAAACCAAACTGATTTTCTTTTGCTCAGTCATTTTATTTCCATTTCCCATATTAAAAGCGCAGTTCAAAGGAACAAGCTACCTTAGCTGGTTTCTATAGTCAAGAGCAAGCTGCAGTACCTGAAACGCCCTCAACTGTACCAGAATTTGTCCATCAAGTACATAGCCTGGCTTCTGGACCTTCTTATTTTCACTCAGAAAAGGTGTACATGTAGAGAAGAATGACAACATACCGTTTCCACCAGGGTTGTGTCATGAGGATGCTTCCTGCATACCACCAGTCAGGACACAACAGCATGCCCGACCCTGGGCTGAAACTTTTCATGGTTGGTCATTCCTGGCTACATTATGCCACTGAACTCCTTACTGTTCAGAAATAACTAATAATCCAGTAAGTATCAATACACCCCATGACAAATCATTCTATATTTAATCTTTTTTGCCCTGTTTCCATAACCAGCTCTTATTTTTGCCACTGAGTTCAACAAGCCTGTTGACATTTCAGGTATGCAATGAACCCAGGTGTATGAATTTTTCATTTTGCCCTTCCCACCTCAGACTATTCTCTCTTTGATTAGACTCTCTCTTGGATAAAATTCCACTGCCCTGTGCTGCACGGTCAGGACCTCCCTACGCTTGTACCTCCTGAGCCACAGAGATGCCATACTGAAGATGCTCCTGCCTACTGAACAAGGAGGAGAAAAAAGTTCTGCTACATCTTGTCCCTTGTCCTCGTCATTTTCTCTTGTTGGAGGAATAATCCAATTCCACTTTGTCACACCACCTGTCAAAAACCATAAAGGTCAGAAGAAAATATAGGCAGTGCAAGGGTTTAACTACTTTCCCTAAGGATCTATCCATTTATCTGCTACCAGGTACATTAGACTGATCTGTGACCTGATATCCGTAAGTGATATCAGAAGGTTTTGAATCCAATGGCCGAGTATCTGAAGTCAACTTCTTTCTGATGTATGTGATTGTTTTAAGAAGATCTGAGCAAACTTTACATGAGCTCCCATAACTGTTAGATGGGAATACATGAATGTAACATCCTTCTCAAAAGCTTTTAACGAGTCTCTGCAGTTTTAATTGGCAACTGACTGTTGCCTTATTTTACCTTGCTAATTATCCACATTACCAAGCCCCTTGTAAAGTTAGGGTAGTGTCTGGGGCTGCAGCTAGCAAGCCAGGGAAGTATTTCCATAGGACTCCATTAAAAAAAATGGTGGCTGAAAATTCAAACTCAACCAAGCTTGGCAACAAATTGATAAACTACTGCCTTAATCATGCTGTGCGGCACCGGTTTTGTACAATTAGCACTGCTGATAAGCAGAAAAGCTTGAGAAAGTCTTGTGCTGGCTTTGGAGGGAACACTCTTAGTTTCACCAGAAAAAAGATTTACATAATTTACAGTTTAAAAACTTCAGCTTGCGCTTTCCTCTTTTTTCTAATATGGCTTTCCTGAAAACATGGACTGGTGTTGAGTACAACTCCACTGAAATTGGCAGCCTTGAAAGAGCGGTCTGGCACTGGCACAGGCTGCCCAGAGAGGTGGGGGAGTCACTATCCCTGGGGGGGTTCAAAAAGCATGTAGGATAGTGGCACTTTGGGACACGGTTTAGGAGGCCTCGGGGTGCTGGGCTGACAATTGGACTTGATGATCCTAGGGGTCTTTTCCAACCTTAATGATTCTACGATTCTATGACATGTTTTTGTGGGAAGTTTTTATTCAAATTTTGCCCTTGAGAGAATATAATTGCAGATGCTAAGGAGACCTCTCAAATCAATATAATATTCTTAGCACATGATGAATCCACTCCTTTCACAAGATCAGTGCTCCCCAAAACTGCCCGCAAAAATACCACTTACCTCTGTTTATCAGTTTATTCCTTAAGAGGAATAAGAACTACTGTACAATAGTAACAGCAGATAAATTTCCCCTTACTAGGAAGTCCTTTTGTGTTATGAAATGAAGAATTACAAAGTTTCATATACAGCCTGAATTCAGATGGGTGGGGTTTTTTTGTCTTTTGGTGGTTTCTTTCTGACATCTCATAGTTCCTTCTATCACCCATGTTACTAATAAATAAAACCACCTTTGAATTTTAACTTTTTTTGCTTCTTTCAGGATCGTGAGATAATACACTTGGAAATCCTATTTGCTTGGCAATGAGCAAGACAAAAATCCTTTCTTGGTGTACAGGAAAGATTCCTAATCACCGGAGTCTAATATTGAGCTGGGTGGCTTGGGTAGAGCCAAGATGCACCTGCACATCTCTTGTCCAGCCACCTTACTGGACTCCCACACTAATGCTATACTTGCGGATGGGAAGAGAAGGGCAGCAGGCTCCGCACCACAGCAAGTCACCCACACACCAATGTTTGCCTGGCTGCTAACGGGTGACCAAGGCAGAGATTTCAGGCACGCTGGCATTCAGCCTGTTATCAACCTACATAGGTGGCAGCAGGTTACAGGGAGAAAGTAGTCAGCCAGAGCAGAGGTAAACAAATACAACAACAAAACCCAGCATATTTTTAATATTCGGATCACATACTGAATCAACAATGTTATTTCTGAGTGATCCGAAAACACCGCTTACCGCCTTTACTATTTTAAGATACTCAACTAGCTTCCTCAAAGAGGCGACTCAAATAGCAATTTGAGATATATGGATAAACAGGTATATTTGGAGAATACCACTCTACCAGGGGATTAGAGACATCATTGTAGCTGTGAGTTTATTCTTAATGAGTGGAGTTTTCTTTTCCTTGTTCTAACACACTGAATTTAAGTATTTGTTGGAATCAGGGGGGAAAGTCTGTGATTCCGCTTTAAATTGCAAGTAGCATCAACTTTTGCATTTAGGCACTTGGAATTCTGTATAATGAATACTGATAGAGGAAAAAATTAACTGCTGATTTGCATTTAGCTATATATGTAATGGAAGCCGATCTGTGAACACCAGTGCTTTAGAAAGCCATGACAGTGACATACTTGGAGTGTCAGACTGAACAGTCTACATTTCCAGATACAACAGAAATAATAATCAGTGTTTTGTCTGGTGTAAAGCAAGAGTTTCAGAAAAACACACCAAAAAATTGGATGTCAAAAAATTGTAAACAGTTATCTTAAAGATGAGGCCACATGTCATAAGAAGTAGCCCTACCTTCCTCAGTACTTCTGAGCCAGTACCAATCCAAGGGTTTGGTAGCTTTTTCTTCCCAGGCCCTGGTTAGACCCCATGCTGTTTTTACTTAAGACCATAATAATATTGAAAAAATATTGTAATCATTCTCTTGGGGCAGGCTACTTCAAAAGACCTGGGTTGTCTTATTAAAGATGTCATAATGAACCAGAAGGAGTCAGATCAGAATAATTAAATTTTAAAGTCTTCTAAATTATTTTTTTAAAAAGTCCTTCCTACGGTGATTTATCCCTTTAAGTTTGCAATCTCCTACAGAGCAAGCACCAGCTGAAGAGCCCACGTAGACTAATGCAGTAATGACAGTAAAAACTTTTATTATTTACAAAGCCAAAGCAAGAGTACACATACAAACAAAGTTACAGCAAGAGATGTCAACACAGCTGATGCATCATTACAGCCCAAAGGCACTGTTGAGCTTCACACTACCATAATGCATCCTTCATTCAGTCTTTGCTGCAACTTCATTTTTCAACAAGAAATACTTAATGGCCTTGTAATGAAGTGCTGGCAGGTACATCAAAAAACACTTTTGACACTCTGGAGGTAATGGAAATCTACCTCCTAAAAATTGGGAAGCCCTGACTTAAAGTGTTTCTCTCAATGAAAGTTGGATGATGCCCCTTGACATACCTTCACCACCTCCAGTATCAGTGCTGACTGGGTATCTATTCTCATTACAATCATCAATTGTTCATTTCTCTCGAAATAAACCTTGAAATGATCAACGTTATCATCAGACTTCGTGGGATATTTACTAGCGTTCACCCTTCTAGACATTTATGACATTTACTTACCATTTAGCCAAAAGAACAAACAGATGTTTGAAGTGGTTTGTTAGCAGCAGTGGCAACAATTGAAGACAGTAATATGCCCTAAATTGATCCGCACACCCCTGAGACCTCTGTTCAGTTAGGTCTAGCTGAAACGGTTCCCCAAAGTCAAGCTGTGACCTTGTGTGTCACCACACTTGAAAGGATCTAAAGCCAATTACAATCACAACTGCTATTTACTTGTGCAATAATGAGAAAATACCTAAAAGTCACTTGCTGACATTGGAAACCCGATTACATGCCTGACAGCTGCCAGCGGAAAAAGGTGCATAATTATCATAATTTTACAATGCCAGTGGGACAGGAACAGACTAACAACAAATGCAGACACCTCTTTCCTGAAGAAAGATCTCTCTGAGGACAGTTAGAGTAGTGACCTTACTACTGCCCCCAATTTAAGCAGAAAAAAGGATTCAGTAGAACTAAGTGCCAAGTGGCGATCTGGAAGTTTGCTCAAGAGAAGAGACTTAGTACATGAAAAAGCGACTAATAGTAAAACTGATAGTAAAAACTGCTGCCAGTAGTATTTCCTATTGGAGTCAGTTGTACAAACAGGTTGAAATGGACACAACACAAGAACAGCATGACTGTGCAGGACTACCTCATGTCATGCTCGTGGTACTGTTGCACCCAGACCCTTTTAGCATTGCATTTCTAATCCACTCATTTCCTTTCCTAGGATTCAACCATCTCCCCTCTTTCTCTGCTCTTTCCAACTTTACATGCCTGTACTATCGCATAAGCCCACAGCTTATCCGAATTCATCGCCATCCCCAACCCCCCAAACCTTTAATGGGACAGAAAAACAGCCTGTACAGCTATACAGATAATGCACCTACAGGACAGGAAGGTATGGTGAGGAGAGGGTGGACCAACACCAGCTTTCCATTTGCGCTCATATTCCCCTTGGTGGACTAGAGGGAAGGAGATAAAGCATCTGAGAGAAGAGCAGCCCAACACATCGCCTGCAGCAGCCAGGAGGTCTCGGGGCTGGGGCTGTCCCTTATGGGGCTAGGTGTGACTTGTGCAATAGGCACATTTGCCATGTCATTTGGGATTGCTCCAAAGCATTTGCTAATCATTTGGATTACTCTGAAGCATAAACTGTGCCACTGGTGAACCAGCTATGTTGTGGCCAAGGATTTACCTGTATTAAAAAGTACTTGTAAAAACGCAAGGTTTGTGCAAGTGAAAACAGCACATCCATCAAGTTCTTTAGAATTATGGAGAACAGCATGTCCTTCACCAAAAAAAAAAAAAAATAGTTATCTCTTCCTGTTCTGTCATTTCTGCCCATTTGTTCTTTCTTTCTCTCCCTTTCTGGTATTTCTAAAAGGCTTTCTTCTGAACAGGGACTCACATGCCTCATTATTATGGCACCATTTTTTTGTCTTTGTATTACTTTATCCCATCTGTACTCTTCTATCTTCTCCCCTACAGCATCTTTAAACCACAAAACTATTACCATCTCCTATAAAGCCTCTCTGCTTAAGATGTCACCATAAACTCTTATCCTCAGGATCAAGGAGGACTGCAATATCATGTATCCCAAATCTCAACTATTAGTCTGAATTTAAATAAAAACATATTTATGTTGTACACTGCAACGTGATTCCCCTCAAGTTATTGTACAACCCAGGCTTTTGTCCAGAACATTCATAAAAGAAACCAGATTACAGGAGAAGCACCAAAGACTTAGAGCAGAACAGTGCCATTCAGGGTTTTTCCCCAATTTTCTTTAGTCAGTTTAGTGGAAAATAATGACTTGTCCTGAAATAACACATAAGCTTTACTTACAGAGTTTCTTTTGAAGACTTATATTTCAAGAGTCACATATGCTCCTCTAACCAACAGCCGTATCATGAGATTCGGCAGAATCATAAGGAAAGCTATGGTATTAGTTACAGGCACCTATGCATAAGGTAGCATAAACCACTGTATTAACGTAGGAGATTCCCTACACAAACAAACCTGAGTGAAAGAATCCGGTGAAGCACTTATTTTCCATCTTCTTCCTGCTCACAGTGGCTAAATTCTGTACTATAACACATGCCATAAAGAGTTTAATTAATTAAGAAAGTGGAACATCTAACAGAGGCTGCAACTCCAAAGGAGAGATGAGAACACTACTGCCCAATGAAATCCCACGTCATTCAACATCAATGTTCAAAAGTTATCTTACTTTTGACAGTTGCTGTTCGGGTGCAATTGTAGAGGATTGCTAACTCCCCAAAGACTTTGCCAGGTCCCATGGTGCACAGCTTCACACCTTCTTTTGTCACTTCAACCTTCCCATCTGTGAGAAAGAAAAAAACCAAAAGACATTTTAAAAGAGAAATTAAGCTCTTTCAGACTCAAGTTTTGAAATTTATTTGATTATACTGTTAGTGAAAACACCAGCTTGAAAACCAAGTAAATGTATTATAAGGAGCGGGCATAAACTCAGAAAAAGGTTTAAAATGACTGTTGCACATATAAGCTTGCACAGCTTGAGTTTTCTTAGTGGAGTATCAGTACGGTCAAGAAATACTCAGTACACTAAGCTCCATGTAAACTTTGTTTCATGTATTACACTTTCAGGTAAAATTTTTCTCCAATTTTTATGTTAAAAAAGGAAAAGACTTAGATATGTAACACTACACGTGATAACCACAGAGTAATTTTGCTCATTTTCACTGTGTAACTAATCGCTGAGAACGCTCATCCATGAATAACACGGCTATCATCAAAAGGAAAATTACTTTGACCCATGGCCATTAATTAATTCCCACCGCAGCGTACCTTTCCTTTTTAAACATTTCATCTTACGAGAACAAGTCTGCTTCAGCTGCTTACCAATACTGCACCAGGAGGAGATGCATGAGGGGGATTTAAGAGCAAAGCTTGAATGGAAAGAGAGCAGCTCAGGGCCAATCTGGGGGCTTCAAAGGACATATGAGGAACAAGAGCCAGGAGAAGGGAAGGAACTGGAGACAGCCCCACCACCTCATGCACACACAAGTGATGCCACCACCAGAAGCAGAATACGCGTCTGGGGGGAATGCAGAGTTATTGTGCCAGTGACCACTATTTATGCTGTAACAAAGTGCAAGACAGAAAAGCGAGAATTTCAGATGTTATCAGTCACTAAAAAGCCTCTTCTCACCCCATGCTGGGAAGCAGGTTGTTAGGGGATCCTGCTACACCAGCCCCCAGTGCATCACTGACTTGCTCTCTGCAGGTCTACATGGGGCAAGAGGGAAGGTCAGCACCTGCTGGCTCGTACCTGCCTTAGGGCTATCTGCATTTGCATGTTGGAAGCCACCCTGGGCCTCGAATGCTCGCAAAAACAGGTAATGGCAATTAATTGTCTAAAAGATTATCTAGCCCTACCTCCCGCAGGGGGATCCAGGGGTACTCACCTCAAAACAAAGCCATTCGCACAAATAGAAACTTCTCCTACGTAATATATATGCTATAAAATACAGTCCTGTCAGCCTTATGTATCCACGTGTAAATCTACACCCCTACAGCCACGATAGCCCTCAAAGAGCGACTCCAGCCTAGCCGTGCTACTCCATGAAAACAACACACCCACAAGAAAATGCAAACTTTGAAGACTCTGAAATAAGCTTAGACACCATATACCCACTAGGCACATAATAAGGTAATACAAATTGAGCAGAAAACTTCAAATATTTCCTCAACAGAATAAAGAGGGTAACATTATATATAGAGGTGAATGAAAGAAGGTACCACCTTGTCGTGGTTTAGCGGCAGCTCAGCCCCACACAGCCGCGCGCTCACTCCCCCACCGGCGGGACAGGGGAGAGAATCAGAAGGGTAACGCCCGTGGGTTGGGATAAGAACAGTTTAGTAATTAAAATAAAACAACAACAACAAAAAAAATGCAATAGAAAGGAAAATAACGAGAGGCGCGAAACCCGGGGGGGGCGGGGGGGGGAACGCACGCGCCGCAGCCACTCACCGCCCGGCGCCGCGCCGCTCCCGAGCTGCAACTCCCGAGCCGCCGCCCCCCCACCCCAATCTAGTGGCCATGGTGTCACGTGGTACGGAGTGAGCATCCCATTGGCCAGTCGGGGTCAGCCGCTCCCGCCGTGGCCCCGCCCCTCCCAGAGCGCGGGAAGCTGGAAAGGCAGCCGCCCCCCCACGGTGAGGAGAATTAACCCCTTCCCAGCCAAAACCAGCGCACATATTAAAACAAGGCAAACTTTAAAGGGTGCCTTTAAAGGGCACAAAGTATTTTGGAGGGAAAGTATTCTTATACCGTCTGGTGCAATAGATAACACCTATAGCTGAATAAAAAAGTTAAATTTAAAAAAAAACCCAAAACAAACCCTTATTATTTATTAAACTAAAAGTTACTGTTTGATAAATATCATGACCTAAAGGTTACCTGGCCTGCAGGTGTATAAAGATTGCAGTGGTATATTCTGTAATGCAGAAGCACAGACAGTTTGGGGGGAGGGGGGGCTGTTTATTAAAATTTCTTTATCATAAGAAATTTATTATACTCATAAGCAAGTGTGTGCATATATATATATAATACTACTATAAAATTACTACCAGAAAGCAAGTATATAAATCAATTTTATCAATGTCTCTAAAACTATCACTAGTAAAGCAGCAAATATGATCGGTTACTTATATAGGTACCTATGTATATATCCACACACACACATATGTAAGGAGGATAACATGCCTTTTCCTTTGGGAGGCACTGGCCAGTTACAGCGGGCTGGCAGTCAGTGTGCAGAGTTCTGCAGCTCCCGTCACGGCAGGCAGAAACGCATCGCATGGCAACGTGTAAAGGCGAAGGATACGGCGTTCCTCATGGTGAGTGCTAACACTGGCCATTGATACTGCACAGAGAGCACCTATTACAGCTCTGCCAAGAATGGGTTCACCTATATTCACACAGTAAAGCCATCACAGAAATACTAAAACATGCAATATAATACTTCAGGGCTAATAAATAACCCCGAGAATTAAATTCTGAGGTTGCCTACTTATTGTTAGCTTCAAATAGACCCCAATTCCATTCCTTGTGTTGGCTAACTTCCCTTTAAAAGTCAATTTAATTTTTTTTTTTAATAAGTGTTTGATTAATTCACTCATAGTATCAATCTAATATGAAGCACAAAAATAGATACTTATCTCAAGAATGAGCAAAATCAACCTGAAATGGTGCTTTACACACTTCAGAGGCTTCTAATGGATTCTGAAAAGTACTTTTTTTTTTTTTAATAAAACTGAGTTTCAGCAGAGCTGAAATGGGGATATTTCTTCAGAAAGCTCTACAACAAATATCTGCAAAGGGAATGAGTTTACCTCACTTTTAGCTCATGGAGTTGCAACCAGTTCCAGATAAAAGACAGACATTCTGAGCAGTAATGCACAAATAGATCACAATATTCAAAAGCGTTTTGCGATCTGTCCCGCTGCTCAAGATGTTGCTTCCCAAAGCAATCCGTGCTGATTATTCATCTTCATAAGAAAGGTAAATATATTCCCATATCCCATTTATTTTCTTATAAGGACTTAAAAATAAGAAGCTGAGTCCTGATTCTTATGGCTCAGTGGGTTTCCTGGGCAGAAGAAGCACTTCTCACTGTATTAAAAAAAATAAAATTACATGGTTCACTCATGATCATGCACGATTACAAGTCAATCCTTCGTCATCCACAGATGCTCTCCAAGGGCGGAGAGGAAGAGGAGATGAAAATCCCCATGAGGGAGTAGCAATGCTAGAAAGGACCGCCTTGGGATTGGAAAGAGCCCACTGGAGTAATACACATTAATATTAGCTCAGTTCCCATCAATTTACAGCCTATTTTTCACATGCAGAAAATTGAACTCTCACTGCCATACCTTGATGACAAATTCCTGCCTGATTATGGCAAAAGACACTCCAGTTCGAGATGGAAAGCACAATATTGCACAGATTATTTTTACTACAGTCTTTGTGACCCTTTTACTGCATCATCCATTTCCCCCAGTATGCAAGAAGCATATTGGTGGTGAAAGTAAAATACTAATGTAAAAGTATGGAGAAGATTTCCCACCACAAGATTGTGGATACAGGCAAGAATATCTAAGATGACTTTCTACAAAAACAAAACAAACTAATTTCACTTACAGAAGAGGGAGTCAACTTCAAAAAGGCAGGAGTTATTTAGATTTGTACGTAGTTATCCCACCCACTGTCACCTTTGAGTTTCAAGCAGCAGCTATAGAGTTGAGCAGAAAACTGTCAGCTTCAGGAAACCCTTGGGCAAGCACAAATTGCTCAAATTCAATATAGTTTGTTTCAGAGCAAATCCAAAAGACATTGACATTAAGCAAAAGATTATATTTAAAATTTCTCATGACCCAAGATGATGTAGGGTTTGGAAATTAGTCAGAAAAAAAGACAAGCATTTGTTTTGATGAATTCAATAAGGATTTTTCTATATGAGAACTGCACAAATTTGGAGGCGGTTGCTAATAACTGCTCTTAACTGCTTAGCAATTTAAGTGCTCTGATTCTAAAAAAACAAGAATTATTTAAATGCTCATTTAATATTTGCAATCAAACTAGTTTTATTCCCAATAAAGATGATTGAAGCATAGATTGCAGAGCAGACACCCGAGACCGTGGGTGCGTTTCTTGCTACAAAACCGGATACATCCAGAAGTATAGTGTCACATGATGCACAGGCCTTGTTTGTCACAACAAAATTAAAACTTGTGGTTTTTTTGAAACCTGAAGAATATGAATTTCATATGCAGGCATTTAAAAGCATTTTCTACCATTTCTGCTAACAAAGTGGTGTTTTGATTCCAGTGCCTGTTTCTTATTTTGCAAATTTGGGTATAAAGTTACTACATGCAGATGAAATAGCTATTATAAAATTTCTCCTGTTTCTGCTTGAAACAATTGGAAAGAACGCAGCAATGTGATGACAGAAACGACGTTGGTTTTTTTTTTCACAAAAGCCTCTCAAATTAGTTTGAACATGAAAGCACCCTCTGTACCTGCAAAGCACTGATGAAATTCTTCTCACAGACCCACAGCGTTCTCCAACAGGAAGGTTTCACTCGTAGGAAGAGAAGCAATGCCTTAGCGATGCTCTAATTCACATTCCCACCCTGTGACTGAACGGCAGCTTTCAGCTCAGGTTGCAAACCGTTCTGCATTACTCCCAAGTGACCTTCTTGCTACCGACAGGCAGTGCCTTGGCACTGGGGGTGCATTACTATTGCAAACAGCGGCTCACGATGACATTGTTTCTGCCCCCGTGCTAAGCCCAGGGCACGAAGCCCAGGGCACGAAGCCCACCGCAGCCTGGGCCACCTCTGCACCGCAGGTAACGCAAGTTGAAGTTACTGGGTTAAATTAACCGGGTTACAGTACGCTGCCTTTCTCCACTGCCCCTCCTGGTTTTCACAGGGTGCCTTAGGGTTGTCCTCGCAGGGCTCCCCGCAAGGACGAGCTGCTCCTTCATCTCAAGCTTCCAACTACCGGACACAGCCAAGTAGGTGGAGCTCCAGGAATGAACCAACTGGTTCAAGAGGTCATCCGAGAGCAAGAAGCCACTTGAATAACCTTCGCCTTGGTCCACCACCCCCAGCTCTGAGGCTTATGGTGTTTTATGTCTCCAGGCCCACCTCGGCTGCTCCTTTTCCCCTTTTCCAAAGCTCTGCAATGCTTCTGATGCCAGAGCCGAGCAGCTCCCTGGTCCTCTTCAGACAGCTGTAGTCTTCTACCAAGCCACAAAACAGTCCGCAAAGGACTTCATTAGAGAAACTCAGCTGCTGCAGGAGAAAATATATCTGTTTTATTCAAAGTACATAAGAGAAAGATTGAACAGGACAGTAGCCTGAGGAAGGCTGGAACTGAAAGAGGAAGGTATTCGATCTTTGACACTACAGCAAGAGAAGAGACACGGGTAGGCTCATTCTCTTTCAGTATGGTTTAGTAATAAATGTGCAGTTTAATTACAATTTATTGTACTGGAGAAAGTGTTCCATTCTCCTGTTGTGTAATTAAGCGATCTGGAACATTAAACACCTAACAATAAACTCCCCAGACCATGAGCCAAATTCACCTCTCGTGGAAGTAAAGGGTCTAGCACAGCTATAAGCAGAAGGAATTTTACCCATTTTCTTTTCCCAGCTGGCAGCCTACACAGTGCAATTTTCCATGTAGGAAGCAAATTGCTTTCCGTGATGTATCAATCAGATAAAGAAACCAAAAGAAATGCAATACAATATTGATCAATTAATGGAGATAAACTGGCAACTTCCTTTGACATCTCTGCAAAGCAAACACTAAATAACGCAAGTGATGCTTTACTCAAGGCAAGAAGAAAAGACTGGAAAATGCGGCACACCTGCTGAAACACTGAGCATTACGGAATTCAACATTGATATTTAATTTACAGCTGAACTGATTTTGTGGAGCTTTAGCTTGCATCGGAACAATTTGTTTTTATGTCATCTGTGAAAAACTATTCCATATTGATGGAGGAAAATGCAAGTTATTTTTCATATAGACAGAGCATGAAACAGAAACCTCTTCACTAGCATGGGGGACTTACCAAAAGTAAGGGCTGGCAGCTGTATTTTGGTGGCTGTACTTTGGGTTCCCCTCAAGTCCCTAATTCTTCTCCATTCCCACCCAGACAAAATATGCCCTAATATCATCTGACCAATGAGTCATTTCATCAATGGTCCTGCAAGCAGCGGCTCGGGCCTTTGCCATATCACATCAGTGTTTTCAATGCACGCTTTCAGCGAGGCAAGATTTATTAATCAGTTCTCTAGCTCAAAGGGTACCATCCATTTGGCTTTCTCACAATGAACACGAGAGGGTGACCAGCCTGAGGATACAGAACAGAACGCTACCTCCAGAAGCCACCAGCCTGCTCCCAACAGAAAGAGCTGCCAGAAATCAGTTAAACGATGGATAATTCAAAATATTTTGGGTTTGGCAGACGCTCAGAAGTCTCAATCATATGGGAGGTTCTATGCTTCCTTTTCCTGGCTCTGTTATTTGAATCATGTCCCACCTTTGCCAAAAGAAATTTTTATGCTGGAAATATTCTATGCTCATTCCTTGGATTCAGAGATCAGCACCCTTCCTCTTTTATCCTTGTCTATTTTTTCCCAGTGATCCTCCTGGACAATAGGAGCTAAAGCCTTATCCTAATTCCTTCACACAGATTTTTATGTAAATGCCGTTTGCCTAGGCGTAAGACTCCCAGTTTGCCAAATGCTTTGCCCTCTTCCCCAGCCATTTTTTCCCTTGTCAAGCAGAACACGCAACTTTTCTCATCAGCTTGTAAATTAGCCGAGGAAACAGAACACTATTTGTGGTAGGTGCAACTAAATTCACCCATTCTTGCTGCTTCCTAATATGTTTGTGGAATGTTGTTTGCACTATTACTTGTGCTTAAATGCACTGTTCAACTCCAAAGGATGCAATTCCTCTGAACGATGAGCACAAGCCTTGGAGAAGCATGTTCCTTCTCTCCGACAGCTACAAGTAAGCCCAGGCTGCTACCAGTAAAGCATTGCTTTGAAAAAAAGGGACTACGTTACCAAAATCGCAGCCTCAAACCACCAGGACAATCTTGCACCCTACCACCAAGGGAAGCTCCATTAAAACTCTGAAACAGCCAGTTTTACAGTTTTATACGTGTGGCTTTTGGTCGTTGAAACTCAGAACAGCTTGAAAACCAGAGTCAGTTTGCAAGATTTCAGGGAGATGCACTAAGACTTTGGAAAATGGAGTTTTTCCTATGAAATCCAAGAGGGGACGCCTTCACTTGCTGTCCTGGTCTCCATCACACATTCCCCAAGCCCTGGGACTCTCAGTCAGAGCCACACATTTGCAAACTAAACTCTGTCTGCTAATTACATTGTAGTTGCAAATTTAATTGTGGAGCAATTAAAACTTTAATTGATAAGTGGCTAGTTGACACCAGAGCCAGTCCGATTAAGATTTGTTAATATTTTTGTTTCAAAACACAGACTGATAGTGGTCTGCATCATTCATGGGGTTGTGCCCAAGCCACTGTACGTCTTAACTGTGGTGGCTGTAGAGTATTACATTTCCTAATGATGAATATTAACAACATTACAAGTAAATACATGATATTTTTTTTTTCTTAAAGCCCTTCTTAATATAGGCCAACATTTAATTGCTCCTGTTCCCCAGCCCCACATTGGCAGTGTCCACCCAGATCACATCCCCTGCTCAGGCGATGCAGCGAAAATAAAGCCACAGGTGTCAGTGGGCACGGTTCACACCTTGAGGCTGCATTTCAGGAAGTGATGGAAATAGTTCCTGAGAAATAGCCTATACCTGGAAAATGCTCTTACGAGTATTTGCTCTAACAAGCTAGTGCTCTTACAAGCTATTGTATAACTTCCCTAGGATGCAAAGTTAAATACGGGTCATTGTAAGTACAGAAAAGTAAAAATAGAGATAATTGAAGCACGTGTGAACAAAGCAGGATCAAATTTGCAAAAACTGCATGCACTTGTCCTGTATAACACCACTGGCAAAGCACACAGACCATTTTTGTTTTGATGAGGCCATTTGGTGCTTTGTCACTCTGAGTCCATCCAATTAAACATTAAATAGCATCTTTGGCTCAACTGCATTCATGTTCCTCAAATAAATCGAACTATAAACTAAATTGCACTAATGTGACTCTCTCAATTAGTGGGATAATTTTTTCTCCCAATAATTAAATGGTCATTTTCTCTTTCCGGGCACAGAAGAAAACAGATTAAGTTGACTTGAGGAAGCCGTCAGCCTGCGTGTAATTTATATAACGGATAAAATCCTCATAACATTTCTAGCTTCTATTTTTCTATTTTTCTTCCTGGTTATAAACAGGAGACACCTGGAAGGCCTAATTCTTTATTTTCAATTGTATATCCTAGCAATGCCTATGAGACATGGATAAGAGCATTGATTTTATCATTATTCACATTATTGGTTCCTTTTAAGACCTTTAGAGGGAAAAAAAAAAAAAGCAGGTTCTCCCAGGAGTACTGTAATTGTTCACTGCGCTTCCATGCAAGGTTTAAAAATAAAAACACTTTAAATTGCAGAAATTAGGAAAATAACAAAGTGGGGTTCAGTGCGAGCTCACTTCGGATACAGATTTCATCACGCAACTCCAAAATGACAGGAGGGATGGGAGGGGGATTCCCACTTCATTCAGTGTAGAATTCATGAATGACTATTCAGTATTTTATTTAATCCGTGCTGTTTCACACTTGGACTGTAGCTGTATTTATTGGATGCTATTCAAGCCCTGCTTGAATAATAATTATTTGTAATTCATTTTCTTTAGGAAATATCACTATGGGTCTGTAGGTTTTCCTGAACAATACCAAAAAGTTTGCAAAAATCGTGCCTGATGAAGCAGGAGTTATCCCAACAAGGGTAATAAGGTCAGAAGCACCCACTTTGGAGCGTCCAATAGAAAAGACTCAAGGATAAGTTTAATTTAATTTATTTTAACAATACTTATTTTATGCACTTTGTATTCTGAAAGCTCAACTCCACTGACTTTAAATATAGCTTACAATTATTCAGCCCAATGGCAAAGCATAGCTTCAGCCCAGAAAATGTGGAACTTCATTAAATCCAAACTCTTCACCACCAGCTGGCCTCAGCCTTACAGGCATTCACCTGTGGCAGATACAAAATGGAAACGAGCTGTCGCTGAAAGTGGTTGGCAGCTTTGAGCCGTGCTTTGCTTTGGCTTTCCCTGCCGTCGATGTCACCTTCTCTGGAAAACTTGTTTTCTCTAGAGTTTTACTGAAAACAGCCTGCTTCATTATTCACAGCTCCTCGGATCACTCGCAAACACAAGCCATGTGAAGAAAGAAATACATCTGCAGGTGGGGGAAAGGCGAGATATAAGAAAACTAGGGGTTAAAGCTGAAGCAATGCTCTGACCCTCCTTGCTCACTCTGAAGCTGTGTAATAGGAGTGATTTCCAGTCTGCTGCTTCAAAGTCCGGAGATGCACACCTATAATCTGCCTTAATGGGATGTCATTAAAACCACAAGGTCAATGGTTATCAAGTTACAGGAAGGCAATGCAGCATTACAGCCAGTCATCAGCAAGAGTAGGCTCTTTATAACCAACCCTTGCCAGCAGAGCTAAATTTTAAATTGTGTTCCAAAACACAGCGACATTGCAAATTTTTGCAAGAGTGTTTTGAATATGAAGAAAAAAAATTTTTTTTTTCCTTAGACACCTCCCTAGAAAGGACTAAACAAGTTCTGACAACATTTTCCAGAATTATTTCATTCTAAGCAGGCATCTCCAGCAGAAGTTTAAAGAAGTTAAAAGTCTTTTAAAGTATTGCAAATGACAGGGAACCGAAAGAAAGGCTTCATGATGTTCAGTACCTGGTCAGTCTTGAGATTAACAATAATGCAGAGCCTCATCTGTAACATACTTACAAAAAGCCCTTAAGTAAGCTTTTACCTCTTTTTGCTTGTTAGATAAAATCTAATGAGAGGAAGGTAAATGAAGCAAGACACTGCTTCATTGAGTTATGACTCTCAAACCTGCTGGCATAACTGGTGAAACTGCAGCAAGTCCCTTTGTATATTCCAGTAAACGCTTTTTCAATTGAATGAACTTATTTCACCTCCTATAAAACACTCTCAGAGATACAGTTTGAGTCTGCTGGACCACTAGGACAGTCTCCACCGAGACTGCACACCACCAACTGCTCGGGGCAGTGGAGAAGAAGGAGCCACTGGGCTCCCTGACCAGATAACCTTGTTTGGTGGGATTTCCAGTTCCAAGATTTATTGGGGGAAGTTAAGCTGATGGAACAGACACCTCACTCTTTGGGACTTGCTAGCAACAGTGGGAGGGGGGGAGGTTGTTGTGCCTTTTAAAAAATGACACGCTATGACTACTTTTTAACGTTTGCTTTTAAGAAATGGTTTTGAAACCGGTCTTGAAACCATGAATCGATGTATACCATCTCAGAAGCCTGAAGGAGTGAGTAACAGTAACACTGCTTGGATTTAAATGAAGACTTCCTCGAGAGAAAGTATTACTGGAGATAAGAGCAGATCTGCATCTGAGTTTCTACCCTGTCTGAAAATTTTGAAAAATAGGGAATGGAAATAAAGAAGGCGATTGCCCAAATCTGTAACAGCGGCCTAGGGGCAGAGAGGAGCCTGGAGGATTGAGAGTATCTGAAAAACAGGATAAAGAAACTTTCTCTGGGCTTTAAGGGTAGGAACTAAAACTTGTATGACAGGAAGGCAGGAAAGAGAGGCAAAGCAGGGAATAAGTATGCAGAGCAAGGAGAGACATGGAAGTGTTGCAGGGCAGAGAGAAAATAACCCAGGTAAAGATGCGATGAGTTGGTTGGTGGAAGAGAACTTGGGAAGCAATCAAAGCTGTCACAGGGGTGAGCCTGTCTTGGACAACACCATATGGCAGTGTAGCCTATGGACATACACCAATAAAGCAGCAAATAAGGTTGTTGGACAGAAAAGTCATGCTGGAGACTGCCCAATAGAATGAACGATCTGCCCAAAGCAATTCAAAGCAAGACTTCACCTTCAGAGAAGTAAGAGGGATGGACTGACGCTGTTTTCACACTTCAGATTTAGTTCAAGTGCCTCTATGGGTTATGTTAAAGCTTCTTTAACAACCCCATGTGAAACAAATCTCTTGCAAAGCACACTGCTAACATTACCCTTGAAAGGAATTATCCCAGAAGAAATACTTTACCTGTGCAGAGATGTTAATTCTATTTTCTCTTTTGACCTTCACAAGTAAACTCTGCAGCCGAAGCAAATTAAATGTCTGTCTCTCACTTCCAGCCAGGTAACTTCTGTCTGGGAGGATCTAATACTTCAGGAGTTTTGCTGTTAGCATGATTTTTATTATTTTAAGAATTTTGTTATTCTAGAGGACCCAGTCTCCAGTGGAGACGCGCATCCTCAAACACCATATAACACATTTAAAAACATATACACATGTATACATATATCTTCTCTTCCCAAGCTTAAATTCCAAGATCCTTACAACTGTAATACATATGTTCAGGGGGATGGATAGGTGACCTCCAGAAGTCCCTTCCAACATCAGTTTTTCTGTGACTGTAAATTACTTTATATATTGTTCTGTATATAAAGTGCCTACCACATATTGATAAACATTCTTTGGAACCACTCTGAAGGCAGAGGTGAGGAGTCAGCCTGTTAGTACCTTAGCACTTCTGTTTCCAACCAATTAAAAAAAAAGAAGGCAACAAGACTTTGCTACCAGCCTGCCTGGCTGGTAGCTGATACTGCTACTCTATCAGGGCTGGAGGGAGACCTATTGTGAATGGCAACTTCATGTAAGGTTTGTTTCAGCCTAAAGGTGCACATGTAGGACTTTGTAACTTGCATTGGCAAGCACTGTATAATGAGTTTGTTGGCAGTGAGGCTATAAGACCATGTTAAAATGTGTAAGATGGTGAAAAAGGCTGCTACAGCAACCTCTTAAAATAGGGTGTGAGTTGGCAAGGGAAGAAAACAAGGAATCAAGGAGATAGCTATTGAGCAGACAGAGAATATGAAGGAACGCAATGAAAGTCAAACCAAGTTTTGTCTAATGTACAACATCCCTGCAGTTTAGTCAGTTGTTTTAAAAAAAAAAAAAAAAGAAAGGAAAAAAAAAACACAGAAGAAACGAGAGGCCAGTTAGCACAGATAGGAAATGTTTGTTGCAGTCAGCGCAGAGAGTACTAACGAAGTATGGAGTCACACAGGTGCCTTGCAAGGCCATGAACCTTTTCCCTTGGCCGTAACTCATTAGCAGACACTTTTTGTCTGTGACAGCACTGTCAAACATCAGCATGACTTCATCTACCCTGCACTGATTCTACTTTCTCCCCCTCAACTGGAGAGTGTCCCAAAAACTTAACAAGCCTGCCTGAATCACTGAAGATACTCATAAATTGATGGACTGGGGCGCAGATGGAGCGATATGCAAGCTCCTGAGTAGGCTTCAATGTGGCAGACTATGCTATTACTCATGTAAGGACTGCAAGAAAACACCACGTTCATTGCACGACTACAGAAAGCTTGTTACCCAAAGGATCAGCTGAAGGATTTAAAAAAAAAAAAGGCCTGATGCAGCTTGGGATAATTTGGGAAAGCATTAGAAGTCTTGGTTTGCACAAATCTGTTTATCCCTGCTCTCAAAGCCCACAACCACTTTGGCCAACAGACAGCTCTGACACGGAGTACGACAAGACCCGTTGCTCCAGTCAGGGAGCAGCACCTCCCCAAGCCCTGGCCAGCTGGATTTCAGGGGTAAGAGCAGCCATGGAGCTGGAAGGCAACACGCCAAGGCACAGCTGGGACTGCGAAGGGAGGCAGGGATAGGAGATGGGTGCAGAGAGGCGTATTTAGGGTATACATACATACATATATATAAAAAACACAGTCCTCCCTTAAACACTAAAGAATCCTTCACCATCCCTCCACTGTACCAACAGTTACCTGCTGTACAGCACCTGTACAGAAACAAGTTCTATGTAAGAGTGTTTGTAGCTGCTAATTCAACACTTTCTCAATTTTCTAGGGGATAGCACAGCATGCCAAGAAAAAGTTCAATTGTGATTTATTTACATGTTGGGGGATTGCTCAGTTTGAATTTCTGATTTTTGAGGAACTCAAACAGTTAAGGTGAAATTCAAGAGAACATGCTTTCCTGCAGCCAGTGGGAGGTGCACACAGGTCATGGTGGTGGTTCATCCTCATACACAGATAGCCCATTGCTTCTGAAACCTATATATATATATTTAAAAAAAAAAAAAAAAGCAATCAGTGAGAATACGTGAGTTTCATATTTTTCCTAGATAAAATATTGAAAAGCCTGGATACTTTTTGGGGAACATTATGTGGGCTTGTCTAACCTAACTCAGTCTTACCTCGATAAATAATACGTTTCAATCTCAAAAGCAAACAAACCCAACAACCTCAAATACAGATTGCTTTTCCCCTGAGCAGGTAATTCTGTGGAAGGACACAGGCCACCCTGTCAAGCTGCAACATCGGTCTCAAAGTCCCATTTTGGCAGAGCAGCTATTAACCTGGAATTGTGACTGCAATACTCCAAGTGCAAATTGCCCCTTCCTGGTACTCAAAGGCTCTTTGTGAGCACAACACATCGGTGCATCCATACGCTGATGGGTACAACAAACAGGACTTTGCTGTGATGGGAGGTCTGCAGGAACTAGACTGCAATTCAAAAATAAATGCAGCCCGTGAGTAATTTATTACCCTGACTTGCAGCAAACTCTCATGGTGCAAGAATGCATCATAAGCCAGCTTGCCCTTGGGTACGGGTGATTTCACATCAGGGTATTCATCAGAGATCCCTTTGGATAAACCCACACCTCAATATTTCTATACGAGATCTTGTTTCTTCAAGCTGCGCACACAGTTTTTAGTAAATAGGCCACAGCAGCCCCAAACCTCAAGTTAGGGTGGGAAGTGTGAACAGACTGCAGCTGTATTTTGAAACTCTTCAATAAACTGACACGCCACCTTTCAGAATAGGAAGAAATTGGTTTTATCATTTATAAAGAAGGGAGGAATCAAGAAGGCAGCTCCATAACATGGCACCTGGGCTGGGAGTTGGTTGAAGGAGGTGGATGAAGAGTGCTGACCCTGAGGCTGGCTCTGTTCCCAGTGGTATGATCATCTCTGGTTTATGACGGTCTCCAAACTGCACAGACTTAGTTCTCCAAAGGACAAAGCAACAGACAAGAAACTTTACACTCATCTTCAGAGTCTCCATAACAACACTTCTGCTACTGACATATTTCAACTGATGAAAAACCCTGATTTATTGTTCTTCTCAGGCCTTCACTAAGTGAAGTGTCTTCACTTAGTTAACTTCACCTCTCTCATCGAAACCCCTGAGCCCCATATAAAGACGCAGATCAGAGGACACAGGTCTCTGCCAGACAGAGGAGGTATGTACCCTTCACCTACAGCAGGCAGAAGACTGAGCATGAACCAGTCCAGAAATACTCAAGACCTGAACCAAGTTTCAAGGTAGAGATCCTGCAATAACCAGGAGAGTCTTTACCTTTTCAAGCAGCACCACAACAGAGTGGGGTTTTATTAGCTCCATTTTAGCTGCATTCATTCAAGTGCTACGATATAGTGCTTTTGAAGTGCAGGGCACCAGTTGCAGTGTGGCACGCGCTACTTCACTACCTCTCCAACTCCTTACTATGGATGTTAAATAACATGAAGAGAACCGTATGGATAATCCACCCAGGGGACATCTGGACATTAAGACTTATTCGATCCTTCCAGCCCATCCTGCTTGGCCAAGGAGAGAGACCGGAGCCAGCCTGGGCCATTTGCCTTCGCCTCTGCAGCTTGATGGCCACTGGTGGCAAGTAACATGAAGGACTCTGGCCTGAGCATGCAATGTTTTTGCAGGCTCCATCGCTGGAGGTTTTTAGGACCAGACTGATTAAAGCCCCAGGCAGCCTGGTCTGACCCCAGAGCTTGCTTGAGCAGGAAGCTGCACCTGAGACAGCCTGAGGTCCCTTCTGTCCTAAAGTATCCTACAATCCTATCTTCTTCCTCTATCTATGAAAAGAACAGGAACTAAAAGGGCTGTACGATTATATTATTACCTTTACTAATTAAAGATGTACATTTGAAGGGGGGGGGAAGTAATCTTGGCATTTCCATTGCTACTGTCTTTGGAAATGTGGCAACTATCACACAGTGCTCTGGATGCCAAGTAACAGTAATTCTACATACACGACTACAGATCTCATGTTCATAAAGCACAACTCCTCCCTTCCCTATTTTCCATCTTTTACTGGTAAATAAGTAACTGGGATGAGATTGAACTATGGCCCACTTCATGGGCCTGGCAGCTGGAAGGAAAGCTCAGGCCACAGCCTGAGCCAACAGGCAAAGTTCTCAGTTAAGTGACTTGGATGAAGCAGGAAAAGGTCTCAAGCAAATCAATGTTTTCAGCTGACATCTGCAGTGAGCCCAGGTTTCTGAGTTACATAGAACCATTTTGGTGTTTTCATTTCTTGTCCAGACACAAGAGTTTTAGAATAGTTAGTCTACAAAACTTAGTAGCATTTCTGACAGGAAAGTGTTACTGATAAAATAGGCACTTCAAGATGTTATTCTTATCTTTTCTTCCCCCCTAAGGCAAAAAGTGAACAATTTCTTCTGAAAACAAATCCTTTTCCATTTAACAAAAATAATTCACCAAAAGGGGCACTGCTAGATTTCCAAACACCTTCAAAACAAACTGAAGAACTCTCATTAGTTACTTTTAGCTTCTAAAATGGGAAACCAGTTGTCCAACATGCTGGCGTCATTCCTTTTTTTAGCCTGTTTCCAGCCCTCCCTACAGGCTCAACCTTCCCCCAAGCCGCGCTCCGCAGCAAGACCCTGGGACGAGGAGATTGGGTAGTTAATGCCACAGTCTCAACTGTTTTCATCTGCCAGGCCACACCATGCTGGCGTCGCGGCGGGCAGATGAGATCCTTGCAGGTACCACAATGGGACTTCTTACGCCACATCAGCATCAGCCTCTGGGAGAGGCACTGGGAGAGGCTGCTCCCTCCAAGCTTTATGCATAAATCCTCTCTACTAGGAGTATGAGTGAATACCGCAATGAATGGAGCTGTTTGAAATCTTGGCAGGTGAGAATATCCTTGCTACACCTCCGGCTGGTGTTCAATCACTTTACAGAAAGGAGTGAAATGATCTAGAGACTCTCCATTGATCTGAGGCAGAAACATCTGCTGAAAACAAAGCCATCTGATTCACTGAACAGCGCAAGGTTAGCAGGAGGAGAGAGCTGCAGTCAGCCACCCATCCAAGAAAAAGGCTATCGTTGGTAACGCAACACAGGGAAAAACACTGTTGGAGCAAATCGAGATGGCAGAGGTTTTTTTGCTATGAGCCTGAACACCTCTCAGCTCTGTGAACAGGGAAAGACATGGGCAGCGAGGGGGCCTGGGAGCTGTTCCCCTTCCAGTTTCTATTCTGCAGCCTCACAGGGAGACGAGTACTTGTTATTTAGATATTTTAGCCTGCAATTTAGTCTACTTTGCACTGAGGAGACTCCTAACTCATCTGAGACCTCAAAACCACCCTGCGGATGAAGGAAGGACAATTTACAGCTATTTTTTTTTTAATGTTAGGGAGAGAGGGGAAAATAGCATCACTGTCTCAGCATAAATTTTATAAAAAATGTCAAGTGTGTCATGAACCAACCAGAACAGTCAAGAAGAGAACAAGAAATGTGAAAAAACTGTTGGTAGCAACCAAACTGCTAACTCCTCCGAGACCTTCACATACCTGGAGGATTCACGTTTCAAAATAAACTTGTGGAGGACACATACCTAATAACGACTTAATATTGTTTAGCAGATTTTAAATATATATTTATCAATATAATATATTCATAATATAATATGTTCATTTATCAATTTAATATATTCATCAATGACCTGGATGAAGGGACAGAGCGTCCCCTCAGCAAGTTCACTGACAACACCAAGCTGGGAGGGGCGGTTGATACACCAGGAGGCTGTGCTGCCATCCAGCGAGACCTGGCCAGGCTGAAGAGCTGGGCCCAGGGGAACCTCAGGGAATTCAACAACAGCCAGTGCCAGGTCCTGCCCCTGGGGAGGAACAACCCCCTGCACCAGCACAGGCTGGGGGGGACCTGCTGGAGAGCGGCTCTGCTGAGAGGCCCTGGGGGTGCTGGGGGGCACCGAGGTGACCCTGAGCCAGCACCGGGCCCTTGGGGCCAGGAAGGCCAACGGTGTCCTGGGGGGCATGAAAAGGAGTGTGGGCAGCAGATGGAGAGAGGTTATCCTCCCCCTCTGCTCTGCCCTAGTGAGGCCACATCTGGGGGGCTGCGGCCAGTTCTGGGTTCCCCAGTTCAAGAAGGACAGGGGAACTGCTGGAGAGAGTCCAGTGGAGAGCTACTAAGGTGACCAGGGGCTGGAGCATCTCCCTGGTGAGGAAAGGCTGAGAGACGTGGGTTTGTTCAGCCTGGAGAAGGGAAGGCTGAGGGGGCATCTCATCAATACCTATAAATATGTAAAGGATGGGTGTCAGGAGGATGGGGCCGGGCTCTTTTCAGTGGTGCCCAACACCAGGCCAAGGGGCCACGGGCACAAGCTGGAACACGGGAAGTTCCACCTGAACATGAGGCCAAACCCCTTCCCTGTGCGGGTGCCAGAGCAGGGGCACAGGCTGCCCAGAGAGGCTGTGGGGTCCCTTCCCTGGAGACATTCACACCCCGCCTGGACGCGGTCCTGTGCCCCCTGCTCTGGGGGTGCCTGCTCCAGCAGGGGGTGGGACGGGATGATCTCCCGAGGGCCCTTCCAACCCCCACAATGCTGTGATTCTGTGATTCTGCTCTCATATTGCCCAGCATCACTTCCCAAATCCACTCTCTGTTCACACTGCAAACGAGCATAGCTCTTGAATCTCCACGGCCATCCAGAGCTTTTCAGCTGACACCGGCTGTTTCCTCCTGCTGTATATAAGCACAGCACTAAAAATCAAGAGTTCACAGGGAAAGGATGCAAGACACATACATGGGGTTATACAGAGTCATTTGGCCTTGCCTGTGCCTAAAAAGACATGATAACAAGCAAAGCAGGGATATTTTGGGGAAGTGAGATGTTTTAGGCTACACTTTCTTCCTTCTTCTCAGCTAAATTCGATCCTGTCCCTGCTTTCTCCAAGGGGATATGAAATCACTACAGAAAAATCAAGAGAGAGCAACGAGCAGAAATGGTGTGCATACAACTTGAAGAAAAACAAAGGCTGAGCTGAACCTATTCTCTGCCAGCCAGAAAGGACCATCTGCATTTCCTTGCTGCAGATCAGGCAGACTTTCATTGCCAGTACAGGATTATGAAGTTGGAAAAAATTAGCTAAAATATTGACCTGTGTTTCTCTGAAGGCCACATATGAATGCCTCACTCCAGAAGGCAGCTGACATCTGAGAAAGAGAACGGGGGAACTGTTTTGGAGCACATTAAGGAGTTAATAATTTTATAAAAGTACATGCACTATGAACTTTAGGAGGTCATTTGGTTCAAAGAATAAAAAGCAGGACGAAAGTGAGAGAAATCAAATATGTAAAATAGATTCATTATTCTGAGACAGAGAAAAGGCGAATTTATCATCTGGGAGCTACTTGTTCAGATGATCAAATGTCATCACCTCAGAATCAGGGTGGCAGGTCTGAGGCAAGGAACTACGGCTTAATCTAAACTAAATGTTTCATTCCTCTTCCCCTCCTCTTGCAGACCTGCGTATTTATGTTATACAGCATTTGTTCCTACAGCAGCAAAGACAGACACACTGCTAGAGGGTGTCATGAAAGTTGTAAAATTGCACAGTTACTTGTTTGGTAGGCTCAGGTGAGAGCAGCCCCAGAGTCCAAAAAGACAACTCCCACATACAGAAACTAGAGTAACATGCTAGCTTAGCTTTTTTAAAGTGTCGCCTCTTCTTTCTAAAATAAGACTACAACTAGCTCAGAATTAGACTTTTCTTAAAAGAAGGTCCAGTCTGCCTTTCTGGTGTCTTGGGAAAGCACAACAGAGCAGACCTTTTTTCAGCAGACATACTAGGCCAGCTGTAAGCACTTAGAAATACTCCTTTTATTCTTATTTTTACCAGACCTGCTTTTCACTTTTTTTTTTTCTAGAAAATACAATATTGTTGAACACACACCAGTATGGAAAACATGCACCAGAAAAGCCTGACCTGTGGAACGCACCTCTGCAATTATTAGAGATGTATCAGCTCACAAGGTGGCTGAGGATTTCTGAACCACACCAAGGAATGGAAAGAAACATGTATACGTAAAAGCTACACTGTACTTTGGAAAAGACACCTTAGGGTAGGGGGTAGCAGCATTTCTGGGAATAGATATCCTAGGGACTGGAGATCAGACTAACAGGGGCTGCTTATGTACATACATGAGAACGTTCCCCCTCCTCCATTGACAAGGCAACCTGAAAGGGCTGTGAGGATGTTTGGAGAGACATTTTATACAATATTGGGTACCATCCACTTGAAATATCAAGGTAAGGATAACTATTTATTCTTATGAGCCTTGCTGGGTGACACTGCTGGAGAAAAAGATTGCTTTGCGGTACGAGCTCTTGTTTAAAATCACAGTTGACAAATGGGAAAATTACAAGATTGGCAACACCTTGTAATATAGAGGGATGTGATTTCTCAGTCAAATGTATTTGAGGTCTCTTCTGAAAACACAAGCAAATTGATTTTTAATTAGTTTTGCATACATAAAGTATACGCTGATCTTTCAAGTAGCAAAGCCTCAGTTCACTCACTGCAGCTGCAATTTGCACTACTCCAGGTTAATCCAATGTTTACTCTTTAAAAATCTGAAATGCATACTTTTATTAGATGCTACTTCATGTTTGCAAATCAGCACATTGACTCGGCTCAGTCAAATGTGGTTTATTAGAGACATCAGAGAGAGAGGAGAATCAGCGCACTGATATTAAATGATGGAGGTAATACAGACTGGCAAGTTCCATTTTGCTGCTGCGTTATGTTGCCACTCTCTTAACTGTGGAAGAGGAAAAAGAAAATCTGATATTGCTCTCTCTGGGCATGCAATTTCAGAAAACAAAGCAGACAGGTCTGATGCTCTGCCTACAAACAATTTTTCAGCTCAGTCAGCAGCTTCATGCTATACGGTGCGATGAAGCAAGTTTTCCTCAGCAAGCCAGAAGAAAGTTTTTGTATTCCCGTTCAAATAAATAGTACATGAAGAGCATAAGGGCCAAACATTAAAGACAAACTTATCAAATGCTAGCACACAGGCCAACAAAATCAGACTAGGAGTTTTGATTTTGGATAGGAAACAGGCTTGGCATGTTTGAAATTATTCTCACACGGCAAACGCTTGCTTTCATGTCCACACCCCAGGGCAACAGCCAGCAGATGCTAACGGGTATTTCAATATGCAGAAGCCCGAAGCGTGAGCTCCTGACACGAAACATTGGCGATTCACTCTCTCTCAGTACTGCCACAGGGGTGGCAATTATAATCTTTTTTCTCTGCTTGGCCTCACACTTCTTACTGCCTAGAAACTTCCTAACTCCTATATATCCACATTCGATGCTTCCCCACATCACACCAAGAAGCTGTATGCTTGTTTGGAATACTGCACCATTTACTGTAAGAACACATCCCAAAGAGTTGTCTTGTATTTCATTAAAATGCAAAACGATGCACCACTTATTTACCCATAAAGCCTTCTGTGTGGAAGAAAGCCCCTTCCTCGGGGGTCATTCCTGGAGCAAAACCCAGGCTAAAAGGCTGCAGGCTTTTCTCTCCAGCCTGGGCACAAACACTCACAACTAGGCCATTTTTTCCCCTCCCCATTCAAAACTTCTCCCAAATCACAGCTAAGCCAGGTGATGCATTTGTTAGAATGCATTACATGAAATGGAGTCATCTTCCCATATAGCCATTTGCAATGGCACTTTAAAGCATCTATACTCAGAGAGCAGTGCACAGGATTCCTGCTTACTTCTGAAACTGCTTCTATCCTCCGCTGCAAGCAAAGCAGCAGCTTTTATCAACACAAGTTTCACCATGAGGCAGCACATTTGCTTGTCTGCATCAGTTTGCCAAAGAGTTTAAGCATGTCTCAGCCCCTTGTGCTGAAAGGGCCATTTGTTCCCCGGACCCCTTCCTGGGAAAGAGGAAGGACGTGGTGAACAGAGCTCAGAGTGCTTCAGGTGTGAAATTCAGAAGGCTTGGAAGAATCAAGCCCTAATTAATAAATAGCAGACACAGCAGTGCCAAGAGCTCTGGGTGAATACATGATGGCATAAATCAAGAGAAAGTTAACACTAGACTGAAGTCTGTGGGTGAAGATTAAAATTGCAGAAGGAAGCATTAGTTAAGGAAGAACATACACAAAAGACCTGGAAAGGTTATGGACAAGAGCTTCTGAAAAGAAACAAAAGAAACACAGAACCACCCACAAATCTCATGTGCTCTGTTTTATTTCTCTGTGACTGCAGAGGGAGGTGAGAGGAGGAGGAGAAAAAAGCCAAAGAGGGTCCCAATGCTGAACTTCTACATAGATTTTTTTTTTTCCTCTGAGGGAGATTATTTACTCTTATTCATAGGAACGTCATCGTATTTTAAAGAACTAACTCCCATCTATTTCCCAAGAGGATATATTAATTTCTCTTCCATTGAGCAGTTTGAATAAAGCTTTCTTCTACTTCTCCAAGTTGCTGCCTTCCTCCTACAATGTATAATTGCCCTTACACTTCTCGAGGGTTTTAATAACAAGTACATAATGTTATATTGAACACTAGTGGATAGAAAACTATCTTGTGCAACAATGCAGAGCCATAAATACAGATGATTATTATGGCTTTCTCTAGTACATTGTATTTGTCATCAAAGTGGTGCAAACTATCTCACAGAGAAACACAGTGAGGATATGCCAAGCTCACCCATGGGAGGAAGCCATGCTCCCTGAAAACGTTGGGGTGGGCAAGCCCTTTCCACCTGATCTCATGACTGAACTAGCATGACTCCGCTAGCATGATTTACCATTTGGAAATAGAAAACACCACCATTGTTGAAAAACTGTTGGCCGACCTTTGAGCTTCAGCCTTTACAACCTGATTGTATAAAATAAAGCATTGTAAAAATGCCTCAAAGCAACTACGTTGAGAAATTCTGCTGGGTAAAATGGGTCATAATGCACAGTAACTACAAAGGTGCTCATTTTCTGCAATACGAATTAGAAAGGATTCACCTCTAACACAGATGTTACTAACTCCTAAAGCCAAGTGAGCCCTCTCTGCTCTACATCCTACGAGAAGGGTTATCGCTTGACACAGCAATATTCAGCATCCACCACACCGTATCACTGGAGGCTAACAAAGTCCAGACAGGACAGGCTAAAGGGAGGACAGAAGAGGACACTGCTGTCGGCAGCGCAGTACCGGTGCCGTTTGCTGCACACTCTGAATGACACCTGGCATCCAGAAGACCTGATCAAATCACACTGGTTTACACTGATGTGCCTCTTCAGAGAACATGGCCACAGAAAGTAGTACTCCAACCATAGAAGAAGCCCTATATGTGGGCTCCGAGATGGAGAAATACGATGTGGGCTCCTTCAGTGAGCAGAGAGAGATAAGGTAGTACAATGCCAAAAATCTGCAGGCAAGGACACACCTCACAGTACGAAAAGCAAAGCAAAACGAAATGGCAGCACCGAGCTGAAGAAGATGCTCACTGATGACCGCGAGACTGTGCACCAGCAGAGCACATCGACATTTCTCTCCACTTCTAAAGCGTCCTCAAACCTGCAGCTGTCTCTGTGCTGGAGAGGCAAAGGGGTGCATTAAACATCTTTTTGATGTTTTCCACAGGGAAATGACAATAGTGACTCTGCACCCGACGCAGGATGAGAGTCTAAATGGCTCCTACTCACACCTTCTGGCTGTCAATAAGGAGAGGATTGCCGCCAACTGAATTGCAGGGAGATAGTTCATTGTGCTGCCAGCTGAAACATGAGGTCTGAAACCGAGTAAGCGATGGCATGCTGAGCCATTAATAAGGAGAGAGAGCTGGCTGACAAAAGCAAAACCACTTTCAGCTACTCTTAAAGACCCCCCTCTGTCCTCCTTCCTGTCTTCCCCACTGCCAAGAGCAACACAGCCACGACCAGGAAATACATGGCACAAGCAGTTCAGAAATTTAGGAGGGATTTACACCTTTTAAAGAAGTTATTTAATCCCACCTGCAAGACTGCCACTTTTCATATGACCTAACTGTGCTGGGAACTACCTGAAGGTCCACCAGCTTCCTGAGCCTAAAATACCTCTTTGAGGGTTGCTGGCTGCCTACCTCCTGCTGAAGAAGCTGTAATATTGCCTAGGCTGAAGGCTGGTTAAATTATTCCTCAGCATGCAATTCATCTCAGTGATTAGGATTAATGAAAGGGTCACCTGGAGAACACTCTCACAACGCGCAGATCCCACACCCTGTCGATCGAGTGCCCGTGGTGTACAGCAGGGAAAATGTGTTAATTATGTTGCTCCATGGCCACTTTGGCAATATTAGAAAGCAATAGGATTCTCCTCCCTCGTCCCTTACTGAAAGCCTGGGAACAGTTAATGATGGCTATGGCAACAGATATGCAATACCCCAAAGGTCTGGGATTAGGCATCAAAGATTTAGGTCCAAATCTTTGCCTATCCAGAAGGCAAATTATTTTCTTGCATTCCTGATCCCCTTCTCTGCTCTTTTTCCCTCCATACTCCTAAAGCCTTCCTCCTGGTGTTTTAAAAGCAAGAGACACTGAAGTAGTTTTTACAACACTATTGCACAACATGGATTTAGCAGATACAACCTTGAGATTTGCAAGTCTTTTTGCTGCTGGCCCGGATCACGTCTCCACACGGCATGGGTTGGACAGGGTGGGGGCACAGGGCTGCCACTTGCCATGTGTCAGGAATGCAAGGGCAGCAGTTATTTGCCTGGCTTTCATCCGGGGGAGGAAAAAAATAATATCACCATCAGGAGGTATCCAGCTCAGCACCTAGTCTGCGAGACATCTTCCATCCCCGTAACACTGCGTGCATCTTCAGGATCTTGCCTTGTGTGCCTGACCCCCTTTTGGGGGAGGGAGAGCTGGCATTCTGGAGACAGCATTCATCCATCAGGCACTTCAAGGCATCTTTGGGAATTCAAAAGTTAGGCCAGAACCTTATATATGAGGGCTACACATTTAAGAAAGGGAAGATGCCTTCTCAGTTCTGCTGGCACTTTGCTTGCCAGCTTGCCTTTTGGTTTTGTATTTATCTATCTGTGGTGTTGTCGGCACATTTTTTTAATGAATCTCTGCAAATGCGAGGAAATAAGGATTTCCCAAACAAACCTGAAGCAAAGAGTTACTAGAGTAGGGTTCACATTTCCAACACACTTTAAATCCCAAATTAACATTTTCCGCAGAACACTCTTCCACTTTTGTGACTGGTTAATACTGAAGCAGGCTAATATGAGAGGAAACGTTACTTTGGATACCTTGAGATGGCAGGATTCAAAAAGGAAATAATACCAGGGAAAAAAAAATACAGAAACATGTATGAATGGTCTACCTAGCACATGTCTTGGGAGGAGGCACACAAACCTCAGTCATACCCACAGAAGTGCCAGCCTAAGTACTCTGGCATGTTAAATGCCACCTAACAATTTACACGGACACAACTTTAAACGCACTTTTTCAGTGCCTTTTTCAGTGGCAGAGACACGTTTGCTGTGTTTTATGAACTGGGTGTGTGTCCCAGTTTAGGAGCAGAGGAAAAGCAGGGAGGAGGGGAAGGTGGCACAGCCTCGTTTTTGTCATCAGAACAACTTCTGGAAGAGACTGCAGACAGAGAAGTGATGGGGGAAGAAATGTTCTTAGACTGACCATTAATGTTTGCTCTGTTTTCCAAAGTGACACTTCTGAATTTCACTGCCCAAGATCAAAGCAGTGCAGTTACTAATTTTTAACGCCAAACACAATGTGTTACACCTTTCTGCTGTCTCCCCACCCAGCCTAGATCCAGGACCACACACAGCACCCTTAGAAACTATTTGCACCAAATACGTGCGCCAAAAAGTCACATGTGGCGATGCTGTTGCTGCTGCAAGTCACTGCTGCGGCCAGAGCCCTCAGAACAGTAAATAAGCCCTTCCAAGAAGAAAGGGAAGGATCCCAATTCTCAAAGTAGCAGACAGGCCTGACCACATGCTTCCCACGGGGGGAAGGACCAGAGCACCCACATGGCTTCACACAGCTGCTCCTGCTGGCGGCTATTCACGTGTTTGCAGGGGACGGAGGCTTTTTGCAGAGAAATACAGAGGATTTTGCTTTCCTGCATTGCTTTACTCAGAAATGGGGGGGTAAGATGTGACCCCTGTCCTTCCATCTCTGCTTGTTCCCGTGAAGCGGTTTATTTTGGAAACTTTAACATGGGAGAAAGGGATTCATTAACTCCTGAGAGGTCCAGAATGCATTTCATTGGAAAGAGGGCTACCTGTAAGAGCTGCTATATATGGAGAACACATTCCTTTATTCCTGCTGCCGTATGTACAGCCAGTCTAGCCAAGGCAGGATGCGTTCCGGTCTCTTGCCCATGCGACCCTGCAGCTGTAAAAGCAAACCTTGAACCACAGACAGTACTGAGTTAGCATTGCCGCCAATTAATTCATTAATTCCTAGCTCCTTTTGTCAAGGCAAATGACAGTATATACCAGCGCGCTCATTCTTGGATCCCAGGCTGGTGTCCAGTGAACCCCGACTCCTGGCAAACTGCATACGTTGATTAACAACAAGTAAGATGCAAACAACTGCTCAAACGTCCAATTAACACAAATAAGATGATAAATGGATCCCTGCAGTTCAGGGAGGGTGGGAAGGGGAGCTATTCCTTTCCGTCTTCCTTATTTGGTTAACTTTGGGTCACAAAGAAATGCATCTTTCTGTCTCTATGCTCCTCTTCCCCCTCTCTCTAGAGGCACAATTTGGGAGGCAGAAGTGATGGGAGAAATTTCACTGCAAGCTGAGTGATCCTTCCCCGCCTCTGGAGATCGGAGGCTCTCTAATTTGGTCGTTCTCTGTTTTGCATTTTAAGTGTTTGATGTGCCGAAAGCGTTGGACAGGTGAAACTGGAAAAAAGCAGGGATACACAGCGAAGTACAGTAGGTCTCAGGAAATGTGGAAACTGAAATCTGACTTGCAGTCTTAGGTGTATTCTAATGATAAATGTCACTGGTTTGCAGATGAGTAACTTGGAACAACTACAGTTACTTCACACTAAAATCACCTGGTTTTACCTGAAAATCATTTAAATCATTTTGTTATTCCATGTACTGAATGTCAGGTTTTCCTTTACAAGCTTAAAGCACCTTAGTGAAAGGAAAAACCTTTAAGCATTTCTTATACTCTTACCTAAATTAAAGCTTATTATTATGATTCACCTTTTTCTTACCTGGATAATTGTGCTTATCGGCAATTCAGAAAATAGGAATGTTATAAAATAAAGGCATGTGGTATGTGCTTAATTTCATGCATCTGTTTCATAGCTATTTCTCAGAGAGGAGGGAGGAGGAAAGGTCTCCCCTTGCTGCACCGCTGAAGGGATTTCAGTGGTACAGGCTCCGCTGTTCCCAGAACAGCATTTACTCTGGGCAACTACATCCACTAATAGCCGCACACGTTTATATCCAGTTCCATTTGAGGGAAGAATAGACAAAAGCTAAGAGAGCAAAAGGCAAAACAAGAAGTTGTACAATAGGTTTAATAATAAAAGTAAGTTTGCATTAATATTTTAAACCTGTTGTGTACCAAACACTGGATAATTTTGTTACAAGTCCCTCTATTCGCTCTTTTTCAGAGCATTTTGTAGTGAAAGGAAGTCATGGAAGATTTACTGCTCTTACTTCATCAACTCTTATCCTCCCCACACACACCTGCAGAAGCAGCACTACACTGTGATTTGGAAGTTAATTACAACTGTATTACAAAACAAGAGCTATGAACTCATGACCAGCATCAAGAGCATGTACCCCACTGATGATGAAAAATCGCAACTATTTCTAGACTAGTACGCAGGATTTGCAGTACAGTTTGTTTCACCTCTCTTGAAAGTTTAGCTCTTGATTAGACAGCTGCTCAGCCAATATATTTTAATATCAAGTTATTTGGAGGAGCTCAATTTAATTACATACCACTATTTTTTCTACCTTTTATTGGTGTTGAACATGTAAAACCATGGACAGGTATGGGTTACAAAATCAAGATCTGTATCACCATTGCACTCCTAATTTATGACTTTAAATACTCAGCAAGTGAGGGCTGATGATTTCTTTGCATTTAAGAACCAATTATGAGCAATTTATTAAGAATAATCTCTGAGGATTGCCACATAGCTGCTGACAGGGTAGCAAATTAATGCAGAAGCCATATTTGTGCACTATTTACAAACAGTTTTTCCCTGTATATCCTCTCTAAAAGTGCTATTCGGTGCACCTGAACCTGTTCGAACAACATATCACACAATTTTAACCTACACTTGATTCTTTTTACTTAACCCATTTCATATTGGAATAGTTCTCTTGGAAAACATACATGCTTTTTCTCCTGAGACTCAGAATAGGATTTTTGGTTCATTTCTCAGTAGGTAGGGATTTCTAACGGTTCCTCTAAGAGATATAACCCACAGGTTGGACACATAACCTATAAATATATATTATCTCAGTTTTGGGGACATCGTAGCTTTTGGGCACAAAACCTAGAAGAAAGGGCTAGGACGGACCAGAACAATTAAGTTCACAGAAGCCGGGGAACTGTTGGAAACCGAGTCCCAGGTTCAGGAGGGTCAGCTCCACAAGGAAAAGGGGGTGATGGATCTGCTCAGGGACAGGTAGGAGTTACACACTATTCAACCCTGATGAGGATACTTTTCCCTCCTGCTATGGGAAAGGGTGGAAAGCTGCAGGTATAGCAACAAGCCCTGTGGACTGGGTAGGCAAAGATCAACAGGGAGATGTAGGAAGATAAATCTGGGAGTTGGACACATTTGCAAGATCAGGCCATGTCTCTCCCACCCTGGTTGGTGTTGTGGTGGGGAACTCTCCTGCTGGGAAGCCGTGAGACTTACATCCTAGCTCATAACCCAACCTGAAACCTGGACCTTTTGAGTCAAACTCAGACACAGCGATCCTGGAACTCGACGTCGGCCAGAGGCAGCAACATGGTAGAGGGTATTCGCACTGAAAGCGAGGATACCCAAAACTTAGATCACTAATTTTTGGATGTTTGACTTTACAACTTTAACAGTGCTCTTTTAACAGTTTGCTGTGCTAATTTAATTGAGCACAAGGACTTAATATTTACTTTTCACAGGCAACTGATAAAGTAAAACTCAGTCTTATATTCATGCAAACTCAGAAGATACAAGTACAACCAGCCAACCACAGTTTAATGGGAACAACTACAAATCAGACACTGCTATTCCACCATCCAGAACATACAAGGTGCTTCCTTGTACTTGTGTGAGTACTTGTATGAGTGTGTCATATAACTGCTGTGTTATATGAAACAACACAGGACAGCCCCCACAGCATGGTACACAGCTATGATTTCTCATACAATGCAATATTGTGAGTAAACCCTTTGGCTCATCCCAAAGGAGCATTACACTTCAAATCGTGTCCGTATGAATCTTCAGCAGCAACAACTGAGACCAGGTCCCCTTTCCTGGCCCAACTCTGCCCAGACACAAGAAGCAGCTCTGCCAGCCTTCTACTGAAATCAAAGTCTAGGAGCAACAGAGCCAGCATCATACGTTTCGGAGCTCTAGGTCCCTTCTACGGTTTCAGGGACAGCAGCGATGCTCTCTATCCCAGGCCCAGGACAGAGTCAATCAGGCACACCAAGTCCACGCTCTGCTATCACATTGCATTTCATCCTTTCTATTCCCTGATCAAGTACCATCCTGAGATTGATCTTTTTTTCTTTTGCATCTTACTAGCAGCTGCCTGAACCACCGTGCTCTGATAAGAAGACATCTGTTTGAGTATCCGCTTCAAACTGATGGTGATTCCTGAGCCAGTATCACCCTTTTGCTTATTTTATTGCACGTCACTCCTAACGTGATTAGGCTTATCACATCAACTCTTATTTTTTAAGGTTAATAGTGCCAAACTCTTAAACTCCCATCCAAAGACAGGCTTTCTATTTCCTTGGTTATCCTGAGATCCATTCCCAATTCCTACAGACAATCTGAGGTAGAGGAGAATTAAGAAAACCAGAAAAGAGCATGTGGCTACACAGGTACCTGCTTTCACAGACCACTACAAATCATTTGCACGAAGCAGCAGGTTAATGCAGCACTTTGTAAAAGCCTGCTCTGGGGTAGCCCCTTATTAGCATTGATATAATGTAGCTGTTAGGGCACATACTCTAATGTGACATGGCTTTGCTGACACTTAGAAAGTAGTTGATCCCTGAGGCTAATGCTATATACTACAGACCTGCAAGATGACTGGAGGAAAACACTGCTTTTAGCCAGTCATTAGTGGTGGTGCAGAAATCAAAGCATAATTGTTAGATTCATACATAGTTTAGTGGTTTTCTGGTTAAAAGCTGTTCCTAAGAAAAGGATCCCTACAGGCTTTGCATTTCCCATTCAGGGAACACCAGAAAAATGAAGTTTAGCTTACAGATCAATTTCCTTGCAAACGTTCTCCTGTTTGAAAGCATTTATAACAAATGGGCTGCCGATACACTGGCACCTCATGACGCACGAGAGGCAGGGTGGGCTGAGCTGGCAGAAGAAGAGCTGGGGGCAATGGCCCCCCAGCACAACGTGTGAGAACGCACCGACTGCCGCTCAGGGATCTGGAGAAGACACAATTTGGAGCCCAGGCAGCCCATAATCGTTCCAGGTGACAGCTGAGTGCTGTGAAACCTTACCAGTTTGGACCTTCATACTCTACCATGTCAGACTTGTGAAAGCAGATCACACACTGAATGGGGCCGTGTCACCACCGTGGCTGACACCAGCAGAACTGGGAACCACAATTCATCAATACGGCAGCTATGTACGCTGTAGCATTAAGGCATTGGAAAGATTCAGACCCTTCTCCCACATTTGAAGCCCGCCCAGGGACTACGCTTAACCACTGACATGGTGCTATGACTGCATTTGAGCTCTTTTTTCCCTTTACCTTCCACCGCTGCTCATATGCAGCTGCCAGTGGTAAATGTCAGTTCTTAATTTTCCAAGAGGAATAGGCGTGAACAGCTGAAGATCTACCAAGTGTTATAGCTTCACGGCTTCCTCTCTGCTTTAGAAAGAAAGAGCCGGTTTTATGGATATGTAACTCTTACTACTGAAACACAAAATGGAAACGCCACGTCCGTAACAGAGCTGAAACCTCTGTGACTGCACCAAACAGAAACAGGAGACAATGCAGCAGGACGAGAATGGGATTTCCAAAATACCCGCTACAGCTTTTGACTCCACCAAATTCAGACCACAGAAAAATCAGCCACAATGAACATTTTATATGATTGTTTGCTTTACATGAGTCTGAAAGGCAGAAGTTATGCCTAGAAAGCAAGCCTATGGAAATAGGAGGAGAATACGAGACAGAAGCAGTTGCTTCATACAGACCAATTTCCAAATACCATGAGCTCTGCCCATTTCTTCTGAAGACAATTCACACTAATGTTTGGCAGCTCTGATCTATAGACAGAAGCAAGTAGTTACATTTTGACCAATCACTAATTCTGTGTAATTGCTCTTGCTGACAGAAAAGAAAAAAAGGGAGAGAGGGTGGGGGAGCAAATCATGTGATCACTCAACATCTAAATTTAATCTACATTATCTAATCTACATCTAATCTACATTAAGCAACCACAATTACTAGTTCATCTTTCCCACCTTGCTAGTGCAGATTCTTAAAAATCACAGCTCAAGCTGCATGGCAACATCCTCCACAGAAGCCAAATGATGAAGTACTCTTCATGCAGCCCTGAACCGGGGTGGGTGTCGGTTTTGCACCATTATGTATGAAACAAGAATTCTAAGCCCTCACATTTTAGTTATTTTACTATATTTTTCCATTGCCAAAAATCCTGTTGGGTATGCCAGTGTGAAGCAGAGTAATTACTGAAGCGAGCAAGTTACCACTTTGCAGTGAGCCTATACGGATGAGGACCCAGGGTTAGCCTCTCCCATTTGCAGCCTACTCCAGTTAGAGGTTTCACCAGCACGGTAATGCTCTATGTACATCACCAAACCTTTTGGGTACAAGACTCACGATGCTTTTCAGTGCAGTAACCCAAGACACAGAGAGGACTGAGAATTAAGGGGATGAGCTGGTTAAGAGCCCAAGCTAGTACACACACACTGAATTACTCTGGGTATATACCAGTATCAGGCATGACAAGGCAACAGGTCTCCCATCACTTGCTGAGATTAAATTAAAGTATTTCTGAAAGTTGAGAGAGATTTTCTTCCTAAGAAGTTTGTCTTGTTACTAAAATAGAACTGCATGCTTTACAAAACGAGTGCTTTCACTGAGAGAAAATAATAAACTTTATAGACTGGGATGTTTTTCCCTGGCAAATACTGCTTCTACTTGCCAATCAAGTGTCTTTTAGTCAACACGAAAGCTAAAAGATATTTTTCACTTTTGTTGTTTTCTCATTTGGAGAGTTTTCCAAAGACCAATTTAGGTAAATATTTTGTGTTCAGAGCATATGGCATAATAGATACAAACAGAAATATACATTAAAGAAGAACTGACATTAATAGCTAGTTAGTTGTTTTGCTGCCTGAAGTGGTATTTCATCTACTGCAATGTCAAAATTTCTGCACACACCCCCAGCGGTGAGAGGTTTTGGGTGTCATCTTAGAGCGCACCTTAGAAGGGTGCAATAAATACCACCGCAGAGCACCACAGCTGGTTTTGTAACTAAGCATGGCTATTTTTCGTAAGTTTCTTACAAAATATGATTACAAGACCGAGGTTTTTATAAACAAACCTTAGTATTCGTATTTGTGCTTAATTTTGTAAAGTAGACTATGTATTAATAATATTTTACACATGCCGAACCGCCCAGTTAATTACCCTACATGGCAAGGCTGACTGTCCTCTGTAATTCACGGTTACAACTGCAGTTTTAAAAATTGTGTATTAAATACTCTGAAAATCCTCACACAGGTCTCCTACCAAGAGCAGGAAAGAACTGAACAGAGCAGCAGACCTAAACCTTGGTCAAACCTCTTGAAGCGGCTCAGACAAAGAACTTGTGATGTTTAAAAACCTCACATAAAAACTGCATACTTGTAGGAAATGGCATATATACGCTCTCGCGCTGACTTGTTTAACTATTCCTTGCCTAGGCAAATTGCCCCTAACTTGGTTTCTCCTAAATAAAGCTGTGATGGGCATTTGTGAGAAACAGAACAGAAGGATATCTGTTTTGAGACTGCTTTGAATTTCAGCCTTATTTCTCTCCCTCTCTCTCTTTGTGTTGAGTCTTTGTCTCTATTCCCATGTGAACACCAATGACTCCTACCGCAGCAGCAACTGCAGCCCTACTTCAAAGGTGCCACAAAAGCTGACTCCTCTACCAGCCCAGGAAAAAGAATGGATATGAACAGAACTCTGGCATCCTGCTTGGCATATTACTGACAGGTGTGTTCCCAAGGAAGGGAAAAAAAAAAAAAATCAAGATATTTGAACAATGTGGCCCTTGTTTTCACATCTGTGCTAGCAGAGAAAAACTCCTCTGAACCGCTCTCCGTTGCTTCTAATCCTGTTAGAACAAGAGAGCTCAAAAATCCTCCCAAGCACCTCGCTGTCTGCAACGAATATCATGGCAAAGACCTTCCAGCCTTCTTGAGAAGCCACACTGTGGGCAAAACAAACTTTGTTCATGATGAAACACAGCGCCAGGGAGAACTGACTGGAGGTCTCTCAATTCTTCTGCTCTCTCAGTCGCACCATCAGGATCCGTCTCATTTCTGCTTTGGTTTCACGGGGAAGTTCTTTCTAGTCGTTTTAAAAAGTACCAAGACAACATAAAGCAAGGTTGCCTGATAGAGGGCAGATGGTACTGGAATGGCAGCCACGTGCCAAAGAGAAACCCCAGATTTCAGCAACAGACACACCAGGAACCAGCATTTCAGAGGATACGTAGGAACTCAGCAAAGCGATGCTTACGGTTTTCCCAGTTGGACCCATTCAATTTATCATTTTGGTTTTGTCTTCAAATGACTAAACTGGATTGAGCACAGATTGTGTTTGCTGGGTTTTTAACATTAATTCACACAGCATACAGCTCAGAGACTAGCAGAAAATTTCCACGTTGTTGTTTCTCAGACCCAAAACCAGGACTCTGGGCATGAGGACTGATTAAAGAAAACATCCTTCATCTTCCTGAAGAAATCTGTGAGCATTGCAACTGCCTTAGGCTTGCTAAGTTAGATGATCACCAGCCCATGCGACAATATTTTCACATGCCTCCCCCTTCCCTTGCTTTTCTTCAATAATGAAACCAGTGGGCATTCAGGTAGGGATGTGCCCACAAATCAAGTCCTGACATTTCTTCTTCTGGCTGGTGACAAACAAAAACAAAATGCAGTATCTGTCAAGAAAACCTAGCCAGCTTTTCTTTTTATAAGGTTATTTGTCACTCTTCGGTGCATTCAAGAAATTTATTAGTAAGCTCAGGTTATTTGATAAAAATTGCTAATTCAGTTGATCCAAGCATATTCCACTACCAGCACTCGCAGATGCAAAGCTGGGAGCCTGAGAAGTCTTTTTTTTTTTTTTTTTTTTTTTTTCTCCGTCTTAACACAGAACCAATAGTTTTCCTTTTAAGAAGAGGCACTTTAAATTGCAGCTCCTTATTCTTGTGGTGGTTTCCACAGAGAGGAGCTGGCAGAGCACAGCTGCTTCTGCTGAAGGCCAGAGCTCCCGCAAGCCTGCCACACGCTGCCCTACCGGGCGCTAAAATCACAATATGAGAAAGGGCAAATTTACCACGTCAGAAGCCTGGGAAACTTGTCCAAGATTGGTGGTTCCTGCTCCTAATTTGCAGTTTTGCAGGGCTTGGAAGTTGGTGAGATAGAGCCGCCACGCCAGCCGGCAGGGAAGATGACAGGATCATGGGTGGTAAAAGCTTTTCTTGTTGAAACAGGTTTTTCTACTAACCACCGCTGCCCTTGCCGCACTAGGCTCTCTCCACAGTGAGTTGTTTCCATACTGCCTCATATACAGCTTTTCATTGGCCTCAGTATGACCACCCAGATTTAATGGTGAAGGACCCTGTAGAAGCAGGTGGGAAATGCAGGTGGTCGCCTGTGTTGAAAACATACTGATGTTCTGTATCTCTTCCAGGGGAAAAAAAAAAAACAAACATAAATTTAAAAGAGAGAGAATATGTCCTCTGAGATAAAATGGATGATTGTACTTCCAGAGATTGATGAGACTTGTAAAGAGAGAAAGCTCAGTGTATGAGGCAGGTGCCATAAATAAAGGGACAGATAAAAGTTTACTCTGGCAGTAGAACAGTACAGAAACAAATACAATTTTGTAGCTCTACAGTCCACAGCTCCTCGGGGAATCACTCACTGGAAGGTGACCGAGAAAAGCAAGCCTGCTGTCAGCAGGCTAAGGTCAGAATAAAAGGTCTGCACCTCCCAGAGAAAATGCTTAGGTGTCTGCAAATCAAAGTAAGTTGAAAGCGGTGACTGTAGGTAGCCTAGCTCCAGGCCTGCTGTGCGTGGACCTGCCAAAACCAGTGAGATTTCGTGTCAAGAAACTCATATTTGCTGGTACCTTGCAAGGCTTTTGCGCAAAGAGAAGGGCAGATGGAGACCAGAGGAGGGAGTCCGGAAAAACACAGCTCTGTCTGGGGGATGGAGGTGGTGTTGGTCAAATTCAGTAGCTCGGTCTCAGCTTCAGCCACAGTAACTTGCTTGATATTTGGACAAAACTCAGAAAATTAGAGTGGTCATGAAGCTAGCAGGAAGGAGCTCATATGATACGTCTCCTGATGAGATGCACAAGGTCCTAGCGAGGCACTTTGAGATGACTACAAAGGAGATGCACAGGCTGAAGCCAAGACCACACATATGAAACTACAGAGTAAAATGCCAAGCAATGGACCTTAAAGAAGAGAGGGGAAGAAGAAAAAAAATGTGGTCACCCCTGCCTTGCCTGGGCTTGCTGTCAGAAAAACCAGTCACACAGGACAAGGACTGTTTCACAGAGCAAGGAAGAACAGGTGATTGCAGACTGGAGGAGCCCACAATGGGAAGGATTAATTTTTGGTCCGTGCCACTGTCCTCCATCTAGACTAAATATCATGAAAGAGGGAGAGCTGAGCTTAATTTAAGAAGCAGAAGCTAACTCAGATGCTGAAAAGAGTAACAAAGGTTTATTCATAAGAATATCCTTTTTAATGCATTTCTCAAGCTTATCTTTTTGCACTGTGGTTGCATTGTTACAATTCTACTTTTTAAGCAGCCATGTTCTTTCCTTATAAAAATGAGCAATAAAGTCAACTTGGAGCAACCTGATATGCAGCAAGGGTTTTGTTCAGAGCAACCCTACCTCCTTTCCTTGTTCTTTGGAGAAAAGTGGAAAATAAAAATGCTGAACTTTCAAATGGATTTCATGTGATGGATATATTGATGTGTTGATCATACAGTATCAGGGTTTTTTTGTAATAAAAGCTGCTTTAACTCAGCACATCATTAGCAATTCCTTGATTTACTTTCTTAATTCTTTACATTCTTAATGCTGGTGGCGGCGATGACCGTTATCTTTCCAAAACACTCAAACAGAAGACATAAGGAAGTAATTTTCGAAGTAAAATCAAAGCAATCTAAACAGATGAGTAATTGTATCTGACAATAATGCCCCCAAAAACGCCAGCTGAAATGTGGTACGCAAACTGCAGTGGCGCCCTGCTAGAGACGGCACGAACTTCTCTGCACTGAGAAGCTACGTACACCATGTGCAGAGCAGCTCGCCGGGTGTTCGCAGACGCATCCTCTGATCTCACACTGCTCCGTCTTTCTTTACACAACCTTTCACTTGTGCCTTTCTGCAGACCATTAAGGCTACGAAGACACGGCCACCGCAACACACTTCAAGTAAGGCTAAAAGGGAATTCCACAGAAATGAGCTCATGCAACGGCTTTGTGCTTTACAATATCATAACATAATGTTCCAGTGACAAGATGATACTTTGATGGGTCTTTAGTTTTAAAATATTCACCATGGAAGAATTTTAAGTACCAATCTGCTATGTTGTGCTTAAAGCTAGTGTTAACACTGCACTGCCTGTGAAGACATGGGACCTAGAAAGCAACAGGTAGACACAATAAACCAAAAGCAAATGGTTTTTTTGGTACTGATAAATTGGTCTGCCACCATGTCACTCCTGTGTTTTAGAGGGAACAGCAGCAGCAGCCTGACACTTCACATAAAAGCTGTGTCAGTGATGCCTAGCAGGAATGGGTTCTCCAACCTCAAAACACATAATAAAGGGAAAGGAAAATTAAAGAAGTCTTCAAATTATCTGAAAATTACTCATTCTCCCTCTCACTGCAGTAATTCCTCACCAGCTTCTCTTAGTACTGCAGAGCAAACACTGGCTTTTTCAGGTGTTCCCATTACACAGTAATACTTATGACCCACATGTCCGTATAACCACAAGTCTTAAAACCAACAGATTCAGCCAAAGCTGAGAGGAGCAACATCTTTCAGATTTTTTTCCCCCTATACAACTAAAACTGGTGAAATATCAAACATTTTAACCTGACTACATCAAACAAAATGTTTTAAGTGATGTTCAGTATGTCTTAATGACCTTTTGATTTCAAGCAGGCCATATGAGAAAGACTAGCTTTACTCAAAATACAGATGGGCTTCACACAGTGAACAAGGTCATGGGCTAAAGAGAGACTACAGACTCATAAGAAAAATGTATGTTTTCTGTACTAGAGCTTGTGGAAACGGAGACAGAAAATAAAATCTTCATTTCAAAACTCAATTTTACTGTCACTGGTACAGTAAAAACAGCCATGACACCATGTACCACTGCCGCATGACTCTGCAAATAAAGACAACAGAATAATAATGTCCCCTTCCCAGCAGCCACACCAACCAGTCTCCCAAAAGCTGATGCAAGCTCCTTTCCAGAGAAGTGTTCATTGGTTCAATGTTTTGAAATGCAAAACACCTTATAAAAATTAGCCCCTTATTTATGACCCAGGCTCCTGGTTAGTGTTGCTGTCTGTTCAACTGAGAGTTCTGTTCTGAAAGTTCGCTTCTAGAAAGCAATAACTCTGCAAGTCACTGCATTTAGGAACCATTGTGTATCTGCAGATCATTCAAATATTGATAATAAACAATCAAGTCTTCTTTTGATTATCCTGCTTATTCACAAAGAATAAACCACTGTTTCCAGGGTTACAGGACGGATGGCATGGGAGCGATGCCTATTCTCTTGCACTACAAGGTTGCTTCATTCATGTTTCTAAGAGCCCTTTCCACCACAATTTTAACTAAAAGCTCTCACTGTGGCTTCCTTGGGCAAGCTTGGTGCTTTCCACTTTTTATCTTCAGGTCACCCCATTTCTTTGTTGCCTTTCACAGTTCCCAGCTCTAATTTAATATCCACCTCTTGCATTTTGATCCAGACCCCAGTGAAACCTCCTCAGCCATGAGTCCCAACAAATCTGGTTTGGACACTGTAGTTCCTCCAGGTATCTCGCTGCAGAAAACCCCCAGACCATCCCAACGCCATTTGGTGTTACCACTGCCAATTGCAGCAAAGTCTCATCCGAACTTAAGCCTAACAGTAGATAGGCAGCTTCTCATATGTCTTGGGCTTCATCAGTTCATTAATCTAGTGCCAACCACTTTGGAACCTCCAAGGTAGCTGGGGAAAACCCTTTTATTTCAGTGCACAGCTCTTCCATTATTGCTATCATGACTTATTCATCATCTGTTTAATACCTCTTTGGGAAAAGACGACATTTAGATCAACCAGAAATGAAGACTAAAACATTGTCCTTCAGGGACCCCTAATGAAATCAAAAAGTTTAGACTGGATATGAGGGAAAATGTCTTCACTGACAGAGTGGTCAGTGCCCAGAGAGGTGGGGGAGTCACCATCCCTGGTGGAGGTTCAAAAGATGTGTAGATGTAGAACTTCAGGGCATGGTTTAGGAGGCCTGGGGGTGTTGAGTTGGCGGTTGGGCTTGATGATCCTAGAGGTCTTTTCCAACCTTCATGATTCTATGATTTTTAGACAAGTGTGATATGAATCAAACCTGGAGCACTCCAGCAATACAGGTGCTCTGCAGCTAGACCTAACAGTGGCTTTTAATGGATGCAGGGTGCTCAGAGTGACACAGGGCCATGGGTCAGCTGTGGCAGACATGTTGAACTACAGAAAAAGCAGCAAGAGCAATGGAAATACAGTTTATGGGCCACTGTCTCTTCCATATCCCAATCTTCACCCAAGATGATGTTAGAAGGTTTCTTGCCATTTTGACAGGGGCTCTCAGTAAGCCATTTCTGTCTTTGATATCTAGGTATCTAGTTTGGTATTACAACACTTTCATTCAGTGTTATATATGCACTACAGGTGTTGCACTAACAGACCTAGAGCTTAGGCAAAAAAGGTTACCATTACTGAGAAACAGGTGAAATTCCTTTAGGATTTACGGAGTAAGTTGTCAAAGCACTCCTCATTAAATGTATGCATCCTATATTCACAGGATTTTATAGGATGCATAACTCCCACTCATTGCTTTGAACTTAAATTGGGCTTGAACCAGACTCATCTAAAACCTTTGATTTTTCCAGGGCTCACAATGAAAGCATTCAGATTCAACCCCAAATCCCTAAGGTTAAGTTGCCTCTCTGATTTTTGATTGGATGCAAGAACAAGATTAGAGGTTTTCCAGTCCCAGATCTGCCCACCTTGTCAGCTTCTCAACTTAAAAACAACAAAACAAAACAACACAACCCCCCACCACAATATATAATCAAGGCAGCAGCAACTGAGTATGCTATGGGCATGTGGTATGCACAAATCCCTCTCTGCTAATCCCATCCCTTTACAAGGATCCTATAGAGCAGAGAGAAAACTCAAAACTTGGAATGATTGGACAAAAATGAAGAGATCAGATCTAGACAGTACTACCCAAATCCTGTCCTGAGATCCCTAGTACAGCAACAAACACTGCATGTTCCAGCATATAAAGCCCATGCTCTTTCCTAGCAGCATTTTACATGAATGACTCATCTCTAAAATGATAATGGAGCTAATTGCTCCAAAAGTATTCTGCAGCATGTAATAACAGCAGGTAAGTGTGTTAAAAATTACCCACTGTTTCAAACCAACCATTTCACACTCTTGAACTGGAAGAGATCCAAAATCCCCTGTGTTACTTGCAGCAGGAAGGTCTCTTCAGCCAAGCCATGACAGCTGGCACATTACATGCTTTGATACAGTGCAGGATCCTCTTCACCTGAATGTGTGGGGCTTAAAAGGAGGAGACACGTACCTCAGAGTCTTTTTGGGGGGTGCAGAGTGTCAAGTATCCTTTTTACAGCCTTCATATGAGAACAGCTGAGGGGCCATTGCAGAAGAGGGTAAGAGGGAAGGTGTAGACGCTGATTTGAAAAGCCATTTAAAAATCTTCACAATTTTCAGTTCTCACCCACTATGCCAGTTATCTCACATGTTCTATTGTACGGGTAATTGCCTGCCAAATGGCCACTGTGAAGACCTAGTGAGCAGAAATAGTTTACCTAGAAACTGATGTTTGTGTTCTTCAGCTGGCATCAGGGTCCTTTGCATTTATAAAAAGCATTCTTAGAACACAATAGCTACCCTTCAGCTTCAAGAAAATGAACATGCCAATCCTTGCCATTAAGCCAAGCCAAGTTTTCAAGGACGTAAGCAAGCAAAGACCTCATGCTCTGGGGTAGGCACAGGGTTTGGCGGGACAATGACTTCAGCTTTCCAAAGGAAAGCCTGTCCCACTGCCTGCCAGATAGTGCAGGGAAGGATGGCAAGAGCCACTCAGAGGTTTGTGCAACTGAATCCAAAGGCTTGTGAATCCCAAGGAAAACACCCACAAATCCTTAAAGTGAAATTAGAAATGAAAAAAATACACTAAGCAAACAAAAACGCCGGTGCTTGCGTTCACCTCCTTGCTCCACTGGAAGACTGGTTTAATTTTGGTTCTTGAGTCCCTCCAGTCATTCTTCCTCCTGAAGGTGTCCCCCAAATCACACACCAGCTACTTAAACTTGTACTAAGGCTAATCTACCAATGGGTGAGGCTGAATGAAATGGCAAATCTCTATATGAGAGAATCCCTGCACGACTAATCTTCCTCCATGTCCCCGTCCACTGGTTTGCCAGGGAGGACGCAAACACAGCCCCCTCCCACTGCTGTAAGGCTGCAGCGTCCTCCTGCATTTGGGGAGACCACAGGGTTGGGCACACCTGAAGAGCAAGGGGCTCAACCTCAGAATATCATCACTCTGAGATGGCATTTTCCCTGCTGAAGCACAAGAAATGGAGACTACAGATCTGACCTAATGCAGACATTCACACTTGGGGAGAATGACAGCCTTAGAAGTTTTATATGAATATCTACAGCAAATAGATACCTATTACTCCATATTCCTATCTGGAGAGAGAACAAAAGAAGACAAAATTGAGTCTTGCCCTCCAGTTTGCATAATTCTCTGAAAATAAAACAAATTCTTCCACCCTTGACAGGACATGGTCTGAAGGAAACCAGCTCTTCTGTCCACAGCCCTTGCACTGCATTTATCCCTGCCCTCTTCACATCCAGACACCACCTCATAGGCAGGAATCTCCATCCTCCACATTCCCACCCGTGCTCACAAACTCATGAGCACATAGCTATAGCCAAGGACTTTATGACCCTTTTGAGTGAGCTAATACAAAATTTGGGGAACACTAATGGAAAGAGAATACACATTCATTAACGTAGGAGAGCAGGCTAATAAATAGCAGAGATGCTAATACAGGCACTAGGCCACCATCAACCAACAAACCACTGAAAGCATTATTATTTGCTGTTTAAAGCAGAAAACGTACAAGAAATTCTTGAAAATAGGAGATATGAGTACAGGTTTTCCAAAACCACTTTCTACTCTTTTCAATAACAGAATATGATTTGACTGACAAAAAATAATGAAGGCACTGTCAAGGAGGCTACTTAAGTTGATTGGTTCAAAGGCAATCCACCCCCCACTGCCAACCAGAAAGCTCAGACATATAAAAAGCAGCAGTTACAAAGCCCAAAGTCTCACTGATTGTCTTTATTAACGTTTGGGTAAGCACTATCCTCAGCAGAGTTTGTTGGATCTCTCAACAAGAAAATCCAGATACAAACGTTTCTTGGTACAGCTCTCACATGATCCACCTCCTCTGGGACCTCTTCTAGAGTATTTCACCTCCCAGCTGTATCTGAGCAAGCCTTATCTCCAGGGAAATAGAAAAGTTGGCAATGAGAAAAGCCAATGGTCCTGAGAAGTTGGACTTTACCAGGTGCCCATCACCCCAAACTCTTCTGCCAGCGATGTCTACTCCCGAGTTGCAGAACAAGGAGGAACACTTTTTTTCATCTCTGTCGCTCTCGCAGGTCTGTCACATATAAATTCCCCGTTCTGTAATCAATCTGACCTGCAGTACATTTTCTGCCACCGCCACGCCATCCTCCTTCCTTGTCACTTCATTAGCTGCATGGTGGCCTGCGAAAACCATGCAGGAGGAGGGGGCATACAGGTTTGCGGTTGTCAGTGGCCGCAGATAAATGACTGTTATATTCACTACAGCAGAAGTGGAGGGTTTCAGCAGACGTGCACTAACATCCTTTAGATGCCGCTTGAACTGAAATGATTCATCAGCCTTACTGGGCAGGTCATCAAGACAGGACCTTGCCCTGTGATGAAGATAAAGAGCCTATGAGATGAGGTTTAATTTGCTTGTGGAAGAAATGTTACCTTCAAAACAAGGGAGTTATTTCCAACATCCACTGCTATTGCAGAAATAAAATCCAAAAGCGAGCATAAAAACAAGAGCTGGCTCTTTCTTACCCATAAGGGTAAGGTAATAAGATCCTGATGGACCAAACTAGGAGTGCCACCACTGGGCCTACACTTCACATCCCAAACTCATGCAGCCGGCTTGGTGATGAGTGCCAGAGGAAGGAGGTCAAGGAGAAACGTCCCCTTCCAAGTTGTGGGCGTGGCAACAACACTCCTACATTAAAATGCCCTCACCATAAGCTGCTGACGAGGGTCTGTATTAGCCATTTTGCAAGAGTTATGAAAATAAGACCCAAAAAAGTAACTGCCATCTGTTGTACCTCCAACTTCTACAGTGTTTAAGACTATTTTTTCTTTACCTTAAATATATATGAACATACACACACAAACACTCTCTCCTTATCTAGTAAGAACAACTCAGCAATATACAAACATGCCCACAACAACAGAGATCAGTGAACTTTCATGGCTGACATCCTGCCTCTTGAACGAACAGCAAAGGGACATCGGCTGCACAAGTGTTGCAACTCCTCCCCACCGGATGAGTCAGAGGAGCCCATCTGCTTAATAAACTATTTATGCTATAGCATTTCTCACATATGTTCATGTCTTATTTTGTAATATTTTTAGAATTACAAGGAGGGACAGGGTGCAGGTATTTTGCCATTTAGTGCTGTAGCCGTGTGCCAGTTGCCTGGGAAACGGCTGGAGGGGGGAATTATATCGGCTACATTGGCCAGAGTTTACAACAGAGGAAAAATAATCCTCTCCTCACTCTATTTAATATGCCAGAATATTAAGAGACCACTGTATGCATGAAGACAGTGTGAGATTATACATGCCATGCTGCCCATTGCTGTTAAGAGTTGGGTAGACTCCACACATTGCCCCCATTGGCACTGTTCTCCCCCCAACAGAGCAGGTCTGGCGAACAATAATAAAATCTGTAGCCTTTACAGAGAATTTTATGCCAAAACTTACAGAGCAAACAAATCCTATATTCACTCTCTCAACTGACTGCTGGCTTGCTGCAAGACGCATGGTGTCGGGCTGCCTGCAGGTAAGCAATAGGGCATCCTCTCTACTGTTTTTGACATAATATATGTGATTAATAACAACAAAAGCCACTGATCGTTTCAGTTATTGTCTTTTTAAAGAGAAATCAGAGCAAAACATAGTGACAGATGGCACATATTAGAACTCAGAGGTGAAGAACACACTGCATCAGCAATGAAATTCATGAGACTCATTTGTTAGAGCCGTTATACTCTGGAGAGTAGACAATTTTAAGATGTTTCTTGAGGATTTTTATACTAAAATCAAAACAGGTGAGGAAGAACTCCAAAAAGACTCTTTACTTAAGAACTATGCCTTCCCGTGTGCCATTTTACCCAAAAATTTTCCATGTAATTTTATTCTGTTAAATCAAACAAAAACACTATTCACTGAAACTCAGCAATCTTTTCTCCCCTGGATACGTATAAGCCTTACAGTCTACCTGAAGTATGCCTCTCAGCATCTCGCTTACCTAGGTCCTTAAAAGGCTACAATTCATTAAAGACCAAAATTGGATTAGAGTCATTTACTGAGGGACACAGGAGAAAAGGGGAAAAATAAGGGAAAAAAAAGTGTATCAGTCACCTCCAAGCAGAAAATGGGAAAAGATACTAAAACCTGGCAGGTTCTTCCTTATCTTATCACGTGCTGATGAAAAACTGTTTTTAAAAGGAAATGTCGTGGTTGAAATTTGAACAAAAAGTAGTGTACCAGCTCATCATGGCAAAAATTGCTCGACTGCGAAAACTAGAGCAGCCAAAACACTCACTGTACATTAGTTTTATACATGCAAGAAAAACAACAGGAAACAACATAATTACAAGCACACGTATTTTCACATTTTAAAATATATTAAGACCGTATCTAGAGTTCATGAAGAGGCCCATCTCTACCCACCAACCAATTGCCTGGCAGCTGGAACTGAAGGCAACTTTAATGCAGAAGAGATGTTTCTCTATAGTGGATTTTAATAATAGTTTAAAATGCAATTAATGTGTGTCAACTGGCTACTATTAATTTAAGTATGAACTGAAACCAGAATTGTCATTCTGCTGTAGATAACCTTCAGGGAAAAGTTTTCAGAAGTTAAATGAAAGGAAAAACTGTCATCAAGCTCTTCGTGTGATTATTTTAATACTAGAGATCTACTTTTCCAATTCTCTAGATACAAAGAAGCTCAACATCACCCAAGCCGCTTCTCTCTTTTAAGATCTCTTCTAGCATCTTCCCTTTAATTTACTCTGTCAGATCACCAGACAGAGCTTTACCTGTCCTCCTGGGCTCCCTATGGGTATGTACAGCCTTCACAGGCTTTATGTAGATTATCCAGTATTTAGAACAAACACTCCTTCCTTGAATTTTATGCAACATCTTCTACAGCCCTCAACGAGTATTTCACTCTGTGCTTTTTCCAGGGGCTCATGAAGGAGCCTTCAGTCATCCCTTCTAGTCTTTCTTTCCAAGTTGGTGCCAGGCAACTATCCTTATGTATTTTATATATTTAATGGTAAAAATTTCCCATAATTTTCAGACATTACTCCTAGACTGCTATTCCTAAAATGAACCTTCCGCCTTGTTTTGCATTTGGATGCTCATGCCACGGGCAGCTCTCTCCTGCCTCCCCTCCTTTCTCACTCACCTCATGTAGGAGAAGTCCTCCTGTCCCCCTCTTCCCCAAAACAGGTCAGCCTAGACACAGGAAACCTGCTGCATATTCAGCTGGTCTCACATTCAGGTGATCAAAATTATGCTTCCTTCACACTTACTGCTTCCTCACTTTTTGGAAGAACATTTATAAGTGGCTTTTGATTCAGTGAAAAAACTAGAGACTGGTTCATGCAAACCACATAATAATCCTGGGCAGTCCGTTAAATCTGAAGGCTAGAGATTTCATCAAGATGAACCCTGTGAGAACAATACTGCAGTAACACGTAAGATTTCTTTAAAATACTTATTTGCCAGGTGTCTTCCATAATTTCCATATTGCTGTTGGAAGCGATTGCAAACACAAAGGACTTTGGCTTGTAACAAGTATATGCTAGAGAAGGTGAATCCAAGACCATGTATCATGTTATTTTCTGTTGCATCTGGGAGTTTTTACCTGGTTTCAGCCACCATCTTATTGTAATGCCTTTCAGCCCAGCAGAGGAAGCAAACACCCCAGGTGTCATCAGAAGGCTTTATATTATTCTATTTTAGTTATTATCTAAATTGAAATTAATTATGACGGAGGGTATCCATTTGCTCTTTGAAAAAAGGAAAAAAAAAATCACACCGGGGGAAAAACTTGCCTACGATACCATTGGTTTGGTTAGCAAGTGTCAGTCCCAGGCTTTGATGTGCCCTGCACTCAGTGGCAAGATACCTTAGCAAGAAAGCAGAGAGATCAATGGATAGAAATCACACAAACAACAGAAAATTACTACCTTTTATATTCTCATTCTTTCAGAAGTTGTGCTATCAAATCTTGGATTTCCTCTGTGGCACTCTGATGCTGCAGCATGTGCCAAGCGCACCAAAGATTGCCCTTGGTCTGTGACAAAATCCTCGGCTGTACAAGTCAGAGGGAAAATATCTCGTGTGTTCTGCCTCACCAACCAACAAAAAAAAAAAAAGTATTATGAAGGCAAAGTGTGACAGAAAAGGAAAAAATATCAATGGCACCTGCAACAGATTTCCCAGAGCGTAAGTAACACTAAAACCCCATTTTTTTTCCTTATATCTCTCCTGACATCCTACAGCAGTGCTGGAAAGGCATTAAATTAGCCATGCTGGAGGCTTGGGAACTGAAGATACCTGATCCCGCTCCCATCAGTAAGAAATGGTCAGTCTCTCCCTTGTGATTTTCCATCAGATTTTAGATATATGGACAGTGGGAAGCCTGGACATGACCATAAAAACCCTCAGCTAATGCTGATGCCTGCAAGAACAAGCAAGCCTGCCTAACTTTCACATCAAGTGCTGCTTGAAAGAACAAGAGGTGGCAAAGTAAACAGAAACTTGATGTTGCTGCTAAGCTTAATGAAACTTAAAGCTGCATCTGAAACCCATCAGGTTCAAACAGCAGAGCTTTTAATGCTGAAATGGGTATCCTACAACATGTTTTGGTAATGCAACAAATAACCCAGCCCAATATTAAGCTTTTTACAGATGGACTATTTTATTTCCTACCTCTGATTAATCTAGTATGTATACTAGCTGCTGCAAACTGAAGATTCAACAAATACAATTCACCACATGCACTAAGGAGATGGTGCCTTCCAAGCATCTCATGTTTTGCAGGGCCTGGTATTTGTAAATCAGCAAATTGGATTTGTCCCTTTGAATTTGCCCCAACAGCAGCTGGGAACCAGCAGCACTGCTGGGAAGAGCTGTTCACAGGATGAAGAGTCTAATGGCTCATTAAAGGTCCCTTGGTATTTTTTGAAATATAGATGGTGTTAACGCTCATCTCTTGGCTGACTCGGAGCTGGTAATGGCTAAAGCTGTTCAGCATTTCCTGCTGCATTTCTGCCAGCAGCTCTTAGGGACTAAATATTGTCCCCAGCGGCCAATATTTTCTGTGGAAAAGTCCTCCTCAGCCACAGGTGCCCAAGAAAGTGGAAGAAAGTATTGCAGAGAAATTAAAACTTCCTCTGTTTCCTTCAGAAGATCTACATGGGAAAAAAAAGCCCTCCCGGAGTAGCACTGCTAATTAAAGCCTGTGTAATTGAAGTTGCAGACTGCAGACAGCTATTTGTCTTGACTCCTAGACATCCATGCACAGGAATATTGCACTTCTCCATAGCCAGGAAGGCTGGAACAACTGAATTACCCCAAACCACAGGCTTGTAAAGAAGAGCTAAGCTTATTTTAAAAACCTAATTACTTGGTCATTTTGATGATGGACATGCCAGAGCACATTGCACTGAAAGCCTATCAACACTGCAAAGAGGTCAACCATCACAACCATGGGGCAAACTGCATCTGCTACGAGACTGTTCTGTTGCATGCTTAACCAGTGACGTGCCACTTATGTTCAAACCAGCAAAAGTGATGTGCATTTGTTCTTGCTAGGGTCCTAACAAACTGAAAGAGAAGGAAAATAAACTATTACTTCAGAAAGGGAAGCTTCGCTGTCTAGTGGGTTTTAGAACTAAGAAAACAAAATAGTTAAAAATGTCTCTCCTGTCTATCATTTTTATGGAGCATTCTGCTGTGCTTCAAGCTGAAATCTCCCACCAAATGCTTTTTACTCACTACAATTATCTCTCTTCTCACAGAAAATAAACCATATCAATATCTTTCTGATACTGAACATTTGGAAAGCTATCTTAATATACTATCTTGCCTTGCCAGGATATCATATTTCAGAGTGTGAAGTGACTTAAAGACATTGCCTTGAGATGTCATTATGTGTCTTTATTCTCCTGCGTGCTAACCTACTACAGCTTACAAAAAACCCCAACTAACAATCTCACAGCTCTGTAATGTCTATAGCTCTACAGAGCTCAAACTGGGGTCAAGCCCTGCAAATTCTTGGGTTTCCATCTGTGCATCTCTCAGGCACTTTACAGCCAGCCCTGTTCAGCTTGGGCATCTCAAACATGTTTACCCCATTACTGTTACCTGGCTTATGCCCAAGCGCTCGGGAGCAGCTTCCTAAATGTAATCTTTGGGGGATGGTCTTCTGTACAATAAGGGAGGTCTACAAGAAGTGGGGAGCACCGCAAGCTTCAGATGAATTTAAGTGACAGTTGTGAAGCCCACAGTTTAGGAGTGCACCTGCAAAACAGAAGTAGAGCACAAGCTGTGGAGGTGGCATCGCTCTGCAACAACTGCTTTCTGCCAGTACAAACAGGGAGAGGGGAAAGGAAGATCAAAGCGAGACCCTTTTCTCGCTATTATCTGTTACTGCCTTTTTATTTCTAAAACAGAAAAGAAAAAAAGGTCTCGGGTGCAGCTGAGAAGACAGAATAGTTTATTTTTCCTCCTTTGAAAGAGCTGTGTGTGATTTACCTCCACGGCTCCCAGGAGCATTGATAACACCCACACAGTTTCATCCCAGGAGATGCCTGAGAAATGCAGACAGCACAGTGGGATACTGCAGATGAACCACCTCATGCCTTCAGAAGAGAAGGAAAGGGATATCCTGCTCCCAAAATTGTTTACCCTATCATCCTGATTAATGTCGAAACTGCTTCTATTTTAATCAGGTGTGGTTGGAAACAATCACAACAGAACTGTCAGCCACAGGGAAATGGACCCTTTAAGAGTATGCGTAAATATCAAATATATACATACACAGAATAGCAAAGTTACTGTATTTTATAATACATCTGAGAGGTTATATTGCATTAGATAGTGATCATTTCCAGTATCAACTATGACAGAAAGAAATTGCGGGCGGGGGGGCGGGAGGTGGAGAACACCTTAAGCAAATTAAGTTCATGCTTTTGGGAAACAGATGCCTAACACTCACTTTTACTGGCAGCGTGGCTTCCAGGCCTTTCTTGGTGAGGCCCACACACATTTAGAAGCCATTCGTTTTCTTCACAGCAAATGCAAAGTGTTTTCAAGCAACATGTGGCCTCTCACAGAAGGGGAAATAAAGAAAAGCATCTATGTAACATTCCCATTTTATACAAGATATTCACACTGTAACAAAACCAGGAAAAAAGCTAAGATGTAGCAGTGGTGGCTGTCACAATCCAACCCCACCACTAACACCCCAACTCCTCTCCCCCAGACCATGGGCGCTCTCTTTGAAAGAGCAGCTGGAAAAAAACCCCAAACATTTACAACAAAATTCATCATTGTGTTTACTCCAAAGCAACTAAAAAGAGCATCGTTATTTTCTCAGCAGAAAGATACCTTGAAATTACAAGTCCGTTGTATACATCTTGCCAGAAATAATCATTTATTCTCCTTTAACTAATCACATATTTTAAGTCCAGACTTTTTTTCCACCTACACTGAGACAGTCACATGGCCATGAATGCTTTCCAAGAAGTTTGTGCTGTGGGTTGTTTTAGCAAATGAATTTTATAAGCTCTGCTATGTATATACCTAAATAAGCTTCCTAATAAAAACAAATAGGACTAAAGGGCATTTCTGAATTTTGTTTTATTTTACAGTAAATCAATAAGGTTTTTATTCAGGTCCTCCAGGAGGCTGCTGCAACCTTTCCTGAGCAAGGGTTAGGGCCAGCTGATTCAGCAGCCAGAGACATATTTTATCACTGCAGCTGTTGTAGGACTTTGCAACCAAAGCCCTCTTCACATCCCCGGATGCTGTAGCTATTGCATACAGTGAAAATGAGCAGGACCTCCTGCAGATGGATGTCCACATGGCATAAGCCCAAAACACACCAGCCAACTTTGGGAAAAATAAGCATTCCCACGGCAAAGGAAGCAAAAATTTGCTCCAGCAATTCCTGACCACAGAAGGGATACATGGTTTGCATCGACAGTTGCCAAAGATGCAGGAAGAGAAAACTATCTGATTTCTTTTCCTTATGTGTGTCGATAAAGAAAAACATTAGCAGGGACTGGTAGCAGAAGTCTTCAGTGCTCCTGTACAAGCAAGGCAAAGCTGTGACCACCCAGCAGGACTGAGCACACTAGTACTCAATAAAGGATTTAAGACTTGGATATTCACAAAATGGGCACCTTAGAGAGCTGAATTTGTCTGATTTTAAAAGGAAGAATGTGTCTTCATGTATGCTTAGTTTCTGCAGAGGAAACTGCAACAAAATTTCAAGATCACCATGACATCTGGATTGACATTTAGGCGTTGTGAGAGTAGCTCTGAGGTCTTACATAAACCTTTATATGAGTTTTATTTGGGGAAACATCACAGTATTTGATGTGTAAGTGGTATTTTAAAGGTAAAAACCAGATAAATTCTTATGCGCTCAGGTGCTCCTGTGAGGAGGTAGCCCACAAACACGTGGGTATTTCAGCATATTTTCAGGGCTCAGCAGGATTAAAAACTTCTCTCTGCATTTGACCAACTGAAAAAAATGCCACCATAGCAGCTGATGTCTAATTTTCAGTTCCACCCCTGACCTTAAAACAATGTTTAATCCCGATTTCAATCCCAGCAGTGTAAACCAGAATAATTCCATTATGTAAAACCAGCATGTGATTTTGCTCCATAGCTTTACTTTTGAGAAGTAATTTTAAATTCTTACTTTGCAATAAACTAACAATTTCTGTGCTCCTTAGTGGAAGAAAGGAGGCGTTTAACAAGAAGCATACTTGGACTAAAATTAATAGCGGTGCTTTGGTGGTAGCAAACAATCTGGAAACAGTTGCTATGTGTTACTACCTACAAAGCTGTAATCCTTTCTCTTATGTCAAGTGATAGCACAAAGACTTCCCAAAGAAAATCAGAAGGAACTGGGGGCGGGGGGGGGGGGGGGGGGGGAAACAGAATATCTAAGCATAACTGAAAGGTTTTAGCCCAGCAAAACACAAAATGCTTCAAAATAAAGGTTAAGAACCACATTTGGGTTGAGCATGCTACTGGCTTGGCTTTTGCTGAGGGCAGCAAAGGCTGGGTATCCGTTTTCACTGGGTTGTGAAAATGAACCAGAGAAGCATCAGAATATTTGAGCTATTTTGCGCCCACTAATGTCCCACCTCAGCTCACCTGCGATTCTTGCTTCCCTGTATTATCCCAGCTCCTACTAATATGCTCAGTGCAAACAGAACTTTCCTCTTACAGGGCAGAGGCAACAGTCAAGACCGTAGTTTCCACCTTGATGACACGAGCCAGCTAAAAGAATTATTTAACTGGACATCAAATTTCCAAGGCAGATCTGCCCCCTCTTCTCTGTATCATCCTCAAATTACGTGAGAAAGTGAATAGGGGAGAATTTTTGTATTTTATGCCTGTTTTCCATCACACAACTGTGACAGAATAGCCAGCAAGAGTGATGTTAGAAAAACACAGTGGTAATCCAGTTCGTGCCCACAAAATTATAGGCTGTTAAAAATAAATCACAGACACCTTAAGAGTCGAGCAAAATGATCCGTCTGTAAATGAAGGTGGAAAAGGCATCTTTCAAACCCACTTCACAGTAATGGGTAAAAGCAGTGAAGGCCATTAAATAGCAAAATGAAGGGGGGCAAATCATAATTAAGAATCCAATCATGTTTTAGCTCTCAGAAAAAATTTTGACTTCCAGTTAATTCCTAAATGTCCTCTTTGAGAAAAAAAAAAAAAAAGAAAGAAAAAAAAAAAAGCAAGAGCAAGTGAAACTCTGCAAATCTGTTGCTTGCGCAAGATTTCACCTCTCATGCAGAGAGGCAAATTTGGGTTTTCTTTCTGTGTTTGTGCAGATGGAAAATTATATACTGGCAACAGACAGCTTTCCTGTAACGCTCTATCAAATGCCAGCTTTGAAGAATACAGAGATAAAGAACAGTTTTGTTTAAAAAGAAATATTGTTATTTGTGCTTCTTGCTCTGCTGCTATGTTTTATTAAGAAATGATGTTGTTGTGATGGTAAGCACAGCAGTGATTTCCCTCATCCACTGGCTACGGGTGAAACCCATCAGATACTGACAGGAGATGCTCTTGCCAGCGGGAGCAGTTTTGACTAATTTACCTAACATCGCATGAAATACTGTACCCTATAAAAAAGAGGAAAAGAAAAGCTGTGCAAGGAAGGACACTTCAAGCACAGCCAAAACAAAACTCCCTAACTCCCTGCTGCGCAGCAAGGAAACTTTTGGGATGTACGTACTCGGTACCCTCTCAGAGAGAGTTTGGAAAAGAGATTTCACCAATGTCTATCCTTTCTGTTAGAAACATATTGACCTCGTTGACATGTTTGGATTTTATTTCTTTTTTAACACATATCTTATTTCTTTTTCAACTCACAAATCAGCACTAATTTAAGAAAAAATCACTGGAGAATTTTCCAAAGGCCACAGCAATCCACTATAAATTCTACTCCACTTTATCACAAGTGCCAATGCACTTTCTAGTGATGTTTTCATATTACTCTGAGTGAAAAGAGAGGGGAGATAAAGCAAATAAACAACATCAACAACCAAAAACCAAAACACGCAAACTCGCCAAAAACTATATAAAGGCTGCATTTTCTCATCACTTTAATTCCCCAATGGATGCGCCAAGCAGCCTCTTGCATCACAGGACAGCAATGCCACCACAGAAACTTTAAATGCCAGAGATGCTAAAACTGACACACATGTATGCGTGTATTTATAGCAAGGCATTAAAAAAAGGAAAAAAAAAAACCCTACAACCTATTAAAAGTTGGTTTATTGTGCTTTTAAAACAATTAAATGCATTTTTGGGGCTCGACTCCTGATATGCAAACTATTAATGACGGAGACACCACAGCCACACGTGGGAAGAACAAGGTTGAGATCTCTGCAAAACTGAAGGTGCTGCCACAAATGGTCCTCGTGCCTTGACCAGAAAATTGCATGGTTCATTTTCTTAAGACCAAATTAACACAAATCTATTAAATAGCATTGAGGTTAAGACAATGAATTAAGCTGACAGAAACCAAAACACTGAAAGCTGGTTTCTGTTGCCAGCAAATTCCCTCCAGCAACTCTCTTTTTCTCCAACAACGCTAAAGGGCAAATGGAACCTGCGTGATCTGGACCCAGCTACCTCGGGAAACCTCTGGCTGATACAGAACATTCAGGAGAAGCTATTTTTTGCATTAATCAGACATTTTTCTATAGTCACTTGGTACTAAATTTAAAAAAAGTCAGATCTGTCAAAAAACAGCACAGTGATACTGTAGGGCTGATGGTTTTCAAGGCAAGCACATAAGTTAATCACCACAGCAGTCTCTGGGAGAGCCCATGTACAGTGAAAGGTTTAAAATCCCCCCCTGATCTGCTTTGAGCACCCTTGATACACGTGTTGCAGAGGCTTATCGATATACACTAGTCAGATATCACACCTCAATTAAACTTATTTCAGGGAAGGTCAATTCAGTGCTCCAACGACCATTGGTTAATTACAGGTTTACGATGCCAGGCAGGAACTATCACTGCACAGCCGACTTAAGAATTCTTAAGGTTTTTAGAATGATGATCCAAGACGCACAGTCACTCACCAAAGAAGCTGAGGGCTCTCAACCTTGAGGAGGTACCTCAGGTGGCATCCTGACTGAAGGAGAGAGTCCCCCAACTGCAGACCTGCTGCTCCGAGGAGGACCGACTCCATCAGCCCCCCAGCAGGGCTCCAGTTACGCCCTACTCACATCTGACCCGTGGTGACCGACAGTCACGGCCGTTCCCTATGGCCGAGGGCTCTGTCCGTCAGCAACTGTGCCTGCGGCAGCAGCCATGGCCAGGCAGCGAGGGCGCAAGAGTAAAGGTGCGAAAAGCAGCAGCTGCTGCTCTGCTGCAACAGTCAGAAAGCCTTGGTCTCTGTAAGGGCATAACGCACCAACCCACTCTGGCACCGCGCCATCAGGCTTTGAAAGCTTTGGCAGAAGAACTGGATGGCCACCAGTGATGTGAACCCATATGAGCCAGGCATGGTTTCAGGGTACAAAAAGCATTTATCTGCACACTCGCCCCTCCGCAGAAGTAGAATGTGGGGTCCCCGTGGAATAAGGGCACATAATTTATTAGGATGAAAATATTACGTGGTAAAGATGTTCACCTGGAGAACATTGTGGAAGTCCGACAAAAGCAACCACAGGAGCGGCATGTCTAGGAATTGATTACCAGCTACAACTTTTCTAGGTATCTTCTTTCTTCTGGGTACAAATTGGATCAGCTTCCTCCCCGTGGTACCTAGATAATATTTCTGACCTTCTGATTGTACTAGTTCATCCAGCTCAAGCTCATGAAAAAAAGAGAGATGTTTCACCCTTACTTTGAAAGCCAACACTTGAAAACACCTCAAATTTCTCAACTTCGCATAGTTATGTTACAATTATACAGTTAAAAGTGAGATGGGTATTTGTGTATTTTTGCAATATATTTATTAGAAAAGCTTTAACAGCCTTCACTGTATATTAATTGAATCAAAAATGCGAGTTACCTTGGAAGTGTCTACTAGAAACACACATTCAATAGAATTCATCATTCACATCATATAAATTAAGAACCGACAACAAACTGAAAGCTGTGATCATGTTTCTTTTCACATTTTTGTATGATTTTGGCACTAAATTTGCTAATATGCCAGTAAAATGGATCTCTTTATTTAAAACTAGGAAAAAAAAAAAGATGCATTATATTAGAAAAGTTGCCAGGAACTTTCCTAGAGATACTTAAGGATCCTACAGAAACATCTCTCTTCTCTGGTTGTTTATTATTTATAGATTCAGGGAGGTTTTGATCTTGGAACAATTCATGTATTGTAGCTATTTTTCAGATTGAATTCTTGCAGAGGTCTGGCCTTTCCTTGGTTCTTTGTCTACAAGCACAGTGAAAGAAATTCAGACCGTTTCAAAAAAACAGTGTTACTCTCATTTACAGACAAACAGAAAAAACAACAAAGGTTTAGCTACCACGGATTTTCAAGAGAACAGATGAAAAGACAAAAAAAGTCTTTGCACTGACACTTCAGGAAATCGGCTCTGTAAAATAAAAGGATCTGAGCTGACTGGGTTTGTTTTCTTCCAGGCTACACAGCACGTATGACAAAGGCTCATGTAGAAATAAGAGGATCATGCATTTATCTCAAATGAATAGAAAATGCCATATGTTTCCATCTCCAGATGATTTCACGAAGAATATTCTCCTTTGTCAAAAGGATCAAATAATTATATGGCTGCATTAGGTAGTCATGTATAACTAACTACAATAATTTCACATTGCAGGTGCTTTTCCTGGGTATATTATAGAAGTATATATGGTTTTACACAAATCTATAATCAAAATACTACTTAAGAGTATATTGCACACAGACGCTGCTGATTCAGCTCAGTAATAAATTGTATATTCCTGATTCATTTTAAATCCAGCCTGTCATTTATTTCTGTGCATATCATACCTGAATTCATCCACAGCCTACTTCTCATAAAAACACATGCTGACGCCTGTCTGGCACGTATATTTGAAATTTAGAACAGGAGTATATTTTAAATAAAGAAATGCGAACATCGAGTACAGAAATAATCCATCAAACTAAATGTGAATGAGGTAGAAAGAAAAATACCATGCAAACCTTAACTTCAAGACTACTTTATTCGAGTGCTCAGCTCTCCTACTTCTTACTTTGTTTTGTTTGCTTTGAAAAACACCCACCTTAGGCATGTGAAAAGCAACACTCAGAAAGCAGGCAGCCTTTCCGCTAGCTCACAGCGATGTCGGCATGGTCTTTGCCAGATATAAATGGGGACAATTCCTTAGATTTTAGGGGACCTGTGGCAAATGACCGGCCCACAGTCTCACACACCTTCAGCAGATACTCGGCTCCTGCACGCCCTGGAAAAAAGCGACGATTTCTCCTGCTCTGGACGCAGGCTTTATCTGAATGGTCATTATCAGCCCCAGACACGCCACCTATTCCATTTTCAAAAAGGGAATGGCAGAGGTAAAAAAATACTGTACAGCATAAAAAGTGTATTCTTCTCATGCTCCTCTTCGGGTTTATTTCTTTTACCTTCAGACAGAAGCGAAGGATGTAATATTCCTGTCCAAAATATTTTAAAACAAAAGCACAAAAGCAGAAATGGAAAAATATTTCTCTCTACTGGATCTAAGTGATCAGCAAGAGTGATGGAACTACAGATTTATGCCACTCTGGCTACCCAAGTGCTCAGGACTACTTGAAAAAGGAGTGCAGTTAGAGTAAAAGCTCTTATTTTTCTAACAGGAACTGCAGCTTATACAACAAAAACTTCTCCTTTTAATGCTTGTTTTATGCTGAATTCGTGCACCCAAAAGCAGGCACCCTCTCAGCGTGTCCCTGTAATCACAGGAGATGAAAAGAGACAAGAGGGGAGAACACTGGATATTTTGGTCACCCTCTTTCAATGATGCTCAAACTTTGTAGGGAGGGGGACATGTCGTGAGAGGAAGGTACAGAGAAGTTTCCAGCCAGGAGGGCATCCCTAGTCCAAGTAAAGGTGATGTCCAAGTCGTCTGGAGGACTCTCACACATCTAATGCAAACCCTGCCTCAGGTTGATGGAACACCTTCTCAGAGGGTTCACAGCGGCCAAAAATGAGCCACATTCTGCTTTGAAGGTGATTTTCCAAAACCTGCACACTTGCCCAACTAATTAAACAGAACAGAGACAAGCCAGCGGGAACTAGCAAAGTAAAAGATTTTTCTCCCTGTGCTTTCTTGCTGACAAAAACAAAATGGTGAAAAAACTCTTTAGAGAACGGTTTAAGAGGGATCAACAAACACCAGCTGCTAATCAAGTGTGTCACTTTAGCTATGTCATTGCCTTATGTTCAAGGACGAGGATGACTGCAAACATCTCCTGCATGCAGACTGAGAAGAACATTATTGAGCGGTAGGACAGACACGCTGAGATGACAGCAGCCTCCTCGAGCGTAGGCACAACAGCATAAAGATATTACTAAAAACAAACCAGAGATGAATTAAATGTAAGTATGTTTATGCAGATTAAACATCACGAGGAAATGTCTGTGATAGCCTCTCTTTTTGACAGTAAGGAGGGAGCAAAGCCTGCTGCCTTTGATTCCCTTGAATTTAAAAGATCAAGCTGACAGGTCTGAAAGGGGGTGGGCAAGTCCAGGGGGGAAATCAGAGGGCAGTCAATAAATACTACAAAAAACAGAAGGGAGAAGAGAGAGTCACATGTAGGTGTTATGAGAAGTATCAGAAAACAGCATTTTTTACTTTCTCTGAAACATCAGCTTTTCCACTCCCCTCCCTCTGCTAGCCTGGACCACCTTCGGAGGAGGAAGATGAAGAGTAAGCAAGCATGGAGCATAGGGACACATTGGCTGGACCCAACAGAAAGAGGCCACAGCCTTCCTACAGCCTCAACCCAACAGTTCAGAAACAAGAAAAAGACCCTCCCATTACCGAGACCCTTCTCTCCTTTGAGCAACAGAGAAAAGCAAACAGTTTCTGCATGATGCAATTTGGCTTCCATTCTCTTCCAGCAACAAAAGGGAAGCAATTTTTTTTTTTCTCCAGAACCTGGGGAAAATTAATGTATATTTGACCTTTGTGTCTACTCCCTTGAAGGCTCACCTTGCTCATGTGTACTAGAAGCTGAGATGCCTTGAGCAGCAAAATGTTCCTGAAGTAGAAATCCAGATGTTTTAAAAAACTGCAGTGGGAAAAAGGCTCCTAGGTCATAAAATCACAGAATGGTTTGGGTTGGAAGGAACTTTGAGAGGTCATCTAGTCCAACCCCCTGCAGCAAGCAGAGACATCTTCAACTAGAGCAGGTTGCTCAGAGCCCCGTCCAACCTGGCCTGGGATGTTTCCAGGGATGGGGCATTGACCAGCAATCTGGGCAACCTGGGCCAGTGTTTCACCACCATCAGTGTAAAATTTTTTTTCCATATATCCAGTCTAAATCTACCTTCCTTTAGTTTAAAACTATTACCCCTTGTCCTGTCACAACAGGCCTTGCTAAAGAGGTTGTCCCTATCTTTCCTATAGTCCCTTTAAGTACTGGAAGGCCCCAATAAGGTCTCCCCACAGCCTTCTCTTCTCCAGGCTGAACAACCCCAATGCTCTCAGCTTGTCCTTGTAGCAGAGGGGCTCCAGCCCTCGGATCATTTTTGTGGCCCTATGAGATCCTCTGAGATGTGCAGCTAGAAGCCATCTACAACCGTAAACCACATTAACACCTCTGAGAGTGTGAAGTCGGGACAGCCCGAAGGCACGGTGCTCACTCTGCAGACCCAGCAATGACTGCCAATGGCAAATACAGCACCTAAACTCCTGCCTCAGCCGTTGCTTGAGCAAGCTGGTTTTGATAGCTCTTTTTTCAACATTCTTTTCAAAAAGTCACACTTCTCATGTTATGTCATTTAATCAGTTGTTTCAATGGACAAAAGGAGTATTGTAACAAGGAACACAAACTTTGCCTTTCCACACCGAGCTGGCGTGAATACAAGCTCAGCTAATCATACAAGAGCCAGAGAAGGTCTTTGCCTGGGAGGCCAACACAGCCATGATGACATTGCCTTATTTTTCTTCTTTTTTTCTTCTTTTTTTTTTTTTTTTTTTTGCTTTTTTTTAAAAAAAAGCACATCACATGACAGTGTGTGCAAAGCTGCAAAAATTATTACTAGTTTCTCTTACTAAAAAACCCAACTTTTTTCTGGAGGGTTTTGTTTTGTTTTCTTCAGTACCAAAAAAGCTATTGTTTCTATTCAAAACCAAAAAATTTGGTGCCAAAGTAAGATCAACATTTCTGAAGGTTTTCTCGGATTTCTGTTGAATAAACACTTCACCTAGTTCATATAAAGAGCTTAATTTTTTCTTTTTTAATCTGCCTCAAACATACATTACTGTGCTACTGCTTGGCACAACGCAGACAGACTTGCTAAAGTGATATATTTCTGTGCAAACACTTGATTATTGTACAGGCAGGAGATCTGATTACTTTTTCCCTGGGGATGCACTGTATATTTAAGATACCTTTCTATGGCCGAGGATTGGCTCATTTAATTTTCTTGGTGAAAAAATGTATTTAATACAGGTGGAAGTAAACACCCCAAAAACAGATCCGGGCTGTTATCTGCCCAGTGTGGATATATGTGCATAGGGGTACTTGCCCAGAGACTTCCTTTGGGAAACAGGGTGGGGAAGGACTATACAAATCTCTGCTGGAAAATGAATGGTAAAGCATCAGCAAAGATGAACTTTTCAAAGCCATGTTTACTTATTCAAAAATTAAGCAGGCAGGCTCCAAAACTGAGAACGTTTCATGTAAACAACACTATCTGGGATCCAGAACGTGTTTTACCCAGCTTCTTCATTTCTCTAAAGCAGTTTTCAAGTGACTCCACAGCAGCAGAGCTAATCAAAAGGCATTAAAATATTAATATTTCAAGACAGAGCCAACCCAACAGGTGCTTCCAGCAGAGAAGGCTGGAGAGAGGCAGTTGCACAGATAAGGAGAAGGTTGGCAGTGGGCCCTGACATGACAATGCATGGGGACATTGTTAAGAGGCCTCAGTAACAGAGGGAGCAGAGAAGCCCCCCTGTGTCAATAACTGTATTAAATATACTCCTCACTAGAGCAAAGCTCAGGCAGGTGAAGCTACTCATCCTTTCAGGGCCTCCTGGAGCAAGGAGAGGAGCCTCCTCTAGGTTTCTATAGGAACAGATGCGTGTCGATGCGTGTACACACCTAAACTTACACATACAGACTACAGCCAAATACCAAACTAGAACTGTCCTCACTACTAAACCTATTGGTATAGTCCAATACTCCTGACAGACTTCCCCAGTAACAGTATATCCCAGGACACAGTCACGCAGCACAGCAACACTGCTTTAGGGTGGACCAGCAGCCCACAGCAAAATAATGAAGATTTTGCCTGTCTGTGAATTTGCAGCATTAAAATGGCAGATTAAAGCATGTTTTCCTTGCAACATCCCTGAAGTTTTGCACGACGATGTCATAGGGTAATTGTCACTTGCAGTGTTGGATACAGACTGGAAAAGAGTGGATGTTCTCCAAGAAAGACAAGACTTTCAGTAGAAATCTGAAGTTCAGCATGACGTAAGGATTGTAGGGGGGCTAACACCCACCTCCCACCTATGACACCCCCATGCATTACACCAAATTATATCAGTGAATAAGATTTATAAACAACACAAGAATTTCTGCAAGAAAGGAACAGAAAAGGAGATTTTAAGCTAACTTAGGGTATGGATGCACACAAACACTGTAGTATATAGCTTGTGCATGTATGTAAATCAGCCACCAGCAAAGATGCAACTCTGCACCATATAGAGGCCAGAGCAAGAAGTAAGTATTTTGGGGAAAAGTGAGAGAGACACTCTAGACAAGAGCCCTGACATCCCCCATCTTCTCTGTGTGGAAGCATGTGGGTGGGTGCAAAGTTACACAAGATGACACGTTATGTTCCTTCCATATATCCACAAAATGCTTAATGCTGCATGGGCACAAGTTAAACCTCTCTTCTGCTTGCAATTATTGTGCAGGTACCTCTCATCCAGCAGTTAGTTTGTATCTCTAGTCTTCCAAATATTTAAGTACCCAAACTAATACATTCGATGTTTGAAGAGCGGGTGGGCAGCAGAGCCGTCTGAAAGAGTGAGAAAGCCATACCGTAACATCATGATAAAGGGACAAGGGGAATACCACCAGCTCGTTTCTCTTTGAAGATAAGGCCACATGAAGCAAAAGATGAAAATAAATGTTTTATATCAGCAGTGTCTACCATTAGCTACCCAAGGAATTTTTATTTTGCGAGCCTATGAAAAAGAAATAAAATTCCCAGACAATAGAAAAACACATCTTTTAGAAGATCTTTTCCTTCCTCCCATTGCTGAATGTGGATTTGCCATGGTACAGGAAAGCTGTTTCCTCCACCCAGCAAAGCAACACAAATGAGTGACAGAGTGGCTGGCACAATGACAGATGATATCAACATCTTCATCCTGCCACGGAGGAAAAGGTGCTGAAGAGCCTATTAACAGATGGCATCTCAACAGTTGGAGCAAGAGGCATCTAAATTAGACCCAGACTGGAATCAAAACCACTTCACATTACCAACAGTAGCAGCAGGGGGGGAAAACACTTCTGTTATGATTTCCACTGAAAGATGCATGATCCCATCTGTAAGTGTCACCCAAAAATAATGGCACAGCTTCGAGCCATGCCATCAGCCCATCCACCTGATGGAGCAGCCAAAACACACTCCCTGAGCAGGGAGCTGAAAACAGAGCAAACTCGTTCCTGCTCAGATAAGAGCACTGAATAATTTCTTTGGGGGTGTGTGTATATTTGTTCGGGGGTCACATATATGCATGTTAAGCATTCAGAAGGTTTGAGGCCAAGGTGTCATAAAACTTCTTCCTCACTGGTTCAACTCTATATACCATAAAGCAGTTTTCAGCACAGCTCCGGATCAAATACAATGCAATGTCACTAAAATTCATGTGGCATCTGTGCCAGAAGGCTGCTACGGAGGACTTGCATGAAACAGCATAGCCAAGAAGCAAAAAACATCTGCCCACGTTTGAAAGGCTATGGTCAACATGCACACCCCTCATATCCCATGGTATCAGCTCCGACGCACAAAGGGCCATTCAGAAAATACAACCTGTAGCATACTACAAAGGCTGCCAATACTAGTCCAGGGCTGAGATCAGATGAGCTCAGGAGCCTCAGCCTCCCTAGGAATATAAAAGCTCCTCCACTCATCTCCACTGCCCTGACTCCAGAAAAAGATCTCCCCAGTCTCTGATCCCTACACAGCAATTACTGTTTGAAATGCTTTGCTTGATAAATTAAAGCGAGTTCTGGCTGAATGAGACAGACAAGTTAAAGAGAAAAAAAAAAGCATATCAGTGATGCAGCTAGGATTTTTTTTCTAGTATACTCTTATCTCAGTAATCACACTGCAGAAGTACACAGACTTCAGGGATTTAAACCCTTCTCCTCAAACCCCAAGCTAAGGTTTCCTACAGGGGAAGGCTCAGAAAATTAATCCTGATTAATATTGAATAGTTATTTATCCTGGAGCATCTGCACAGGCTCCTCTTCAGAACAGCACAGCTTTCATGTGGTTTGCTTCATTGGCGTTGCAGGTGAGTCACACTAAACCAAGCTAGGGAGACTTTAAATCCAGACAGGAACATCCCCTCAGGGATGTAACTCATCGTTCACTCCCTTCGCACAGGTATTAGCCCTCCTGGGCACTCCCACACAGGACACGTGCAGCCTGGGACCCTGTGCCTGGTATTGCAAAACACTTAGTGTGTCATTCGATCACATCACCTGAAACAACGGTTCTGAAATTTAAAATTACATCTGTATTTTGTCCTCACTAAGTGCTTTGTCTTAGCTCAACTAAAAGTTTTGCATTGTGGACTTAGAATCACCTCGTTGGCTCCATCCCAGCAAAGGGGTAAGTGCAGAAATGTTATTATGGATGGAAGGCAAGGAAAAATGGCCCCAACCATTACAGTTTTAGTAGTGTCAAGTCAGCCCTGTCCTCCCCTTGCATTTGGGAAATGAGAGGGTAAGGAGCAAAAGTTAGTGCCAGGCACCTCTTCCTTCACCAAAGGGAGGGCAGAAGAGAGAAACAAGGCTAGAGGAAGAACTTTGCCTTTAGACAACATCAGTTAAACAAATATGAGGAAGGGGATAAACGTACCAGCATGGGTAAATCCTATTCAAACTCCTTTGTTTAGTCTTTAATTAAGTAAATTTGAAATAAGTGTTCTAAGCCATAGGTAACCCTACCTATAATATTTCATGCAAACATATTGCTCTTGCTGGCCAATGGAGAAACCTGGATAATGTCACTGTAAAAAGGAATCAGTTCTCCTCCACATGTTTGTGGTTTTCTGTTTGCCCTTCCTTGCACAATCTCCTTTCAGAATAATAATTATTTTTATTATCCATAGCATTATGAAAACGGTCAGGTCCTTCTGGAGAAGAGAACAGCAAGGGTAAATGCCCTTTAATGGCAATTTCCAAAATAAGGTTTGTATTCACATCAAAATTGAGGTTAAAGCCACGTAACACCCCTAAAATAAGCATTCAGCATGCATTAAGTGCAGTGTGAAGAATTCCCTACGCGTGCAACCTTCACTGCGGAAAGCCAGCGGGCAATATTCTATGCTGCCATTTTTCTTCTTCCCTAAAGCAAATTACTGTTCCTAGGCAGTAACATTATCTTTTAGCATCTTGTTATTTACTGTTTCCTTATTAGCATTCAAGTCCATATGAGCATGATGAAATTTATATCAGCCTATGTTCTTTGGTCAAACTTTCTCACAGTCAAGGCCAAAATACCAACAGACTCAAATGTTCCCCCCTGTGCTCTTGCCCCAGCCTAGCAGAACTGCCCCATTATTTTCGTTATGAAAAGAATTAAAATAGTCTACAGAGACCCTACTGATCACAAAGTGCTTTAACTCCACTGCAGAACCAATATATCAATGTAATTTGCTCAGAGGTCAAAACATCCTCATAATGCATTGCAACACAAAAACGCAGGCCATCACACCCTGGTGACTTCTAACCACCACGCCAGTGCCTAAAGGCAGTGTTCTACATTAAAGCCAAAACACAGTAAAGGGCACCAAGGCTCTCACCGTATCAAAGACACATGCAACCGAAGTAATTTGGAAGTGAAATTATACATGTTGATTTAATAAGGTACGTGTTGCAATCCTCACACAGCTCAAATTCAGCATGGCAAGCGAATAAAAGATGATGCAACTCTGGGTGCGCAATTCTGAGTGCAAGATGGACCTACACACATTTTCCTTGAAATAGCAACACATTAACTGGAATCACGTACACTATATAAAAGGGGTAATGTATCGCGCTACAACTTCATGATGCCCCAGAGACAGCGGGGTTGAAAACAAACAGACCATGTTTCCGGCCATCTTAGGACACAGAGATGGATGACTATCATGGCCATGGTGCAAAAATCTGTTTGCTATACTGAAGTATTCCAGTACTGGTCCAAGGGTTGCTGACCACCAACAAGCACAGACAGGAGAAGTACTAAAAGGAAAGAAAAGCAAATGTCAGGGGCAAACAGAAAAGAAGCAAGAAAAGGGGTGGTTCAGCTGAGAGGAAAGGAAAAATGGGAAAAATAATAAAAAACCAAGCTGAAAGAGGAGACGGTGTTGTTGTTGCTTTTAAGCAAAGACAGTGATTAAGTGAAGGAGAGCGTGACTGTTCTGCGCGTCGTCAGAAAAGGGAGAAGGAGATTACACAGTGGAAGGAGAATTGCAGCAAAGAGAGGAATACTTACCAAGTGAAAATTCCAGGTCCTTGAAAGATACTATCACAGATTCAGTAATAGGGAGTAAATGTTACTGGGAATATAAAATATTTTCTTCTTTGTTTCACATGGGCAAGGCGAGAAACAGATCAGGAAGTGAATGATGCTTCTATTACTCCAACATACTCAAGAACACATAAAATGCAAACATACCAAAGCTATTTGAGAGGAGAAAAGCGTAATACACAAGAGGGCAACAATTTCAAGTGTAGGTATTAGGGGATCTCCTCACAACAAAAGTGTGTTTCATCATGATGGTATGAAACAGAGCTGATTCTCTCCGTTGCTGTTTAGTTTTGCTGTGGTCTGAAGAAGTTTATGGGTAGCATAAATCTTGTGATGATTTGTGATCATGAAGGCTTTGTTTATGCTGATGATACCATGCCAAAGAGAGGGAAGGTGAAATTCATAGCTGAGTTGAACCCATCTCTTTGACCACGAGAGGGAAGTCCCACACCCCATCTCCTCTGCCAGACTCTGTCCCCAGAATAAAAAAACCTCAATAGCCCTCAAAGTCCACTATAGCAAAACAACTGCCTTTGAAACCTGGCTGTCAAGTGGCATCATCAAAGCAGAAGACCACCGAGAAAGCAGAGGGGCCCCTGTCCCAAGCCATGCAACGCAGAAGCAGTGGCAAGGTGGAAAGTCACAGCAAGGAGAGAAGGGGCAGCGTCTGCATTTCCTAAACTTAAGAGTACCCAAATTTAAGGTGGACAAAATAAGGATTTTTGAAACAAATCCAACTCTGTTGCTAGCCACTTGGCTCTAAGAGAGTTCCACCATGGCCTTAGGAATGTTGACTGTGCATCTGCAAAATAGGTGGGAAGTTAAATGGAAAGACTTTAACACCATCTGAGATTTTCAAGAATTTGACCATTGTTGGTACCTGCAGGAAGCACAGGACACAGAGCACAAACCCTTCATGTCAACATACATGCCAGTCTGTCGGGCAACCAGGAACAGAGGATACAATACCCAAGAGAAACCTTTAGAAGTTTTCTAACCTTCATTTCTTAATTTCTTCTAACCATCATTTCTTACCTTACAGAGTACAGAGCCATCAGACTCAGCATGGCAGGGCACGTGGAAATGGCAGTGCATTATAGAGGGAACTGCAGTGCCTTCTGCAAGAAGCACTGACAGCACCGGGCAGGCATAAAGCAACATGACTAGGGGCATTTTGGAAAGCTCTCTGCAAAATACTTCGAGGCAACAAAGGAAGCAACAACTGCCCTCTGAAACCCATAATCACAGAAAATAAACCTGTCCAACTATTTGACAGTCCCAGAGGATATCATGGTTCTGATAACACCGTGAAAGGGACTGTTTCCTATGCTTCAATCTTCTGTCTTGGTTACTGTAAAGTATTCTTGCACTCTTCTCCGTGCAAATTAGCTTTGCTGTTTAACAGTTGCTCCTAATCTGGGCTGGCAGCACCTGCAAAACCTTGCAAAAGCCAGAGCTCAGGAAAGAAAAGAAGCAAGCTCATGATCCACAGCAGCATCTACCACTGGCAGGAACACGGACAGGCCCATGAACCCTGCACAGCACTCCTTTCCCACCCCCAGATTTTCTTTTTACATGATATAACCCTAATCATGAAAAAAAAAAAAAAACAAAAACCCAAACCAAAAACCCATGATACTGAACCATGTCATAACACATCATGGGTTTTGGTACAATAATCAAAACATTTGTGCATGTGAAGATCATGAGGAGTAGCCACAACTTTGCTTAACCTGAAACATATCTTTGTCCACAGCCTGGAGTAATTCCTGGTTTTGTCAAAATATGCTCCGTTTTGGTTGTTTGGGGTTTTTTTTCCTGTTATGTCTCCATCTTCCTACGATCCTAAACAGGATCCCAGGAGAGTAATAAGTGGGATAAGGAGGAGAGCAGGACTGCACATAGGCGACCAAGGAGGGTGGTGGTACGGCAGCCAGCAGACCAGCTTCAGCGGCTGGGGAAGTGCAGCCTGAGACAGCAGATGGGGAAGATATGCAGCACGTGCCCTTTTTGCTCATTCCTATCACTGCATTTAAGCAGCATAGATCATTAGTGAAACAAAGAGATAGGGTTGGCTTCCTTAAAAAAAATTGCTATTATTAGCTGTACCAGCTGGTTCTTATCTACTTTTATTGCAGCTAAAAAGCTGTCAAGCTGCTCTCCTTGAACAGCACACAAATCACCATCTCCATTGTCTAAGCTGGAAATACCTCAGTATTTCTTACAGTCCCCACCAAAGAAAGTTTTCTGAATATGAGGGCTCTCACAAGCTGAATAAAATTTTACACTATATTAAATGAATTCAACAAATCACAGAGTCAGACCTTCCTCCAGCTAAACGGTTAGCTTTTATTCATGGGCTTGCTACAATTCTTTTCTCTACCATAATACAATTATGTATGGCAATTAACCTGACATTTTCTTCGCAGTATCCTTTCTTTTAAAATACCTGAATGAAAAAAGGCTTATACATGTCTCCACAATACGTTCGTGATTGTTCTACCCAGCACCTTATTTAAGATACAATGCAATGTTTGAAACCTTATGTAAAAGGACTGAGAGCTCTACAGATTGCGGCAGCCTTTTCTGCTGTATCTCTTTTAATATTATAAGCATTTTAAATACTAGCAAGTACTTTTTATTGCTCTAGTATTGGCACATCAGTGCTAATACCACACAAACAAAGCAGAATCTGACAGTGCTATAGTGTAGCCACAGTAGCAGCTTTTAAGAATTAAGGAAGTTTCCCATGCAACATTTGAAAGAGAAGTTACATCCTTCTGTCAGAGCATTTGACCATGAACTCCCATGAAAATTTTGAAAAGACAACATCAGAATGTCTAATTCAACTTGTAAAAATTTGTGAATCTGGTAGATTTATGATTTCTTTAATTACTATAACTGTTGCTATTGTTTTAATAGAATTTTGCTCTTACTGAACGTAGTCATGCAAAATGTTTGCCAAATCGACAAGCCTACTTTGCAGTTTAGCAGCAGCTAAAGCTGTGTTTTAAGATCTCTCTTACCAGCTCTGGAGACGATACTCACAGAGCATTTCAAATATGCTTGTATACCTAACGTACAGGCGAGCGCCTCACTGCCACTTCTGCTGTTAATGACAAGAAAAGTCTGGCAAGGGATGTCCACAGATCCCAGTTATTCCTCTTGAAAAAGAAATCAAAACCTGGGGATCTTTGCTCCTCAACTCTGCCATGCTGGAAATAAAAGAGTCGAGATGCTGTGGCACTGAGCCTCTCCCTAATAACCCCAGTCAAACACACCTTGACCCTGCAAACACTGTGTCATGGGAGTAAAGAAAAAATTAAGCTGTTGCCTTGTGAGCAAAAATGTTACAGTGCAAAATCCTGTGCTGGGGATGGGGGGGAACTTCACGGGAAAGCACAGAAGAAGGGAGAGGTTAGAGCTGCTGCTGGGGAAGGTGAAAGAGGAACAGAGCCTGCAGACAGACAGGCAAAACAGAAGTATATGAAACAGGTAAATTGTTAATTTTAATGAGCTGTTAACATCGCATCGAAACCTGTTGCACTTCTGCTTGCTGGCTTTTAAATGGCCACATAGCATTTGTCTGCAGGGTACGGGAGACAGCAGCAAGCCTGCAAGTTGCAAATAGCCAAGCTAAAAGTTTTTTTAGAGTATTTATATAATTACTGTGCATTCCACTGTCCCCTTTAATTGGCGTTTGCAGAGCTGGATTCCTGCAGTGCAGTCTGTGGAAATACAGCACCTGAGCCAGCAGCAGCAAAACGAATTTAATTGAATAAACTACAACGCTGCTGCAACTGCCTTGATCGGCAAACTTGGGAACCGAACGCAGGTACCTCCAGAGGGAGAAAAACGCACTGTCAGAAAATGCTAACTATTCCCATATAGGCAGAAGATCAGCAGGCACAACCTGTGTTATAAAGCCCAGCCCCTGAAAACTGCAAGCAAAACTCCAATGCTTTTCAAGTTCAAGAAACACAAATTGCACTCCCTTGCATCCACATTTTAGAGCTTCGCTATGAAAGACCAACAGCCTACAGAACTATGGCAGGGCAGACAAAAGGACATACAGATGCTTTAGGTCCCTGCGTGTCTGTTTTTCATAAAGGAAATTCCAAAACGGTTGCTAATTTGGGTGACAGGGTACAGCTTTTCAGGCTGCAAAAGACTATTTCACTTTCATACCACATAAAACTCGTGCAATACACTCATTTAAAGAGAAAACAACTAGGTTTGCATTAGTCTTCAGAGATGTTTAACAAAACGTTCTTACAGATGCTGTTACAAAAGAGTAGGTTTCAGTAAAAGAGAAAATAATAAGGAAATCCATTGGAAAAGCTTCAGTAAGCATGTATAAAATCTGCTGATTGTTAGTAAATACAGGAACATTGAGGACAGAGCACAGTGCCTGAGAAAAGCCATCCCTTTGAATGCTTAACGCCTGCAGGGAGCTGCAGTCTCGATTGCTGGCCTGCTGCAAACATTCTTGCAGTTTCAAGGTTTGGTATTCAAAGCCCCAGGTGCTTTGTCAGTGCTGTCATAAATCACATTTACGTGGCTTCAGCTGCACTGCTGAGCTCTCGCATGCCCCAACCCAGTGCTTTCCAGCTTGTGATGTGCCATCTCCTCCCCCTCAGCGCCTTGGCCTTTCAGGGTATATGCGAAGCCCAAATGCTGCAGCAGTGGCACATCCCACACACAGGCAAGGCAGGCATCCTGCAGCATCCTCTGCTTTATCACAAAATGCGTCCAGCTTCGATACAGAGGGAAGAGGACACTAAATTGATGGTTTTCTGCAAAATTATCCGCTGTGATGCCAAAACCCCTCTTTGTGGCAACGCCCATTTAGAGCCTACTGTTGTACACCTACAGAGAGGTTTGTTTGCTCCAGGTATAGTATTTTGTGCTGACTGACATCAAATTTCAGTTGCCAATCCACTAAGTGCCCTGCCATGACTCTGCAAAGGGTTTCATTTTTACTGCTCAATCTGACCAAACTTTGCCCCGTGCCAACCCCTTTTTCCAGATCACTTATGAACGCACAGAAGAGCACAAGGTTGAGGAAGGATCTCGTGAAAGGGCATCACTGACCATGTGGGGAGAGTGGGGAAGGTCCCTCCTTTGGGGAACCTAGAGTTATCTTAGTCCTTGGAGACAGTCAAAACTCACCAGGGCCAGGAGCAACCTGACCTCTGTGGACATCATTCCTGCTTTGAGTAGCAGTCTCCAGCCTAGAGAGCTCCAGAGGTCCCTCTCCAACCTCTACTATTCTATTATACTATGATTAGTCCCTAATGCAACATTTACACAGAGTATGCAGAGGGTAATTAAAACCTTCCACTATTATTTTGTTCTCTGCCCTTACGACCACTCCTATCTTGCCCAGCGTATCCCAGCCACCGTAACATCCAACGATTGAATGGTTCACCGGAGAGTCCAGTTATTTTAATTTTTTTTAAATCTAGGAGTCAATGAGACCTACTGATACAGATACTCATGTACTTCTTTACCGTGCCACTCTGCTCCCAGTGCAATCCACTCCATCAGTCCTGTGTAACGCTAGCTCTCCTATTAGCCCATGACCTGTCACGGAGCTTGGAAAGACCTTCTATACATCAAGGTCCTCAGTGAAAACCAGGCACATCTGTTCAACTGCCCTATTCTTTGGGTTTCAGGCACATCTGCAGGGACACATACTGCCCTGATTCTCCCTTGGATGCCTGGTGCCCTGCTTAAATGAGATCGTACTTGTCGAAATTGCTCTTTGCATTTTCTTATTTGAAATTTCTTAACTTCTACCCTATTCATTTCTAAAGAATATGAATAATTATTAAGTTATTAACCAACAGTTCATCTACCCCTTTTCTATTTTGAAACTCCCCTATAAGTTCAAATGGCTGGGAGCCCTTTGTGAGGGAAGGAGAGATGTAAAAATAATAGATGATCTCTTGGTGTGTTACCTCTAATTTTAATCAACTGACGACGCTCCTTCCACAGCCTGACCAAACCTCATCCTAAAAACCCCCATTCTCCTGTTGCTGGTAGTCTTCCTGCCCTGACATGCTCCACCTTATCCACAGCTTTAGTTCACATTTCATAAACATTGAATTGTATTGCTGCTTCGCAAGCAGAGCACCCTGCCCTTCCCAGGCAGCTGCTCCATCCCCATCACCATTTCAGCAGCCCCATCTGATTTGTCTTCCCTGTTTCATGTGCAGCTTGTCCCACTCCAGCTTTTCCAGAGAAACAGCTCCATCCTCCCTGTCCTCCTGCCCCAAAGCTCCCACTCCTCTACCAGGCACTGGCTACTTTCAACATGCAGATTTCTATCTGAACATTAGTAAAATCTACTAAATTAGGCCCAAAATCAGTCTCTAAATGTTTCTTTTTACAATTACAGGCTCACATGAACTTTGCATATATGTCCTCTCTTACCTTTCCTTGGGACTGAATGCTTAACATTCTTAAAACATCATTAAAATTCAGCTTTATTCCAAAACCACAGAGAAAACCATCCCAAGTAAAACTTTCAATTCAACCACTACCACAAAAACTGCCTGAATTCAGAGCTATACTGAAGAACACAGAGAAGAATCCCAACTAAAAGAGGAAAAATAAAAGGAGGACATTATATCCCTGCAAATGCATCTTGTGGTCATTCTTAAGTGCCACTTTGCTGCATCTGACCCAAATTCTTCAGTCCTATATGTGAAAATCCACCAATTCAATCAACACACAATGCTAGCAGAGCGGCACCCATGTATGTACGTCTGTGCTTGGTCACACAAATACATTTTCACACAAAATTTCTACATACCAACACTTGAAAGAAAGGAAATATTTCAGAAAAGGCTGTTTTCACTCCCAGCGCACAGTTTAACAGTCCCGCAAGGCACTTGTGAGGTGCCTCGCTGATACAGTGAGTCACACGTGGTCTTGCCAGTGGCCAAAAAATATTGGTGAGCCTCATTCAGGTGGATGAGCTTTGGCAGGTCTGACACTAGGAACGTGCCTGGGGAGCTCACTTAGTTAAATACTATCTCTGTTTCAGCAATTACATCCAATACTGATTACAATTGACAGCATCTTTCTATACAGTGCCTCAAAATCAAGGCATCTTCACTAATTCTGTCGGGAAGGAAAATGCATGCTTAAGAAAGGTTCCATAGTGTCTTGAATTACCCCGGTTTTACCAGCCTGCAAAGAGAGATGCCCTGTTCCATGTGCCAAAGCAGTTTTGGCTTTGCTTATTCCTGCCCTCGGCAACAGAAAAAACTTTAAGGGTGGGTTTTGGTGCATCCTACATTTCTTGTACTGGAAGTGAAGCCTCTTGATAGGTTGTCTGAGTTGGAAATAAAAAACATACAATTCTTAGTATTCTTCTTATTATTGTAATTCTTATTAGTAGGCAGGCTATGTGTGTGTGTAGGAGGTTTTTCCAGGGGGGAACTCCAGACACAAATGCCTCACTAATTAAAACAATTCATTGTTTTAATGGCTAGAAAATGTTTTGGTTTTTTTTTTTTTTCAAATGAATACTTTAATACATCTTAAAGCTGGATTACACTCTAATTATAACAATGTCATATACTGTAAACCTTGAATCCTCAGTAGTATAGCTCCTTATACCAAAAGCGATGCTACTGCATTGTCTGACACATGATAAAAAGCTTACTGATTAGCTTTTCTTAAAAATTAAAACACATTAATAGAAAATGGATTTAATTACAATCCAATCTACTGAAAACCACAAATGCACATAAATTGCTCCTTGATGAAAGGCACTAGGACTTGCGCTTTTAATGCAGAGTAAGTAAGAAGGCGCATATCTTGGTAACGGAGCTGTAGTCTCAGTTGTGCTAGGTTTTTCTCAAGTTCTTAACCTTTAATACTGAATGTGTATTAGAGACTGTTAGAATAACAAAATTCCCATCAGAAATTGATTTGGCTGTGAATCTATTGAAAGGCAATTTGCATTGCAATAAACTATTTCCTGTGGAGAAAGAGAACAGCTCTGAGAAATATGAAACACAATTCCCTGCTATCACTATTATACGGCCTATGTGTGCATATACATGCATTTCCACATAGATGCTAACAGAGGCATGATTAAATATTCATGTTGTCATCTCCTATGCATAGCACGGGTTGTATTGCAGGCGTATTTTGCTCTAATCAACAGCAACACAAGTCAGTTGATATCATGCTCCAATCTGATGCTTAGAGAGCTTTGCTGGTGACCTGGCTTCTTCAGACGCATGTAACAGCTACAGAGATAATTATTATTCTACTTTGCTGAACTGAGAAATACATCTACATGCAAAGACCTAGAAACCGTACCCACCCACACAAAGTGTTCTCTTTTACATGCAATTAGCTGGCACAGTCTCAAGCAGCCACTGAGTTTCTGTATGGTCATACACCACAGAAAGAAAACTACTCTACCTTGCTACAGTTCTTCCAAGTATTTACATGTCAAAAGGCATTTGGCTCCACCTTTTATAATTAAAAAAAAAAACCCACTACATAAACCAAAAAAAGTTAGTATACCTTTCCAGGAAACCTGTAACCTGGCAATGATGAGACTGTGTCCGGTGCTGAGCTGGAGCACCTTTGGAGCTGCCATCACCATGCCACAGCCAGCCGCACCTGCACAGGCTGTTATTGCAGTTGCTAGCAACACTTCCAAGCTCATCTGACACGTGTTTCTCCTGCATTACTGGTAAGGTTTCCAAGTGTAGAAACAAAGCCTTCTGGCATGATATATTTGGGTAGATTTCAAGCTAAGTTAAGAGAATTGCTTTAATGAGCTTGGGAATTGATGACATGTGGCAAATTGGGAAGCTGTTACGCAATTTGTGGTGCACATCTTCACATATATATTGGACAACTGAACTGAATCCAGGCAGTAACAGCAAATCTTGGCTTGAACCAGCCATGTAGCTCCTGATGTGCAAAGGAATACTATGTCTAGATTTCACCGCTACGGACTAGCACAGTGGCAATGCCAAAGGAAAGTCATGGCAAAAATGGATAACAAAAACACAATGGCACAGAAAAACTCTTTACCCTTTCAGTAGCTACCTGCCCTGTTTTCTTTCCCATGCCAAGATGGGAAAGGGAGTACTCCTGCACTCGGCAACTCCACGGAGCACAGACAGAAAGGCATAATTCAAGCAGACAGACAGACCGCAATCTCTGGGGAGCTGCCTACAGGTGGACCACGTGACAGAGCTGACTTCAAGACAACATATATTCATGGCAACAGAAAGTTGAATGTGTGCAAACAGGCTCCTCCTGGAACATTCTTACCTGGTGTGCATTAATAAGCCTTCAGAAGTTTATCATAAGAAAGACAGATCTGTTCCAAGGGACGCTCCCTATGTATCTTTCAAATACTTATTCAGTTATGCATGCTTATGTTTGTGCTATTTGCCATTAGTTTTGTGTTTGGCTCATTCAAAATAAAGGTTGCTTAAACACTCTATGCTCACTTCATGCACTACTGTTCTTGCAGCATTTCCAGCTATTTCTTATATACACTTATTTGAGAAGCTCTCTGTTTTTCCTCTACAAGCAAATAAGGGATGGACCTGTCTAGGTCAACCTAAAGTATCCTTCATAAAGAAACACCATCCATATTCATGCAAGTAAACTTGCTATAAACCCTATTGTTCTACTTAAAAAACCTACACTAGTTCTCAGCTTGGTGCTACCTCACACAACTTTTAAAGAGCAGAAAGACCAGTCAGCATAAAACACATTAAGCACCATGGACACAATTTCGCATGGACCTGCTGCTCACGTCGATAGTGAGCCTCATCCAACAAGTGGTTTGAGCCTGAAGAAGCTTCACCAATAACTCATGGTATTTAGTCCTGCTAGGCATATCTTGAAAGGTAAACCCAACCTAATCATACACATTAGGTGAGGGTACTGAAAGTCCCCAATACTTGACTCATCTTAGGGTTGTAATCCAAGATGTTGTAAGGTCACAAAGCCAACTTCAAACATTTCAGAACAAATCACCTTGCATTTTGCTGACCATCAAGAAGTCTTCATCACATTAAAAAAAAAAACCAGTGAGCCAGCATGAATAACAAAAGCAAACCGCTGTCCTCTAGCAGGGAAGGATTCGCATGCTTTCTGGGCATCAGAAGCTGAGACAAACCCCATGAGGGGCTACCACTTACCAACCTAAACAGCCTTGAAAATGATTGGCACACATACTCACTTTTTAAAAAGGCCCCCACACTCCCAAACCATTTGTACATTTTTAAAATGTTGACCCCAAGATTTCCTCTCCAATATACATAAATACAGACATGTTTTTAGGGACTAATTTAAAGCGTGAAGCAGAGTTCACCAAACACAGAAAGAGCTGAGCTACAGCATTTAATATTCCTGTTTCACTTTCTGCCGGCTGTTTAACACCCTCAAATACCCAGTCCAAGGCCCGGTCTTTGCTTCTGGCTCTTGTTTTTTTGGGAGTAGAAGGGAAAATAAGAATTTCATGTGTGCAGTTCCTGCCTGTGGCTTGGATCAAAGGCACTAGCTGGGCAGCAAACACTCTGCTTTGTGGACGTGCATGCGGAGGGAGCCGCTTCTCTTGAAGGATGCCATGTAAAGGCTGCCAGGTTTGCCACAGGGGCAGCAAATTCACAAGGGGAAATCTAAATCAAATTAAGTTTCATTCCTCCACAAGCTTAGAACTTAGTCAGTGTTTCAGACCACAACTGAGTAAAGGGTTTGTATTGCAGTTCCCCAGTTAATGATGAAAAGTCCACAAGAATTTGTACTGTTGTCCTGGGACTACAGAGCAAAGGACATCTGTATCAGCTGAAAGCTGCATCTGCTCTGCTATGCCAGTTAATATCTAGAATTCATGATGCTTCCAAGAGCCATCTACAAACTACAGCATAGAAATACGCTGTGCCCCCTCACACTAAAGTCAGCCAATGCACGGTGATATCTAAGACCATCATGTACTTCTAGCGAATACAGCAGGGCAAGAGCCAACATGCTATTTGCTGCTCTCGGTGCATTTTCAAAGATAACAATCAACAGTGGCCACAGTTTCACAGTCAGTAGTCAACTCCAGCATGCAATTCTCTTACCCAGCTCTACATTATTCTGGGTTTTAACAAAGCTTTTAAAGGAAGGGAAAATATGCATGTAATTGGCTTATAAGGTCTCTGGGGCGTTAAAAATATGGGAAAAACCAAGAAAATCATGTGTTAGTATGGAAGTCATTTTCATGCCCCACTTTTTCAGCTGTGGAACGTTTCCTTTGGAAAACAGTCACTTACAAGTAAGCTCCAGGGGATTTTTCCTGTTTTAACAATAAACTTTTCCTGTGAACTAGGATTTTTAAAATCTCAACAGGTTTAAAAGTTCAGTTTTGTACAGATAAGCATCCAAGAGTTCAAGTGTGTATGAAGGCTCATTTAATCTACACAGCAGGCTAGAATCCAAGGCGCTCTCACAAGATTTCCTGTATTCCTAAGTTTTTGCCAAGGTGCAAATAGCTTATTCCTTTTGCACAGGAGTTCAGTGTTTTTACTTCCAGTTTAACTGCAAACGAGAAACACGAACAATTTAAAGGAAGCAATCCAACTAAGAGATCCGCTTGCACATACACAAAGATGCAGGAAAATCTCTTGGGAGGACTGACGCTTACAAGAGTACCTCAGAGTTAAAAATGGGTTGTTGGCTTAACATAAATTTGAGGTGGTGGGCATTGAACAATGCGGCCATTGTTTGCATTGGATTGCTATTTCTTATAGAAAAAGCTGGCAAAAAAAATAGGGTTTAGCCTCCCAAGTTAAAGGATCCAACAGCTCAGAAAACAGGAGTGATAACTAAATATTTGATATCAAGCACAAAGCATTGTCAGGTGCCTCAATCCTGGATGCTAACCCAGAGCCTACTGCTGCATTTCACGGCCACAATCGGTTAAGCCAAGATTTTGAACATTAGTCTCTTTTCCTATACCTTGCAGAAAAGGGTTGAAAATTAGAGAAATCTCTGATGCTCACTTTGAAGCACAGGTTCTGCTGTCAGGCTTCTATCACACCATCCCCACGTGCGCTACATGAATGAAGGGCTCCCAGAAACAGTGCAAAAGGACCCACTGATTCTCCAGTGAGACACTGCAGCAACCAACCCTCTGAAACTAATAAAAGGGGAAAGCGGGGACCGAAATGTCAAGCCATGTTTTACTAATGTCACCCATGGTCTTGCAAGGCCAGAAATATGATTTGAGTTGCAGAACTGTGCGATCCTGCACCAATACCTCTGCGGGTTTTTTTTTAACAATGAAAAAACTCCAAGCTGTTTCAGAGCACAGAGGAAAATCATATCGCAAGTCCTGCTCTCTGGGAAGGGAGAAGGAAGGCAATCCAATTATCTCCCCAGACGGGAGAATGAGCTTTGTATGAGCAATCAGCATAACTGGATGGCTGAGGATATCAGACACCAGCCAAACTTGGGCCCTGCTTCATTTACATGCTTGGGCACACCCTACACAGCTCAAAGGATGTACTTCACTGAAGTTACTAGCAATAGGGAAGAGAGGGTGTGGGACTTGAGCCCTGCTTTTGACTTTCATTTGCACATAGGAGATTCAATAATCATGGGGCATATCTACAATGAGGAAACCCAAACCTGACCCTGCCAAAAAACAACCTCTCAGGCTAAGTGCAGTCTTGGAGGAATATGAAATTACAACGTTGAGGAAAAGGTTAATTTTCAGGTATATATAAAACACACTTTTTATCATTTTCTACTTTTCTGTTATTATACTTCTGTACTCACTGTGGGTTAATGCATGGGAAATGGGAGAAGTCTTGGCTGGTGGGTGTTACTGGATGGCCTCCAGCGAAGTGCACACCAGGGTGAGACAACCTGGGGAACCGCTTCCTCTCAGAGATAGCCATCACGTCCCCAAACCTCTTATGTTTATTGATAAAGTATAATCCCTGTTGCTTTCCTACAGTGAAAATGCGCTGCCCTTCTTTTAGGCTTCCCAGGACTACGATTTAATTAGGAAGGTCTTTACAGCAAGGATGTTTAGATCCATCTCAGATAATGACTTTTCAACCTTGTACTGCAGTGCCCCCCAGAAAAGTTCACTCTTGGTTTAAAACAACAGCAGAAAGGCACAGTTCAAGGAAACACTGAAGCAATGTACGGCTGTAGGAAAAAAACCTACAGTCTTAGCAGTGACCTCCTACGATCCAAAACGCTCATTTTGGTGTCTCTCATTGAGCAGCCCTTTCATTTTAACCACAGCCTGAGCTCAATGCGCACATACAAAACTCAGCCAGCCCTTGGGGGAAGCAGCAGGCACCGCTAGCCCCCAGAGACCACACCTCAGCAGCTCCACACCGAGTGCCAGGTGGGACTCCTTGCTCCAGGCTTTTATAGCCAGCGGCCACATGCCCTTAGGAGTCACTGTTCTGCACAGTATGTCACTGCGATGGGCCTGGGCAGCCAGGACCCCCTTAGAGGAGAGGCAGGCACATGACCCGCTGGTCAGAGGCTAATGGACGCCTGCCCCACAAGACAGTGCCTGGGTGGTGGGGGGATTGTCCCCACCCCCTGGGGCACCCTCTTGTGCTGCAGGCAGCACTGACCTCCAAAATGGGCATTTTAGAGGCCTCCTGGAAAAGTCCAAAGGCTTTTTTTATTTAGACAAAGTCATTTCATAGGGGATGTATAGACACTGTTCCTTCAGAAGGTCAGTGATTTAATAAGGCCTTCATTGCTTTGAAATTCCCTTTCTCACTCCAATGAGAAGGCTGGATTTTACCTCATCTTTAGTGAACTCTGGTTCATGTTGGCAGGGCGAGAGAAAAAAACACCTAATTCACCTTATTTTCTCTCCGTCTTGGTGTGTCTGATGCTGCTTACTAGCATTGGTGCTCATAAAACAGAGCAGAGGGAGAGTGCCACTTCCTCCCAAAATTTCAAGCTCTTATTACCTTCTAATTCACAGCTAAAAGCTCCTGTTGTCCCAAGCTCCCTTAGGCTTGAAGCACTTCAGTGAGTCTAGAAATATTTTTGGCTGGATGGAATGTTTAATTAGAAAGAAGCAGAAAGCTACAGCAATAACCTCCGGGAGCCCACAAAACCGTGACACTGACCAGGACGGACCTTCTTCCACCTGAGGGTTTGTGTCCTCCGTTGCAGTCAATGAGACACTGCAAATCAGCAAAACAAACAGTTCTGCAACTGTATTTAATGCCTTGAGATGTAATGTCCATGTCCAGTCATTGAATGATGCCGTTTGGGATTGAGATCCTGAGGCAAAGAGGGGCCGTGCAAAACCCAGTCCTTGGAGCAACATCCGACCTCTTGAGGTACAACCCAGAAACTTGAGGAGAAGAGATGGATAGCTGCTCTGCCTTCAGAAAGGCTCGATGCCCCTGTATTAAATATGGCCCCCATGCTCACAAAATGCACTTGTAGGAGTAATTTCGTAAGCCTTAAACTTCAAAAAGTACACATTTTTCTAAAAGTCCAGTGATTACTGAATTCCTGGTTATTTTTGTAAGTTTGCAAGAAATGTGTGGAAATGCTTTAGGTTTACAGGTGAAAATCTTGAAAACAACTGCAAAGAAGCTACATAGGGAATATATACACCTACCGGGTTCATCTATTTAAATATTGTTTATATAACTGAAATATATTAGGAAATTTTGATAGAGCATAGTGAGTTGAGAAGGAGGTTTAGTGCTTGCACTTTCTGTGGTGGCATTTGTTCTGCATCTCTATCAAAACTTGCAAGTTTACAGCAGTCAGGAGGTGCAGATGCCCTTTGTTTCATTAGCTTGAAAATGGATGTCTGACATACCGGTGTAATATTTCAGTTATGAAGGCTACTGGCTTATTAGTGTAAAAAGAAAAATCCAGAAATTATGTGAGATTCCTGCCTCTTTATGGCCTTTATGCCTAATGTTCAAAAGATTTTGTTAATCCTCTTGGAGCAATTTAAAAAAATGTAAACTGACTCTGAACGTAGTGTTGACCTGGCGCCTCTTTATGGGTGTTTTAGATTTGGTATTTTTTTCATTCTGAGCTGTGACTAATTGCTAAGATGCTACGCCAGCACATCCAGTTTGTGTGTACAGTGAGGAGAAAAACTCACATACATGGTCACTCCATGGCACCGTGTTGCAGAAGCTGAGCACAGCTTATTAAATATTCATGGTGCTCAATGACAAAAATCTAACAAATATCTGTGGACACAACAGTTATTAGTAGAGAAGAGGCTGTGGGAAAATGCAGAAATGGAAACTCCCTGTGCAAAAGCAATATATTTGCCCACCGCTGCCTGATATCCCTCTCTGGGACTATCCGTAGGGACATGTCCCAGGAGTATCATTCACCTCACACTGACACACGCCTCCCAAAAACAGGAAGGAGAAAAACATGGAAAGCCTAAAGATTTCCAGCATTAGACAAGCAGAGTATTTTCAACTCTTCTGGCAACTGTAGCTCTTCTTGCATAAACTGCAATTTGCAGTCCAGGAATGCAGCAAAATGAGCAAAGCAAAACCAAGAAATGTTACCTTGCCAGCAAATCACCCAAAATAATCCCAGCAACAAGTAAACTGTAGAACTGATCTATAATTTTCTTGCTTATAAGCCTCACTGGCATTCAAGAAGCTGAAAATTCAAGGGGAATCTGAATTTGATTTTCATTAAGAGTTACCAACACTCTCCACACGTTTTTTTCTGACTACTGATCTGTTGTTTATATCAGGACTAAAGTCCGTAGTAGCTTAAGGGCTCCCTACCGCTGCCAGCAGAATGGGAATGTCTGATCTGACACTTAATCAATGATCACATTTCTCTGTGTACAATGGGAGAAAACTTTGCGTTGCTGTTTTATTCTCTGGGACACCCAATACTGCTGTAAGACCTCCTGTTGTGGTTAAAGCGCCTTATTGTTTTAAACTTTAATTCAATATAAATATCATAGCTCTGGACCAGACCCAAAACCTCTTCTAATCTGCACTTTTAGAGTTAAACTGCTTATTCTTATATTTTAAGTAGGATTTCTACAGGTATTAAATGGCATGTTTTGAATGGAAAAGTTCTACGCTCAACAAAAATTGCTTCTCCATTATAAATCAGATTAACTTTTCCTGTCCCAGCAAGCACGTGGTGAAGGCAGAAGACTGCAGCAGTGCTGGCTTATCCTACTCGGAGCATGGATGCCCAAAACTCCATTCTCTCCATCTGTAGTTTCATTAATCAAATGGTAGATCAGCAAAGCAACATGAGCCCTTTTGTCCCAAATCTAACAGCTTTCACACATCTCCTCCAAACAACATTACGAAATCGCTCCTTCTTCCCCTAAAACCTCCATCCTAAAAGCAGCCATGGAAATGTTTTGGGTCTTTACGAACAAGAGCAGCAGCACAGGGAGCAGCCTCCTTCAAAGCTCCCAGTCCTCACTCTTCTGTGGGCTTTCGCAAGTGAAACCGTGTGGGGAGGCATTGCTGCAGAAAAGGTGGCAGAGCTGTGCAAAAATCCTTTGAAGTCTCTTAGATTTGAAGCCTGTCAGCAGGAGTGCTGCTGGAAGAAAACAGAAGTCTAATAAACCATTTGAGAAATTGGCTTTAATAGGTTAAATAGATGTCAGCCTTGCCTAAAAATGCAAACGAAACATGTATCCGGATTTCACAGAAAGCTGTTTCGGCTGTATGGAGAGAGTTAGATGTCAAGTCAACTTTCTTTATTAGCTACTGCTATGCATCTGCTCCCCAAACGTGGCTGGAGCACGGCTGATATTGCAGAAACAATGGGAGAACAAAACACCAGTATTTATAAATCAAAAAATGTGCCTGGCCCTCAATGAAGGCATCGCTGTGTTCAATATTGCACCCCAGACAGATTTTACAATCCAGTGGGGTCACACTGTCTGGAATACTACAAAAACATTTTTAATCTTCTGTGAGCTGATGAACATGGAATATAAAGTGCCTCTGTAGATTTTCAGTTCAAAAATAACCAGAGTTGGAACCTTTTAAATCACTCCAGCCACAGCACCCATCACTCAAATCTTTCTAAGCTAGAAACTGATCTATAGCTCTCACAAAACAGAAGGATTTTATCTTGCATAAAACCATCCTGGGCCAAATCCTGTCTTGCTTGTGGTGATACAGTCTCAGGAAAATCGACACCAAAGCACCAGGTTAACTAGCGTTGCAGTGTGGCAAGAGCGCACAAGTATGCCGCCAGGTCTCTCATATTTAAAAGAAAAGAGAAATTCCTCAACAGGTCCCAGGCATATTATTAGGAAGCTCTAAAGTCCCACAGAGAAGTTTGGAAAACACTCCTCTGCTGACTGAAAGGACTATCTTGGAGAATAAAATGTAATGCAAAGTGTTTCCCATCATGTGCATTATATCACAGCGGGCATGCAAACAGAATAGGGAATCTCCACTTCTAAAAGCTCCAATCCACAGTCAACAAACAGCTGGCGCTGCCTATGTTTCTAACAAAAGGCTACAATTCAATGAAAAATAAACTTTGTGTAATCAGCCCTTGCTATGAGGGCTATGCCAACGTTGACGTTGCAAACTTGAGACCTCCCACAACCTGTAGTGGGAATCAGTCCTGCCTGAGCAAGCCTTACCAGAGAGACAGAGCCCAAGCATGAGTGATGGGATCCCTTCATGCCTCCAGCTCTCAGACCTGTTCATCAGTCCAGACCAAACCACCCATTTTCTGCAATCTGCCTGGCTGAATTTCCTCTCTTGAAATCTCATTAATGACCCTCAAATGTTTTGTCATAAGAGACAGATAAAAAGAAAAGCAATACATATACCATCTCCTACAGGTCATGCTCCTGATAAATACAACCATATGGTAAATGCAACCACAATGAGCGTCAAAACAAATAAACGATGTACTAATTAAGGCTAGTCTTACAGAAGCACTGCATAATTTCAACCAGTCCTCCCACCTCCAGAAGAAGCAGTAGGAAACCAGCAGGAGAATTCTCATCCAGAGAAACAGGGGAGTTGGACAGAAATCTCCACTATGACTGTGACCAACAAGAGAACAGGGGTCTCAAGAAGTCCTCACTAGTTAGGAGAAAGCTTCAGGTGACGCAACAACCAAAATAATATCCAAAAAGAGGTGGGGAAAGACCAGACAGAGCTGCCTGTTGCCAGAGCTGCCAAAGGGAAAACCCTTTTCAGATCAACAGGTCCGGCATCAGGAAGTAACCGCCAATGGACCCTATCCCAGAGAAATCCGCATTATACGTTGGAAGGCATCACGCACATTCAAATCCCAGTCAGCTCAAAGCTCATGCCTACAGGCAGCCAGGAACATTGGAGACTACAAATCCCATGCTGAAAATCAATTGCAGGTTGTAAGCAAAGGATTATTTTTTTTTTAATTAAAAAAGAAGTGTGTTTTCTTCATTCAGAATACAGAATGCATCTGGATAAAACCACAAAAATACCAAGACAGCCTTCTTACCTACCCCAAACTCTACTCGAAAGGTATATACCATGTGTTTAATCAGATGTAGTATTTTAAATATGAACTTCATTTAGCTGGTTTAAACCAAAATTTGAAGTTAATCACAATGGGCAACTAACCTCTGCCATCTGAAAAAAAATAACAAATGGACCCGCTATACCTCCAGAAAAGCAGTTAATTGCTTAAAATATGTAGACTGCTGCTCAGGAACAGCTTGAATTTTTTCCATCTGCAGTGAAAACCATCTGTTCTGCATGGTAGATTTCATGACTTTTCAGGTCCATTTCTAAATTGAAATGGATGTTTTAATGATGAAAAATGGGGAGAAGTGATGAATACTTCATTATAGCACATTATTTCCCTGTCAAGCTTCTATTCTCCTGACTGTAAGCAAAAATAATGTCTGAGCAGAGTTAACGTCTTGGGTTATCAGGACTGCAGATGCCTCTTGTTATTTGGTTGAACAAATAAAGTATTTCATAGCCTGCAAACAAAAATGATTCAATGGAATGTCTTTTCCTTCTAATGAAAACCAGACCTTTCAAACTCCTTAAATTACCTACACGTAATGCAAAAGAGACGATACTTCTACCTGTTTACTTTCAATGCACCATTCTTATGACCAGCAAGGCACATTAAAAACGTCAATAGGTACACAGTATAGACCAAATCAATGGTTCCTTTTGCAAATTGTATTTGATTATCTTAATAAGATGAGAGGATATAATTTCCTACCAATGCAAGCACATGATGAGGAACCAGCAAACTGTAGAAAACAGTCGTATCTATCACACAAATAAACACACACTGTTTTTCTATAACATTTCTCAGTATCTTTCCCAATTACCACGTATTTTTGGCCTGTAGCAAGTGTTTGCTCAAGCACAGAGAAATGATAACAAATATCCAAACAGAGCTTTCTTCTGCGCTTAGGCAATTTATTAAACCAACAAGACATTTCAGCATGAAATTGAAAAAAAATAAGCTAGAAGAGTGATTGTATTAGAATTCAGGAAAAAAAAAAAAGAAATATGAAAAGCCTTCAAAAACCACCAAGCATCAGGAAAAAACATGCAAGTCCCAAGGTACTCTGCTATCCCACTGGAGTGCGTTAACCACTCTCCGCTTCTGCCGGGACCTAGCCAAGACTTTCCAAATTAACATCTGACTTTCAATGTGTCACCTTATGAAAACGCCAAGAAGAAGACTTCTTAAAAACATCTAGCATTCAAAGGATTGCTACGGCACCTTTGATACCAATTCCCTTTGCAGACATCTAAAAGATCAATAGCCGTTTATGAAAACCTGAGCCTGTGTTACACAGCTTAAAGTTTCTTAGGAAAATCATTGTTTATTAGAGATTCCCAATTAAATAAAAGCCAAATCCAAAATGTGAGCAGGCTATGTCAAAGCTAACCTTTGAACATAACGTGCTGAAACAATTGTCCTTTACTTGTAGACTTCCAGGCAACGGGTGAAGTCTATGCCGCCTCCTACCTGAATGCTATCGATTCCCCTGTCCTCAGATAGGCTTCGACAGAAATACAGTTACGCTTGCTTAAATGTTCCTCTTGCTGTCAAAAAAAAACCCATTAGAGTCATGGGGACATTCAGGAAAATTAAAGCAAATCAACAAAAGACACCCAGACACAGGACACAAATTTAAAATCTTGTTGAGCCCTCCTCCCCCGAGGTTTAGGGGACCGGCAATTTAAGCTCCTTAGTAGCTCAAGAGGCATCATAAATCTGGCCTTGGTCTTCTCCTTAAAATTTGTGCCACAAAGGCCACAGCCACACCATCACTATTGGTATAAGCACATGGTTGCACTTTCTGCACGGTGGGTCACGAAGAGGAGCTGCTCACTGTGCTGAGAAAGGATAACCTAAGATACTGCCTGGCTCATCCACAGCCAAAATTCAGTGTCGCTTGCAAATTAGATAATTGTTTAGCTGATAACATAAGAAGAGCTGCATGAAGGTGTAACTCTTAAGGTGTTATTTAACCAAACGAAGGGAAATACTACAACATGCGACAATACTCCACTGAAAATCATGTCCTTTAATCACATTGTAATACTAGATCTAATACTTGATTTAACCTAGCAAATTTCAGCTTTCCGACAGGAACAGAGTGAATAGGCAGAAGGAACCTTCCTGGATTTCTCCATAGTCATGTGAACAGGGTATCAGGAAGAAAATGATGGCCGTAAAGACTTTGCACAATCAATACATAATGAAATACCTTCAAAGTAATAATGTTTTTCTTGCTCAGTGCCTGTTTCTTTTCTTCATAACTGATTTTGCTTTGCACTGAAGTTTCAAAATTGCATTAGCAGCCTCAAAATCAGCACTATGAAAACAGCTAGTTCTATACCTCTTGTGTCTTCTCCCAGCAAGTTAATCCCAGGTGGAAGACTTTCCAATGGTGCTGCTTAGGTGCTGAATAAGGATTTTAATGAGTCGTCATATTTTTTCACTGTTTGTTTCTACAGCACAGAACACAGGGACTCTACAAATAAGCAAGTTCTCTCCATTCATACCCTTAGCTCAAGTTTGAGAAAGCCTGACCTTGTCATCTGTACCTTTGGTGAACAAAAAACCCCACACAGCACATTTATTTTAAAAATAACATTTCATACACCCATAAAAGGGAGCTTATGAGTGGATTATATAAAAAATACTGAAAATCCTTTCATCACAATCAAAAATATTATGGCAAGTCTATAGGTCATTGCCAAAAGCAATGAACAATACGCGATCTGATTTCTGCGAGTTGAGCTAACTGGCGCCTTTGAAACCAGTTTTGGCACCGATATAAAACACATTTCTGTTGGTTCAAGAAACTAGAAGCAACAATGTAAATTTAGCTTTTGAACCAGATATAAAAGTACTTTGGGTAGAACATCTGTCTGTCATTAATTTTCTTCCACAGCAGCAAACCAAAGGACAGTCCTCCAGGTGACCCCAGGATGTGCATATTTTTCACAGTATAGCAGTCATTTCATAGAGTAACTGCTGTGTTTAACTTGGATCCAGACCATAACATTTTCTAACATAGTTTAAAAGTATGATTTGGAGCCAAATGGGATACAAGGACCTTCAATTTGGGTTTATTTTCCTTTTGGTAAGTATATTCCATATACAGTCCTCCTTCTATGAGAATTTTTGTATATGCAATATAAGAAGGAAGGCAAGACTTAGAAATACACGGCCTACCAAACAGCTTTTAGAACTACGAACAAAAGAATTCAACAAGATAAATGTGAAGGCACAAGTACAATAAATTCTACCCTTTCTTCAAAAAAAAAATTAAAAATGAAGAGTGAAATCAAGAACAAAATATCATCTACAAAATAGTTTGCAAAAGCTGTATTTTTTAAGCCAAGTAATTTGCAAGTAGAAGTTTTTATTCAGCCTATTCTATCACTTTAAATAGCTGCATACTTAAAGACTCCCAGTGGGTCAGATTTTAAAATGCCCTTTTCATAGAGATGTCTTCCCAAATTTTTCTCAACTCACGCTGCAGACAAAATATTCTCCCCCTGGACAAGCCAGAAAAAAATTCAATAGAAAACTGGAGGAGGGAAGGACACCTGAGACACGCCTCTTGAAATCCTGTTTAAATAATGCTATTATTAGACTTTAATCTAGAAACAAGAGATATTTAAATTCTGGCATATTTCCAATAACACCACACGGTGAAAGGACAGCCTAAGGTAACCAAGCTCCATTTACAAGTTGTAAAAGAAGCCTGATGCCTTGAATGTTAGGGGTGCTTCCAGAAATCACTGCCTCAAAGTAATTTGCTCCCTTAACAGGAGAGTCTCTTTAGGTCATAATGATGATAGTAAATTTGGGTGTAAGCTTTTGGTGTTGATCTTTTCCACTGCTGTCACTTCTGGAATACGCAGGCATGCCTTTATTAGTGAAAAGGCCAATCTGATTTTTCTCTCTACTAGGAATGACAAGTAATAAAAGAACATAGCAAGTGGAGAGAGATGACAGAGGAAAAGCAATGCCCACTCTGAGTGGGGTCCCACTGGGGAAAAGTCTTCAATCATCAAAAAAGGGACAATGAACCATTGCTTCCCAATTGCAACGTCAAAGACATGCTTTTCAGATGTAGATGGAGAAAAGCAACACCAGAAGTGCCTAAACATATTACAGTCCATGGGGTTTGTAACCCAGCTCTACAGCCATTCCTTTTTTCCATAACCAAGAAACCTGGGAAGTTCAGTTCCAATTCAGCACATATTTCTTCTAATGATACCTTTCTGGAAAGGAGGGGTTTGATTTCTTTGTGTGCTTTCTATAATTTTCTGTGTTTCTGTGTTCTGGTAGCAATGCTATGCAACTTTGTTCTGCTTTTTTCTTTCTCTAAAATTGCATTTCTGTTATTTTCTAGACTGGAGTTCGTGGTGATTGATTTGTCTCGGGATGAGGCTTTTTGGCTACAAAACAAGGGGAAGAAAAGGGATCTTTTCTATTAGCAATTATGTTCTGACTGCATATCTCTGAGAAATTTTCCTAACAAATTAAAAAAAAAAAAATCAGGCAGTGTTAAGCAAAGCAATTTATTAAAGTAATTATTTTTAAATCCTAGTCTCTGAGGTATGCACAAAAGCACACATTTTTCTGAGAAATTAATGCTTACAGGAAGATCAACAAGGAACAGTCATAAGTGCTTTTCTCCAAGACCGACACAAAATTAGCATCAAAATTCCTACCCTTTGGGTAAATAGGGACATGCCATACACAAAACTCTACTTGTTTCTCTAGGGGCACTGGAGGTATCTGTGGAGGTTTTTGAGACCTTGAATCTCTGCAGGCTTCCATAGCGAGAAGATTTTAGTGCACGACACTTCAGGCAGGCATGCTTTCCAAAAATACCAAATTGAGATTACATAAAACGAGTAGAAAGACTGAAAAAGAAGAAAGGTTTTGATCAAATAATTTATGTCATTTCTGACTGTGACTGAAAATGAAATAATATCAGTGACCTTACAAAATGAACCGAAGTAAGGGGTCCTTGAAGGCAAGGAGTCAGAATAGAAGGGGTTTTTTTTCTCCAAGGATGACATAATGCTTGGACTAGAGCTTTTTAATACATTATGCTCAGTAAATCCAGTTCAGGGACAAAACTCCTGTAGAATATTTGATTTCTGGCATGAAAACTACTATGTTGAATTAGTAAATCATTCTGCAGAGAGTTACGTTTTTGAGGCCTCAGAATACTTATTTTCTGGAGATTTGCACTCACTTACTAATCATTTTCATAGATGTTAAGTAAAAAATAAAAGAGATTGTCCTGAAGGGTGCTTTATTTTTCTTTCTTATGTAATACACATGTTTTGTTTCACTTTTTTCCCATAGGAAACAGCTGATATTAGCAGTACCCAAACTTTGGAAGAAATGTCAACAGATGAGACATGGAAAAAACTGCCACCCTGCTAAACATAATTTTTTCCTGTATCACATAATACGTTCCCAAGAAACCTTGAAATATAATACATCCTCTGTTTACTTTTCATAGCATTAGCCAGTACCAATCGTGCTACCTAATGTGGTACGCTACCAGTGATGGGTACCAAGTTTTATCCCAGTCCTCGCATGCATCACTGTACCTCGCTCCTAAAGGGAGGCCTTTTCTGCAGTATTTTGGGCAGGAAGCAGAAAATGCAGACCTTCATCTGCCAGGTGTTTCCTAAGACAGCAGGCCAGGGATTTTGCCTACCCATGAAATCTGTTCGCTTCTCCAAAACTCTCCTTTTCGCACAAGGTTTTGCTTGACAAGGGCTTCCTCTTCTCAAGGACAAGTATCTGCTGCTCTTGGGAACAGCTTCGCAAAGCAGTCTGCCAATTCTATAAAAATAGTGGTTTTGTAAGCCAGACATTTCCCTGTCCCTCTCAGACCAAGATAGCCTGGAACCCTGCACAGGAGGAGTACCAACCATGTCCCGAATCTGAACTGACATTAAGAGAAAAATTGAGATGGTTGGTTGGTGAGTCTCTTGGGAAAAGCCTCTTAGAGTGTCTCCCAGGATAATTTAGTAAAAACAATTTCTCTGCAAGACCATTTCTGTTCCTCAGAACTACCCAAATAAGACAGCTCTCTCATAGTCTCCCTCACTCTAAGGAGAAAAATAAAACAACACATAATAGTTTTTAAAGCTCTTAAGAATGAAAAGCTAAAAAGAAGCTATAGATGTGGGTTTCTAGATGGACCGTACACACAAAAAACCCATGAACTCTCGCTGGAAGGCTTTTTAGCATCGCCTTCTCCATAGGGAACTGATACCAGATGCTGTACAGAAATGACGACCAGTACCTTCAGCGTGTTCATGGACCTCAACTGGTCCCTCGTCCAACGTCTCTTTGGTTGGCTTTGAGCAGCCACATCCTGAAAAACTCCTAGGATGGAAGGTCCACAGCCTCTCCAGTCATCAATGCTTTGGCTGTGCCTGGGGCAAGAGCCCAGGGACAGGGTCTGGAAGTGCATTGCAGCAGCCTACCTTGTTTCTGCTTGGCTAATCTTCATTTTGCTTTCAACTAATTAGCGCATTCATGGTGACTAGATAAGTGCTAGGAATGGAGCAATAAAGGAGGAGACATTTTTCTTTTTCCTTTCTCTAGAATGGGTAGGTGACGGGCACCAGAGATATTAGAAATCATAGATTTTTCTCAGGCTATCCCGTAGCAGGGAAAAAAAAGTCCATCATTGTTTATTGTCTATCTAAAGCTTAATTCAGTCTAAACTCACCAGTTACTCTGAATCACTCTTAGTTCTGTCAAATGACGTATAAAAAAAGAAAACTCAGAACAGAAAATATGTACGCAGAATCTAAAATTAAAAAAGGAAACCCTCTACATTACAGTGGATTTTATCCTGTGAGCTGAGCTCAGCAGGCACGTTACCATTATCCCAAACCACTGTTTATTTCTTCTCCTCTAGCCTGCGATACGGCAGCATTCACTCCCAAGACAGGTATGGCTCAAAGATTCCCATGGATTGCCTCTAGCCTTTCTCCAGCGCTAATAAACATTAGTATGAAAGAGCAACCATGTGTCGTACTCATCACACCCACCACACCTCCTGCATTCATCCTACAATATTTCAGGCAGTGATATTAGACATGCAGTATCCAGCTGTCTCATATGCAATTATTTCTTTTTCTCTCTTAGAACAGGAGACTTCTCACAACAGTTGCTCTGCTGTGTTATCTATGAATATGCAACTATGATGACTTACGGAAATGTGCATTAGGTTTTGCTCATAAAACAGTTTAAAGACTCATCCAAAATGTTCTTTTTTAATGGTGTAAACCCTGTTGGTTTTCCCTTCTGAAGGCTTCCCGCAGGACAGGACTTCCCTTCATGCATCTGGCTGCTACGTACACCTCTCCTTGGAAATTGTTCCTGTGCTTTTGAGGCTTCAGTCGCTGCCCTATTTCTGTATCAGTTCCAACGCCAAGTAAGTAGTATTCAATCAAAATTACTAGTCAGGATTTGGCAGCTGGCACAGCAGTTCACAAAAGCACGTAGGAATGTAACTAGATGACAGTTACACAGTTACCTTCCAGCACAAAAGCAGCAAAAATAATTTGAGTGCAACAGGTAGCAGAGTCAGGCATGCTTTCAATGCCAGCTACAAACCTCTGCCAGTTAAGGCAAACAATCATTTAATTTTCTTGCAGAGAGGGAGATGATTGACTTTTCATTCAAAGTGGCCCTGAGAAGGTCAGCAGGAAAAAAGAAATCTTGAAAAATAATGTAAATATCCAAGCCAAGAGGGGTTTCAATGTGCCAGAAGGCCCATATTCACAAGCACAAGCAGGGGCTAAGCAGAAGGAACATCACCAAAATCTAAATAAATTGCCCTTGTCCTGGTACCATAGAGGAGCTTCGCGGAAATGGTACCAACCTCCATCACAAATGCTTGGATGCAGATGATGCCTGAGCTGTAAAACTGCCGGAGAAATCCTGTTCCCAAATTAACAATCTATTCCTCTACTTACATTTTAAAACTTAATTCCTTACATGAAAGGACTCTGTTACCCCACGGTTAGGCACACTGGAAGATGAAGCCGCAACAGCTTCCCCTTAACCACCTTCCCAATTCCTAATGGCAAGGGATTTTGTACACATTTTGCTGAAATAATGGTCATATAAAATTTACACATGAGCTCAGGCAACGTCAGCTCAGAGAGGAACCAAGACTAGAGGGAGGCTTGTTTTTCTGCAATAATTTAGTAGCAGATGGTGACTTTTGTTTAGACCTTCTGAAGAAAAGTAGCCTTGAAACAGGCACTTTACCAGTTTAATTAACACGCTATTGAGAGGAATATTAGATGTCTAAAGCAGGGACAATTCCCAGAGCCTCACACAATCCTTAACAAATCAAAACTCTAGTTTGGTGCCTTTTTTGGGATGTGAATTTCAAACTTCCGATCGATGCTTCACCTTTGTGCTTTCCAATTTTTTTATGCAGTGAAACTAGATTAGCTCAGCTTCTTGATTAAGGTCATTGCTTGTAAAATGCCAAATGTTCTACAGCTCTCAGTAGAGATTGAGACCACTCAGCATTTTACCTGCATTTTGTTTGCCTATAGGTAAAATAAATATCCAGAAGCTCTTCCCTTCATAATGTATCTTCATAAATCAACTAGAGCAGCCTCATTTAACACGTTGGCATACTCTGAGCTTGCAACTGGACTGAAGTGGCCCAGTGACTTCAAAAGTTTAAAATAGGATTAGGAAAAGAAGTAAAATGGGCTGAGATTTAAGAAGCCAACAAAAGAAGCAATGGAATATTAAACACTTAGCGATGGGTCAGAGGTCAATAGCATCACATTCATAAGGACACACAGATCAGTTTGTGATTGACCAGTCAAGATAAACCAGTCTTGCCTACAGGTCAAGAGAAAATATTGCTCCATGTTTTGGACTCCTCTGGATTGGAAACACTGTCCTCCTTGAATAATTTTGACTATTAGAAGTATATGACAGCCTCCCTTGCCCAAAGAAATACGTACGTCAGCTGTTCTTCTGTGTAAGGATCAGAACAATGTGTTTACACTAGGGTGACATTTCACAAAATGTGTCTCCATCACCCTCCCACTTACTTCTTTGAGAAAGACAGCATCAAGCCTGGACTGATGCATGCTAACAGGAATAAAAATGCTCTATTTCAGCTAGTAAATGGAGACAGACCAAGAGGAATTCAATTACAGGAAGAAAATATACATTTCTAACCTGTACATTCAAGGTGAGTTTAAATGACTCCGTTATATGAGCTGAGATACAGCTGAGATTTCTTCAAATCTTTTTCATACTGCTAAAAAAAGTACACTTACTGTTGGCTTCCATCAGCACATATGGTGTGCCAGAAAGCACATGAAATAATCATATGAACAAACAGCTACTGGTACATAAATGAAAGTGAAATCAATTCTCCCTCCACTTACTATGAAATTAAAAACATCCGGAAACATTAAACACTACAATGAAAAATTTGGCCCAAAAAATGAAAAGGAAGTTGAAGGAATTTGCTTGTTTAACTCAAATTATGTATTTCTTTTACTGTAATACTTTTTATTTCAATGATACTGACATTCTCTTCTCATATACTCTTTTACATGGACATACCAACACTGTATTTGGTTCAAAGACTCTCAGACTCAGGGCGATGCATCTTCAGGAAGACTTAGCAAAACAGCACTGCTGTTAAATTGTTCAGTGTGGCGTTTATTTAAAACTGAGTGTTTCAAAGGGCACCTAGAGCTGCACTGTGTACCTATGCAAACACTGCCACAACATCACCAGGTTATTTGTATTCACAGTGCTTCCTCGTCAATTCTGTAGGTCCACTGCTTTTTAAATATATTGCCTTGTTTTTATTTATTCTGCAGTGCTATAAATAAAAATGCTCAAGTTAAACCTCTCTGATCATAAATTCAAAAAGGAAATCTACAATTGAAGGAATTAGTTACACTTAAGTGTTTTCAGCTACCAAAATGCACATATAAAATATCTCAGCAAAAATTAAACTATGTCAGATCTATAATAAAAAAATACTGATTCCTGTCAAAACCTGCCAACCCTCATTAATCACATCCTGATGAACGAAACCCTTTTCACTGCCATAAACATATATTTACTCTGAAACAGTAGAAATGTTTCAGGTTAATCTTTTTTGACAAAGTAGTCAATTCAGTGAAATAATTTTCTCCATATAGCCTGGATCCTCAACCAGTATAAATTCAAGAGGCTCAGCTGGAGCCAATGAAGTTATGCTGATTTATATCAGCTGTGGCCCCAGCCAAAAATTTCTTTCTGTTTCAGTGAAAATGCATTAGTCAAAATCCTCAGGGAACCTTGGGACATATTTTCACATGTTAAGCCGATGATCTGCTTGGAGAGGCTTCCAAATTTATTTTAGAAGACAAGATGAAAAATGCATGGTCATGTTTTCCTTTAAAATGGCTCTGTGAGGGGCTCAACTGACCTTTGCTTAAGTGTGTTTTAAGAACGAGAGTCACTTAGGGAATAATTAATATCTTGGAATAAATATATTTAGATGGAAATGAGACCTAAACAAGAACACCATATAAAAAAACCTGGCTGTGTGTTTTAGCATACTGTACTTACAGTACCTTTTCTTTAGAAAATACATCAGGCATAAAAATGAGAATTTCCGTCTTGAAGTTTTCTTTAACCCTCTTATAGCTGAGCACGTCAAGAGCATCACAGCACCAGAGCTCATCATGTTCAATAAGCGCTGTTGTCTGACCTGACAGGAAACCCTACTCCTTACTTCAATAGCCTCCAAACAGCATTTTTAAGATCACTTAGTGCTGAAACTGTTAACTGCACAAAGAAAAACATACATGCATTGATCCTGAGTTAAGCTTTTTCCACGGCTTTCAAAATATTTCATTATATTGATTAACGTTTGGGGGTTTTTCTTAACCAGCAGTTTATCACTAAAAGCCCAATGTTTAGCAACGCACAACTAAGAAAAGTTTCTTTGCAATCCTTTAAACAAGTCTGGGACCCGACGCAGAGGCACTGGGAATACACCACTTGCACGAGGGATGCAAAGCAGGTTCATATGCATTGCTTACTGCAAGTGAGGGCCAGAGCAGAGGCTGTATATTTTATCAGCTTTCAGATTTCAAGGTAATTCTTTGCTGTTAAAAAACCTGATAATCTCATTTGCAGAATTGCAATTTGCAGAATTGTAATTTGCAGAATTCTTCCTGACAGGGATCACTTGAAAAAGAAAATTCCAATTACAGACTTATTTTCAATACAAGTAGAAAGCCAAGTATAAGGAAAGTCACACATCAGGGGTGCTGTGCATGCAGGGGCAGGAATGGGCCATGGTGTGCTGCTGACTGAAGGTCACTCTCCACAGGCTTAGCTTTTAAATATCAGAAAACCCAACAGGGATCAACAACAACAGTAATGAGTTGAAGGTGACACATATTAGCGAGACAGAGGATTTTAGTGGGTGGAAAGGGAGGTCTGTCTCCCTCCTCCGCAGTGTTAACAAATATTTATACAAACTGGAACAGATTTAGGACAGGCTGAGTGAGATGATCCAAACAGGAGGCAAAGGCAGGCTCACTCCTCAATGACCCTGAGTTTGATATTAAATGTATCCTCTGGGGATTCAGGCCTGATTTACTCTAAGGCAGGTCAATAAAAATGGAGTTGAGTTCCCAAAGTCTAGTAATGAGTCAGTAATTTAAACGAATAGAAAGGCGAGGTTAACAATGGGGCTAAAACTAGAGGTAGCTGTGCCAAGCCCAGGCAGAAAAACCCTAAACCAGACATCGCCTCTTCTACTTCAAATGAACTGAGAAGAAAAGGGACTGGACTGCTTCACGCATGGTACGTGGGGTGAATTATTTGTACCTCAGAAAGCCCAAACTTGCCCTCGTTGATGCACAGACACATGCCATACCCTTAAAGTTACGTACAATCCTTACCCTGGAGCCACCACCACGCATACTGCAACACCATTAAGGATAAAATCAAAACACTTTGAAGTTTCCTCTCTTCATACAACTCAAGCATTGTTGGACAACCAAGTTTGTCCCACCTTATCTTGGAAGCAGCAAGAGATCTTGCAGATGGTCATCTGCCTCCTGCGTATCCCTGAGCCCCTCAAGGTCTCCAGACCTCCAGACTACTTGAAGTCACCAATTCATTGGTGGCTGCTATTTTGCAGACCTTGACATTACAAAACCTTGCTTTGTGGATAGAGGAAAAGGGTGAGGAAGAGCAAAAACTTCTACTGCTTTTGAGACTGTTAAACATTCCCTACCCTGTCCCGAGTGCTTTGTGTAACCATCCAGCTCACCACGAACAGGCAAGTTCTCTGAGCCAAGCAGCAGTCAAGGCCAAAATTTATCATAACAGCAATACACACTTATTGAATGAACTAGCCAGGCTTGTCACGGCAAAGGACAAGGGACAAGGGACAAATCCCTCCATACAGGGCCTGCAGGGAGAAGACAGGAACAGAAATGCTCTGTCCTTTTACCCTTTGCTTTCTTAACATCTGTGCTCACAGCCCGACATCCTTCATCTAGAGGTGTCACATCCAGCCCCACAGTATGGGAACTGCACATCATGGAGACATAGTGAAGCAAATTTTGTGACTGCACAATACACTGCTGGGAAAGAGTTCCCATGGCTTCATTTGGAAAAGATGATCATCTCTCAAAACATGTGTTTTTCTTGGAATGCCATTTAGAGCAAATAAAAATACTGTGATGGTTTCTTCATTTAGGATATTAGCAGCAACTCCCCCTTTTTTGTAATAAAACCCCCATCTTTATTTTCAAGATCATTACGAACAGACATAGACTCATTAAGTGTCCTTTGTCATCACTGTCACGCTAACACAGGCTGCAAATGTACGCAGCCGCAAAAAGAAGCCACTGTCGCACAGGAAGATAGAAGCATAAAGCCCAGGGCAGGAGCCATTTTCCCCCCAAAAGTAATATCTTAGAAGTCTTGCATTATCTTGTAACTACAGATTAGCTTACTCCAGAAGATGATGCTCAGAAGTATGCATTTCATGCATTTCTTAGTACACAGCATTAGGAGGGAAAAAAAAGAAAAATTTAGGATTTATTCCTAGAAGCGCTGTACAAATCAAAAGTAAACAACCGCTCCAACTACGAAAGCAATCTTTATTCTGACAGCACAACATAATCCCCCTTATGGAGAAGGAAGGGGCGGGGGGGGGGCCGGGAAAGGCACTGTACAATACATACAGCCTCTTCTCTACGGCTGCCTTGCTCCCCAGTCAGAAAGCACGATTTCCAGGCCTTGCATTCAAAGCTTCGTCCCCACATAAAGAAGATTAACAGACCTCCAAGATGGAAAAAAACATGAAGGAAATTCCGAAGTAAAACACCACTTGCAAACCTCAGAATTCTTGTGCGATTTAACACTCAGAGGTAAGCAGAAATGAAATAAAATTAAAACCCCCATTTGGTGCAATCCAGCTACAATCATAACCTTGACTGACACAGTTATTTAGTGTATTTCAAATTCCTCTAACGTTGCTGCAAAAATTATGCCTGGACTGTGGAGTAGATTTGCAACATGCAGGAGGAGCGTGGGAGCAGCCTGCTTCTCACCAGGTCCTCCTCCTCATTTTTCCCCTTATAAACTAATAGATGGATTGCAAATCTGCGACCAGTGCAGACCCTTTCCTGCCTGAGCACTCCCAGATCAATCCTGTAACAAATACTTCTTGCCTGTTCAAACAAGTGTCAAGGCACTGGGAAATATCAGTTTGGCAGGTGCTTGGGCTGCTTTAGTTCAGGAGGCCACAGGAGTTACCGGGTGACTATCCAAGTTCAGAACTGCCTGCCCAAAGGACATCTCCCCATCGCTGCCCTCTCCTTTGTGGGCAGCAGTAACCTTTCCTGCACACCCCTTTCTCAAGTTCTCTTTGCTCCCCCAGCCCGATCCTGCCTGTTGCTCCTTTATCTGCAGTCCACACCACACCATAATTTTTGAAGTGGGTCAATAAAGATTTGCATTTTTAGATCCTTCCCTTTTTCTCACCTGCAATTTGAGACTTCCTAACCATGCAGGCTTCATTCCAATGTTGCCTTGGCCAAGGCAACACCCCAGCACTCCCAGGTTACTGCTGAATGAAGAGCAGGTGTGAGTAACAGACTTCATAAAAAAAAAAGCCCCAAAATTGCCATAGAGACTGAAAAAAACACTATTTCAGCTGCTACCCTTGGTGCCGTGGGGCTGATGGCAAGTTTAGGGTTTGATGTATGCTCTTCTCCCAAATCAAGTGCATTCTGTGGGAGAGCTGCTAACAAAAAAGGGGCTCTCCTATTAGCCACCTATCAAGACACACCAAGGTAAGGAAAACAGCAGACAGACAGATGACAAAAATGGAGAGAAAAAAATATAGGAAGCCAAAGGTTCATAGAAAACTGAAAGGCAAAAAGCAAATAATTACAAAAGGACTGCTGGCTGCAAGTGTATAGATGTGTTTGCATAAACAGGCTCTTTTGTCAGCTATGACAACCTGATACTTACAACCCAAGTGCTGTGTCATCTTTTCTCAGTGGTCAGTGTTTGCATCCTGAGGGTGATCATGCTGGCACATATAACCCCAAAGTTACATATATTATATATATATATATATATGGGTTTTAATATGTATATAACCCATATAACCCCAAAGTTTAATGGTATTTGCTTTCCCTTCTCCCCAGTTTTCCTTCTGAAAAGAATGGGGCTGAAATCACATTTGACTCTCTCTTGCACTTTGGATGCCTCTCCAGATCAGGGATGCCAGCACTTTCCAGATGGCAATACCACCATTGCCAGACTAATGATTCCTTACTTCTACACAAAATATAGTATTAGAATAAAGAAAGCCATCCCACTTGTGAACCTGAAGTAGTTATTTTATTAAAGAAGCAGAACCGTACTATCAGTGGTTGGTAGACCTTTCACAAGGACATCAAAACCCAGGCACCTCCCTGCTACATCTGCACATCAGCACGTGCCAACAGGATTTTGGGATCTCTGGTTGCCGCCTGCGTATCGCAGTAAACTATACTCACTCACATGTAATTTATTTTGCCCAGGAGTCAGAAGGTATGGCATGAAGCATCCTGAGGAGGAGCAAATTAGTCCAGTCAAAATTTAGGCAAGGAAATCTTTTTTAAAAAGACTTGTCTCAAAGAGGTGACAAGAAGAGGATTGACTGAGGACCTCAGGCACTGGTACACATAGCCCTGGGTGAGCAAAAGAACTTTTCCTTTAGTGCTTGGAAACAAAGGGCTTTTTGTGCTTAATATAAAGCAGCAAATAAATTTGGAAAGTGCCCCTGCAAGAAGGATGCTGAAAAATGTGGTTTCAGGATTATTCAATGACACCTTTCTTCCCTGTTCTGATGAATGAGAATTTAAGTCAATTTGCTGGGATTAATTATTTATTGTTATAAAACATTACGGCTCCCGGATGGTCACTGTTACTGTAATAATTGCCAGGGAACCTGCAGCATCTTGCAGGGGTCTCTTCTGTTTTATTCATTTGAAGAAGAAAACCGAATATCTGCCAATTCCCAAAAAAGTTCATCCTCTTCATATTATTGCTGCAGCCATACCCACTTCCCACTACTGGCTGCTCTCCTTTTTCCAATAAAAGGTATCAAGTGCAGACTGATTTCAAAGAGAGAATTATGCAGCTCCTTTCATACAGATTGCCACGAAAATGAACTCTTGGCAAGAGTGTAACCAATGTCGCTCAAGTAGCTCAAGAACTGGCAAGCTGATTGTCCTTGCTTCCTCCATGAACAACGACCCTCACTCCCAAGGACAGAGCACGCCCCCACACTAATAAATGTGCGATTCTATGCCCCAGTATACCACCCCAAATCTAACAGCCATGGAGCTTGTTATCTCTGATAAAGCCCATGCACAGATTAGGGCTCAGGATGCTGGCAGTGCTTTGCCAAAAGGCTCTCCTGAGCAGAAAAACAAGAGGGAGGAGGAATGGAGCAAACACTCAAGGTCTGTGAACCCTTCTCTGCTGCTCCCCAGCCAAACAAAAATATAAACTGCTGGAGATCAGTGTGTCTCTGGTTTTTAACCTGCAAGAGGCCAAACTGTTGCTCTTTCTGTTCCAGAAAGGAGGAAAAAAACCCAAAGAACAAAAAAAAAAAAAACCAAAAACAAGGACTAAGTGAATTAGTAGTTTCTTTGCAGGGTCTCATAACATTAACCCTAGTAAGACAACTACAGCGCTTCAGCTTCCCTCAGGCTGGAGACGCATGCTGCTGGCTGCATTTCAGTCAAAGTGGGCATCCCTTAGCTGTCCTTAGAACATACAGTGGGACAATATCATGATGAGAAAACAGGTTTTCACAAACCCTTATTACTAAAACAACCCCTGCCCTGTTGTTTCTTGACCCCAGGCTCAAACTTGGAAGGACAGAAAGTAAAACACAAGGTTGGGGTGATTTTTTTTTTTTATATAAAACACTTTGTTTCTTTAAACTGAACATGTAAATCTGATTATCAGCTGCTTCAGCAGAAAAAGAGCAATTAGATTTGGAAAAGTATCGCCGGCAGTGAATATGCATACAAAGTAACTCTGGAGTGTAAACAAAGCTGGTTTAAACCATTCCACTTTATTCTTTTTCATTAGTTTGCAGAGATTATATTCAACTATTTGCTTTTTAATCACATTTGAAAACATTAATTTCGTATAAACAGTCCTGATTTCAAGTGCAAACACTGCTTAATTAGAACTAGTGGGGAAATGATTTTAGGTCCTGTGGAAAATGAGCCTGCTTTCATTTCAGGCAGAAAACTATTCACAGCACAAAGGGCATTCATTTTATTCCTGGGAAAATAAAAATCCCAAAGATGAAAACCAAAAATGCAACTACCGTCTGAGGTGGATCAAGGTTCTCTCAAATTCTTGAGAACAAGTGGAGAGGTAAAAAGGGGGGAAATCGTTGCTTTTAAGTGACATGCTTCCCTGATATCCCACAGAAAATGAAATTTTCCACTAATAACAATGGACTGTGTGAGCTTTGCAAAACAGAATCCAGCAGTCAGAGGAGGGAGCTGAGAGATAAGTAAGCATTTGTTTTATAACTATATCCTTGAAGGAGAGCTAGGGGACTGATAAAAGGGAGCATCCCACTTCAGAAGATGCCAAAAGGTAGGTGATAAAGTGTGAAGTCAGCCACAGCTGTGATAACTGGGGGAAAGATAAAGGTGACAGGGGGAGATCAGGACCACTGACTCAGTTCAGGACTGAGAAGACCCCCCCATTCCTGTAAAGAGCACGTGTGCTAATTTATACAGGCTAATGAAAATATAGCTAACCAACAGCAGATGAGATGATAATTACTAACCAATGAATATGAACTTAAGCGGATTTTTACTAATCATGTAACAAGAAAAACACCCTGTAGATTCTTTGTGCTGGGTACTAGCTTTGTGGAGTTACCACCTAGCACACATCTTTGCACAAATATGAAATGAATAAAATACCTCCACTCTGTGCGTAGGTTGGTGTCTTGCACAGCGGGTGAACGATCCTCCTCTTGGGAAAACACCTCCAGAGCAATAACCCAGTGCCTCTGCCCAGGCTGGGAAGCTGCTCTGTAGGAAGGGTCTTGGAGTGATGGTGGTGCCCAGCAAAAGGAGCCAGCAGCCCATGCTATGGATAAATACAATACGAAGGGAGTACATTCCATCTATATTGCACACAAGCACACCTTTCAAAAAGTCCAGAGACTATAAAAAGCTAATCCTTTGGGGAAATAAACAACATTTACTGATATGAAACCCACTTTAAAGAAAAACATATAACAGTGGGAAAACCAGACCCTGCACATCTAAAAACTTTTTTAAAAGTCCAAGTCAGGTTACACAGTCTCTCCGTTCATTGCCGTGCTTTCTGCTGGTCAACAGATCTGCCCTAAGTAAATTAAATGAGGAAAAAGGAGAGAAAAGAGAAAAGGAGGTATTACCTCCAGTGTCACTCTGTCAGAAGCTGTTGCTGTTAGATATTCATAATCATGCTCCCCTGTTAAATTAGCAGGGGCTGCTGTGAATTCCTAAGCATTGCCTCGACAGAACAAAGGGGTTGGGGAAGACACAGCCTCTAAAAAGCTTAATTTAAAAGAGTGAGACTATAATGGGAGCATCGATAATCCTAGTTTCTGCAGAAGATGGGCTTACGAAGGAGGTTATTTAATCAACGCACACATTTACTTAAGGAAGTCAAATGGCAAGTCCTTTTGAATGAAGGAGAATACAAGAAGTAATGGGAGCATTCAGGGAGACATATCAATAAAGCTAACTCACCAAACAGCCACTCTGGCCATTTGAGACCACATTACCGTTACTTAACCAGCCTGAATGACTGACTGCTGTGCTGAATTTTCACTGATGCATTGAACTTGTTTTCCTGTAAATTCCCAGTGCTACACAGCTGGCAAAGCCTGGGCACAACACATACATACAGATGGCAACAGAGACCCTCTTTTTTTGACCATTAACGTTTTTACCAGATGTCCAGTAGTCTCCTTTTCCCTCATTAAACAAACACATCTCCTAGAGATTACTAAAATACCTGCTTTGTGCATTCAGCTACTGAATGAAGCTCTGAGGACCAGAGCAGTCTGTAGCAGTCTGTATATGCTTGTACTTAACACTACCAAAATCATCTCTTTGCTTTCTTCCTCCAAGTTTGACAGCATCGTTATTGAATGAAAAAAAAAAGAGTTTGTGTCATTCAAACAGCCTAGAGAGACAGAAGCTGTTTGATTCCGACGTTTATGCAAGATAACACCCCAGCTACAGCACAACAGGCAGATACGCAGACAGAAGAGTGATCTTTGCCCTGAAATTCATCATCTATTTTACGTACTCCCAGCTGTCCTCAGTAATGGCCATTACCTTCTGCCTTGTACTGTCATTTCTGGACTCTCAAGTTATTTGAAGAGCACAAATAAAGGTGCATAAGCACAGCTAACCTTTCTTCTGAAAGTTTTCAGAAATGCAGTATTTGTAACGGTACAAAACAGAGCCAGCAAACTTTTCATCTTTTATTCATTTGACTATCTCTAACTGCAAAAGAATTGTGAAATTGAAAATTAAAGTTTGGACAGACCAGACCTAGCAGAGCAATTCAAATGCAAATACCAGCAGCTTGGTGCAAAGACAATGAAATTCAATACATGGACACCAAATTACAACAAAAAATTAATTAAAAGAGGTGTCAGAACAGAAAAATAACCGAGCAAACATTTCAAAACATGTTCAAAACATGATGTCAGAAATTTCAATAAATCTGCTTTACAAAATAATCAGGAACTAAACACTTAACATAAAGCTTCATCAGACAGCTGGCATGACAGTGAGATGTAAGACTTAGGCCATGCATTCACTCTCTTGGGGTTTATCTGAGTTAGGGAACTGTTAACGTGCACCTATAGAGAGATTTTCTGTGCACCTCTACACAAACCCTCTCTCATTGGGAACACATCAGAAATTTTGCAAGGCAAGCTCTCATTCTTCTCAAACAAAAAATATGTCTGTGTTGGTGAGATTTACATCAGCATAATGCCTCTGCATTGCAGGAGCTCTCCATCTGGCTGGTTTTCTGCTCTTCCTTGCTTCAGGGTTATTAGTACCACTGCTGAGCTTCCTTCAGGAGTGAAGATGCAATTTTGGACTAGCGGCTCTGTCTCTCTTCACAATGCCTCGTTCATCCCCCTGAAGGTTGATGAGATCATTGTCCTTGAGTGCGCCGTTAAGTGAAGAACATATCAATGTCCAGCCACGACTGCTGTACTTGCATGCTAACATCAGCCAGTGGCTGGCTGGTTTAGGGGCTGCATTAGCTTGCATCTGAAAGAGCCACTGGGCATGGGAGGAAGGAAGGATAGATAGCTCCTCATATGCCTTGTTCTGAAAGTTTGGAAACTTTGAGGTTTCACAAATATAGCGTGACATGTAAGATGACTTAACACAGGAGGTGTTATTCACAGCAGCATGAAGATGATCCAAAATCCACGCTTGTCCTTCAGTTCATCAAAACCACTCGGCACAAGCATCCCAGAATGATTTCAGGTGACACAGTAACGCCTGGCTCCATTAAGACTTCTGAGAACTCGGAGAAGTAGGAGGGAGGTTAAAATAAAAGTTGGCATAATCAAGCAGATAACAGAGCTCCTTGCTTCACTCTTGCACAAAGACTTGAATTTCATTCATGGCAAAGCAAACATTTTTCAGCTGACCAACACTGCTGAGGAACCCAGTATATCCCCTTTGATGACTTTGGACTATACTCAGTTTGTTTTCCCCAAATGTACTCCTACTACCCCTCCTTCCAAATTCCAGATAACTATTTCACTATGCAAACATTATCTCAACTTCCTCTGTCCCTTCTTAGGGACCTACAACCAGAAGCGATCTCCAAGACGATGTATAGCCATTTGCCATCACTACCCCCCTGACCAGCAGACAGCTCACCAGCCTCTCCCCTTGCAGGAAAAAACCAATATACTTCAGTTAACATGCAAGACAGAAGTCCATGTTTTCTGAAAAACTGGAAATAAGCATCTTCCAGAAAAACAAAAACATAATAAACAGCTTAATAATGCCTGAATAGTTTATCTCCATCACACATAAGCAAAGCACAGATTTTCTGCTAGATCATATTCAATACACAAACCCACTTAAAAACATGAACTAATAAACACATGGTTACAGCCTGCTGCAAGTTTTGGGGGTTCTAACGATTCTGAACATCCTGTGAAAGGATGAAATTGCTGCCAACTTGAATCTAAATCAGCTATTAAACACCTCAACAAATTATCCTGATGTCTGAAGAAAACAAACCATCCCAACGCTAGCCAGAAATGTTAGAGAATATGGGATGAATCACAGTAGTGATGTTGCTGTTGTGGTTGAAAAGACACAGTCATTATTAGGTGACGTTATCAGACGTCCCAGAACTATCACCCACCAATACACTTTTTTTTTTGTAGCTGCTTTTGAGAGCTTTTCAGGTGTAAGGCTGGTGTGTAGTGTGATTTATTTTTGGCTGAGAAAGCAACATCTTCTCCTCATCAGCTACTTTATCTACTCATGAAGTAGCAAACTCCTCTTAAATCTTTGCTTCTTTTTCTTTAAAGTACCCTCCAAAAAGTAAACAAAGGTAGTTAAAAGGTCAGAGACAGGCTTTCTTTCTTACACATAAAAGATGGAAGCATTTTTAAGCCTACCAGTATTTTCAAAGCCAGTCTCTTGTATCACCTTCAAAGAGCTGGAAGAAAAGAAAATGCCTTTCTGCACCTGTGTTTTTCTCCTTCTGTACAAAATGGTTGTTTCCTGACCCACTCAAAAATGTGAAGCAATAATGGATGATAGAAAGAAAAGGGTTTTCAGACTAAGAAAAAGGGACCCCATGGGCAAATGTAAGGTCAGGCTGAATGGGGCTTTGCCCAACCTGATCCAGTGCAAGATGTCCCCGTCCATGGCAGGGGGATTGGACTAGATGATCTTTGAAGGTCCCTTCCAACCCAAACCATTCTATGATTCTATGATGTGGGGAAGGAAGACTGGATCAGAAACAAATGGGGTGCTCAGTGATATCACCAGTTCTCGAAACAGCAATTATTATATATATTCGCATACCCAAAAACTGAAGCAGATGTTGTCATCAACTTGTTTGCAGTAGTAAACTGGGATCTGCATCTCCTCTGGAGTTACTCCCCCACTGAGACCCAGCCAGTGGAAACCCCTGCTCCACAAGGCAGGAGTGAAACGGGAAAGAAGGATGAAGGAGAAGGAAACATTAAACAAGGAAGATGCCTTGGTTTCCTTGCATGCAAGCACACACACTATCCTTTACATGAGAGGAGAGGAGCACACTGACCATAACCACCTCTCAGCCAAACTTCGAAGTTAGAGATGCACAGAAGGTGCCCCTGAGGTCCCCTTAGCAGGGGCTAAGGGGCCACCCAAGGTGTCCCACCATCCTCACGCTGCCCAGCAGGCCTGATGGGAGGGATGAAAGGGTCAGTGAGGTGGGAGCACCTTCCCACATCTCAGACTAAACTGAAGAAAAGAAGATAAGAGATTTCATGCAAAGGGATGGCATGAGGAATGGGATAGAGAAAGGCTTTACAGTCCCAAGAGGTCCTGCCAGCCACATTATCCTTGGTCCCGTTCACCCGCAAATTGAACATCAAGAGCTGCCACAGCCCCACAGCCACAGCAGATTAGGCTAAGTAATAAAAAGAGGCAAACAGAGGTGAATGACAAGCCTGAGGCTTATTTTTGTATATGGCTTTTATGCAACTCTTGCTGAGCACAAGCATGCCAATGCAGACCTCGCTGTTTCAAGGCAGCTATTTGCTGCGATGCCTGTTCTAGAGAACAGCTGATTTACACTGTCAGATGGGTGTACCAGCACCCAAATGTACTATAAACAAGATGGCATACAGTCCATCACACATAAAAGGAAGCCAAGAAAATCGAGTGCAAGTCCACAGGAGAAACTGCGATTTCTTTCCAAGCAAAAGAAACTTTAAAGTACAATAAAATCTTCAGTCACTCAGTCCTTCCATAGGGTTCAGTCAATAATGCATACCAAAACAAAGTGGGTGATTTTTACCTGGATTACTGATGAAAAGATCATGAAATTGCCTAATATACATTCACTCAGGGTTATTCACAAAGGGTGCCATTCACTAGTTCTTGGTCTGCAGACCACTCAGGACAGATGCTTTGCATGCTTATAACCTCAGCACATTAATTCAACTGTCTGCATAAAACCTATTTGGTTCTAAAAATGTATATATTTTCCAGTCCAGACAATTAGGTTTTGTTTTGTTCCTTTTAAGATTAAATATAATCCTCTTGGCTCTTTAGGAAAGCACTGTGCTTTCTGGGCACAACAGTCAGTGGGTGCTGGTGAGACATATTTATGGCACGTAAACCCTCAGATTTACCGCACCCTCATCATTCTGCTGAATCACATTGGACTCGGCCTTGGATACTTAGTCTTAACTTCCTTGCCAAGGCAGTGTTAGCTTGCTCATGCCACTGAGTCCTACCCCTTCATCCTGCTTACTCACTTGCATGGTCTGTGCATGTTCATTATGCCTCTTGTTCATCCCAAGGCTGATGCCAAGACTGGGCATCTACACAGTCCAGAGACTCCATACCCCAAGCTCTTCTTTCAAACTGTATCAGCCGCTCTAACAAGGAATTCCTCCTCCTACAAGCCTTGCCTTCCTTTTAGACAAGAGCACGTAAAATTACTTTATTACCAATACCAATCTGCCATTCAATTACAGTATTCAGTAAGACACTTTCTGTCTTTGCCATTTTTCCTCAATTGCCTTATCTGTTTACTGATTTGGTTTTCCCCATTCATTCAGAAGACATGTACTACACGGGATTACACCATTCTCCAGGCTCCCACATTGCAAGAATCGCTATCTTTTGAAAGACAAACTTAAACTGCCTTTTTCTGAAGCCTGCATTACCTTCCCTTCCCCTCCCTGCAAGCCTTAGTTGTGTTGGATGTGAGTCAAAATCATTTTTGAGGTTATTAACCTGCACTGGATAGCTGACAGGAGAATTCTGTACATCTTATAAAATGGATTCCTCTGGTTCGCATAGCAGCCTAAATAGCTGTTCATTGTCATGATTAATATACTGAACGTACCGACAATCGTTTCAGCTCCATTCCCGTTTTAGATTATGGAATTGCTTTTGCTGAGGTTGTTCTTTAAATTAAGACAGTTTCAGATTGCCTTGAAATGCAAATTCTTAGGGCAGCTTAGCAACAACAGCTAAGGGAGAAACTACTACAATTCAAGAAGGAAGAAAATAGGAAGGATTCAAAAAAATCTCCCGCGAGATCTTTGTTAAAATTTGTCAACAACATTATCTGGCTGCTCTCATGATGTAGGCTTTACGTTGGTAAATACCACTGGGCAAGGGTAGGAAAACTGGGTAGGACTCAGAAGTGCAAGATGCTGTTTTAGTGCCATGTCATGGATCCTGAAGTCCCTCTTCTCTCTCTCCAGCTGGCTTCAAAATAACAGTAGTTTAGGACACATTGTGTTTTTGAGGCTCTGGGTACAGAGGAAGACATGTATTGCCAAGATTACAAGACAGGGTGATGCAGGGAGTCCTTGTTGTAAGCTGAGTAGCACGGTTAGCGGAATAAGGCTGGAAAAATGTATCAGGAACCCTATAACGCTTATGCAGATATTCAAGCACCTCAATTCAGGCATTCAGGTTTGAAAACTGTGGCCCAAAGTTCACTCCAAAGTAAACTAAAAAATTCTTATTGCTACAAAATACCTACCTCTTCCAGGGTGAGAGAAACCTTACATCTACATCAGCAGTACTACTACCACTTGCAGAAAGCAGAATTAAATAAATGCAGTGGGTCCAATTCACAGGGAAGGTACCCTGCCTAAAAAACTGGCTTAGTTTTTGCCTGGGGATTGGTGGGTGCTGCAAAAAGATACCTGCTGAGTTTAACACTTGCAGCACAGGCACTGGGGGAAGGAACCTGGAGGGTCTGGCCCTTATGGTGCCATTAATGTGTTCTTTAATATGAAGGACAGTAAAAAAGCACCAAGTCGGCCATCGAGGTGAACACTGATATTGCTTGGTACATAGATCAGTATCTTTCATGAAAGAATTAATTTTATCAGCTAAAAAAAATTCATTTTTCTGTGCAGTACTTTGGTTATCATATGAGAAAAGTCCTTTACAAGCTCCTGCCGGAAATCTTGATCACACCAGGAAATTTGGAATATAACATGAGATCAAGAAGAATCACACAGTAAGGACTATGTGGCAAAACTACAGATGACTATGATCAGGAGACCATTCAGGAAGGCTGTAGAGGAAAAAAATATAGATATCTTCAGAGACAGAGATCAATTAGCCAGAGAGTAAAAGGTGATAGTACTGCTCCAGACCAGCCAGATGCTTGGTACATTGAAATGGTCTGGAGCTTGGTTTCTTGGGTTTGCTTTTGGGCTTTTTTTTTTTTAAGCTCAAAAGCTGATGAGTTGCAATGAAGCTCAGAACTGCTCTGTTCTGATCACACAAAAAGACAGCAAAGTGTCACTGTCCAAACAATAATGCCTCTCTACCCAGAAGGAAGCGGCTTGCTTCAGGATAGTAAGTTGGCACGTTTCACAGGTACTGTGCAAGCCAAATGAAAATCCAGATTTACTTATCATGTGGTCTTGATAATGACTCCATTATCAAGGTTTTAGATTTGCAGAGTCCCTCCAGCTGAACTTCCTATTTCCTAGGAATGATGTAGAAGACAATATGAGAGCACGTTGTCTTCAGTAAGTGGCCTTTAAATTCGGAAAGAACAAAGTTTTAACCCCAGGTCCTAAGTCATGCACTGATGGGTGACACTTCCGAAAAAAAAGAGTGCCATGAACCATTTCTGTCCAACAGCATATTAGAAGCACACTGCCTATATTCTGATATACCAGAAAGATCCCTTGTTTCCCAGTTCTTTTCTTTTTTTACTGTGTCATTAGTCACCCACAGGGGTGCAGGGCCTGAGGGGTGGACATGTTCTTGATATAGAGCAAAAACACAATCAGCAGAAGCAGGTCCCCAGACTCCATACGATACGGACTTCTCCAATATGTACTGGAGGACAAAGCACTCAGCTTCTCTGCTAGATGACTTAAGGCTTTCACAGCCAGATGCTCCACCTGTACGCCCTTTCCTGCCACAGAATAAGCAACAAGAAAGCTGAGGCATGTTGTTCAAACCATCATGCTCTTTCATTAACAACCCAGCAGTCAAAGTTTAAGTTCTTCACCAGATGACGAGTTTAGGGGTTGTTTTCAGCAAAGTTTTCACACTATTTTTGTGATGCCTTGAAGAGGAACTGGGTTGTCCATTCCGCCAGGTAGCACCAAGATATGCTGGGTGAAGTCAGCTTCCCAGCAAAATTTTATGCAAAACTCACTGTCTGGAACAGGGAAGGTGCAATTCACAATGCTGATGTGTTAAGCACTCAAAGAAACTGATTTAGGTTGACCTGTAAAGCAGATAAAAGTCATCATATTCTGGCATCAGCACTCCCTTCACCAGGTGAGACAACTGCTAAATAAACTACTGAACTACTGAAGGTGTGACACATGGTAGCAATGAGTGATTTTAGAAATATCAGCTCAGTCCTCTTTTCTTCGTTCTGGTCTGTTCGGCTTTCACGACATGGAGAACTTCAGCATCACCAGGAAAAGCAGAGCATTTTCATAGCTTTCAGTCCTGACTGTATGACAGAATGGTGTTAGAATTCAAAGCAGTCTGGAGAGATCAACAGTAATATTTTAGCACGTTACCAATCGTCTGCCAACAGGAAAGCTAATTTTTTCTCATTATAGCCTGATATGAAGCTATGATGTTGAACAGTTAGGTTCACACCTGCTTCCAACCTGTTCCAGTCAAGTTTATAAGGTAATCATTAGGCTTAACCAGTGGGAGAAAACAGAGGGAAAATGTTGGTAGAACTTATTTCGAAAGAAACACAGTAGCTATTAATCCACACCAAGAGTAGATCAAATATATTGCCCTTCTGGTTCTTAAAGAGTTGCTTTTTTCAGAAGCCTACACTTGAAAATTTTCAAGGGACCAGGAAGGACATCCATTGATGAGCAACCATACTGTCTCAGAAGCCATGAATGATATATTCTAAATACCCTGCACATAGCAAAGATTGTAAAACAAATGCCATAGAAGGAAATAACTAAGTCAAATTAATAAAATTACAATTTTCCAGAATGCACATTCCCTTAAGGATATATTCATACTTGAAATTTAAAAGTGCTTCTACACTTTGTAAAGAATTACTTATGTAAAATTTGTGTATGAATTTCGACTGATGTTTTCTTAAGCATAAAACACAGAGAATTGCTTCATCACCTATAACAAACTTCCATTTTTCTCATATTATTGGGTTTGAACAGCAGTGAGTGTAAATGTTTCCACTGCATGCCTGCAGATGGTGGACATGCATGCCCTGTTCCTACGTTAGCTGTTTCCTTACTGCGCTACCTCCTTTCAGGGGAGGCAGCATTTCACACCAAGAGCCTGCTCCCAGTGGTGTTTTGTTCTGCTACAAGACAAAGACGACAGATTGCAGAACAGAAGAGCGGAACTGCTCTGCTTAGGTACACCTAATCCCCTTTTTAGCCCATTTATGTTTCTGGCCTTCTATATCCTGTTAGTGTGACCTTCAACAATAAAAAGCATTTTTGCTGTTGAAGCTTGTTGCCTGTTCAGGTCTGTTGGTGCCTCCCAGTTCTTGGATGGTGGAAACTCCCGTCAGCACTGGCATTTTTTATTCCGTATTCACCTTCTCCACAATATTTTTAATCTTTATCATCTCCTTGCTCTTTCACTGCCTCTTTTCTTGCATTTTCTGAAACTATTCCATATCTCTGAGCATCCCTTTACAACATTTTGAACTTTCACTGTACCTTTTTGGTATAGGATCAGCATTGCACAGAGCACCTAGCTCTCTTGGTTGGAGAAACCAAGATCCTATACCATGCTGTACTGATGTCTTTTGGTTTACTTTCGGTTCCTTTCTCAGTAAAACCAAATACACTATCTGTCTGGGTTTTTTTGCTTACTGCAGGACACAAGGAGGCACAGCCAGGGCACACACGAATGACGACTCCAACCTTTCTCTCCCAAGTGTAACAGCTGATTTAAATCCCATCACTGCATGTATCCACTAGACCTGCTTCTCTGCAGTTACTGACATTGAGCTTCACCTCTTCAATCACCCAGTCACTTCCTATAGATGTATTTTGTGTCTGACATTCCTTGTACATATAAAAGTGTAATTTATACAACGGGTGCTCAGGAAAATAAACAGCCCACTTTGCCTAGTGCACCGTTTAAATGTTATACTGTGAATTGCAAGCATTCACAGATTTATTCTTGAGGACTTGTATATAGTAAATGTGCTCAGTTCACACATCCCAGAACTATCTTCCTTAACGCCAACCTAAGTAAAACTTGATCCAGGATCATAAAAAATAAAAACCAATGCATTTTCCCCAGCTTTAGCATCATCACCAGTAATATTCAGCTGTAAGTGGACACCAGCTGACGGCTTTGCCGAGGCTGCAGAAGACAGGGTGGAACCGAGCTGCTTCTCTGCACACAAAACTTAGGTGAGCAAACAGGCAAAGCTTATTATTGTTGGTAAAGCAAGAAGATGACCTAAAAAATGTATTTAGTAAAACTGCCGTCTTATCCTGAAGCTCACTATTAGCCAGCTAGCACAAAACTCTTCCACCAGCACGGGATGTACAAAGTCAACACGTTCAGCATTCACATATATTAGTTTTAAATTCTAGAAGAAGTGACAAGTGAGCTATGGTTGTGCCTTTTTTAGCCTGCCCTGGTTTATGTAATGAATTTTTCTCTCCTGTGATCATTTTTAAGCCACTAACACAGCTTTGCATAGTCGTTTTCTTCCTCCTCTTGATTTTATTTGCAGAAGTGAGGGGTTTCTGGCAAGTAATCATTAAACTTAATCTACAAAGCTCTTCATCAATTGACAGCAGAACTGAAAAATACTCCATTTAGACTTTGTAACTGCAAAATTAGAAGCACAATGACCCACTACTGAAACCCAACTGCAAGTGTCCCTCCAAGCATATCTGTGAAGAAACTATGAACTGAAGAGTCAGCACTGGCGAGCAGGCTCCATTCTTCCTCTGCCACTCAGAGGAGATAACACCTCTTTACCCACTGACATTCGGTGCTGTAGATGCTGCTGCTTCCAAGGGGGAAATGAGTGTAATTTAGGAATAGTCATTTGCTAATTGAATAATAGCGTGGGTTTAATTCAATTCACTGCAGCGCACCTTGGAACAGTTCTGTTCTCAGACTGCCAGATTAAATTTATTTGCAAATTCTTCCTAGAGGTGACTTCACAGGAGAAATGTAAATTCTACATACTATTTTCCTTCTTTTGATACCCTTTGTACTAATGGGATTATTCTGATGGATTTACAATGGCACGTTCACAAATTTTAGCTTTCTACATAGCTGAGTCTTTCAATCTTTATAAGCAACTTCAGGAATTTATTCTCAGGAAAGATTTCCTGCCCTTCCCTACGAGTACACATGGACACGCATTTTGAAAATCCCAGTTACCCCACGACGAGCTGTCCAAAACAAGTCAGCAAGGCAAAGTCCCCTACCTAAGGATGGAACTAGGACTTCATTTTCTATATACTTTAAAGGTGGACTTCTTCAGGCTTAGGAAGCTATGCAAGGTCTATGGGAAAGCCTCAAGGCTAAAGCACATTGTACTTACCGAGAATCAAATTTTCAAGGTTTCTTGCTGGTCACCAGTGGGCTCCCCTTATACTAACAGCTCTGTAAAATGAGGTTGTGGGGAATAACACCCTGAATAAAGACACGGCAATCTAAGTAAGTCTCTGACAAGACTGTAAGAAAACCTAACACTGAGGTTAATGACAACCACAGCGCTGAAACAGAATTAGGTTTTTTATGGTAGGCTTTTATAAATGGTGATTCTTTCTACTCCTTATGGAGCTCTTAAAAATCACTAATTTGTAATATTAGAGTGAATACTTACTGATTTCTATTCTTGGATCAGAGCAATTCTTAACTCAGATATCCCAAAGTTTGACAGCTGAGCTGCATAATATTGTGAATACAGTGTGTGAGACGGTGAAACAAGCCTTCAGTACATCTCTTTTCTGTGTGCTGCAATACAATGCAAAATTTATGGAAAATGACTACTGAGTGCCAATTCTAACACATAGACATTGGAAAATTAAAACTATATTATAAAACATTATCATTCTTGTCACTTACTTCACTTTAAGAAAAGCCCGGTGAGAATTTTTAACCCTTAACCTGTTTAGACATTAGTCACCCTAAGGAATGGCATTTATCTTGTTGCTTAAATTAATAAACCCTTTCTGCTTCTTTCAGAGATGATTTTTTGATGCTAATCAGGCCAAGTCAGAAAGTCCACATATAAATGTACTATTCTACAGATATTTACTCCCATTAGTTTTCATTTACTATGAGCATTTTTTGGTTTGCTTTGGCATAAGCTTTCATTCTCTTTTTAAGCTGTGTTATTTGAGGACAAAACACTAAGGAAAGGTTTAACTTACTGATACCTTACTATGGTAAATAACATTAAAAGAATGGGACCAGATTCCTAGAGCATGGAGACGGCAGCTCACCAACAGATGGGACTGTGCCAGTTTATGTCACCTGGGGACCTGGCTCCGAATGCTAACATATGATAATCACTCGCCTACGGTACCGAGAAACAAATATAGCAAGAAGTAAAAGTGATAAGTAGCTTCACATTACCTTCAAAAAGATTAGTAAGACAAGTTTTTTTCGGTTTTTCTTGCAGATGATCCAGTGTCAGAGACTGTTAAGAATCAGACCCCAAAAAGATCAGTGGCAAACTTTCAGGAATATCCAGCAAAAAACCTTCTGGTGACAACTATCACCACCTACAGAGTAAAGAAAGGACTCGGGATAATCCACCAACCCTTGTGCTGCCATGGCAGAAGCCTTAGTTACCCTGCACTAGGGGCTCTGGCCCATTATCTGTCCTTTCAATCCCACTGGTCTGGCACACACAATTACAAACCAGAAGAAACAGATGCTACCGTTTCCCCAATATCAGGAAGAGATGCTGCCGAGTATGTACTTTGAGGTCCCAAATTCTCCAGACTTCTGAAAAAAACAAGAGTGACTAAGGATACATACTTGGCTCTTTGATTCCCCAAGCTCCTCCCCAGCATGTTTCCACCAAGAAAACTCAGCCCTGCTTATTCTGACAGTTAAATAAGACACATTTATTTTCCAAAAGTAAGACAGAAAACTGACATTACCGTTAAAATTTAAAGGGGCAAAGCAGCAGGGGAAGCTGCTGGGACATCTCAGCACTCCCCAGCGCTTGGGTCTTCCCGACCACCACCTGAGGAAACCCAAATGCTTCAACTCCCTGACGATGACTATCTCTTCAGCCAACAGAGCACAGGACTAGGAAATAAATTCTCCTCTGAGCAGCAGTTATGAGCAAGGTTAGTTCTGCAGTGTTAAATATTTTCAACTAAGTGGGGTCTGTGAAAAGGCTTATCTTTTCCAAGAAGGAAAACAACATACTGGAGATAGCTGACAAATGACAACAAGCAGGAGCTGCTGATGAAAAGCAGAATACAAACTTCCTTTCTTTTCATTCATCATGCAGGAGGTCCAGTTGTTCCCTCCAGACGAACATTACCAAGGACACCTACTTCTTTTCTTATCTTGTACCAACTGGGAACAAACACATTCCTTGGTTAAAAAATCTTCCATGGATTTAGTTCAGTCCAAATTTTAACACAGGGAACCAGTGTTTAAAGGAGACCTCTGGAGATAGTTGTCATTTTTGGGCACGTTGACCACTTGGATCTAGTAAAAGTCTATGCTGGGACCTAACAGTTTCCTAGCCACTGTGGAGCATCTGCCCCATGGATCAAACCTCAATGGATCATTGGAAAACTACCAGGTTCAGGGGCAAAAATCACCCCATGATCCTTAGGAATATTTTCCCAGGGATGTCTGCACTAAAATTCACAAGTTAGTCATGATTCTGCACTGGTGAAGTTAGCAGGGCTTTGCCAGACAGTTCTTTATTTCCCACCAAAGATCACTTATCAATATTATAACTTGACTTCACTTTTCCAATGGAAACAACTGCCAAAAGCAAACATGGCAAAAGAACACAAGGTTTTGGGCTGAAAACCCTGAAAAGATAATTTAAGTAAGATTTCACCTAGTTATGAACACAGTCTTTTTACAAGCTCCTGGACCTCTCAATCCTCCTCCAAGAGCAATGACAGAAAAGACGTGGAAACAGATGAGGAACAACAGGCAACACAAAATACAATTAACTTTGAGAAACCTGAGAAGTTACACATCATTACCAGAAAAAAGAAAATAAGATCCCCCAATCCAGCCAAAAAATAACTTCAAGTTTCCTCCTACTTCAAGATAAGCGTTTATATCGTTTCAGCAGTGATAATCAGTCCCTTGTGGATCTCCACTGGAAGGATGCGACTGCATAACTACAGCAGGATTATTGCTTTTCGAGATCTGCATCATCTCAAACCTCAGCTGCTGCTTTTATTTATTATATGAGAAAGCCTACCCAGTGTTATTTCATGTTTTAGTCATTTCACAAAATAGTTGTTTCCAGTCAGAACCCAGAGGTTATAAAAATATTTAGCACAAAGATGGCAAACATCTTATTTTTATTAGTTTTTTCAATCTTAAATTCCTATGTATTCAGATTGCATTTAATTATCATCTGTGCCTGGATGTGCTAGGAATAGAAGCTGCTGGAAATTGTACAATGGAAATTGTAATTTCCATTATTTGAGAAGAATACAGTGCAAACATTGATCTGATATTTTGATATCTTAAAGATTTGTTTCCAAAGAGAAAAATTCTCCTTTTCCCCAAAACTCAGCTGCCAGGGCTACATAGAAAGTTGAGATCAGGACCAACATATTAAACCAAAAGAAAAATAAGAAAACTTTGCCGAAGAATGCAATCAAAAATCTCCCCACCTCCCTGGCTTTATTCCCTTGTTTTTTTTAGCTTATTCTCAGATTTCTCCCTGTCAAACTTCTGGTCTGCAGAGAGCCTTGGCCATACAAATCCACGGCAGTTTTTCCCCACTGATAAGACGAGATAGATGAAATCTCACTTGAATTTCCCCTGGGGCAAAGAGATGTTCAACAATGGTGAAGTGTTTAAGGAACACAGATATATACAGAAATTTTGCTTCTCTGATTTACCAAGAGGGATTGCTATTGGATTTTCCCATTTCACCCACTGCTGCATGAAACAGCAACGACTAAGTCACCGTTCAAATCAAATCCAGACCAACCGGCATCACTGGAGAGCAGAAAGCAGCAGTGTTTGCCATGCTTTATCCTTCCGCGAAGTGGTCTTGAGCACTCAAGTGACCATATTGTACGTGCCGAATATAAACCACAGATCGGGTTTGAGGGGCTCAGTCAGCACCCTGTCAAGCAGAGGGTCACCAAGACAGCTTAAAACAACACCTTCATCTCCATTTCAATGGATTTGTGTGGTGCACCTTCCAGCAAGAGCACTGGAGACCTTGAATGTCTAGGGACTATAAGTCCCTTTCTCAATTTTCCTGTTTTCACCCTCTCATTTTCCACTACAGATTTTAAAATAAATAAATAAAAGTACAAGGTAGAAGTGACCTGACTTTCCAGTTTAAACAAGAGGCAGGAAGCCTTTCTCTCCTTCCCTTTCCTCAAGCTGTTTATTTTGAGCACCCTCTGTACAACCCAGAGCAGTAAGAAAGGGCAGGGGGCTCCTGTGGTTTGATTTTTTTTTTTTGTATATCAGCTTTCAAAGTAAAGAAGCAATCCAAAGCTAATCAAGCCTAACAAAAGCGAACACTTTGCCTCTAATGTTTCTTTAATAATAGTTTGGATTGCTAACACTAGAGTCTTTCTATCTGCATACACAGGCTAAATTATATAGCCATGCATTTTAATGGACAGACACAAAGGTCAAAATCCAGGCACTTTCATGTATACTATTATAATGAAAAGTCCTTTCATTTTACATTTCAGTTGTGGGAGTTTCAATAAAAGGGAGTCATGGAACAGTGGGGGAGACAAGAAAGACATTTGTGCCTCCATTTTCAGCTGTTACTAATAAAATGAATGAGGCTTTATCTCACCCATTTATTTTGTAAATAAAACCCCTTAACGACAAAGCAGTCTTTGCATAACTGCTGAGAAATACAAAAATAAATAGCACATCAACCATGATCTTATGTGAGGAAAAAATATATACATTCATTACGTTTCCTATACAGTGGAAATCTTTTTAAAGAGGTTACACCTATGAATTTTCTTCCCTGAAGAGGGGAAGATGAATATTTGGCTGCCTGCAGATGAACCGGGCTGTATGAGTGCATTTACAGAACAATGTATCTATTTTATAAACTCTGAATACTCCTCCCTAGCAATGCAGACTGGAGCTTTTGCTAAATCTGTGCCAGCCTCGTTCAGTACTACACTGCAAAGAGACTGGGAACTTTAGCTTCAGAGAAGCTAAGATAATGATGAACAAAATGTCAAGAGTAGTAAATATGAGTGAATATGAGCAGATCCCAAAGAAAGCTGGGCATTCATTTTGAAAATGGAATTATTTTCAGGTCATCCTGACACTAAAACTGTTACAGCATTGCTTAAGAACCTGCCAGCAGTCCTCTCTCACCTAAATCTAACACAGAAGCTTGTGCTGACAGCAGGACTTGAATGACAACAGAGATGCGAGACTCAGAGAATCAGGTGCTCGGCAGCATTCGTATAAAGGCATTATAGGCTGTACAGTTCCTCCTCTCTACTGAGCAGAGTTTGGCAATACCTTGAGAAACTTGAAGTTGGCTGATGTTGATGACGATGATGATTATTATTATTTAGATAACTACAAGAAATAATATTTGATAGGTATGAAGTCATTAGCTCCCAGCTTTGATTGCATTTTCTCCTCCCCGTTACCAAATATTGGCTTAGACTAACCAGGGGTTAGGTTTTCATTACTGAAAAGGAATTATTTAATCAAATACTATCCTGAGAATATACATACATCCTTTTGCCGCTCCTTAACATAAATTATATAGGAGTTTTGTTTGCTTGTGCTTTAGGAAGAGGTCAGTACGTAAGATCAGCACAGGTGGGCTACAGGTTATTTGTTCACCCCACACAGCACCTCGGCCAAGCAGAGGGCAGGTCGCAGGACAGTGGTCACAAACAGCATCCCACTACTCCCCTCTGAACACTGCTTGACAGGATTTCTGCTTCGCAAGCTCATATTCTAATACCTGTGTGATTTATACAGGCTTTCCTTCCTAAACTCTGGCTTGGGTCACAATGAATGTTCCCACTGCCCTTATAAAACACTATCATCTTTCCTTCTGTAAACCCTGCTTCCTCCAGTTCAGCAATCTTGCTAATAGAGTTTGTGAGGTTCATATAAATTATTACAAAAAATATACACCAACCTGCAGATTGGTCAGAGCTATTTTTAGGAGAAAGGGTAAGTAAGAGTCTCTCACATAAGATGTTACAGCAGTATTACGGTACTATGGTCTTATCACATTTAAAGTATTAAGAGTTAGTTCTGCAGCTTTAAAAATAATTACTTTATACCGAACAAAGATCAAACTATATTCTAATCATGAGCACAATCACTGCCTATAAACACCACCACTGTGATAATCATAATTTCATATCCTATTTGATCTCATGAACACTTTATGAAATAAGTACAAGAAATATTTACTTCTCTGTCACTAGTATGAGTAAATAACTACTTTTAGAAGAGTTAATTATTAAGACACTGTAAAATTAAAGTAACTACATGATAACAGTGGATGATTTGCATTATATTATCCTGTATATAAAAGAAACAGTGTGCAACTCAATTTCTCTAAGAGACAGGCCATACACCAGGCTGTCTAACACTGGCACAGTACATGAACATTCCATTTATCATAGCCTGGAAGACTGCTAGAAGCGGGTTTTAAGCTGATAAAAATTTGGAAAAATATAGAGACAAACACTTTTAATGATGTCACACAGGCTGGGCCTCAGTACTTCAAAACCAAGCCATCTCAACACTACAGCCACACAAAGAAGTCCACACTTTACGTATTTATGTGAAAATACTTAGTAGAAATTACTTGTGGATTTTTATAACCAATGAATAATCACTGTTCTGACTTCCAGATGGGGGGGTGTGGGGGTGTGGAATATAAAATTTTAGTATGAATTGTAGTAACTCCAAAAGGAAGCAGTTGGAATAGTGACTGATTTCTATAAGCAATAGTTAAAAACTCCCAAAAATTAACAAAGAGGTTTCAGCTCCAACTTCGTACTGACAGATTTTGTAACTTTTACAGTTCACTAAAACCTACAAAGATGCATGAAGCCCTGGCTTAAATGATGAAGTAGATTTAGATGGAGACCCAGATTGCTTCAGCGAACGTACAGTTGCTTCTTCGATCCAGTGCGTATGTTACGGTGATTTTTTTGAGCACGCCAAGTCTTCACGCCGCATCACTAAAAACCATGTAACTGCCAAGTCATGGAAGTCTTTTTGTTGTTCTTATGCTGCCAGTTCCTAGGCACACCCACACAGTATTAATACCACTTAAGAAATCACAGTGAGGTGCTCTGAGTATTTCCTAGTAGATGAAGACACAGTTGATATAAACATGTATTAAGTTGTCCTTTTTCATCCCATGCCTAGTCAGGGACATGAATGGAATTATGGGCAAGTGATATAAAGCATGATTACTAAACAATGCCCAAAATATTAAAATTGCTACCTTAAATATAAGCAGGCCTTAAAGTCAGATTACCAAGTTTCTTGCAAATATTCTAGCTAGATATAAAACAGCCTCAAAGCATCAACCAAGAGTTAGAAACAAACCTGATCTTCTCCAGAGGAAGTGGGTGGATTTCTCTATGGAAATCCTCATGAGATATACCAACCAAAAAGTGAGTGTGTAATGAAAGAGAAGCAACAAGGAATGTTTTAAGATCTCAACCCTTCACTCCTCTGCCCTACAGACTCTTCCCCAGGGCTCTTCAGATAGACAGATGCAGTGCCAGATGTGAATGTGTATATTAACAGCAAGTTTTAAGGAGTCTGGTTGGTAACCTCCCTTGCTCCTTTTGGCCCATATGCACATTTGTATGATAAGGAGCTCTAGGAATACTCTTTTAATGCTATTGCATTGCCCAAGGGATGGTCTTCAAGCCCTACAGTGCCAATTGTTCCATGAGGGGCCAGTTTCCAATGGGCAGTTACTGAGATGTCTTGCACACCTGGAATGACACCTGGTATTTCTGCCCTTGCCCTCTCCAGCAAGTCTTCATAAAGTCTGCTCTGCAATAGGGTAATCTTTGGAATGAAGACATCAGTCCTAGAGAATCCCTTAAGCCCAGAGAGCTTTAGAAAATAGTCTTGTCCTGATATGTAATGGTCTCAGCACTGGACATGGGAGATGTGGGGAGGGATTATTGATGAGTGACTGAAAATTTCCCAGAGAAGCGACGACCACTAAATGACTTATCTCCATGGGAAAACAAAGACTGAAATGGGAAACCCATGAAGGCTTCAGGATTTCAATGAGTAACAGAGTCTCTGACCATGGGAAAAACCCTGATCTGACCCCTGCCCAGCTCTACAATAGCTGGATGAAGAATTTTAAAAAAATTGAGCAAAAAACAGCTGAAAACTTTAAACAGATGAGTGCAAAGAAGAAACTGCTGCCATAGTACATTTTCACAAAACTAACAGAAAATCCTGTGAAAGGCAGATTTTTCAGAAGCTAGTGATTTGTTGGTATGCTGTGCAGAAAATCCCACTTTGCCATAAATGCCTAATTGATTCTTTCCTACAGAGTCTCCGTATGGACACTGAGTAAATGCTCTCCAATCTCAAGAGCTATCTAACACCTGTGCAATGAGATGTTATTTTTTTATGTTTGCTTGGGAAGGCAGATCCAAACCCCTTGAGAAGAGGCTTGGAGACTCAGGTAGGGCCCAAAACACTCATAGTGAAAGGCAGAATATGTCTCAGAAGCAGAACCACCTCAATTGTGTTAGAAAAGCCCTGATTGCAATGAATGCAGCTATTATTACCTTCCCTAGGGTCCCTGGGAGATGCAGAAAGGTAGGAACATGTATCAGAGGATTTAGCCACATCATCAGGAATATATTTGGAAAGAGGACTGAAAACTCTCTAGACCTGCACTAAAAAGGGAGGAACTTCATGGTAGCCTGAAGGACCACCAATCTTGAGGATGTCTAGCAAGGATAGTGTTAGGGCATACATGACAAAACCCAATATGGAGCCAGGCAAATCCCTACCTGCATGGGCTCAGCTCCCTCTCTCCGACTATGCTCTCAGAACAGGTGACTGACCCAAAATGCCCTGGCAGACACAGAGTTCAGCTGGGGTCTCTGGGTTTAATTGACTGAACCGGAAACTGCATATTCACTCTTAGCCCCAGAGACTAAACAAATTTAAAACAGACTAAAGAGTTTACAAAGTTTGTTCCAGCCAGCATCTTTTCACTAAAGCTAGGGGAAAAGAAGAAAGAAGAAAAAAAAACCCACAAAACCAAAAACAACCCCCTCAATATGGTTTTCTTTGAGACGATGATCACCATCAGTGTTGGTGAATACCAACAAGGCCAGGAGAAGCACATACATTTGAACTTTGCAACGACAACAGTAGCAGGCCATAATAAAGTGAGGAACCTCTTGCAAGCGTATAGTAATATAAAGATAAACGCGGTGTAGGTCAAGAGCCACGATGCACCCTCCACTGAGGGGGCAGTATTACTGCCCCCATTTTGCTATTCTGGACTTGCACTGGGGAACAAAGTCATTTAGCCTACTTAAATCCAAAATGATTCTCTGATCTCCTTTCCTCTTTCATTTAGAACAATCAGTCCTACCAAATCCTTTCTCTGAGAAGGAGCTGACTCAGAAGACTCTAGGGCTAGAAGAGCAATTACATCCTATTAAATCAGATTCTTACGAGAGTAGTCCATAAAAAGAGATAAAAGAGGGCCAGAGGGAGGGTGACACAGAGACAGATTGGACACAGCATTTGTGGATGACTGCACATAGCATCAAAAGTCTGCAGTGATCACTGCCCAGCTAGGGGTGGGATGGGGGAATCACATAACTGCACAGTTAGGAATAAGCAAACAGGATAGAAAAGGACAAGACACTCCAGCACACCTTCAGAAGTGAGACCAAGGATAAGTGCATTGGCCGATGGGTTGATGATGAAATCTTACAGGGTCACAGAACTTGGGCAAAGGCTGTCATAATCCACAGGAGGCAGCAAGGTGTGTCTTGAGGAACACAGACAGTATCTATATGCCTGCTTTGGTCTTGATTCAACAGCAAAAATCCCCAGAGACTGAAGAGTTGCTTTGAGGATTTCACCCCATGTGAGACCAGACAGCTCTGCCACCTCTGATGGGAGGTCTTCTACAGCTTCTTACATTTCTCTCTGTAGTTCAAATGGCTATGGAGACTTTGTTTGTCTTCCCTTATCAACATCAAGTTTGACATTCTGTCAGATTCTGCAGTTTCTAGGAATACATTCCTTCCCAAGACATCTCTGACTCCCAGAAAAACATGTTCCCATGGGAAGTCACAATTAGATGCTTCATCGCTTTGGAGAAGCTACCAAAAACGAAGCAAGAAACAATGGCTCCTTTAAAAATAAAAGGCGAATCTCCATGACTGAAGACAAAAATAAAATTAAATTAAACAGAGGAAAAACAGCTAAAACAAGAGCTGGGAGAAGTGTAGGCTGCTTCTCAACACAGGTTCTTAAAAAGCTGCTTCTTTCCTTTTCATGCCTACAGAAGTAGGATCCCAAAGGGTATCAGTGGCGCTATTTTTCTTCACTCGGGTTCTCAAGTTGTGGTGCAGAGGTGTAACCCCAATATTAATTTGCAGAAGGATAGTCAGGGAGGATGTTACAGCACCCACTGCCCATACAAAATCATGAGCAACAAAATAGTTAATTCAAATATTTTGACCTTGCTTCCCCCCCCCCCCAGTTCACTGTATTATTTCTTCCATGCTTTATGGAAATAGGAACAAACATAAAAGGAGGATTCTTTACACCTATTAATGTAGTTTCTAAAATAAATTAGAACAACTGTTTATAACGGCATGACTGCTATTCACATGAGAGCCTAAAACTTGTACCTTGTCACCTGATTTATCTACAGCTCTGCTGATATATTTTCCTTTCATAATGCAGCCATCAAATCTGACATACTGCAGTTGACAGGTTCAGACAGAGAGGGAGCACAAGAGGAAACATTTGGTTTCAGATGTGGGATATCACATTTATCCTCATTAGTGTGAGGTAACACCCACATATAACTCAAACCTGTCAACACGGTGCAGATCTAGATGTATCTCTCTGAAGCAGACCCTTCCAGGTTTTCACATTTTTAAGTGCCTTCAGAAAATTTTAGAAATGTTATCCCCAAAGAAGGCTTTAAGTCAATAAATGCAAACCTGCAAAACCAGAACTTGGAAAATGTTTGGGTTTTTTCCTTAAAGAAAACTGGAGGTGGTGGGCTAATTTTAGAGGCAGAATACGATTAACCAGCAAGAACCTTTTTTGGGTCTGAAAGAAACTTCAATTTTAAGACAAACAATCTGTTGAACCACTCTTACAAGAAATATATTTCTGAGAATTTGATTTAATTCTCCAAATTGTTTTATTTGCAGAGCCAAGAGTGTCAGAATAGACTAGTTCAGCATCACTTGTCCCCCTTTTCACTACCTGTCTCATCAGTCTGGAGGAATACTGTTGCTGTAGGTGGTCAGAGCACATGTTTAATGCTTCCAGCATTTTCAGCCCCTAATGAATACTTGCTTATAGCACAGATAAGTTAATTTCCACCTTTGAAGCACAGCTATAAGGGAAATTTTTTGGTGTTGCTAGAGATTAAGGGCATTTCTTTACACAGTTCAGTTAATATGCAAAAGTTGTGGGGTTTTCCTGCTACTTAATGAACATAGAGGAATTAAGGGGTCTTCCCTGCCCCAAAACATTTCAGATCCTAATGAAATACTAGCTCCCACCTTGCTACTTCATATCAATCCTTCTTCTGTAGTTCATTAGGGCCACCCAAGACAAATGGGCACGTGTCATTTGCCTCAAGAGTTGATTATAACCAGCTTCCTTCCACAGGGCTTAAGGGAAAACTTTGGAGTGGAAGAGAAGTGCTCACCTTGTACAAAACACTACTCAGGAAACATGGGTTGCTACGACCACCCAAATCCAAGGGCTCTCCGCATCCTAATCGGGGTCTCTGTCCTGAGAATTCTTTCACAGGCATAGGACCTAGTTTGTGTAACTGTTTAATGATCACACAGATAGCTGATGACAGCACCGCTGCTAAGTAACAGACAAATATTTAAAATGCAAAGAACAGTCTGTAAATAGCAAAAACCCTGCCTGAGGTCAGGTAAAGTATAAAGCCATAAGGACAGCTCTTCTCATTGGGCTCCAGTTGTGATGCTACCTTCTCTCCCACCCTGGCACCTCTCTAAGAGTGCCTTTTATGGAGGCCTTCAGGTTGTCCCTCTCTGTGGGTAACTCCTATTAGGGTTTCCCTCTCCTCTGCAAGAAATACATTGGCATCAACCTTATGAATTTTGTTAACTGAACAAACGCATCCTTGACTACCTGCATTTAATACATAAGGCATTTCTATCAGACCCAGTTACCTCAGATGACTAAACTAAGCAAACAAGCAGGATGACACCAGAGAAATATAGTGTTTTAAGGACTGAGACATAACAGGGCCAGCAGTAGTCCTGAAGGTCTGAAAACAGGTAAGTTGGGGTCTCTTATTTTCCAAGAGGTGGAAATCTGGCCAGGAAGACAGAGACTACTACTAGAGTCAGCCCAGAAGCAAAAAAATAAAAGCAATGCAGACCTAAATTTGGGATTCTGCTTGCTGAGAAGTTTCAGTTTCAGCTCCTAACTGATAGGTTTGTTTTTTCACTGCAGACTCAGAGCTCAAGTTCAGCCCAAACCAGTACTTGCAAGGCTTCAGACCTGGTAGAAAGAGCGATCCTTGGGCTTTCATGCTATGACCCCGTCTGCCTCCATGCAGCAAGGCAGAAAGAGGGAGTCAGAAGGGCTCTCCAATAAGCACAACTCTCATTCTGTAGCTCATCACAGCTGTATCTCATGAAAGCCCAGGCAGGAGCCCACCAGAGAACCAGGCAAGTTTCCCCTTAAATCTTCCATATAGATCAACTTTTTTCCTTCATTTTTTCCTTCATTTTTTTCTTTTTTTTTCTTATTTTCATTTTATTTTTTCTTTTTTAAAGCAAAATCTTCACAGAAAACTTTTCAGATTCAAGAAATCCAGTGCCAGTCCAAAAAGTCCAGATGCATGGCCAGGAGGGGGGAGTCTACCAGAACTGGGGGAGCCTCCTATTTTAGAGGAGATAGAGCATATGACCAGTTACTGTGTTTAGAGGATGAGACTAACTGCACATCTCCCTTAGCCTCGCACAATTTAAAAGCCAACGAGCACCCTGAAAAGTGAGCTCCCAGATCAGCACACATTCAGGTCAGACGATGTTTAGACTGAGAGCTCCTCAGTCTGGTGGGCATTTCCCTCCTGTTGGGGCTGACTCTAATCCAGCGGAAGCATGACACATGCAAGGGGCACACTCCTACCTCTCAAATTCAACAGCTGCCTCTAGCCAGCATGCTGCAGACAGAGGTAACATCTTCCTTTTGAACACACTCTGATTTCCCTCTGATAGCACCTCACCATTTCTACTCCAAGAATATTTCTCTCAGTTGCCTCCTCTCCCCATCTAAATCACAATTTCCAGTTTCCTCCTATTTCCCTGCACTGTGTTTCACTTCTCCCTGCCCAGCTTTGCAGTTTGACACATAATAGGTTGAAAAATGAACTATATGAAAGATTTTCTTCTTGTGTTCTCAATAACCTCAGTCTTTTCTCAAACTTCACTGTATTAACTGACTTTTCATCTCTAGAGTCCAATCAGTTGGTATGAGTGCTGCTGCTCTGACAATAAAAAGAAATAGGAAATCTGATGCAAGACATGGAGTAATAGGACAAAGAATACGAAGTTTTTACTCAGTCATTACCTGCATGGGACAACATGACTGGAGGGGAAAAAGTCAAGCCTACTAGTGTGGGTAGGGTTGGGCAAATGCATGAATAAAAATGCCTGCATGTGTAAACCCAGTATTGGACAGCATGAAATTACATTTCTGCTAGAACCAAAGAGAACATGGAAAAGTGGAGTGAAGCCTTTTTCTGACTCTTTGCTGAGGTACAGTGCTACAGTCATTCCCACCAAAGGAATGTAGCAAACCTTGAATTACCTTCAGAAAGCATCATTAAGCCATAGTGAAGAAGAAAGAGTTTGGAGGTCAACAGCCATCATTACCAGCCTTTGATGATTCATGCTATGCATGATGGCATGAGGATTCATGCCATGCACAATCCAGAAGGTTCCTGCGGAGCATTGAGGACAATTTTTTGATGCAGGTGGTGGAGGAGCCAACAAGGCAATATGTGCTACTCGACCTTATCCTAACAAACAAGGAAGGGCTCGTTGAGGATGTGAGGGCTGGGGGTAGCCTTGCCTGTAGTGACCATGTGATGGTAGACTTCAGGATCCTGCATGGTAGAAGCAGGGCAACATGTCAGAATACAACCTTGGACTCCAAGAGGGCCAACTTTAGCCTCTTCAAAGACCCGCCTGGAGGAATCCCATAGGCTAGGGCTCTGGAAGGCAGGGGGGCCCAAGAGAGCTGGTCAGTATTCAAGGACCACTTCCTCCAAGCTCAAGATCAGTGTATCTCTAGAAGGAAGAAGTCAGGCAGAGGAGCCAGGAGATCCACATGGATGAGCAAAGACCTTCTAGAGAAATTCAAATGGAAGAGGGACGTTCACAGTATGTAGAAAAAGGGACTGGCCACTCAGGAGGAATATAAGAACACCATCAGGGGGTGCAGAGATGCAACAAAGAAGGCCAAAGCCTTTGTGAGAGTAAATCTGGGAAGGGATGTCAAGGATAACAAGAAGGGCTTCTTCAAATACATCAGCAGTATGAGGAAGACTGGGGATACAGTGGGCCCACTGCTGAACAAGGTGGGTGCCCTGGTGAGACAGGATGCAGAGAAGGCAGAGCTACTGAATGCCTTCTTTGCTCCAGTCTTCACTGCTAAGGCTGGCCCTCAGGCATCCCAGCCCCCAGAGGTGAGGAAGAAAATCTGGAGAAAAAAGGACTTCCCCTTGATCAAAGAGGATTGGGTTGGAAATAATTTAGGCAAACTGGATCCCTGCAAATTCATGGGACCCAACTGGATGCACCCATGAGCGCTGAAGGAGCTAGTGGATTTTATTGCCAAGCCACTCTCCATCATCTTTGAAAGGTCATGGAGGACAGGAGAGGTGCCCAAGGACTGGAGGGTAACCAATGTCACTCCAGTCTTCAAAAAGGGCAAGAAGGAGGACCTGGGGAACTATAGGGCAGTCAGCCTCACCTCTGTCCCTGGAAAGGGGATGGAGCAGTTCATCCTGGAGGTCATCTCCAGGCATGTAGAGGACAAGAAGGTTATCAGAAGTGGTCAATATGGATTCACCAAAGGAAGATCATGCTTGACCAACCTGACAGCCTTCTATGATGGTGTGACTGGCGGGGTCGACGGAGGGAGAGCAGTGGATGTTGTTTATCTTGACTTCAGTAAGGCATTCGACACTGTCTGCCAGAGCATCCTCACAGGCAAGCTAAGGAAGTGTGGGTTGGATGAGTGGAGAGTGAGGTGGACAGAGAACTGGCTGAACAGCAGAGCTCAGAGGGTTGTGATCAATGGAGCAGAGTCTAGATGGAGGCCTGTCACTAGTGGTGCTCCCCAGGGGTCTGTGCTGGGTCCAGTCCTGTTCAACATATTCATCAGTGACCTGGAGGAAGGGACAGAGCGTCCCCTCAGCAAGTTCACTGACAACACCAAGCTGGGAGGGGCGGCTGATACACCAGAAGCTGTGCTGCCATCCAGCGAGACCTGGACAGGCTGAAGAGCTGGGCCCAGGGGAACCTCAGGGAATTCAACAAGAGCCAGTGCCAGTCCTGCCCCTGGGGAGGAACAACCCCCTGCACCAGCACAGGCTGGGGGGTGAACTACTGGAAAGTGGCTCTGTTGAGAAGGACCTGGGAGTGCTGGGGGGCAGCGAGGTGACCCTGAGCCAGCACCGGGCCCTTGGGGCCAAGAAGGCCAACCATATCCTGGGCTGCATTATGGAGTGTGGACAGCAGATAAAGAGGAGTTATCCTCCCCCTCTACTCTGCCCTAGTGAGACCACATCTGGAGTACCGTGCCCAGTTTTGGGCCCCCCAGTTTAAGATGGATGTGGAACTGCTTCAGCAAGTCCAGCAGAGAGCTATGAAGGTGATCAGGGGCTGGAGCATCTCCCTTATGAGGAAAGGCTGAGAGACGTGGGTTTGTTCAGCCTGGAGAAGAGAAGGCTGAGGGGGGATCTCATCAATACCTGTAAATATGTAAAGGGCGGGTGTCAGGATGATGGGACTGGTCTCTTTTCAGTGGTGCCCAACGCCAGGCCAAGAGGCCACGGGCACAAGCTGGAACACGGGAAGTTCCACCTGAACACGAGGACAAACCCCTTCCCTGTGCGGGTGCCAGAGCAGCGGCACAGGCTGCCCAGAGAGGCTGTGGGGTCCCTTCCCTGGAGACATTCACCCCCCGCCTGGATGCGGTCCTGTGCCCCTGCTCTGGGGGTGCCTGCTCCAGCAGGGGTGGGACGGGGTGAGCTCCAGAGGGCCCTTCCAACCCCTACCATTCTGTGATTCACCAATATCAGCAAGCTTCATGTATATATGTATTTTAACATCCATTGTAAAGAACGAAAATACTCAAGGATCGTAATTACAAGGGTCTCATCATGACCAGTAGAGTCCTCATGTCTAGAGGGGAAAATTAAAACAGACACTACCACTGCTTCACTGTGATGAATGAGAACACAGAAAGTAACAGTGAAAATGATGGATGTTTTCAAATCCATCTTACTTAAATTATGATTTAAAATTAGTCTAAGGAAACACCACCAAGATATAACTCAGACTTCTGTAAGAGACTCTATCTAAACGCAGAATCATAAATTATAAACAAGCATAAGAGTATTGGTTATCAAATGGTCTACATGAGTAATTTTTATTCATATTAATCATGGCTATAAGTCCAAGTAAGAAAAGAAAGAGGAATTAATGGAAGAAATACTAGCAGCATTTATTTTTCTTTTGAGAAAAGAAAATAAAACCTCTCAGTAATAATCATAAAGATGGGTTTCTCCAGTAGAGTTTTGTACAGAACAAAGTTTATAGTTGGTGGGGGAGTGGTGTGTTACTAACTGAGGGGACACAGAATGATAAGCCAAAATGAGATAGTGAGCCTCCTTCATAACCATAATTCCACCCATTTGATAATGTTTTCTTCCATTTCCATTACTTCATCATCACTCATTGCATTATGTCCATAAACTCTTCATAATTCTGTTTGTAAAGCATTATGCATATTTACGGAGCTATCTAAATAGTCTTAAATCAAGTTACAAGACCAACCAAAGACTGGAGGAGAGCCAAGGCATGCCCTCATACATAGAGGGCTGCCAGAAGGGCAGGGATAAGCTAAAGTGCCTAAAAGACGCAAAAGTTCTCTCTGATGCATGTATGTTTTAGAAGACAAGATTCAAGAACTGAGGGATAGAGTTTGGACCAACAATCTGAAATATCTGATAAATTCAAGGAAATGACAGTAATAGTACACCATCATCAGACATATCAAATAAAGGGTTGTCCGAGTACCAAGCCGTGTTCCATCTTCCAAACCATGGTGGAAACAGTTCTGCCCATAAATTCCCCCAAAATCGTCTCCAAAGAATGTGAAGAGGCTGAGCAGGAGAAGAGTATATGCTGATTTTGACAATGTTCTGTTGTTATCGTTTTTTTCAAGGGAAAACATTGAACGCAGCATCCAAAGCCAGCCACGTAGCAAAAATACTGTGAGCGTGCCTCAGATGTGGTGGTGTTTTGGGAAGCAAGCACAGAGCTGTGCAATGAAAAACCTCCACACTTCACTATGAAAAAAAAATACTATTCAACTCTTATTTTAAAGCAGTTTTTTATTTAGCAGTAGAACAGATCCTACACCTCATCAAAGTAGTCTCTGTATTCAAATGGAGGGTAAAACCTAAATCTTTCTGGGTAATGCTGGGGGTGGAAACATATAATTTGCTTTGGCATCCGCCACTAACTACTTCATAATGCAAAATGCCATTTGAATGTGTAAAATGTAAAAATATTAAAAGCTGAAGGAATTAATTCTGTGCCTTGAGAAAGGACTTAACCTTAAAAGGACAGAATGTTAAAGCTGTTTTGGGAAACTAGTGAAGAGCATTTGTAACTATACAGCATTAAGAGTTTGGCAGGAAACCATGTTTAAAGGATGGCTTACTGCCTTGAAAATACTTTTGTTTAAGAATTCCAGAAATTAATTTGCACATGTACACATCCATGTAAACACACAAGTTACACATAACCTGTAGTTTTCCCATATTTGCTCAAAAGATAGGGGCAAATGAGGAATCTCCCTTCTCCTTAGGTGTTATCTGGTCAAAATGCTTGCAAGTCTACTAGATGGCTCTGGTAAGGAGCAAGAAGAATTTTGTAAGCATCTATCCGTTTGCATTGTACCAAATCAAACTGAGAATTCACTTGTTGCATTGACCAAATTAAAACAGTAACATTTGCCTCAGAGCTCGTTATCAGTCACTCTCAGAAGAGGGGTGTTGTAGTAGATGGACACGAGCTTTGATCAAGATTAGTAACTCCTATGGATGAACATGGACTTCTTTTAAAAAAACCCCACATATATAAGATACACCCAATTTGACATGTGAAGGCTAGAGAGCTTGGAAAGAATAAGATACAAAATGCAAATAACTGACATTTTGGAGAAGCAGAGCACTGGCAACACCTATCCTGCTAAAAGATTTTCTGAAAACTGACAGCTCCCAAGAACAACAGAATAGCTGCAGCTCTCATGTTCCACCAAGAAAACAAAACCCTGCCACAACACATTCTTCGACAAATCAGATGTGCTAAACTGCAGATGCGACGCTTATTTTGTGTACTGGGCAGAAAAATACCATTTTCTATTATACAATGCATTGCTTCTGCAGAGAGCCCCATGTGCTTTATCAGCGTTTACAAGCTTGTCCTCACCATGCCCTATAAGATAGGGAGCCATGCCCATATTCTCCTTGTTTTACAGTCATTTCCCATTTCCATAACACCATTCTTTCTGTTAAGTCCCTAATTTATATAAGCAAACCATTGGTATTGCCTCAAATCCAAAGAACTATATTTAGTGGAGGTTTACTCCAACAGATCACAGTGCAAGGTTAACAGCTTTCACCCTCTTTTTGTATAGGGAGGCACATAAGCCTAGTCAGAAATTTTCCAGGCCAAAGCAGTCCACACAATTTTCCAACAACCATATTTAGACAATGTCTTTAACCTCTTTCTTTGAAATTATTTTTCCCATGAAATAAAGTTTTTGTCTCTGTATGTGTTGAAAAAAAGGAAATAAATATTAGCTTTTTAAACTGTACCTTCCATGACATACACCAGGGAGCCCACATCTCCTTCCTTGATGATGCAGCTGTCTTTGCCATACTCCACAGGATACATACAATCCACAATCTCCTGGATCTGAGACAGTTCCAGATTCTTCATGAAGTCATTGTCAAGGATTGCTTCCTTTATTAGCTCCTTGGACCTGCAGTAAAAAAAGACAAAATTTAGCACATGTCCATCAGCCGAGCTCATTAATAGCATGAGAACTTTAGCAGAACTGCAAGGTGCCCCAATGAGTATTTCCTTGGAAAAAAATGTCTATATTTTCACTAAAAATCTGAACAAGTCCATTTGGAGTGAAGTAGAAAAAATTACAGAGATGTTAACTTGTAATTATTTTTTGTAAATAAGTTTTAGATACATCAAGTATTGAAATGAAAATAGATTTCATGTGGTTGCAATATCCTCTTTTAGCTACAAGTTTCACATCTATAATAACACCAAAGAATAACACAGTTACTCAAAATATCTTCCGTATACAAAACTGAAAGGAAATACAAACAGGAGTTAAAGGATTTACGACTTAGTTTATTATATTTTCTATTAAATTATACAAACTGGAACACACATACTGCACTGATCCTTTGAGTACTAATCAAATACCAAAGGTCATTATATTCACTAAAGGAGGCACCACTGTTACAGGAATAACACCACCTTTAATTTGTTTTTTTGATGACTAAATGGAAAATTCCACAATTGTATTAGTGTGCGTAAAATTACATGTGCGGTTTTGGTTTGGCATGCAATCGGGCCAGAAGTCTGGAGTTCTTAGTAGCTGCTCTGCAAGGCTGGATAAGGAAGGAGTTGTTTCTGAAGATACTGATTTCAGAACTCAAAGTTCATGCATTCTCTAGGAGACTACCCAAGCGGGTATGTAATACAGCCCGCTATCTCTGGAAGCGTCTCAGCCAGTGTCATGTTACAACAGAAAACATGCAACAAAACCACTGATGTGTTTTTCCTGATTTTCCTGAGATTCTTTCAATTTCTACAACTAAACTGCTCACTACACGGTGAGTCACGCTCAGGTGAACCCTCCAATCTTCCCTTCAGACTATCAAGTTCAACTTCATCCATCTGCTAATGCAGCGTAACCACTGTGTTATGACATTTTGCAAAAAACTCCTAAAGCGACTTGTGCAAATGAACAACTGAGAATGATAAATCTAGATCTAGACCAAACTGAAGCCCCTAAAGCACCTACAGCCTGGACACCAGGTCCTCGGCCCTTCATTTCACTCTCTGCAGCTCCACTTCTGTAGGCTAATGTGAACACAGCCCAGGCAGATGACAGCTACCTGCAGACCTTACGCATGCAAAAGAGTTTTATCTTTTTGAAATATGAATATGAAACAAGGTTTTCAAAGAAAGATACATTAATGGATCATGTCTTCTTGAAAAAGAGCCAAATTGGGACTTCAGAAGACCAAAACCAGCCAGCCTTGCAGATATTATACCTATGCTATAGTCCTTTTAAAATATACCTCAAGGTTATATGCAGCACAGATTCAATTCACTAACATTTAAGGTGCTTTTTATGCTTTTGACAGTTTTGAGGTTATTTCAACAAAACGTGCTACTTTACATCAGAGTCCATCACTACCGACGCAGCTGAAGCGCAGGATGGGAAGCAGACCAGGCTTTTCAAGCATTGTCTGCAAGACAACCCAGACTCAGACTGCTACCCGTTTGCTCTTGAGAAATTTTATTTGACTTCACATACTGTCCCTCCAATTCCTTCTGCATGCAAATAAAAACCACCAGAAAACCTACACTTGTGTTGCTTCTTGCTTTCTGTAATACACGAAGCTGGTAATTTGTAAGGTTGACCAGACGACAGATAACCTGCTTTCCTCATTCCCTACTCCTGTGCTAGAGTGAGACCACACTTTCGATGCTATGCCATGCCTCAGGACTGCTCTTTTGGTCTTAGCCACCCCCACAGGTCCCCCAAATCCTCCTAACAAAGGCAGTAATTATTAACATCACTCAAACTGCCTGCCAAAGAACACATAATAAAAGCTTTTGTATTAGTCATATGAACTAGTATTACAATTTCAGCCATTTATTTCATTCCAAGGCTCAAAATGAGGCTTTCTCTTTGATAAAATAAAGTCAGCCTTTCAAGTGGAGTAAGAGTATCCACAAGAGACTAGAGGGAATTCAGACATGGCTCTAGTCAGACCTTCCTAGTTAATTTAGAGGCCCCCAGAAAAACCCAATGTTTTTCTCGTCAGAGTCGAGCACAGAGAACGATTTGAAAAGCATCCGGGAAACTTGGTCTAAACGACCGCCAAGGAGCAGCACAGGGGCTAGGAAAATCCATCAGAAGTCTATTTTGGGGAGAAGCAGCAGAACATATACAACATGAACAAACTTAGGGAATTTATGAGCTTAATAGTATTATATACAATCTAAGAGGACATCTGAACCAACTGATTCACAGCTTCTGCCCTTCAACATAGAAATATCAGAGAAATTGTACCTCAGATGCCCACCAAGTAACGCAACAATACAAAATACATCTGTTAAGATGAAAAACACGCCGGCCAGGACATCAATAACGCATTTTCATCTCTGCCACATCTAAGCGCCTTAAAATTAAACATCTCCACAGGATGGTCTGGATAATAACTCAGTCACACATTTCAATGTAACCAAAATAGATATTATTATTTAAGGATAATTAGTTAAATGAGACTTCAAATACAAAGAGCTTCAAACACAGAAAGCACCTCCAGCTGCCCATAAACAGTGCTGGCTGTAGGAACAAGCACCTTGCAATCCAAACTGCATATTTATGAGTGTATTTGCATCAGACTAAATCACACTTTGTAGTCAGCAAGCTTTTCGTCAGAAAATAGTCCATCCATCTTTAAAAAGAAAATAAAAATATCTTAGTTTGACATATTGGAAAATTAGTTGATACTAAAAATACATTGTCATAGCTACAATAAGAGTTACTCTATTGTTCCCTGCAAGAAAATATTCGTCACTGTAATAATTCAAAAAAATTATTCATGCAATGTAGATTACCATTCCCACATACTTGCACATGCCAGGCCTTCAGGAATTTCTACATTATTTTATTATGCAGTTTTCTTTCAGTATAATTCACAGGTGCAATTTCAGGTAAATAGATGGTTTCTTCTTTTATCGGTATTTTCATATGAAATGAAACTCAAAGCATATAAATGAACTCATAGTTCACAATTATTCCATAACAAATGCTTTCCTAAACCATACCATTCTTTAATCATCATCATCAGTATTTTAAAACAGCATCTATCCCAGGCATATGAATACACAAATCTACCTAGTAATATAAAAAAGATATTTAAAATGGGCAAAAACACACTCCTGCTATTGCAAGTACATGGTTTAAACAAGATACAGCTGTTTCATTGCCTCTTATTTTCAAATACTATTTATTCTGTATTTTCTGATTCAAGTTTCTAATAGAAACAATCTGCAAACAAAATCAACTACAATGTTTGTAAGGGAACAAGACTATTTCCAGCTGACCCTGTTTTAAGAAGGGGACATTTTCATGAGTATTTACTTAGCACTGAATTGAATGGCTCCTAATGCAGAGGGTCCTTCAGAGTAGAAAGTAGTTGTCATTTTTACTCTCCGGTGGTAGGAACCTGGCAATAAGCCGTCACTATTTTTCTGAAAGATCAATGATCAAATGCGATGGAGGCTTGACAAACAGGTTTTAAATAAAAATAAATAAAGGCACAATCCTCTGTGATGCACCCTTTCCCAAATCATTTTAAGTCCATCACAGTAATTAATAAGGCAACAGTAGGAACAAGCTAATTGCATTCTAATTTGCAGAAATAATGCAAAAAACACCTTAAGAAGTTTGCTAAAAATACACTTAAACCATAAAAACCTGTATGCTTGGTTGCAAACGCTTCTCAGAACAAAGCATATAAACATGCATTAATTCACCCACTTCCTAATCCTGCACTGGGGGCTGCTCCAGTCCTCCAGCCAGATAAGAGCCAGCCACCAACTCCCTCAACAAACCAGCATGACAGCTTAGGAGCAGCAAAATGCCTGGAAAAAAAATTCAGACATGTTTCTGTCTCAGCAGACAGGGGCTCTGCACAGAAATCATGTGTTGCTGCGCTGGAAAAGGCTTGTAGTAAAGGTTTGCCTTATTGCAGTGGCCATAAAATCCAGAATTTGTCCAAGTATTTTGCTCAAAACCCTGCTGCTAACATCCGCTGGCTACTCATCAACCATGAAGGCAGAAGATGAAAATTTTGGGTTGTAGCAGATGTGAAAAAACGACGAGATGTTATTCAGCTCTAGATAAGAAGCAAAGGTAATGCTACAGTGGTTTGCAATGTACATGGTAAAATACCAAACCCTGTATTACAGCCTGTTGTTATCCTGACAGTAATTTACATTTTTCAAAGAGCAGAATGAACACTCATCTCACGCCCTTCACTCACAGCAAAAAAACCCACATTGTCCATGTTAGGTAAGTACCTTCCGGCACGTACTGTGAGAATTACAACAAAAAGTTAATCTTTGTCCAAAAAGGTCTTAATTCATGAGCAGAAAAGCCACTTGTGGAATTTAAGGAAGGGAAGAATTTAAGCACAGATGGAAAGACTACTGCCATATACACCTAGGGATGCCTACAGAAATGCAAAGCCCTCCTTGACACATACCGTGCTGGTACAGCACCAGTGTGCAACAGTGGTTGCAGGAACCTGAGGTTCAAAGGGAGCTGCGGAACCTCAACAGGCATCATTCTCCAGGTAATCTAGTGCTGGCAAGAGTTGATTAAACAGGGTGGATCAAGAAGAATAAAAGAAATTAAAAGTTTACTTTAGACAACACTGACACCGAGCAGTTGGAAGCAGATCTGAATTTTATGGTGTTCACAAGTACACCACCACAGCTATGTACCAAAATCATCTTAAACTATCAGGCTGGAGCAAAGCAAGATTTAAAAAAAAAATAAATAAAAAACAAGGTACTAGGGAGACAGGCTGGGATATGTCTCAAAAAAGGGAAGGAAAAAGTTCATTTTGTATTAATAGTCAAGAAGAAGAAAAAAAATACACAAGGCCTTTTCTTTAGCTGCTGTTCTCTCCAAACTTTAAATAAAACTTTTCAATATGAATTTTTATGCCAATACTTATGGCAGGGGAAGGAGTATTTTTTCTAGAGCCTCCCCCATCAAGAGTCTGCCAACTACTACTAATGACCTAAAGCCCCATATTTAGGAGGGAAACATCTACATCTACAGGAATTTGACTAAGCAGAGGGACAGCATTCACTGCCAGGGCTGAAGTTTAAAGCAGTTAAAGTGCAGCTCCCTGGGAGATGAGAACTCCTTCCTTACTCATATGATAAACCTTGCTCAAAGCTACCTTAACCAGTAGCATCTTTATTGTGCTGTTTTGTGCTGTAAAAATCCAAATTAAATATACATGTGCATCCTTTACATCCAACTAACCCTATCAAGCGTATTTGTAGAAATTCAAGCCCAAGCACTCCTTTTTTGGGAGCTTCCATATCTGTATCCCTCCACAAGCAATTAAGCTGATTCAAGTAGATAAGAAACACGGAAAAAAAATCTGTGGCCTCTGATCCAGAGTATGATGAGCAATACAAAAGTCCAGACAATCTCTACAACAAATCTCTGTTTAAAATCCACACTGTGAAATGTTTAAAAGTGTTTACTTCTACAAAATGTGGCTATGGGAAAAAAATACTTCTTTAAAAAGAGAAAACATGGCCAAGTATTATGCCTGCTCCAGATTTCCAGATACTATTCAGCAGGATACGAATACACTGCAAAAAAAGTGTTAAATAGTTTGGTTTTTTTAAAGTTGTGCCTAGACATACCTCCATTTCATAAGGGGGCATCCATTCCAAGTAACACAAAAAGCAAAGACTGCAGGTTTCTAGCAGGTTTGAGGAAGCTCTCTGCTCAAAGCCCACATTTACAGAGCTTTTAACTATGTTTTTAAGCCCTTATGGACTTAAAAGAGTACGTAAGACTAGAACATATACTCATATGCTGCTCTGGAATAGGACCTCACCATTTCAGTTCCCAGTCTAGTTAACACCAAAACACCGGAGTTACCAATTATGAATATTTTTTTCTCTTTAACCAACAAAACTAAAGAAAACCTCTGAGAGAAGGATGTATGTTTAATCACTGAGGACAGCAACATAAAAAATGGCCAAGATGAGTAATTCAGATATGACGTTTTTAAAGTTCTCATAGCATAGAAAAGCTCCTACCTTCTAAAAAGTAGTAAATATATAGATACAGAAGCCTTACTAAACAGTTGCTATTGCTTACTATAAAAGTATTCAATCCACCAAGTGGCCCACAGATCCTACATTATTTATCTGCGTACTTTATCTTTTTGGCTCTGTTTATGAATAATGTGGCCTGGCCAAACACACAGAGGTTCAAAAATAACAGCCAAAAATCATAAAACCTTCAGTGATACCAAAATGACTGTCAACAAGAGACAACTGTTGAAATCTCTTCCTTGCACTCATCCCTTCTCAACAGGCTGTGTTACATATTTTAGTTGTGTCTTAGGTTCCCACGTACGAAATAGAGGCAGAAAGCAGAACTTGCCAAGATGATTATTTGATCCCTCAACCACCAACCTGGAGTCCATAGCCCTCAGGAAAGTTAGTTTTGTAACCAAAGTGTTTATGATGTTAGAAAAATGTTTTGTGCCAGGTCAGTCATGGGAAGGTGGAGGGTCCTCCCCAACTGCCCCATGAGGCTCTGCATTAAAGGCAGCAGAGAACATCCACTGCCTAGGGCAGTACATACTTTTTGCACGATGGTAATGCAATAGGAACTGTGGCTTTCTGGATAAGGTCTTTAAATATTAAAGTCTGTAAATGAACAAATGGATTGTCTTTTACAACTTACTGCTGGGAGCAGAACAGTACAGAAAAGTCCAGACCTTTCAGTAAAATCTGGGTCTCGTTTGGACTGTAATGCCATTAATAGTTGATAACTCTACATTAGCTGTTTGGTTTGGCTATGGATAAAGAGCACTTTGAACGTTTCTTGAAGGGAATTTTAAATATAACTCCAAAGAGGTATTCTTGTCTCATTAACTGGAAATAAGAGTAGGATTCAAGTCTGGGACTGAGTAACATGAAGGCTTTCAAATATACTTGTGGATTTTCTTTACCATGCTTGCCTTTCCCACAACATACAACCCACAGCTTGTCTTCAAGTTGCAAGAGGAAATCTCTGAGCAGGATCTTAAGCATCTTCAGCCAAGACTGTTATTGGGTAGTTGGATGGAAGAATATGTTCTTCAGAGAGGTACACTAAAATTTTTTAAACTGACACCTTGAAGAGATAAGTGACAGGGAAAGTAATTGTGCCCTGATCTAAACCTGTGAAAAACGAAAATAACACACCCGCCCTTTTCATTTTTCTTGTACTTAAATACAACTTACAGTTGCAGAATCAAGTTGCTCTGTAGAGAAAGTGTCGATCAGACAGCTCCACTTAGGATTTCTAAATATATCAGTAAAACATTCAGTTCATTTACACTGCTGTTCATTATATCATATTTTGGCATTCGACATTTAAAAGCAAAATGATTTAAGAACAAAATTATAAAATCTCCTTTCACCTACGCTGGAAATTGTTAGTACAAAAATACTGTAGGCAAGAGTTGGTTAACTTTTGCATTTTAACATGTCTCACCCCACAGATCTTAATTTACCACCCTTTTCTAGGCTAGTATTTTGCGTCCTACAAAAACCCAGGTTTAGATACTGGAAATGTTGGCATGCTCAGTAAAAAAAAAAAGTCAGCTCTTGCCAACACAATTTGCCTACTTCTGAAATATCTGACGCCTCCAAGGAGCTCCCACATGAGCTTCATTTTAAGAAACCACTACCAATACCTCCACACAGGATTGAGAGGCTATTTAATTACCTGAAGCAAACAGTATAAGTTTTGGGCAGCTAATTATAGGTGAAAACACACAGCAAAGTCATGGTGAAGGAGGAGTGGGGCATCTCTCAGAGACACCTGGCCAAAAACAAGTGGTCTTTTGAAGGATGTTATCCCAATGCATCTCACAGTTGTGGTGCTCACATCCAGAGCAACTGAGCTGGAGACTTTTTGCACCAACAAAAATAGCAGAGAAAACATATGCACCCATATGTTGCACCACCAAGGGATCCAGAAACAATCCAACCTCCTCCAGGACGAGTTCCATTTGCAAGACTGAGTCGCAGAGATCCAGACAACACATCTTAAAGGTCACAACAATGCATCTTGAAAAGAACCACCTACTTTAAAGGCAAGAGTTTCTCCATCAATCAAACAATTATCCATGAAAGCTTCCACTCTTGGCAGCTCCACGCAATGAACTGACTGGAGGCAGGTATGACGATTCTAGCTAAATGGCAACTAAAACAGTTCCCCTGAGTTTATTAGCATATTTTGAGGTCTGTGTGGCTTCACCGTGATAAATGAACATGTGGACAGAACTGCATTCAGATGCCCTGGAGAAGACAGCTACTGATAGCCGTTACAGAGATGGCCTTCACCCTGGTGGAATAAGCAGGAAATCTGCCAAGTGGATGGTAACTTAATTTAAATAGAAGCAGAAATTCAATTAGAGATCCTCTGAGCAGAGACAGCTCATTCTCATCTCTTGGGTTAGAGGCTACTAACACATCGCAAATTTTCCTAAATGTGCTGTTGTGCAGGTGAAATGAATGTGCTCTGCAAAAGCACTTTGCTCCTCCTTGGCATAAAAACATCAAAAGTGAACATTGTCACGACAGCGTAAATATATAGCTTCTTCCAGCGTAAGTTTAGGATAAGGTTTCATAGAAAATGTGATGTATAGGGGAAAAAAGTGACAGAGATTTAACGTCACTTACTCTGATTCACCTAACACTTCTGATGGATGTTACTGTCACTAGGAAAGTTGCTTCAGCTCTTTTGCTTTTCTGCTGCCTGGAGAAGTCCCCAGCTTAAACGCCACAGGTGCATGTCAGCAGAATGCAGACAAGTGCTTGGAGCCTTAGTCTTTCAATAAATATTCTTAGGGATTTTAGGGAGAAATACTTCTTCCTCCTTTACAAGTCAGTAAAAGGACTGATATTAGCAGCCATGCTTTGAGACATAATTATTTGAAAGATGTATGATATTATCTAAATAACATACACCTGCCCCCTGTGAAGAGCCGAAGAGCAGCACATTGGGATTTAAAGGCAAGCACTGCCAATGTACCTGCTTACAGAAGGGTCACTTTGAGTTACAGCAATCCTGAGTGGAGTTGCGGGAGCGCCATCATGCAGGCTCTGTCTAATCTGCCAATAAACCAGATCACAGCCAGGCAAGCACCTTTTGGCAGACAGTATGAACTCTAAGCAACCATACAACTTGATAATGTTTAAACAGAGAAAGAACATCAGCAGGAAGCTCATAAGGTACCTGTAGAAAAGCTGGGAGGGCTGGGACTCATAGCAGGGCAGTACCACTGACAGTTTCTTTCCATTCAAAGTCAGACTGGGGAAAGACTGGCACATTCAAAATATCATCTTCTTATTCTTATTTCCCCTGCGTCAGTATTGACCGTCGCTATCCCACTGAGTTTTGAAGAATATCACAACAGCAACTGCCTCATACAGATGCTTTTTTGTTCAGACATGCTCTTCCTAATCTTGTTTTAGGAAGTCTACTAAGAATCCCAGGCTTGATGCTGCCTTTGACTGTAATCAAAAAAAGGTGGTAAAGAAACACTGAAGCAGAAGGACGCAGATTATGTCCTCACAGAGGGGCGCTGCAGGTGGAACCACAGTCCGACGGCCACAGCAAGGATGCTCAGGTACAAAGCAGGCATGAAAGCAGCATGAGGCAACCACCACCAGAGAAGCAGACTTCTCACAAAACAGCCAATATGACCCCAAGCTTGGAAAGTTGTAGCCTCAGGGCAAAGTGTTCATACAGTGTCAGGCTACCTAACAAAGAACAATCTACAGAAGGCAAGAGGAGATGTGTTGGAGATTCAGAGAAATTTCCCTGATTCCCATGAACTATGGGAGACAAACTCTAGAGGTACCTACAACCTATTCCACCTCATCCAGCCAATTATAAACACAAGTCAGAAAGAACTTAATTGTTTTGAAGAATAATAGTGATAAATGTGACATTAGAAGAAGAGCACCAGATTCAGATGGAAGGCAAGAAAAAGTTGAAGAGCTTTTAAAGACTTAGGAAATAGCCCTTCTTTGAACAAAATAACTGTCCTCCAGAGGAGCTGAAAGTTTCCAGGAATTTCAGCCTGAAAGGATAATGAAGGGGAAACATCATATTTCTTGCAAATGGGAGGATATTTTTGCACAAGCAGCATAAAAGTAACCTCACATTTTATGGCATCGCTCGTCTTCAGGGACCACTGACAGGAATGGACATACAAAGGTAAAAGAAGGGTGCAGCAACACAAACGCATCCTGCCCAGGTAAAGCTCACCGGGAAAATGATACTGCTGAGCAAGTTTTGCAGATGACTAAGGCAGCCTGTCCCTATGAGCAGGTGTAACCTACCGATGTTACAGCCTAGCAGGCCATAATCTCAGCATGGGAGATGTTGCGCTATTTCCAGGGGAAAACTCTGCTCTTTACACACAGGACCATTTCAATGAGAAACAAGAGCACTGCTTGTTTCTTGAGGATAGACAGCAACATGTATTGAGCAGATTGCTATTCTACCGCCTTCAGCAAGCCAAGAAAACCATTCCTTTAATAAGACAGGAATACCCAAGATCCACTCTGAGATGTGAGTGAAGGGAAGCATACGTATTTGCCATCGCAGGACAGGTGCTGTAGACAGTGAACAAGGCTTCCTTCTCAGAGACAGAGTGCATGAAAGGTACCTGCAGCTTGTCACTCTCACATCAGGGGATGGGGGAATTCCCTTTCAACCACAACAAATGCAAAGACTACAGGTGCACCCAGGTGCCTGTTACACAAGCATAAGAGGAAAGGAGACAGACATATACCGATTTGCCAGTAGGTAAACCCATGAAAGCACACAGCAATGAGCATTTGAAAGCACAAGGAATCACACATTAGAAAAAAGATCAAGATTACTCGAATCCCACTGAGAGGAACACAAGACCTCTTCAAAAGCTTTAGGAAGCATTGTATCTTTGATCTGCAAGCCTCTGGGATGGCCACCTTACACAACCTCATGTCGTAGGGCCTGGAAAACCAACACACCATAACAAATAATGCCCTGAATCTAGGAGTTGTTGCATCAGGTGAAATCCTAATAAAGACACCACTTGGCTGTCACTATCCCACACTCCATCGCTGCAAAAGCACCAACAACTACTCAGTCATATACATTTCTCCCAAAGTATTTTTAATGGGTGACATGTGGCAGATCAAACTGTTTGCGGTTTACCAATTTAAGAGCACCTAGTACAACATTTGCTATAGCTATGGGCAGTTACCGATACCCCTGCTCCCCATAATTTATAATAAAAAAGAGCAGTGCCAGTCTGCTGCCCAGGTCCTTAATAGAAAACCATTTTTCATAGGAAGGCTCTAAAGAGGAGCACAGGAGAGAAGAAACAGGTCTCAAGGCTGAGAACCATGACAGAAAAGATAAGACAGAAGAGGGCACAGAATTAAGTTACCTTTACCTGCACCATATGAGCAGAAAAGGAAGTTTGCTCACATGCCTAATGTACTTTATGATTACTTTCTTTTCCTTGCATTACTATCCTGTACTCACTCTCCAATTTCCAACCACCTTTATGTCTCACCACCTTCCCACATCATCTTCAAATTCAGAAATGCTTGCTTCCATTACAACTCTGGATCATCTTCCTTTTTCATCCAAGCACCTTACTTGAAATTCCCAGTGCATCGCACCATCATTTCCTTTTCTCTTTCCTTCCACCCCTCAGATCCTCCATCAGGCTCCTCTGCTTCTGCATCTTTCCAGATAGTTTCTCCCCTCTAGTCCCCCTGCAAGTTCCTGCTGCCTACTATTTCCCTACTTCCACTGGGCAGTCCCACAAGCAAACAGCAGCCAAAGCAAACCAGAAACTGCAGCCTGTCACAGGAGAAGAGCAGACAGCTGAGCCCCAGGCCAGGAAGCAAAGGTCTGAAGGAAGACGTGGCCAGCTTGGAAACGGGGCTGCAAGGAGCCAGAAGGACCCTGAGGGTTTAACATGGAAGAACAGGAAAAGAAGAAGATAGCAGCAGAGAGACTTGCATCAGATTTGGTGGAAGAGAGGAGAAAAAAAACACACACAAAGAAGCAGAACGGTAAATCAGTGTATCACAATGAGACGGAAACAGTGGTCCTTCCGATTAGGCACACGTAGCTCTCTAGGGAAACAGTTTGTTTCCTCTGTCCCAGATATTTTACAGGACCAGGAATGCAGTTTTGTTCCCTTTCTGAAAAGCACTGCTACAACTCTTCCACATTCTGAGTTTGTTCCACGCTCCACAGGCTGCGTTTAGGAAATATTTACTTGAAGGAATACACAGAAAGAGCTAACAAGAGATGGAGAAAATGTGCGTGCCAAGGAGCCGAGTTATTTTGGTATAGGAAACAAGAACTACTGGAGTGAGCTGAAAAAATTTCAGATCCAGTTTAACCCCAACAGACCTAAAGAGCATTACTTGAAAGATATTTAAGTGCATTTTATAGATGCTCAGACAGTCCTTTGCTTCAAAGTCAAAAGCAGATACAAGCTTTTTGCATAGTTGCCAGCACACCACATATTCACAAGCAGAACATAATTAGAAAGATCAGCCCAGGCACCGGTTAAAAGTGAGCAGTAAAAGTAACTGGCACTGAAACTCCTCCCTTTATTGAGTTTATGGAACAAAAACACAAAACCTTTGAAGTCAGTGAGCAAATAGCAGAACTTTCAATATTATTTTATTTAAATCTATATTCAGCCTATAATCTCTCGGCAAGCAAACAGCAACAGCAGTCAGAGCTAAAAGAAAACTCCATGACAATACCAAGAACCAGCAGCCAATCTCCATGCACTTCGTTGTTCATCTAGAGACCTGCACTTTCACATCTCCCTTAACAGCAAGTTTGAAACACCCTTTATTTTCAATGGACTTCAGTTTATTTACACGTATGCACACACTGTGTGGGTCACCCACTGGGTCTTGCAAGATTCCCCTATCTGAAATGAAATACCTTTGCTCACCTAACAAACTGGTTTTAGATAGCTATAATACACAGACAGACCTTTGGAAACACACTTTAATTTTACCTGTGCCTCTGTGGACACGTTTTGCTCTAGAAACTTTCATTTCAATCTAGAAATGAAAACTCCTGAGTTTCTGCACTACGAAGCACTGAGAACAGGCATCCACCTCTTCCACCTAAAGTTAACTATTCTATTTTGCTTGCTTGAGTCAATTTTCCCCCTCTATTACAATAATAAAATTACCAGCTATTTAATCACCTTTAACCCTGGTGCCCCTTAGGACAAAAGCTCTCTAAAGAATTAGGTGTGATGTTCCTAAACAGAGGCTAAGAAGGACATTAAGATTTGGCTTCCAGTGTTTTTGTTTCTCTACAGCGCATAATTTCCGTAGTTGGTGCCATTAACTTCACAGGGTGCTCAACAAATCACAGCATTTCTTTCCTCCCATACTGTAGCTCATACTAGTACTCTTGCTCAAATCCAAGGCAAGACCTTAGGAACACAAGTCAGTTTTCATCTACTGGTTTTATGTGTATGTATCTACATTTTTTTTGGCAGCAATCCAAAAGAGCTGGTAGATACTGTGCTCTTCTGTCCTAATCCTATTTGGACAATTCACCCATCTGCTCAAGGAATAAAATCTAACAATTTCTATATATGGTAGTTAATAAATTTGAATGCTACTTTCAGGTTTGGGTTTTTTTTGTGGGTTGTTTTTTTTTTTGCAATAGAGATACAATGCTGTTCTATTTATAAAGGTCAAGTAAATTGTATGCAGTCTGTGGAGCCCTAACATCTCTGTATTATTAAAACAGAATATTTTATTTAGACAGCCCCCTTCAGAGAGAAAGGAAAAAAAATTCTCAGAACATCTTTGCCTTTCCCCTCCAATCTAGGTTAAGGTATGTATGCAATTTTGTGTACACAGAGAACAGGAATATAAGTGTTTATTTGTTCTTCACTTGAATTATAACAGCTAATATTTTTTAAACACTCTATAACATTTTTACAGGTTGCTTAGATAAGCCACAGCTGTAAATCCTGCTTGGCTGGCAAGCAAGGAGAAAGCTTTGCATTATCTTGTGGGCAAGGAAATAAACTGCTAAGAACAGCAAAGGGGGTCGGGGGCAAGAAGGGGGTTAAACAGCTTAACATGCTTAACCTGGGTCCCCAGGGCAAAACTGTTGCCTTCAGCCAGCCTCTGCCATCTTCCCACAATGGAAGGATGCCCCAATGATCGATCCTTTCACACAAATTATTGAGGAGGTCTGACAGGGATTCAACAACACTGGAAGCTGACGACGCTCAAATCTTCCTTGGTTTTGTTAGAACCAGCCAGATGTTTTTTAATCTTTATCAAGTGAACAACAATTTCAAAATAAACATGTTTTATGATCATACTGATGACTGTGCCACAGTAAAATACAGAGAGGCCTGTGCATAAGACGCTTAAATGACACAGCTAGTAGTACCTAAGGAGATGCTAGCACTGAAAAAAGCCACCCAGGACTCTAAGGAAGGCAGACACAAGCAAGCATAGGAACTCCATCTAAACGAATCTCAATTACAGTATTTAAAGTTAAACGCTGCGACTTGTGCTGAAGCCACAATACATGAGAAATTTCTCAACTGAACCTGGTTCAGAAGTTGAATTCCTGATGACATTTCATCTTTTATATTCTCCTACCATGGCCTCTAAGGTCCAGTGAATGCCTGAGAGCTGACAGCTGCCCTGTGCCATCAAGCCAACATCAAAGAACACGAGTGCAATCAAAAATGCAGCTGAGGAAGATATCTCCCTGAGTTTCAGTTTTACAGTTGTCATATTTCTCCCCCAAGCAGTGCAGAGAAGTCTGTAGAGGCAGGAGAGGTCAAGGAGAACAAAGAAATGTCAGGCAGAGTTACTACTTGCAGGTGCTCTAATTCCGGGGTTTTTTGGGCATATATACCCAGCACACCCAGCTGGAAGTTAAGCAGCAGAAATCCCAGGTGACCAGCTATTCCTTCCAAGAATCAAGCTGAGTTTCACATAGCTTTTAAACTAGGAAAAAAAGCATACAGAAAGTTTCTAGCCTGAATTTTAACTATTCAAAACTGTCAGCTCTTTACACTCCTGGCACATCTCTAATAGCAATAAACTTAATTTTAAAGATTGCTGTGTGATTTACTCTCAGGTTAGTAGGAAAATAAAACCTTAAATAAATCTATCATTAACCTCTATCTGTGTTTAGTTTCGTTATTTAGGAGGAAACTTGAGGAAAGCTCTCTGCCTGAGAAAATCAATGCCCTTTAAATGCGAGCCCTGGTATTCTAAGTGTCCAGTTTTTGTTGAAGACCGCAGTTTGCTATTTAATTAGGAATGAAACCTAATTTCTAATCACCAAGTGCTCATGCTTACGAAGGAATTACAGTTAACATATTCTCTGGGATATAGAAATTAAGACTTTACAAATGCTGGTTAATCAGCAGTGAAAGCCAGATAGATCAAAGCCTGCAATGACGGTGGCAGACCACAGCTTGTGCTGGCCACAATCCTCTCCCTCTCACATATGACAGCGGGTGCCCCAAACCGCCCAACTTCTTGTAAATTAGGAGGCAAAAACATATGAACAGCATAAGTATGTCTGAAAGGAAAAGATAAAGGAATAAACTAACTTCATACTGCACCGTGGCCACCCTTGTGATTGTAAGAAGTACTTTATGCAGGCAGATGAAATCTTCCTTGTGAAACACAGAAGAGGATTGTTGCGGATCTGCAGGCTCCCTCTCCTAATCTGTTCTGGCAAGACAACTACACTACTTGCTTCCTTTATGAAAAAAAATAAAATTTATGCATACATGAATAAAGGGCTAACCGTACAATCAGTGCCAGCAGTAGTGCCAGGAAAAGAGCCTGCTGCAAGATAAAAATATGATGTAAAATGCCTCATATCAGGATGCTTATTTTTTGGCTCATACTTTTTATATAGATCAATAAGGCCTTGGTCATGAAGAAGAACTTTGCAGGGTTTAGGGTTTTGGTTTTTTAAAGCACTAACTGTTTTGTAACTGGAACAGCCTATGGATGTAGTGCTAATGAAGGACCGAGAAGAGAGGACGGGTCTGGACACAGGGGCTGTGCAACTAAGAGCTTGCCTTCTTTTTGTGTTCAGCTGTGACAGATGTCCTTTCCCTACCACTCAGAATTACTCTTTTTGCAAAGAACATAAGCCCTGAACAGCCAAGACATTGGCAGACAGTATAAAAAGCAGTTTTGAGGGTGTGAGGGGGAGGGTCAAAAGCAGAAATCTGTTTGTTTGGCACCCAAATATAACCCAGTTTACTCAGCAAACATTTTTCTCTACTACATGCTATTTTGTCTATATTTAGAGGCTGTAAGGAATCAGCTGTAGCATCACCATTTTATTACATTCTCTGACGGGGAATTCACTTTTGTTCCCCAGAACAAACCTCTGCCCTTAAGTGACCATGACCACTCATCTGAGTCTTGGGTATAAAAATTCGGCTTTCAGCTGAAGCACCAGCAGTAAGGATGAGCTCTTCACCTTACATGAAGGAGCCCTGCCCTGCTATGCCTGGCTGTGAACCAAGCTTCTAATACTCAGAGGACACACTGCAAGGCTGGTATTCCAGATCAGCCACAGGTTGATTAGTTATTTCATTCAGCTGCTGGTAAAAGACACGTTTCAACCAACTGCATTCAGAACAGACGCTGCTTCTAAGGAAAGCATTTTTGGTTAGTAAACAAAAATAAGTTTCGGCCTTTTAAGATTCTTGTTTAAAAACTATTATAAACCTCCAGAGTATTTTTGCTGGTTTTTTCTTTTCTTTCTTTTTTTAAATAGGATTGCATACCTGGAGAGCAGCAGCATGTGGAGGACAACTTTTTTTGCATACAGTAGGCTCAGGGCAGCATAGGATGAGTTTTAGGGGTTTTTCCCATAACCACTTAAATCAAACCTTGCCTGCTGAAGCTTTATCGCACAGACAGATCTCTGTTAGTGTGGCATCTGATTTACCTCTTCAGATGGGTGCACAAATAGACAATTGATTTAACCTCTCAGAATCCCTCCCTGCACAGCAGATACTTTTTAAAAAGCATAGGCCATGGGCAACCAAAGGATAGCTTTTTTACTTAAAAAAATCATATTCTACAATTTTTCTCCAATGCTCTCACACTAATTTGCTGGGGTAGCTGTCTTTTATTCTCAATGTATGTACTGCAGGGAAGTACACTTGAGCCTACAAAGCAATCCAGAGAAAATGGTATCGAGGCACAGACCAGCTGTGTCTGAGCAATCTCAGGATGCCCAACACAAATAGAAAAAAACCAGACTTCTAGGTTTTCCAAAAAAGTGCAGAGCACATGAAGGGTTTAAAACGAGCAGATGATGGTGATAGAACGAAGAAAACCTGTAGAACAGTGTAGCAGAGCCATGCATAGTGCTGCTTGTCTCCCAGCAATGGATCTGAAGCATCAATGGGTGATGCCCCAGCTCCACACTCAAGACCTGGCAGCCATCAGTTCTGCCTTGCCTGTCTCCTGGTGACCTGAGGGATTTGATGTCAGACTGCAAACACCTGTGATTTGTGATCTGTGAGGGTGTGATGGCCCCTCTCATATCTCCCATTTTGCACTGGGAAGTCAAATGGAGAACCAAGGCAACTCTGAAGGAGCTACAGAGCAAACAACTTGACACCAAGTTAGCCTTTTTATACATCATGTTCTTCAACTGAATTGATAAAAAAATCCATTAAGAAGCTTGGGAAAACATGGAATATTATCTCACATGATATATCATTTCTTCAGCATGAACAAAGTAAAAAAATATTTCAACTGCTGACCAACAAAATCAAAATAGGTAACGGAGCTGAAGGCTTCCAACTATGCAAGCACAACACGTAGTTTTTTTAAACTTCAGGCATTATTCGGGGACTACTATCTAGGCCTCATAAGACTCCTCCAACATACACTGAAAGTTCAAATACCTGAAAAGACCTTCTTGGTACATTACACAAACCTCCACATTTTACATGGTTGTCTTGACTGTCCTTAAGAGATCTGCTTCACTTCAGTGTCTAAGCTGGGTTGTCCTAACGTACCCTTCCAGATCCTACACCATGAAACAGCGTACAAGTTCACAAAGCTTTTACATTTTGTTTGCTTCATATTCATAAATTTTGCATTGATGTAACAACTCTGCCACAGTGCTCTGCAACATTGTCCCAGTGCATTTAAACAGTAGCCTTCTTCAATATTGGCCTGGCAGCCAAATTTTTTGTGGCCACTAAATCCAGTGAGCTTAACCAAGTAACGTGGCTCCAATTCATAACATTTGCCTGTCACAGACCGCATCACGAATCTTTTGTGGTGGAAGAAGTTGAAAAAACAAGTGGAAACAGGTTCATTTTGATTAAACCTGCAATTGAAAGAGTCCTATATAGCTAATGGATGGAATTTCTGGTCAAAACAAGGAGAGAGAAAAAAAGCCACTGTGCTCTGGAGGTGAAACCTGAGTGACATGGACTCACATCCCTACCTCTGCCCAGTTTCAGTCAGGTTTCCCATGTGTTTGTCCTCGCTGTGCTGATGTGGCTGCCTCACTCTCTATTGAGCTTTTCTATTTGTACCTGCAAATATTGGGATAATGCCTTAATCCGGGTTTATACATCCTGAGTGATGCTCTAAATATCAGGCTAGTCACTTCCTATTTGAGCTCTTTTGGCTTTCAAATAAAAAGATAAAAAAATAAAACCCACCTGTTGCGTCTGTGCAAGAGTAATGGCACAAAGTCAAAAAGCTAAGATTTGCTTGATAGTTTCCCTTTTAGACTTGCTTAGCCTACCTAAATAACGTTAACGACCATCTGAAGGAAAAAAAAGTTGGAGATTTAAGAAGGAAGTAATAATTTGCTCCTAGTCTTGGACAATGCATGCTCTTCAAGTACCTGCCACAATGGTTGATGAGAAAATAACAACACTTGCAAAGCAGAAGGTAGAGCAGCTGCTTCCTGCATGACAGGAGCAGAGGTCAGGTCTGCCACCATACAGAGGCAAATGTCATTTTCCCCAGTGCCTAATCACTAACAAACAGTGGCACACACAACATACCTGCGTTCGCAATTACTGGCTAATGCATTCTGGTATTCAGGGTTGCCATGTCTGCAGAAAACACTCCTTCATGGTGTGTGCCCTCCTGCAGGCACGTTAATAAATCTAGCAAATGAATGGAGGGAAATAAGACAGCTAGTTAGCGTTCCCTTGGGACTCCTCTAATGAAAGACTGCTGGGCTGCAATACAATATCCACCCCGCCACAGATCACTGCGCTGCTGCCAAAAAAAGGCCACAAGAGCTCTTCCTGCCAAGGCAAGCTGTGACTCTGAGATACCCTGTCAGAGTCAGTTAAGAAACAGCAAAATAAGACAGCTGCACCACCTGTGTCCCTTCTCCAAGCAGAAGCCTCACAAAACTTCAATTATCTTCCCACAGCAACAAGTCTAACTTCCAAGTGGCGAGTCAGAGGCTGCGTCTTCCTTTCAGCAGTGTCCTGAACCAAGATAACATCAAGTAAAACTGGAGTATTTGCCTTAAGATCTTCCAACATGCTCATTATCATGGTTATCTGAGTACATCTGTGTTTGGGTATACTGCTAATAGAGAAAAGCCATTGCCTCTCCATGCTTGATTTCTCTCATGTGCCTTGCAGAGCCAGGCTTCTTCTGGGAAAACAGAAAGCAATCAAGTATCTGATGAGCAGGAGATGTGTTCACCCCTCTGTTCAACTGCTATGTTAACAGGATTTAAATGTGCGAAGATGTGTAAGGAAAAAAAACTTTTTAATATATATTTTTATATATATATACACAGACACACACTCCAACTAGGTTTTAAATATCTAGCAAGTTTAGATAAATAGCACTGTTTGAGCACTCAGACACAAGTTATGCATGACGTTATACACACACCCCCACATTTCTAACTGAAGTTTAGCCCACTCTTTTGTCTGCACGCTCCCCACCAGTGAGACGTTGCTGTTATTTGGTCCATAGGCAGAACTGTAATAAGGGCAGGCAATGATAAACGCTAAGACGCAGCCTCCTCAAGCAGCACTTCATCAAGCCGCACACAAAGACATATCAAGTCACTGCAGGACGACATTCAGCCATCGCATGGCAGCATGCACCGTGATGTTTTATCAATACAACTCAAAGCCATTACCACAAACGCCCCGACACCAGGCGCTCTCTTGCCTTGTGTCCTTTTTGGTGCTGGTTCTTTGGGGCAGGGGATGTGTATTATCTGTCCTTCCGCTGAGCCGAGCAAGGTGCAGGCAGCAGACATGACAGAATTGCTGTTTGCCCGTAACAGGAGGCCCACGGGATGTCACAGCTGATCAGTCACAAGTCAGCTGAATTTGTACAAACTGGCACACTAGAAAAGCTGGATTGTCAGGAAAATCAAGCCTCCTACAGTATCTTGTGCTACAGCCACTGGAAGCTCTCTGCCTCCTGACGTAGAGAGGAAACAAGGCAGATTTTTTCAGGAGATGCAAAGACTGGACCCTATCAGATGGGACAGCTTTGTAGAAGGAAGAGCTTTGGGGCTGAGAGGGAAGAGAAGGGCAAACACCTATAGGAAGAAAGAAAAATGTTGCACAGAAGGAGGACAGGCAGGAACAAGAGATCCAGGGAAGTAGTTGGGGGCTCAGAAGAGAAGGGAGAAGAGGATGGTAAGGCCTTTCCTGGGAAGAGCAGTCTGTCCTGCCATGTGAGCAGAAAGGATGGTGGCATGAAGGCAAAAGGCTCCAGGAACACAACACCAGAGCACGAGCCGCAAAGGGGACAGAGAAGACACGCGGAGGACCCCGGGAAGAACCTGGCAGCGGAGATGAAGGGAACAGATGCAATGAATTCAGCCCACAGCAACTGCAAATCACAATACTCCTGCATTGTACAATCCCACCCCACATATCCATATCTGGCTGCAGGTCACTGCAGAAAACTGGAAAGTGTAATTTCCTTTCCCCTCCACAGCCCCCTCTTTCACAGCACTTGAATGCTCAGTTTTAACTCCCTCACTTCTTAAAGAAGGAAGAGAAAGACAATAAACTCCAGTGCCTCATTTGCCTCTTCCAGCCTCTCCGCCAAGTCCTTGCTGCTGTTGGCTCCACAGCTCTGCAGCCTCCGGGGCCGGGATCCAGCTGCTGAGCCAAAGACAGCAGAAGTGAGCTGCTGTTATCACAGCTGTGGTCTCAGTGACAGCTATGTTGAACAGCCCTGCTGAAGACCGCATGTCATTTATCAGGTGTCAAAATAATTCCTCTATTTTGTGCATTAAATATATACATCAAATGACAAAACACGGTGGTTGCCACAAGACTTACATCTCCTCTGTGTGACTAAGTTTAGCTACGTTCAAACCTCACATGTAACCTCTTACAGACTTTCACCAATTTAATCAATACTGAAACTTCCAGGTAAAGAGGTGGACACTAACTCCACTGTGTACGTATTTCCAGCTCAGAAAGCAGGATGCCTGATCTTCCATTTTACCTAAAGGACTTTCTCAGGTTTTTAAGAGTCATGATTTTCAAAGCACCTCTGTAACTATAAGATCTCTATTGTTTCCAGCAATAAGGGAGAGCTGAATGCCTTCATTTGCACCGCATTTAGTTCATCTACACCTTCGTTAAGTGCTTGGCTACTGCCCTTATGTGGTGTTGCCTGATCAAACAGCGACTGATTTCTTCTATTCATCAGAAATGTTACCCACCAAGAAAGTTATTTTCCTCGTTTAGCCTGTGGACTAACAAGAGCACTAATGAATTCCCCTCACCCAGTGGATCTTTGCACATAATTGACATCAAATAGGCAGTTTAAACAGTAACAAGCACTGACAGATCCCAGGGATCCACTTACGGGCAGGGAGGGGGGGGGCCGAGTAGGCAGCAATGGCTTTAGATTTTCATCACAGCCATGTCACCAGTCATTTACTCTTTTGATCCTGAATTTGAATGATACTCTGTGGCTGCTAAGCTGGAAAGCCAACAGCATTCTGATATTCCCAGAACCCACCTGTTACTGGGAAAAAATACGTATACACCACCAATATTAAAGCTTAATTGTTTCCTATCCTAATAAAAGTTCGTCTCGTAGTATATTTATGTTAATGCAGCACTCCCGTACATGTGGATAAGCACATACGTACACATATGCAATTGTCTATATGTATTTCTCCTGAACCTAGGATATCACATTTAACACAAGGTATGTGTATATTTACCAGACTCCAGTTTCATTTTCAGTCAGTCCAGGCAGCTACATTATGATTTCTCCTATTTGTTGAGATCACCCACCACCATTGTCACCTCACGGAATATTAAATAAGTGAACAAACTGAGCTGGCCTGGCTGGGCAGCTTTTGAATTCACTTCAAGTCTACGTCGCAGAGCCAGTCCACAGCTTTCCTGACACAGTTTGTGTGTTTAACAGGGACAAATATGCCCACAGACCAAATCAAAAAGGGGAATTCTAGAAAAAGAAACACAGCTCCAGGCAGGAAAAGTGTTGCAGTACAATGAGGGGCTTTATTTCAGTGATATTCTACTTCAAGATTGTTCCTAACAAACAAGCACCAAGTACAGTCCAAATATCCCAACTCTACTTTGCAATTTCAAAGTCTGAGAGCCCATTTTCTACTTTGAAACCAGGCACCAGCCCTCAAGTTTGGCTATACGTGCTCAGGCAGTAGTTTCCTAGGAAACCAGTGACTGCATGAACATTACGAAATGCAAGTCCTGTGCTCACTGTTTCACAAGTACACTGTGGCTATCTCTGTGACACATACCCTTCCAGGTAGGTACCTTACCACTGTTTCTAAAAGACCTTAAGAGAATTTCAGGTGTTTAGGATGTCAGTTTATACATAGCACATACCCAAGTGACATGCACACTTGCAAACAAACCGCTTTCTGTAGATGTTGAGAAGAAGGAAGGAATTATTTGACTTGTTTTAGGCTCCAATGTAGCAAATACTTTTGGTTTTTTCCTGTTTTATCAGCCCTTCAAAACAAAGAGAAGCTACACAAAACGTGAACGTCGGAGACTTCTCTGCCTGCATATACGCCCTAGAAATGGCAAAACAGCACGTGAAAAACATTTATACAAATATTGATCGTTTAGCCTGCTATAAATGCAAGTATTTTGGCACCATGAAAAGCCAAAAGAGAAGCAATACCAGCAACATAGGCAGTAAGGATTATAATTTATGACAGTAAGTGGCGTTTAAACCACCACCACCTCCAGTTCAAAAAGCACAGCTTTCCAAGAACCTGTACCTTAAGATAAGGTTCATATTCAGTGACTTCTGAAATCTCAGCATCCCACAGTATCTACCCTGAGTGGGATAAGCAAAGAAACAGGTAGATATCATAGAAGCGCAGAATCATTAAGGTTGGAAAAGACCTCTAGGATCATCAAGTCCAACCGTCAAAGTCCTTGTGTCCTTTTTAACTCTCTAAAGGAGCAATTTTTATCCCTTGACTCATATTTTGCATCTGGTGCTCACTGAGACAGTGTTTAGTAAAGGCCTGGAATCCACTCACCTTCCCAGCAAGTCTACAACACAGGTCGCTGCAAGCCGGCGGCTAGTCTCAATTTTGTGCTACTACGTACATTTTTGCTCAATATCAGTGCACTGATCGGGGGGGCGGGAGGGGGCTTGATTCATTTCAGACATGTAAGATGCACATTGTGGTTAGGAACACAGGCTGCTAAAGCTCCGGACTACTCTCACAGCAAGTCTGGAGAGCAGGTATTTGTGTCCATCGTCTGGGACCTTGTTTTCTGTTGATGTATTTAAAACTATCCACCTACAGCATTTACCCAGTAATACAGACAAAAGGAAAAAAGTTAATTCTGAAGAAAATTAATTTATGGAGATGTATTACAATTAAAAATAGTTTCTGTGTTAATGACCACCTTCATTTAAGTGCTACTATCTTGCTTAAAACTACTGTACTTGCTGCATACTTATGTTTTGCATGTATCACCACAAAGATTTCAATATAGGTTTTGAAAAGAAGTACCATGCTTTAAAACACAGTATATTTACACTACACTGCTAAAATTAATATCAGAAAGCAGCAGAAATTCAGAGAAGTATGTGTTGCTTATTGCTACTAAGCAGAACTAAAAATAATTGAAATTGCAGCGACGTTTAATCTTTCCGTCACTCATCAAAGCAAGAATCAGACAGAAAATGACAAAACAAATAGGTGGCTTTAATCGCTTTGCCCAGTGAATTGTTTACACCTCCAGTCCTTAGAGCTCACATTCAGCATAAACATTACCTGACTATACAGCGTACTTCAGAGATGACCCAGAACACTGCTTGCCAAAGGATAAAAATCTTCGTCCACTGCATAATAACTATATATAGTTACCACCACTAGTAACCAAAGCCTCAGAAGGCTGAATCTACAAAGAGCCAAACTACCACCAATCTCATGTTTGCCACTTCACAACACATGAAGCAGCACAGACTCCGAGACATGAGTCACACATGTGCCTCTTGTGTAGAGGAAAGCCCATCCACCACTACCACGCCAGACCTGTCAAAAGAGAGTAAAATAACATTTGACTGACTTGCATTCACTACTATCCTTGACACGCTGCATGTTAAAACTTCTGTCAGGAAGCATATCATCCTTCACAATAAAACCTCATCCCTGCGAAGCACAAGGAGGTTCTGCTCTCAGCCCTGCTGCGCCAACAGAATCACAGAATCATTAAGGTTGGAAAAGACCTTTAGGACCATCAAGTCCAACCATCAACCCAACACCACCCGGCCTCCTAAACCATATCCCAAAGTGCCACATCTCCACATGGCACTTCTGAACACCCCCAGGGATGGTGACTCCACCACCTCTTCGGGCAGCCCATTCCAATGCCTGACCACTCTTTCAGTAAAGACATTCTTACTAATATCCAATCTAAACCTCCCCTGATGCAACTTGAGGTCGTTTCCTCTCATCCTGTCACTAGTAACTTGGGAGAAGAGACAAACACCCACCTCACTACAACCTCCTTTCAGTTAGTTGTAGAGTGATAAGATCTTCCCTCAGCCTCCTCTTCTCCAGACCAAAACACCCCCAGCTCCCTCAACCTCTCCTCATAAGATCTGCTCTCCAGACCCTTCACCAGCTTCGTTGCCCACCTCTGGACACGCTCCAGCACCTCAGTGTCCTTCTTGTAGTAAGGGGCCTAAAACGGAACACAGTATTCGAGGTGCGACACAGTATTCAAGCAAGAAGCAGAACAAGTTGAGTTTTTGGGGAGTCAGGAGAGGAGAAGACTCACAAGGCAACTCTGGCACGCTGCCTTGGCCAGCCATAGCGATAAGTTTAGGACTGGGCTGCTGGGTAGGCAGTAAGTCCCACGTACCCAGATTCAGCAGCAGTTGCTACAGGAGTGGGCTGTCCTTCACAGCATCTGAGAGCTTGTCCACGCAAATCAGCCAGCTGAAGCCAAACACAAAAACACAGCAGGCTTTGAGTGGCACCGTGCTGCTAGAACAGCAGGAGAAAAGTCCACCTGTCCCCATGACAGCCATCATGATGAGTGAAAAGCTAGTCAGCAGGGACCTAAGGGAGATCAGTCCCCAATGCAAATGCTTTTGGCCACATCTCGTATTAATGGGCACATCATCCTTTCTCACAGACCTCCTACCAGCGGAAAGACACTGCCCCATCACCACTTGACACATATCAGCAAAGTCCTAACCCTAAAGGCCTAGACCCCTAAATCCTGCATACCCAAAAACCCATTGACATTAATGGATGTCAGTGTTTAATCAAGAATTCGCAGATCTTCCCAGGCACATAAATTCTTTTTCAGAACAATGTTAAACTACATTCAGATGGATTCAATGTTGTATCACACAGCACGTAAAAGCAACCACTCTCGAACAAATGATAAATGCATTTCAATCAGTCACTGGACACATCACACTGAATTACACCTTGATACCAAAAAAAATTTAAGGTTGCACCCTACATCTGCTGCTGCTCTCTCCTTTTGATAGCGTGTTTCTGCAGCACGACACCAAAACCAGAATGTAGCAGGACTAAAGAGGCCACCATCCCTCGTCTGACTCCACAGCTGCTGTCCTACATTTCAGGAAGCAATCACGGCGGGAGCGCTGTCTCAGTTCCCGACCACAGGTCCCTCAATTGTATCAACCACCAGTTTCTAGTGGAAAGCATGGAGTTTAAGAAAAGGGGTTTGGTTTGTGGTTGGTTTGGGTTTTTTAGATCTACAGTTTGAGAGTTTTAATTAACGGATGGCTCCTGGGTACTGCAGCATACATACCATTTATAAATACCAGCAGATAATTTCATGCAAATACTCTAAATACAAAGTGCTTTTCAAATATTTCTGAGGGTTTTATTACTATTATGATCACTTACAAATATGCCTCTAGACCACAGAAGATGTGCACACATTTGTCTTCAAAGAACCAATTTGGCCGTTGAAGGCATTCTGTTAAATCTGTTGTATGTATCTTGTACTTCCCCTAAGGATATGCAACCAACCTTTTTTTTTAAACCAGAACTCTTAAACATGATTCACAGGCTGCTCCTCCCTCCAAAAACGGATCTCTGAGATTTTGGCAGATTCCCCAACTTTACATTCAAAGCATTCCTAAGTCTGTTAACTCAAAATCAAGTAATTTTTCATCTTACTCAACATTTTCTATAAATGACACAGCATTTTGCAGCTATCTCACTTATTGACAGGGCATACACCACCTCTGACGAAAGATAGGGCCCCATTCATTTCTTCACACTCACAAGCTCTCCGTTTCATTTTACATGCGGCTTCTACAAATTTTTTCTCCCTTCTGGAAAACAAAATATGCTGATTACAGTGTCTTCAAAAAAAGCATACAGCTGTTGCCAATCACCAAATGAAACAGCCTTTTAAAATTAAAGTCCTGGGTATTTTCCCACGGCAAATACAAAATAATGAAAGCGAAGGGATGAGAGTTACAGCTTCCTAGTTTAAAAGGCTATTCTTTGGTCTGCAGCTCTGTAAAATCTTTAACTGGAATAACAGTTGGTACAAACTCGGTCTCCCAGTATTCTTTTCATGCTGACAGGCTGTTAGCAGCCAGGATATATCCTGTGAGAGGTCAAAGGTGTGGAAAAACAAACAGAGCAGCAATTTTAGAAGATGAAGAGGCGATAAGGATTTGTCACAGCATTTTTCTACACTGGAAAACCATCCAGCTTTCTCCACAATCTGTGCCCCCTTACTCCAGTCACTTCTTGCAAGTTTTTTCCTTTGGGGGGAGAAAGAAAAAGCCACCTATTTTAGACAACTGGCTTCTAGTTACTTGAATACGAAGACTGATGAAGATGCTAATGCCTGACTTCTCTCACTGGTCTCATATCTTAGAAGAAAATGGCAGGATGCATCCCTCCAAGTATTAGCTATACATTCTTCATGTGAGCCCACAAAGTCCCATTTCACATTAAAAAATAAAAAGTTTAGAGGCAAAATAAGCCCAACCCTGCAACAGCAACTAAAACTCTTAACACTCTGTAATGGATATTTTTCTAAACTATATGTATCTTAAATGGGGGGGGTTGTGTGCAAGGTAAGATCTTGCAGGAAATGTAATGGTATTTTTTCCATATGAAGCAATTAAATTCACTTTCACCCTTAAAAACCATTCAGAGTTTAACCATTTTGTAACCCAGAATCTTCTACGTGGAATCACAGCACCTTCCATAAACACTTTACCAGAGACAGACCCAGAGGTATCAGAAGTCTACCATGGTCACCCCTCCTCATTTCTCACAGGCTTTCTACTACTCCTGACGCTACCAGTCTCTGGCTGCCTTAGGTGCTCCACCAGACCCAGCACCATTTAACTGAAAAAAAACCCCAGGCTACCAAACAACTGAAGATTTCCTGCGTCTCCTCTTGGTGCTCCTACTTCTGTACAATGCTGGAAAACAGGATGATACTTTGGTGGCTTGTCAAAACCAAAGGTTGGATGCCATTACCTCAAGAGTCACTGAGGTTCGGCACGAATGGAGCAAAAAAGTCAACCCTTCTCTGCGTATTTTGCTAGTTCCTGTTCTGCTTCCAGGTCCTCTCCACCTTAACCTCTGGTACCACAAATGGTTACCTTGAACATCAAAATGTCATCAAGATTGTGTCACATTTGTTTAATCAAGACAAGGACCTCCCCTCAACCACACACAAGCACTGTGTAACCCATGTTTGCAACCGCACGTAGAAAAGCATAATAAAAATCAAAATTTAGGTATTAATGATCCCAAATAAACTAAACCAGTTGCACTTCCTCACTCAGTCTCCCAAGTACATCCACCACTAACAGAGCAGGTGATCTGGGTTGTATTTTAATCATTTACAGGTAACCAAAATACACGTCTCCCATTTTCCTTTCTTTAGGTAGCCATATCTTCCTTTCCACTGGGATGCTCAAATTAAAAGTGCTCATCAGTACAGTTACGGATTTAGGCAGGCACCCAAGGGGTGACTATCACCAGAAGACGTCGTGTCGCCTCAGCAGGTGTCCATCCTTGGGCGTGAGGCTTTGAGGGCTTCTTGTCACCATAACATGATGGCTTAAACAGAAAAGCAAACACTTCCTAGAGCAAGCTGTGAGCAAGTATCGTATCCACCTCAGTGATTAAGATCTGAAGCTGCAAGTTGACTTAAATATCATAAATAGTATTAAAAGTGTGAGGTCAATATTAAATACTCCCTCAGGCAGGTGGTGCATGCTACACTCCATGTGAGACCTACATTTACACAATGAGCAATTAAAATCCAAGCTGGGAAATGTTAATTCAAGGCTTCGTCAGCCTTCCTACCTATTTCACCATACACCGCAGAGGCTCCAGGCTTCTTCTGCTGAAACCTGAAGTGCTCCCCCAAGCTTGGGGGAGGTGAGGAAGGTCAATTCACCCTCTGAGGGCACCGAGGGGCGAAACCATACACACCCCTGACAGAAAAATAACCATTTTTCGGGTGCGATATGCTGTCCTACAATTTAATTTAGGAAATTAATGGCCCTGGGCCACCTTATCCCGCCTTAGACGTTCACCAGGCACACCCCGGCTTGCAGAGAGCCACCCGCCCGCCCGCGCTCAGGGGAGCCATCCCCCACACCTGACAGAGCCCGGCCTCTACTTCTGGGGATGTTTTTTCTTTGTTTTCTGTTGTTTTTTTCTTTTGGTCCACCAGTTTCTCCCGGCCGCCCTTTTGAATCCAGAGCCGCGCCGTTCGCCTTAAAAGGGCAAAGTATCTGTGGAGAAAGGGCAGCGGGAAGGGGGGTGGGTGTGCCGGGGGGGGGGGGCCGGCAGCCACCGCCCCGCCACAGGGCGCCCCGCCCGGCCGAGGGTCCCCCGGTGGCAGCGGGGCCGGCCCATGGCAGCCGCCCTCCTCTTCCTCTCCGGGCGGGCGGGCGGCTCTGGCGCGGCGGTTGCCAGGAGACGGCGGGGCCCCGCCATGGCGGCGGGCAGGGCCGGGCCGGCGGCACCGCCCGGCCCCGGCCCGCAAGGCGCGAGTCCCGGCGGTGGGCCGGGACTGCTCGGCATGTCCGACCAGGGCCATGGGGACCCCCTGAGCATCGTCCTTCGCAGCGGCCCCACCTCGCCTGCAGCACCTGTGCACCTGCCCGCCATCGCCTCTGCCCGGCAGCAAACCCGCACCCGCGGGGGGCCGGCCAAGCCCCGCGGGGGGCTCCGGAGGGGCCTCGCTGGAGCGACACAGCGTTGAGGGGCTGAGGGCGCCGCCCGCCATGTGTCCTCACGAGCGGCTGGGGGGGATCCCAAAGCCCACCCAAAAAGAGAACCCCAACCGCCAGGACGGCTCCAACGATCGCGCACGACTCCAGCGCTCCCGTTTCGTTCGGCGAGGAATATGTCGGCCGCAAAGGGGGAGGCGGATTCATCCACCCACCAGCGGCGGGGACGTCGGGCCCCGATCGCCGCTAGCCGAGGGGCACGGCCCGGCAGCGGGGCAGGGGGAGGCGGCCCCGGGCTGGCCCCGCCACCCTCTTCTTGCACATGAAGCCAGGCGCTCTCCCAGCGGATCTCTTTTTGTCCTTCCCCCCCCTCTTACGGAGCGCTGAACCAAATGCATTGCGATTTATTGGCTAGGAAAAGATACTGAGGGGGGGGGGAGAGTGATCCCGCTCCTGCGAGGTCTCCGTTTTCTCCATTAAATCGCTATAATTTGCCTAGTCTGCGGCAAGTGTGAAACCAGGACAGAGCATCTCCCGGGCGTGCTGCGAGCTGGGAGCCGAGGTTCCCCGCAACTTTCCCCTCCCGCCGCCCCCCGCGCAACCTCCAACGGATCGAGACATTGCAACGAGCCCCTGTCACTGCCTTCCTTCTCCCCCCCAACCCCCCGAAAACACCGGCACCCGCCGAGCAAGGGAGGCCGGGCGGGGCGGTGAGAAGGCTGCTTGCTGGAGACCCGGGCACGGCACCCCGCCGGGCTCCAAGTTGCCCTGCCCGCCCCGCTGTGAATCGCTCCCTGCAGGACGCCGCTCCCCACCGGAGGGGAGAGACCCCTGGCCTCGTCCCGTCCCCTCTCGCAGCGCTGAAGCCGCCAAGCCCGCCATGCGCTCCGGACCAACCCGCCGGCAGAAGAAACTCCCCCGGTGGCAGCCCGCCCCTGCCCGGGCTCGCCGCCGTGCCTCCCCCGGCGAGGTGGTGGGGGGGGCGGCCTGGTCCGAAAGGTGCCCGGCCGGGCCGGACCGGGGGAGAGCAGCTCTCACCCCCCCACCTGGAGGTTGCTGTCACACATCCCCCCCTCAAGCCCAGAGCTCGTAACTTTCCCACCCCGCGGGGCCACCCGGCAGGGTGCGGGGCGGGGGTGGGCGGCACCCCGGGCGGCCGCGCTTCGGGGCTCCGCTCCGCGCCTTCCCAGGCGGCAGCGGGGCCGGGGGCTAGACGGGGAGAGGCACGGAGTGCTCCCCGCGGGCGGTGGGTATCCGGGGTGAACCCCCTGCTTACTGTGGGCTCTTGGGGTAGAAGGGGAGGGTGACGTGGCTGAGATCCTGGATGTCAAAAGCCGTGGGCTCGGCCGAGATCGCCTGCCGCTTGGTCCTCTGCTCCCCCTGCAAGGTGCCGGCGCTCTGCTGCTGCGCCTGCTGGGTGGCGGGCCGGATCACGGAGCGGTACTTGTCCAGCTCGTTCTGCAGCTTCTGGATCAGTTCGTCCTTCTGGTCCAACTCCAGCTCCAGCTCGTCGATGAGTGCATCGCGCTGCCGCAGCTCCTCGATCTTCTCCTGCAGCGCGTACTGTAAATCCCGCAAAGTGCCCATGGTCCTGCCGCCTCGCTTGCCCCTCGCCTCTCCCGGCAACTTTCCCCCCCGGGCCGCCCGCCGCCTCCCCGCACTTGGGCCAACTTCGCCTCCGCCGCCACCTCCGGCCCGGCCCGGCCCGGCCCGGCGCGGCCCCGCTGCCCGCCGGGGCCCCGCCGCAGCCGGACCCCCGCCGCCGGCACCGCGCTCCGGAGCCGGGTTGTTAGGGGCGATTTCGATCCGCCTGCGTCAGGCGAGGCTGGAGAGCGAGCGGGAGGCACACACACGCCGAGGGGGAGGGAAGGAGGGAGGGAGGCAGGGGCGCCTGCGAGGATGCACATGCTCTCCCCCGCTCCCTCCCTCCGGCCCCGCCGGCTCCCGCACCGCCCACAGCCCCGCGCCGCCGGCCCGCGGGGTCGCCCGGGGGGGTCGCGGGGAGGGGGAGCTGGCCGGCGGCTCGCCCCGGGGCTGCGGAAGGGCTCCGCCGCCGGGAGCCCGAGCCGAGCCCTCCCCTCCCGGCCTTTTGCAGGAGGAGGCCATCAAACAGGTCCGAGCCCTGGGAGATGGCTGCACAAACCTGCCAGCTCCGTCCCGCTTTCGGGGTGTCCCCTGCTCCTCTCCCCTCCCCTCCTCTGCTCCAACCAGGGGTGCTACTTTTCCCTACAGAACTTGCCTGGCTCCTCTCCCATTTACTTTTTTTTAACAGACAATTTTTGTTGTCTTCTGTGAGTGAAAGCACAAGCCTGTGCCTGGCATGGCTCCTGCTCAGTCTCAGCAAGCTTTGGGCTCCAAAAACCCAGATTTTAATGTGAATATCGGTCAAGTATGCCTGTGCTGGAGAAGCCTGGAGGCAGGGCTTATGGAGAACTTATGGAGAACTAAAAATAAAACTAACTTAAAATATGGGAATTAGACTTCCAGAGTAGCCTCAATACCCACAAGAAAGCCTAAGTTCGTTTCTGCCATACATAACACGATAGGATTTTCCCAGTGTGCGAGCACAATGTCTCATGCACTATGATTTTCTGCGTGCCAACAAACCTCTACACGCCTCTACCTATATGATACAGTGCACAGGTCTGCAGCACAAAAATAACAAAATAACTGAACTGCATCAGCTGAGCCCTCAGTGCCAAATGGCTGTTTTCTTTTGTCTTGCCTGTGTTTGCCAGGCACGGAGTGGACAGTGAGGTAGATACGTCGCGACAATGCGGCTCCTGGGCTTGGCCCTCCAGGGCAGAAAGAGGGATCTGTGGGCAAGAAAACAGCTGGTTTGGGGGTTCCCGATAGAAAACCCCCACAGCCCAGCGAGGTGCAGGCGCCTGCAAGAGCTTAGGCAGCACTGGGACATCGGCAGAGTTTTGTGCTCCGATGTTTGCAGGTCAGCAGAAGCAGCTGCTTCAGTTCCCCCTTTGGGAGTTTGGTATGGGGAGAAGAGAGCAGCCCTGGCTACATTTTTTGCAAGTAGGTGGTACCTACGTTTTTGTGTTTGCTGCCAGCAGTGTGTGTAGACCTCCCATTCAGGCATTAGCTGGAAAGGAGAGACATCCAGACAGAGACCATGTTTACGGCATTGAGCTTTTTGGGGGGTTTTCTGTTGTTTTTTTTTACTGTTACATACTGGCACTTGGATGAGTCCAAAGTTCCAGCTTTCAACATGCAGATGGTCTTTATAAAATACATTTAAAAAAAAAAAGAACGGAAGAGAAATTACAACTGCTGTCTGCTCAGTGCTGTTGTTTGAAAGGGCCTGGCCTCTGTTCATAAGCATGAGGTCTGCAGGTTCTTCAATGTGTTTGATACCTCCTGCATTTTTTGAGATGCACGTGAAAAAACAAAAAAATCAGGTTATGTAAAATGCTGCAGTTTTCAGTCCCCTTGATGCATATGTGCCAGGCACAAAGTCCCCTGGTTGTTTTCACAGGTTGCCAAAGCGCTTTAAGTTCAGACAGCATCTTTTACTGCATATTCCCTCCATTTCCATCTTGTATAACTCGTAGGAACAGAAGAACCAAACACCTTCTGAACATTTCCATTTTAAAGACGACCAGCATTAAATAGACGCACTCCTGCTGCCTACAAACTAGAAATCAATGATAAATAAAGTATTTTAATAGCATTCAGCTGACATGCTTGAAGTTTTATTGTTTTCCTCTCTACAGAAGCGATACCAACTTCTGGATGAGGGAGATGGTAATACGGTTAACTGAAACCCACCAGGCTTCGAAGGAATAACAGCCCTGGGGGAAATGTGCATAATTTCTCGATGACAAGCGGTAAAGTCACACTACTTGGTTTCTATTAGAGGTGCATAGCCCAGGACTGAGCCAACAGTACCTAGATCAGAGAGAATCTGGAGAAAACTGTGAGAAATTACAGGAAATAAAACTGGTGAGGAATTCAACTGCGTATATAAAAAAGTATATGTTTACAGGTGGGAAGCAGATTTTCATAAGACCTACAAGGTCTAAAGAGAGATTTTATGGCTCAGTTTTAGATTTGGGACTATAATCAGCAGCTGTCGAGTCTAAGGCTGATCTTCCCTGATTTAAGGATGAGGCCAAAGCAGCCCAAAGGGCTTCACAACCTGACAGCTGAGTTCTGCCATGGGAAGGCAGCCAGCAGTTGCCTATTTTTGACTATTCGCTGCTCTTCTAAAGAAACTATTGGGCGAGTGCAGATCTCCTCCCTGCGGTTCATACTTCAGGCTTTCCTGAAGTACCGGCTGGTGTGTAATCTCACAGATCCCAGGGATCCACTCTGATAAAAATAAAACCTCTGATCCCATTCCTTTCAACTTAAAGTTTCCAATAAAAAAGAAACCTCAGAGTCTCAGAGCAGCTGCTTTTTCTTCTTGATCCGGTGAACGGAAATAAATAGCTTTAGGGAGAAGAATGGCAGGAATGCACCAACTGGCTTGGGTTTCGGGAGGACGGGATGAAGTTGCTTGCAGTTTGTTAACGGAGCCTTTGGCTACAGACATCCCAAAGCCTTTTTCTGATCTGATCACTGTGATATCTGACTGGATGTCAAGCAAGGAGGAAGCTGAAAAAAAGAGCATCTGCAGATGGGATCCTCTCTGCCCCAAAACACCGCGTGCCACAGCTTGCTGTTGGGAATCACACGGAACAGGGATGTTTCTTCTCTTCGAACAGGCTCTGATATACTCACAATATTTCCCCTCTGCACAGCTCCTAGGTTTTAATAGCTTTTGCTTCTAAACCTTTCAAGGCTCATCTGTCACCAAATGCACCCACTCAGCTGCCATCTTCCAAGCTAAAAACATATTTGAGAGCTCTCTATTCTGCAAACATCTCCTCAAGCTTGTCAATCAAAGCTCAGGTAGCAAGTGGGATCGCTGACAGGCAAATGTCACCTTGCTGCAGGCAGCCAGGACAGCGCGGACAGAGAAGCTGGAGATGCATCACAGAGTACATGAATAAACATTTTCCTGACCCTAGAAGCATTTTTTTCCCCTGCCTAATCCACTCCAATGCCAATCCTTACTGTTTCCCCAGAATATCTACGGGAGCAGATCAGCCTGTGGCAGAAAGTTGAACTGCTTGGATTTTGCAATGCATTTCTCTGCTGGTCAGGGCTTTGTGCAGATTTGGGAAGGTGTGTGACCCACAGGACTCTACCAGGTGATGGCACACAGCCGGTTGCAAAGCCAAATGCATTCCCTACATGCATATTCGCAGCAACACCTTTACAATGTGAAGAAGGAAAGATTAAAAATACAGGAAGATCTAGAGGAAGGCAGCAAGTACATGAGCTGAGCTCTTGCAAAAATCATGCTACAACCAACTCAAGTTGCAGTTCACCCTGGAGAGTCACTGCGTTTCATCCGCGGGATGCTACACACACACCCCCCCACATTCCACCACGACTCGAAATTCACACCAGTCCCTGAGGCAGAGGAAGGAGTGCCACCTACTGAAACTAGAACACATCTGACTCCTCCCTAGGGCATACTTGGCCATTTTTTTTGCCTTTTGCCCCAAACAGAGTGCCTCCGGTAGCTCCTTCTGGGGCCACAGTGCCCTACAGTTTTGCAAGGGGTAGCTGGAAAACAATTCAGCCCCCAAGGATGGGGATGAGGATGGAACTACGGTGTCAAAGCAACCTCACCAAGACCAAGGAGCAGGAATTGGCAGTATTTGAGGAGTGCTTCAGCCCCATTTATCTCTGAAAATAAACCCTATTGTCTTGTGACATTGGACGTTCCCTCTTATTTTGGTCCTTTCTGGAGCCTCTAAAAATGAATGGAAACCTATTTGTTCCTCCCTACCAAAGGGATGGAGATATCCAGGGCTGGCCACTCTTGCAGTGAGTGCTGTCTTTTAAATCCCATCGATTCCCCAGCGCTGAAAGTCAAATCAACATCTCAACTGGATTATCTCAAGGATTTTCATTTAGTATGTAGATATGTAGATTCTTTCCATTATCAGTAAGAAACACTGAGAAGTAGCTCTTGTGAAGAACATGCAACTGCTCCAGCCTGCCCTAGGAAATCCTCCCAGGATGAGGATCATTTGGCGTAGAGTGCACAAGGAAAAAAAAATACCCCAAGACCTATTAACAATACCAAAAAATGCTCACTGCGGAGACAAGATAGTATGCTGTACTGCAATTGGTAATATGCTTAGCTTTTTATACCACATTAGGGTCATACATAATAACACAAAAATCAATGTTTGTGTCATGCAAGGCAAAAGGATGAGACATTATGAGTGTACAATAGCACAGAATTATCCCTGTAACAGGGTGGTTTCAAGCCCTCCTTCCCCTTGCATGCACAGATGTATGTGCCAGAATCAGATTTAAGGTTCAAGTTTCCTGTTCTTCGTGGGTCCTTTGTCCAGAAAAATAGATGGCATGAAGGGCCTAATGCACTGGCAAGGTAAGACGTAACCCTTCCCTCATCATTTTTCCAGGCTGGAGGAAAGCCTGTACCTCTGGTTCCTGCTGGGTGGGCTACAGAGCTGAAACAGTGGAAGAGTATCAGTCATCTTTATGGGAGGAACATGAGTTTTACATAAAAATGGCATAAAAAATTCTTCTCAATATCCAGTAGTTGAATACACGTTCAATAAGCCCTTCAACACTTTTTCCTGCCATTAGAGCAACCAAAACTGTCCCTCTGACTTCTTTTCCCCACTAACAAGACCCTTTTCACACCAGCCCTGCCTATGTGTCTAAAGAAACCACAGATCCTCTGCCCTCCCAAAAGCATCTTTGGTTGAAAGACGTCTTTTGAAGCAAGGTTTTTTCTCCCATGATCACATGGAGAGTTGGATTTTCAACAGCTCACCCCATTTGATGGTTGCACGTGGTGGCAGTGGCTCTCTGCATCCCTTCACTTCAGTGCTGGTTCAGCTGCTCATGAGCCCCTATAGGGTAGGAGGGGGTGCTATGGGCTTACTGGTAGCACCTTCTCATATCCTCAACCTAAATGAAATCTTTGGGTCTGGCCTTTCTCCAGGAAAGAGTAAACATATTTTCTGTGCGCCCCTAGATTGGAATTGCAAATAGCAGCAGATCTCCAGGCAGGTCAGGTGTGAGAACCACCGTCCCTGATCCTGATCCCTCCCATCCATACACTCCTCAAATGACTGGTTGATTTTTTCCCACCTGCCAGAAAGGGCTGGACTGCCCAGCAAGGTCAGACGTGAGCAGAGCTTAGACACATTTTCCCGTAGGCTGGATTAAGTCAGAAGTGGCTTCAAAATTATTCAGCTGCCTTAAGAAGTCTCTTTAGGCTCATGTTAAGCAGCAACTTGTTCTGAAAACTGCCAACATAAATACTTAGTGCTGTTTTGCAGTTACTACAATTAGACACTGACTATGCCCCTGCTTTTCTCAGCAGTCCCAGGGCACTGACTATGTAGAGCAAAAGCAGCATTTAGACAAGGAGAGCCCTGTAAATGTAGTTTTCTTTAGCTTTTAGCCTTAAGCTACCAGCAAATGAACCGAGGGACCAATTAAACTAAATGTAAGGATGCAGATCTAGTCTTGGAGCCATGAAATACAGGATATAATGGAGACAAAGTTTATAGAAAGTATCAAATCAATTGACGTAGTTGGAAAAACAGATTCATTCTGGCTCTCTTGGATGTATCCATGAGATTGGAAGAAGCTGAAATGTTAGAAGGAAGGCGTTGGATCTGAGGCCAGCAATTTTCATGGAGTCATGCCTGGGATAGCCAGGCCAGCTTCCTTGTCCTGTCGTCAACTAGAGTTTAACCACTTGGGCCAGCCCATGCTCAGTGACCCTTTTATCTTCACTATTCAACATACGTTCGTCCGCCCTCTGTATGATATCTCAGTGGTGAAGGGGTGGGAGAGCTCAGCAACTCATCCATCACCCAGCCGAGGCACCAAACAGCTTGGGGTTACTGCCTGAGGATGAAGACAACCCAGCCTGATCACACAGTAGGGACAACATCCTAATGCCGAAAAGCTCTGCAATTCAGTCAGTCGTTGAACAAAAATTACCCAAACCTTACTTTTCAGAGGCAAGACCATTACAAAGCCATTGGCACAGCCAGAAACCCTACAGCTGCCTAACATGCTCTGGCCATCACTTTTGTATTGCGTTGCTTAGGAAAGGCACTTGGGCAGAATATATACCTGACCTAACCATGTTACATGGTCCAGGCAATCAGGAACTCAATGGGGCGGCAGGACATCTGGGGTCAAATCCAGCTTTCTGCCTCTGTTTCTGACTTCACCTGCTCTTACTGACCTTTCCCATCTGAGATTATCTCTTCATCTGTCTTTATGTGGGACTCCAATTAGCAACAACAGTTTCCAGGAGCACATTTTGGAGCAGTGATTCTCACATTGTTATTCAGCACACACAGAATCCCAGAATCCCAGGTTGGGAGGGACCTCAGGGATCATCTAGTCCAACCTTCCCAGGAAGAGCCCAGCCTAGACAAGATGGCCCAGCACCCTGTCCAGACGACTCTTGAAGGTGTCCAACGTGGCCGAGTCAACCCCTTCCCTGGGGAGATTATTCCAATGGTGACTGTCCTCACTCTGAAAAATTCCCTCTGGTGTCCAGTTGGAATCTCCCCAAGGGCAACTTGTGTCCATTCCCCCTTGTCCTCTCCATGAGACTCCATGTAAAAAGGGAGTCTCCATCTTTCTTGTAGCTGCCCCTTAACTCCTGGTACACGGTGATGAGATCCCCTCTGAGCCTCCTTTTCTCAAGGCTGAACAAACCCAGCTCTCCCAGCCTATCCTCGTACGGCAGCTTCCCAGTCCTCTGATCATCTTGGTGGCCCTTCTCTGGACCCCTTCCAGCCTGCCCACATCCTTTTTGTACAGCGGGGACCAGAACTGCACACAGCACTCCAGGTGTGGCCTGACAAGCGCTGAGTAGAGCGGGATGATGACTTCTTTCTCTCTGCTGTATGCTGGTAAAAGCTTGCATTGACCAAAAATAGGTTTGTCTTGTGATCCAGCCTGCAATTATTCATGGTACACTTTTAAAACACTACACGAGCACAGCTCAACTCATCAGCTGTTACTGTGCAGTTACATCTTTTCCTTTCTCCAATGTCCATTGCCCTCTACCACTTGCTGAATTCTTTAGTCATGGTTCTCTGGTTGCAAGAGATGGAAAGTCAACTACTCAGGAAGGTATGAACAGCAAGGGACTTGTTTTCCCCCAAAGTTATATTAGTCAATAGCAGCTCATTTCTACAGCCTAATTTTGGCACTGCTTGATGCCATTTCTTAACTTCCTGGGTTTAATGGTAGCAAACCTCTTGCCAGTCCTGAGCATTTGCAATTCTGGGTGTTCCCGCTCATCGCCCTTTTGGACCCTGAAGTGTTTCTTATCTCTCCTTGCTGGTAACGCACCGCTCACCTACCATAATTGCCCTGGTCTGTTGGGCTGATTTATCCAACCTTCAAAACAATTCATTCGTATTTGAAATTGGGTTAGAAATAAACACATTTTCCGCTACCACCGATATGAAAATAACCAGCGCGTTACCATTATTTTATGATGAATGCATCATGAACAAGTGCACCGTCTCTTTATGTAATCAAATTAATTCCTCTGCTTATTAAGAATTATTATTTGAATGTTTCAGGTATTTGTAACAATAAGCACAAAGCATAGATTTTAAGCCTGTGTTTTACATGACTGTACAACAGACTGGTGTCTCTTAAAGATAAATATAAGGGGCACTGAAAGTTGCCTTCCTTTTTAGAAACAGTTTCATGCTAGAACTGAAGTCTTTTTCTGACATTTGCATGTCCTGAGCAACTAGAAAGATTTGAATGAACTACGAATCTTTAAGTATCTAGAAATGTTTATGTCCGCAATTCTAGCAATGCTAAACCTTTCCTTGCAGGAAACATTTCCAGAAAAGGTTCGTCCTCAAGGTTGATCCCTGTGATCCTTTAAGGCTCAGAATATATGGCTGCATCCCACAAAGGACCTGGCTCGTTAAGGTACCAAAGAAATATCCATGAATCATCCAGGCACAATCTGCAAACAGGGGCTAACACCAGGTTTCACAAAGGTTTACCAGCTCTCTACTGACTTCTACAGCTATTTCTTATTTATGCTTGGGGAAACTTCATCAGGTTGGGCTCTCTGAGTGTGTAAAAATGCTTATGCTCACAATTTTCTCTTTGTTAATGTTTGCTCGAATTGATTGCTCTACTCATCAGACCATTAGAGGCCAGTGTTCGCCTGATTTCTTAAGCATTGCAAACATCTTTCAGCTGACTGCCCTGCTGCGCTGGGTGAATCAGGATGGGTAGCACCTTTCTTCTCACCTTTGCACAATTTCTGCTTCAAGTCAGCAGCCAGACTCCTGGATAAGGTGCAGGGCTCCCTCCTCGATGTCACTGCACAGCCAGTACCCCATCTTGGAGGAGGGTGTGCAACCACATCTCCTCACTAGCCACAGGCAAGTTGAGCTCTGCAAACCTTGGGCCACAGTGCCTTTTCTGACTCTAGCTCCATCTCCAGATGGTTTTGCTCTGATCCTGACGCCTCTCCATTGCATAGTATTAAAACATGCGTTGAAACATGCTGGGAAGGTTCGCCTGTGCGGCTCTTCTCCACCATAAATGTGCTGGGAACACTCGCCCCTGCACATCTTCCCCACCACCTCCTAATCTTTGATCTGGGTGGAGAACAGCACAATTTTCACTGCTGGGGAATTATGATACCAACTTGTGGGAGCTTCCTCAAACCTAGAAGGAAAAATCCTTTGGAAGTGATGATGTCACAAAGACATCATCCACTTTGGGTCTGCTTCTCTGTGCTCTAGAGAAAGAAAGATTTCTAGGTTGGTATTGACTCTTCATAGGCTACTTCTCTGCAAGAACTGTTTCTGTTGAAGCTTTATCATCTAAGCTTTTACCTGAGCAGCTTGGCCCAAACAACAGGGCAATTTCTTCATTCCCTTATTTATGCAATCCATATATGCAAACCTCAGTGTACAAACTCATCTTCAGAGCATCTGAAACACTGTGAAAGGGTCTTGTGTTGTTAGAATAGGGAAGGATAGATCCTGGTACACGGCATAAAAACCTGCATTGTGGCAACCAGAAAGGCAACATATTTTATACTTCTGCTCCCTGGAATAAGAGTGCAAATTCGCAACCCACTTCAAAAATCCCCCTGCTCCTTTATGGATACACAAACATAAATTTGTTGTTTTGTTTTGTTGTGTTTTCTTTTCTCTAAGCCTGCTCTTTTCCTTTTTTCTTTTTTGCTTAAAAGCCATGACTATCAGCAAAACAACTTCTTTTCAACTCATGATTTGGGCATGACGTAGCATGAAGCGCCGTGTGCCACCTCCCGCGCGGTGGGTGCTTGGCCCCGCTCTGTTCCCTTACATGGCCTGCAGCTCTGGCAGGCACAACATTCTCCACATTCCTCTTTTTTTCCCCTGCTTTTTAATTCTCATTTTTTTTAGGAGGCGAAAACACAAAGCACAAGGAGTAATGCTGCCCTCTAGTGCCCTGCTTTCCTAGCTTGAGGCACATGGCTGCAAACCTTCACACCAAATACTTGTTGAATCTCCACCACCACAAAAAACCCAAAACATCAGAAAAAAACCACTCACAAAACACTCAAACAAAAGGCAATACAGAAGCAAAAATATGCATGCATTGGAAAAAGAAAGAAAGAGACCACAGGGGCCAAGAGAATTGCTCAAACTCAACTTTAAGTTCCCACTGATATATTAACATATTCTATTTCTTAGCAAGAGGGTAGGATTAATATCAGAAGTTTTTCTCGAGTTAGCTATTACAACTCTAAAGAAGTGAACGTGTGGCATATTAAGGGGCATATTTATATAAAAGCAGGCATTTATAAAACCACAGTACTGTCTCTCTATATGTCCCCTATAGTAGCCAAACTCACAGCCTTCTTTCTCCTTAATACTCAGTTTACTTGATAAGCAAATTATTTCAGAGATGTAATAGCTCTACCTGCAAGTCCCAGCAGACCAGACATCATGTTTTAGGTGGGTTTTCTTTACCACACCTGTATGAGTTCCCCCTAAGGAGACGCAAAAGATAGATCGATTTGCTGAAAGTTTGAATCAATGATTTGATTCAGTGATGGACATTAAATCATTGATTCACACCGATTCCTGGCTCTTGGCTCAACAGCCAGTACATGCTGCCACTGCAATAACATGCAACAACACCGAGCGTGCACATAAACCTACAAATCTCTATCTTTTAGTATTAATGACCAATTCAATAACCAATCTGAAAAAGGAAGACATTTAATTTTCACTATATACCACAATTTTGTACTTAGTCTCATTTCTTTAGATTTTAAACTATTCTAATTTCAGGAGCCTGAATCTTTTTACTTTCAATTTATATTCCCTTGTAAACTCTCAGAAAAGTCAGTTAAGTTAAAATAGCTCATGATAATCCACCACACATACACACATATATCACTGCAATTGCAATTAGCCCATCACCTCAGAAAAAACCTCCCCAAAGTCCTCAAGTGTACAGATAAAGTTAAACTTTGCAAGCAAACTCTTATTTAAACAAACATTAATGTAATTTCCAGGTGGAATTGGTATTGATTGGGCAGCAGAACAGCAAGTTCTAAGCATGGAAGTCTAAATTATGGGGAGAAAATCAATACAGGAGCCCCACTAAAATGGACTATTCAAATAGATGTTTGTTCCCCTCAAGCTTCTATATATTTTTTTTGTAGGGAATGCTCAGCAGATGGGGTAAATAATGTTTTTAAAAGGCAAATTAAACCCAAACGGATTTGAATATTCAACAAAATAAGTCTGTCCTCAGGCTGAAACAGCACAGTACCCAATTCTTTGGTGGCAAAGCAAGGTCAGCCCACGGTCCAGCTGAGAATAAATTAAAGCATGTCCCAGCTTACATTGTAGAGAGAAGTAAAACCTTTTATTAGCCCAGATAATGATGCAGGAAGAAAGAGGCATACTTTTAAGACTAAGCCACAAAATATATTTGTGATATCTATAAGCAATAAGCCACAAAATATCTACCAGGAGATGATATTGGACATGTGAATCCTATGTCTCCTATACAGCCCATGAATGAGAAAAATTCTGCAATCTGTGCTCTTTTGAAGGCATAAGCAACAGCTGATATGCCATAGTCATTTCTTGTTCACAGGCTTCTACAGCCTGAGGTAGATTTGAAATCTCAGGGAGTATTAAACATCTCCATGAACCTGCATGGACAAGAACTGCACCAAACATCTCTGCTTTGCATCACCACCCTCTTCTCAAATAATGTTCATTGATGGAAACAAGTTAATTTCTCACCTGTGGCTTCTCCTCTTCCTTCTATTGAGAGGCGTTATTAGCTATTACTCCAACTATGCAACTAACATCTGCATATCAATGCAACCTATTAAAAAGTTTCACCAAAACCATCAGAACTGAAGCAGGTTTTGAGATTTTCAGGGGAGAATTCACTTCACCTGGGTAATTCCTTGATGAGAGGGAAAGCTCAGAGCAGAGGTAGATACCAACCCTTTCCATTTCGTCTTGGGAGATCAAAAGCATTTCTTAAATTTCTCTAACATTAACCCATTTTAAGAGGGTTCTTCAAATTCTATAACAAACTGCATCCATTTAAATTCAATACTAATTAAGAATTACCTTTACAGCAAAAAGCAATATTTATTAACAAAACAAGAGCAGGAGGAAAATGGGCATCCCCAGAGATTTTCCTTTAGACCCTGACAGACTTACTGAAACGTCCTTTGAGGAATCAGGATGGCAGATGCCTCCTTATGTAAATAAGGAGTCTTAGACATATTTTCAGCACGATGCCTTTAGGGAAAATAAAAATCACACAAGAAGTGAACTATATCTGAATATATCCGCTTATATTAATAAGTAGGAAGAGTCAGAGAGGGTGTATTTCTACAGGAAGGCCTATAGTGTAAGTCAGTTATCTGCCTACAGTGCAGCCAGTTCCAACTTTCTGGAAAAAAAACTCATTTTCCTGAGGCTAGGCATTATTTATCCACCGGAGGGAGTGATGCAGACAGAGCATTTGGACAATGACCATTTCCAGTCCTAACATCTCTGTTGACACTAATTAGTTGAACTTAAGGTTTTGAATTAATGCAGCATTTTTCCTTTGTAACTACTAATACTTTTTTTCTTTTTACTGGAAAAGTCTTTTACCATACATTCAGGTTTTGCTGCCCACTGAATGGCAAGTTATGTGTTTGCAAAACTAGACCTTCAACTTGTACATCATTATTAGGACTTCTTCCATGATGCCTGTGGATTTAAAAATATATATACACTTGATTTTTCCCCCCATCTCTCTACCTTTTCAGTAACACATAGAACAGAAATGGTAGAAAAGAGTAGGGACTGGAGCAAGGTGTCTAGAGTATAACTAACAGCTCTCAGAAACATCTTTGAGTTCTTGCAGAGACCAGTGATTAAAGCTTTAAAGAATGTACCTGCCTCTCCCCGGAAGGAAAGAAGGGCCATTTGATCATTCAAACCACATTGTTTAACCCATATTTTTTAACTACTGCTTTAGTTTATTTTTATTTCTTTTTAGCCTATTTCTGTTCCTAAAAAACATGAAGCAGTCTAAAACATGAACTAAGTGCAGCTCCTGCTAGCTGCATGGGTTAACATAATTACTCATTTGTATCCTGGTCAGCTTGCTGAATTCACAGGCTGTATTTCCAACTTGAATAATTTAACATGTATTAATTATTTATACCTTATAGCTCTTTCAAAAGAGTTGTTCGGAGTCAATGCCAGTTATTAGACTTGGCAGACAAAGCCAAGCACTGCCCCACGAGGGCCAGCTCCACCGTCGTGCCTGCTTTATCCCAGGCATTGCAGAAGGGAAATGAGGTTTGCATTTAGCCACCAAAAAGCATCATGCATTAGATCTGCCTACATCCAGTGCTTAATTTATAGATGATGGCAGCAAGTTCAAAAGAAACTGAAAAAAATACATCTCCCTGCTAAGCACCTTTTTCTTTTTTCTAGTCAATATAATACATTTTAAGAGGCAAGATTTCAAGCAGGCAGACATCCTTTCCCCATAATCTTTGCAATGATTTTCTCTTCCAGTAGTCAAAGTGCTGGTTTCTAGCTAGGGAAAGACCATACGGCCACGAAATGGTCATCAGAACATCCAAAAAAGGCGGGGTTTATTGAACATCACCCACCCACAGCTTTATCTGGGCCTGTCCCACCAGCTGCCCCTGCAAGCTGCCAAAAAAGCCAGGGTGATCTCCTCCTGCTAGGAAGAACCTCTCCACCTTCCTCCTTTGCTTCAGCGGGGACTTTGATGAAGACGTGGCTCCATGCGAACCCAGAACGTGAAGTTATGACCAGTGAGTAAGTAGAAAACAGCTAACTAAATGGAGAAATAATGACTAGAGGCCAATAATCACATGGATCTACTGGTGGCTCAGGCTGAACTGCTTTTCAGAGTGCTAATATCCCCATTGTGGGAGAGGACACTGAGCAGCTGGAGATGGTGTTGGAGAAAGTAAGCAAATACCAGAGACCTGGAAAGAAAAATCTTTATCAAGGACATAAAGGGCTCAATTTGTTCAGCTTGTGGGGGAAAAAAAAGACTAAGAGAAAACTTGATTATATTAAATATACACCACAATGTAGATTAAGTGTTTAGCATTAAATGGCATTTTGGAGTAGCAGGAAGAGGCATTACGAGAACTATAAGACAAGAAAATTCAAAAGAAAAATGAGGCACCTATTTTGAACATGAAGGGCAAACAACTGTGAGAACAAACTCCCTAGAAAAGTGGTAGATCACATGTGTGTCCACCTGCAACTTGAGGATGGCAGTGCCACCTCAGCCACCTTCTCCTCTGCTCTGCCAGTGCGCTCCAAGGTGCCCATCACAACCCCAGCTGAGCAGGTTTATGTCATAAAAGCTCCACACCAGCCAGCTTTTTTCCTGCCCAAACATATTTATTCACAAATCTTCCCTCTTGCTCTCCATCTCGGGGTCGCTCATTGCCATTGCTGGTGTCGGGGACATTGCAGCCACCCAACGTCCCCTCCATTTACAGCTCCTGCAAAGGGCCGAGCCGACAGGAAAATATTTTGCATGGCCAAGCGGTGTGTGCCAGCACACAGGAGATGCTTCTCCCCACCTAACAGTTGTTTTTTGGGGTTTGGCAGCTTTCACCCAGGAATTCTTCCCCAGGGTTTAACAGATAAAAATACCAGTGAATGAACAGTGCAGCCTTTCAACCTCCCCTTGTCCCGCCAGGCCAGCGCAACCTCTGGTTGCATCTGCGGAGCTCCTCGGAGGGTGGTGTGGTTACCCAGATGTACCCAAGGGCACCGCTGGCTATGTACTTTACCTTATTCAAACCATCTGTTTAAAGATTTCTGGTCTATGAGTCCTTTTACGAGAGCAGAGGGTGGGGAGGCAGGCCTGAAAGCACTTTTTCATTCCCGGGAAAGCTTGGGGTCTGTGCAGCCCTCCAGCTTTTCCCTCTGCAGTGACCTCCCTCCATTCCCCAGCAACTGAAGCATCATATTTTTTGATCGTTTTTAACCACTTCCCAGCATTAAGCTAAGGGTTGTCCTCTACATTTTTCCCCCTTCACCAGGGTCTCAAGGGACAAGTAACCTTAAGTTAAGGCTACAAGATGTGGGTCTGTCATTGCCTTAATCATAAAACATTGCCCATCATGTAGAAGGTAACACTGAAATAATCCATGTGTTTAATCTCCAGCAATAAAGGACTGCCCGGTAACCTCAGCTGGTGTTTCAAAATACTCCCATCTGCTACCTCTAGGTCGTGGGTACCCAGAGTCTCAGGCAGCCTCTCCCCATCAGTCACTTCTTATGCACGTGCATAGAGAGAGGGCTCAGTCACAGCACCCACATCACCCAGCCCCTCTCCCCCTCTGCAAGACAAGTATCACACTTCCCCCACTGGTTTAAATAACCACAGCAGCAGTGGCCGTGCTGGAAAACCAGGCATTTTGGGACCACCATCAACCTTGTGATATGATTTATGACTAAAGGGACAAAACACGTTATGGTTTTAATATTCTGTGTTACCCTAGACTGACCCTGTTCAGCAGCATTACACCGCTTATCAGAAGTGTTAAGCCAGCACTAAGGATATAACCCAGCCCAGCAGCCCCTAATGTACACAATGCCCTCATCCTCCACAGGGACAAAAGACCATGGATAGCACTGCTATGCTTCATACCTGGTGCTTGTGAGTATTGCTGCATATCATATGCTTATACATGCTCTTTTCTCCCATATCTCCTTTCCCTCCTGTAAGACTGTAGCCAGGAAGGAGATGGCATAGCATCCATCTATTCAATCCCGGCCTTAAACCTGATTTAAATTAGTCCAGACCCAATCCATCCCTGGTTCTCTCACACAGTGGTATCAAACCCCTTTTTTCCTTGCACTAGCAACTACTCTGCCAAGCTCACCTGAGCTAAAAAAACAGGACAAATAGCCCTGTTTTACCAGTCCTTTTACTATCAGGCCAGTATTTTCAGAGTTCAGATTCCATTTCAAGGTGCATCCACATGCACCCAGGAAAGCTATCGATATGGAGAAGCACATGGTAACCATTTTCTTCCCACTGCCCCATCATTCAAGGCTCTCTATCCATCTCCTGGCACTAAGCGGTACCACAAGTCAAAAACAACTTCCATTTTGTTATTTCCTCGCAAAGCCAGATCCTCATTATACTGGGGCATATTGCAGTTTGAATGCAAAAGCTGCTGCTTAGCTACTAGTTTCAGTTCAGACTTGGTATTTTTACAACTAGAGATATGCTTCTGAAGCTCTTCACAATCTGAAATACTGTCCCTTTTCCACATATACTTCTGGTCCCTGGGATTTTTTAACTTAGGGGTTTTGCTCTCCTCTTTCTGTTTGTCAGTTGTGGCCACACAATAACTTGGAAGGGGCATTACAATTTCATGAGGCCAGTAGCTGCAAATCTCCAAGCCTATAACATCCCGATGAACATACGCCATTTAATTACCTGTTCAAAAAGCGCACATACTTGCAGTCTGCGCACACCCTCCTCTCACAGAATACCTCCCATCCATAGTGGGCTGCTGGGTCCTTTCCCGCAGCACTATATACCACCACTCTTGGACCAAACCAGTGCCTTCACCTCCTTTCTGCTGGGGAAGGCAATGTGGGTCCATAGGAAACATAGGCAGCACTCTTCACCAAACAACAAGTCACATAAGCTGTCCTAAATTTCTTCTTCTCCTACTGCTTCTGAAAGGCAAATCCAAAGGAGTCCCCAAGCAGGAACCAGTGGCACATCCTCCACACAGCTTATTTTGAAGGTGCCAATGATGCAAGTCCCAAATAAACCTGCATCATTTCTCATTTCAAGCCTGAATTTTCCCTTCAGTGCTCTTAAATGAGAAGTACGCTTCAAAAGAAAAATCTGTGTTTAACCTCCTGTACACTTTTTTTTGTTAAAGATCAGTAAAATGTAATTTATTTTAGCGTGCCAGTCCTACTTTATTACACTGATAAACACAGTAATTACTTTGTGCTGAATACATTTTTGAACATATACAGGTGAAAACTATATTTGTAAAGGCAAAAATGAGACTACCTAAAGGCTCTAAAGTTTAGCCGGTAGGATGAAATTTCACTTCTTTGGGAACATTTGTCTTTAGTGAAAGCAATGTCTAAGCACGTGAAATTGGGTCGTAATTATCCCATTATCATTGTGTGGGTCTGAAGGCTAGACCAAGATAATGTCAATGGAAAATGTTTCCTCCACATTGGGAAATCATTACCTCAATAGTTTCATTAGTGGAGTATTAGGGTCAAGCAGCTTCTACTGCTAACAGGCACTCAGACAACAGAACCAGCCTGAAACAGCAGCATCTCAGCTGCTCCTTCAAACCCTGTGACGTAAAACCACCTCTTACGATACAGGCTGGGGAGAGAAACGCTTGTGAGGGGACCACCAGAGAGAAGAGGAGGAGAAGAAACCACACAAGCACGAAGCCATCCTCATGTTCTCGCCATGGCAGCTGCAGGTGGGGTACCTAAAGACCTATACAGCATGTGCTAGTCTATAAAGGAGCTATATATTTTATGTATATGGGTTAGCATGTAGGTGAACTATACAGGATATACCAGCAGTAGCCCCATCTTTAGAACAATAAAGAGATCTTCAGCCACGCCAGTTCCATCTGTTGCAAGAGGGCTGTGGCAATCCTGATGGTCTCTAGGTAAAAGACCACCTCTGCTTTCCAGACCAGGTGCCTCAGGCTAAAGAGGAAACGTGTTAAAATAAAAGGAGGGAGAAAGGAGGGCTTCTGTAGAATAAAATGGAAGTGTTAGCACGGCTTTGCCAAGACACCACAGGCCAGGGAGAAGAGCCTTCTGTTCACAAACACCACAGCCTTGCTATAAACACTAGAATTGCCCAAATTCCACTTATTTCATATTAATTGAAGGGGGCAGCAAAAGTCCCATAATCAGGATGGTAAACTCGATGGTCTTAGCTTCCTTAGGAAGGTAAAATACCATTATTGGGCAAGTCCCTGGATAAAAAATGATCTTATGGGTCAACATCTTGACAGATTAAAACACAGAGTGGGACATGTGTTATGGACAGTCGAAATATTGGAAAACAGGTCTTTATACACTGGCTTTTCAAATTTAAAAAAAAAAGGTAGGCCAAAGGATCATTAAGTTTTCTCTCCTGATGATCTTCTGCAAGTTTTGAAATACTGAGAAAAACATTTCAGAGGGCCAGAGGAAAGCAAGTGCTCCGTGAAGATTTTTAGCAGGTAAATGGAATCACACAGATAATTGTGTCAGCTTGACATCAACCCTGGACGTCCTTTGGGATGTGTGCTTCTCAATTTAATTGCTGAAGAAATTAAGGTAATATGATGAATACCAATCTATGTGGCTCTATAGAAAATAGATCTTATGAAATAAACTTAGCAAATTTTATTAAACCAGCTGCCAAGTGGGTCAAAAAAGCATTCACAGCAATGTAACAGCATTAGGCTGCTGTAAACTGGCTGACTTACAAACCTGAGCTCACTGAGCATGTCTCCAGCTCCAGGGTTTTTTATCTCGGTGGAGGGGAGGTTAAAAGCAATGAGCTGCCATCAGAAAAGTGCTCGGGAAAAGCGTGAGAACGGGCAGCTACTCCAGCCAACAGTGAGGGCAGGATTTAATAGTGAGACCATGAAGTTAGACAAATTCAGGCTTGAAATGTGGAACAAATATTTAAGGCAGAGGAATTAGGGCAATTAGTCTTTTCAACAGTTTGCAAGGGACCGTGGTGCTTTCTCAGTCACTGGCAAATTTTTAAACCACAATCAGGAGACATTTTAAAATTTTATTTTTCCTAAAAAACAGAAATACACTAGTGAAAACAAAACCTCTGAAAAGGCTAATGGCCCATCTCCTGCAAATCAGGCTAGATGAGCACAGCCGGCCTTGCTGACCTTGTAAGATACCCACTTATGAAAACTAAAGTAATTTTCATTCATTCTTCTGCCATCTGACATCTTTCAGGGACACTAAAAGGGCTCAAAAGTGGATATAAATGTAATTGTAAAGTCTCTTTCTCTAAATCAAGGTTACACGCTGAATTTACAAATGCTGTCAGGCCAACATCCTGCAGACTTTTCAGCCTGGAAATGCACATGGAATACAGATGTACGGACTTTATCGGCTCCGTATTATGCCTCACAATGTGAAAATGATTGCATGACGAGTAAATCCAACGCCCACGCAAATAACTGCTGCTTCCAGTTCCTAATGAATCACAGACCCAGAACAGGGTCAGAAGAATAGTCATAGTGGGGGAGAAAAACCAGCTCAAACATACTGTTTCACATGTTTCCTTGGGCAAGAGCGATCAAAGAAACACTAGCTGGGGAGATTAATAGCATCATGTCAGTGGACAACTAACCAATATATTCCTGTGAATTTTCCCCCTCTATTTTCACATTTTATTTAAAGCCTTTTAAAGAGAGTTATTTTTAGCTACTTAATATTTAGCAACGAAATGAAAGAGAAGAAGGAGGAGAAGCCTTCCGACACAGAAGTCAACCAACCCAAAGTGAAAGGTGGAAATCAGTTGTACCTCCTTCTGGTATTGGAGTAGCAACTACAGGTTATGGGTCAACCCAGTCAAAGAGCTGCAAGAGTCAATAAGCTGCAGGAGCTGGGTGGGAGAGACAAACGTGATTCCACATCTTCTGGGTGCAAATAGTCTCTGTAATGAGCTGATTACCTTCACTGACACTTTGGCATAGATTTAACTGCACAGAGCCAGAAGAGATTAATCAGGCACCAAAACTTCCGTAAAACTGGCCTTCTGTTGACCCATGACACCATTTCCACTTCCCTTTCCTAACCATTTTTGCTCTTCTGCCCCCAAACATATGGTTTTATGGAGTAAGAAATTTCATATCCTGAACAACCACACCAGCTCAATGCATTTTTTTCCAGCGCCCCCTCCCAAGACAAATGAGCCTCTGGTTGAAGCTGCCGCAAGCAATTCCCCACCAGAAGATAAATATTGACTTTGAATTTTTATTTTTCTAATTATTATTTTAATGCCATGGAGGGGAGGGACAAATTTCTGTTTTGCTTCAACCCTCTCTGCTCCACCAGGACTGAGAAGGGAAGATGCAAAATGTCAGTGTTTCTGCAAGGGAGACCAATCACTATGGTCTGTGTTTCTGAAAAGGCAATCCAGTCCTTTCCCCAAATTGGGTATCTGATAATAAAACTGCAGATCAAATCAAGACACGTGCTCCTGGCAGGGAGAGCCTGACTGCCAAAAGAGTGTGTTAAAGCCCCAGCCATATATTATGCGACGAAAGGGAACATACAGATTTCAACCTTTAGCTTGACATAGATTTTGTAAACTAGTGTGAAAATCAATGGGGAAAAAAAACCCAAACAAACAAAAATCTTTTATGCCGCTTTTCTGAGCTACAGGGGCAGCTTAAGACAGAAATAAATTTGCTAAGGCAGCAGCCGGTGTATTGTCTACCCAGGTGTTCACACAAACTGCTCCCCAAAGGAGTGACTCCTTGCTGCACCAGCGTGTGAGCTGTGACAAGGTATGTACCTCACCTCCGCAGAGCCCACACAGCAAGCCGGAGCCTTTCTTCTGGGCTTGTATGTGAATAGATGTCACCTCACAGATGCCCAAACCCAAGGAGAACAGGGCATCAGAAATTACTTAGAAAGATTTGAAACAGATGGCGATTTTAAGGTTACTGTGCAATCCCACTCTGCACTGTCACTAGCAGAAGAAAACACAAAAAGGAGGCAAAATAGGGCAAATGCAGCTTTCCCCCTAGGGAATTGCCTAGCTAGGGGGGAATGTTCCATTTCCAAGCGACGTCTATAAATGTGGTTGATATTTCAGGTCTCCTCCTGACCCTACTACTAGCCAGTACATTCACCTTGGCTAAGTTATTCACATTCCCCATTTGTAAAATGGGAGCAAAGAGACTCGCTTCCAAAGGAAAGCACTTGCAAACCTACTGATAAAAATCATTCTAACACCTGGGACGTTGTTCTATGAAAATTTTCCCTGTAGAAACTGATCTTGGCTGAAATGGCATCAAAACTGACCACAGGACTTTGTGAAAAGGGTAAGACTAAACCTCACTGTGCCCCCAGCCTCTGGCTGAGTGCTGCATCCCCATCTGTCCTTCATATTGCCAAGTAAAATGGAAGATTTCATCTGAAATGACACCAAGTTGAGTGGGGAAGCAGACACTCCGGAAGGGAGAGCTGCTCTGCAGGGAGATCTGGATAGGCTGGAAGGGTGGGCCAGGAAGAACCTTATGAAGTTCAACAAGGACAAGTGTGAGGTCATGCACCTGGGGAAACATAATCTGGGAGTGCAGCACAGACTGGGACCCACCTGGCTGGAGAGCAGCTCTGTGGAAAGGGACCTGGGGGTCCTGGTGGGCAGAAAGCTCAACATGAGCGAACAGTGGCTGCTGCGGCCAAGAAGGCCAACAGGGTGCTGGGCTGCATCAAAAAGGGCATCGCCAGCAGAGATAAAGAAGTCATCATTCCGCTCTACTCAGCGCTTGTCAGGCCACACCTGGAGCGCTGCGCACAGTTCTGGTCCCTGCTGTACAAAAAGGATGTGGGCAGGCTGGAAGGGGTCCCGAGAAGGGCCACAAGGATGATCAGAGGACTGGGAAGCTGCCGTACGAGGGTAGGCTGGGAGAGCTGGGTTTGTTCAGCCTTGAGAAAAGGAGGCTCAGAAGGGATCTCATCCCCATGTACCAGGACTTAAGGGGCAGCTACAAGAAAGATGGCGACTCCCTTTTTACACGGAGTCCCATGGAGAGGGCAAGGGGGGATGGACACAAGTTGCTCTTGGGGAAAATCCAACTGGACACCAGAGGGAATTTTTCAGAGTGAGGACAGTCACCATTGGAATAATCTCCCCAGGGAAGGGGTTGACTCGGCCACGTTGGACACCTTCAAGAGTCGTCTGGACAGGGTGCTGGGCCATCTTGTCTAGGCTGGGCTCTTCCTGGGAAGGATGGACTAGATGATCCCTGAGGTCCCTTCCCACGTGGGATTCTGGGATTCTGTGATTCTGGTGTCTTGCTGTGCTGCATCCATGAATGGCCTTTATTTGTCCTTATTTACAGTCTGAGCCTCATCCTTGTTTCAATTCCTTTGCTGACACAAACACATTATTTTTTAATAAGCTGATGCTTTTCCATTTACTAAAAGGCATAAGTCATCAAGCCACAGCCCATATGTATATACCATTGTTGATGCTTGCCATAATGAATCCAATCACTGTACACATAGTTATTCTCCATCCTCTTCTGTTACCTGCACGTAGCACTGCTGTGCTCCACCACTGCTGCTGGTTTCCCTTTGCACGAGCTCTGCAGCTCTGCCTTTGGACCCCTCCTCCCAGTGAGTCTTTTTTAGGGATCCTGAGATCCTCCATAACCTGGTACTATTGCACTTGTCTGAGTTTTTGCCATTTGCAAAGCTAAATTCAATGGTCTAAAAGCAGATGCAGCAAAAAGAAATGAGCAGTTTCTCCAAGACTTTAGCATCTTCCATCCTGCTCCTTGTGGTGGTGGAAACATTCACATAAATCACATCTGGTTAAGACAACATGATGTACCCCAGCATCACAAAACATGCTTTTCCCCCATTTCCACTGAGCTTAATGACTTCTTATTTCTTCTGTTCTACACCAAATCAAGTCCTGGTTAGTTGCTGGAGGCTACTGTCAGTCTTCTTGTTTCGTCAAGTGCTCAAGGTTTGTACCTTGTCTACAGAAGGGCCAAAATGTGCATCACCCCAAGATTCCCTGCATTTAGCATCAAAATGTTAATTCTGTTACGTTGTATTTAAAAAAAAAAAAAAAGGGCATTTTTCCACCATTTGCCTTCAATTACACAGTAAATACACAGCCTACACGGAGAAACCCCCTTGCTGGAAAATTGAATTTCGTAATGTAAGAGCCATCCAAGCTGCATGGAGGGTGATGGGCCAAGTAATCAGGCAAGTCAAATTCATCAGAAAGCTGGTTACTCCTAGGGGCTTTTTCAGGGGCTCCACTATGGACTTGGGAATAAAATTCCTTAATTGTAGGTTACAGTATCTGGGAATGAAACAGATCCCTGCAAAGAAGGGCTCTTCTGCTCTGCAGGTAGCTGCAGCTCCTTGCCAGTAGGTGAACACCACAGCAAAGGAAAATGCATTTCTGCCAGGGAAATATTAAGACCCAGGTGAGACACTTAAAACAGGAGATACTTATTCTGAGGAGATAACTATCCCATTATCCTCTTCTAAACAACTTTATTGTATCAGGGCTCAAATTGCAAAATAAACCAATACATGTTAGTAAAGGAAAGATCTCATGCTATTATTTAACACCCAGTTCCGGTCTTGAAAAGAACATGAACAGAGTCAAGCGTGTTAGTAAACTGCTTGTGTCCATACGGTGCACTTCTCTAATTAAATCTTGCCCAATATTATCTTTACAGGAAAGTAAAATTAAAAGTCTACTTTTTTTTTTTTAAGGTCCAAGATTTTTTCCTCATCCTTCCAAAGTAACTTGGTATTTAAGGAATAGGAAAACAGTCTCTTTTTTCAGGAAAATTTACAGTTGTTTCTGGATAAGTAAAGGATGACTGCTACTTTCTTAATGAAAGACAACACGAGAAGAAAAAAAGGGAGAAAAAGGAAAATACACTGCCATTTGCTTGTTTTCACATGCCCATTTTATTGCCAACCATCTTCACAGAAGTTCTCGTTCAGGTATGACGATGCCTGGCTCCTCATGGATTTCACTTCAATAAACAGAGCAAGGCTTTCAAATTTTGTCTCTAGCAAAAAATGAGACCGATTTCAGCTCTGACTCGCGGAGATAGCTTGTTATTTTTCTAACCACACCCAGGAGGTGGCACCCCCAAAACACAGATGTACCGAGTTTGCCATGCTCAGCTGCCCAGAGCTCAGCCCCTTACCGAGAAAGTTGAACTGTCATGCTTGCCTCAGCTCTAATCCTCTTTATTATGTATATATAAAACAAACAAACAAACCCAAAACACTTCTCATTGCCCTCTGACTGTCTGTCATCTGCAATGGTGTGTAAATACTGCTCGTCATTCGCCTACTTGGTCCTTCTCCATGACACTGCTGGAGCTGCTAATTGTGGAGAATCCATCCATCTTGTAGCTCTTCGAGGACCACATCCACGTCAGCGGAATAGGAAAGGACTGCAGAAAGAAGGGGGGACACCATTGCACAGGGAGGCAACAGATAATGGGCCGGAGCTGTGCAGCAAGCGATTTCCATGCTCCTTCTGCCTCCGCAGAGCTGCACCATGGGGTAAGGAGGCATTTGTGGCTCAGGTTTTTAAAGGTCAAGTTTGGGGTTACTCCAACATATTTCACCTGCACTACAAGGTTTAAGTGAAACATCCCAGTGCCCGCTGCACACTGGCGAGAGGAAGCCTGTAGATATGGACCAGGCTGAATACACACAGCCAAATTGCCCCAGAATAGCATATTCTCCTCCCTTGACTGCAGTGAACAAGCTCGGACTTTGCATGCAGAAATGAAGCTGTTTGACATAAATGTCCGGGTTGTCTCTGCTTTCTTCATACTTGGGTGGCCCTCGGTCCAGCCAACTTCAGGGCTACACAAGGAGATGCTTTCATTAAATGGATGAGGGTGGGTTGGAGACATCCCACATGCAGCTCATTTCTGGATGCTGAAGTACAGCTCGCTGTTCTTGCTGCTCTTCCAGCGGTTCATCAAGGCGAGCTCGTCCCACTCGCCCACACTTGTTGCCTTCTAGCCAAGTTACACAAATCCAACAAATTGGTTCACTTTTCTTATTTCCATGTGGCCAGGCCACGTGAGCCCTCTCGGTGTCCAGGCAGGAAAACCAAGGTAGAGGTGCTGCAACCCATCCTCCAAGGCTTCATCGATGTGTTCAGGGCAGTGCTGCATGGCACAGTGATGGGGACAGGAACAGCATACCCAACATCACCCAGCTACGAGACATGACTTTAAGGTAATGCAAGACAAGGAAATACCCTTAAATAATAAAATCCTTACTCTAATCCTCAATGACATGCTCAATGTCTTGAGCATGTGTTGGATTAGTTGCCCAGGAGCTATGCCATGTTCTTTACCTGTGCTTTTCTTCTTCAGTCATCTTCTCAGACACCACTGCCCTCCAGTGATAAGTGCTGGGAGATGAAAAGCAAAAATGCCTCAGAGTACTCTTGGGGACACAGTCTTGTTATTGCCAACATTTTCCCATGTGGCTGCCAGACTAAAGCAACTTTCCAGTTATTTTACTGAAAATTCTCTCTGCCACGCTGCAGCCTGCCTTTCCTTCTGCTTGTGACTGTAGCAACGATCCCAACCCAGATGGGAGCCGATTCCCACCAACTGCAAAAATAAAAGATATTCTTGTGGCCGAGCCATATTAAAGTCCATTGCAGCCCCAAAGTGCTGGGCATGTTCCTACAGACACAGGACAAAACTGCCCTCTAATATTTGCAGAGCAATTTTATAAAGCAGAGCTATCCACCCAAGCCTCTCAAGAGCTGTTTGCTCCTTCGTGGCTTTTCACCATGCCACCTCTCCAATCCACTGCAAATCTAACTTTTCCATGCTCACCATATTTCCACAACAGTCCTCCCAGTGCACAGATTTATTTTCTTTTGACTTTCAATAAAACTATGGACTTCAGCAAGGAGGAAGATTTGAGGCATTTATGCCTAGCTTTTTTTTTATAGGTAAATTCTTAAATGATACAGTCAACAGCTCCCCACCAGCCTTATTTGAAACATAATATTTCTCCTCACATCTTTCCCTGGACCATAGTCACTTCTGACATGCCTTCAAACCATTAAAAACAGCCCAACTGGAAGCCACCTTCAGGATGTGTTTCTTAAGGGACTCCTTCCTGCTACACCCACTGATTCCACTTGTTAAAGTTGCATTTTTTTCTTAATAATTACACCAAAGACATCTACCGTACACCCAAATTTTGGCACACACATTAAGCCATTCAGAGGATTTGGGTATATTTGTTTGGGATCTCAGCTTATCACCTGCTCAATAAATTATCCTTCCTACCTTCATGCACCACAGGATAAATAATATAGAGCACGGATCTTGGGCCTCAGCATATGAAGCATTAAAGAGTTTAAAGAAATCAAATAGTGATGCTGTTGCATGCAGATTTTAATTTACTGCTACAAGGACCCGCACATGTATGTTTTATCCCATTCTATGTACCAACAAGTCTCAAAACCACAAACACTCGAAGAAAGCTAATGCCAAAGGAGTACAAAATAAAACTGATTTAAGTCAAACAGAGGTAAAACTTCTTTTATGCTTAGCTATAGCTTCAGCTTTTATTTTTCTCACGGCTCTAACCCAAATTGTACATCATTGCAGGTCAGGAAGACTTTAATATCGTGTTCACCTGCTGCTGTGCAAGTACACACTACCCATAATGTGCCTCTATTAAAGCTCCACTTGATATATCCACCCTGTAAAACATAGAAAGGTTTCCAAGCCCTAGAGAGATCAGGCACTCCTGCTCCAGTGTATATAACAGTCTACAACGCTCCTCACATCTTTAATGGATTATTTTAATGGACCCTCACTCTTTCAGAGGTACAGCAGCATCTCTTGGAAGGGAAAATGCAACACAAAGCTGCTTCAGCAGGTCCTTCAGAGCTCATCGTCTTTCAAGAAAGCCATCAGCTGTACTTTAGGACAATATATAATTTCCTATTCTAGTAGATGTTTAAATGAAAATTTACACCTGCTCTGTTACACTGGAATTGAATGCATTGGAGTGCATTGCAAAGCGCCCCCTGAAAGCCAAAGGGTTTATCGCACAGCCAGGCTCAACTGCAGAGAAGGATGCAAATGAACATCTTTTTTTAGGTTGAGATTGTTTAGACCAGTTTGTGCTACAGTGAAACATTTTCCCTTGACACAAGTTTTCTGGGATTTATTCAAAATTCTTCCTGGGAAGAGAGGAAGCCATTTGATAACTAAGCAGATCTCATTAATCTAATCATTGACCAGCCATCAAAACTGAAGCTGGAGGGGGCAGCAGAGTGGGCGGTTTCTGGGGGACAGCAGACCTAGTCCTGGTCACAGGCTCTCCAGGATGTCACTTGAGCCTACTCTGAATCCAGGATTGTCCCTCCCTGGCTGCACGGCATCTCTGCTCTCCATAGCTTTGGTTTACCCTCTTGCCATGAGGTCTGGGTACAGCCACAACCACCTTGCTGGCAGATTTGATTTCAAAGAGCTCATCACTCAGGAGCACTAAGTCACCAGCATCTCAGATAACCCAGAAACATTTAGTTTGGACGGTCTCGGGTCTGCTCCCAGCATAGTCAAATTTGCAGGTGTAGCTGGTTGCTCAGGGCTGTGTCCAGGTGAGTCAGAGCAGTCCCTGAGGACGAAGAGCCCACAAGGCATGGCGATGGCAGGACAGATTTGGGTGCTGACTCAGCAAGTCCCTTTCTTACTCAGGTACATGACCTCCACCTGATCTTTCCACCTCTCAAGACCCCACTGGACACAGCCAAGAGGTCTGATTGCACTAATGGAGAGGTTGTTTCCCCTCTCTTGTAGTAATTTGCACAAAACTTGGGCTTTACCCTAGATGTGAATTTTATCCAAAAATATGAGCATCATCATTTGTGCTGGCAGGTCCCCACGGTTGGGTCTGGAGCATCCTAGCTTTTGCTACCCCATGTGTGCTCTTGAGCTCAGCCTGCCTCCCTCTGGCTTTTTTAGAATCTCCTTCATGTGCATGTGCTTCATTTGTGATTACAGGGTTTTATTACTAATGAAACAAATATGCTGAAAGAACACCCGTGAGCAAAATGCAGAATAACCCTATAAAAAAAGAGCAGTCCTCATCTTTTCCAGCCGGGAGGTCACAGCAGAGGGTAAAGCTCTTTAAGAAGCCCCTTGCCAAGCTCTGCTAGATATTTTCCAGGACCTGTATCAACTCTGCAGGCAACCAAGTGGATATCTTGGGAAGGCTTTTTCCTGAAGTTTCTCATTAGTAAAGCTGCAAAGAGGGACTCGCAGCCTCATTTTAGTCCTTTCAATCTCATTTTACTGTGATACACTTCACCACCTGGGGGATTTTCACTAGAGAATTACCTTTTCCGTGGTACAGTTCTGACAAAAATGACACTTGCTGTGACTAAAAAGAAGTCAAATAAAGAGTGACTGTGGCCAAGCAGCTTACAATACCTTATATGCCTACATCTATGCACTGCTTTTAAAAATGCAGTGGCAAGTGAGACACGGGACCCTTTTTCTCCTCCGAACCAACTGATGTCCACAAGCTACTAAGGAAAAATTACACAATGCATTTGCTAAATCCTGTCTCCCTTTTATACTTTTTTTTAAATGAGCTCACATCAAACATCTGAGAGAGAAAAGCAGTTTATCATGACCTTGCCTAGGAGTGCCTAGGTTTCAAGCTTACATGTAATCACATTTTCAGGGATTCGTAACCAAAGCAGGCAAGTCCTGGGAGGGCAGAAGGTGGGTTAGATGGTAATCTGGCAGCTCCCTGGGTATCTGTCTGCCTGTGGTTTAGTCCCCTGAGGGAGGCACCAAAAACCTCATGACCTGAGGCATTTAAAAATAGGCAGAAGAAAAAATTTGTGATGACGCTGCTGGGAACAACTCTGCGTCAGCCGGGGACGGGCAGCGGCAGCTCATCCCCTGCCCATCCCGGGCCTGATCCTGACCCCAGGGACTACGTAGTCACCCCCTGCACAGTGCGGTGTCAGTATGATTGTGCTGACACCCAGCAGGTGATGCACGAGCTGTTAGCCGTGATGGCGACAGTCAGGTTTGGGTTGTCATGTCATGGTGTCGTAGGCTTTCCTCGGTGCAAAGCCGAGCAATAAATAGTGAAGCCAAATATTTCAAGTTTTCATTAAAAACCACTTGGAAAATTTTTTATTCTGCCATCTTGCCTGACCCTTTTTACAAGGGCCAGAGATCATACAAAATAATCTAATTATTTCCTATTTTATATAAAAATAAATATATGCTTGATATTATTTTTGCAGGAGGTGGAAGGCAAAGCTCAATTTAGCTGCCTTTCATGTGCTGTTGTAGCGGTGATGCCGTTCTGCCCACAAGGAAACACTGAACAGATACGATAGAAAAGGGCGGCTGGTGATAGACAGACAGACGCCTAGCTGTACCCAGCAGAGAGGTGCCATCCGGTGCCCTTCAGGACATGATTTCCCCGCCTTGCAGCTCACTTTTCAGGTCTCCTGTGAGCCAAAGGAAAACAATGCCCAGGGAGGGGGGAGTGGTAACTTCAGCCCATTAAAAATTAAAAGAAGGGAAATGGTTTCAATTGATTAACCATAAACATTTGCTCCTCTCTCTCTCTCTCAAAATTCTTCTGCTTATTTTACTGACCTCGGCTCTCTCGAGGGACGTAATGACCCAAGCCATACCTCTTCCTACGGCATGCAACAACCCGCTTGTCTCCAAAGTTTGCTCAATATCCTTCACTGTTTCATGCCACAGTCTAAATTGCTCCACCCAAATAATTAGAGAGGAGATTGTCCAAGCACAGAGTATGACTCCCATTTTAATTACTCCCTTTGCAGTATTTTCCGGCTATGCCCAAGTTAAATTACACCTGGTCAAACATCCCTCCCTTGTATTTTCCTCTCTCTTTGGGCCAGTGACATGCTACTGACACCACAAGCAATGAGAGCAGTATTAAGTCTTACTATGCCAATCTAATTTAATCTAATAAAATGCTTATGATTTTCAGTCTCAGTCACCCAGGGACAAAGCATCCAAGGAATGCACTGTAACAGTGTGCTGGGAACAGATGGGAGCAGATCAGTGATGGGTAAACGAGGGAACAGAGGCATTTTTTAGAGTAGTAATTAACATCAGAGTTACTGCTGTCCCCTGTACCCTTCCTCTGAGCTTTGGAAAGTGATGCTGATTCTGACAGAGATATTGCTAAAGAGAGATAGCAGACACACAGAAGACTCAGAGACAGCAAAACTTGCCTGTTTGAACTGTTTGAGGCATAGCTGCTTAACGGTATCAAATATTAGATGAGCTATGGTCCCAAAATGTCCTTTCCTTAGCTTAAAGACTGTCCTTAACATAACTGAAGTGTTACACCCTTGGAGTAGGTTATACATTTGCCCCCCTAGTAGACAAAAAATAAAGCAAAAGCTCATTTTCCAGCCTCCCAAGGCCTCAAGGGACTGTTGTTACAGGTACCAGGGAAGCAGTTGGGTTGTTTTTCACATGGAGGCTGAATGCAGGATCGATATTGCTTTAGCGGTTGGCAGATGATGAGATCATGTCTAAATTAATGCAACTCCACCACCCGGCTGGGAGCTGAGTTCCCAGAAAGAGGGCTGAGGGAGGGAGCAGCACAGCCCCAGCTGCCCCAGGGAGGGAGACACACTCTCTTGCGATGCTTGGGGTGGTTGGAGCAAAGCATGGGTGAAGCCATCAACAGACCAGCCCTCCCCAGCTCCAGGGGTGGTGGAGGGGGCCACAGTGGGTGAGCTGCAAGCTCAAACTGTGTTATGGGGGAGGGGGAAGTGATGGAGAAGCGTAAGGTCATGCAGGGGATTGCTTTAGGCTGGTGTAACCCAAGCAGCCTGGCCCAGCTTTCAGGACGTCCTTGCCTTGAGTTTTGGACTAGAGACCTCTCAGATTGCCCATTTTTTACCCTCTGTGTGCTCAGTCCTGGCCTAAGTGGTACCCAAAGCCTGACTTTAGCAGCTATGAGATGGGTTGATCCTGCCATCATCAAACACCAGCTTATTGCCAAGAGTTGGAGTCAGGAGCTATATAAAGTTGAGAGCATCTGCTCCAATCTTCCATCCACAGTACCATATAGCCTTTAATACTGAGTTTAAACACTGTAGGTGAACACACACTCTCAGCAGCACATCTCCCCCAACACCTCAGACAAGGTGGAAAAGGGGGTAAATGATAGATTGATGCCAGGATTTCATCTGGAAAACCATCTGCAGGATGACTGGGCCAGGGCTGTGAAGCTGAAGCCACAATACACCCCAATACCTTGCCGTAAATGTTAGACCCCACTGCCATCTTGTGGCAAACGCTTCCCAAAATAAAGTAAAAGAGGGGAAAACCCGTCAAAAAGTTGTGGACAAGGTTAGCTGGTGCAGCCAGGAAGGATGGGAAATTATTAGGAAAAGAATGGGGAAACTCGTTGCTTCTCTTAAATGATGTTGAGACTGAACCTATAGTACTGTGCCAGATACAAACGGATGCAGAAAAACACAGAGAGAGGATGGTCTGAAACAATTTTGCAAAGTTGTGGGTATAATCACACGCATGAAGCATAGTTGCTTGTATGGCTGTGACTGCCTTTTTTTTTCATGGCTCTGGCACATTAATATGGGCAAAGATTTAGTGGCTATTTCAAAACATTTAATGGTTTCAGAAGTAATTTAGCGTCACCCTGGTTTGACTAAGGCTTGTCGACCCCAATAGGCAGGATTAAGCTGGAATTAGATATCGCAACTCTGAATAAAAGAATGCAGTTGCTGGAATTTACTGAGAATACAAATTAAAAGACAGGGATTATGGTTTACATCAATCATTCACGTGGCACGAAGCATCTTCACGAGAAAGGCCAAGGCCCTCTTGGGAGTAAATCTGGCAAGGGATGTCAAGGATACCAAGAAGGGCTTCTTCAAATACATCAGCAGTACGAGGAAGACTGGGGATACAGTGGGCCCACTGCTGAACAAGGTGGGTGCCCTGGGGAGACAGGATGCAGAGAAGGCAGAGCTACTGAATGCCTTCTTTGCTCCAGTCTTCACTGCTAAGGCTGGCCCTCAGGCATCCCAGCCCCCAGAGGTGAGAGGAGGTCTGGAGAAAGGAGGACTTCCCCTTGGTTGAGGAGGATTGGGTCACTGAGGCAAACAGGATCCTCACAAATCCATGGGCCCTCATGGGATGCACGCACAAGTGCTAAAGGAGCTGGCAAAGGCTCTTGCCAAGGCACTCTCCATCATCTTTGAAAGGTCATGGAGGACAGGAGAGGTGCCCAAGGACTGGAGGGTAGCCAGTGTCACTCCAGTCTTCAAAAAGGGCAAGAAGGAGGACCTGGGGAACTATAGGGCAGTCAGCCTCACCTCCCATCTCCAGAAAGGTGATGGAATAGTTCATCCTGGAGGTCATCTCCAGGCACGTAGAGGACAAGAAGGTTATCAGAAGTAGTCAATATGGATTCACCAAGGGGAGGTCGTGCTTGACCAACCTGACAGCCTTCTATGGTGGTGTGACTGGCGGGGTCGACGGAGGGAGAGCAGTGGATGTTATTTGCCTCAACTTCAGCAAGGCTTTTGACACTGTCTCCCAGAACGCCCTCATAGGTAAGGTGAAGAAGCATGGGTTAGATGAGTGGGGAGTGAGGTGGACAGAGAACTGGCTGAACAGCAGAGCTCAGAGGGTTGTGATCAATGGAGCAGAGTCTAGATGGAGGCCTGTCACTAGTGGTGTTCCCCGGGGGTCTGTGCTGGGTCCAGTCCTGTTCAACAGATTCATCAATGACCTGGAGGAAGGGACAGAGCGTCCCCTCAGCAAGTTCACTGATGATCCCAAGCTGGGAGGGGTGGCTGATACACCAGAAGCTGTGCTGCCATCCAGCGAGACCTGGCCAGGCTGGAGAGCTGGGCCCAGGGGAACCTCAGGGAATTCAACAAGAGCCAGTGCCAGTCCTGCCCCTGGGGAGGAACAACCCCCCACACCAGCACAGGCTGGGGGTGACCTGCTGGAGAGCGGCTCTGCTGAGAAGGACCTGGGCGTGCTGGGGGCAGCGAGGTGACCCTGAGCCAGCACCGGGCCCTTGTGGCCAAGGGGGCCAACGGTGTCCTGGGGTGCATGAAAAGGAGTGTGGGCAGCAGATGGAGAGAGGTTCTCCTCCCGCTCTGCTCTGCCCTAGTGAGGCCACATCTGGAGTGCTGCATTCAGTTCTGTCTGGGGTCCCCAGTTCAAGAAAGACAGGGGACTGCTGGAGAGAATCCAGCAGAGAGCTAGGAAGATGATCAGGAGACTGGAGCATCTCTCTTATGAGGACCTGTGTCTGTTTAGCCTGGAGAAAAGTCTGAGAAGGAACCTTGTCAATGCTTATAAATATCTAAAGGGTGGGTGTCAGGGGGATGGGGCCGGACTCTTTTCAGTGGTGCCCAACGCCAGGCCAAGGGGCCACGGGCACAAGCTGGAACACGGGAAGTTCCACCTGAACATGAGGACAAACCCCTTCCCTGTGCGGGTGCCAGAGCAGGGGCACAGGCTGCCCAGAGAGGCTGTGGGGTCCCTTCCCTGGAGACATTCACACCCCGCCTGGACGTGGTCCTGTGCCCCTGCTCTGGGGGTGCCTGCTCCAGCAGGGGGTGGGATGGGATGAGCTCCAGAGGGCCCTTCCAGCCCCTGCCAGTCTGGGATTCTGTGATCTTTGGGTGCTGAAAACCCACAGATTAGTACCCCTTAGGTTTTCAGAAAGCACCTTGTCACAGGAATGAGGCAGTTTTGAAAATCCCAACCATCCTTATCTGGCTGTTAGTCCTAGCCAAGTGCTTTGAGTACACCTCGGTATTTACTTTTTGCATCATTTATCATTTACAGTGCTCACGCCGTGGCAGAGCCTTTGCTTAGCAACTGGGGATCACTTCCTAGGAACTGCTTTCTGAGGCATTAGCAAAGTGCCTCAATTGCTGTATCATCCAGTCACGCCATGGACAGCTCTTACCACACTAGAAAAAACAACAAAAAATAGTTTCTCCTTCTTTATATTGCAATAAGCACCTACCAGATGCAGTATCAGACATCAAATCTGTGTATGATCTGAAATGCTTATTAGGTTTAGGCACAAGTGAATAAAAACTCACTGAACAAATATAAATTCATTAATCATTTACAAGAAGTGTATCTCTTTCCTCAACACAAATCTCCGCTAGCAGGAATGGATCAAGAGAACAACAGGAAATATTTATATTTTGAAAACAGATGTAGGAAGAAGCAGTGTCCTGATTATTTTGGAGAAAAAAAAAAAAAGTCTTATTTACATCAGATACATGTGACCATCTACATGGAAATGCTTTGTTTTCTTCCATTAAAATTTATACAATTAAGTTATCAGGAAGAATAACAGCATTAAAAAATACTCTCAGAAAAAAAAAATACATCTTTTAATACTTTTCCATTTTCACAGCCCCTTCTCTTTGGATCTTTGCAAGTCTTTTACACCTTTGACCCTGCTACACATTACAGGGATGGGTTACAAGAGGCACGATGTACTGCCAGACACAAACTTTTATTTTCTGCTTTCAGCTGGGATTTAACTACTTTTTGGGTTTCTGTTCTCCCATTCACTAATTTCAACTTCTTGAGAGTTTTAAATGTTGGGGTATATTACGGACAAGCTTGCCCCAAATAAAATTAATTACTCTGTTGATAGCTCTATCTTTATCTTCAGAGATTAAAAGGCATTTGAAGGTTGATCCTGGACCAGGATGAAAACTTTTCTATTGGCATTAATTTGAAATCAAGGCACAAAACAGACAGGTCTAAACATCATATTGGGGGTTTCTATGGTATGGAAGTTGTCTCTGGGTTTTAGAAAAGAGGTATTACCCACCTCCAACCTCTCAGGGATCTGAAGATTTGTGGGATGAACAGTTTAGATTACACTATCATCTGCTGTCACTGAAACACAGGCAGGAGACTGTTATAGGTCTACAAGTTACTCCCATAAATAAGTTAGCCCAAACACTGTCAGCAGCTTTCAGATGAAAAAGCCAGAGAAACCCACAGAGACATTAAAGGGAGCTGGCACCATACAGATCCACTTATACCTCCAGTAGGCATCAAAATCCAGGAAACATTGTCATACTCTTGGCAGAGACTGACTGCAGCAAAACCCCCTTGCTTGAGCCCCCAGCACTCAAGATGCTGTAGCAGCAACCCCAAACCAGACCAACAGGCAAGCCACTCCCTGCAAAACCACATTTATTTAACCCACTGGTGGGTATTTGGCGACAATAAGGGGAAAAAAGGCAGGTTGCAGGTGCACCGTGTTCAGTACAGCATGCAGCTGCCTGTCACTCTTCCAGCAATGAGACGGGAGAAGAATTAAGTGGACCTTAGTTAAAACCCACGAGCAATCCCAAACTGGCTTGGTTACCACTGTCATGGCTACCATGAGCAAGGCCAAGGCATGGTAAGATGCTGGGGGATGAAGTGTCAGCCCGGAGGGAAATGTCTGCAGGCCCCACCAAGATTTTTTCCTGCCATTGAAACATCTCTGGGTGATGGGAACGATGCAGGATGGGGTAAATGACCTTGACAACATCACATGGACTCAGTGTTTTGTGGTGCAGCAAAGGAAAAAGTTGGACCTGGGTTTCCTCCCTGGCCACAATTTGTGGCCTCTGCTTCAGGCAGATGGTGCGAAAGGGTGTGCTAACCCGGGGAAGGATGAACCGGCATGCTCTGCTTGCGTAGCCGGCAGTCGCACACCTCCGCGGGCATAGCTGTTTGTTTTATTAAATCACCCCATACAGTCAGGAAAAAGAATAATAATTTTTTAAAAAAGCCCAAAGCCCAGTGTTTCTTGTTTATCTTTAAATGAGTAATAGTCTCCTTAACAAAGGGCAGAGGACAACCACGGAGGGAAGGGCAGGAGTTTGGCCTGGGTGACTGCTAGGTACATTGTGTGAGAAGATTGAGGAGAATGGTGTGGATCCGCACCCAAATACACCCGGCTACAAGAAATATTGTCAGGAACGATTTTGCTGAAATAAATCACTATGCATGCAAGAAATCAGACCGTCTCTTACTCAACAAGCACCAGTGGCAGCTTCTGCCAGAGGAGAGTGACGCCGGGTCCCACGCGCTGCAGTCGCACAGAACTTGTGCGCTCCCACAGCAACTTCCCCGGCACACTCAAAATCCCCTGGGAGCCGGAGCAGCGCTGCGCTCCCCGGTTTCACACGGTGTATTAAGGCAAGAGAGTCACGCACTTGAAAATCCCAGAAACCCCAGGTTGAATGACTCAGACCCCATGCCCCCCCACCCCCCAAAAAGAACCCCAACAACCCTCCGTGGGTGCCTGACACCCGTGCAGGGGGTTAACCGGAACCAAGTACCGGTGCAAAGCCCATGGCTGGAGGAGCATGGGCTTTAGGTTTTTGGGGACAGCGTTGGGAGGATGGGGGCAGGAAAGGGGGGTCGGGGGGGGCAGCACCTGGCGGGGATGGGGGAGCGGGGCGGGCGGGGGGGTGCTGCCCACTCGGAGCCGGCTCTCGGGCGGCGGCCAAATAACTTCAAACTGCTTCAAACTGCTTCAAACTTTTCCCAGCGCCGGGGAGGCACCGCCGCCCCCCCCCCCCCCCCCTACCCCGGCCGAGCATCCCCGGGGAGCCGGAGCGGAGCCGCGGCGGGGAAGGGAGGGAAGGGAAGAAACGGGGCCGGGCGGCCGGTAGTGGTTATCCGATCCCCCGCAGGGTTTCTTCCCGGCGGCTGAAAGTCCCTAATGCCCCCGGCGCTTCCGCCAGCCCCCCGGGCACGGTTGATGCCGCTTCTTGGGGGGCCGAGGTGGGTGTCCCACCACCTTCCCCGCTCCCTCCCGGCTACCCCAGGCGGGAGGGGTTTCCCCCTTACCTCTCGGCCTTGGTGAACTTGCGGAAAGCCTGGCGGAGGTCGTGGAAGGAGCGGTATGTCTGCGGCTCGGCGGAGATGCCCTGCGCCCGGGTGGTGCGGGGCCCGATGTGCGGGCTGGGGGCTGGCAGCACCGACTGGCATTTGTGCAGCCGCCGGCGCAGCTCCTGGATCTCCTCGTCCTTCTCCCCCAAGCGCCGCTCCAGCTCCTTGATCCGCTCTTCCTTCAGCAGCAGCAGCTTAGTGAAGTCCCCTTCCAGCTCGGTCATTTTGGGGGTGCCCCCCCGGCGCTAGAGCCGAGCCAGTCCCGGGCCGGGGCGGGCAGCTCTCATCGAGGAAACGCGGGCAGCCGCCGGATCCGCTCCCCGGGCTGGGGCGGGCGGGGGCGGCTCCTGCCCGACCCGGGTCAGGGCAGCGGCCCCGGCATCCCCGGGCACTGCCCGGCGCTCCGCCGGCACCGGCGAGCGGGAAACCGGGGCGGGGGCACGGGGGTGAACACCCCAAAAAACAGAAAGAAAGAAGGGAAAGGGGGGGGGGGGAAGACAAGAAAAGGGAAAAGAGCTTTTGTGCCACTCTGCGAGGCTGGGATCCTGGAAATAGCAACAATTACCATGTGATCGGAGGGTGACGCAGCTCCTTGTAACTGGAGCCGAAGACTTGGGATTCAAACAAGAGCTCTTCATAAATATTAAATTGCCTTCTGCTAATGAGCCACGTGGAGCCGCCCCCCGCCCCGCCGGGCCCTCCCTCCCGGGAGCTCAGCATCCCACCTCCCGGGTCACCCCACATATTACACTGCTGCGTTACCCCTCATTGCTCCCCTCGTCGGCACCCCAGCCCCTCCCGGATCCCCCTATCCCTCATCTCTGGAGTACCCAACCTCTGTCCTTTCCGGGGCACCCTACGTGCCACCCTGCGCCCCTCCCTGCCAGGACATCCCCTGTACCTCCCTGCTAAGGCACCCTGTATCCCACCCAGCATCCCTCCCCACATCCTACCCCTCTTGGGCGCCTGCATCCCTCCCCATCAAAGACCCCGCATCCCTTCCCCCCAGGGTGCCGTGTTCCCCACCGTCCTCCGGGTGCCCAACATCCTACTCCACCTGGCTGCCCCACATCCCTGCCCTCCAGGACACCCCACAACACATGCCAGCCACCACCCCCATCATCCTGTGGGGCACCCAGCTTCCCACACACGAGGTATCCCTCATCCCAGCATGCACAGCCAGACTGCACCCCACGCCTGAGGGAGCAGAGCCCATCCCGGGGGGATGGGGATGCTGGGCAGGGTGGGGAGCAGGCAGCCTGTGTGCTTGCCAGCAGCTTTGAGGAGGCAGGAACTCACCCTTCCTGGACTTATTTGGAAAAGCCCATCACGCACATGAATTTTTAATGTCATCTGGCAAAGGGCACCATCAGCTCCCCTATCACATTTCCCTCCCAAACGACCCTCTCTTCCAGGAAGGAGGGCAGGAGCCCATTAGTGCAGGCAAAAAGGGGGGGCCTGGCCCAGCCCCACAGCCAGGCCTCAGCCGAAACGTAGCGCAGGAACTCCTCAGGGTCCACACCCCGACCTGGAGCAGTGTGGGGTCTTGTCCCCTGGGTTTGGGGCTCACAGGCCTGCTAGGGCAGGGCAAGGACAGGGCAAAGCATGTGAGCTGGTCTTGGAGGACAAAGCCGTATCAAAGGAGTCTTAAATTAAGGTGGAAAAATCAATTAGCAGCCTCTTTGTTAATGAGTTGGAGGTGGTGGGGTGTTTTCTCAAACTTGTAACTGTCCCTCCAGCCTTTCATGTGTGCTTGAAAACCCCTGGGGTCAGAGCTGCTCCCGGTTCCCGTCCTCAGACCAGGAGGATCCCTGGGGCCAGGCAAGCGCTTGGGGGCGGGGGGAATAATTAAAAAATATTAATAATTGCATTTTGCTTTATTGAAAGGCAAAGAGCGCCATCTCGTGTAGGAAACGATCGTGTAGGACAGGGCAAAGATTTACAGACGGACCCTCCACACGCTGTTCGGGAAGGAAAGGGAGATGCTGGGAAGGGGCAGCCGGGAGCTCGGCCATGCACTGATGCTCAGCACCTTCCTTGTTAAAATCCTGTTTCTTAAAAAAATGCTCCATTTAGGAAAACAGGAGCACTGTCCCAGAACTCCTGAGGGCCTTTGTGAAAGTAACTGCTGCCAGGAACTAGAGGAACAAACGCATCAGAAAATACGTAACTTCCTTATAAAACACATAATCAAGCAGTCAGATTTCACCAATATCAAACCAGGTTTTTCAGGGTTATGTTCTAAATGCACTGCTCATTATTCATATTCAAGGACCACCTATAAGCTTTGGCCTCTACACAGAAAACAGGAACCTTGACAAATACTGAAATACCCACAATTTAAAGAGACATTATAACCAAGCAACACATGTGTGCTTCATACCAGATTAATGTACAGTCATAATATGGTTTTAATCTGAACTGGAGGTAGTCCTCTGTCCTTGGGAACATCAAGATGACCTGCATGCAACAGCAGGATGCAGGGTGTGGGATGCTCTTCCGAGCATGGTGGGAAAGGTCCTTTTGTGGTTCCTGAGGTCCCTGGTACTGCTGTGAGCCCCAGTCCCCGAGGTATGGGACTCCTGAACAATTTCAGCACTTACTTCAAAAGTAACTTCTAACTTCAATAATTGCCAAGACCAACCTGGAAGCATTGCCAGAAAACCAGCAGAATACATGTAAAAAATGAAACCCCAAATATACTTGGCTCAAGTATGTTTGGAGAGCTAGGAGAGGGGTTTAGCACTTGTATTGGCCGTGCTGCTGCCATTCCCCAACCCTCTTTCTGTCCTGAGCAAGGGAAGCACAGGGAGAGCAATAGACCAGCAGGGACCTCCAACAAGTAGCAGCCACAAGATGGTTCTCAAATGTAATTTTTGCATTTTTGTCCTACGACAATAAAATGCGCATCAGAAGAGGGATGCAGCTTTCCCCAAAGAGGTTTTTAAAGATCTGTTAAACCCTTTTTTCTTTTTTTTTTCTTGGAACTGTGCAAGTCCATGTTTCTACCCCAGTAACACCACTGTTGGATTTGAGTCATTTTGCAGCTCTAGGGCCCAGCAATGCAAAGACAAAACTCCAATCACACTGTGAATTAAGTATAATTATATATTTACTGTGAATTAAAACAACAGCTAAGATCTTGTCATTGCTACCATGCACTGACAGGCTCTCCAGTCTTCACCACTACATTACTGGATCCCAAGTACAGACACTGCCTATGACTCTCTTTCTCTTTTGATAGATGGAGTTTTTACTTAAAAGAAATATAATCTCTGGAGCAGAAGCCAGCAGAAGCAGGTCCCAGCCTGCCTTCTCACCCATGCAACCTCGGTTTTAAGTATATGAGCAGTCCAGCATGTGATCATTATTAATATCCCATCTGGCTTTGGTTGCTTGGGAGTCACAGAAGGGAAAACACATTCAGTTGTCTACTTTGGGCCTAGATTAAGGGCTATATATATATTTATATATATAACAAGTACATTGACTGAGAACAGACATTGAATTGAATCTCAGCTTACTGACAGCTACAGCAAGTCACCAAGGAGCGTTACCAATTTTACAACCAGCAACTGCTGCAGCTTCAAGGTCAGCTCCTGGAGAAGCCCAAATAAGAGTTACCCGCAGAGCGTGCAGTTCACAAAGCCTGTGAAACTGCAGCCTCCCTTCGGTCCCTACATCAAGCCAAAGTCACCTTCAGCATCCACTGGTCCTTCCGGGAACACAGCTGGTGCAGTATCTGGATTTAGCTTAAAGCAACTGTGCTTTTATCTAAAGATGAGCATCTTTCAAGAAGTGCAGAGATAAAAAACAGCCTGCAAGGAATCAACAGCAAGAAGAATTAAGGTGCTGAGTAGGGCCAGACATCTTAAATGGCTTCAACCCTCTTAAGTCCTCCAGACACTCCATATACATGAAAAAACAGGCAGGGAGTGAGGCAGCTCCTAACTGGAAACGCTTCAGGGCAAGACGGTCTGGAGCAACACAGCCAGTGACCTTGCAGCAATGACAGGATTCAACATTATCCCATCTTCTTCCTGGGGGGGAGAGGTTATGTACCTGCCCCACTTTTCCTGCAAACTTACCAGGCAGCTGCAGAAAATAACAGCACAGCCAGTCCCATTTATTCTGGAGAGTTCCATTTATCCAGGATAGCCCCCCTCTGGTATTAATGTTTTGCTTTTAAGATAGGGGCAGTTGCAACTATTGCCGGTGATAAGGATGGGGGGAAAAACTGGTTGTAGCCCAGGTAGCTCCCACAAAAGTTGGCAGAGAGTTTTACAACCACCTGATTATTGGTGCTTTTTTTAGCACTTTTTTAAAATACAGCTGTTGAGTCTGATCAGCGATACCCTGAGGGATTATAGTTTATCCAAGGAAAGAACATGATACCTTCTATAAGAAAGGGCAACATCTTCCCAGATATGTCGGTCCCAGAGGATCCCAAAGGAGCCAGTCCCTCCATTCCCATGACTGACTCCCAACTGTGGGTGAGCATCCACAGCGACAGCTTTTCATATACAAAGGAGGCAAAATGCAAAATCCTGCTGGAAGTAACCCTGTTGGCTTTGGCCAGCACTGCCAGAACTTATTTTCTTGGCTCCCAGTAGCTTTTCTGTCATGAAGCACTATAGAAAACAGTTTACAGAAAGTAGATATGTAAAATATGCCAGCTATCGAACCCAGGAAGGATCAGTGTCTTGATTTCTCATTCAAGCTCCTTCTAATAAAGGCAGATCACTTTGCAAGCCTGAAGCATGCAGACATTAATTGGACTGGGGCTGTAATTATCCCGCTGGAAGCTGTGCCAGCTATCCCTTAGTGTAACTTTAGCAGAGTATCAAAGGTGATGCTGGATTTTTATAAAATCAATACCCTGGCTTTTATTCCGCCTGTACAGTCCCACCATTTCTCTTTTAAACTTGCTTTGGCAAGCAAAGAACATCTGCAGCAAATGAGGTCACAGCACTGTGTGTTTTGGAGGAGCCATGTGAAGCCACTAATCCCCCAATGTTAAAAAAAAAATTAAAAATCCATATTTATGCTCTATTTAAATAGTGACAAAAGTTTAAACATATTTCCACCACCACCCCCACCACCCCCCGCCTTAACATCAGCTAAAGTTTTGTGGCAGCTTCCTAAGGGATGTGGCTGTCTTATGGACCAGATGACTCAAATGGAACACTAGGTAGGACCTTACAACATTTAGAGGGGTTTACCCTTGCATCAATAGAGGGACAACATTAATAAAGCAGTGGTTAAAGAATCCATCAAAGGTATTTTTATTTTAAAGGGCAGCAGATATTTCACATACGTTCATCTAGAGGGTCTCTCTTCAGGCAAATGGGTGCCGTGCAAGAGAGGATGCAGCCACACGTCCTGGGCCCCAAGACCGAGGTGTGATGCTGGTGGCCCTCGCTGGCCGTCAGTCACAGCATCTCCCAGCCCTGGCTTGTTCACGCAGCCCTGTTCTCCCTTCACCTTTCAGCTTTATTTGGTAAATCACCCCTTGGGAATGGATGCAATGCCAAAAGCAGGGTGGTACCAGACCAAGTGCTAATTGAATTCAGATGGCGCCCAGGCACTCTTTGCCTCTTCCAGGTTTTTCTTTTTAATTGTTTTTCTCATCACACACAAGATAATTTGTTATGGGAGGGTATTTTAAGATTACAGAGGAAGGATTAATTTTGTGCTGTTTCCATCTTCAGTGAACATCATTTTAGTCCCTGTTTCACCAGGTAATTTAATAAACTGTGTCACCTCCTCAGTGTCTAATTTACTAACAGCTATAAGGCCCCTTCACCATGCAGTAACTCCCCAAATGGGAAGTAGAAAGCATCCAAACAATTTTCTTTGCACGGGGAAATGCAAAAAGCGACTTTTATATTAAAAAAAAATCAGCCTTCTCAATCCTCTAGCAGATGACTCTATGGAACAGCCTGTGTGCTGAGCTCCTTGCAGAGCTTCTTACAGTCTTTCTTGCTGCCTGACACCTTCAAAAAGCTCATTTGAGTTGGCTTTGGGCAGAGAGAAATGCGCGAGGATGTAGCTGCTGCGTGTCGTACAGCTGTAATCCCTGCAGCTACTAAAGCGTGCAAGAAATACATTGCTCCTTTGGATCACAGAAAACACCTGACGATGCTGCTCAAGCATTTCAATGGAACTGGATTGAATATACCCCTTCGCCATTAATTACAACCCATCAAAACTTCCAGCAAAATGATGTTACAGCCACTGAGTTGGAGAAAACTATTCCGATCACCGATAACTAGGATGTTGCCTTATGAAATTTCATTAGCTCACAGACATTTGGTGGTGTCCCACATTAAATATTTTTCTTGCAGTGATAAACTGGAAATATTTCCTTATATTCTTATTTTGCTTTTTGACAGGTTTTCTCACTGTTGCTTATGACTTACTGCTTTGTATATGGTCCCACAGGTTTAGTTTCTTCTCATATTAATATAAATTAACATCATCATTAGAATGTCACAAGCAGGATGTCATTTTCCTTAAATTAAGGAAAAATAAGAAGTCAAAATATTTATTTGGAGAGATTGGTATGATCACATACGTGCTGTTATTGCCAAGCTCTCATCTCCACTGCTCAACAGCATCAGAGGTTAGCGGGGGAAAAATAAAAATCTCCAGCAACTCCAAGGATAGCGAGGATTTCATTCTAGTTTTATCCAGTCTGATCCTCCAGGCCCCATGTCGGTTTTGGCATGTTATTGTATAAATAATATTAACTCTCCCCTTCATAGGCATTTGCATGACTGCACATGCTCTCAGACACGCTCCCTTTCATTCTGCAGGCAGCTGTGACGTACAGCTGTCTCATTTCCCCCTCCTTCACCATCCCACAGCAACCCAACATATTTTTGCCAGTCCATAGACTGCAAGGAGCACTTTTCTTTATAATATCGAGAGGGTAAATAAAAAAAATTAAACTGCACAAGTGAGACCTGTTGGGGCTACAAAAATGCGGCATCCGAATTTAGATGTTCTGAACATCTACACCTGAATTCCTGCTGTTTTTTTTTTCTCTATACTATTCCAGCAGGGTTTTCCTCTCTGCATTTGCGGTTCCCAAGGCTGTATCCTCATTCCATTCTGCACGTGATAATTCCTGCAAAATGTTGAACATGCAGAAAAATTGAGAGCTTTCTCATAACTCAATTTAAAAAAAAGTTACTTTCTGCCAGACTGGTGTCCCTCCCTCACCTTTTAAACGGATGATTGCCATGTAATAGCTTCCTTTTTTTATTGTCTTCCACCACTTGATCTTGTTACAAACTTACGTGCAGGCTTTTCTGAACTGTCTTTTCTGTAAAGATTTTTTAAAAATATACAATTAAATACTAATAATATGTAAGAATATATAATAATATTGGTAATAAATATAATATTAATAATAAAAATAATATATAATAAAAATTAAAAATAATTGTAAATCGATAATAGAAATCCCTTCACCTTTCAAGAAAACTCATCCTCTAGAGCATTTCAGCTCTTCTGCAACCCTTACCTGGAATAGCAGTAGATAAATCTGAAACATCCCCCGATTTCTTCAAAGACAGAAGAAAGAAACTGGTCCAGTACGTCTCAGAAAAGCACTAAGAGGCCATGCACAAGAGGACCAACAAAGCCAGTTGAGGAACAGTGTCCAAGATATGTGCAAAACAACACATTTATAACCCAAATCTTGGCAAAGCCAGAGCCAGCACACACGGGGGGTTACCACGTGAGGAACGAAGGCGAATGACCTCAGGAGTTGTAGGAATTCAGGCCCGAAAATATACATTTTTCTGCTATGACACCCCTCACAGCACTTTCTTTTTCCTGCAAAGTGACAGGAATGGAAGAGCCTTCACGATCACTTGCTTCTCTAGCAAAAAAAAACAAACCAGTAATCCTGTACTGTAATGTAAAAAACAGTAATGAGCTGCCCTACTTGGTAGCTACATTTCCCTAGCATGAGGAATATGGCCTGTGAATGGCATTATTGTTGTGAAACAGGGTTCTGACACATGGAAAATATTTAATCCCCAAAATTAAATCACAAAAAGCCTCATTCTTCTGAGACAGAGGGGAAAAGGGAGACAGTCAGAAGAGCTAAGTTTCTAATAAAATGGCTGCTCCCAGGTTCTTGATGGGAAATGACACAATTGACCAAAGTCGTCTGACTTCCCGCCATGTTACCATGTTGAGCAATGACTATGTCCTTCATTTCTCTTGAATCAACCAGGCGGTTCCCAGACGAGCACTCTGTGCCACTTTCCATGCTTCTGCAGAAAAAATACAGTTCCAGATCTTAAATACTTCCATCTCCTTTTGTTGCACAGAGGTGCTCTCAAGATGAGCAAAATACTCCTATTTGCTTCTAAGTAAGAGCCCTTCATTGCCCAACCATTGCCATGGAAAGGTTGACTAATTTTTATTTGGCCTCCTTTCTGAAGTACTGTTGATACAGACTAAAAATATATTGAAGTTCAATATGCTTGGGACTCTTAAAAGCAAAACCTCTGAAGTCAGGAAAACAGCAGGTCATAAATTACAGCAGTCAGAGTCGTCTTTGTTTGCCACTGTGCAGATGACCCAAGATTGCCTGAGGGTCCACATATCACTCCTAAAATATTTTGTTGCTTCCACTAGTATGTCACCCAAGAGACATGGACTCCGCTGAAGGTTTTAGGGTCTTTTCAGGGAAGTTGGTACAGGCACCCAGTCTTACAACCACAGCAGGCTCAGGCGGGAGGCACCAAGGTTGCTGCCCCTGCCCGAGCCCCACACGCCTAGCAGGGTCAAGTTGCAGCTACAGTAGGTTGCTCATGGCTGTGTCCTGGTAAGTCAGGGCATCTCCGTCTCAAAAATGGATACACCTCACTGCTTTTTTGTGGGGAGAAGAAAATAATCATATTCCTTCGCAAATCAAAGTGGGAGAAATCAGGAGATCAGGACCTAAGAACAACCACTTGAAGTGGGGATTGGAGATCTGGAAGAGGGATGTCCCCTTACATGGCCAAATCTGTCACTACCTAAGGGCAGTGCTGATACTGCTAATGTTGCCTACGTTTGACAAAGAGCAAAAGAAGCAGCTGTTTGAGAAGAGAAACTAGAATTTTCAGTACCTTATAACATGAGGTGACTATGCCACAGGCTGCAATGCAAGAGGCGCAGAAGGCGTTTCCAAACCCAAGTCCACACGACACAGAGCACAGCTCTGCTCCAAAGACACCTCTTGTCCCTGGCGGTTGACAAGGTGCACCACAGCCCCTGCATCAACAGCTTCATTTTCCAAAGCACTAAGCCCAGGGCTAATATTTCCAAATATGCTGCAGACCACCGGCAGTCACAGAACACAGCTCCTCCTTTCTGCGCTGCGTGCTGTATCATGCCTAATAACGCTGATGTCAGAGGGCAACGTTCAGCAGCACAACACAGCTGCTGACAGCCACCTGGCCAACCACAAATACATTAAGCCACTGACAGTCTATTTGGAGACAAAAACATTTCTGTAAAATGCTCAGCATCTCATCTGTGACAAATCTAAAAAGCTTTCTGCTCCTTACATTCATGTTCAAGTGCCAAAATAAAACCAGTGTGCTTAGCATGACAACTGATGGTTATTCTTGGGAAGATGACACCAGGCCTGACTGCAAAAGGCTGCTCTTCCTGAGCACCCTCCATGCTAATATTGGATCGGCTCCAAAAACAGGCTGGGCTAAGGCTGGGGGTATTTGTGGAAGTCTGCTGTGAGGTATAATCCATCTTTTCCTTCCCGAAGTCTGCTAATCTCTTGCCTTCGAATGTAGCACTAGAGATGACGACTCAAATGTAAACAGTGAGATGAAACTCACTTGAACCGTCAAAAATGGCTCTTTAAAATTAGGAAGGTGACAAAGTGGTTGGAAAATTACCATTGCCTCGTTGCCTCTTCTGCTATAAAGGGAGCGTTCAGCAGCAGTAACACCAAATGTGAGCTGGTCCTGTGTCAAAAATGGGTCTATAGGATCTGTATATAAATTTCAAGCGATGACTGTAGGGGAAATGATGACCTCCAAGAGCAACCTTGAACTCCATTTATGTTTTCCTACAAATGGCTCTTGCATTATGCTATCTGACTTTAAAAAAAACTGTCGAGAGTTGCTTTCATGAAGTGGCAACGTGTGCAGTCACTCTGGCTTGGCATCACCCACATTACCAAGCAATCCCACCGAGCTTCCAGCAAGGCCAAGGCCACAGCTGCAGCCGGTTGCTCAGGGCAGTGTCTGGGTGCATCAGGGCAGTCCTGAGGGTTCGTGTCCCCCACCACTTAGGGCCCTGTCCCTGGGATGCTCTTCTAGTGGACTCTTCATCTACCAATGAGGCTATTTTTAGACTCCAAAAACAGACCCCGTTCCTCAATTTGCTACTGCAGCACAACTCCCACACAACACAGTCATTAACTCCATTATTTATTATTGTATTATTCTTCAATTACCTGGCTCACAACTTGCTTCTCTAGGACACCACACGAGCTTCAACTACTTTACAGACACACTGAGAATATCTGACTTTATGAGAATGGCTAGCACCCTATGGCATCCCCGTCACGTGCTGCTTTGTGAAGCCTTTTAACACCTTTAGATCAATATTTATGTGTTTTAGATTAACTGTTTATTTTGGGTTTTTTTCAGCAAAGCTTGCATTCTCAGAGCACATCCCGTAGCTTCCTAGTCTGTCTTTGGATTTCCACAGCATTTTAATAATAATGTAATTTCCCAGCAGAGCTGTTAACATCAGCCTCTGAATGTGAGAAATTAAAACAGTGAATATCAATGTTCCTTTTCACTTCAGTTTTGCCTTGTTTTGCAGCTATTTTTACCTGTTCCCTTAAGAACTCTGTGCTTTCTAAATACATTTTCATTCTAAAATCCCAAGAAACTGTATATTTGGTTTCTATGCCCTTTGCTTCTGGTAGTTACTGACCAGATAAACCAGAGAGATCCTTAGCTGCCTGCAAACTCTTCCAACACAAGTTTTCATCAAATCTTCCTTAGAAACAGGCTTTTTGTTTTGTTTGACTAAGAAATAACACCATGCACTGCTCAACATAAATGTTCATACCGTCTTGAGGGAGAAGTAATTAAAACCCCCATAGACTTGCAAAGGCAGTATAAAGTGTACAACCAAAAGTTCAGTCAACACTGACTTTAGCAGCAAAATCTTATGTATGTCAGGTAGAGCACTGAAAAAATTAATGAAGGTTCATCTCATTAGGTACAAAGAGATCAGGGAAACACTACAGTTGGGGATATTATATTTTTTTTTAATCTGGCAAATATTTACAGTGAAGAATGGGAAGTTATTGATTCTATTGAAACTACTACTGAAATATCTCGCATATAGCGAGAGTATATAGTTGTCACAAACTGTCTTTAGAAGCAATGCTGTCTGGCTTTGGGTTCTGTTTTTTTTTAAACCTGAAATCCAAAGCTACATTTGTGACCTTTTTTCATATTTCTGATAAAGATGAAAACACAAGTTCAGCAAGAGGTACTTAACACCAAGGGAGCAGCTGTAATATAGACTAGCTCAGTGCAGTGAGCAAAACCAACAAAAACAGATGCCTTTTTTGTTTTAAATATAAATTAATATTTTTCCTCTGGTCAATTTGTTCTTCATTCGAGCATTTTATGCATCACCTGCTTCCCATTTTAGTGCCTGAAAACAGCTACATAAGCACACTTTGCTCCCATGAACCACCTTAGTCATCAGCTAAGAGATCACTGTCCATTTTTCAAAGTAAAAGGACAGAGGACAGTTGCTATTCACAGTCACTGTTTACCATCCAGATAAAGTCGTGTTTATGCATATTTTAAGAAAAAAAATACCAAGGTGATTGTGCTGGATTTGTCTGGGATAGAGTTAATTTTATCTGTAGTAGCTGGTACTCGGTTGTGTTTTGGGTTTGTGCTGGAAACAGCATTGATAACAGAGGGATGTTTTCCTTACTGCCGAGCGGGGCTTGCACAGAGCCAAGGCCTTTCCTGCTCCTCACCCCACCAGCGAGTGACCCCACCTGACTAAAGGGCTGTCCCACATCACATGGCGTGATGCTCAGCAGAGAAAGGGAGGGAAGAAGGAGGAAGGGGGAGAACATTCAGAGGGATGGTGTTTGTCCCCCCAAGTAGCTGTTACATTTGATGGAGCCCTGCTTTCCTGGGGACGGCTGAGCGCCCGCCTGCCCGTGGGAAGGAGTGAGTGAATTCCTTGTTTTGCTCTGCTTGCATGAACAGCTTTTGCTTTACCTGTTAAGCTGCCTTTATCTCAGCCCACAAGTTTTCTCATTTTCACCTTTCTGAGTCTCTCGCCACCCTACCAGGGGTGAGTGAGCAAGCGGCTGCGTGGGGCTGAGTTGCCAGCTGGGGTTAAACAACAGTGATGGAACCAGATGTATTGTTTTAGAAATCTTATTTTTCCCCCTTTCCAGGCTCAGTCCCACAATAAAAACAGCCTCTTCTTGGTACCAAAGCCTGGTGCATCCAGCTGAACCTGGTCCTGTAGGCACCAGAAAAGCTTGCGGCAGCTCATCTGGGAAAGGGTTTTAAGGCCAGCCTTCAATGACTGCTTAAGGCTGGGTATAAAACCTCTTCGCCCCCCTCTCCACTGAAGCTAGGACTTGTTAAAAAAAATTTCTGAGATCCACAAAGCAGACTTCAAGAAACCTCAGGTCTTTGGCAGATGTTTTTCCTATTGTAACTGGACTCTTGCCACTTAAAAGGACACACATTTTTTTCCTACAACATAATAAGTTCAAACATGTAATTTTGAAGCATGGGAAACAACACTCTGACTGAACCTACACTTGAAGATGCACATGATGAGCTATATTGTGCATCTACCTTAGAAAAGCACTATGAAACCCCTTTCCCACCAGCCATAAATGTGTTTGGCAGAAGGGACTTGTCACCCACATGCGAGATCCCAATTATATTAATTTTACTCACATTGTGGCCACACAGGAAGGGATGTGTTACTCTAAATGGTACCTACATTAAAGAAGTATGAGAAGTACTCAGCTGAGTCAGGATTTTTGGGTTGGTGCTTATATCATCTTTCTGTAGAAGAATTTCCAGATCTAAATCACCTGAAGTACTGCTTCTTCGATGTCTAGCACAGTCTTATTTTTTTCAGAAGACAATTTACATGCAGCTGAAATTTTTCTCTATCTCAGACCCTAATTTTAGTTAAAAAAATCAAAGTCCATTTACATAGTACCAAACATTTAATGCAATCTCAGTCTTGCCAGCACTTCTGCACTCACATTTTAATGAGATTCAGTGTCCAGCGTGCTCTCTGAAAAAAACATGATCTTTGCAGGATTTTGTATTACAGCTGATTTGCACTGTAGGGTGCATATACTGCATTCAACTCATGTACTCCCACTCTAAACCCTTTACTGTAACTTCTGATTTGAGAAGAATGTGCCCATCAGCACCCCGTGTCCAAGCCACAAGGGTCCTGTTCACCATCCAGGTGTGTCCTGCCCTGTGAGGTGGCTGCACTGGAGCAAGTCTCAAGAGGAACAACTATTGCTATGTATTCTCTCCATGGCAGGCTATCAATTTTTTCTAGTCTATGCATAATGTATAGACTTTGCTTCTTTATCGGGATACCCTGTCCTGTACGTGCGCTTTGGCTTTAGCTCCTTGCAAGTGGGGCAGCTCCAGCCAAAGTCAGACATAGCTTTGATCTGAGCTTGCTCCTGCTCAGTGCACCACAGGTGCTGCCTCCTGCAAACACACCTCTGTGCCTTGCAGCCAGACCTTGTACTTTTTGCTTTTGCCCTGCCCCTGGATGTTACTGGGGGCCTGTTTCTCCCAGATTCACTCTGGGAAGGGAATTGCAAATGTTGGTTGAGAAAACAGGCTGAACTAGTCTCACCTAGTCTTTCAATTAGGCAAATTTTTGCAGCTTCTTCCTTATTTATTTATTTATGCCCTTCTCACTGTCTCTTCTCAGCTTTGGTTTGGAGTACTTAATCAGAAGACTCCTTCAAACCATCTCTCTAACTCAAAAATCCCTCAAAGCCCTTGTGTCCTGCTCAGGAGCTCTCCTGCCCTCTTGATTTCCCTGCAAACAAGAAACATCACAAAGCTTCACTCTTTCCACACAGGTTCATATTCTCCCACTGTCTACAACAGCATCTTAAAACCAGCTTGTTCATCCCCATCCATCAGTAGGACATTGACCATGTCTTATACCTCCCTGCCCCGGCAAAACTTAAACTTGAGAGAGGAGCTCAGGGGACAAGAGAGTCAGACACACAAATTGCTGAATACATCAGACAACAAAAGGTCAGTCAAAACACAGTATCCCAGGAGACTGGTGTTGCAGCCTGTAAGCTTTAAAGAATCAGCCACTGCCTCTAGGTCCAGCTTGTTTCAAAGCCCAGAGATGCTGCACCGCTCCTGGATGGAAGTGTAATAAGGACAGCTGACCGTGGACAAGATTGCTTCTTTCTAGCTTTTTTTTCCCAACCTCTCTCAAGCCAAATCCTTCCAGAGAATAACTCTGTCTAAGTGAAAAACATCCAGCCTAAGTCTGGCAAGTCTTTAGGCAGCTAAAAGTGGGTCATTTCAGAAGAAGTGCTAGCCTTACCTAGCACAGCCCATTACAACCTGGTAACAAGAGGTGCTTTCCTGTGTGCATTTCCTATTTCTGTAATTAATATAATGACTTTTTTTTCCCCTGGATTAAAGTCTGGTTGCATCTCCATAAGACCTGAGAGGAGTCAGCCTAGTGGTAAAAGCAGCATGGCTCAACTATTGAGTCAGGGATGAGAACAGAAACAGAGTTTCAATAAAGGTAAATAACAGGTAGAGTTACTGAATACCTTGAATATTTTTCCCATTTTATTATTTAGGACATTCCTGCAAGACCACTTTTAGAAACCCAGGCAGCATTCTGCAATTTCAGGACAAACACAGTTATTTTCTTTACTCTGTCTTATGGATACACTTCATATTCAACAACATAAAAGTTTAATCTGATATAAACTGAATGAACCTGCTTACATATTAAAAAAAAAATCTGTGCTGTTTCTGGAAAATAATTACTTATTGATTCTAGAAAAGGTAATAAAAAAGAAAGAGTGTTTGTTGAGCCAGACCCAAAGGGAAATACATCCCCTTTGCAAGGGGGGGTTAGTTCTGCAATGCTCGAAGTGCTCGAGGAAAAAAAGCTAGTGGGAAAAAACAGGTGTAACCTGTGGCAATGCTGCACCCCAGATAATCAACACTTTCTGAGGACTTGCAAGAAGCCACATCCCAGGGACTCCACTAAATTCTTACAAGATTGGCATTTCTTACGACAATTAAACTTTTAGACACATTAGACTGATCTAAGGTTGCAATAATTGTACACGCTATACTTCCATTTACACTGAAAAGGCCTTTGAAAGTTCTCATGTATGCTATGGAAAAGTAAGATCCTACCCTTCCACATGATTTTTGCAATTACTATGTGAACAAAAATATCAAAATTTGTTCCCACAGCTGTGTTAAAAATAGTTTTATAATAGTGTTGACTTTGAATATTCTGGTAAGATTTTTGTACCAGCATCTTTCTCTAGAAGGTTTCAGTAATTGTGGGATAGCTACAAGGATGGTACATTATGGCCTGTAGAAAAGTTAATGGTAAACAACAGATAGAAAGTTTCTCTCATGGATAGAAATTGTGCTGCCTGCCCTGCCTGTTACTGCCAGTGACAACACCTAGAAAAGATAATTTATACAGCTAAGAGGATATTCCATAGAAAATGCAGGTGAATTTGATTACAGAGGAGAGATTCAGGTCAGACCATCTGTCTATCACAAGGAGCACAAGCAGAAGATATTTACCACTCCTTTACAGTGACTTCTGTGACATTTCCCACCTGTGAGAGGTGACAGCGATGTTAACAAGAAAAGATAAAAAGCCAACAAAAATCAAACCTGATCAAATTCCGAGAACATGACAAAATTGAAACCATGGCTCTTGAGCTCTGACTTCATGGCTATTTTCAGCTCAGAGTTGATGGTCTCCCTCCAGATCTACAAGTCAGTCTGTGGTTCCCCCTGGACCGGTGATGGTGCAGTTACAGAGCGGTAAAATCTTTAGAGATAGCATTCATTTGTTGGAAATCAGGTTCTCCCTCCCTTCAGAAAACCTCAATAAGGTTTCCTGCTTGATATACAGAAACATTCCATTAGAAATCTAAATTAGGCCACCACAACATGCCATGAAGACCTTCTTGACAAGGAGGAAAAAAAAGGAAAAAAGAGAAAAATATACTAATCCAATATTGACTAGAATTGATTAACTCTTTTTCAAAAAGATATTTTAAAAAAATGCAATGTTTTATCTTGAAATAGTCCCAACAGTTGAGTCAACCCCAAAGGAATTTTAGGTTTCTTCATTCCACAAGGGGAGGGGGAAAAAAAAAACCACACACACAATTATTCCAGTCAACCAAAAGTACACATTTTTGTTTGCTGGCTGAACCAGAAAGCAAAGTTTTCCACGCAGCTCTATCCTCGAGGGCAAGGTTTTGCAAGTGGGAGTGAGCGGAATTCTTTTGATGATGAGTAAAGCAGAAGAGTGGCTAGCACACTGCTGGCTGGCTTGGCTCTGCGCTAACACCCTATAAAAACTACATGCATCACCCAGAGCAGCAGCAAATCCTAGCACACTTTGGGATGAAATCAGTGGAGTTGGCCCCAACCATACTGTAAACATAAAGTTATTCTGCTTATTGCAGCAAGGGGCCATAGCACATGAGTGCTCAAGACCCCACTTAGCAACTGCTTTGAAGTGGAGATGTGCTGGAAATTATTCAGAATTAAAGTGAACTTTTCCTGTTGCTGATCCAGAAAGCATCTAACAATTTATGGACTAGTCCAGGTCTATTTAGATTAACCAGCTCTGTGGTAGCTCCATTGGAAATCAAAGGGTGGGTCCAGAAAGCACCTCCAGAAGTGGTCTCCAGGGCTTCCCAACCTTGTGAAAGGCCCAGGTTTCACTCCATCTATTCTTGAGGAGCCTCAGTAGAGCCCAGACATTCACAGAGGTGGTCCAGGTACCCTTCTCCTTGCAGGAGCTCAAAGGTTGAGCCCCATGACCCTATTTACCACCTCAGTGGAAACTGAGAAGCATTTATTTCTGGACCACCCTGTCTGATGCCGAGGGACATGGCAGTGACTGAGACTCCACAACTGCTTTCAGCAACCCACCCCAGCACTTAATTATCTGTGCAGGAGAAATTGTGTAATCTACAGCAAAGAGACTGAGATAAGACAACCAAAGACTTACTTTCTCCACCTACCAGGGATAGGACATTTTACTACTCCTTATATATTAGAATATTTTGGGGATTTGAAGTCTTGGCCTACCCCTCTTCTTTTTCTAGAAAGAAATGCTTATTCTGCCAGCCCTTTTTATTTTTCTTTTGTTTCATAGAATAAAGCTTCTTCTCTGAAATAGCTCTTACAAATATGTACTCCTAAACTTCAAGCTAATACTAATTTGTATGACTATGCATCAATTACTGTTGATATTTTCAGATTAAAAAAATTTGCTGTTGAACAGAGCATCACCACACACATTTTAAATTCCTACCCACAATCTGTTTAAAGAGTTACTCGAGCAATCCCATATGTAATTTGGTATCATCCTCCCCAGGAAACAGAGCACCCCGGTTCAAAAATTCGATGCTTCGGCAGCAGGAAATCTCTGGCAAGGTTAGAGAAGAAACCCAACAGCCTACGAACACACTGCTTTGATCCATTTGTGACCTTTTTGCAGCAGAATTAACTCATGCAGACCATGAATGGGACAAAACCTTGAGTTTGCTCCAAACAACAGTTGGCTCCTGTCACCTCCAGAGGTCCTTTGGATGCTATTGCTTCTCAGCTCTGAAACCCTGTTGGACTGCAACATAAGGAGAGGTCTTCCCAGTTCAGGAGGGGACAGTGATGCCCCATTCCATCCCAAAAATATCAGAGATATTTTGATTACTTACAAGAGCAGCTGAATATATTCCCATCTAAACCTCACTTTTTCTTGACAAACCGCCAACAATTTAAGGTCCCAGGGAGAACATTTGTTTACAATTCATAATTCATACATAGGCTCCTCAGTTGCATGGTATCTGAACATTTTTCCCCCAGACATACAAATTAGTAATTAAAATATCCAGAACACGCCATTTCTAAGCAATACCCGGGGCTATGTATTATCTCAGAATTGTAATTTGTTACTGAGCACTAGAAAGACTTCAGCAATTTCCAGCTGTGAAAAGTTGTGTGACAAGTTTGGCTGTTTTCAAAGGGGAAAAAAACCAGTACATTACGTAAATGTTGCTAGTGAGGTTTGCTGGGAAGGGTGGTCATCTCTCTTACAACAGCTCCAGCAGAAAGCTAGTCTGGAGCTGCCTGATAAGCCACTTTTCCATTGGAAAAATTACAATTTGCCAAAACTGAAACTTCCTCAAATGTCAGAACTTCAGGGGAGGCCGTTTCTTGAGTCCAGCTTGGTGCCTCTGCTCATGAGAGTGGCCAGAAGTGGCCAGGAAAGATCGTAAGGTGGATGTCATGTTTATATATTTTCATTTTCCTAGCAAGACCATACCTACCCTAGGCTCCTGCACCATCCTCTCCAGCCCAGGAATCTGAAATGATGGCAAGTGCTGCAGTGGAGCAAGGAGCCTGCATCACCCCAAACCACTGCAAAAGGAGAAGGGGTCTCTGGCACTGCCTAGGGCAGAGCTTCTCTCTGCTTTACCCCTGCATCGCTTCCCCTTCTTACCCCAGCTGGATGCTCCTGCCCATAGGACCATCCCGCATTTATCACTAGGAGATAAACAGTCATCAGAGCAAGAGGTGTTATATGGAAAAACAGAGTTGAAAAGGCACTTTCTGCTAGGGAGAAGCCATCTTTCAATTAACAAGTATGTTTGGGGGGTATGGATTCAGACCTGTATGTCAGACCTTACCAAATTCATCAGCCCCTGAGACCTATATGAAAAACCCCACAAACCCCAAAACACTTGTTAAATCTCGACAGCTTTGTCCCCCTTGCCAGTGGCAGCTCATAACAGTAAACTGTTGGTTTATATTTACAGTGAACTTGAAGCAGAGCTAACCTCGATCCCTGTTTCTTCGTCACAGCTTAGACAAAATGGTAGGAATAGACTCTGGAGGGGTGTTGTCAGTTTTTATTTATTTTAAAGGAACACCATTTCTTGAGGCATGGAAACAGTTGAAGGTTTAAGCTCAGCTGCAGCTGAAAAGAGTTTGTTTAAAAATACCATTTCAAAACTAATATACTTTCCATACATCATTATGCAGGGCAGCTTTGGGGAGGCTGCTGGCAAGCTATCAGCTGGCAGAGCTCATTTTAAACAGCAAATTAAACTGCAACACCCCAAAGCTAACAGGGTCCCAGATTCATTTAAAAAAAAATAAAATAAATGCTTCAAAAACAAAAAATACCCCTTACGCCTATGTAGAAGTGACACAGGCCTGCTTAAACTGCTCAGATTCATCTATTTTTCCATTCTATTATATTAAATATTTACTCTGTTAGTGGTTAGTAGTCACACATCCAAAAATAAATACTACTACCTTGCATCACAGACCCTGTTTTGTTCAGATTTGGCTTAACACGGAGGACCAGGCCAGCCACCCACCTGAACTTGGGGACAGCTTGGCAGCCCCGCTCAACAACACCACCGCGATTTTGCTGGAGGGATCCAAACCGAAGCCCTCAGGGAAGTTCACATTTAGACGAGGCAGAGGGGCCAAGCCTCACAATTTGGGCCTGAACTACTTTTTGTAGCCTCCTGAAGAAGAAACAAGCCTTCCCTCTTCTGACCGAGGCTCCAATGAGATCTTGTACCCAACAAGCCAATGCTTTCCCAGCCTCTTGCAGGAAGACCCTACACCTTCAGGCTCAAGACCACCCTTGATCAAAACCAATGCACCCGACAAACCACTGAGTGAAAAAAGAGAAAGAGGAAAAATAGAATAACAAGACTTAGATAAATATTTTAAGAAGTGTATTTTTTGGCCAGCACTAATTCTGGTTCTCAGCACTTAAAGGCTACCGGATCAGAGGTAGGTATCTAAGTCTCCACCACTGAGATGTCCATATTTAGTGGGACAATGGGGTCAGAGTAGCACTTAACACACAGTTTAGCATCTCTCCAATTTGTACAGGTGAGTAATTTTTCTGTACCTACAGAGCTTGAGGTGTTGATCACCCATTTGCAGTTCCATGCTTTTCTTTCCCAGTAATACTCAGTAGCCACTTGTATCTTTCATATCCTTCAGGTCACAGGAGCTTTTATTTTTTTTTAACTTCTTTTTGCAGTTCTACTCATACCCTTTTTTTTTTTTTCTTTCATCCCTAAAGGGATTCAGTCCAGGCTGTTGACCCACAGCAAGGGACAAACCATACAGCCCTGAGCTACTCCATGGCACCTCTGCCTAAGCAAAAGCAGCCAAAGTTAACCTTGGTTCATTTTTTCCTGCCAGAAGGAAAGTTTGGTGACAGAAGAGGGAAAGGTGGCAACAGGCTTTTCATGAAAGGAAGAGCATACTATCTGTCCCAAGCAAGGCGGGCCACAATTACACTGCAGGAACCCCACAAGAAACTTGCCAAATAAGAATAGATGTGCGGTTTCACCTGCTGGATTTTGGGTTTTGGGGTTTTTTTGTGCACCAGATGCAACCTTTCAGGTAGTCCCAGAGAGGAAAAACGAAACTAAAAGAATGGTCTTGGGAACTTGCAAAAATGTAAAGCAGCAGCACAACAGCAATGTCAGTACAAAGAAAACTTAATTTCCCCATTACCTCCTTGCTTCTCTATCCTGCTGGCTAATTAATAGACTGGCTTTTACCTTGGTGTTTGGATTAGGCTCACCCCTATTTTGATGGGCATTATCAAATACTTACCCAAGCAAGTAATTCTGCCTCTTCTACAGAGAAATAGCTGGGCCATACTCATTCATCCTGGTACAATATGCTGTGAAGTTAAATGATGCTTCCCCCTGTTCTTCCCCTCCCTCCACAATTTGAAGAGGTCACTTTTCTTTCCTTATATTTCTCAATGAATTAATAAACCAGAAACTTACAAAGCCCAAGTCAGGACACCAAAGCCTATCACAACCATGATTTCATTCCTGAATTACTGGTAACAGTTCTGTACTTGTTTTATAAACTTTTGTACTTGATGTCTCAATGATATCAGAATGTCCCAAGTGCTTTTCTGCAATACCACAACCTAATAAAGCACTCCTTAATTCAATGTGCTACAGAAATGCTTTTCAGAAGAACATTATTACATATTAGAAAGGTACAATGAGTCATGGAAACATGACTACCGTTTTGAGAGTGAATTGGGAAATATTCCGCATGCCTGTATTCACTGAGCTGACACAGGAGTTATGAAGTGGTCTTTGAAGAAAAACACAAGTGGAAAAAAACAAGAGTCACATGGAAGAAAACAGCATCCCAAACTGTTTGCTCTTGCCTCCCTAGGTGGCCAAAGCTCAGAAGACGCAAAAGACTCAGCTTAGTGGTTAGGTCTGACTTAAAAGTGCCAACCTGCTACTTAACAAAATCTCATTTTCCTCCCTGGTCTCCCAGGTCTCCAAGGGCCACCACTGTACTTTTAGTTTTCTAAAGTCATATCTATACATAAAAACAAATACAAAATATCTCCAAGTCTCATTCCCCCATCTCTACTACCTAGACTTGCTTAGTATTTTATTCAAATGGCTACCATTTCTCTTATCAATGCCCTTATATCCCAAGATCAATACCGCTTTTCCTACCCCTTCTATTTTATGTGCATCATTCACTATTTGCCCCTCCAAAAAACCAGAACAGTGGCATTGACCCTATCTTTACACCTGCACCCAACCACAGGTAGATTTCCCTTTCACCACCAGCTTTCCCTTATCAGGTAGGATTTTGGATTGGTGTTAATTGCTAACTCCTCAACTCCCAGCTAAGTCCTGCCACTCTGTGCCTGAAGGGGATGTACTCCATCACACAGGTTCATGGGAGGCCCAGGAGATAGCTGCAATATTTAATGACAAATCTCTTGTCTAAACAGAACAAAAGCTCATTCAATGGCATATTATTTGTCCCTGGAAATGTCTTTTACCTTAGGAGTGCTTTTAGCCATGTGGATAAATTTGTGCTTTTCATTCTCTGCCCTTGGACACACCAACAAACCACATTTCTTCACTTTGGTTTGTAACATCTGGCAGCGGCCATTTCAAGCTATGTTGTGCCACCTGGGTGCTTTACCCTTTCTTGAACCTTTGTCCTAGGTCAAGGCCCTGAGGAAGATACCAGGATCCTAAAGTTACGCACGTATTAGAGCCCAAGCACAGAGGTCTATGTGCTATTGAACAGCTTTATTTCAACTAACGCTTCAGGATCTCTCCAGAGCTGCAAAACCACCTCTCTCCTGTATTAAAAATGGGTTATATGCTGTAGGTACCCATGCAGGCTGTGGCATGTTGCGTTCATGCAACTTTGTGCAGGGTGTCCTTCCAAAACAAATAGACAAATAACTGTGCAAGTCCTGTCTTTTCCAGCAACTCAGCCCCACCCAGCTGCTCACTCACTCCCCGCCAGTGGGATGGGAGAGAACCAGAAGGGTGAAAGTGAGAGAACTTGTGGGCTGAGATAAAGACAGTTTAATAGGTAAAGAAAAAGCTGCACACAGAAGCAAAGCAAAATGAAACAAGGAATTCACTCACTCCTTCCCACGGGCAGGCGGGTGCTCAGTCATCTCCAGGAAAGCAGGGCTCCATCACGCGTAATGGTGACTGGGGAAGACAAACGCCATCACTCCAAATGTCTCCCCTCCCTTCCTGCTTCTTCCCCCAGCTTTCTATGCTGAGCAAGATGTCCTGTAATACGGAATATCCCTTGCGTCAGTTGGGGTCAGTTGTCCCAGCTGTGTCCCCTCTCATCTCCTTGTGTCCCCCCAGCCCACTCACTGGTGGAGTGGGATGAGAAGCAGAAAAGGCCTTGGCTCTGTGTAAGCCCTGCTTAGCAGTAAGGAAAACATCCCTGCGTTGTCAACACTGTTGCCAGCACAAACCCGAAACACAGCCCACTACCAGCTACTATGGAGAAAATTAACTCTCTCCCAGCCAAAACCAACAAAGGTCCCCTTCCCAGGCTTGATGGAGGTGAACCCTCCCCACCTGGCCAAAGACCAGACAGCAGACTCTCCTCAGGTGTCCATTTTGGGGTTGGTGAACACCTTACTGCCTGACCCAGAAGCTCACAAATCTCAGCTAATCAGCACTTGTATTAACTGGTAAATACCTGCTTTATACTTTTTAAACTGTGTCTATCCTTCTTGCAAAGTCTCTTATTGCACTATATAAACTGCCCAAGCCAAGTAACCCACTGAAATTTGTGTGACTTTGGGCAACATGGAGCCTGGGAACATCTGCCCACTGTGGCGTGTCAAACCATTTCTAATGGATGTGGGCAATGTAGCATTGGGCGTTTCCCAAACCATGTCCTCCTGAGTTCCCACCCCCTTCTCCCCTCAGCCTCCACAGCAATGCTCAAGGAAAGCCCAATGCTAAGTTAAAATCTTCCCTACTTCAAAACCTGAACGAGCAGAGACTGAGAAGTGACCCCGCAACAGATCCTGAGCAGGACGCCCTGCTCCTCCTGAAATCAAAGATGTTTTTAATGGATTCATTACTATGCTAATGGACAGCTATGGATCCCCAGCCACAGCCAGCAGGACTTGTCACAGCTGAGATGGAGATTTGCCATTAACCCCTCTCTGGGCTTCCCAGTAAATGTCTTGCAGCAATTCCAGGGGAATTTGGAGGATCTGGCCCACCTCAGGGTTTTTGTGGCAGTAAGCAATTAATATGAAGGGGCGATGGCTGCTCAAGTATCATTTTTCTTGAGCTGGAAGTGATTTTACCTAATCCCACCTGGCAAGCCGAGGGAAACCCTTGAACAGATGACCTACAGCTGGTGTGATTATGGAAAAGGAAACAATTATGTTGTACTGCTCTTGGGACTTCTCAACTATGCCTCTCAACAGGCTTTCAAGGAAACATAAACACAGATCACATCTCCTTTTTTGATCACTTTTCCTCTTCTGAGCAAAATTTACCTTCAGAAAGAGGAATACAGAGAAGAAAAACATCACAGCTGCCATTCCTACACAACCCAAGGGCCTTCAAAAGATTATGCTAAAGTCCCAACTCCTTTAGCATCTGAATGGCTTTCCATGGGTCCCCCAAGCCCGTATGTGTTGTCATGATTCCCCAATACCTGTGGGTCAATCCAGTGGAAGCATAGCCAGTGTCTACCCCAAAATAGACTTGGTGACTGGCCTTCCATCCCAAACTGTTCTATTTACACATCTAACCCCACTGGCCACCTGCAGATGGCTTTTCCTCACCAGCAAGGCTTTCCAGTCTTGGTCACGTATCATCAGATTGTGCTGTTACCCGTGCTCAGGTAACATCTCACGTGGCTCTCTTCCCCCCCAGAGAGACTTTTTTCATGACTCCTTTCTAGTGCTGGCCACATGAAGATGCATGACACATCATTTTTTGGAGCTGATTTGCTCCTCCCACTGTCACTGTTTCATGGCAGTGGCTTTTTTTTTGATCCCTGAATTATTTAAAATCATTTCCCTGTAGAGTCTGAGGTGCTGGGTGGCACACTGGCTTTGAGTCTGAAATCTAATGTCACCGATGACCAAATCTTACCAATTCCTTATGACAGATGAGGTAGGATTGCACAGTGAAGACAGAAAATTCCCTTTGATACAGAAAAAACCCCATGTCATATATGCCCAACACTCCCAAACTGTGCCCAGGAGGTGAAGAGAAACAGCAGACCCCAAACCCTCTCTGGGTACTGTGCTCAGTGGTAGGCGGTCATAAGTGGGATATTTTTTTGTTTGGTTGGTTTTGGTTTTTTTTTAATATGTTCCAAAATCTGCATCTGAACCACTGAATTCAGCAGCAAGGTGGATACTGGAAGGCAGACATTTCCTTGGGAGCAAACACATTTCTGGGCCAAGAAATGGGTGAATGCAGCAGCACCTCAGTGAGACAGCGCTTGCGCTGAGTGAGAAGCAAGATGCTGCTCACACTGAGGGAGCAAGGCCCTCATTATCTACCCACTGCACAGGAATACCTAATGCTTTTAAAGCTGAGCAAATACTGGTATGGCACTTTTCCAAACCTGAAGTGTCAGCAACACCTAATCATAAATGTTTCATTTAACATGCCTTGAAACGAAGCCCAAGACTGCCTTAAATGTAGTTCAGCATCAGGGTAGACAAAGGCTGCTAGTGGGGGTTGGCTTTAGGGCTGGCAAACCTACAGGCTCTAATATGGTCATGGTCCAACACTGAGGTGAAAGATAGCCGCAGCAGGATGCAATTGCAGGGATAGATGCTTATGCTGGGATACTAAACTTGCACGTCGTATGAGAAATTACTCTGCCGCACCTCCTCAGTACCCCTTTCATTACTGTTAGGGTCCAGAAGGATTTTAGCAGAGGCAAACATTCAATTTGGTTGTTGCATCAACAGATGTGGCATGATATGTCAAGGACCACAATATCTGGATGCTCAGAGGTTGCCACACCTGGAAGCCACCCATTGCGGAAATTTGTGGCCACTGAATTAATTAGCAGCCTTTTCTAGGTGCAGCAAACGCTCCCCCAAACCTGCATTGTCTTTCCTCACTGCAGTATATTTAGTCTTTGCTTGGACAATGTTTTCATTGTGATTCCTGAAAACCCACAGTTTGCAGGCTACCTGCACTTGGACCACCAGCAAGAGCCATTTATCACTCCTGCCATCTTCTTCCAGGAAGCCAAAACCTCCTGTTGAAGCCAGGGCTGGCACAAGGCTGTGTCCCTTCTCCCAGCATCTCTGCTGGGGACAGAAGCAGCAACGGGGACGGATCAGCTGGGAAAGCCTTCAGCACAGAGTGAATGAGCCAGTGTCAAAATGGTAGCGTGGGGCAAGCCCTTAAGCCACAATCTGATTTCAGTCCTTCGCATTTATGCACAGAAACATGGGCCTGGGTAGGTGCCATCAGAGTGGTGGTGACCCAGCTATCTGGTCAAAGGCCTGCAGGGAGCCAGGAGATAGAGCGGGTTAACGTTTAACTTCTCAGGACTGTAAACCAGCCCCGGGGCTGCTGAACCTTTGGAGTTTGATATGATGATTAGGGAATAACCGGAGTGACACGTCGCAAACTCTCCATAATCAAGGAGACCTTTTTCCCAGGTGGCGATCTCCAAAATTGCTCAGGTAGGCAGCTGCTCATCTTATCCCAAGGTCTGGGGTGCGGGGACCAGGTCCCTCATGAAACGGGGCTTTTGGCTGGGATGGGGAAGGAGCAGCTCTGGCATGCACCTTCCCCCCGACAATGGTGCCCCACCATCAGATTCATGCCTCAGGTGCTTGTCCAGCACTGGTAGGGGTGAACCAGGGGGTCTGGGGCCCCTGCACCAGGCAGCTGGACCCACGTGCTGGCACAGCCCCGCACCGGCACAGCCCCGCACCGCTCACCTTGATTTTTTTGAGGAGCAACGTGGGGAGAGAAGGGCTTCTTGGGGACCGCGGCGTAATTTGTGTGTGGTGGCGGCAAGGAGCATTTTTTACTGCTTTTCCCCGCCGATTGCCAGCAGTTGCCAGGAAAGTGAAGCCAGACAAGGTGGAGGGGGGAGGAGGGATTTTCCCTGCGGTAATTCAATCTCAATTTGTTAAAGCGCAACTTTCTAGGGCTAATCATTAGACATCTTTCCACCCAACTTCTTATTCCTCCTTCTCTTTGCAAAAGGTTGGTCTCCATATCAAAGGCAATCACTGTTCCTAAAAAATCTCAATTTTCCCTAATCTCTTCAAACTAGCAGGCTTTCTGCCCAGTACATAATGCTTCTCTTAAGCTATTTTTCCCTTGGTTAAATAAGAGGCTCGGGGGAGAGCAGGCGCAGGAGGGAGGTTGGCTTCAAAGTAACCAGCACGTGATGCTGCAAATAAAATGGGGAGGATGGAGGCTGGGCTCAGCGTCAGGTGCCCTTCATTCTTAGAAAGGGCTTTTTGGGGTATGTTGTGTGCATTTGGTAACACAGCTGCAAAAGCCAGGAGTGAGAGGAAAGGTATTTCAAAGAGAGAAGCTGCTTCCCAAACTAAAGAGGCTGGGCAAAATATTTGCTTGTTTACACTTGAAATATTTTCTCAAGGCTCATGTGCTGCAAAGAGTGCAGTGCTTTCCATTACTTTGAATTTACCCCACTTTCCTACAAATACCTATGAGTTTCCACTTTCTGTGGGACCACCTGAGCAGGGAAAAAACCCTATGACTTGGAAAGCAAAGGGCCTAAAGCCTTGTGCTGTGTTGCTCAATCGGCCTCCGTCTGGCAGCATGTCTCACCCAAGCAAAGAGCTGAGGGCAGCCTGCAAAGCTTCAGGTGTCTGTTTTTAGGAAGAATATGAAGAATGCTTCATGTTTTGTGTGTGTGTGTATATATATATATGACTATATATTGCTTGGACCCTGGAGGGAGGACAAAAATCCCAAAACTTTGAAAAGCAAGCTGATAACCGAAAGGAAAATAGTTTCTCTAGTAACTACCTATTTGGGTTATTAAGGGTAAAGAGTGAATATACTTATCCAGTCTTTTCAAAGGCTGTTATTCTTCACAAGGTGTGGTTGCACCAGGTGGGTACCAGTGCAAAATGGCCTTCATTAAATATGGCCCAGTGGCTCAACACATTCAAACACAAAGGCGTATTGATCCATGCAGGATAAACATGGTTTCATTATCTCATTCATGGAAACAGTAACCAGGTTTCCCCGAAAGGGCTGCGAAGGGGCAGGCTCAAAAGCAGTGGGGGAAGAGAGCAGGGTCTGGCCAGGAATACTACCTTTCCTCCTCTCAACAAAAATCCCGGCACGGGAGACATCCCTCGAACGGGGAACCGATTCCCCCTTTTCCAAGCAAATCACCCAAAAGTGAAGCAAAATCCATGCTTTTTGGGTGAAAGCTTCTGGGCTCATCTTGCTCCTGGATGGATGGAGCAAAGCCATAGGATCTGCCTACAGCAGCTGGCAAGGAAATTATGTGTAGAAGTGCTCACGGAGAGGTGAAGCAGTATTATAAGAAGTTTGTTTCCTTTTGATATGGGGTTTGGTAGGCATAATAGTGCTTTTTCTTGCCTTAGCATTTTGAAGCTTCAATAGAAACCTAAAATAAATGATAGTGTTCAATGGAGAGATGAAAATCAAATGCAGCAATGTTCTGATTGAAGATAAAAGCAGTGCCTTCCTTTTCTAGTGGCACAGGGTTCTTGTTTCTGTGACTGTGATAACTTGGTAGTATTGTTAGTGATTTGGTCAAAAATGAGGATGAAATAGGAAACGCACCTGGCCATTTTGCACCTCTGAAAGTCCTAATTTCAATATAAACATCTGAATAAAATGCAACCTTCCCCGTTTTTCTTTTCATTTTATCATGATGGTCGTTATTAACAGCAAGCTACCTAAGGGTCAAACCCCTGAAAATAATTGAATTCCAGAACAATTATTTCTATTAAGTGTGGTTGGGTTTTGTTTTTGTTTTTTTTTTTTTTTTAAATAGTGCTAAAAATACTGCCTTAATTTGCTGCAGTCATTCACACTTTCCAACAGCAGCCATGGAAGGGGAGTTTTCCCCCTGTGAGGGTGGATTTGCTAATTGATTAATGGCCCAGGGAACAAAGAACGAGAGAAAGTAATCATGTTTCCCCAGGCCCTGTGACAGCAGCTTTCCTCCCTTACTCTTAATGATAGAAAAAAATAGCCCAGCTCACCGGCACTGCTGCAAGGACTGAGGCTGATTCTGGGAATAAGGGGAAAATGCTAAAATCCCACCAGTTTAAGAAATAAAACACCAACTGTGACTTGTATCCTGGGAAATAGTCTGGATGCACTGATGGATATGAACCCTTGGGTGGCAGAGGTGGAACAGTGCCCTGTCCATAAAGGTGTTCAGATGTCCTCTGGCCAAGGGAGGTAGGAGGGAAGAGGGGAGAAAAGAAGTGCTTGGAAAATTGGGAGGCTGGAAAGCTTGTTCTACTGTTCTTGGGATTTGTTGTGTTGGGATTTATACCTCTTAAAAAAGAGAGATATGGTTTCTGTTTCCATCCCAGGGAAATCCAGCTGATGGAGGAAAGCTCTCTAACTACAAAGCTTATAAATTAGCTGTGAATGGCTTTGGGCTGGTAATTAGTAGGAGGGATCCAATTGCTAAGAGTGGCCCTACAAAACCGGATCTGGGTGGTGCATTGGGTGGTCCGCATGTGCGTCCAAGCCCTGAGCGTGCAGTGTTGTCCAGCCCTGGCCCCGATGCTCCTCCTGAATCAGGAGCGGAAACTTGCAGAGTAACTCAGGCTGGAAGTACCCTGGGGTTCGGGTCTCCAGCCAGACCCCCCTTCCAGCAGGACCAATGCCACAGCTGCCACAGGCTGCTGAGGGCTGTGGTCCGGGCAAGCTGGGGCATCCCCAGGGATGGGGATCCTCCACTGCTCGCATGGGGAAGGACAGTTTCCTTGGGCCTGGCCAGGCTTTCTTCAAATGCAGCAGTGTGTAGAAGCACTAGGCACAGATTAAGGCCAGACCATCATTAACACACAGCAACCAGTTTTTCTGGCACTTCCAAAAAATTTATGGAAGTCTCCAACACCAGCTTTTTCAGCAGCTCTGACTAATACCTTGTGCAACCTTGAATGCTCTTGCTCCCTTATTCCTAGTGGATGGCTTGAGCATATCCTGGAGTACACCAATGTCTAGACATGTTGGTCTAGAGCCGAAAAACTTTGCAGGATGCCTTACGAGAAAAGCCCAGAAAAGCTCGCCTGGTCTTATCTCATAAGGCAGAAGCTGAAAATGGATATTGCTCCTGCTGTAAACACATCAGCCAGGGAGATGGTCTAATCCTGTCCCTCCCCAGCCCTGCAGCTTGTGCTCACTGCTCAGCGTGAAACCATCACCTGGAGTGAGGTGTCACTGGAAATTACTATTCCCCAGAGGAGAGGTACATAGACATATGGCATTTAAGGCTCCACATGCAAATGTATTCAAAGCAGCAGCCACTGAGGCACTCAGCCTGTAGGGAAGCACAGCATGAAATAGTGCAATTGGTGGGGGGAGAAAAAAAAGGCTCTTACACTAATCTATCTAGGTCGCGGCTGGGGACAGACTGGAAACCTCAGCTGCTATGGAAAGCTGCCGAGGTTTGCCTGGCTGCAGTCCAGCCGCTTTCCCAGCACGGAGAGGAGACGCTGCCGGCGTGGGGCGATGTGCCTGCTGGCTGCAGGCAACCCGCTGCCTGCCTCTGCGCTCTGACACCCAGGGCAGCCTCCCTTTTGGGAAGCAGGTCGCTGCGGCACTGATATACCTTCTGATGCCTCCTGACAGAGAAGAAAAAAATTATGAAATCCAAGGTGGTGAATATTAGAGATATCTTCATAGCGCAGCTGTTCCTTTTCATCCCCACCTCTGTCACGGCCTTCGGGTACATGAGGATGGGCTCAAGTCCAGATATAAGGGCTAACAGAGACTTGTGGAGCACTGTGCAAACTCTCACCAAGTGCTGCAATTTGATTGCTCAGCCCCTGATGAAACCAGGATGCAGTAAAAGCAAAATATAAGGCGTCAAATCTGCAGTACACCAGAGCTTTCCTCTATAGGGTGCATATAGGGTGTCTCTGCCCGGGCAGGAGAGGATGCAGAACCAATTTGTATTTTAGTGGGGTTTTTTTGAATGACTGCTTTTTCCTTCTTAAGCATCCTGGGAAAGCATCTGACTCATTCTTGCACAGCAGTGTGCTAATCCTGCTCTGTGCCGTGCTGAACCCCAGCTCTGGAGGAGTTAGCAGGCACAGAAACCACAAAACCGGGTTTTGCTGCCACCCTCAGCAAGGGAAAAACAACAGTAATTGGGCTTCAGTTGCTGCAGAAACACTCATTTTGGAATTAGAGACAGGAGAGAGCTATTGCATTGGACAGTCCATCTCCCAGCCCATGCACATTGGTGGTAAGTAAAACACCAGAGAACCTGGGAGCACAGCAAAAAAAAACTCAGAATGGTGTCACAAACCTCAGCAATAAGTAGCTCCAAATTCTGGCATTACAGAGATGTCTCTATTTCCAAGTATTTAAGTCATGGTCTCTCGAGCTGTGTGGCAGAGCCTGATTGACACAAGGCTGAGATCCTCCAAACACCTGGGCTCACGCCCCATTTTTGTCTCTGAGAAGAATCCATCTATTTAAATTTAAAGCACCTGTTTGAGTCTTCCACGATACAAAGACATAGGAGCACAGAGGAAGTAATGTCTAAAGGCAATGTGGGGAGCTTCAAACTTTACCTCGATGAACCCCAAAAGCAGCATGTGCTGATAAAAGATTTTGGTGTTAAACAGCCAGTTATTAGAAAAGGCTTTTTCTCGTATTTGTGTAGCATCATGGCATGCTCAGAAGATCTGCCATAGCCAGGTACATTGCACTTCTTTACTGCATTTCTTTACGTGCAGTGCTCTGTTATGTGCAGTGAGAGACCTGCTGTACAAGGGGATTGGGGCCCTCTCCCCAAAACTTGGCATTAGCTCACTGTGCAGCCACACCAATCCGTCCTCTTTCCACCTTTATGTCACCACCCCTCTGCTCTTCCGTATTTCCCTTCTCCCCCACCTAGCACTCCCACCACCATGCCCTTCCCCATCCCTGTACCACGTGGGGTTCCAGGGTGCCCCATCACCTTCTTAACCACTGCACGCACCCCAGCCCCTTTTGGCCCTGTTTGCCCTCCAGGCAAGCCCGGGAGTTGCCATTGTCTTTCATTGCCTCCACCTTCGTACAACTGAAAGCAATTTCAGGTGTCAACAATCACTTTGGATGACATGATTTAGTGATTTTCTACTATGAACTTCTCGTGCAACCAGACCACAGCACTTACCCTGGCTATAAGGACCCAAGGAGGCAACTGTTTTTGCTCTTGCTGGTGGTGTTCAGCATCAGCCCATCATCGTTGCATCTGCAGACCCTGCTTCTATGCCTGGCTCATACAAATAGTTTTTGCACAAACTCAAAGCTCAGCATACGGGAAAAGCAGCACAGCCTGAAGTTATATGTAGCAAGCACCTTTGCCAGTGTGTAATTCAGATTCAGATTTAAAGTTTTTGGTGTTTTCAACCCACAAATAAAGCTCTGAATCAAAACATCTGAACCCAAGGCTGTTCCAGCCCTGAACCTAGATACAGATCTGAAGTTCTACCATGTTCTTGATTATTAAAAACAAGCCAAATCTGGATGTAGGTCTTGTTTCTTATAAAGTGCCGGACATGGCTTGTACAAGGTTCCCTTCCCAGCATCAATGGGATGCAATGGCATGAAGGATTCATCCTTGTGTACGCGGCACAGGATTAGGCATCTCAAATTTGTTTCCCTCCTGAGACTTGTGCACCAATATGTTACAATATCCCTCTGCATCTCACTGGAGTGCTGGCCAAAATCTGACTGTGGGTTTAAAAGCTATTTACTTTCATGTACCATGAGGGGGATATACTTGCTTTTTCCACAGTCGGGTGTTTTGCTTTGTTTTTATATCAAAATAACTGATTTAGGAAGAACAATCCTGTTAACTTTCTCAGGAGGGTGGACATTTTTCTCCTAGCCGTATTTATTTAATTTATCTTAAATTTGATTGCAGTGAGCACCCCTAATTAACCTGATTTTTTGCTGATAATCACTCACAATGGAATCAAATCACAAATCCGGGGATGGATTGACCGGCACACAGAAAGAAGCCGCCCTCCGTGCATTAATTCAGCGAACAGGATATAATTTGATCCAGGTAGGAACTCACGGTCACGTCGTCTTTTGTGCAGTGTCTGGCTCCATCCTGAAGTGATGCATTGCGTCAGGCTCGAGCAGTAACTGCATGCATGAAGCGCTCCTTGCTCATTCTTCTTTCTGTTTTTCTCTAACATATGTGCTGCACATAACTACATGTAACAGATGCTGTCTTTTATGAAGCAGGATCTTATTCCTCTAGGAATGATGAAGGTGGAAAAAAAACCCTGAGCACTGCTAAATGTTGGGAAAGGTTGGGATTGCTGTCTCAAAGCCATGGCTGCAGTGGTAGCATAGCAAAAACCGACTAAACAAAATTTCAGAAGGTGTAGGTCCAGAGTTGGCCATAGGAAGTCCAACACATCACCACCAGATCTGCCTTTTGTACAGACTCTTGCACACATTCAAGTGCATGTGAGGCAGGTGCCTTACCTGCCCAAACACCAAAGCTTTGCTCCCGGTTTAGTCTTCAACATGTCCAAGTGCAAAACCTCCTCTGGTTAGGGCAGGAAACTGGGCATGTCTTCAAAAGCCATCTGAAAGGGTCTTTCTTAGCATGACCAAAACAAGCTTATTTTTTTAAAAGCGTTGGACACTAATATGACCGACCTTGTGTCCTGGGGAAGTAACTAAAAACACTGAATTTTAGGCAGATGGCTGCCTTGAACTTTGCCTTGCTTTGCATAGAACTAGAGGGCACAACAGCCTGAAGCAAAAACTGAGACTCCTGGGAAAAAGCATGTTCCTATAGCCCTTAATCCTGGGGCATGCGCCCCAGGACCAGGCCAGCAGCTGGGTTTGTTGCCTTTGAGGGGGCTTTCTGCTGTACCCAAAAGCCAGAAGATAAGTAACGTTTCTGTGTCTTATATTTACTGTGGCTTTCTTTACCCTGTTCTTCAGTTTTTCATACTGTCACATATGGCTATAGCTCATTCCTAAACCACAGATTTCAACCCCCAGCACTCCCGCACACACCAACCTCTTTCTCCCTACTTTTTTATACCAAAGCTTACCATTATATTTTTTTTTTCCTGCCAATTTCCTTTTCCACATCTTTTGGGCTTTTCTTCCAATCTATCTATTGTTGTAGTCAAGGACCTTCTTCCTCAGTGCATGCCAGGGTCACTCATCCTTGTGAAGTGGATGATGAAGTCCTCCTCTCCAGAAACCTTGTTAAGATGAGTTTGTTGAGATGCTGCCTTCAAGCCACAAACGAAGCCACTGCAGAATGAGGGAAGACTTACTTTCTTGCTATGCCTTCTCACACACCAGCTCCCACAGACATTGACAAAATGAAAAAAAAAAATCACTGATTGTCTCTCACTTGGCTAAAAGTAGGACAATAAGACTCCTCTGACCATTTTCAGATCATTATTGATGAGCTCAGCATTCCTCCAGCTGACACGCTAGTGAAGATTGCAGATGACTGCAACCACACAAAACACAATCATCATTTTTTGTCTTCACCAAACAAATGGCTTGAGAGACAGAAAACTCCCACACCAGCAACGTGCTCAGTTCAGCCAAACTGGGGACAGAAATATGGCCTGAAACATCATGGTCTTCATGTTAGATTTGCTGTAAGAATTCATTCATAAATTCATAAATTCAAATGTCCCTGTGACTCCATCACTCTGCTGAAAACATTTGCAAAACAGGCATGAGCATGGATAATTCAGGGCCTGTTACAGGCTCAGGAAAACTGAAAGAGCTCATGATATATTCTTATTTTCCTGCAAAGACCCCTGTTTGCTTATGTGCTTCACGCCTTCCTTTTAAGTCAACTGTGCAGGAATTCACTTGCCTGGAATAACCCGTGAGTGGGAAATGACAGCAGAAATTATCGGGGAGCCAAAACCAGAAAAATTACAAGAATCCCAGCTCCTCTGGGAGCAGGGCATTGCTGCAGGAGAGGAGAGGGAAGGAGAGGAAGGAAGGGGAATGGAGACACACTCACCTAGCAAAACCAGCCGAAAGAGAAAATATTGGCTGGCTTGACACCTTTAAATATTATTTGGGACCAAGAATTGCTCCTTGCCTAAAGAGACTCCTGGTAGGCAGGTGTCATCTTTTGCCCCTTGCATGGCCACCCACTATCGATGGCCATCCTCTGTCCCCCCATCGGGCTGCTTCTGTCATCTCTGCCCAGACCTCCTCCCTTGTGGGCAGTTAGAGACAGGGCTTCACTGCTCCTGGGTGCAGGAAGGGGTGGGTGTTGGGGTGCACCATTTCTCCAGGCCCAGGTCCTCACCACACCTTGTGCCAAGCATTGCTACCTCTGCTCTGAGCAAAATTGCTGGCACAAGCACCTTTATTCAAGGGTATTGAAAAGATCCAGCATCACCTACTTCCAATGATGCCTCAGGCTCCCTGGCTGGTCCCTTTCACTCTGTCCCTGTCCCACTCCAAATTTCTACCTTCATCCCCAGTTTTCCCCCTGTTAGCAATTTCTGAGGTTCAGATGCCTTCTGCTTTCTGCTTTCAAACATGATCCTTCCAGCATCTTTTCTTTGGTCTGTAGAGTAGGAAGTTCTCCTTCCATTGCTAAAATAAGAGGCAATATCATTGCTAATAAATGTTTATGATTAGACGAAGAATCATGACAAGTTATAAATTTTTCAAGTGTTATATTATGCAGTCCACAACTAACACACAGTCCACAAAGATTCATCTCCTGTAGCCAAGAAGACCTACATTTTCCAAGAAAGTACTTGACCATCTCCATCTTTGACATCTGAAGTAGCAACTGAGTTGCAGAGCATACACTGATGCATACTCCTTAGCAAAACTCAGTTAGTACGAACCAGACCATTCCCCAGTACATCACCAGCATACTAACTGGGTTAGCAAAGCCTTTCAGTAGGGATCTGGCAGTGGGGCAGCCAATGCACACTACGTTATCTCTGATGAGTCTGTAAAGAGTGGCTCCTTGAAGGGAAGAATGCAGTCCACCTCCAGCCCACTGGTAACAGAGTCTGTCTGAAGTGTCATTCCCTGGGAAGGGGTTGTTACATCCACATTTAAAATCTATATCTAAAGCATTCTTTTATTTTTCTCCATGGCAGGAAAATGGGCAGAGGAAATATGGAGGCCCACCACCTGGCTGGGATGGCCCTCCGCCAGAGCGGGGGTGTGAGATCTTTATTGGGAAGCTGCCCCGAGACCTCTTTGAAGACGAACTTATACCACTGTGTGAAAAAGTAAGATTTTATGGCAGGTAGTTGTATTGCAGAGGGTAGTGATGATCAAAGCTTCATTTCAAGGCTGAATTGGAGATGATTTGGCCCAGACTACAGGTGGAGCTCTGATGGGATATAGTCCAGGAAGCAGCTGGTCTTGTTTAAACACCTCCCACCTTGCTGAAAAATCTTTCTCTTTCTATTTGCAGATTGGCAAAATCTATGAAATGAGAATGATGATGGACTTTAATGGCAACAACAGGGGCTATGCCTTTGTGACCTTCTCGAATAAACAGGAGGCAAAGAATGCAATAAAGCAACTCAATAATTATGAAATTAGGTAAGTGTGGCAAAGACCTTTGCATCAACTTTAAATCATGTATATTAATCTATTTTGTTATGTAAGGCATATTTTTCCTTGCAGCCCAGAGGAAGGTTATTTAGATACCTAAGCTTTAAGAGGAAGCCATCTCTTGTCTCCCTGTACAGTCATCGTTTTATGCATAGTATGAAGGCAGTATGTAGGGCTCATCAGAGCCAAAATCTTCTGCAGGAAATTTCTTCCTTACCAAAAAAAAAAATAAAAAAAATTACCAGAACATTGGAAAAAATATTTTGCTTTGGATCAAATTAACTTTTGCATAACCATTGTTGTTTATTTCATGTGCCACTCTGGGCTGTTTTTTGTTGATTTATTCCTATTCACAGTCTCTCTTGTGACCTATACTGCAGATACGGTCTGAGAGACACAGCAATTGCAAAAAATGGTGAAATGGAATGGAAAACAATTGGCAAAACAGTGACATTTCCTAATAGATAGGAGCAGAAAAATCCCTCAGGTTTGTGACTAAAAATTGGGCAAAAACCAACCAGAAATCAACAGCATATGGGCCCATCAATATGTTTTGTTTTGATTTCTACCACACTCAATGTTTTTTTCCGGTTCAAACTGGGATGAGTATATGCCTTTGCTTAGAAGCATTTAGAGATAAACCATTCTGGCAACTTTATGGCCTTCATTTTTGTTTTTAACAAAAAAAAGATGGGTTGTGAATTGTTTTACTAGCAACCCTAAGGATGAGCAGGTCACAAGGCACACAGAGAGGGCTTGGAAACAAGATTTGTATCAGAGGTTGGAAGGTCTTACAGATCCGGCTTCAGCCACCTCCACCTCCTCTGCTTACTTGCCTTGTCCCAAAGACTCCTCTAAAGAAGTTTTTTAACTTCTCAAGGCCTGCAAGAGGTACTTGGGGCACAAAGAGGTGAGCAAAGTGCATGTAAGGAAATTTTTACTTTGGGGGTCTGCACAACAGTTGGCATCAGTAAGACCCCAAATGGTGTCTATCCACGACAAGGCATTTTCTTTCCCCAAAACCTCAGTCATGAGGCCTAATGGTGACTGGGAAGCTACACATCACTGGCCAACACAGCAAATCCTGGCTTACGCTGGTGGCACCACAGCAGCCACGGCTGTGACCATGGGTGGTAGGTACAGGTGCTTGGCAGCAGCCATTTTTGCAAATAGCAAAAGGGAGAATCCCAGGAAGCAAAAGCAAAATTTGACTTTGGTTTCTCCCTGATCTCAAATCCTTCATTTCAGCTGTGCTGCCTTACTTTGATGTCAAACTTAGCAGTGAGGCAGCCTTCATGTTAGCTTTTGCATAGAGCAAAACCGCTCAAATATCCCAAACAACATATGCCGTAGGAGCAGGAGGCCTTGTATTTGACCTTGTGTTTTGGGACAAGAGGTGGGGTTTATTTTAATTTTTTCCTCTCTTGGAGAACTGATCCTGACTCCTGACAAACCAGCAATGTTGTTTATACTCAGGAATGGGCGTCTCCTTGGAGTCTGCGCCAGCGTGGACAACTGCCGCCTGTTTGTGGGAGGGATCCCCAAAACAAAGAAGAGGGAGGAAATTTTAACAGAGATGAAGAAAGTCACGGACGGAGTTGTGGATGTCATTGTCTACCCTAGTGCAGCTGATAAAACCAAAAACCGGGGTTTTGCTTTTGTGGAATATGAAAGCCATCGGGCAGCAGCCATGGCCAGGAGAAAATTGCTCCCAGGTTAGCACAGATGGTGAGGGTGGTAGGGATGGCTTCATTTCAGGGGTCACCTATGTACACACTGCACTGTGGTGAGACAGAAGTCTGCAGAGGACCCAGGTACACAAGGAAGCAAACGCTGCTGGGCTTTCTCCTCTTGGCTGCTAGAGACACTCAGAGCAAGGAGGGACCCAAATATACTATGGCTGGCTGGTGGAATCTTCCCTGGCTCTGGGGTGCAGGGTAGGCAACTCACTGCAGGTCCTGATGTAGCACCATGCCTATTATCCATGCTCTTAATTTAGGAATTTGAATCTATTAAAAATACATCTAAATGGATTTAGCTGTGTGTATCCATACAGCTTGTAGGACATGTATTACCCTGTGGTTATCTTGGGTTATATATAAAATATAGCCTCAATTATGGCCTCTCTGAGAGAATCAGTCAGGAAAGCATCTAAGAACACATTCAGTCTTGAGAATGTACAGATGATGTTCCTGAAAATGGGTATTTTCCGTGTGGGAAGAAAACGTCAAATGAGGAATTGCTTTAGGATTTAAAAAATATAAAGAATAGGACTATGCAATTTAGTGCTGCAGGTCATTCGAAGACCACTGTGAAGCAGAGAGAGGTTTGGCGGGTGTTAGATGAAGGAGTCACTTAACATTTGCAGTGATTTCACCAATTTTCTCATGCTTTCTTATGCTCTGCAGCTCCTGTACTGCTCTGTTGAACCCAGCTCACTTGCTGGTGAAAGAATCCAATAAACCTTCTGCTTTGAGACTTGTCCATAACCCACTAGCCTTCATTCACTCTTTCTATATGACAGCCCATGAAACATCCTGAGTAATTTAAAATCTTTTTTCTTGTTGTACAAGATGAGCATGATTTCGAGCACTGAATACCCTTAGCTATTGTGGGATATTTCACACTGACTATTTTTCCTTTGATTCTGGATTTTCTGCATCAGCTTAGCATCTCCCTGATTGTGGGAGCACATTGTGGGTCTGTACTTCAGCACAACCTTTCCATGGTTTCTATACTGAGAACAAAGGAAGGAGCAGGCACAGCCATCGCTGCCGATGGCAGCCTTCAGGGAGCAGAGCACTTGAAATCCTGAGACAAGCCAGCAAGACAGATGGAACATGTGCATAGCCCTGAACAGACATGTGCAATGCGCTAGTGATTTCCAATTTGGGGGCATCTCAGTAAACAGTTTGGGGAATTTCAAAGGCCTGAGTGGGAGCCAGAGTCTTCTGATGTTGCAAACATATGGGAGGAACTTGAAAAAAGTTTCAAGCCAGAACTGAATGTGTCTCCAGCTGATGCATTGGATGAATGTGAGATTGAATATCATTATCAAAAGTCTTCCTTTACTCTGAACCTCACTGCTCTTTGAGGGAGCTTTGTAGAAGAGACAGAAATGCTAAAAAAAGGAAGATGCTTTTTATGAAAACTTTGTCCTGCTTCTCCGCCACACCCACACCCTGTTTTATGCCTCTTTACTTTTTGTGTCCCTCCTTTCTACTACTTCTGCTGCAACTTCACCCAATGGGGACCATACAACTTCAAATACTTGAACATAGAGACATCCTTGATTTTTTCTATTTCATTTCATCCAGCTGGGACTTCTGGATCGCTTTCCTATTATCTAGGGAATGAAACTTTTGCATCCAAGAGGGATTTTTACAAGTTCATTAATACATTTTCCTTTAGAGAGCATTCCAGGGAACATGAACGTTAGTGAATCATGCCATTTTTTCACTTCTTTAATTCTGGATGCTGCATTTCTGCAGGCATCTAAGGTATCAGCAGGAGCACACTCAAAGTGTGAGCATCTGCTTTTGGAAATGAGTTAATGAAGCAGCCGTGCTTTGAGCTAGAAAGGCTTATTTCAGTCCTGTTTGAGAACTGGCCTATTCTGCTGTTCATACTGCATGTGAAATAGTCTCTGAGCAGAAGTGAGAGGAACCAAAGCCTGTCTGACACTGACGATGCCAATTCCTTTAAAGGAAGGATCCAACTGTGGGGACATCCTATTGCCGTTGACTGGGCAGAACCAGAAGTGGAGGTGGATGAAGACACCATGTCATCAGTAAAAATTCTCTATGTGAGGAACCTCATGCTCTCAACCACTGAAGAGACCATAGAAAAGGAGTTCAACAACATCAAGCCAGGTAGGAACCCATTGGCATGGTAGCTCCTAAATAAGTACTGCTACTGCAAATGGAAATATTTCTCTATTAATAAAATGCCAAAGGAAGAAATAAAAATAACTGTTTCTCCACTGCAAAATGTTCATGTGTAATGCCATGAAAACTGTCATTAGACTGAAGGCTCCCACCCAGCACACACATCATGTCATCCCATTAAGGGCTGCTTAATTTCCAGCTAACAACACTACTAACCTTTTTGGGATGATTGGCAGATGGAAGAGATCCAAAATGCTGCATGGGGATGCCTGTGTCATAAAAATGATTTTTAATCATTTCGGTCTTTCTTAAAAAGAGAGTTGGTGAAACAGCTGGGTGATTTCAGCATTCTTCTTCTATGGCAAGGGATTATGATAGAAATAGAGGGATTTAATACAAATGCTTTTTATCTATCTAAATTCTGAACTCTATCCTTTTCACACAAAACCCCTCACATTCTTCTGTAAATTTATGAATAATCAGTGCTTATTATTTAATGCAGAATATTACAGTATTCCTTTGTGGTATATATTTCATGCACTTAGGGTGAGATTTTTCAAAAAGCAAGTAGATTTGTTGGGAATAAAATCCTGCTGACTTTCAAAGGAGATTTTACTTCTGAGTTGCTCCAGCTTTAGGAAATTCCACCCAAAAACAACAAAGTAAAAATAACCTGTTTCTGCAGCTCTCCAAGCCACACAGTCCATTAGGCATTAGTAACTTATGCTTGGCAATGTGAAATCGCCTTTCATCTCTTTCCTATTAACGTCCTTCTATTAATTTTTTAAAATACACAGCAGAGCTTCCTTTTTTCTTCACTACCCTTTCATTTCTGCTCTATACATTTCTTTTTCTGTACTAGGCTGCAACGCAAAGGTCTTTACGAAGTTTCCTTATGAGTCTTTTCTGTCCTTCTCATGTTTCTGTCTAATAGTTTTAGCCACCATCAAGCTGTTGGAGATCCCATTTTACCTCTGAGTTATATATGTATCATCCCACTCTCTTAACTGTTTCCTGCTTTTATTTACTCTGTTTTGCTCCTGAATGTTCAACTGCTTGCACTCCGCAGAAGCACATTTATGTCTCAGAAACACACTTTGTTAACAGTCATCTGCTTTGCTCCTAAGACAAGTTTTCTAACACAACAACAAAAGATCTGTATCATCTTTAATTTTCACTTTACCATTTCACCTCTCATACTGGAAACTTTTTTTAAATTTTTTAAATGGACAGCTTTATTTATTGTAGATAAAATCAGGATTGCCTTATTTTAAAATCTGTGCCTTGCTTTCAAAAAAATGTGCATCAGAGCAGCAAAACCTGAGCTTTGGGGAGAGCAAATGCAGTTTAAGTTATAGAGAGATTAAAACCAAAAAAAGTCAGCAAGGATCCGAAATGATTCATTTCCCCCTCCTTGGTTACCTGCCTTATTCATTGTGCCGCATTTCAGTACCACTTGACTGAAGCGTACGTTTGATCCAGGGCATTAAGAAACTGTTTTGACAATAATAAGTCATCTGATAAAAAATTATCCTAACCAAAGGAGTTACAATCCAGAGGTCCCTGTGACCGAACAATTACCGCATTGCTACGGGCTCTGTAGACACTACGAGGAATGCTGCCTATGCATCTTGAGTCATAATATAGTACAAGTATCACCCCTTAAATCTGTGCCACATTCAGTGCTGGATGACGTCTATAGAGGTCTGCATCACTTGCCTCACTGAAAAGCCCTACCCTTGCTACCTAGGGATTTTGGCAAAAATCCTCATCCTTGGCAAAGTTTCCAGCAGGAAGGTCGTGCTCTCCAAATGTACCAACAGGGACAGTATTCCCCCCATAATGTCAGACGGGTGGTCTCCTGGTCTCTCCATGGAGATGACCTGAGGGTAGGTATCACATTGTTCTGGTCTAGCAGAGGCAAAAGCAGGGAGGAGCAAGATTTTTGGCTCAAGCGAGGATCAGCAACACAGAGCACTCTTAAGAAGGCAGAAGGGGGATTTTTCAATCACAGAGAGTTCATTAAAGCCTTGACTTGTAAACAAAGCATCAGCATATAACTTCTGTAACTTTGGGCTTAGAAAATCACCTTCCAATCCCAGACAGACACAAAGTGCTTCTTACTGTTCCAGCGTTATTCAAGACATGCAGGCTGCTCAGGTTATAGGCTAGGACAGGCTTCGTTTAGCCCACCGGAGCTCCTGATGACTCCCCCTGAACTCTAAAGAAATATATTTTCTCCTGCAGTTATTTAAGTAAGTGCTTTTTGCAGCAGTATGACATGTTCCTACACACCTGTTCAGCTTTAAAGAGTAAGAAGCCAACAGAATAGTCATTCAGCACCCCTTAGCCATATTTCCAAAAAATATCTTTGGGGGTGTTACAGTCTCGGTGGCTGGGCTGGTTGATGATATGCTTCTCAACACACGGGAGTGGGGAAGGTGAACTATTAGAGAAGAAAAGGTAAATGTCTAAAGCTTGTGACCACAGGGAATAGGACAAGTGTGGTTATTTTGGAGACAAAGTTATTAGTGCTGAGTATCTTGGTGCTAAGAAGTGCCCAGCAGCAGAGCAGCTGACAAGGGAAAGCTGTAGAGTATGGACATAGAAGAGAAGAACGAGAGGCCATTTACATTTGAATTTTTGTGGATGACAGAGGTGTAGAAAGATTCAGGCTGGAGGCACCAGGGTGGGGGTCTCCTGCCCAACCCCGCTCGCAGCAGGGCCAACGCCACAGCTGCAGCAGGCTGATCGGGGCTGTGTCCAGGTGAATTGCGGTATCCCTGGGAATGGGGATCCCCCACCACCTGGTGCCCCATCTCAGGGATGCCCCACTCACTTGGGAAACACTGTGTCTTAGAACCAACCCTGCTGCCGAATTGGTCCCAGCCCATCCCCATGCTTGGGGCTGCTCTGTCAAGGACAGGACTTGGTATTTGTTTTTGCTGAACATCTGCCTCTGAGTAGCGCATACAATGCATGTATGAAACCATGGAGACGGCAACCACATGATGATGTTACCTGTAGCTCATGAAATCCTGGGCTGTTGCATGTCCTGCTCTGTCATCTGAGTCTCAGTGGTCTGTAACAGAAGGCAGACACAAGACCAAAGGTAGTGTCCGAGAGGATTTTGGACAGAAAAAAACCACTCCAGTGTAATGGGAAACCTACTGGTGTCTAACCTTAAGTATTTCTAGTTTTTCTTCAAATACTACAGCCTTTATATTTATTTTCCCATGGTATATACATCCTAAGAGGTAAGAAGACACTGTCCTCTTGCTCTTTTACCCTTGGTCAGCCTTTGCTCTCCAAGGGCTTGTAACCCAACACTGTATTTTCCAGCTAATACCCATTTCCAAATAATATTCTGTTTTCTGCAGGTGCAGTAGAAAGAGTAAAGAAAATTAGAGACTATGCTTTTGTGCATTTTAATAAAAGAGAAGATGCGGTTGAAGCTATGAAAGCCTTGAATGGGAAGGTAAAGCCTCTGTAAATACTAATTTGTGGGGCTTATATGCAGTACATTATATGCAGCTAGAACAAAGCTGGCGGGTTTATTAGCTACATTAGGCTAACACCCTGAAGGTGTTAGCCTTATTTTCTCTTCATAGGCTGCTTTTATATTCCTTAATTTGTTTTTCAGCCATCCTCATGTACACAAACTCTTCATTTTGGCTTCTTGCTCCTTGCATTTGTGCTAAATGTTTGCCCAGCTCAGACCATAGTTCACCCCTCAGAAAAAAAAAACAGCAGAGCAAGGCAGAAATGAGGGCTGGCAAAGGAGGGGTTACGGTTCCCTTGGCTCACGCTCACATCCTTGTTCCGCATCTGCCAACAGAAACACTCACAGGGCAGTGTGTGAATGGCAAACTGGGACAAACACGGCCAACCGAAAACATCTGCTCCAAATTCAGTTGCGGATTTGCAAGGAGGTTGCTGTATTTAATACTTCTTGCGCTGCATGTAATTCATGGCGCTGTAATGGAAGATCTGTTCCCAAAGAGGTGTTAACCCCACTCCTATTCTTAGGGCTATTGCTATTCTCCATAGGAGCACATATAATCCCACTGATTTACACGCTACTTTGCAGGGAAGCAAAGCCTTTTGAAGGCTTCACAACTGTGCTGATACGGTTAAGGAGCATCTCCTGGCAGAGGTCATGGCTGGATGTTCTCAGCATGTTAAGCCCTCACCCAGCCAGTGCCTTCTTCCACCCATAGGAAGGAGATTTTGGCTTCTTTGGGTGGTTTTCTCTGTCTTCCCATCCCATTAGCAAACCATGGGGGAAAATTGCCTACCTAGGCAAGATACTCCCTGTGCACTTTGGAAACTTACGCTTGTGCTTCTCCCGTGCTCTCTCCCCACTGCCCTGGCATGAAGGTGCTGGATGGGTCCCCAATCGAGGTGACATTAGCCAAACCTGTTGACAAAGACAGCTATGTCAGATACACCCGGGGCACAGGCGGCAGAGGTACCATGCTGCAAGGAGAATACACCTACACCTTCGGACACGTGTATGACCCCGCCACCGCCTACCTGGGTGCCCCAGTTTTCTACGCACCCCAAGCCTATGCTATCCCCAACCTCCACTTCCCTGCCACCAAGGGGCTCAGCAACAGGAGCATCATCCGGCCCCCATCCATCCGAGGTAACTCCCATCATGCCAAGACTCAGCTTTACCAAAATAACTCCTTCAGGGCTTGGGTGGCTGCTCCCTAGGCTCATGTTGAGGGCATTGGCTTTGCCCTGGATGCTGGTCCCCCTTCAGAGAGGGATGAAAACAGTTTTTAGGCTCTGTCTTCCCAAAGGCATAGCAATCTTCCAGCAGACTAAGCAGAACATTTAAAAAAAAATTCCCAGAGCAAGCCTGAAACAGCTTCCAGATTGCCCTGTGTCCTGTGTAAAGAAACCACGAATCCTCCTGGTTTCGTCCCAGCAGGGAAGACCAAATAAAACAATTTTCATTTCCCCTCTTCAGAGCCAACTCCCTGAACCAGCCACCAGCACAGCTCTGTGTTGTGTTTCCTCTTTGCTTTGAAGGTCAGAGGGAAAGTTTTACCAGTCTTAGTGTTTTCTGACCCAAAGCCCTATCATTTCCCAGGGAGGTCACATTGCCCTGATGCAGGCTGGGGAAAAAGCACTGGAATCAAGGAAGATGTTAATCATGTTCTCTGGGAGATGGACTCCTTTTTTGGGGGGATCATTAGCCTAATAGTAAGCAGTCTATGAAAACAGAGTATTTCTGAAAGCTGGTGAGGCTCCACCTTCGATCCTCACTGACCACACCTAGGACCAAATCCAATCCCCATGATCCAGTACTGCCCTATTAGATATCTTTGCAGGCATCATTTGGTAAGTGCAAAAGTAAGCTTGGAGGGTAGCAAAAAAATAAATAAATCTGTCCATTTGATAATCCTTACCAAGCCTGCCTGTGGCAGTCAGCTGGTGTCCCCAAGCCCATGGCCAGGTCCTACAGCAGGCTGGGACCACACTAGGGCTGGCAAGGACCACACTGGCCAATTTTTATCCCTTCCTTGGGAAGGGGACAGGGGAGCAGGAAGTCTGCCTGCTGCCCTCCATGATTTTGCCTGCACAGGTGAGACCATCTTCTACAAAGGTTGCATTGGGAACGGTGCAGATGTGAAACGCACCAGCCTTGTAGTCTCCCCAGACTCCCAAGTAGGGCTCCTTGAGCAAAAATAAGATGTAAGGGGTTGGGGCGGGGTGGGTGGAATTTGGTTCATATAAGCAAGGGGTTGTATAAACTCTGAATTCGTCAAGAAAGTGAAATTACACTGGTGGGTAGCAAATGATACCGGCTGTCACCTCTTTGCCTTACAAATCCATACCCAATTAGAAAGGTGTCACAAAGTCAAAACTGACCAGAAAAGGTGGAAATTGGGTCAGAAAGAAGCAGGGCTTCCCCTGAAAAAAACCTGACCCATCCAAGCATAAGAGCCCAAAAAGAAAGGTTGTCAATGCAGAGCCTGGGTTGTCGCAGCAACAGGCTATGGGGGGGCTCCTGCCCATCTTCTTCCCAAACCTGGAGAATGGGGCTAACTTTTCCATTTCAGCAAGAATCAGGGTAATTTTTCCGGTGATTTGATTCAGTTTAATGCCTTCTTACATTCCTAGAAATTTACATGAATGTACCTGTAGGGGCTGCGGGAGTTAGAGGACTGGGAGGTCGTGGCTACCTGGCGTACACGGGCCTTGGGCGCGGATACCAGCTCAAAGGAGAAAAGAGGGGAGAGGATAAACTCTACGACCTCTTGCCAGGAATGGAGCTCACGCCGATGAACCATGTCACACTAAAGCCCCAAGGGATCAAACTTGCTCCTCAGGTACGTGCATGGAAAAGAGAGAGTCAATATCCCAGCCAGAGGTCGTCTTTGCCTAAAATGCTTTTGGGAAAACAGTCCCCTGCTTGAATCTGCACTGGGGACTGATAACTAAATCCATTCTTGCATCTCAGAAGACATTAGGAAAAAAACTCCAAATTACTAATTGCATCTTGCAATACCCACCCAACCTCACTGGAGAAAGGTGTCCGCTCTCCCACAGAGGAGAGTTTCCATAAACAGCCCTGGGTGTAAGAGGAAATACAGCTATGGATGTCACTCCATAAAAGCACTGAGGGTAAAGAAATTCTCACCCAAAATGGGTTTGATAGGATGCATCGCTCGGGGCTTCACCAAATAACGCATGCACTTATATAGAAAAATAATATAAGTTTTAAAAACATTTATGGGGAAAGAGATGTTGACTGCCTGTACAACCCAGCCCAGCACAGAAACTCTGGTTGCTCAAGGAGGCTTTTGATGTGGTTGTGATATGGGACTGGGATGCAGATGGATGAGGGCTGAGGAGAACAAACCCAGAACAAATTCCTTCAGTTTCTGGGGGTCTGGCTTTTATGGCAACTCCTTTCTCCTTACATCATCCAAAGCAACATGAGAAACTAACTTCACCCTGAATTTTGAAGCATATCTTTGCCTATAAAGATTTCAATTGCCAGAGCACCCAGTTTGCCAAAGTCAATTGAAACATCCTTTTCTCTCCTAGAAAACTGGAAAGTGGGTTTTTCCTCCCCACCATGCAACATTTCACAGTCCCCTGACTCAATTTTATCAGGGAAGAGTGGTTATAAGAGGGGCAAAATAGTCTGCGTGGTGCTGCGCTGCCTTAGGGCAGGTGAAGTTCATTTTTTCCTCTTTCCGTGCTTGCCAAAACCCCATGGTGTGTATTTTAAATAGTGCAGTAACAGTGCCAGGCACTTGCAATACTAGGTTTTTGGGGCACATTTTCCCAGCAGCTGAGCGCCCTAATCTTAAACGGGTCTTAAACAGCTACAGCTTGCTTCACAACAGCCTCATTAATAGGACAGCCTCATAAACACCTGTCAGCTTGGTCAGTCTCTCCCATCTGCTACAATGAGACTGTTTCAGCAGCATCTTTGAATGATGGATTTCATTCCCGCTGCCTAGCTGGGGTGCTCGGTCTTAACAAATACATCTGCCATATTGAGGATTTAAATGTTGCTGCAATATTATAAAGCTGACATACACACAAAGGCATTGGGACAGCAGGGAACAAGTGTTTCCATAGTCAAGAAATGTAATGAACTAGTCTATTTACACTACAAAGTGCTAAACTTCAGTTGGAGTACGATTACAAAATTAAAAGCGGCACTGACACTTAAATTTTACATTTTAATTTTAAATAAAATTAAGTGTAAATCTCAAATAAGATAGACCACAGAAAGATGCAGGTTGGAGGCACCTGGAGGTCTCTAGTGCAACCCAGCTGGCAGCATGACCGATGTCGCAAAGCCCCAAGGCCCAATATCTTCTCAGGTGAGTGTCAGGTCTGGTGGAGCTGCCTAAAAAAAATAACTGGTCTCAGCACTGCTCACCAGGAGGAACAGGAACACCATGCTGTGTTCAAACCCATGTGGGACAGCACATACCCAGTGGGTTAAGAAAAAGAAATACAAAGCAAGAGCATTTCCGGACAGCGATTCCCAATTACCATGGAATAAGCTGTGCTAAGGCTGGGACCAATGTGGTTCAGCTTTTCTCTTTCAGGCTAGAAGCAGAAATCACCTCTTGAAACCTGTATAATTAATTGGATGGAAAGACAGCCTTTTTTCTTTTTCTTTTTTTTTTTTTTTTTTTCAAAAAAGACGACTATTTGGACTTCTCATGCACTGCAATGCACTAAGCCAGAGAGGCAACAGAGCACTGAAGATGAATGCAATCCTAGTGTTTTAGCACTGTTAAATAAAAGTGCATAAATAGAGTTTCTGGGAGAATTCACAGAAAACCACATCAATAACAGAATAAAACAGCTAATCAGCAAAAGGACAAGGATGACCAAGTTAACAGGGTAATAATTAACTTGGAATTAAATGGGTTTTTAAAGTATAAAACATTTAAATGAATTTCATACTTCAAGGTAAATGTAGTATCTTGTAGCTTTTTTCCTTTTTCCTAAGCCTTGAAGAAGCTGCCACAACCCCTGGAAACCCTTTGGAGGGAAGGGGCTGGGGCTGCCGTGCAGCAATTAGCCCAAGCAAAAATACCTTTTCTCCCTTCTAGATCTTAGAAGAAATCTGCCAGAAAAACAACTGGGGACAACCTGTTTACCAGCTCCACTCGGCAATTGGCCAAGATCAAAGACAGCTCTTCCTGTACAAAATCACCATCCCTGCCCTTGCCAGCCAGAACCCCACCATGTACGTAACTATTTGAGGTTTTCTGTGTTTTAGGATTTTTTTTAAACGGCATTTTATCTCGCATCTCTCCTCAAAATACAATTTCACAGGTCTCTCTTTCCTTTCTTTTTTTTAATACGTTACAGAGAAAAACATCCACAAACTAAAATAGACTGATAGTGATATCTGCTGTGCTTGGTGCTCTCTCTCTGGTGGTGCAAAGACTACAGAAAGCCAGAAATAATCAGGAAAAAGGGTGCTTTTTAGTACAAAAATAAAACATACCATAGCTCTTGTGGGAAAAAAGCAAGCAGCTTGAAGGAACAGGCTGATAATTCAGCTCCAAATATGATTCTAAATATTTCTGACCCAAAACATGGCTTGCTGTGTATTTTAAAGAAAAATCGAGACTGCAGCAGGCTTTCTTTTGGACTGAAAATGCACAACATGCTCTGAAAGGATGTTGTGTCTGAAATGAGACCCAGGGCTGATAAACTCAGCAAAGAAACCGGACAGCTATGAGGAGAGTACTTTTGTTAATGCATCAGCACAGTAAAATAATGATTCGATTTGATACGTGGGATGATGCCACCTACGAGTGGATCAAAACATCTTGCAGGGAAGTCCTAGAGAAAAAAAAAAACCCACAACAAAAAAAGACAACAAGCAGCTAACATTTTGCTATACTCACAGACATCCCTTCACACCACCCAAGCTCAGTGCCTATATTGATGAAGCCAAAACCTATGCAGCAGAATACACCCTTCAGACGCTGGGGATTCCCGTGGAGGGAGCAGAGGTGCCTCCTGCCGCACCAGCTTTTCCAGGTATGGGAAGGTCTGTACAGAAGAGGTCTCCTGGAATATTATTGGTCCTGCTGCTTCCTTGCAGATGTCAAGAATGAACCTGTTTTGGGCCACTGAGGACAGACCTGGCTGTGCTCCCCCACACACCCCTACCTTCACTCATGTTACTTATGCTTCTGACATCTTTATTGCCTATATAGCAATTTACCTCTATACCAGGACTATCCAAATTATGGTCTATATACCATAAAGCAATTCAGGGTGGAAGCACCAGGGTGCAGCATCCCTGGTCAGTGCCACAGACACAGCAGGTTGCTTGGGACTGTGTCCAGGCAAGCTGGGGCAATGTCCAAGGATGGAGACCCCACCACCACTTGGGGCCCCATCCCAGGTTTGCAGCTCCCCTCCACTCCTTCCAGTTTGTGGATGGCTCCCAGTGTCACGTCTGGGACGTGTTCCCTCCCTGGACCTGCTGGTTGCAGCCTGGCCAATGACACCCGGGATGGGGTACATCTGCCTCACTGCAAAGATGCACAGTTGATTGATTCACAGTCCATCCATCCTCCCCCAGCACCCCCAGCTCCTTTTAAACCAACACATTTTATTTCATCTGCCAAAGAAATGACGCAACCATGAAAGTTAGGATCTGATCCCAGCTCTCACACACCCACTGGAAGGTTTTTTTTTTCCAGTTTGGGAATTCGTACTCAACAGCTCTTGCAACTGCCCAAAACAGCTTGGGAAGTCATGGAAAACACAGGCTGGGAGCAGGAATCCAGTTCACAAGCATTACATTTACTGTGCTCTCCAGCGTGACAGTTATTCTGATGTAGTGGGAGCAGTGCATGCCGAACTGCACATGAGGAATGCATTAGTCAGTACTACTGAGTTGTTTGGAGTGTCTCAAGGATGGATTTAAAAAAAAAAAAAAAAAAAATCTATCCGGCTTCCTGCCACAGGAGTCCGCAAAAGCCACAGAAAAATCAATTTGTCTGGGTTTGTGCAGGCTTCCGCAGCATGGAAACCAAATGGGCTCTTTATTGAATCCAGTCTCCACTTATTGCTTAATTATAATCTCTCATTTTTCTTTCATTCACCCTTATTTATTTGTCTTGGAAACTCAACAAATTGATATACATAAAAGTTTCTGCTTGCAACACACACTGGTCCTTGGTTAGGGCTTACTGAAGCCCAGCTCGGCTCAGGCCGTGCCCAGGTAGCAGCTCATTTCTCTTACGATGGTGGAAGGTATGCTTTAAAGTATAGATTTCTTAATTCCCAGTCAAAATGTTGCACGTCACTTTGCTGATGCAAATACTTTCATAATTTGAGCTGCCACAATACTCAAATTATAGCTAATTTCTCATGTTTTTGCCTAAGGTAACGCCTTCAACAAGGCAACATGGTCTCAGTGTTGCCCAATATTGCCATTCCCCCCACCAAGAGGACCTCGGCTCTGACTGACCTTGAGTTGATCCCATTGCCTAGGTGGTCAGTTGGAGACCACCAAGTAGTTTGGCAGCAGCGCCTGATCCAGCAGAGCCAATGGGTGCCCCAGCTGCTCCTCCCAAACTTGTGCTTTGTCTTAATTCTTGATTCTTTCACAGCAAAATATTTCAGTCTGGTTGACAAGCTGCTATTCCCTCCTTTCAGACAAACCAGCCCCAAACAATCTTTTCCCAGTGATTCATTTTAGATCAGCAAACCCAACATTTTCCCATGAAAAATTTTGAAGAGTTGAAACCACATTTTCCATTAGAAACTGATGGGAAAAAAAATCCAATTTACTAAATATTTTCTCCTTGATACTGTGTAGAGGGAGTTTCCCTTCCCTCTAACATGGCTGTCCCAAATTGTATGTGTTTTGACTGTGAAGGGTATCAGAGCGCTATTTTCTCTATGAAACCTGCCCAGACGTCCTCTATATTACTTCATTGTCTGGTCCTCCTCATGTCATGCATGGGAGGATGTGTACAGAGCACCATTAATACCCTTTTAGCTCAGAAATAATCAAAGCCTAAGGAAAATTATTCAACAGAGAGGGGCATTTTTCAAGCAGCTTGTTTAACAAATGGTAGGTGAGAAAATGCATTAATTTTCCAGCTTTTTTTTTATTACCTTTATCATGAAGAAAGGCCAGAAATGACCTATTTAATTAGATTATTCCTATTAACAAGCTCATTTATCCCTACGTTGCTCCCATTGACAGCAAACTTCTCCCATCAAAAACTATCAGGTGATGGTCAGTTTTGAACATCTTTTCATTAAAGTGCATTTTTTAATCCTTTCTCCTGCAGGATATACTATTGCCAACGCAGCTGCAACTGTTACAGCCACTCAGCTCAAACAAGCGGTGACTATGGGACAAGATTTAGCGACATACGCAGCCTATGAAGCCTACCCTGCCTTCGCAGTTGCTGCACGCAGTGATGGCTACGGAGCATTTTAATCATGTCTTTAATCGAGTTCCCTTCAATTGAGCACAGGCAAAAAAAAAAAATCTCAGTTGGGCAATACTTACACCCTCATGATTTGAAACTAATCTATAGCCTAAAGTTAGATGTTAGTCAGAGTTTCATTCTGTAGTTCTTTAGATTCATAACAGGATATCTGGGGGGAAAGGAGAAATAAAAAATTTTTTCAAAATCAGATTTTCACACTAGAAAGCAAAATCACAGCCCAGAAAACAAGTGGTTCTCAAGTATGCGTATATACATACGTATATATCTCTGTATATGTATATATACATACACACCATAGTGTGTGTGTGTGTTTACAAACAACAACCTGTGCTGAAAACAGTTGTCCCATGGACATTGTGACATGGGGCCCAGGAAGGATGGGGTGTCTCCATCAAGCCCCTCCGTGCATCAGTTCTCCTCTGTTCACCCCAAACTGTGTCAAGCCAGGCAGAGCAGTGGGTGAAATGAAAGGCTGCCTTTGGCCACACAGACGTCTCCAGTTTGCCGCTCTGCCTCCGAGCATCCCCTGCCACCAATGCTATGGGGATGTGTTCAGGCATCTCAAGCATCCTTTAAATCCATTCTGGCACAGCCAAGGTAAAAAGACATTTATCATAAATGAGTCTGCCCAGCCTAACGGGCTAGTTTGTACATTCTTGAACACTAATTTGATTTTTAAAGCAGGAGGCAAGCATTCAGCAGAGCTTTCCTTCTTACTTTGCTACTTCCCAGCCATACCTACAAGCTGCAAAACAGCAAATAACAGCATATTTTTTCCACCTCCCATCAAATGGCACATTCAGTGAAAGACAGGAAAACTTTTAGGACTATTAAGGTTGAGACCAGAAAAGTGCCGTTCATTAGGGCCCATTGTCTACTTAATTAGAGCACAAGAGCTCACAGCCACAGCCCAGTAATAATAGGCACCTCTGCAGGAATAAAATTACATACAAGGAGTCTTTTCAACAGGTTGTAAAGAGCTCCGACTGTCTATCAACATGGCTTTACACCTTAAATAAAGGCTGCTGGCTGCTGCAATTCTTGCAAAAATTAATTTAGTGAAAGAGGGTTCATGTCAACAGTAAACGCACCTCTTGTTTTGCAGAGCACCAGTGTTGGTGTTGTGTTTGAATGCTTTGGGGATGCTGAGAACATCCTTCGGTTTACAGCATCACCCACTTATTTTTGCCATCTGGCTGAGGCAGGGGTAATGATGCTGTAGAGATAGAGCAGAAACCCAGTGTTAGATAACTAAAGCAGACACGTTAATCCTATATAATATAGCCTATATAGTAACGTACACTAAGAAAACTTAAACCTGCTCAGCCAAAAAGAATCCACCCTTTCTGGGGGGCAATTTACAACTGGGTTGATGGTGCCCATTGATCCTAACAGATCTGGCCCCAAATATTTCATCCATTCAAGCCATTTCTAGTGGAGCTTTTCCCATACATCCCAAAGCTGTACAAAGCACGTTGGGCTGTGACAAGACGTTGACTACCAGCAGCTAAGTGTTTTCTATTCTTATGCTTTGGCTGATTCAATTTCAGTAGGAATGGAACAAAACCACATAAGCTGTATAGTTTGCAGTCCTATTAGACCCTTTCTTTTTATAAAGTAGCTCATTAGGGTGATCCTAAAGGTATTACAAGCCCTCTGTGGTAGCTGTTCAACACACTTCGCTTCACAGAAAACAACAAACCTGGTCACAGAGGGTGAAATAACCGAGAGTGTTATGGGTGTTGTGACTTTATTTTCTCTTCTGTCTATGTCTTTTAAGTTGTGTTTGACTGCCAACGAGTAACATATCCATGAATGTTTCTCTTTCTGAAAGACTGCCGTTGACAGTAACTTTCTTACTTTCCATGTTCAGTAACTTTAGTCTGCTTTTTCAGCTATTTATATAAGTTCAGAAGGATGTCAAAGAAAAAGGGAAGAATCAGTATTAAAAAGTGTGTGCATGAAGCACTTATTTTTGTACGCGCAGTACAATATTTGTATAGAGTTTTAATACTATGAAGTGTAGTGAAAAAAATCACACTATCCATTTACTGGAGGACAATCATTTATGTTTAAACAGAATGAAGTGAAAATGGCATCTCATTCATCCATTACAAGGAAATTAGAACCGGGATTAAATTCTGTGAAGCAAGACTAATTCTAGAGTAATCCAAGGTCATTAACTGGACTTTGAAATATCATTAAAACTCTTTAAACCAATATACATGCCTCGGTCCTTTTATACCCAAGTTTCATCTGAAAGGGTCATCTGTGCACAGTAAATAAGAGCACACTGTGCTCTGTAGGGATCGATCTCAGGTCAGACAGGCAAGGTCACAAGCTGCTCGGCAATGCTGAGAGTGTTTTCAACAAGCATTTTGGTGACCCTTGGCATGCACATGCAGCAGAATATCAGCAGTGTTATATTTCTGCACTTTTAAGTAAAAAATCAAGGGGTCAGGGGTTTTTTCCACTACATCTTTGGCCAATATTTATCTGGCAACGCTGCAGGAATTACTTTTGCTATAAATTTATTATGATTGTAATAACTTTGTTTCTTACCTGATCCCAATGGAGATGTCTCAGGGGCAATAGCGATAGCGAAACAGCGACATGCAAAAGTAAGGGTGTAGATGGGGTGATACATGATCTAGGGCTGTGAAGGATAGGTCCCACCTTGGGAAAAGCCTGATGCCAGGTTGCCAGTAGGTAAATCACCTACATCCCTGGCCATTTCAAGAAGATGAGGACCTCCTGCTTAGAAGATCATCATAATTAAATGAGCAACAGCAATTCCTGCTTCCAAACCCAGTACAAGGGGCTTTTGTTTTGTGCCTTTCCAAAGGGATCCTGAGCCCAAGAACTGGGAGGAGGATCTGGTACCTTGCTACCGATAGCACACAGCACTCAACGAAAGGCCTCTCTACCCAGCCAAAAGACATTTTGTCAAAATAGCTTGACATTGTCTTACAGACTTACAAAGAGGTCAGCTGTATTCTGGGCTTTAGCAAGAACAGCAGCTCTGCCAGCTCTATTATTTTACTTCATTAGCTTTTCCTGATGTCCTGCTTTCATTTTCTTTGAAATCAGGGCAATGGCAAAATTAGCTTTTGCATTTTAACCTTTACCCTCTCGGAGAACTGAGATTTCCTCTTTGCTCAGCAGCAGCTGGCTGATCAGTTTTGGAGAGCCAGAATGATTTTTCATGAAATCTCAAACCCACAACCCAATTTAAAAAACATTATTTCCCATTTGTAAAGATGTGGGTTCCCAGTGAATGGCAAGACAAAGCCAAAAACCATATCCACCCTCCACAAACAAGTCTAAGACTTGTTTGAGCCGTAAGTGGTGAGAAGATCAATGGCTCAGAAAAATCAGCAGATGGCCACATGTTTGGCTGCTTGCAGGAGAGGAGGTATAAAATCTGCATTTCCTTTTTCCTTCTTCCAGCCAGCCCTTTCCTGGAGGTCTCTACAATACAGGGCCTCACATCTGAGGTGCAAAGAGAATAAAATGTGTGAGGATTACACAACAACTCTGCCTTTGGAGCTGGATAGACCCTGAAATATCCCACCCAGAAACTACCTCCCACGTCCCACTGAAACCCCCTCCAGAAGTCCATGGGACAAGGTCTCCAGTGACTTTCAACGGGAGTTGCTTTATCTTTCAACTTGCATGGCTCTCTTTACTCACTAGCCCAGCTAAATCTACCATACACCATCTAATCTCCCCACCACATACCTACCTGGCTTTCCCTTTTTTGGGACAAAAAAAATAAACCCTTTGAAGGGTGACATTGCAGTCAGGGACCACAAATCACTGCTGTTCACTAGGTGCCCCGGGGTCAGCCTGGCCCCAGTGCTGCTCATGGTATTTGCATGGGATGCTCCTTTCTTTCAAGGGAAAGAATTTCAGCTAAAATTGCAATTCTCAGCTGCCCTTTGTTAAGTGCCCGTGTGGGGCTTAGACAGACCCTACCCACCAACACCTCTCCTTCAGGGGGTGCTCTCCCTGGAGATACCCTGCCCGCTCAAACTCCTCTCCATGCCCAGAGACTTGTCCTGGACTGACTCCACCTACCTGCAGGAGATAGGGACTGTGCACATCCAGATTTGGAGCTGGTTAAGGGAAACACTGGAAGAGTGACATTCCTTGGACCCCAGACCCACCTTGTGCATATGCAGCCCCCATTGTAAAGATACTAAAAAGCAGACAACTGCTGGGGGACCTGTAGATAGGTTGCACAAAAATATCCTCTGTAGGATGCATGCAAACAGCACTGGAGAACCACAGGATCAGCAGAGCCTACAAGCCTGTGTGAAAGTCCAGAGACAGCAGAGGGATTCTCCCCTTTCCCCACAGTGCCTCAGGTCAGATCCTAATTTAGCATCTCTTCTGCAGCTCCAAATACTGATGATAAATTCAGGAGGGATAAGATGTTTTGCAGGAGGAAAGTTGCAGCATGGTCAAGTTTTGCAAAGGAACTCTGTGAGGCGGCTCAGCCTGAAGACACAAACGAGTTTCTCAAGTTCATGCTAGTTAAAATCCCACGATTTAAAAAAAAAAAAAAAAAAAGGCGGAATTTTGCTCGCCTCCTGAGCACGTACGCAAGGCACAAATGGCTATACATTGAAGGAGAGCAGCCCGAGAGAGGGAAGAGCAACTGCGATGAGTAATGCTATATTTAATAACTGGCAAGTTGCCCAAATTCCTGAAAAATTTTTCTAGGCTTTGGCTTTGCTCAGCAGCAAGCTTATTCTCGTGTAAAACGGCACTGGCACCTAGTGGCTGCTGGATTCAACCACAGCACCCAAAAGGGCTGTTTGTCACTGTATGCTGACAGTAGATGACAGCCAGAAAGCTATTAAAAAGCAAATCAAACAAAGGACTTTTCTCAGCAGCCTGGCACTCGGAGCTGCTGAATTTTCTAGGCACGTGAAATTAAGAAGGGTTCCAGAGAAGTCCCCACAGAACTTCAAAAAGCCTGTGCTCGCTGGTAACAAGTAAATAAATAAGCCTGCCATGAGGTGTTTCACAAGGGGATATGCTCTGGGGCACCGGTGGGACTCTCCAGATACCCTAATTCTGATGCTCAACACCTCTTCTCCCACGAGAAACACCAGCTTCCTAAAAGCCCTCTTCTGGGGTCAGATGCTCACGTTTTAGCGGGTAAATCTTACCCATGAGCATTTTAACTGTGCAGTTCAATTTTGCTTGCATAAACAAGTTCGGTACAAGCAATACTAAAGAAAAGCCATGGTTTGTGTAATGCAATAGTACAAACAAAATTATCAGAAACAATCAAATAACACATCTCAGTATTGCCTGAGGGGAAAAAAAAAAAAAAAAAGAATCACTCTCTCCCTTTTTCCCAGTGTATTTCTTTTAGGAAAAGAGGAGGAGTCCTGTGCAATTAGTTGTGGTTTACACAGTGTAAGAAAAACAGCAAGTAGAGAGAGAGTGACTGTTATACTGGGATTCACTAAGCAACACCACTGTCAGACCAGAAAGCAGCTCCGGTGTTTCATAAAGATGATCTAACCCTCTTTTAAAGGCCTGCGATGTGTTTTGCCATGCACGGTCCTGCGTGAAAACATGAGCAAAGTGGGAAAATCTTCTGTATCATCTTGCAACTGGAGCATTGCTGCACTGACTGATCCTGTCCCGTGCTCAGTGGGATGCTGGAGCAGCATCCTCTGCTGCTGTCCATATTCTGCAGACGCCACTGCTGCCATCAGAGGGATTTTGCCAATAAGATCGGGGCAGTCGGGCCGGCTGGGTGACGTATCAGGAAAGGACATTAAGAGCACCTTTGGGGGTTTTATTCCCAGTATTGTTCTTTTAAAGCTTTCACTTTCCTCAAAGCAATTGCTTTGAGCTCCTTGGATGGGGATCTCTCAGACTGATTGCAGGAGGTTTAAAATGAATAATTAATTCTCTCCTACCAATTTTAAAGAGAGGCAAAATATCTGACTGATGATTCGCTGAAGAATTAAAGAGATTGCATACAAAATTGGTACATATTGTTGGAGCTTATTAAACATTTGCAATTGTTTAGCACTACAAGAATCCTAAATCTAGACCTGAAAGGCACATTTTCTTCCCCCTGTGGCCCCTGGGTCTACCACTTACAGAGGCTGGAAGAGACCTGGGGACTGTGGAGCCATCCCTGCTTACGGCACCCAATGGCAGTGCTGGTGGGAGGCACTTCAGGAGGGACAACCAGTTCCTGAAAATGCCAGGAGAAGATCTTATACCTTCCTGAGGACCCTTCTGTGTTGAAACCCTTTCAGCCAACAGGTTTTGCCGCTGTCCGTCTGCCCCTTCAACAGTATCTTCATTCTGTGCTTTGACGAAACCCTTCATTGACCTTTCACATGGTTTAGAGGGACACCACAAGCCCTTTTGGTGACCTACTGTAGGTGGTTCAGGCTTTGGCTCTTGGTTCTGGGCAGCCCTTCAGCCAGCCAGAGCCAGCTCACCTTGTGTCCTTCCTGGTGCTAAAATGAAGCAGGTTGAGGGCTGTTCAGAGCTGCCTTACCCACAGCTTTAATTCATAAGTTCAATTCTTATTGATTTCCAGCTGCAGTGCCTGAAATATAAACTCATTATGACAAAATCCAACCCTGCTCTGGTTGGACATTAGTCACCTTTTGCTAGCAGCTGCAGGTGTTCCCTCATGAACAGGCCTATCCCAAGACCCCCAACCCCAACCTGCATGTAGCCCCTGCTGTAAACCCACTGCACTCCCATGACGTCATCCTGTCGAAGCAATGTCTGGCACACGTAAGAATCCTTATCTTTTATCTTTGTGATGTGTTCCAGTGTGGTATTTAGTAGGTAAAATGCCATCTGCTGCCCTTTGCTGGGCAGAAGCTTAACACAAGGGCAAGAAGAGTGGACAAAGTCAGCCCCCAAGCCTTTCTTGCCCAGCATCCTGCCTCTGGACTGTGCCACAGATGCATGATGTCTTCAGGTCATAAAATCAGAGCAAACATATATAGTCCTTCCAGAGACTCAGTGGCCTCCAGCCCATCTGTAGTTTCTTGGGCCACCTGTAATTATTTGAGAGCTTTCAGAGGGCTTCTCTTCCAAAAACTTGCCCAGCATCCCCTTGAAATGACACAAATCCACACATGGTGGGCAGCACTGAGCCCACCTGCCACACTGGTCAGTTCAAAAGTGTCATTTGTGAAAGAGAATAACACAGCCTAGCAGGGAAAAAACTGCCAGCTGGTTCATTATTTTATTTTGCAAGTGATTGACCTTCCTTCCCTTACTCAAGGCCACTGAGGTAGGACCCTATACGGCCACTCTCATCAGGCACCTGTGAAACCAAGACCACTGATATATGGAGACCTATGCACAATTCACTTCATATGACACTGTTGCCCCACCTCCCCATAGTCTGTGGTGGCTTTTAACTCAGAGAATGAATCCTCCAAATGCCCTAACCTAGAATAAATGAAATAATATTCAAACATTTCTGATGAGCATCTGTCCTATTTATCCCTTTACCGTCCTAAGCGGTCAGCTTTGCACTTCAAGCACGATTGAGGAGTCTTCTCTTCTGATGCCTTGTGAATTCAGCAGCTCTTTCCAGTTTTATGGACTGACCTCTATTTTATGGACTATTTTATGGTCAAGATTACCTCCTGATATGTGCTAATTCTCTCCAAGAGAACCTATTCACAATTAATATACACTTGTTTAATGACTAAATTTACCTCTTTTATTACAAGAAGAATCAACTGCAACAAGATCTGGCCAGGATGGGCACCACTTGAATGAGAATACATTGAACTAGTGAGACTGAATTGCAGGTAAAAGTCAAAACTTTGCAGGAAGTTGAGCTTTGCACAGCAAAGGATGACAAGCAGCACTTGGACATCAGGGACAGCAATGATGTATAGGGTCACATGCCACAAAAAAAACTCAGAGGCATGCATTGTGAACATCGCAGATATCAAATCTCCTGCTCAAAGGAAACAAGTCCTTTAATGAACAAGATCACCTACAGACTTGTGATTTCAAATGCTGAAGATGTGCCTTCAAATGGAATAGAGACAGCGTGACTCTTAGGCGGTTTTTTCCTGTAGTGCCCAAAGTACCGTATCCTGTAGACACCCGGCTCTGTGCCCTGAGGGATGTGCCATTCAATAGTTACGTTGCTCCGACCAAAATATCCTTTGGTCCAGTAAAACCTAGCAGACAAACCAAAACCTGCAGTCAGCAAGAAAATCCACTTTTCATTTGTTCTAATATCCCAAGGGCTCATTAAGTGGAATAAGATTAATGCACTCCAGTGATTCTGAGTTCTTTTAACCTTTCCTCATATATTTAGGCTACCAGAGCAGCAACCAACAAGCCAACCCAAAAGCCAGCAGGGCTGAAAAATATCTGGAAACATGGAAATACAAATCAGTGGTCCTTTTTGCAGATGATGAATATTTCTACCAATGTGTTTTTACATTCCCAGCTCTATCTCATAACCCCATACAACATTGCCTCTGTGAGCGATATTCATCACCTTAGTCTTTCCTGGGCAGGGGGAATGCTGAATCAAGAGGATGAATATTTATTGAAGTTCACAAACAAAATCTATCATAACCAATCTCAGGGCTTCTGGCACCACCCATTTCCACATCAGACTCCCATTTTCTTTTGCAGACTCCTTGTGCAAAACCACTTCTGCTCAACTTCAGTACTCTACAGCAGCCACACGTCACCTAGGGGTGAGGGATTTTGATGTTGGCCATGATGGAGCACTTACTGGGGAGATGAAGAAGAATAACCTGCTCCTCTTTTGATACTGCCAATGAGGGGCACTTCTGGATATCCCCCTAATTGTATCCAGCCATATATGCAAGATAGCACCCCCATTTCAGGGCTTTAACTAAAAGAAGCAATGAACAAAATAAGTTGATTCATCAGCAATGGTAATAAAAGGTTCCCCCATACCAGTCTTTCTGAGAAGACTGAAAAATATTTACCAAAATGACTGGGTGAAAAACAGTGAATGTTGGGGGGAAGTTGGTTTGGTAAACAGAGACCACAGGCTGACACAAGGCCCAGCTATCTGCCTGGTCGCTCTTGTCCAAGGTTGTGTCTGTGGTTTGCACCAGCTTGTCTTGGGACAAAGACAATACTGTCTTGGGAGGTGACAGCACAAGGCCTGAAGTGGTGGGGGATGTCCATTCTTGGTGATGACCCCAACTCACCTGGACATGGCCCCAAGCAACGTGCTATAGCTTCAGTGCTGGCCCTGTTGGGAGTTGGGTTGGACCAGAGACTGCAGCCTGAGTCTGGCTGTAATGCTGTGACCTAAAAATGCTGCTGTGATAGACCTAGGCCACCACTCAGCCCCATCCTGCCCTCCAGGCTCGGTGAACCAGGACCACCACTCTGGGACTCAGGAACTGGTACATAGCTCAGCTCCCACATGAAAAGAAGCTTCTCACAGTTGAGCTTATGGGGATTTAAACATGTCTTACCTCTGTTGGCTGTTTGCTAAAGGCAGGGCCAGGCGTATTCCTGCTTGTAGCTCAGCCTATCCTCCTAAACAGTCCCAAGAAATCAATTATTTCCCCCATGGCAGACATGGGGTGGGACCAAATAGTTCTCTACTACAAACACCAAGACAGCATCCAGCAAGAGCCCAAGTCTGCACTGAGTTTGTCCCTGCTGCAATGGCAAGCACAGTACAAAGAGCAGATAACAGCTATCTCCTTGCCCAAGAGCTGCACCTCCCTTAAGTAAACCTTCATATCCCTGAAAATATGCATTTTACAAATGCAGCTATAAGTTATTTAACACTTTGCAACACTAAGCTAGCAAATAATGCGTTCCCTTGTGCTACTCTCCTATTGCAATGTCAGAACATTCAATGGTATCAAACATTAGTTTTTCTGTACTAAAAAAAACCATAGTCTGACTCCACTAATGTCTAGTAAAAATGTTAGATGCTCCCTGTCCCCATCATCTTAATTACTAACATTGTAAGGTTAACACACTGACATTGTAAAAAGTGAGTCATTTTCAGCTTAACAGAACCATTTCCCCCCTTTTTTGTAGTGTTTGGTACTTTCTTAGAGCACCAGGAAGGGAGAACTTTACCATCTGCATTAGTTTGCCTTCTGGCCAGCCCCTTCAGGCAGGAAAAGGCCAAACAGGTACTCTTCCTTATCAGCAGAAGCATTTAAGCAACGTTCAGAGATCCAAAGTCTGACCTTTCTCAGGAAGGAAAAAAGATATCTAGATTCCTGTCTTTCCAGCATCATGGCAGCACATTTTCAGGTTTTGCGCTTTTATGTGGTTTTCATCTTCTTGAGTGACATGTTACCAAACATATTCAGTGTTCCTGGCCAAAATCTTGGGAAATCAGTTTGGTTTTTGGAAGAGGAGGGAAGAAGGCAGGGCTACATATATGGGTGATAAAATGCCATCGTTTCTCTTACTCAAGCAGGGAACTTGACTGGAAAGGGTGACATCAATGAGAGTGACAAGGTAACACAATGCAAGTGTTAAGCAGAGGGTAAACACTTAGAAATGCAGAGGCCCAAGTGCAGGTAAGAATATATCTCCCGTGTTGGGACAGCCAGAGTCCTGGCTACCAGATTAAGTTTAGAGAACAGTTGGTTGCACTTGGGCAGAGAGAATTATGCCCTATCAAATGCTTGTCATAAATCCAGAGGAATACTTCCCAATTAAGCCAAGCTGACAAAATGTTGCCCCTCTGTCCTTGGGTGTTACATGTTTGCACTGAGGCACTGCAAGGTCAGAAGACCCCAAGACAGGGGTCTAGTTTTTTGGGGTCCACCTTCTCACCGATAGGTTACAGAGGGAGGAAGAAAAATATCTGGTTTTATTCAAACAGGGGAGTAAATTGAAATCAAATGGTTTGACAAATATGCCTTTGGTATTCCCATTTTGTGTGCTGACTTCTGGTGTAGCTCTGAAAGGTCACACTAGCTTTGCTGCTTAGTGGATATTTTTCCTTAAGACTGACATCTCTAACCTTAACTTTGCTTCCTTATAAACTTTTTAAAAATTGTTGACTGTTTCTACTTTATGATGCACAGCAAAGCTGGCCAGTATATCCCTATGAAAGCCCTGCTCTGGTGAACCTCTCATGTTTTCTATTTGGTATCCTATTCATCAACATGGTCCAGCAGATGGATGGATGTAGGCTATGAACAAGTTGGACCCTGAACCTTCTGTAATTCTTGCTCTTAATTCTACCTTTCCCAAACTTATGAGCCTTCATTGCAGAAGCTAGACCCAAGGGGGAGACCTATTTTTGTGGTCTTGACAAGGTAACTGACCAAATATGGACCGATCCATCCTCAGAGAGCATCATCTGCAGGGACAAGACCAACCTATGATTGGGAGCTCTGAAATGAAGCCCTTCAGGTTAAACTCGGATTACTCTGTGGAGCCTGTGGAACAGTGAAATCAGGGCAGGGCACCCACCTGGTGTCCCAGGAGGCATCGTTCTGTACCACGTGCCAGCCGTCTGAAATGTTGGTGTATCTCTCCACTGTCAGGAAGTTGTGTTCAGTCTGGAACAAAAATAACAGGTTTAGCCAGGTGCTGAAGGGACAGGCCTGTCCCTACTTTTTCTGTGTCACTTTAAACTGGAGAAGGGACTATGCTTCTGTGTGCTTTACTGGCAAATGTCATAACTGCTACCAAAATTGCTTATATTTCACTGCCAAAGCACAAATTTAAGCTAATAAATAACACAGAGAGTGAGTAAAGAACTTGATCATTAAAACCAGAATGCACTGGTGAGGTATTTGCTATCAATGTCGACGCAAGATGGGTGATGAGACAAATTAAGTGCTTTTCTAATTGTCTTTCTTTTATTAAATAATGCACTGGGCCGATAGGACGGAGACTAGAGGCCATGCTTGCTATGACTGGATGGCACTGGGTACTGACTGAGAAAAGGTGGCTGGTCTAATGCACGACATGGGTGCCTTCAACTTCAATAGTATGAAGAGATCGTGAATGATCCATATCTGACCAAATTAAGGACTTTGCCCGAAAAGCATTCTAGGGGTGTGAATTCCCAAAGCACACACTAAAGGGAGAAACTATATTCTTCTGAACTTCCAGCAATGAAAAAAAGCTCTGGAAGCACATGATCTTACTCCTTCTGAAATCTGAACGTCAAAGATTAAAACGTATCAGGAAGAAGCAGTAACTAAATATTCATTAATCCCCAACATCCCCAAATCCAGTGTCATTGAGTCATATTTACCGCATTCTCTGCAGAGGTCCTTGGGTTTGCGCCTACAAAAGTTACTTCTGCAACTTCTCCCTGTGGGGGAAATTGAGATTTAGATTAAAGACTAAGCAGCACATTGCACATTAAGAACATCCTTTGAATATGCCATATAAGATTTTTAGTGCTTTGGTTGGTGTTTTGTGGTGTGTTTTTGTTTTGTTTTAAATTATTTATAATTTCACTTGTTCTAATGTCAATGGACCATTTATACCGTGACTGGTATCCTGTGCCTTGCATTCCACTTGTCCTGCTTGCTGGATAAACTCCACTATAGCACATAAGATTACTGTGTAAAAGAGGGAGGGAAATAGGTGAGATTTTTAAGAATCCCCCCCTGCCTTCTTCTTTTCTTACTGCTGGAGACAGCAATGAGATGAAAGTCCTTGCTATGAACACCTTATCTAAATTTTAGCATTGGAAATTGAACCCTTTCTGGCATTTTTATTTCATTTGCATTCCATACCAGATGCATCAAAGGTGACCTGATTTCTGCTTGTAAATAAATCACTGTACAATATTTGCCTATTTAATCATCAACTGTTATTTTACACCAAAGCAGAAGGGGAAATCTTCACACTGAACAAAGGGCTTCTATTTTCCCCTTCATTCACCCATCTTAATCATGGGTAGTACAATGACATTGGCATGAAAACGCTCTGTCTCTGCTTTTTCAACCATGCCCACTAAAAGCAACGAGGTCTTTTGGGCCTGAGAGCAACACAACCCTATAGAAAAACAGACTTTTTCAGATGAGGATTAAGAATTTAAAGACGATTTCCTAAACAGGTTTTAGCAAACCCTTGAAGCTCTCACCACTCGATACTGTTGTCTCACTTCTTGTAGCACGTCCCCAAATGTCTTATTCACCGGCACACGATCGTCAGTGAGAGGAGGCACCAAGGTCACGTTACCTATATTGAAAACTGGCGGCTCTGGACCTTGTGGCAAATCATGAACTGTATTCTGGGAGAGGGAAGATGTGTTCATTATACCTATATATGGATAACCAGTATCCCCCTGGTGAATCATATCATTGCTGTGGCTCTTTATCCAAGTCCATTTCTTAGATTTTAAGACCAAGTGCAATGAAATGAGCACAAAAACAAACAAAAGGGTCTCCATCAATGGTCTGTATGCAGGAGCAATCCCCGCAGGACACCTGCTGCCCTGTTGCTGAGGTCCCCCAATCTACCCACCAGAATATCCCATGACTTCAGGATGCAGCGCCTGCCTACCGGTCCTGCACATTCACATGGCCCACAGATACCATGGTAACAAACATTGCCGTGTACAGCAGAAATGTAGCAGCTATTTTTCCCTCTTGGTAGAAAAGCAGCAACTTCAGGCCATGCTGAAAGGTTGAAGGTACCGATTTCCTAAATTTTGAACTGAAACCCCCCCAAAATATCTTGAGTGGTACGAGACCCCCAGTACAGGAATTACTTTCATACCACATGAGAATTTCTCAAAGTGGTTTCTCATGAGAAAAGAGAGTGTAGCAATCATGCAACCTCTCTCTGAGGAACAAATATAGCTATTATCATTTGCAGGATTTAAATGTCTCTAGCAGCATGTGGCATATAGAAAATGTTTTGATTACCGTAGCAATAGCCCGTGCAAGTCCTCTATACAGCTGAATATAAGCAGAAAGCGTGTGTGGCCCATAAATAGTAGACGCAGCCTCATATCGTTGAGCCTAGCAAAGGACAAATTTGGAAAAGGAGGGTTTAAAGGACTCATGGGCAGTTTATACAACTCATCCTACTGCACCAAGACAAGATCAGCACTATACCTGCTGGGGTTTATTTACTCCCTTACTGCTAGGGAGACAGCCCAATATCTTGCCTAAGTATTTCTGCTGCAATTTCACATTGCTCTTCATTCTCCAACCCGCCACAAACAAGGAGGACCAGTTGTCACTCTTCCAACTACCACAGCTCTTTTGCTCTTTTAAAGGCTTATGATGTAGGTCGTCCCCTCTCCAACTTTTTGGGTTGGACAACCCCAGTTCTTCCAACCTTCCCTCCCAGTTTATGGTTTCTAAACTCAAGGAGTCCGTCCATGGTCCACATCTTCCTCAAAGCACAGAATCTGCCATGCCTTGTGGGGACCCTTAAAACTGGGTCCTGCAAGCTGTTTTGTAGTCTTTTCCACAGCAACACGGCACTGCAATTCATGTTCACCTTATGATCCTACAGCTCCAGATCATTCTTCTGGCAAAATTTTACCACCTTCTGAAGATAATTTCTAATTCATCCTAGTCATCGGGAAATTACTAAAACAGACCTGAACTCAGAAAAGCTCCCTTCAGTACATCTGACCATTTCCACACAACAGCATCCATACATACTCTTTAGCTACGGTCAGGAAACCATGTTGGCCCTTGGACCATGTTGTCTAGGCCAGAATAAACAAGGAGGTCTCGTGATTTCTGCCACTGATTCTTCAGCTTTTTTGGCAAAGGAAAAGTACCCTAAACATACATAATTTCACATGAATTATCGTCCCATATAGCCAAAAGCTGAACTCAGTTAAACATGTTCAATGCACAATTTTAACATTTACCTGGTATTCTTCATAGGTGGTAATGTAATGGGTGTAGACATTGCACAGACCTGCAATTACAACATCCATTCTGGGTGTACCATGAGAATCAAATTCCTAAGAAAGGAAATAAATCACTTATCTTGTAACAACTGCTTAACACACAATTATATTGCTGTTATTGTTGTTACTATTATTTACCAGGACAGAACAAAACGTTATGGTGGGGAGGGAGTTGGATGTTCAGGAATGAAATGCCACAAGTGTAATTTGCCTTCATTAGCATCTCATATTCACTTCCCAAAGAAAAAGAGGAGAAATTACCTCTCATACTCCAGTAAATTCAATAAACTGGGGGCGAGGGGGGAGGTTATACAACTATGTGAGACAGTCTCGGTCAGTTATGGAGACAGTGTCTGAGATTAAGATTAAGATGGTGCTCGAGCTGCATCTGAGAATAGGATGTATCAATCAGGAAAATGTGCCATTTTTTACCAATTTTTCTCATATTGCTAAATCCTGGTAGGGATTAAGGAGCTAAAGCCCTCCATCCCAGAGACAAAAGTCCTGCTGGCATCAGTTATGCCTGAATTCCAGTTGAATTAGCTTGTGTTGGTTTAAGGGATTGAAACTCGACCAGTTTGTGTCTTTTGGGGAGGATATTAATTTCTCCTGCGTATCAGTAAGCACATGCAAAATGTGTCTGAAGCAATTGTGAGACAGAAACATCTGAGAGACATGAGACCCATGACCCCATCTGGGAAGAGACAAGGGGAAAACCAGAAGGATCAAGAAACATGAAGTTCCAGATATGCTGACTCTGGAGAAACCTCTTCCTCAGCAGCTTACTGTTTTAACAGCTTCCCGTAGCCTGCGTCCAGACATGGTCCTAGGGGCATTAAGGGAACAACATCAGTCTCCAGCAATGCAGGGAGCTAAAGCAGGAATTGCTGGCTGGACATGCAGCACACAACCAGAAGTTCATATAATACTTGCAGCCCTGCTTTGCATCACTTAAAGCTTCTCTGCAACGGGTTCAATCAAAACACCTCAAAATATTTCACATATGTCATCACAGCCAGGGTGAGGCTGGAGGCACCTCAGGGTGGGATCAGGTAGAAAAAAAAGTGCTAGAAATAGATCATTATCCTGTTCAGATTTTCACCGTTGTACCATGAATAGTCAGTCCAATTCATCACTATGGTGTTTGTGGCGTGAAAAAAATTGAAGTTAACAAGTTCCTTTTGTTTTGTTGAAACTGCATTTTTCAATGCACAGTTTAAATTATTTAGGAAGCTTGCTTCCATCTCAATCATTCCCACAGGTAGTTTACAGCATGGAGAAGAAAATAGGAAACCCCAGGTAACCAGAGGAGAGAGTGTACAAGAAAGTACATGCAGTGGACATATATGTGCGGTTCCTGCACAGCTATCATATACTGGGGACAATTTTTAGCTTACACCCCCTTTCTACCTGCATGCAGAAGTATTGCAGGTAGCTTGAATGAAATGCTGCCAGCTGCAATACATAGACCAAGACCAAAGAAATACATACGTGAACTCTCCGGGAACAGCAACTATTGCCAGTGATCCAATGACAGCAATCTGAACATCCACGATGTCAGGGTGCCATGGGTGAGGCCGACTCATCTGAGGAGAAAAAGAAGTGGATATGACTACTGTAGGAATGCAGGAAAAAACTTCCTACAGTCATAAATCAGACAAATAAATTTACTTTGTAGACAGGCACATGAGAAGGTGTTTTACCTCCACATGTACAGCAAGTTGTCTGATCATAACCATTGACCAGATCAGGATCTCCTTCTACGACCAGGTGACCCACCTAGCGGATGAGGGAAAGGCTGCGGATGTGTCTACCTGGACTTTAGTAAAGCCTTTGATGCTGCCTCCCACAGCATCCTCCTAGAGAAGCTGGCGGCTCATGGCTTGGACAGGTGTACTCTTCTCTGGGTAAAAAAATGGCTGGATGACCAAGCCCAGAGAGTTGTGGGGAACGGACCTAAATCCAGTTGGCGGCCGGTCACAAGCGGGGCTCCCCAGGGCTCAGTGTTGGGGCCAGTCTTGTTTAATGTCTTTATCAATGATCTGGATGAGGGGATCGAGTGCACCCTCAGTGAGTTTGCAGGTGACACCAAGCTGGGCGGGAGTGTTGATCTGCTCAAGGGCAGGAAGGCTCTGCAGAGGGACCTGGGCAGGCTGGAGCGATGGCCCAATACCAACTGTATGAGGTTTAACAAGGCCAAGGGCCGGGTCCTGCCCTTGGGTCACACCAACCCCAGGCAACGCCCCAGGCCTGGGGCAGAGGGGCTGGGAAGTGCCCGGTGGAGAAGGCCCTGGGGGTGCGGGCTGACAGCCGGCTGGGCATGAGCCAGCAGTGCCCGGGTGGCCAAGGAGGCCACCAGCCCCCGGGCTTGTGTCAGCACTGGTGTGGCCAGCAGGAGCCGGGCAGGGATGGGGCCCCTGTGCTCGGCACTGGGGAGGCCCCACCTCGATTGCTGGGCTCAGGTTTGGGCTCCTCGGGACAAGCAGGGCCTTGAGGGGCTGGAGCGTGTCCAGAGAAGGGCAGCGGGGCTGGGGCAGGGTCTGGAGCACAAGTGTGCTGGGGGGCGGCTGAGGGGGCTGGGGGGGTTTAGCCTGGAGAAGAGGAGGCTGAGGGGAGCCCTTCTCGCTCTCTGCAGCTGCCTGAAAGGGGCTTGTAGGAAGGTGGGTGTTGGTCTCTTCTCCCAAATAATGAGCGATAGGATGAGAGGAAATGGCCTCAAGTTGCATGGTGGAGATTTAGATTGGATATTAGGAACAATTTTTTACTGACAGAGCAGTCAGGCACTGGCACAGGCTGCCCAGAGAGGTGGTGGAGTCACCACCCCTGGGGGTGTTCAAAAGTACCACATGTAGACATGACACTTTGGGACATGGTTTAGGAGGCCTGGTGGTGTTAGGCTGATGGTTGGACTTGATGATCTTAGAGGTCTTTTCCAACCTTAATGATTCTATGATTCATAACAGACATATAAGGCACATGTAAATGCTATGGGTAAGGCAAAATAAAGCTGTTGCCAGAGGGGTAGCTTAAAGCAAAGTGGGTAAATGAGGTCAGGGTAGCACTTAGAAGTCCCTCACCTACATGGGAAAAGGATACTGTTAGGATCAATAAGGTTGATCATCTGACGAGGAAAGCAAAAGTGAATGAGTGAAATCAGAGTGCCTGAGGATAATGGGAAATGAGGGTTACTTCTTCATTAGCTGAGCAAAGGCACCATCAGCTGTGATGCAGAGAGAGTTTCTAAGTTGCCCAGAGGGAACCCTAAGGTGCTCAGGGAACGCTCGACCTAGCCCTGACTTCAAACTGCCCCATGGCAGAGACAACACCATACTCAGACTCAGCATCATTGCAGCAGCCAAAACAAACACTACAGCAGCATTTCATCTTAAAAAAAAAAAAAAAAGCTAGCTAAAAATGAAGAAGCCTATTAAAAGGAAAATAAGGACAACAAGAGCTCAAGGATGGCATGGCTCCAGCAAATGAAATGCAAAATCCCACTCCAGCAAGCCAAAAGATTTTTGAGGAGCAATTTACTGGGGGCAAAACATGAATGACAAAATCTTGTGAAGTGCATCAGAAGCAGGAGGCCTGCCAGAGCATCCATAAAAGGATGCTCAAAAGGTGATAAAACTGTAAGAATAAAGTGTAATTTACTCTCAGTAGCACCATCCTGGACAGAGGGGCTGAGGTGGGAGGAAGCTCTGTGCTGAGACTTCTTTTTATGAGAGATTAGGTGAGGAGCTGATTGAACACAAAGCGACACTAGCAAAGGTTTTAAAGAGACTGATGTAAGGAATAACAACGAATCACCTTATCCAGATGATCCTGCTTCACTACAGTGCATTTGCCTTAATGCCAAGGGAAGTGCAGGTGGAAAATGGGAGATCAGTTTTCTTTTAAAGTTTAAGTAGGATTTTGGGAAAGTTCAGTAAGAACAAACACCAAGTCCTTCCCAGGACAGAGGAGCCCTGAGCATGGGGATGGGCTGGGAGCAACAGTCCAGCAGCTCTGCAAAGGCTGGCCCTGAGAAATAGCCCTTCCCTGTGTGAGTGGGGCATCCCTGAGATGGGGACCCAAGCGGTGGGGGATCTCCATCCTTACTGACTGCCCCAACTCTTCTGGACAACAGAAGAGCAACACTAGCTGCAGTGTTGGTCCTGCTGGGAGCAGGGTCATGATGCAGGGCCCCACCCCAGGGTACCTCCAGCCTGAGCCTGGTGTGATTCTAACTATGGATGAGTAAGCCTGGCATCAGTGGATGTTATAGGTCACTGAACTATTAGGCACTTGCATAAACATGACAGAAAAGCAACGAGGTCAACAGGACATTTCTGGAGGAAGTCAAAGCCCAGCAGAAGCTTTTGAAGACAACACTGAGAAGGTGAGTAAGTTGATACAGTCCCCAGAGTTTCCAAAAGGCACCATGATGACTTCATTTTGCTTCAACCAGTCTGTGCCATGACAAAGAAAGGTCCTCTCATAGATTAAGGTAGGAAACAAATGGTAGGTTGGAAGAAAAATCCACCTAGAGCTATTAAGGCCTGAGCACCAGGAGAGGCTGTCCTGAAGCCAGAGACTGCTGGGAGGCAATATTGAGCTTTCCACACTGTTGGCTTTCCCTGACCTCATGCATTTTCCCTGTGCATCCTGGTCAGGGCTTTTTCATAGGGTGATCTTCAGTTGGGTTTTTTTGACCCTAACAAAAGCAGCGGGTCTGGTCCCTCCTCCTGGGATATATGGAAAAGATGCTCTGCAAGAGGAAAATTTCCACCTCTCTCATCCTGATGCAAACTAATGACAACAAATACTTGCTTTCTATTTTCATGCTTTCAAAACCCATGCATCTCTCTCTCCTTCCTTGTTCTTCACCATATGGGCTGGCACAGACATTGTCTGTAGTGCCCTACAAAAACCTAGCCCAGATCAGCAATCTCTGAACTTCCCAGGGTACACACCAGTGTATCCTTACCTCTCCAGTGCTAAAGAGGATTGGCTTGGGTTTGTGGCAGGCTTTTGTTTCGTTGGATGGCTTTCCCAGCAGCTGGTCATGGATTTCATCCCAAAAGGGGTCCCCTTCTACTGAGCCTTGAGGGGGAAACATCTTTTAAATGTTGTTCCTTCTGCTATTGAACAGAAAACTCATTTATTACACCCTCCCTGCTAATGCGGGATAGGATTTCTCAGTGGTTTCTGACTATCTCCCTTTTCTGGGATGGTTTGACAAGCTGAGCTTTAGCCCAGCTGAGCTTCATCTTAGCAGCCTTTGGGTAATGAGAAAAAATGCAAAAATTGCCCCAAAGCCAGCTCCTTCATCTCCTCACTCCACGTCCAGTGGTCTCCTTCCTTCAGACCACGGTCGTATCCTTCTCCAGAAGCTTTCTGATGAACACGGACAAACTTGCAAGGGGGCTGTAACATTACACCAGCCATTGATGTTCTTAAATGACTCTGGGGCTTTGAATCTATCTGGAGGATGCCCCATATCCTCCCCATTTCTACAAAGCCATATTGACATCAGCTCCCTAAATTACCTTGTGTGAAGTTGAGACCCCCCACTCCATCAACAGTTCCTGCAGCAAAGCTGTGTCCTAAGGCTGGTTTACATGTTTTAACCTTCATCAGAAGGGGGGAAAAAAATGAAAAAGTTATTTTAAAACCATTTCCCCTTAGCATACCAAGTCCTGCTGTGAGAATTTAACTCTTACCGTGTGCGTGGCATTGAGCTCCACCGAGACATCGCTCATGTTTACCCACTGGTGAGCTGAGCTGAGGGGTCCTGTGACCTCCTGGGAAGCTTTTTCATACAGGTCCTAAGGGACACACAAGGTGGAAATCCTTGAGGAATAAGAAATCAGGAAGCCAGCTCTTCTGAGATTCAGCTATATGAACTATTCCTTCATTCTGTTAACACCTTCTAGTGGCCTCTTCCAGGTGTTAGAGCAAGAGTGTATTTCCCAAGCTCCTTTGTTTCGATCACCCCATTTCTACATCCTGCATGCCCTGAGCCCTGCAAGCTCTTCCTGTCTCAAGTAAGAGGGAGGACTCTCTGTGGCCAGCAGTTTTGTGTGTGCCTTTCTTTTTACAGCTGAAACCTGCACCTATTCCACGAGGATGTCAGCTTCTTTTTCCTAGTTGCAAACTTTTGGCATTTCTCACATCTTAGACCAACCAGAAGAAATGTTTTCTATGAGAAAGGCGCACCTCATTGCATTCATTGCCTTGAAATGCGTGGACTTTACCACGTTTTTACTATACAGTTGACAGCTAAACCATTCAGCTCTTCAGTGAATGGTTTTCTAGCTCACATGCCTTGAGTTGGTACATGGAAAACGGTGCCAAAAGTTATACAGGTTTAGTAACATTCCTGTAACTGCAGGAAGGAATTAGAAGACACAGCCTTTGAAGGCCAAGATTCTGCAGTGTTAAAAATGACAGCAATGTTTTCCCCTGCCATTTGATACATATGCCGGGCCACTCTGTCTGGGACAATCTTTCACTTGTAAGTCACGATCAACCTGGAGTGACTTCAGGGCAAGTATCTGAAATGGGAATTAAAAGGAAACCACCATCACCAAGCCTTCTGCTCTTATGCCTCTGCTGGACCTGTTCCAGTTCCTACAAGCTGCTGTCCCTGAAACAGCGCCAAAAAAATGTCCTTTTACCGACTATTCTCACATTTCATGAAGCCACAGAAGTGGAACTGGTAAGCTCAGGTGACTTTTGAGCCCACCGACACAGGCAACATAAGGGGGTCCATAGGGTGGAGGACACTGGCTGAGTAAATGCAAAGTGAGGCAGGGCAAGAAGAGTAACTTTCGTGGATGTTTAAGCTGGCACATTTTAACCCACATTTGCATCAGTTTGGGAGTGCGATGTCAAAGTTGTCCAACAAGTGATATGTGGTGGTGTCTCTGAGCTCTTCTAGGCACCTTCAACACTAGCAAGTTTTCCCATCATGACACCTCTGAGATAAGTGCATGGGAGGGAGGGGGAGATTATAAGGGGCAACATCCACATTATATACTGATAAGGAATATTGAGATTAAAAACCCAAACCAATATTTTCAAATTGCAACACCTACAAAGATGTACCTAAATAAAAGTGTGTGATTTCTGAATAATCAGCAAATTTCTCCTTAAGCATATAAATATGGACTTTAGAATAATTTACATCTACAAGCATTCACAGAAATAGGTGCAAGAAAGTTGCTTAAATTAACAAGCATTCCTGTAATAACAGCATTCGTGCACAGTCATAAAGCAAAATATCACTTACCTTTGCTTTCAAGTAGATATTTTGCCCTATAATTCTTGTACTGTCAAACATGTCATTTCCAGGACCCATGGCCATACACATCATTGCCTGTTAAGAAATTTGTTTAAATGCTAGTGATCAGTTAATATGGAGAACATGTGGCACTCCGAAGTGGATGAGTTCACAAGAAGTTGTCATGCTGGTGGGAACTACTCACCTCTTGCTAGCCATCTCAAATTTGGGCACTGCACTACTACACTAACCTTTGCAGCAAGAAAAATTTAAGTTTGCGCTGAATGACCAGGAAACAAGGTGTATGAGGACAAGCCACAATAAGTTCCTGAAAGAGGTATCCGGAATAGTCCAAAAAGAAGCAAATTTTTTTTTTTTTAATGTCCTCTTGATGCACAATGGTCCACCATGTGGCGCCGTATGTGCTGCTCCACCCCGAGTTTTCTCCTTATCAGAAGTTAACGTAGCTCAGATATGACATACATACCCCCCCAACAGGACAGGTGCTCTGTGGGTTATTGCACGACTCCCCCGTGTTTACGCAGTACGGGCCTTTGGTGTTGGGTGACACATCTCCCAGGTTGGAGGATGCAAAGGCGGCAACAAAAGAGCCCTGCCAAAAACCAGACGTAGCCAGATGGATTTTAGTGCCTTGCAGTGACTGCAAACATCACCTGCAGCGTTCCTTGCAGTCTAGGCGGGCATTACATGAGCATGTCATGCTGGTAAACATTTCTGAAGCAGCTGGGAGGGCTGGAATGGGGATTTAGGGGTGTCCCAAGGGTTAGGGACAAGAAAAGCCAGGGATAATAGGATGCAACTGCCTTCACATTGCTTTGGTATCCAGACCACGTTTCTTCATCTACCTCTCCCATCTCAGCAGCAGCTCTTCCCGCCACGTCCTCAGTTTCTCATGTTACTGGTCAGATGTTAATGGATCATTGTAGCACCTTGCACAGGATTTTTTTTTTCTGCCAGGCTTTCACCATGACTGATTTACAGGGTGAGAGCTACCGGATCTGACTGCAGGAGTTAACATCAAGCAGTAGTTGTTAGCAGCAAGGCTCGTTGCACACTGAGTGTCAGCCCAATTCAGCTCTCTCAGGTGCTCTCATTTCCCCTCTTTTAAAGATGGGATGTGTCAACACCAGATATTTTGATATATTATCAGCTCTTAAGCCATTGTCTTGTAAGACTGCTAGACACAATGTGCCCAGCAGACCATCCAGCTAAATACTGAATCCTGCAAACATTTCTTAGCTTTGCGTGCACATCAATTTGCAGTGACTTACACCCATGACTATGCACTAAAGTCAAGTCTTGTTAAAAGCTTTCAGATAATCCACTATAAAAAGAAATATTTTCAAGCAGGAATTAGGTAGACTTCCTTTAGTTTCCATCTTTCGTATGAACAGCACATGTTCCTCTGCCCAGAGAACTAAAATAGGAATTGGGCAACCGTTTCAAGATACAAGCTGGTGATACACGCAGGACACCACCTTAGTCAACTCATGACTCAAAGTATCTCTGAGATTGGTTCATGTCCATATTTACATTTCAGGGGAAGTAATGCTTTCTAAAGGAGCTGTGTTTGCACTCTGAGGATAGCAAATTTTCTAGATAAATGAAAATCAGAAGGCAGAACTGGCTGGAAGCCATAAGAAAGAAGTGGGGCTGACCACAGACTTGATGTCACACCATAAATGCAATATATTGATCCCTTTGGATCAAGCATCCCACAGGTGTCTTTCTAGTATTTCCAATAGTTGAATAAAAATAAATTTTGTTTATTCCTAAAGTGTAAATAAATGCCACTGAGTACTAGTTTGGAAAGTCAAGCTTGCAATTTCTCTTCTCCAGAGGAAAAAAGTAAATAAATCAAAGCATTCATCTTTGTGCTTTTGCTGTGTTTACCCTGCAGTCCTACTTCACTCCTTGGAAGAACCCACTTTGGTCCATAGAAGCACCAACCATCCCCTCTCTGTTGCAACACTTTTTCCCCATCATTTTCAGTAGTCTGAGAACAATCCCACCTCTCCAGGAAGCATCCCCTTGTTCTTCTCCTGTTCAAACAAGTAAGATGCGTAGCCCATGTTGTCACTGTTCACAAGATGGTTTGTCTTGTTCATGCTGACCGGGTGCACGGCAAACCAGCTGAAGAGCAGTCAGAAGACACACTTAGGAAATGCATGGTTCAATCTATATATTGTCAAATGATTTATGGGAATTTTCTCTGGGAGAATACAAATACAGACTCTTGGTACCTAGGGATGGATTAACAAGAGCAGAGTTATTCCCATCCTCTCCCTTCCTGACCAGGAGAGCTCATGGCTATGATGGTCTAGGTCTTGAGGCCACAAGAATCTGGCACTATAATTATCAGGGCCACCAAGAGCTATTTCATATCTGAACTGACTCTTTTCTGAGTCCAGAGAATTATATTTTGGAGGAATTTTTATTTTCTGGCTTCAAAGAAACAAGGAGGAATCATTGATATTAAAAAAAAAAACCAAAACCAAAACCCAAACAAAAAGGAACACTCGTTCTTATAAAAAAGAAAACCCTCCTCTTAACACAGTCAGACCCTCACTTGTGACTTCTAAACAAGGAAAACACAATTATAGCTTTGTCACTGCATGTTACTTCATTTGCCTGGCCTTGACCTCTGAATGTCGCGTGGCTGAATGCTGCCCCACAGATCTGTTGATAGGACAGGCATCATAAATGCTGCCTGAGGGAATGGCATGCTTCCCACAACCAAGAGGAGAGGAGCCCAAAGGGTCCTGGAGATGCTGGGCCCAGGATCTGCTTGTAGGGACACAGCAGGAGCCCCAGAGGGGATTTTTCTGCACCCCTACAAGATAAGACCAGCTGTGGTCATCTTTCCCCAGATGCCTTTGAGTCGTGCCAGATGTGCCCAGCTGTAGGTGGGCCAGGTGCTGCTGTATCTCCCAGAGTAGATGAGGGATGCTGACCTGGTTTATGCACTCATGGACTCTCACTTACTCTTCCCTCAGAGACCCTCTGGTGACTAGCCTGCAGCAATGCTCTATGGGCAAGGGTCAGTGTTGGGAAGGAGAGCTTGTGCAGAAAGACAGAACTACAGGACTGTGATTTATAAGGATTTGGAGGAAAACACATTACTTCGGTGGTCAATACCTGATAAGTCCTAGCTCCTGTCCATTCTCTTCTACCATCTTCAGCATCACCATTTCTTTATCTGTGTTGGATGAATACCTGGATGAAAACAAAGCGGGGAAATCCCCTTAGTGCCAGAGCCATGGTCACACTCTGTGTTGCTGACACACGTTAAATCTCTACTAGGTTAAGCAAGGAAATTAAGAAGTTATTACCAGAGTACAGTGAGACCTTAGAGGAACATCTTAAAATAGCTGTGAAGGTAATGGAAGAGTTATGGTTGTTGCTGACCTTAGGCACTGCTTCTCTAGGGGATGGAGAGAGGAGCTCTCTGCAAATACACATTCATGCACCAAGGATGACACTTCAATGCCATCTAACTCAAATGCTAACATCTACTAAAGACATTTTTTTCTTTTTTTCTTTTTTTTTTTTTTTTTTAAACAAAGCATAAGGTCACATACTTGACCAATGCCTTGCATGCTTGGAGGGGGCAACCACAATTTTCAAGCCCGCTCTTGAAACTCATTTTTTGGGATGCACACACCCAAGTGCCCAGGATGGCAACAGTGCCATTCTGCCATGGTCTTGGCTCCACATTTTCAACCATCCCACAAATGACCAGAAACACCAGCTGCAAGACAGCTGGATCACGGTCTCAACTGAAGGGTCCTCTTCAGGGCTTTGTTTCTCTCCTGCTTGAGGACCTTTTACCTGCTTCGTTCAGATGCTGGATTCTCAAGATAGGAGAAAGGGCTTCGGTTGATCTGGCTGTTTTCTACAGTGCCTCTGTTTATAAAAAGCTTTCCTCTTTTCATGTTCCTATGCGCTATATCAATGCTCTGAAAAGCAGGAAGGCAGGGAATATTAGTCCATGTATGTAAAGCATAAAGCATATGTGAGATTACCTGGAAAAACTCTTTCTTTCCCTCCCTGCCTGTCCCCAACCCTTTCTTGGGAATTTGGGGGCTTTTTTTTTCCTTAAGTAGTCTAAAATTCTAGAAAATTATTATAATATTTTGAAAGAATCCACAACTGTTTCTTTCTAAAGAAGGACTTGAGGGCTTCTGATTTCTGATCTGATTTCACTGGCAAGCATAAACCCACCTCCAAGTGTGTTTGAAGACTGCAACATTCAGAGGTGCTACCACAAACATCACAGCAAGAACTTCATTAGTCACAAAGGTATCTCCCCCCACCCTTTCTGTGTTTACGGGCTTTGAGTTAATAGACTGAATGACACCAACCTTTATGATGCCATTCACGATACTGTTGAGGGAAGGTCTGATTAGCCCTTTGCTAGTGATCCAGAAGAGGGTGTACTGGAAATAGCCACCAGGCCCCGAGTGTGTGTGGGTGCCACTGAGGATAACGTTGTCCTGTCTATACCGCTCACCATACTTTCTCTTCAGTTTCCTGAGCACCTAAGAAGAAGGAAGTGGTCCTAAAAAACACCTTTTCACACCCAAAGGCTACAGATGTTTTTATCAGCCCATGCAAAAATCCAAACCGTTTATAATCTTCCTCCCTCTTCTCTTTCTGCCTGATACTCCCATACTGGTGTCACAACAAGTAGGTTATAGCTGTTGACTTGGCAGGTAAATGAAGACCTCTATGGCCAACTTGCAATGAAGCCCAGATCATCCAAGGAGTCCCCAGTTCCCCAGCATCTTCTTCCCTCCTCTGTGGTGCTGGAGACCCAGCTTTACACAGGCACCATGATAATGTATTTGTGATTCAAATGTATTTGTGATAATCTTTCTACTAAGATAAGCATGGCTGAAGTCCAGCCTCATTTGCTGGGAGATCAAAAGCTCTTCTTCAGCAGAGACACAAAGTCTGTCCAAGATCATGCTGCAAGCTGATCCCGAAGGAAATGGCCTGTGTGTTGCTGCGCTCAGTATTATTTAGCAATGACTACAACCCTAATGCTAATACCAGCAACAACCCAGACTGTGCCAATCATACATTTCCAGGCACGTACCTCCAGCCTCAATCTCTGAGACACCATTCCTATGTCAGCGCTGACAAACACTACTCGCCTGGAGTCGTCAAGGTCTGCCAAAATGAAGGCTCGGCTGTAGAGACGTGTGAGAAGCCCGCCACCCACCTGGTCCGGGCTGGCATATCCCATCTGGAAGGGAAGAGGTCCACCAAGCCCACGCAGCCAAGCATTGAACGAGGTATTCATTTGCGTGTATTTTTCTAAGTAGATTTGCCAGAAGGTCAGAGGACTCATTCAACATATGAACACTCAGAGCTGCAACTATCTTGCCCTGTGGTTGCAAGAATCATTGAATCATAGAATGGTTCAGGTTGGAAAGGACCTTGAAGATCATCTGGTTCCACCCCTTCTGCCTTAGGCAGGGATACCTTCCACTAGATCAGGTTTCTCAAAGCTTCAAAGAAATTTCACCTAATGTTTGAAGACAACAACCATTTGGCAAGGCAGAGCCTCTAAACCAGAAGTCCTGCAAAAAATACTTAGAAGTAATGAAAACCAGTATTCTGACAACCCCATGTTCAATTCCCTGAACTTACCAGAGGAATTTCTGCCACAGGTCCCGTGCAGTCAGCTCGACCTACGCCCAGTAAGTACTTTGGTATTACTTCGCTGGAATCTATAAGAATAAATAGTAGCTTAGTGGACACATGAGCAAGCAGAATTAGGGACAGAAGAGGCAACCCAGCCTTTTTAAAGAGATTGCATGCCTTAAACCTCCTTGGCATCCCCAGAGGCCTCAGCAGGCCTGTGGACAAGGGGATCCAGAGGATACCGTCTGCTTGGGCTTCCAATGTGCTGTCAATTTGGTTAAAGTGCACTGAGGCTCTTTACCATGTGGGTGTAAAGGGTGAACCACGCATGAAGAATTACAGAGGGAGCTCACAAGACAGGGTCACTGGGCTGTGTAAAATGTATCATGATTCACACCGAGGGGGAAATAAGCCTAGCTTTGCCAGTTAAGCTCTCCAAGCCTGCCACTACCATGCAGGAAACAGATCCGAGGCTGTAAAAGCTGATTTCCACACCAAAAAAGTTCAGCTCAGCAGCAGTGAGAAAAAGGGGATGGTATGTCAGGAACTACTGGGAAAGGACTAGAGAAGAAAGAAGGGCTGCATCCATATGTCGCCCTGGTGCCTCCAGCATGTCCCGTCCAGCACTGGTGCCCTGGTGCCAAAAAAAAAAGAAAAAAAAAATATCACAGCAGAGCCAGCAGGAGCTCAAAGAAGGGAAAAGCAGCTCTGATCAATGACCTCCAGGCAAACAGTGAGGAAAAGGACTCCCAAAGGAATTCATGTCTCATCCCAGCCATCATGAAATTGCAGAAGTCCTTCTACGGGATGGAAGAAGCGCCTGGACAAACTCATGGAAGAAAAGCCATGGAGGGCTATTAAATTAAAAAAAAAAAATTATCTGCATCTCAGGAAATTACAGAGACACAAATCACTGGAGGCTGAGATATCACTGTGGGAAAATACGTCTGTGCACTTGACCTGTTCCCACAGTCTTCCCCAGCCAGCTGCTGCCACTCAAAGCAGGGCATTGGCATAAGGGGATGCTTGTTTTTCCCAGTCCGGCCTTTCCTAGGCTGTCACTTAAAACAGAGGAGACATGAAACACTCACACTGGGCACAGACTGACCACGGGTCATTATTCTTGTTTAAAATGGCATGAGTGAAGAGGGCTACCCATTAAAACTACCATTCCTCCTCCTCCAAGAGCTATGTCAAAGAGAGGAATCACCTGTGCAAAACTCATGTGTTACAACCTAAAAACATGAAGTGTGAACTACATCCAATTCAAGATCAAAATCTGGAAATTGGAAGGTCCCATTGCTGACATGTTGGGTGATGCCCTGTCAAGGGCAGGGGAGACCCTTGGCTCTGGGAAAGGGCTCCTGTCACATGGAAATACCTAAAACTTCAAAATGATTTATTTTCCCATGATATTTTATCTCTCCAGAGGACACAAATGTGGTACATTAGAAGTGAATTGAGAGTTAACTTCAGGCAGGTCCCAACATCAACCTGTCCCATGCCTGGTGATGGGGTTGGAGGCACAAATGGGCTGTGATGGGATTGCAACAGCTGTGAAGACCCTTGGTGAAGTGCTGGGAGCGACGGGCTCTCCGTACTCCCTCTAACAAGTGGAGAGAAGGAAGGGAGGTTGTCTGGATCTCTGCAACCAGCCTCACCCACTGGCCCCAAGTCTGTGCAGCCACAACCCGAGAGATGCTTGTGTTGGGCAGGACCAACATGCTCCTGCCGCAGAGGCCAGCAACAGCACTGTGACGCAGCTGTGCTAGAGGACTGCATGCAGAGAAGATTATGAAGGCTCAGCAGTGGCCCAGTGACCCTCTACCTCTATCCCTTTAAATTACTGCACTGGACACACACTCAAGCAGAGTGTGATGGTGGGACTGAAATAGCTCAACTTGCCATTGCTCTCATTGGTGAGGAAGTGGAGGACGAGAAGCACCACGGTCACCACTATCATCAACACCAGGCAAATGATGAGGATCACCTCCAGGCGGGAGAAGGAGCACTTGGACCTCTTCCCACACATGGTGGGGGGCACTGTGAAAGCAGAAAGGAGCCCATGGGGAAGGCAGACGGGACAGGCCCAATGTCGGGCATGTCCCACCCAGAGCAGCACATCACACCCTCAAAGAGCTGGCGACGGTTTGTGTCCCCCAGCCCAGTGTCAGAGCAGGCAGCAGCAGTGAGATAAGGATGGGAAACGGAGATTTATCTCTCAGTGTGCTTAGGTCAGCAAAAAATATATCTCCTGCAAGCAGCAATCACTCCCCATCACGAGGCCTGGCAGGACAGTGTGAGTGGCTGAATTACCGATCCAGCATTTCCTGGGACACTTTGCATGCTCTTCTGAAGAAATCTTTTAAATAAACACAACAATCTTCCACCAGATCCTATATTCATTGAGCAACCAAGGGAGGTGCTGTGGCCTGAAACCTCATGGCTTTTCTGTGGCTCATGCACTCACAGCACATCAGAAAACAATATTGTCAGCACAATAAAGGTCAATTTGGGAAACTCAGCGTGAGAAAAGCACACTCCACTGCATGTCCAAGTGCATGTTCCTCTTGGCTAGAAAAAGCAGTGGTGGTGACAACTTCCCAAGATAAGACCCTATGTAGAGATGCTGGCTTTCTTCTTCATATGCAGAGCTCTGGGTTTGCTTTTCGTATATTGTTCTTCCTCCTTGGACAGAGATTTATTCTGGGTTAAAGATTAACAAGAAAAATTATTCAAAATATGGCTATGGGAAAACATGCTATTTCCCCCTCAGATAAAAGCTCTGGTGACCTCTGATTTGTCCTGCTCTGACATGAGATTCACATCGAGGCTTCAGTCATGCCCAGGGGGAAGCAGCATTTATAGCAAAGATGTGCCTTCTGCCCTTCCTGTAAACATCTGTACAAGGCAGAAATAAGCCTTTAAAGTAGCTTTTGATGTTTCCGTGTGTCCTTTGGTGTGTTAGTAGAGAAAACTTACTGCAGATCCCATTTCTCTGCCTGTGACCGAACCACATAGCTGCCCCAAAGGACTGGTTCCTTGTTTACGGTGCTGGGTGGTCTCCATCCTTGGGGATGTCCCCGACTCACCTGGACATGGCCCCGAGCAGCCTGCTGCAGCTGCGACATTGGCCCTGCTGGGGCCCGACTGTCAAGGGAGTGGAGATGGGGAAGGATGGACACACGAGTAGGAAGGGAAGAGTAAGGCAGATACTCTAATTTTCCTGGAGGTAATATTTGCCTTAGGCTGGGCCTGGCACAGGGCTCGGTAAAGCTTATGGCTGTGGGCTATTACCTGGAGGTGATATGCCCAGGAAATAATGAATCTGTAGAAAACAACTGCTGAAAAGAGCATTTATGGTCTTGGAAAGGTTGCAGTGAGAAACAACATCACCGGAGAGCCAAGTGATCACCCAGACTTGCTATAGGTGACCTTTCTTATGAGCAGTCATGACCATTGCTGAATTTCACCTAGCAAATTTTCTAGTGGCAACAAACCTAATATTATGGCCTTCCTTCCTCCCCTTTTTATTCTTCAAGCATTGCATTAGCATCCAGCTGCATGGCACTGCAATCCGTCCAGAGAATCAGTATCACAGCGCCAGCCTTAAACACATCCGCATGATACGCAATTAGTTTTCTTTTTCCAACTGATTACACTGCTGAAGTAATACTAAAAGAAGCAAACATTAACCCTATGAAATCCTAGTGAAATTTCATGCAAGCTTACCTGAGATCCCTCGTGTGTCCCAGAGTCGAGAGGAACGTCTCCCAGCTCTAGATCTGTTTCAAGCTGAGAAGTTCAGCCTGAAAATTATTGCTGTTATAGCCCCATGAGTCAAGCCCTGCACAAGATAAGAAGAAACCAATCAATAATTTTTTCCTAATAAGGAGATGAGGGGAGCTCCCTGTGCATTTAAGTTACAAACGGCACCTATCTCTCTAAAATAACCTTTCTGGGATTGCACTGATCAGCCCCAGTGCACGAGGAATTTGGGAACAGGACTTTTTGCTCCTCTTTACTTCATAACAGCTTGACCAGCAGCTTGGCTGCTGCTTCCTATCTGGCCGTGACTCCTAATCCTCATGGAAAATCAGTCCTGAGAGTTTCTGAACTCTACTAGAAGAAGAACTCGAATACAGGATTGTATTTTAAGTGTAAAGTACATTTTATTAATGTATTTTTGTTTGTTAAAAATGTTATTTATTAAAAAACAGCTTTTTCCATCAGTTATCCTTTTGAGTCTCAGACAGGTTGCAGCGTGCATAAATTCACCGGCTGCTAAAGCATGCTTTATCTGAAGGGGTTTGACAGTTTGCTCTTCCCAAATGTGATGGGACCCATCACATCCCTCAGGGAGTGGCTGCTAACCCTTGCTGGCAGTGTGGATGAAAGACCCCACAAGCAATACCCCTTTGCTTCCCCCAGCACCAATGGGTTTCAGTGGGAATTTAAGGTTGGGACCACCTCTGACGTCACTCGGCCTCCCACTCAGCTTCCAACAGGCAAACATCTCAGGTGGTTCATTGCTCCTCTTTCATTGCTATTTCTTTTGTGCACCCTAATCGAAGAGTTAATATTCCAGCTAGTGCCAAGCACATGCAGTCTGAGTCACTGCTCCAAGGTCACATTCAGCATTGCCTGTTGACTCACCAATTTTTGGACCAGTGGTGTGGAGAAGCAAGATTTATTGATAAGTTATCTCCTTGCTGCAATAGAAAAGGAACACACTTGCCCTTTCCGTTGGTGGAGGAGCAACCTGCTTTGCCCCATGGGCTGACAGATATCCCTGGCCACCTCTGTGCTGCTGGGAATACCCTGCTTCAGGTCACAAGTTTGCCTCAAATTATGCACTGGTCTTGGTGGTAACGAAAGAGCATTGTTTGACAAAACCATGAGCAGTCACGCACTCTGGTGTCAGGGGAAGGGTCCTGGAAAAGGGCTGAGCCAGGAGTACATTGCACACTGGCAGGAAGAGCAGGAGCTCTTCCTGAAGGTGGTATATTTGCTGGATCATCACGAAAACTTAAGAAATTGAGTTTTAAGGAATTGGTATAGTGATGATGTGTCCTGCCAGCCTCACCCCATGAAATGCAAAGAACTGGGGAAAAGACCTCACTGTAACTCCAGAAAGGACAACCCAGCTGTTGCTGTAGTGGCAGACGAAAAGGAAGTTTGATAGCAGCTCAAAACATGTTTTGGGAATATCTTAATTGTTTTCCCTTTAAAAAGACTGCTGAATGTGGTTATGGGGACCCACAGCTTCTCATCTCCCCCAGGTGGCATGACCATGTCCACCCACCCTGGCTCAGGACTGCAGAAGCAGCAAGCTTTTTGGTACAGAAAAGGGACTTTCTGGACTGCAAAGACCTCTGCTGAAGTGCTAAGGGCTTGGGAAATTCCTCTTAACCCCTTCCTGCCTGTGGAAATGTAACCCATTGCCTCCAGAGAAGGTGGCCAGGTAAGTGTTTATTGAACAAACAGAGGTCATCATACGGCAGTGCAACCAGTACCCTGGAGCACCTCAGAGCCCCTCTAGTGGGAAACAATGACAAACTGGCTCAAAAGAGAAGTCCTGCAACTGTTTCCAGCACTTTGCAGAAGAAACTCTCCCCACAGGGTTCTGCACCTCATGTCCACCACATTAGACTCCACCAGCACAACCACCATGAGGAAGGACTGTGGTCCCACTGGAGGCACAGTGCTTACCCCAAAGCAGCCACAATGGAGCACTTAGCCTGAAAAATAAAACCCCCATGCAAAAGCTGTCCTGTCAGGGGCAGGATGCTCACAAACCTGCTCATTAATCACTGATGGTTGAAATCAGTAATGCTGCAGATCCAGGCTGGAAGGAAACCAGAGCCTGGGAAGCAAGTAGTTGTGGTTGGAGGGGTCAGGACATTCCTGAAATTTTGCTCCATGTGGGGGTGGGAGAAAACATGGGATTTGAAAGCAGGCACACATGTCAAATGCATGCAGATCCAGGAATATTATTTCCTTTGTGAGATCCTTGTCTGGCAACGCCTGGACAGCCTGGCCCTACACATCATTCCGGGCTGGTATCACGTCATAACATGTCAAGTTACCTTCTCATAAGATGAAAGGTTTTCTACAGATCATCCTCTTTCCCAAGACCAAGAGTCCTCCAACTCCTTCCCCTTCTCATTTTGTGATAAATGAGATATATAATACTGAGAAATGGCTTCTTCCTGCCACTGCTATCACACTATATGAATTGATACCCTTCCCAGACACATCCAGTAACTGCAAACAGCACAAGATTTTCATTCTCAGCACAGCATGAATGCTGCAGAGGGCTTTGGGAATAAGCCAGCAAAGTCCTTTCAAACTTATTTGGTTCGACGCCACCACCCAGCCAACTCACGGAAGCACTTAGCTGGTCTTGACCTCTCCTGATGGATGCTCTTGATTACTCATATGAGACCAGGTACCAGGTTTTAATTACTTGAAAATACTTGACAAGGAGCATTCAGGAGATTGTGGATCCTCTCACTCAGTGGGATTACACAACATGGGTTTGGAACATCTTTGTAGCTAAACCATGTAAAAAAAACTCAGAGGATAAAATGACACTATTTTTCCTTTCTTAAAAACATTTCATACATTTGGAATGTTAAAAATATTTTGTTCATGTACCCTTAATTAAAAAAGAAAAACTAAAGCCACTCGCAATAAATGGATCCACTGAAGCAATAGGCAAAGCTGAGAGAAGGAAACCCAGTAAACAAAGATTTGCAAATGTGCATTTCCCTATGCAGTGAAGGCTGTGCTTCCAAAACACTAGGAAAGAGGATTCAAACCACCTCTATACATAATCCTTTAAAAAAAAATTAAGCAAATTTTCTCTAAAATGTAAGCCAATGAAGCACTTGCTTCCCTTTCTGCTCCTCATTTTTTAGTTTCTCACACCTCCAGTGCAAGAAGACTCTCAGAGAACTGACCCTTTCCTCCAGCATCCATATTTTGCTTTAAAACCAGCCTGCACAAAACAAGCATTTCCTGGTCTCTCCGATAGCTCGCTGTATGCAGGCCATATAAACCTAAGCTCCTCCCTTACTAATGCATAGGAGACCACGACCTTCTCTGCAAACTTTCCAAAACTGAATCCCTCCATCCTGATCTTCCAACATTGCTGTGCAGGAAAGTTGATGGGGAAAATCACCAAACAGACACAGAGGGAAGGTACACACAAGACACCGAGGACTTCCCACCTGCCCATGGCCTTCCAGGTGCTCTTCCTATGGAAAATTCAATTTAAGCAGGTCACAGAAGGAACAAGTACTCTGTTTATTGTCTATCTGATCTACCCCTTTGCTTTCCTTCCTTTTCTCTCAATCCTCATTTTAACCCTGAATTTATCGTAGCACCAGCTTCCCCACAGAGCATGGAGGGAGGCTGTAGTGCTCCATCAGCAGTGCTTCACTGCTGCCCACTCCACTCAAGGGAAACGGCCTAAAGTCTGGCTGTTTCTATCTTCCTCCCCTCTCCTATTCACAGTCCTTCACATGGTCTTACAGCACGGTTTGTTCCAGCTTTAATACTTGCTCTTATCTGAGCTCATTCCAACCAGAGGCTCAGAGTGGCTTCACCTGAATTCGCACGCGGCAGCCATTCATCCAAAGCCTCGACACCCATCGCAAAAGCCTTTTTCGGCTAAACCACAGAGATGAGAAAGGTTTCCAGGGGACAGCCAGGAAATGCAGGACGCAATCGGAACTGGAGGCAATTTGTCCCCGCCAGGAGTAGGGCATACACAGAGCTGGGAAGATGACAGATCTGCTGCATGACCTGGCTGAATTTTTGTTTGCCTCTGCTGGGGAGTATCAAAAGGGTGGATGGGTAATGAAGAGACTGACACTTTCTTAAGAAAAAAGGAAAAAAAGTAAAAAAAAGCACTGCATTGCTCAGGCTTTTCTTTATTAGACTAGAAAATTTTGTGCCGCCAGAAAGCCTAGCTGGATTTCTGCAGCCACTAAAACCAGCCACATCAACTCTGTAGTTTTCTGGGGGCAGATCTTTTTTTTCCATGGAAAACCACTGCAGATACCCTATAGCGGTGAGTAATTCTCCCATGAGGTCAGGCATGTTGCAGGCCTCATCACTTGGAGGATGGAAACTTTGATTCAAGCCTATTTGCTAAACCATGGCCAGTTCCTGAACAGAAAATTGAAACAACCTTCATCTCAACATGGGCATGTTGCTTGTATGGACCCAAGATGTTTACCAAAGCCTGGGATCCTGGGTGTGAGGAGAGGAAAGTAATTATAAGGCTTCTTAGATAATGTTGTTTGTTTAATAAAGAATGACCAAAGTCCTTTTTACAGGGACACAGGAGGATCCTGATTGCAGGAGATAACATTTCTTTACAAAGCTGTCAGCAGAAAGCTGCTCAGGCTTTGGCAAGACACACCAGGAGGTGATCCAAGCAGCACCATGTGGATTTTCTTCCCCACCTTTCCTGGTCGAAGCACACACCTGCTCCAACAGCAGCAGGTCTCTCCATTGAGGAAAGGGCTGAAGTCTCGGACATGATGGCCATGCTCAGGTACAGCCCCATGACCAGGCCAGTGCACAGACTGACCCAGAAGCACCAAGTGGTAGCACAGGATCTCTCTTGAGCTCTCTAGTAGGTTGGCCAACAGCTGGGACATGCAGTGATTTCCTTCTGGAGCATCTTCTGTCTCTAGTGGCCAATGCAGCAATTCAGATGTTTCACCAAGATCCGAGCTGGGCTTAAAGCTCCTCAAGTATTTATTTGGAAAACTTGAGCATGGTAGACAGGTTGCCAGTCCAGGCGAGCGTTACTGCAGCTGCCTTCAATTGCTTTGCAAAACCTCTAGTTATTCTGGTGAAGTCAAATCATCCACCCCTGGGCTGGGAGAACTCGTCCCATTGCATTCAACAGGACCTTCAGCACTGGGCTACCTGGCATCCCTTGAGGGCCTCAAGCACCTGTCCTTGCACGTGTGCTAAATAGCTGGTTGCAGGGAGGGGTGAAGATATTTTCCAGGACAGACACCAGCAGCTCTGTGAGATGCAGCATTTGGGTAGTTGCAGCTTATCAGGAGATGGTATGCAGTGTTGTGGAAGCGCCGCAGGTCCATGGCGCAGCTGCAAGCCGCTCCTGGTAGCAGGATCAGGCCTATTTGTGGTGGCAAATAGCAACTTTCCTGCTGGACAACACAGCTGGGAGTACGCATGGGAAGTCAAGGAAGGGCAGGTTGAATGGGGAGAAGGTCTTTTGCAAAGGTGGCAAAACTGGAATGATTACAGTTTCTGAACTCAGAAGTCATGCGCAGATCACTGATAGCCGCACTAAGGGGATATCTACCAAACGTTATCGAAATGTTGTCCTGGATGTGGTATGAGCAAGGACTGTCCTGCCCTTCTGGACAACCAAGTCCTGGTAATTTTTTGCTGCTGCCTAATACTCGGTCAGACATGGGAACACACAAAAGTTCCCCAGATCATGTGCCTTAAATCTATCCACAGATTAAATACAAATGGGTTAAAGCTTCACCACAAAAGGAAAATATTTTGCCATCGATCATTTGAAGCAGCAGCAAAAGGCCAAACATGCATTCCCTGTCTTGTGCGTAACGTTACTGCTTTCAAAACTGAAGCATTCACCTTACTGCCCCCCTGGCTGGGCTGAGGTTCCCCATGAGCTAAAATGCAGAACAATGTCATGAAGCGGTTGTGTGACAAGGCACAGGCAGGTCATCACTTCCATGGGATGGACAGGGGTTAGAAACAGACAGACATGGAAAATCGCCACATTTTCATTTCCACAAACCGAACAACAAGGAGGGTACTGGAGAAAGCATCAAAATCCCTGCCAAAAAGGTAACTGTGGATTTAACAAGAAAACAAGAAGTCATCTGGCTGCCAGATGAAATGGGAAGGTATGTTTCAATCACTCTGTCAAAATGCAGGCAATGAGTGGAAGCACACTGAAGGGCTAAAAATAATAAACCAGCGTATCTCTCGCTGCTGGAAGGTACAGAGCTGCATCTTCTAGCCAAGGGGGAGACAGCAGTGCAGAGAAACAGATAACGTCCTGAGCTCCTTGCCCGCTTCGCTTTCCTTTAAGCCTATAAAGGCAGAGGGGAAGAGACCAGCATTGATAAGCCGAGCCCTGCTGGTCAAACTAAAGAGCAAGAGGGAACAGCACAGGCAGTGGAAGCAGGGACAGGTGTCCTGGGAAGAGTATAGGGACCCTGCCCGGTTGTGTAGGGATGGGGTCAGGAGGGCCAAGGCATGGCTGGAGCTGAACTTGGCAGGGGATGCAAATAATTACAAGAAGGGCTTGTACAGGTATGTCAACCAGAAAAGGAAGGTTAAAGAAAGTGTAGCCCCCCAAATGAACACGAATGGTGACCTGGTATCAACAGATGAGGAGGCTGAGGTACTCAACTTTTTTTTGTCTCAGTCTTCCCTGGTAACCTCTCTCCTCACCCCTCAGCATGTCCACCCTCAGCAAGTTTGCAGACGACACCAAGCTGAGCGGTGCAGTTGACACACCAGAAGGATGGGATATCATCCAAAGAGACCTGGACAAGCTGGAGTGATGGGCCTGTGAGAAACTCATGAGGTCCAACAAGGCCAAGTACAAGGTCCTGCACCTGGGTTGAGCAATCCCTGATATCAATATAGGCTGGGGGATGGAGGTATGGGGAGCAGCCCTGCGGAGAAGGACTTGGGGATACTGGTGAACGAGAAGCCGGACACGAGCCAGCCATATGCGCTCACAGCCCAGAAAGCCAACTGTGCCCTGGGCTGCACCCCCAGCAGCGTGGGCAGCAGGGTGAGGGAGGGGGTCCTGCCCCTCTGCCCCACTCTGTGAGACCCCCCTGCAGTGCTGCGTCCAGCTCAGGGCCCTCAGCACAAGGACATGGAGCTGTTGGAGCAGGGCCAGAGGGGGCACAGAAATGCTCTGAGGGCTGGAGCCCCTCTGCTGTGAGGCCGGGCTGGGGGAGTTGGGGTTGTGCAGCCTGGGGATGAGAAGGCTGCGGGGAGACCTTATTGCAGCCTCCCAGTGCTTAAAGGGGGACTACAGGAAAGATGGGGACAACCTCTTTAGCAAGGCCTGTTGTGACAGGACAAGGAGTGATGGTTTTAAACTAAAGGAGGGGAGATTTAGACTCGATATAAGGAAGGAATCTTTTACACTGAGGGTGGTGAAGCGCTGGCACAGGTTGCCCAGAGGCATGGTAGATGCCCCGTCCCTAGAGACATTCAAGGTCAGGTTGGATGGGGCTCTGAGCAACGTGCTCTAGTTGAAGATGTCCCTGCTCACTGCAGGGGGACTGGACTAGATGACTTCTAAAGGTCCCTTCCAACCCAAACCATTCTGTGATTCTATAAAATATTAAGTGGAAAACAAAAAAAATTGGAAGGACACCTGAAGTTTCTCACCCAGCAGAGGGCTGCGTGAGCCAAAAATCACCCTGCTGGGTGGCAAATGCAAATCCCTGTTCTGCACTGAGACTCGAAGCTCAGACTCATCCTGCCTGACCTGCTCCACCTGCAGAAGCCAAGATGAACCAAAGTTAACCCAAAACAAAGGGTTGCTCACATAACTTGTCTGGTATCTTTTTTCCAGGGAAAAATTAAAATCAGCAGTTACAATAACACTGTGCTGTGATTGGCGTGAGCCGTGGCTGCAGACAACCAGCGGTGCAGCCCGAGCAGAAGCAATTATTAGTTGAGTTAAGGAGTACGCCAGCCAAAAGTCACCCAAAGCATCATAAATAGGTCCAAAGGAGACACCTTCCAGCTCTACAGCTGCTCTGCAAACCCTGGGGAGGGAGGTGCGTCAAAGTATTATGTGGGCAAAAGTGGGGCTTGGATGAATTGCTTTGACCCTTCCAGGGGTGAAGGTACCCTGCGGGAAAGCTGCAAGCTAGTCGCCCCCATTGTGTTAAAGGGGGTGGGACCAACTCCAAAGCAGCCAGAACCCATGGCACTAGCTAGAGGATCATCTCTGTCAGAGGGGGGGTGGTCAAGGGAGACATCCTTGTTTTGACTGAAATCTTTTGAGACGAAAATTGACTAGGAGATTTCTAAGTCTAAGCTGGCAGCACTTTCAGTGCTTAGGAGTGTAGGAGACATCAGAAGAAACCCTACAGTAGCCAATTTTGGCTTCAGCCCATCATCTCCTGGCCAAAGCACATTCTCCCAAGCTAACACATACCCCCTTTCCCCCTTCACCAACCTACAACAAGATCACAAGGCATCTGGATGCATTTGGAAACATTTGTTGGAAAACAAACACTTTGGTGACATCACCATCTTCATTTGCACCCAAAACAGCATTTATCAGAATCATTCCAGGGAGTGGATATTTTGCTCACACACACACAGCAGCAGCCCCTCGGGCAGGGCACTTACCTGGGACGCAGAAGAGCACAGGGAAAGCATCACTCTGAGGAAGAGGCAAGCAGCACGTGCAAAGCAAAAGAGCTCCAGCACAGGATTGGGAAACCCTTCTTACACCCTGGGCCTGGAGACTGAAATACAACAATGCATAATTAGGCAGATCCTTCCCAAGCTAATTCCTGCTGGCTTTTTCTGGGCAAAAATTGGGCAGAAAATGAACAAGGTGTGCTGCTCTATGCCCGCCCATGCCCACACACCAACCATCTGCCAGCCAAGACTAACCACCAGGGCCAAGACGCCGCAGCTGAAAACCATCTGCAGTCAAGCTGGGCCATTCCCACCTGCTCCCAGACCTTGCTTAGAGATGTGCTTTAAACAAGGCTGCAGAATGGGTGTGCAGAGGGTGTCATGCCCAAATCCTGGTTCTCACCAGCATTCCTGGCCACGCCTACAGATAACCAGTGGCAGAAACAACATTAAGAGGATGCACCAGTGTTGGAAAATCAATGCATTTTCTACATGGAAGGTGTATCTTCCTGCCAGGTTACAGAGAGACACGTGGGAACACCATGAGGCATGACACAAAGGGCTCATCTCTGTTTTGGTCACCTGGCTGTGGAGGGAGTCCTTATGAAATAGTCAAAAAGAACCCATAAATCCTGGCAAATATTTGCTGCCAGTATCTGCTGAATTGGATGGGAAAACTTGCAAAACAAGAACTCGTGGTGGCTTGTCTTTAGGGAGCACTCTGATAGCCCAGCACCAGGAGGATAAGCCAATGGGCAATACACTGAGCTGCCCCCCTGAATAAAAGCAGGAAGGGGGAGGTTGATGGTGGTTAATTGCTCTTTTCAGAGTACAGAAAAGCAAAGGGATCATCGCCCTTGCTCGGCTTGTGCTCCTCAAAAACCTCCCATCCCTGTATTTTAAGGGTCTTAAAACTTTCCCCAACTGGAAGGACTAAAAGCTAAACTGAGATGGATCCCAGCAATATCGAAGTCCACCCTCCTGGCAAAGATCTTGGTTTAAGTTTGTCAAGGACTCACACAATTGCCAGGTCCTTCACCTTAAACCGTCCTTTTCCAGCCTTTTCTGGTGGAGATCCCTCTTTCAAATTTCAGCCTCCTGGAGTCTGCACTGGACATGTTCTTTACCCCTCCACACACAAACCAGGCTCCTGTCCGTCCTCCTACAGATGCCCTCAAACTAAACAACTCAATGTTCAGTTACAAGTCAAGAGAAGATGGTTTTACTGGCACAATGTGGGAAGAGCCATTAGCTCTGCTTGCTTTGACCAAGACCGCACAACACTGGACTTCAGCTCTTTTACTGACTTCTTGCGCCACAATGGCATGAGTTTGCCACGCTCACATCTCTGATGGGCAGCAATGGTAAAGGTCTACGTGCACCCAAGCAGCACAAGCTTCGCTACCCAAGGCAGATGCACACAGTTCACCCACGCACCAATGCCCCAGGGCAAGGAGACAACGTACACGGAGACTTAGCCTCTAACTGGGAACAGAACGTCCCTGGAAGTTGCCCAGGGATCTCACCCCAGAAATACAAAGTTCAAAAGGCAAGGGTGGGTGTTCAAAGTCTCCAGGAGACCACCATCACCCCTTGGCTACTCTTCTCCAGAAAGTGAAGGCTGAAGAACCCCTGTAGATGTACCATACCTGAGTGGTTTGGGGAAACGCAGCTGAAGTGCTTGATGCTGGGAATTGTTAGCGTAACGCGTTGGCACTCCACGCACCGACCCCTGCAGCCGTAGCACCACCACAAGCCATGACCCATCTCAAAAAGCCAGTGCTGCTGAGCAGATACTTAGAGAACAAGAGGAACAAGGCAGCACAAGTGCCACAGTCTGGAGTTAACACTGATGCACAACGATTTTGCCCCATACCTATTCCCTTGGTTCTCTCATCCAGACTAGACAACAGCACCCAGAGCAATGCCACGCTGCTGAGCTCCACAGCCCTGCTTGCCCTGTTTAGCAAGATCCATGCAGTAAGTCAGACACTACAATGCAGAATTCAGCAGATTCCATTTAATGTCATGTGCATATATCCATACATTTACTTATGTTAATGGTTTTGATGTGCGTGATGCCAGGTCTTGAAAAATCTACTTATTCATTTACATCTGGGAGCATGAATTCTCTCAAGCAATCGTCTCAGGGAGGGCTTGCTTTTCTTAAAATAGTCAACTTTCAACCACATAGTTTTGAAGATAACACCATGAACTGAAGGTAAAAGCATGCAAAGCTGACCCCTAAAATTCACAGACAGCTCTGCAAATGCTCTTGGCAAAGGGTTTTGCCAAGAAGCATGGGGTGTGAAGAAATCCCCTCCCTCCCAGGGAGAGAGAGAACCGATAGAGAAACAGGTTAGTCTTGTCTGGGCATCCCAAGCAACAGCAAGGCAAAGCAGCAGAAGTAACACCCCACCAATTCTTCACGGAACTTTTTGGCGGAGGCTGAAGAACAGGGCAGAGAAGTAGAGATAAGACACCCCAAAAAAAACCAAAAGAAAAAACAAGTAACACTTTCACCACCACTTACTCACAGAAATTCCAACCCCCCTTTTTTTCTTTGTAATTTAAGTGACAGGACTGATAGATCCTGGGGTCACCAACGGTTACCCTGCAACACGCTCTGTCCCAGCAGTTTTGGGGTAGATTTTTCAAGCCCTGGTGATGGCTCCCAGGAGGGCTTCTCCCACCTGCTCCCGGACAATCAGAATCTATTTGCATAGCATTTATTTCAGATAAGGCACTGTTTTGCCCAATGCAAACAGTAATTCAAAATCAATGCAGTTTCCATACAGTCCAAATTTGATGGCCTACAGTGCAATAACACAAAATTAAAGGCAAGGTTTGGAAGAATAAACCCAGCTTAATTTAAACTTAATATTAAAAAGATAAAGGAAACTACATTTTTCAAAAGCCTTTTTATTTTCCTTCACCATTGTTGTTTTACAATACAAATATCACCTTGTGAATACACAAAAACCCTACAGAAGATAACTCTGCTTCACGTAAAATACAGAATGGATATATATATATTTATATATATATTTTCTCTTCTTCATTCTTTAAAAAAATCTATTTTGTTCTGCACATTGGCAAGTTTAGGATAGAATACTTCCCCAAACATACAGTATGTATGGTAGGAGTGAAACTTATAATTACATGCAGTTTCTGCACAAACATTTTAAAGAAATAGATTATCTTTGTTGTTTTTCAACAACATTTCAATACGGGATGGAGAAACCATTTGTAGTTCACTCAGTGATCATTTGTAAAATTCTTTTTAAAAAAAAAACAGGAATTCATGGCTGTTTTTCTTTTTAAAATACAGCTACCAAGTATACAATAAAGTGATACCTTTTAGATTGACCTGCCCACAATGTGTGAGCAAGATCAGACCCTTTATTTGGTTTTTTCCCCCTACACATGGCAATTTCAACATTGTAAGTAAATTTCCAGTTTAATTTAGCTATAAATGCAAAAATTAGTAATTATACAGTATATATAATTCTGTTTTCATGGAATACTTTATTTTAAATAAAAACATTTAAGACTGCCTACTGACCATACAATCAAGACAAGAAAGGCACTAGAAACATAGACAAATCTCTCTTTCCCAAGAAGCATTTTCTTTAAATTTTAACTCTCTATTCTCTGACATGTAAAAATCTTTTTAAATTTAAATTTTCATACACATTTTGAAAAATAAAGTTAGGAAATACTTAGAAAAATCACAACTTTTTTTTTTTTTTCCCCACTTTTTGACACAGTCACTGCAGATTCTACAAAATCAAGATTACCAAACCTTCCTGTGTCTCTCAACTTAGTCGTAGCATGGTGCAACAGGTAGAAAGATTTCTCGATTTTACCCAAGGCAGGTATTTAGAAACCTTCATAGAGTCATTTGCTAGAAAATGGCTTACAGCCCAATCTTTGGGGCAAGAGATATGAAAAGTATGTTTTCCCAAGAAAATAATATGCTTTATTCCCAGACGTGACTGGAAAGACCAGAACTTATGATATAAAAGCTTTCATTTATGCTGTCACATCATATACAAAGGAACATGGTGATGGGTAAATGTAAATCCCAAATCTATTAACAAGAAATGTATAACAGTGCATGATAAGTTAAATTTTCTTTATTGTTGTCCAACGCAGATCCTTTGGAGAGAAAAAAAGATCACAGTGCTTACCAGGTAACTGAATAGGTTAAGTCAAGGGAACTGTTAAAAGAAAGGGTTAGGGAGCGGTTCATTTTTTTTATGGCATCTTCTCACACAGAGTTCTTAGCACTTGGGGCAGGTCCTTTCTCCCCATTTTGTCCGTTGGCACGCTGTTATGTGTCATTCACCAGGCGGCTGTATTTCACCTGCCTGCCCCGGTGCAGCACTGGCCTGGGGAAGGGCCAGTGGTAGGAGCGAGGTACAATTCCTTGGACATTCTTTTCAAAGTACTGGAAGGGCTTGTACCACCAGACCCTTGCAAGGAGGTTAGTTTGGGAAGCTTCTTTTAGCACCTGCACAAAGATAATCAGAAAAAAGAGAATTACAAAAAAGCGCGTCACTTACTTGCACAACCTCACTGCATGTCACTTGCTACTGTTCATCAGTGGCATCTGGCTTACAGTTTCTTCCAAAAGTGTCTCAATACCTAGAAACACCTCCCAACGAGATCTGCGCGGACAAAGATCAAGAGGAGCCAAGCTACTTTTCCATAGCCTTCCTGTGCACACCACGTGTTGCTCCCAAGTGAGGATAACCCTTGCTTCCAAGACCTCATCTGTTCAATAGTCCCACAGGAAAAGAATTAATGGCACTGATCTGTCTCTCTTCTCCTTTGGGAATGAAAAAAAAAAAAAAACCAGCCCAAAGCACAGCTGTTTCCATAAGTATCTCTGAAATTACACGTAGCTCAAGAATTGCTTCGGAGCCTGGCTGTGTGCCTACAGAGCAACGAGCAAGGCATGTCCCAACCCATCCGGAGGAGGTGACAGTCCCTGCCCTCTGCATGCTCTCAAACCACCCCACCCACCCTTTTGCCTCCCCTAGCCGCGAGCAAGCCGCAGCTGAGATACAGGAGCGGGCAGGCACAGATTTTGTTTTCCAGCTACCATGCTGCACGTTTTCAGTCCAGGGCAGGGAAGCACTGTATCAGCCTACTGGAAAGTGCAAGCACAAGGCTTGTATACCACCCTTTCTTGCCATATCATAAACTCCCATGTAAAATAGATTCATTTGAGCCCTAGTGGGTTTTTGCTTTTAAGGTCAGACACAAGCCACAGCCCTCTGCACATGGAGCAGCAGACACTAGCACACAAATGTGCGCTCAAGTAAGGATCCAGGGATCAACATTTCCCAACATCTCAGAAGCCTAAGGAAGCAATGTTGAGCCATCTTCTGAGACATGTCATGCAGCAAAACAGGAACTTTTCCATAGGGTAAGGCAAAGGGCTTTTCTGAAGCAAGTCCTCATTAGCACTCGGGGCAATCCTGACTTCAGTAACTTCCAGCTTGGAAGCACAGCCGCTCAGCACCATTGTTTTTACAGAACCCCAGAGCAAATTCAAAGTGTGGAAGTCAGTCTGGTGCTGCATGACAAGAGTTAAAGTGTGGGCACAGATTGCTGTTGAACACAGTGGTTCCCAAACTGACTGAACATCAAAGTGCATTCTTTGCAATTAGGCATCTGGTGGTAAAAACATACCACAGGGCTTGACTGTGGTGTATTGCTTCAAGTACCATCAAACCCATTAGAATAACATGACATGGTCGACAGAAGACCTTGATATGATCTAAAAATCTGTACCATCAAAATATTAACCAATTTCCTATCATCGCACTAGGTCTTTCTTAAACATAATTGACTGGAGTCATATGCAACAGATAAGCAAAATATCTTTCTCCACAATGCACAGAAAAGATTTGGGCACCAGTTTGCTGTTACAGACCTAAGAGTAAGTTGTCTTAATTCACTAGGTGCTGTGCAGCAACAACTTGTTCTCAGTATTTCCCTCATCACCCCATTTTTCATGCCTTCCTAGACAAGGGCCTTAGGACAGGAGCAGCCTGTTCTCTGCTGCACTATCCTCCAAAAGGAAAACACATCCCTAGGTCAGAGTAACTTACTGCTGCTTGGAAACACTTTGAATAACCGGTTCATTTTTAGTGAGGCCTCATGCTATTCTTAGAGAGACCTGTTGCCTAACTGAAGGGCACAAGCCACAGAATAAAAAGAAAACCCAGCTGGCTTCAACAGAACAAAACCCCAAACCCCAAGGAAAAAACCCCACCACGACTAAATGGTTTGCTTTGCTCTCACAAAACTGGCCAACTGGCCCAAGTTCAGAAGGACTTCAAAAACTGAGGTTACACAGCAGAAGCAGAGAGGCCTGCCTGTCTGCAGGTAGATCTTCAGATATTTTTGCAGTCAAAGACTCAAGATGAACACAACCGATGACACCTCTTTTCTTTCCTGCAAACCCAGTGTGAGGGGGGAAGAAAGGGACGCTCCACAAGACAGGAGTGAGTCCACTCTAACTCCTGCAGAAAGGCTCAGGGCAAAGTGTGGATATTCACCCACAACCACGCTACAGCAAGCGGATCCAAAGACTGGGAGAAACTCACTTGCTGGTTGGCCATTGTGTGATACCACCAGAAAAGTCTTGTAGTGATGTAGTAAGCCACCACCACGTCCACAGTGTAGTGGTCATGAGCAAGGAGGATACAGAACATTCCAACCATGCTGAGCGCCCAGCAAAGCCAGTGATACCACCAGAGTCGCCGTGGGGAATCTGGAAAAGAAGCACAAGCAGTGATTATTTCAAAGCATAATGTTATCAGTGCACAAGGCTATTGCTGAAATTAGCAGAGGAGGTGGACTGTAATCCTGGGTGGGTAGTGCGACGCCTGCATTAAGATGAAGAGCAGGAGTGCTGAGATCACAAAATAAGTATCGTTCTCTTAAGGTGTAAATTAAAATTGTACTTGGGTAGTCGGATCCTTGGAAAACAGGCCATGAAATCTTTGCAAAACAGACCTAATATATAATGATATAATATACCCTGGTCAGTAAAATGAACTGATTTGTATTTCAATATGGATTCTACATAGATGGCAAGCCATTCCTCTTGCCTTTGATAAATGATAAATGCATACATTACGGCCCAATTCTTGCAAATTGAGCAACCTTGCATTTACCATGGCATATATTTCTCTCTAGCCTAGGAGACACATAGTTCAAATACCATTCATCAGGCAGGATGCACTGAAGGTTTCAATTATATTCTAAACAAATTTTTTTTTAAAATAAAATGCTTGGTTCAGACATCTACATAGTAAAGTGTTTTATCTCCAAAGTTTTCTTTTTCAGTAAGCCCTATGTCTTTGAAGTTCTATCATTTTTATTTAATTGAAAAAGCGTGCATTTTTACTTTAATTGTATTTACCAATCAACACAACAATAATTCTTCAATTAGCAAGGAATTATACAACAGGAAATTCCACATGAACAGTAACAAACTTACACTCTTTGATAAATAAGTATGTAAGAGTTAATATGACGGTGTGACCGCTGTACAGATAGTCGCCGCACATGTTGTGGGATCCTGTGATGGACAATCCTCCGCCAGCAATCAATTTCATTATCCTTCGCAGATGAGATTCCCAGTCTCCAAAAAGCTGGTGGAAGAGTAACACACAAAAGGACAGTAAAATGTCAGTACTAACCTTTCAGAGTTTAAAGCAATGGTGTTAGCCAGCAACTTTGCCTTTCGGTTATTCTCTCTTTTTGCTTTGATACACAACATCAATCAGTAAATCCACAGCCTTTTCCAAAAGCTAGAAGCACATTTCTAGAGGGGAAAAAGACTGGAAATGAGACACGAGTTTATTTTTTGTATTGATGCTTTGCATCTATTATAGCTAGTGTTCATGTGAGCACAGGCTGTACACACCTCCATCCATCCGTCTAAAATAATATTTTATTTGAAGTATCCAATGTATGAAGAATCAAGGAAATTACTACAATTTTCCTACAAATACAATATCCCAAAGGACTACTGGTTTTTCCTATGCTCACAATATAAATTGAAAAGGCACAGAAAAAGGCAATTTTATTTACACACATATTTGTGTATGTATATATGTGCACAAAAACCCTTTACACCAGGTCACTTCCAGTTGCAATGAAAAACATGGCATATCTCAGTATAATACCCAAGCAAAAAACTGGTCCAAAAGTAGTTAAACTGTTAGCGGCTACACCCAGAGTGCTACATTTATGGTAAAACAAGAAGGTGAGCAAAAATTGTTGTCTATGTTATTTATAAGTACTTATTGCTGCTACCATGTAAAGGCGCAATCTTTCTCCCAGGTGGTGTTGGTAGCCTTTGCTCATATTTGTGGCTGTGGAGGAAAATGATTTTTAGTGGGAATCTTCAAGCAGAGCTTATGGGTTCAGATCTCTCTTTATTCATTATATTCTTGCATTAGGATACACAATGGGCATATATATACGTATATATGAACCTCACATATATATATATGTGAGATTCAGAATAATGGCCCTTGGAAAACCTACAACTTCTGTAATACAGTCTCAAAAATCCAGCTACACCAATAAAAAGGAATTAAAAATATTTCCAGCTATAGCAAGAATTATGTCATGTTCTATAAACATCTGTTTTCCCTTCTGTTCAAGAGGCCATGCACTCTAAACCAAGCTTAATTTAATTCATCTTGTTCGTAACAGCGCAGGCCCTACAGATGATAATCCAACAGAAAACAGGATGAACTGCCAAAGCTGCATGTCCAGCTGCCAAAACCCAGATTCAATGCACAGGAGAGTATCTCACTCCAGACTCTAAGGCCTCCCACCGCCCCACCTTGGAAAGTGTTCAGAATTGTTTCTTTCCACTTCACATTTCAAAAGAAACATATATGATGTTTGTCAGAGATGGTGCCAAAATTCTGCGCTGGTTTTCATTCACACAATCCACACAAGCAACAGGGACATTCCTCCACACCTGACGGATTTGCTCTGACCCACCTCCCACCCATGACATTGGCTCAGAGGGTATTTCTGAAAAAACTTCAGTTTGCCTTAGGAAAGCCAAATCGAAGCAAACCAAGTCCTTCCAGAGAGGGTGCCCCTCTCCCTCCTCCCAGGTGACCAAAAGGCAGACAGCACTGTCCCAAGACTTTGCTTTTGCTGCTCTCAGCTCTAAAACAAGCCCAAATGTTAAACAAATCCACAAAGAAAACACATGCTATAGGACAAGCACAACCAGGATGTGCTGAGCACCTCCAGGACCCAACGGGAAGTAGTAACCATCTGAGCTCAAAGGAGCAGGACTAATGGATCAATGCATGCAACTATATGTGTGCTGTACCCTTACCTAATTTTATGAAGTTTTAAAATCTATGGTAACATTTAGAAGGAAACACAGATCCCCCTGGCTGGCCATTACAGGCATGTTTTCCTTTTATTTTAAAGCTCGGTCTTGCTTTAAGAAGTGGAAATTATTAATTTCAGACAGATTTTAAAAGGGTCTTTCCAGCAATTAAACACTTCCTGCTAGCAGTTCTTTACAAAACATCAAGATGCTCCCCAAAGCCCACCCTTCACAATCATATATAATTCAATAAGGTGTTGAGAGGTTATTCTTTTCCCACCGGTATATTTATAGCTTTCAAGAAAGCCCAGCTAATCCTCAGTCTTATCCAGGCAGCAGGAGAGCACAACATAGGCTTGACTTCACCTGAGTAACAAGACAGACTCGACAATGCTATAAATTTCCAAAAAAGGTAGATCTGCACGCTTCAGCCCATAAATACCTGTGCTCTTTCTTTTTACATTTCATAATGTCTGACTGATCAAATACAACATTGACTCTTCTCCCGCTCACTTATCTTTACAAAAGACCTTGGTCCCTCAAAAAGCCACGTGTGGCTTGGCAAATGCTCTGCCTTGTCAAACAACCAGTGCAGTACATTCGTTGGTTTTATTTCCCCAAGGAACTGAAGCGTTTCAGCTTTGTTTATATGTACCAGCAATCATCACTGAAACAGCGACAGCACGTGTACCAAGGTGAATCAGGATTTTACTGCCTGTCACCTAACTTAGGGCTGTGCACACAAAGCTGTTGAAATGTGCGCACAATAGATATTTCACAGAAATTACTTTTTTCCCCCTACTTTCTCCTACTTAAATCAAGCGACAGCACAAACAACCCCAGGAAGGGCACGGTGAAGAACCGCTATGGAGAAAGAGCACTTGTGTCTAATATATGCACCTTGCTCCCTACCGTAGACATCCGGTCTGTGTTAGACTGCACTTCCCTACCACAAACAGCACATTGCAGAAAGGACCACGCCAATGCTTGTGTGATATGAGATGGATGCAACACCACCACCCCTGTCCCATCTCCACCCTGAGCCCGTGACTTATCCTTCAAGGCTGCCTACAAGGGTCTTGCCTAAGCACCTCTGTCTCAGTAGCTTGGTTTCAGCCACGGCTTCCACAAGCCCATTTAAATCCTCGGCACAACAAACAGGAGTCAGTGCTAGATTGGGGAGGAGGTGGCAAGTCCTTGTGCTAGCATAGTTACAAAAATATATGCAGGGACAAATGGCTGCAAAGGAGACAGAGTTTCACCAGCCTTAGAAAATTCTCTTTGGGCTGTTTTCAAACACAAATCATACTTGGATTTGACACACTGAAGCGTTTAGAAATAAATGAGTCACACATGGCACCTCCGCAGGTTGCACACTTTCAGCTGCTTTGGTGGAGACAGAGAAATACTGATAATGCAAATTAGTTGAAAATGCTACAGAAATTACATAGATTAGTGCTTCGAAAAGGGTGGGAATGCCTGCACTGCCCCAAAGCAACTGTCAACACCTTCACTGAGAGGGAAGCTGATGATCTGCAGAAGGACGCCCCCATCATGCCAAACTGGTCTTTTCAAATTAGTAACAATTACTAAGGAAGTGTTGCTCACAGTTTTGCTAACAGCAGGACAAGGGGAAAACACACAGATTAAAATATGGAAAGGCAGCCTGAAGAAGCTTACCTTTGGAGAACACTTGAAATGCATGCCAGGTACTGGGAGTGTAGTCACATACATTGTAATACACCGATACAGGTATAGTGTGCCAACTATACAGAAAAATCTTCTGCTAATTATAGACCTAGAAGAAAGACAGAAAAAAGAGGTCACTCAATGCAAACAAAACATGCAAAGGTAAATAAAATAAACTGCCAATTGTTCTCTTCTTGACGCTTTTGAAACTCGTGACAGTATCAGCTTACACCTGAGAATACTGAATTACTTCACAAATACTCCCATGTTTTGCAGGTCAGAAACACAAGAGCAATTCAACTAACATTACCCATGAAGGTGATTACAGGAAATATATAAGGATGAGAACACAAAAGCTGTGCAGATTTAGTGCTGAAGACATTAAAAAGGATTTCATGCCCTGCACCCCTCCGTTAGCTTTGAGCTGTCACTAATTTTCTGTTAAAGGAAGAGGATAAAGTTAGAATATTTTCATTATAAGATGAAAAGAAGTTAGTGGATTTTGACTGACACACACACATTTAGTAATTACAAAGGGCTGCTTGAGAAGAAATAGCTTGTATGACCCAAATGAGTGAAAACACGTCTTTCCTGAGCAGCATTAAAGAGGAAGCAATTCCCATCAGCAAAAAAACTCCAAAATACAAATTTAAAGTTGCGTTGCCTACAGGTCAGGGTCTTTTCATGGGAAGCCCCTCTCAAGGCAAGCAGCTATAGCTGCAAAGACATTTATTCATTGAGGGCTGCCAGCAAGTTGCCAATGTACACCGAGAGGGCAGATGCAATTCTGGGGTACCGTGATGCCGTTCTGCACACCCAGCAAGAGCCCACAGGGTAAAGGGCTGCAGCTTCAACTCAGGAGTGACAGTCAGCCCCAAAACTGGCCCGTTGAGCTTCCCTGCTACATACCAGCTAATAGAATCACAAGGAGAGAGCTATGATAATTAAGCCCTTTCTGGCACATCCATCAGGACAGGAGCAACCCCTCTCTGAGCTCGCACAGAGTTCAGCAAAGTGAAATCGCTGCCAGTGTTACAAAAATCAAGGGCACATTCAGTTACAGCAGTGACTTTAACCACATCAACTCTGTGTCCTGCTGGTTACAGACCCTGTTGGTTTTTGCTGACTTTCATTCGTTGTTATTTACAGTTATCATCATTTGGGGAATACCAGGGTTACAACACAAGCTGCAAGTTCTGGCATTCGTTTGTTGCTATTTTGAGGAATTCACTTTTTAAAAAAAATAAATTATATCAAGCCAATCTCTTTTGAAACTCAAAATTGGCCATCTTTTTTAATGTTAATAGCTTTTGACAGAGTTATTAAACTGTAGTGCTCCACTCTCAGAAGAGTATGACTTTGCAGTGCCAGATCAATAACAACTTGAGTGTCTTAATTTATCAGAAAAGCTTCAACTATTACAGTGTAAATGCATTTTGCACTCGAGTGCTTATAGCTACTGAAACATAGTATTTCATTTTTTTCTTCCCCCTCCTGGTGTAAACACGGACAGAGCTGCAAGTTAAAAATTATACTTATTAATGTAGCTCCATGGACTGAAATTTAAGAGTGGGAGGCACCATGCCATTGGGACTGTGGTTTTCCTCTGTTTCGTATGGCGAATTTTTCTTTTGGAAGGGTGATCCAATAAAGATATCACACTTGTGCCTGGCTTTTATAGCCAGACATGAACTTGCTTTTCTTTATAACCTGGTATAAGGACAAATAGGGGGGTTGGGGATTAAAGACTGATGAGCACTGTATTTCAAGAGACCGAAGAAGTGGCAGTGTTTTATCAAGCACTGAATTGTTGGGTTTTTTTCGTAAATTAAAATTACCCACAAACAAACTTGCTTTAGCTGGATTTAGAATATTTTAGCTTAGGAAAATCTGTGTCAAAGTGCTCTGTACTGTAATATAAAAAGTAAAAAACCTTATATTTTCTGAGCCAGCTAAGTACAACCTCTAAGCTTATTCCTGGCCAAGACAACTATTATTACAAATCCAGACTTTACCTAATGTGGGTAGCCTGCATGTTGCTTTTTCAATCCCAAGAGTGCACAGGCTGAATCAGATGCCAAGCACAGCCAAAACCCAGTATTGTACTTCTCCCGAAACATCCAGGAATGCTTCCCAGAGAAATTAATTCTGCCTGGGCAGCTCGCCTGGACTCCTCAAACTCCCCGTGGTGTCTGCGGAAACAGGCCTGGGCGGCCCAAATCCCCAGCCAAGCCCTGCACACCCGCTCCGCTCCCACTTTCTGGTGAGAAACCAACCCAACCCAATGCCATGGGCAGTATTCTGCATGGATGTTCAAAAAAAGCTGTTGCTGATTTCCTCACATCATATCCAGTGCCTTGCCCCGAAGCCAGCCAGAAACTCCAGTCTCTACCTGAGGGTAAAATTAATTTTCAGTCAAGAAAGCAGTAAAGGGACCAGGGGAAACCCTTCATTGTGGTTAGCTGGACAGACACACCTGACACCCTCTTCCATTTTGGCCCCAACTTTGCAGTCCAAAGAAGACATGCAGGTCCTATTCAACATCATAATTGAATAATGCCTGGATTAAACATGGAAGACCTGAGTGGCCAGTATCATGAACGACACACCTCTATTGTCCTTCATTGCTTGGGAGAACAGCAGGCTCAGCTTGGATGAAATCAGGTTATTGGCAAATAATGGATCTGGTAGGATAAGCAATAGGAATTTCACTGCTTGGCAAAGAAAAGTGTTTCAAGAAGTCTGAAACTATGACGCTGCCTCCTTCGGTCATAGGTTCAACCCAAACACAGGCTGCAATTCAGCTTGTGGGTTTACCAGTGAATGGTGAATGCTGCTGGTTCACCAGTGACCCTGAGCTTGCACTGGAGACATCTGTGAATGTCTCTCATCTGAGTAGGTGAGGAACCAGGTCTCATCTTGCCCAGCAATCACCTTGCTTCACGTCTTATCTTCCAATCTCAAATGGAGTGTGGCAATGGCTATCCCTGACACCACCGGATGTCAGAGAAGTGAGGAACGTCTAGCTGGCTTAATTCCCTCACTTTATTCTTTAATTAAGTTTCAAAGGGAGGTGATAACCCATGCCACAAAAGCGATTCAGCTCTTTTTATAGTACTTAGTGGTTCACCATCCAAAGCCACAAGAATGAGGTCCTCCAGATAAAGACACCTCACTGGGCTCCTGTTCCCATGAGCACCTCTCCCATTCTTCCCTTTCTGCTGCTTGCTGACAGCTTGGGCCTCTCGGACTACAGTACCTCTGCTCATTGACATAAAAGATGACTTTTGGCACCAAAGCATTACGTGACCAATACACTGACCAGCTATTCCAGGACTGATACTGGGAATGGCAAGCTCTGCGACTCCCTGACATCCTCCTGTAACACCAGAAAGAGCCCTTCTACAGCAAGTAAAAACGAGAACATCAAATCAAATGGGGACAGGGTGGGGACGGGATGGAATCTTCACATCTATCAACAATACCAACATATTTTATCATCGAGCCAACCCATCCCTCACTGCTTTGAAATCTCTACGGACCTTATGAATTCTGCTGTTCTTAATCTAAAGACCATGCTCAGCTCCATCACAGGGTGTTTGATCCCTCATATTGCCCTATTGACCTGACACCCCATTCTTGAGAGCAATCCCACGTCGCCTTCGCTAGATGCTTCCCTTGGTTTTGAACAACATTTATGCTCAGAGACCCCAAGACAGTTAATGGTCCCTGATGTTCACCACAGGCAGCTGGAGCAGTTGGGAAAGGAGCTGGAGTACAGCTGGTAGCACTGCAGCTACCAACAAAAGAGTGATACTAAAGCTTACAGCCGAAAACAAAACAAGAGATCAAGTCAGGGTAAATCTTTTCTCCTGTACATATGTGCACATTAAAACAAAAAAAAAACAAACCAAAAAAACAACCACCAAAAAACCCAAAACTAACCCCCACACAATTGCACAGTTTTTTTATAGTCCTATAATAACAATAAATCAACCATTGTAAAAACTTTCCTTTAAGGAACGCCGCCTCTGTAAAAGTGTACAACGGTTTTAAAATTTCACCTGATAAAATACATTAAGTAGCGTAAAGCAGCAGAAAAGATTAATAAACCATGACCTCAGTCTTGTGGGTTGCTTAAATGTTTGTCACATTCCTACAGAAATCCATAGCTGTGTTGCACAGGGGTATCCTGCCCCAGCTTAGCAATCCTCTTTTCAAGCTGCCTGTGCCTTATGAAGCTGGCGAACCACAGCCTTAAATGTAAGTTTTAATGTTCTTCTCCATTATAAGGGCAAGGGATTAATTACTTCTGGTTTTACTACTTTTAAAAAGGGAACTCTAATTCTAAGTTCATTACAAAGTCCTGTGAACCAAATGATCCTGTATTTCACACGGTGGGGCCCAAATTGCATTCCTTCCTCAGTTTCCTACACAGGAGTCAAAAGCAAGCCAGTGAACAGGTAAAGAATGAGAAGTTGTACTAGGAGAGAAGAGGAGACCCCCTTTGGGCTGGGCAGCTGTGGGGACATGTTTGTGCCTGGTTTTTGAAAGGAGAGGTGATATGCTGCCTCATACTGCTTAAAGCCACTTGACTTCGAACACTTCATTCACAGCCATGGCAGCACAAGAGTTTGTATCAGACACTTGTGGTAAGGCAGCCCAAGGTACGGATTTACGGCAGTATAAATACCCTGAATTAAGCATCTGCATGCACTCTGTAGAGGGTGAGTGGTAGGCTACTTCCATCGGCAGGCAAATCCACCCTTGCAGTTCTGACCAGTATAAGCAAGGAGGCAGACAGCCACTGAGACCTTGCAAATTCATTGCACAGCTATGCTTTTGCGTATTTTATGATTAGCTTTTGACATACTTTGTGTTTGACATTACCTGTCCCACCTAATGTGGGAAACATACTTCAACACTTTTTCACGCAGCACTGTTTAGGTGCATGGACTAAACCACTGCCTGTTGGTTTTGTCCAAGAGTATCATAAGCTTAGGGTAGGTCCTCTCATCAGGCAAACTTGTACTTTGACACTAAATCGATCCCCCGTTGGTTCACGTCTGTATTCACAACAGTGTGAGCTGTGCTCTAAACAGACAAGACAGTCAACTGAGTTAAGAACATTATTACACTCACTTCTTGGCTTTTCACATGTGAAAAGGGCTCTATTTAATTGTGCAGGCAAACAAGACCAGGCCTATTTCTTTGCTTCTTAGGTAGCAGTTGGACTGAACTTCTCCCTTTTGCACAAGCAGCCTACACAACCTGCAGTGTGCTTATGGCATGATACCCATTTCGGTTTGGGAAACCCAAATGAGGAGGATCACATACAGCTTCATTTTACTTGGATGTAAAGCAGTATTGACCTCCAAAAGCGGTCAGAAGTACACCCTAGCACTTGGTTTTCAAAAGGTTTTACTTACTTGTATTTTAAGAGCAGCCACTGAACAAACCACAGTCCTACAAGGATCATGCCGTTGATTTCACAAATAGAAAAAGCCCATTGCACCCGATCAAAGCGATCAAAAAATGCATCTGGTAGGGGAGGCTGCACCTCCTTGGGAGGCACTCGTTCATGAACGACTGAGATAGTCACTGTGGTAAAGATGAAACAAAAAAGTGCGTAAATAAAAGCCAGGAAAGTCTTGCCCCATTCCATAGGATACTGCGAGCGCTCTGGCTCTGGCATGGGGATCTGTATCATCTCCTTCTTATACCCATTTGGCATCCCGTTCAGCTTCATTTTACTGCTAAAGCCGTTCTCGTGTGTGGTGTTGCTCACACTGACACGGATGTGCCCATTGATATGCCCGTTTTTGTGAGCCTCGATGTGGTGAGCCATTTTTAAAGTTTCAATCATATGCAATAGCCGCTGTCCACTATCGGAAGACACCCGGGAGAGAGGTGTCTTCTTAAAATCCTCCTCCGTGAGGTTGATCAAATCCTGCCCGGTGAAGTTCTTCAACGGCTCACAATACTCCGGCACAGCATTTTCCGTTAGCCAATTCGTCACCTCCTCGGGTGACCACAACACCACTTCTTTCATTGCACCAGGCAGTCGGGGCACAGTCTGACATTGATTTTAAATTGGGCAGCAGTCACTGTGACTCCAGTGCGTCAGAAAGCTTCTCCTTGGCTTCATCTTGTCCAAGGAAGCAGTTCGGCAAGAGGCAAGTCCCCGTTTCCATCCATCCAACAGGAGGATCCAGGTGCCGTGGCAAGCATAGGAAACAGCTCACTTCATATTCGTGTTGGCATTCTTCTCCCTGGAGAGAAGAAAAACCCAAATCCAGTCATTAGGACAGCATTTACCAATAGCTTGCAATTCACGTTACTGCAAAAGAACAGCTAGACTCTAGCATGGAAAAGACTGACTGATTGGAGCTTTAGCTTTGTACACACATCACTGTCCTTTCTGAGCTTGCTACTGATTGCTCAAGACCTTTAACAGTTTTGTACTGTAAACACCACTTTGCAGCTGTGGGAAGGGCTCCTTCCTGTTCTGTATTTGTTATATTATTTCCTATTACTATGCAGCTCTGGTCCATAACCAGTACCCAAACTCCTCTTAAAATCATAATACTGATTGATTTAATGATCTACAGGCAAATGTTATTCATGTCACAAACCTCCTCTCCCCCTTATAGACTGGTATCTTAATGCAATGTGTTGCACCTAGTTACTGAATAGAAAGCCTGGTTTCTGTTCTGCAAGGCAAAAATAGCTAGTATACCACAAAAAATGCTTTTCTACAGGTCAGCAACACAAAAAAACCCAGTAGATAAACAAGGTTATACTCTCTAGGCCAAAGCACCTGCAGGAAAATCAATGCTCCAACAGGTTAGCATGAAAATTAACCGAAGCATTCAGATTTGCAGGACTCTAGCACATGTTTAGCAGCTCTTCAAGGCAAATTTTACGGTTTCAATGGTATACTGCTACAATTCAAAGAAATGTCATCAACTGAAAAAGGAACCAGTACAAAAATGACAGTGAAGCTTTTAAAAAAAAAAGGAACTAGGCAAGAAACTTCTGCCCATAATTAATTACAAAAATAGCTTAGAAAGCTTCAAAAAGCTGATCACTTCCAATACAAAAATCACAGGAAAACAGATGTTACTTGCTGGAGCCTCCTTCTGCACTTTTGAGACATAAGCAGCAAAATCCTCAGCATGAGGCAGTGAGCACATGGCAGTGAACACCACCAGCAAATTCCTAGGTTTGAGATGTTTATTCAACAAAAACAAAAAATGTTCCTCCCCAGAGCAAAGAGAGGAAAATAGTTAGAAGCCCTGTCTCCAGCCTGCCATCCCACAGACCAAGGCTCTCCTGCAGGAAGCTGCAGCATCATAAATGCAAAGGGACCTTCAAGTAACAGCAAGGGGAAAAAACACTTCATATTTTCAAAAGTCATATCATGCCTTCATCAGCTTAAGGAATATTTTCAGCCTCTTACAAGCTACCAGATGTTTGAGCTTCATTGCAGGGAGCAAAGTTGCCACTGAGGGAAACCAAAATAATCTACACTACTGGCATGATTTGAGCAGAAGTGGTACAAAACAGATACAGAACTATACTCCTATGTAAAACATGACCTGGCGCCACAAAAATATATTTTTTTTGACCTGTTACCTCTAAACTGCGCAAGAAACACAAGGTGCAGGTTTTAATCTGTTTCTCCATGGAATGAACCAGGCCTGGTGATTGAGAAGAGAAAAAGCTTTGGACGCAGGACTGGCAGTACTTTGCATACACCAGCTCCCACTGGCTGGGCACGCCATGCACATACACGTATTTAAATATGTGGAACAAACAGGGATGAAGATGAATATTCCCCCTTGAGACTACCCGCACTGTTTTAAAGGAGCAGAAAGAGGTTCCAGCTCTGTTTTCTTTCTTTTTTTTCAGTGGGATTATATATACTGAGGAAGGCTTTTAGCCACGGATCGCTTCATTATTCAAGTTGTGTTTAGCAATTTGTTATTTAGTTACACAGCTCTGAACACGGAAAAACACAGATGGATTGAATTATGCACCTTAACCCATATTAGAAACTCCTACAAGACTTGACTGAAGGAGAGTGGCTTGGCTCTCTACCACGCTGGTCTGTGCTGTAGTCACGTTACCACAGGGCACCTCAAATCCTGGGTCTGGCACCAGCCAGCAGCACAAGGCTCAAGCATGAATCCTGCATCCTTACTCCACACTGGGGAGAGTTGGCCTCACCAGCAGTTATGGGAAGATGTTTTGCCTCGAGCTGCCCATCTGGCCTCAGTCTGCGCATTAAGGGTGGCGTCAGCCTTGGGCTACCTCGCTTACTAATGCTTGTGGCTCGACTTGCTCACTGCAGACCAAGGAGATGGAAACACCATCACCTTTTGATGTCCACAATATTTCAGTCTCAAGCGATGCACCAGTAATTCACAACTCGGGGAATCTGTGTCTATGTGAAGGAAAACCCAATGCACACTTTTACACTTGTCCTAGGGTTGAAACTCAGGTTGAAATCCCTGAGTTGCAGCACCAGAAACTGCACAGCGTCGAATTCAAAACTAACAGACTTCCCTACGGGCTTGCCCTTTCCAAGGGTAGTGCCTTACAATCTTGATAAAGCCCAAGTTATTTATTTTTTAATCCTGTTACGATGCTGGGGCTCTTAGTCTCCAGCAGGACCTCATTTTCCCATGCCATTTAACATTGGCTGCCTCTCCAAGTTTTGCTTTACAAATTCAGCATGGACTTGGGATTGTCGGAGCACTCTGTGTACACCTTGAGGTGGGGCAATATTAAACCTTTTCAATTTTAAATACTGGAGTGACTGAGTCACAGTTTCCCAAACCACTCGGAAAGGAGGAAAGTGGACCTTTAACCATTATCCTCCTGACACACCAGCCTTTCTGTCCAGCCCCTGACAACATACCTCAGGCCTCCTGCATGCTTAAGGATTCAGGATCCCAAAAGCACAGTGCAAAGGACTGCATTCACCACTCTTCAGGAGCCCATAGTCAACGTTCAAATTTTATCTCCTTCCTTACCATGCACATACATCTTCTCCTGCTGTGGCTAAGCTAGTAGGTTTTAAGATGAGCTCTGTGTGGAGCCTAAAAGAACAAACATCTGTTGCCAGCTGCAAATACTACTCTGATACTGGCACAAGAGTCTCAATATGCTCTTGTGTAATGCCATGATACCTGGCCTGGCAGTGTTATGAGAAATAACAAATGTGTGTATCTTGCAGTGAAACTGCAGGGTTTGGCAATTGGCTAAAAACTACAATCAGTTCCAAAACTTGCTCATGCCTTAAACTCACCATCATGCTATTAAAAGTACCATACAGAAGAATAAAGATTGCTTGACTTCAATTTTTGTGTCTTTATGGAATATAAAATATATCTCCTAGGAGTCTTTGTTGGTTTTAAAAATGAGAAATCCCACCTCACACACAGAGGCACACACTTTCGCCCCATCTCATCCTCTGTGGATGGATGGACAACGATGCATGCGGTTCACCAAGAAGCTACTGAGCAGAAAGCTTCAGTCCTCACGGATGACATTTCTGGGAGCACAAGCACAGTGCTGGCCAAGTGCAATCCCAGCCCACTGCTGTCACACCACCAGTGTGTAAATCACTACCAAGCATCTTTTGTAAAAGCAGAGTAACTGATACTCACGGAAGGAGGGCTTAGAGGAAAGGTAATACTCTGCCAAGGACACAGGCCGTGGAGTTGTTTTCATTGAGGGTTATGACGAGGACAACCGACTAAAATTTCTAACAAACACCTGTTATTCAAACCTCCATTTCACAGCCTGTCTAATGGGGGAGGAATTGGCAAAAAAAGCTTCTTTACTAACACCTTCCAGCTTGTCACATTAAAAATACATCGTTTTCTAGTGTGTGTTCATGAAAGCTTGATTGGGTGAGGTTCACAGAAATGATATGGGAGATTAACAAGCCCTCGCTGGCCCCCTTGCTTCCACAAAAGGTCTTCTCCTGTCCACAAAAGCTGAAGACACAAGGTGGGTATAAGCATCAGCTGCTGCTGGGCCACATCCACTGGATTAGCTTGGTCCCAGTGCCCCACCGCAAGGCATGGGGACAGACAGGGGGACGGGCACATACCCAAGCCTCCCCAGCTCTGATATGGGTTGTTAGCCTGGGCCAGAAAACTAAAATGCTCCTTCCATCCGCAGATGTGCTTCATTAAGGAACCTGTATCTGACAATGAATTATAAATAACAATGTGATTACCATTATCATACCAATTGCACTATGATAATGATGCCACGTAAAACTGGTATCTCAAAACACCCATACCACAGGACTGAGCAGTATGAAGTAACTTCAGCCAGGGCTCCAGTCCCCACTTCTTCATGTTTACATGACCTTTTTTCCCCTGTTCCCAGAAAACATTAAAGTTCTAACTCAAAACTTTCAGAACCTTTTCCACTTTCCCGACAGGGAGTGTCTCCTGTCACCACTTCAGTCTGGCCATATGAGGGTTGTAATTCCATGACCATGGCTACCCCAGTGGGTCAAACAAATATTTGAGAGCGCACTGCATATCAAAATCTGTTCTCTTTTGCATCACTTTGCAGAAATGCAGTTGGGCATAAAGACCAAACATGGGAGCATCCACCTTTTTTGTTAAAGGACAAGATAATCTGCAATAAAATCATAACCTGGCTACACCTCCACACTTGACTTGGTGGCCAAGGTGCAGAACACACTGCAGTTTTCTGTCTCTAAGTCTGCTTGGAGGATAAGTAAGCACCCATGTTGGACATCACTGTTTCAGACTTTGTTTCAAAGTCCATGGGCTCATCACTGAGCATCCCCTGGGCAGGCAGCATAAGACTTTGTCTGGGGTGGCTGCAGGGTCCACAGAGCAGTAACCTCCCCTCCACAATCACAGAGCTGGCTTACAGGTTAACACGCCATTCCCTATTACCTCTAAACTTGCAAACAAAAAGCATTACGTCTCACAATTAACACTGATGAGACAAAACCACATCCACCTAAAACAGCAAAAAAAGAGACCCCCAAAACCAGTTCATTCAACTCCAGTCTCCTTCTAAAGCACTTTGAAACCCAACCAAAGAAAACCTAGGTCTTCCCAAATCAAATTATGCCTTCCTCATGTTTGTACCGTGCTTTTATTCTCTAAGTGAGAACCTTTGCTGCCAAGGCAACAGTCACTATAGAAATCAGTAAAATAACCAGCCATTTCAGATACCGCTGAGCTCCTCACCAGGAGCCAAGGAGATTTCCAAATCCTTTCAGGAGTAGTGGGTGTGTTTCAGTTGCAACATCAATCATCCTTACCAAACACCCCAGAAAAGTTGAGATGATAAAACCATTAGTAAAAAATAGTGTTAAAACAAGCAAGGTCCAGGGATAAGCAGAGTTTGAAGGTAAAATAGTGACATTTTATCCTGTGGAACACAAACCCTGAGGCACACACTGATTATGTGTTCACACATGTATGCAGGAGAAAATCAACTGCTGTAAGGATTGAAGTTTTAATGCTTTAGAAACCAACCCACAAGTGAATGCTCCAAACCCACCGGTGAGCAGAAGTTACACAGAGACCAAATACTCCAGATGAAAGCCAGGCACACTCATCCTGCATTTCTACAGCACAAAACAAACTGTTTGTAACATCAGTGCGTGAGTCACTGCTACAGAATCACCTCCTGCAGACAGGCATTTTCTCATCACTCACAATAACACTCTGACACCTCAATAATTGGATGTCCTGTACTTGCAAAGCACCTCTGCACACCAATTTGCAGTGAAAGGGTGATGCCTGCCACAAATTATATGCTGGATATCACTAACGAGCTCTCAAGCAATGTACTGAATTGCTTCCCTCCCTCCAGGATAGCCTTCCCTCCAAACCAGAGATCACCCCTTTCAAGAGGCTGCACCACTAGCAAGCAAGAGACTATCGGCATTTTAGGACATCACAATAAAGCTGGTTTTGTGCTGTAAATACAAATATATGCAAATACAAAGTATCTGTAAGTATAATATTGAGGCAGATGGGCTCACGAGTTTCAAGGAACTCCAATATAGGTTTCCAAGGTTAGTCCCAGATGGAAAATATTGTCCTGTGGACACAAAGTCAGAGCAAGCAGAATTACTACTACGAAAAGAGACGCTGGGATCAATATGTGAAGCAACACCCACGTACCCAGAATAGCTACTTATGCAGCTTCAGAGAGAGAAAAAAAGTTGCCTGCATACTACATTAATCCCCAAGCAGCCCTTTTTTTAAAATTAATCTATAGGAAGAAGGAAAAAAAAAAACCCACCATATATTTCCTATCCCAATTTAAGAAAAGAATAAGAAATGAAAATCCACTCACAGCCAAGGTTCTCAGTATAACAGCTCTCAACCCAAGGCCAGAGTTCAGTGACAAAGATTTCAAAAAGAAAGTACTTGCATCACATCTGAATAACCAAACAGCTCATCTTTAGACGGGAAACACTGCTAGAGAATATCTCTGCTACAGAAATGCATCATCTATATTGCGTGCCTGGATGCGTATAGGTATATACACATACACATTCTGTGCTAGGTGATAGAGACACCTTTCCCCGCCAAACCTGATGAAGCCTCATCCCTTTGCTTCTTTGTAGCCCGACATCTTTGTGCTCAGCTTTCCTCCTCCCCCTTCCTTGGGCTTGGAAGTGGTTACGGAAACAAGAAAACATTCACAAGAAGGATTCACCTGAGCATCAATCGCACCACAGGAGCAGTTGCTAAGCAGAGCTTTTTTTTAGACACTACGGAAATCCTGCTTCAAGTGAAGGAAAGGACGGGGTGGGGAGGGCAGGTCCTGCCTTTGGTTTAAGTCACAAGCAATTATTTCAGACTGTAAAGTCTCCTCAGATGCAGGAGGGAGAGCCAGGTGCCAGGACCAGAGCCCCAGCTGGCACTTGCAGGAACAGCTATGAGTTTTCCGCCTGTGGCGGAGATAACCCAAGCGCACATCTCACGTTGTACTGTATACCACAGTCCTAATGGGTAAATCCTAAAGTAATGCAACACCTGCAACAGAAACGCGATCACTATTAGCCTGTTTTTGAATGGCTGCAATAGGAAACCCACCTTCCTATTCCCCCCCCCCGCCCCAAATGCTTTTAGTTCTGTGCAAGAAAGATGCAAATAACACCACAAAGTTGATTTGCACAGGGAAGGGACGGACCCAACAACTATGTTCAACTCCTAAGAATATTATGCTTGAGAGGAAGTGGGTTTGTACTATTTCAGCCCTTCACCCACAAAGGGGCATGCGAAAACATTAACAGACCGTGACAAATCCTTACACATGGGTAATCTGCTTCAACACTGGGATCTTTAATTCTTCAGCAGGATTCAACCCCCACCCACTGCATCAGTCACTTCCTTGCTGTACACAAAAACTCCCATGGACACCATGACACGTGCTGCACTCAAACCTTGCACATCTGGTTTCTGGACCGAAGCAACCCGAAGTGTTTGTGGGCTCTGTGCTCAGGTGGCAGCAAGCTCCAGCCATTGTCTCCAACACAGCTTAACACACATGTGTTATGCCTCAGGATCTGGGTCAGCCAGAGATAGGGCAGAGCTGGAAATAGAGCCCCATGTCCTCATGCAACCTCTGAGCTAAGTCTGTTCCTAAAGAGCATTAAATGATACTTGCCTTCCTCTTGAAACTATCCAAACCTCTTTATATTTATATGCACACAACAGAAGACCTTGGAAGGAAAACAGATAAAACACTGAAAAAAAGCAGAAAAAAATGGTTTTTTTCCCCACCACAAGACATAGAAATGGGGAAAGGATGGAGTAGGGCACAGAATGATGGAAACAAGAAAATAAGGGGAGGCTAAATGTTTGCAACATGCTCCATATTTTAACTCAGTTAATCAAGTTCAGGTGTTGGGTGTTTTTTTGGTTTTTTACCTACATTGAATATACCTAAAAGTAATTTATTGTTAGAAAGTCAGATTTGTGGTGAGCCTCCAGGAATCTAACGAGTAGCAAGACCTTAAAAAAAAACCAAACAGGGAAAAAAAACAAAGAAAAACACAACAACAACAACAGCAGCAACAAAAAACCCACCAAAAAAAAAAACAAACCAAAACAAAATCCAACAGTTATCAAAACAGAAAGTGAAGTTTTGCCTAAGGAAGCTGAGGACAGTCTTGTGACTGATGGCTCTAAAATGCACACTCCCAACGTATTTTGCCAAACCAGCCATGCAGATTGGGAAAAAGAAAGCCAGATGGAACTACAGTGAAAAATAGAGCCTCATTGAAGCCTTAAATCAATTAATTGCCATATTTCTTTAGTATTTGGGTTCATTACTAGACATGTATTAGACAGCATCCAGACCACAACAGTTCCCTCCTACAAACTGCCTTTCCCTGAGTATGACTCAAGAAAACTGAGTTTACATGCTCAGAATCCCAGTCTAGAATAATGTTTCCATATTTCATTAGAAAAATAAATATTTTATTTCAAATACACTACTTTTGAAGTCTAGCACATCAGACCCAGATCAAAAAGACTCCAAGCCTCAAGAGTTGAAATATAAATATCTATATATCTTCACGCAAGATGCTGTTCTCCGCATTTTAGCTCTTACTATTCATAAACCCACCCAAAAGGCATACCATGAACATTATTAATTTTCAATGCCATTACCCTTGAGAAACAAAACAATTCCTGGGTTTGTCTTTATTAATTTAGTTTCATCTAACACATACTGATGCCTGGTCTGAAAGACAGAACACCACAAATATTCAAGATTGTATCTAGTATAAATCGTCCTAACCCAGTTTTTGAACACATATTCCACCTCTTTCCAGCAATATCTGTTCAGAGGTATACCCTAAATCAAATATTTAGATCTGGAAGAGGTATATCTGTACAAAGGAGATGAAGACTCTTATTGCACCTTTGGTCTAGACAACCAGAAACCCAGGAAAGGCTTGTGGGGAGGAAGGGCAGGGAACAGCAAGCATTTTTGATTGCCAATAAGTTATGGATGTACAATCTTAATGATGGGAATTTGTCTTATTAGAGCCAGATCTACTGAAATTCAGATTAATTGCCCTGGCATCTTCCTTTTGTGGTTAACACTATAAGCAAGAAAAATCTCTCACCTCGCTTGCCAAACTTCAGCCACTTCCCTTACTCTCTCTGCACCACCAGTCACATGGATGCCAAATCTCACTGCTTGCAGTGGAGATCTACCACTGTCGGTGTCCGGCTTGATGGCAAACGCATGCTCATGTTCATTCAGTGACATCCAGAGCAGCTGGAGAGACGCATGCTTTCCCTTCCCCAGTCCAGCCATCCAGCATCTTCTTCAAAAGCAAAAGTGCCATAAAGGGACGGCAATGCAGACCAGATCCGTTCTCTGCTCTAAGGGTCCCTATTATTTTGCCTTTTACAGACCATTTCATGCTTGTTGCTTGGGGTTTCAGGACTGCTGCTGCCACCACCAAATGTGACACTTTGACGCTGCAACAAGCTCCAAATTTCAGAATTTGGACTTCCAAAACCCAGTTATTCCTCCCCCAGCGCTGAAAAGTAGCTTTATCTCTGTATCAGACTCCAGACCTTCATGCCATTGACTATTCATACTCAGGTGCTCCCAACCTACACCAGACATGCCATCCCTCCCACTGATTATCCTCTGACACCTCAAACCCTACTTAAATCTTGCTTGTGACAACAAAAAACAGGTATGCACAAACGCCCTCCCCAAAACATCAAGTGTTCCTAACATTTTTAATTGCCAGATATTTTAGGGGCACAAAACAACACTGAAAACACACTTGCTTCCACACTGACAGTGATGGCGACTGCGTGTGCTACCAGGTATCAGTCAAACAATTTGCAAGACCACAAGCAGCGTCACTTGAAATCATTATAATGTGTTCAAAGTCTGCAAAATGCTTTATGTTTTAAATACTCCTCTCAGCTTAAAGTTATGATCAACTACATTCACAAGTGAGGAGAGATAAGGAGAGGTAAGAAACTTGTTATCTAACTGTTCTGGAAACTACAAATATTTCAATAACTGACTGAAAGCCTCAGAAGTAAGTTCCTCCTGCAGACATCCAATTACCTCCAAATTTTTTTTTTTCCAGTGACACACTTGATGTATAACAGATGTGCCTATGCCTCATGTTGTCCTTATACCTGGGGTCCATTAGCCACCCAGCAACTCCGGTTATGATCCCAGGGAGTATCTCGGGCAGGGTGGCCCTCAGCCATCCTTTACTCTGCAGGCAGTGACTCCAGACACGGAAGACTGGATGACCGCGTAACAGATTCACATGCTGAACTGGTAAGTTTTGAAAGCGTCAATTAAACCATTTCAAAAAGTAACCTGTAATTCCAGCCAAACAAGAGAATCTCAGCTCGAGGTACTGGGGAAGTACGACTAGCTTGCATTCATGTCATGTAAATTAAGATACATTTAAAAGTAGCATTTAATGAAAACAATATTTCAGCTCACAAATGCCTGCACCTGGGGAACACTATCATCCACTACCTACCTGCAGAACTGCTGCAAAGTGACTCAAAACAGTGAGCTAAGCTCAGGCAGCAGTTTGTTCACACTTCATAACTAGAAATAATTAAAAATACTTAAATGCCTCAAGATGGTTGTTCATGCAATACCTCTTCTCCTGCCACAGAAGGAATGGAGGGATCAGACCCAGCCTGCTATCATCAGCGCATGATTGTCCAGCTGCCAGCGCAAGTGCGCAGCCTCTAGCTAGCTAGCTTTGCTTACCAGTCTAAACATTTTCTTTTAGCTAAAAAAGGCAAACTAAGTTGTAGGCTATGAACTGTGTGATGCACTCCTCAAAATCTGGGTTTCTTTTCATTAAATAGTACATTAGGCAGGAGGAGTTAATGGCTTGTAGCACAGCACTAGATGTAATGTAATTTCCACAATCCACCCCAATGTAAGCATCCACAGACTATATCACAGCACGTACGCTTTATCAAGCACATAACAACTGGAGCTCCCTGTGGTGCACTGTGCTGTGCTTTCCATCCACACGCTGCTCACAGAAAACAAATCAAATTGCTCGGATAATTTCAGTTGGTTTAGAAACTGTAAAGCTGCGTCAACCCTTGGAGAAAAAAAAAATATCAGCATTCCTTCCCAGAAAGTGGGCATGTGAATTAACCATTTAATCAATTAAGGGATGCCTGTCGCTCTGAAAGGATCACTGAGCTGCTTGCCTGCAAAAACAAGACTGGGCTTCATAGCTCCTGTTACGCAAATAGGTTAACATGCAATAAGGAGGACAAGTCTTGCTCACTTACAGCAGCAAAAGAACTGCAGAAACCCAGTGGCACTATTCTCCTTCCAGCCACAGAAAGAGGAACCCAGATAAATTGCAGAGAAGGAAATGGGAGGGAGGGAGAGGAGGAAGGATTTAAATCTGTGGTCACGTGGATGCCATAGCTTTCTGCAAGCAGATGGGTGAAGCCCAGATTAGCAAGGTATTAACGAAAGCAAGGCAGTAACGCCAATGAGGCGCGGCTCGAAAATAGCCGAACTCTGACCTGCCTCGCCGAGAGGAGCGAAGCTGCCCCCTCCCAGAGGGATCGGTGTCGGCCTCAGTCACGGCTCTGCTGACTGGTGGGAAAGGATGGGAGATCAGAAGAAAAGTGGAGCACAGTTGGAAAAAGCTGCTGAGGCTGAAGCTAAAAGATGAACAGCAAAGTAGATAACGAAGCAGCAGCCACGCAGGAGAGCACAATACTTCTTTGATTCAACATTCACCAGTAAGATGCAAAAAGCTTGCTGAGAATAAGCCCTTCCCATAGGTAAATACTCAGAAGACACACTCTTCAGCGATGTCCAGCAGGATGCAACATCCCTGCTACGTACCTGAGTAAGCAAGCAAAACAAGGGAGTAACAATTACGCTGATGTTTCTAATGTGCAAGGGCTCGCCCGAGCAGCTGAGCCATTAGGATGTTTACAGCAGCAGAAACTCATCTGATGAGGAACCCTTGAGAGCGAGATGTGGGTAAAATCCCATCCAGCCACTTTGTGACAGGCCCTGTGACTACGCAGCACTCTCTCAAGTGTGGAAACATAGGAAACATAGCCTAGGGAACATATATATGCCTCCTAAACGTTGTAGTAAACAGAATATTTAAGAGTGCAAAACAAATAGGGGCCAACCTGACATAGCTGCTACTTTACCTACTCACCCCATGGTCAGACTCATTCTACAGGACTATTCTCGAACCATTCTCTGACATGTATCTTTTAGGTAAATCCTAAGAACATCTTCAAGATCATCTCAACCTGATAAAATATGGCATTTTAATAAGAGGCCATTAAAAAAAAATATCTGTGTAGAAAAGTCGTGAGCATTCACCATCAGTCCTCCGGTAATGCCAGTGCTTCTCCTGCTAGCAATACAGAGCTGTTGAAACGACTGCTGGTGGAAAAAAAAGTACTGTTTTGGAAACAATACAATAAAGGACTGTAAAGCACTCATACCGAAAAATATTGAACAGTCACAGTAATTTGCATTTGGGGTTTGCTGGGTTGTTGGTGGTTTGTTTGGGGCTTTTTCTGGGTGGTATTTGAGGGGGCAAGGGTGGGGCTGCATTGCCAGTGATTGCACAGAATACACATACACATGAAGTTTGCTTTTAAAAGCAAGTATATTATTATCTGTCCTTAGGCACTCCAAAACCTTTTCATTGGGTCTGAAAATACCTACATTCACAAATATTTAACATGGGCAAGGGGATCAGAGTACCATGGCAGAAATTCTGATGAAATATGCAGCTCACCCTACGTGGCACCACAACAGCACTAAGAAAAAGTGTCTTATTATAGGTTTTATTTTACATCATTAGTGAAAGTGTAGCGACTTGATTTAGTTTGATCCTGAGACAAGCTTCTGTGGGTCTGAATTGGTCTTCAGCAGCCAATTTACAAAAGCCTGACCTCACAGCAACAGCCCAGGAATAAAACCAGCATCTCACATGGGTAACAGCCTGCCTCGTCCCAGCTGAAACACAAGGCGTGCTGCACACACAGCACCACGTGAATTAAGATTTATGGGGGGGTGGGGGGTGGGGGGGGAAGTTCATCTCGGACCAGAAAATCAGTGGCTATAGGACAGCACAAGGATAGCACGCTCCCATCCCATAGAGGGTTTTCTTGCCCTCCGCAAAGAGCACGATGTGATCTACAGGAGATGGGGTTGTCAACAGTAGGGCTGAAGGCTTTCCTCACTTTCTGGAGGAGTAATGAGAAAGGATCAATATTTAGAAAGACCCTGAGAAAGAGGGGCACAGCCACTGGAGAGGGGAGCACCACACACACAGCGCCAGCCCAAAAGTCAGGAAACTTACAATTCTGTAGTTCACTAAAAGCCAGTTTTTCCCAAGTAACCCACTTCTTTACACTCTTCATTAAATAAAATATGAAGGGCAGAGATGTAAAATATAAATGCATACACTTCCATAAACAACAGGCCCTGTTATTGTAGATGCTGCATTGAGAACAAGAGGACTTATGTCCCCTAACGGAAGGCACAGAATTCAGGGTCAGTTAGCAGGCAAAGGAAGTTTTATATTAACAAGTGTTGCATTTATTTTCCACTTCATGATCCACGCTGCCTAGAAATAGCAGAAACCGCTCTGGTTCATGTATTATTTAGTCACGCCAAATGGGTAAAAGGCCAAATCAAACCTCAAGATAAACAGCGGGTTATTTTGATGTGGATCTCCACCAAATAGAAAACTTGCAATGGGATGGCAGGACACTCACCATTTTGGTAATTAAGGCAGAATGGCTGAAACGATCCTTCTGGCAGATTTCTCTGCAAAGCTGCCTGAGGATATGACAGTAGTTATGAATTGCCCTATTGAAACTCATTGCTGTATCTGTTTTCCAGCACGTTGCCACGCACGTGAGCCAAACACAATGTCTTTACAGTTTCAGGTGTTAGCAGTTAGAAGTATTGCTTTAGCAAATTTCGCTGGCGAAGAGTAGTAACTACCTATGGAAGACTTTCCCCTAATTGCAGGTCTTTTTTCTTTATTTTTTTTTATTTCAGGCAGCCGACTGACAAATAATACTGTTGCACAACATCTTTTCTCATAGCTGCAAAATTTTACTCAAAAGGCACAGCAGCTTTCAAACAGCTGGCACCTCAAAGTTCAGTCACAAAAACTGTATCTCATTGAAAACTGCCTTTCATCTTGAAAATTAGGACGTGGCCTAAAATATTTTCAGGCTACCTTCTCACTACTCTGCATTTGCAAAGTGGACTTGAGGTGGCCTTTAGACTGTGCTTAGCTGTACAAGCAACTTCTCTAGGACAGGACATGCAAAGCTCTAAGACAGCAGTGCTCAGGTCTTTAAGGGACTCTGTACTACTCTTTTGCACCATACAGGACTATAAAGCTCAACAGGTCCCTGCTGAAGCTCTAGAATTAGCAGGTCTGCCCCAAGCACAGGGAAAACCCAAAGCCATGCATCAGCTCGTGGCTGCCTCCTCCCCTGATCATTCAGAGGTTCAACAGAACTGGAAGTTGTCTTCGTACCCAAAATGATTTTGAGTATAAAAATCACTTCTGCTTACCTATTTTGAAAGGTTCTTATAGGCAGGAGTTCTCTCCAATTTCAAAGCTCTGCATAAAGCTGGATTTATTGATGCAGATTCATGATTCATCAGTAGAGCAAGCTGTAGGAGACAAACTGTATTATGCTGGAATCTAGCAAAATCAGGAAGGAAAAAAAATCAGGAATAAAAATCTGGAGTATTCATCCCAAACTGAGACCTAGACAAAAAACAGCATGGATGTTCGTGCACTGTGTAGCTTTTTTCTTCCTTGTTTTTCTTTTTATCAGCAGTAGCGTCCACTCTTTCCTCCCTCCTTTCCCCCATCCTCTGCAGCTTGTTTCAGCCTGGCGTTTCAGCCCCTCCCCAGCCAAGCACCACACACTCCAGATTAAAGGTCAACAGGCTTAGGAGAAAATGGAGAGGCTGCTAAAACCAAGGCAGTGCGAAACCATCACCCAAACAGAGGGCAGAATATTTTAGATAACTTTGTGCCAGATGGGCAGCAGTGCCTGCAGCCCAATGAGCCCCAGCAGCCTCTTCTTTCCAGGGGTCTTTAAAAGGAGAATCAGTCTGAAAGGATCCCAAGGACTGTAAATAAATTATGGCCCTGTTCATCAATCAGCTCAGGCTGCACTGAAATGAAAGCCACAGCAGGCTCTGTAATCACTCAAAATAAACTCCTCTGACGGGATTGCTCCTGTGCTGATGGCTCAATTATGCCTGGGAAGACCGTTACAGAATATTAAACATTAACAAAAGTCTGAGCCTGTGTTACTTTTCTCCCAGATAAATCTAATTCAGTAACTGATTGCTTTTAGCTTAAGTAACCCTGAATTATTGGATCAATTCTTTTCCCACCTTTCCCTTACAAGTTGCAAAAGCCAGGCCACCATATACAGGCAAAATGTTTGCAAATAGTCCCTTTACTAGACAGTTATATTTTTATATATGTGTGTGTTTATACATTTATATTATATTTTTATTACAATTTAAAGACATACCATTTGGGAGAGGGTTGTTTATGTAAATTTAGTGGCTCAGAAATCAAAACAGAGGCAAACTTTCTTCTGGGTTATGAGGGGGTTAACTCTAGCCTCTTGAGAAGAGCTTCTTCATTTCTTTGAAATCTAGTCCCTAGTAAACAGTTCCACAGATTATGTTTTCTGAAACTGCAAGGAGAACCATGAAGATGAAGAAACTCTAACACAGCAGAAACTTGCTTTCATTTCTCATTTTGCATTTTCAATACATTATTTGCTTTTCATAGCTTCAATTTTAACAGGACCAGAGATACCCTCGCCATCTGAACCATCTCTCCATTCCCTCTCTGCAACTGTATTAACACAAAATAAAGTTCCTGAGGCTCGCCCAGGTGAGGTCTTTGCTGTTCTAACCTACATGCAACATGCGAACACATTGCAGAGGGCTGAACAATGCCAGGATTTCACTGCGGATTTAGGAAGGGTGTGACTAGATTAGAACAGACAAACCAGTGTCCCCAAAGAAAAACACGTGGCTGAGATTAAAAGACAAAACTTCAAAACACAAAAGGCGTTAGAAATAATAAGGAAAAAACCCAGAGAGCTGGGAAGACTAAAAACTGAAATAAAAGTTGCACCAAAACTAACTAGCTGGTGGTCTTCCTACTAAATCTTCCTCATCCTTGATGCTTAATACTCACCAACCCCAAAGCATCAGCTTCCCCAACATAAAGAAATTGGATTTAACTGGGTTCAACTTCACGTTTTTAAAAAAATTAATAAAGTATAACAGTGTCAACATTCTTAATATTTAAAAAGCTGCTTGACCACTACAGGGATCTTGTAAATTTGCAAGACAACAGTGTTACATGTGTCACTGGGACCAATGAATTTTTACTCCTGGTTACGAAAAGCAGCCCAGTAACAAGTGAGAATGCATCCTGAAGCATTCTGAAACTTAGCCGAGTAGAACTAGCTGCTTGTCTTCAGGATTCTTGCCCAGAGGCTGAAAGAGTAACTTCAATTCTTAAATTCACTTTTAAAACACAGAATAATTCCAGTTTCATAAATCAAGAGATAAAATTTGACTCAATCCAAATTCCACCAAGCTCTAGATATGCTTATATCTACAGTCCCTTGAATAAATGCTGTTTGTCTTCAAGTTATTTGCCTAGGGAAAGTGTTACATTACAGGTTTTCTGAACTAAATATTATATAGCTAAACATTATTTAGTTATGTTGAACTAACTGCCGTTTTCCCTCCACGACACCCTGCGCAGTCAGTTATTGGTAGAGCACGCTTTTTGGTTTTTAGGATCCATCTCAGATGGATATCCAGGATATCTGAAATGCCCCAGGATATTTCCTTCTTTGTTTGGCACTGAGCAGGATGTTTCACTGGTTATCGATGTGTGGCTGAGTGTGCTACAGCAACAGGAGCTCATCTGAACCAAGGAGCAGCTTGAAAAATCACACTGTTCAAGACTGACAAAGAGTTAAGGAAAGAGAGCAAACAACAATAAACTCAAGCCCCCAAAACTTTCAGCAAATAAAGTAATAGCTTCCTTAACTGGCTTTTGCTCTTGTTTTAGGAAAGGCAAGAGAAAATATATCCAGAAAAATTACAAGGACCAGTGATAACCACAAGGAATAGCGATAAACATCGAGTGAAGAGCTGCTGACGAAACACTGTATTATGAGCACTTCCTAAACACAATGCTTAAAAAGCTTGCCATTTGCAAAGCACACAATATAGTTATCTTGGCTTGTCTGTTGACTACTTTTTCTCCTGACACTTCACATGCTTATTGCAAAATAAAGTCTCTTAGAAGAGTGTAATATTATAACCAAGCAAGACATTCACATTTGGTAAATGAAGATAAGGCCCCAGTATTTTTTGTGTTGTTTTCCAGCTATTCAAACTGTCCCTATAAACTATTAAAACATGTACAATTCAAACAGCAAAGTAAAACTACTTAATACTTTGCTCTTAATTTGGGTAGACTAACTTGAATTAGCTCAGCCCCAGCTAGAAACAGCAGCATTGCATGTTGTAGCCCTGATTTTAAACCTGAGCTGAGCACGCAGGAGAGTTGATGATACCAATGCAAAGCGTTTGAGCTGCGCTACTGAATTCAGCTCCAGGCCCTGCGCCCCTGAACTCGAGTTACTTACAGCAGCAGAGTTCAAAGAAGCCTTTTCTTGGAAGCACCCCCTCCCTCCTGCCTTGTACCCCCATCCTCCTCTCTTGCACTTGGGTGACTGCATGGTGGAAAACCTGCTCTTTTCCTGGTTTTCTGCTGAGGTGGGCAGCCAAACCAGCCGGCTGCGCAGTCACACAAGCATAAGTCCTTCCCCTTTTGGTGGCAGCAGCGAGTTGTCAGAGCAGCTCAGCCTCACAAACTATACCTCAAGTTTCTCAATCTGCCTTTGTATTTTTAACCAGTCATTTCTCCCACCTTCTCTCCCATGCAGACAGCTGCAGAAAGCAGCTGGAGACAACCAAGTGCTCCATCAGGCCAATTCTCCTGGCAAAAAGTCATCCGGAGGCCAGCAGCAAGTGCACAAGGGGCAGCACAGGCATTCTCAAATGCTACCCTGAACCCACAGCTCAAGGCAGCTGAGAGGGAACAGCGTGGTCCTCTTTTTCCCTGTCCACCCATGGCTGTGATGGCTCTTACTGAACATAGAGGGTGGTGACCTGGTTGTCCAAAGGACTGCCAACTTTGTGGCTCACGTAAACCAACTGAGATCCCAATCAGCACCTCTTGTCCCTAAAAACCTCAAATGAGAAAGGCTTAAGCAAAGATTCAGAGCACGGACCTGCTTCTGCGCTTTGCTGCCTGGGCCGGCTCTCCCAGGACAGAGATGGAAAGACCACTACTGCCTTCTGCAAGCCAGCATTACCATCTGATACACACTTGAGAGCTCTTGGTGGGATGTCCCCAGTACAGACATCTTCGACAAACTCACATCTCTCAGAGAAAGGTTTGAATTCATATTCGCCTCCAGGTTTGGATATCTCCCTTTTCAGTCATTTGGTATTAGGTGTAACACAAACACACGGCGAACCCTGAATTGTCTCCTCACATGGTAGAACAGCTTTAAAAAGCTCAGCTTTAAAAAGGTAATGTGCAGCCACCCCATAAAGTCAACCAAGTAAAAAGGGCACTCTCCCGAGAGGAGTTTCGAGCATTTGTTTTGCATTTGCAGGTGGATGGTGCCCAGGGACGCAGACTGTGCAAGGCATGTGGAACAGCATGACATGAAACAGGCTTTGGGTTTTTTTTGTTTGTTTGTTTTTGTTTGTTTTTGTTTGTTTTTTTTTTTAAAGTGAGGTCCAGGTTTCTGAGCTGTGCCCTCGCTCTCAAAGGTCTTATTAGGACCTGGCATCTCCAATGAAAAAAAAAATTTAAATCTCCTTGTAGGACCAGGCAGACCTTTGGCATAAGACAGCTGGACTTAAAGCTTGGCACCTAAAACACACACAGCTTGGGGAGGGCAAGGCACAGCTGACATTGATTCAGGGAGCTTAAGAGTTTAGCTGGAAGTTTTGAGTCATGCCCTTGGATGTGGGCAACTAGAATAGCTTAAGCCCTCTAGAGCTAAGCCCTCTTTCTCTCAGCTGCAAACATCAAAAATAAGGCTACTTTTGCTACCCTCCATATACCCTCCATACATATGCTACGTATTTTCTATACTTCAAGTTACGTGCACAAAATAGGCTTATTGCACACGTGATCAATCAAAACTTAAAAGGAAACACAGACAGGACTCTACAGGTTTTAAGTATCAAATGTCTCGGACAAAACCATTACTTACATGCCTACAGAAACAAAAGTCAGGCAAAACAGAAGTCTGGTGTGGATTTAAGCACAGCAAGACTCACAGCAAGTTTTCCCAGCTCAGGCAGATTTAAATCGCAGGATCCCAGGAAACAAAGCTGCTGAGCAAAACAGCCTATCAGGCACAAGCTCATTTAAAATTAAGTTTCATTAATGAGTTACAGTATTTACAGGTAGGTAAACGGCAGAAACCGATGTGATTCAGCAATTGCCACGCTGCTGCTGCAGCCAGGGGAGAAAAGCCCTGTCATGACCCAACGGCCCATATCTACATGCAACACAGGTGGTAGGTAGGTCCGAGAACCTGTTCCCCACTACACACACCAGGAACAGCATAGAAAAGCATGCTGCTCTTGTCGGTTTGTGGATAACCACATGCCTTAGTCACTGTTGTCTGTCAAACTCTTCCTGGCCTCGAGTTACTTCAATGAAGAGCTGAAATACTGATTTCCCCCCACCCAAAGCTGCTTCAAAGGACAAGTTTCTTGCTTACGTGAAATAAAAGCATTACCCAACATGACAGCAAGGCATGAGCTGATCCCACCAAGCAGCTGGCATGCTGTGTTTTCCCTCTCTGCCTTAGCTGGAGCTGCTCTCTTAGGAAAGTGCTTTATTCTCTGTGCATGGGAAGGAGGTCCTCTCCCATGCTTAATCCACTGGACTACATCACTTTATTAACCAGTACAGAAAGCACGACAGCCATACACACCAACGCACAAAAGAAAGCTCTGCAAGTAACTTTGCTTCTTATCTCCTGCAAAAAGAGAGTTTTGGGGTTAAGAAACATCTTCAGCAGCTTTTACAAGCACTGGGACTGTGTGTTGATGATTTACCTGACGGGGCTGTAAGCAGATATTTGATAAGAGCATGTTTTGTTATGGTCTGCCTTCCTGCCTTCATCCGCATAATCAAATCAACTCACAAATAAGGTAACTATGGTATTACTTGACAGGACAGGAAGAAATTAATGCTCCTCTAAGCTTGCTTACCCCACCCTGCTTTAAAAAAAAAAATTAATTTTAATTTTTTTAATACATACACACTTATGCGCATACATACAAACACAGACTAAAAACCAATACCTGGAGTAGCTTTTCTGTGTGTATACATAATTGTCTATACACATACATATATGTGTGTATATATATTTCATATTTATATATACGCACAAACACAGAGATCATAGAATCATAGAATCGTGACGGTTGGAAAAGACCCTTAAGATCATCGAGTCCAACTGCTAACCTATCACTGCCAAGTCCACTACTAAACCATCTCCTCAAGCACCACATGAGCCACTGGAGGCACAGGTTTTTTAGTTTCTTCCCCAAAAGTCGAGTAAGAAAATAATTGTTCAACTCATCACTATAAATCTATTAGAAAGCTTCCAGATTAAAGCATACAGTTCACAAGAATTTTACAAGGAGAACAAAAGGCAGCTGTGCCAGAAACGCACAAATAGGATCCCATACTGTAGAAAGACTCAGCTGCATATCTAAGACACAGCTTACAGATAAAGTTCTGTTCTTCTTTCTGAAGTGTTTTCAGCTCACCAAGAGGATTTCTGTGGTTTCCCCATGACTCACCATGTTCCCCTATACACCCAGGGCCACCCTCCTCTACAACTGAAGTATTCATGTTTCTGGGTGCAGGGTGACAACATGACACACCCAGAGCGGCACAGTCGCAAGTCACTGCCTCCTCCCGTGTACAGCTGCTAAAAACCCTCTCATGAAGTCTAATACATTCTTGCTTTTACTGTTTCATAGAAACACCCACTGCGATTGCCCTAGGCATATCTGGCAGCAATTAAGGAGGGGTTTAGGGGTGGGGAGAGGTACCCAGGATGGCAAGAGGGACAGCGGCATCTCCCCGACTCTTAGTTTGTGCAAGCAAGTGCCTCTGCCACACTGCATAACTGATTACTTTGTACCAGTGTGCTGCAAACAAAACCTCCAAACCTAGAAACCGTGGAGAGGCTCCACCACGCCTCCACAACCAACCATGACAAGTGATGAACCCGTTTGATAGAAACACACCCGACCCTGGACATAATTCAGGGGGACAAGGCAGGGGTACTCACCTGCTGGATAACTGCTGCCCCAGTTGCTGGCAGCCTGGCTGACTTTTATTTGGACGCAGGGGGATAGCAACAACCAACAAATAAGAGACTAACAATAAGCTTGAGTGTTATCTTTTAAAAAAAAAAAAAATCCCCAAAAGCTATGTTTTAGATCTTATTGTATCCGAGTCCTTATGCTCGCTTCCAAAACACAGCCCCTGGCCCTTCACCAGCAGTTGTACACGCCTTCTAACTAAAACAGGATCATCCAGAGCTGGAGAGCTACTCACTCATGGAAATCAGGCAGTGGATAACAGCAGCCAACTTCTCCTCTTCCCAGCCGCCAGCCAGACGCGACGCTTAAGGGAATAGAAGAGGGAGACAGCAGCAAGGCCTCTGCAAGCTGAAACGTTTTACAATCCCTCCACCACTTCGGCAGAGCAATTCCTGGACCCAAGGATCTCACTGGCGGCTCCTTCACAAGCTGAACTTCCTTCAAATTAAAAGTTGCTTTTCAACTTCCTCGCACCGGCAGTGTGGTGCTGGGCTTCGCCAGTGCTCCTCTCCGCTCTGTTCACCAGCCCCGCGCAGGAAGCGCCTGGAAAGGAAGAGCAGGCGAGGTGAACAGAGGCGAAGCAGCGAAGGCCGGCCGGCTGCTACTGCCGCCACTCCCTCCCCAGCCGCGCTGCCGTGCCCCAACGCCCGAACAGTGCGTCAGCAGCAGGCGAGAGGAGGAGACGGAGGAGGAGGGGGGACAGGAGCGCCAGCCCGGCCAGAGGGCTGCAGTTTCCCACAGCTGCTGGTGTAACGCCTTGTGGCAGCTCTAGGTTTTACCGGCAAAATAACCGCTGAAACAGGGGGAAATAAAATTACCGTATAAATTCAAGTCTATTGACTCTTAATGTGTGTGAGTAGCCCAAAGCAAACCCTTGCGTATTACTTTTGAAAGACTCAAGATGACACTGTGAAGCTGAAAGAGTCAGTGCTGGGAGGAAAGATTCATTTTTTCCAATATACAGGAATATCAGATGTTAAGTCCAACCCTAAAACAAAGCAAAACACCCAACCAACAAAGTCATACTTCACCACACTAAAAACAAAGTGAAACAACAAAACCCCCAACCTTTCAAAGAAGATTTTGGCTACACCGCACTGCTGCCAGCAGCAGCAGAATCCCTGGGTAGGCAGCATCACTGGTCCCCAAGGGCACACATCCAGCCTTTATTCCAAAAGACACCAAGGACTGGAAACGCATGACTGAGGAAAGCTAGCACCTCCTGCACCCAAATATAGGCAGTGGCAAAGATGAGTGGGAAAGGAAGGTACGAAGCATCCCTGGTGAGCTGCGTGAGAGGGGGTGGAGGACCTCTTCTGGCCACTCACTGCAGGAGAGCAGGGAGATCCATGTAATTGAGTACAAAACCACAATACAAAGCAGACTGAAGCCACATGTTGGAAAGACTGAAGGGACAAGCAGCACTGGCAGAGCATTTTCCAGCAGCTTACGTGAGAGCAAGGACTCTATGCAGCCCAGTGGCTGCTGTAAGCAAAAGAGATACTGTCCAGGAATGAAGTCAGAGGCATATGAAGTGGCCTGTTTCCACTTCACAGATAAAACAAAACGGGGAGACGCAACTCACCAGCATTAACAAACAGCAGCATCAGGTTTTCTGAACTCCACCCCAGGACAGGAAGCCTGCTGCCAGTAAGACCAAGGAATCTGTAGAGCCCGATTGAAGAAATACAGGGTGGAAAAAGTATTTTCAGAAGCCAAACAAAGAAGTCCCTCCATACTAATCTTGTCATACAGAAAATAAGTATTTCTAAGGAGTGGCTGGTTTGGGGTTTTTTAATAGACACACGCTCCTGGGCACAGCTCACCAATCCTTGTTCCTAACACATGTAGGCAGCCAGGCATCAAAGGCAACGTGCTCACTATCAGCTCCTCCACAAAGTCCGTAAGCTAAAAAAGTCCACAGGTTTGTCACTACCCTTCACATACTGGTGAGGAGAGGGGTGGGGAGAAGGTTTTGATAAGGGACTGAACATCAAGTTGTGTGTCTGCAAGCACCGGTTCAAGGAGAACACAGTGAGCATCTTGTGTCAGTGAGCCCAGCCAATTCCCCTGCCTGTAAATAATTTTAAAAAGTCTTTTGCCTTAAAGATCAACCAAGAAAAGCACTTCGCTTAAATGGTCCAACATGTCCCTTTCTCAAATAGCTTTTTCCCTCATTTAAGAATTAAATAATATATAGGCTAATTCTCCTTTTCCGGCAGATCACCATTAACATGGGAGCTGGCAGACCCTAGCTAAAGTGAACTAATCATCAGATTTCCTTTTTCATAGCTCTTTTAGGAAGGATTTTAACAGTTAAGCTGTACCTCCAGCAGGCTGGAGAGTCAAGTCCAAGTGAGTCCATTTTATTTTAAATCTGAGGAGAGATGAGAAGTGTGGATTAGCCACTAGTGAGCTCCCTAGGCCTTTTTTCCAGCAGTCTATTAGTAATTGAGCTCCATAACACTCAACAGATGCATCTGCCCAACCTTGTCCCACTTGATAGGACGGATTCTGGAGAACTGGCAATTACTCATTACCTAAAGATTTCTTAGATGTAATTCAATTGGTACCAATTCTGTATATTGCTCCCATTGAGAATATATATGAGGAATCAATGCATTAATTAGAAGATACACTACAGGCCGTGGATTCCTTGTTATGTAGATGATGCTTATGTCTACTTTGGGCCAATACATACCTCATGGGAAGGAGAAGTCACCTGGTGATGACAGAGGCAAACTTAACTCACTTCTGACAATAAATGCATTCATATTTGAGAAAAATGCTTTTATTACTCCAGCAGATCTTATCTATGCAATTTTTCCCCTCAGTGATCCACGACTGTATGGGTTCAGTGACTTCAAGGCATGTAACGAAGCCAGGCCTGTTTTCCCACGAGTGAGGTGGGGCCAGAAGGAGAGGAGACAACAGTTTGACGAGTATTACAGGTAATTAAAAGAGAGCTTTGGGAACACCTTTTCAACATGTTTAATCATTAAGCATTTAAATATTGCATGTGTCCAGACAGATACAACTTAATACCCTGTAAAGCCCTAAACAAATAGAAAGAAACATGCTTAAGGAACTTTTAAAAAGTACTTGCAAAGGGTTGGTTTTTCCCCTCCTACACACTTCAGCCAGGACATATTTAGCCTAAGGGCTAAAACGGAGGAAAGCCTGAACTGATTACATCATTTTCTTTCTATAGGACTGAACACCTGGGAGTACTGCTCTCAGTTAAGTGGCTGTTGCTTTGCTTATCTCCACCTTCCCACATCGTGCTTCAATATGATGATCACCACCATAAAAATGCCTGAAGAAGGGAGACGGACACTGAGTGTTGACCTGTTTGCTTCTTTCCTGATCAGGACATGAGCTATGTGACAACAGTAGATTTGAGATTGACTGCTGGCACTTAAGAGAAACAGCTACTACTAAACTTCAGCGCTAACGTTTCTTGGTAATTCAAGCATCCCATGCACTGGCAAGAGAGCATCTTTCCAAAAGCCTTCCTTGCCTTGACAGCTTAAATCTGCCAAAACACCAAAAAATTCAGAGTAAACAGATTATATTGAGTCACCTTTTCCCTTGCCCATCAGTAAAGAAACTATATATCAGATGAAATCCAGCAGAGGAGGTAGGAAGTAAAGTCTAGTGTAACTAAAAAAAACCCTCCTCTTTCACACCACCAAGCAAACTCAACCCCAAGGCCTAAGCACTGCAACCCAGGTAAAGAAAAACAGCAATGACGCTACTTCCAACTGAACTGTGGGCATGCCCGAAAAACAAAAAGCATAAAGATGTAAAAATACTTTGGTATAAAAAGAAGAAGGAGGCCTGAGCAGAGATAAGAAGATATAAATAAAGTTTAAAAGCAACGGATACACAAAGAGTAACTTAGCTTTACCTTCTCTCATCTCTGGAGTCTCACAAAATAGGCAACGGTTTTTAAAGCGATGAATTTCTCTCCCCTTAAGTTAGTAATCAGCTTTCCTTCCAACGCAAGGATTTAGTGGAAGAACTACATACTTGCTTTTTCAGGAAGTGTTTTTACAGGACCCAGCAGGGAGGCACGTGGCTTGCTGGCTACCAAGGACCACTACCAGTGCAGAAGCAGGTATGAGTTCAAAGACTGATAACTGATTTCTAGGTTCAACACCTACCAGAGAGGATATGTTCATGTTGTTTCACATAAGCAATGTAAATCCATACAACCACCACACATCCCAAAAACCTTTTAAGAATCTTTTTTTTGGTCTTTTTTTGCCTTCAAGTACCCTGAATCTGGTCACTGATATAGCAGAAAAAAATGTGCTACAGGAGCGTTAAAAAGCTACACTGACCTCCGTTTGCTTCAAAACACTTTAAAACACCCTGTTCAACAACAGCTTGAGGACAAGTTTTTTTAAATTATTTAACGTATATAGCCCATTCTCTTCAGAGCAAAGCTATTTGATCTTACTACAATGTAACCACCTGCTCATTTGAAAGGAAGCATTAGCTATTGCACTGAGTCACGGTTTGCTATAAGCATCAAACCCTCTACTTAGCATTTAGTATCACCATATGCCGAACAACCCCGGTCACTCTAAAATTGCTGCTTATTACTCTTCACCCCACAAAACAAGTAACCTAGTTTATAGCAAACTCACTGTGCAATCTGTAACGCAGCACTCTCCAGAGATGCTGTGAATGTACCAAATCCTGTTGCTTGTTATTTATACCAAGCTTATTATTTTTCCAGCTCCAAGCTGGTTGGTTGTTGGGTTTTTTTAACCATTTTTCTTGAGCTGAAATGTCTTTGTAAAGAAAACACAAAATTGAGGACATTGCTAAGTTCTGAAGAGCTTTGGCAGAGACCTTTCAGCACATCTGCTTTATGATCCAGAAATGAAGTACTTTTTATTAAAGATGCAAAAATACTCACTCCTAAAACAAAACTGTTCTGGCCGTCACTGCTCCACCCTGTCTTCTGAGGGTTTTCAACCAGCAAAGGGGTATATTCCTGTTTGATATAACAAGATTTTGAACAGGCCAGTAGCAAAAAAAACAAACCGTGGCAGTGGATGCCCCCCAATCTATCATCTTTCCTATTAAGAAATAACCTGAAACTTTACTATTACATATAGTAATAATAATATTTATTATTACTACATCTCTATTACAGCATTAACAGCCATTGCAACTTCTTATGAGCAAGGTTGCTAGGAACAGACAGTTGCTTTCAAAACTGAAAAATGCCATTAAATTTTCCTTAATGGGGTTCTGATATATACTAGAAACATTAGAAGGTTGGCTAAAATCCACGAAGTATTTATTAAAAAAGCTTCTAGAGATGCCAGGTTAAGTGTTTAGGTGTAACCAACACAAAGGGTGGTTCTGGATTACTCATGTACTCATCAGTTCCAGCAATTAAGTTTCCAGAGAGGAATGCTGTGTCATATAACATGTGACTCAGAGTAATGTCTGGAGGAAACAACACTTCTCTTTCTTTTCCTATAAAAAGCTCAACCTGCTTTTAAGTTGAACCAAGTTACCTGGAAAAAAAAAAAACCACCAAACCAAATCTTTCCTGCAACAAAGGAGCTAATTTCAGCATCTCTTGCTTAAGCACGTGTGCAAGAACAGAAGTGTATTTTAAATCACTTGCAAAGAGGATGATCACACAACCTGACAGCAAACCAGTGGCTTCTGGAAACTCAGCTGAAAACAGCCCCTGCTCCTCCTTCAGAAGCGAACTAAGAAATATTTTGTGGTGGTGTATTTGAACACCTGGTGTACTTTGACCTTGCATCAGTTTTGCAGCCTCCCAAAGCTTTGGCTGGCTGACCTGCTCCTGGGCAGCTCTCAGTTAATTCCCCTTCTGCATCTGACCACAGTCACAAGACTCCACCATATTGCAACAGCTCTGAGGGACGATCACACACACACATACACATGTACGTAACCCTGTGCACTCGTTGTGACTGAAAGGTGTAAAAAGGATGACAGAAACACCAGTGGGATCCCCACACGTTCTGGAGGTCCGCCAGGACACAGGAGCTCTTGCTGCCAACAAAGCAAGCCTCCACACCACTCGTGTTGTCCCAGCCATACAGCAGTTTAAGTCTCTGGAGCTCTCGTCTAACTGGCATCGTCTTTCTAAACAGATAAAATAGGTCCTTTTGCTCATTACCTGTGCTTTCCTGGTCTGCAGGTGTATATCCTTCTGCTGTTCCCGGTTAAACACCATGGTTGCCCTTTAGATCAGAGAAACACAAAGATTTTCTCAGTGGCAGCTCTGCAGTTAGAAGCTGGGATCTGGAAACAAAGGCCAGCCTTGTTTCATATCTTTATCAATGATCTGGATGAGGGGTCTGAGTGTGCCCTCAGTATGTTTGCAGACGACACCAAGCTGGGCGGGAGTGTTGATCTGCTCAAGGGCAGGAAGGCTCTGCAGAGGGACCTGCACAGGCTGGAGCGATGGGCCGAGGCCAATTGTATGAGGTTTAACAAGGCCAAGTGCTGGGTCCTGCCCTTGGGTCACACCAACCCCAGGCAACGCTCCAGGCCTGGGGCAGAGGGGCTGGGAAGTGCCCGGCGGAGAAGGCCCTGGGGGTGCTGGCTGACAGCCGGCTGGGCATGAGCCAGCAGTGCCCAGGTGGCCAAGGAGGCCACCAGCCCCCGGGCTTGTGCCAGCACTGGTGTGGCCAGCAGGAGCTGGGCAGGGATGGGGCCCCTGTGCTCGGCACTGGTGAGGCCCCACCTTGAATGCTGGGCTCAGGTTTGGGCCCCTCGGGACAAGAAGGACATTGAGGGGCTGGAGCGTGTCCAGAGAAGGGCAGCGGGGCTGGGGCAGGGTCTGGAGCACAAGTGTGCTGGGGGGCGGCTGAGGGGGCTGGGGGGGTTTAGCCTGGAGAAGAGGAGGCTGAGGAAGACAATAGGATTAGAGAAAATGGCCCCAAGTTGCACCGGGGGAGGTTTAAATTGGATATCAAGAACAATTTTTTAACTGAAGAAAATGGTCAGGCATTGGAACAGGCTGCCCAGAGAGGTGGGGGAGTGACCATCCCTGCAGGTGTTCAAAAAACATGTAGACATGGCACTCTGGGACATGGTTTAAGAGGCCTGGGTGTTTGGGGTAATGGTTGGACTCGACCTTAGAGGTCTTTTCCAACCTTAATGACTCTACGATTCTGTGATTGCTCTGCTGAGTCTAATGCTCAGCACCTCTCTAGAGGTGAGAGCAGAGAAAAACAAGGTGGCACACTGTGCTACTGTAATTCACTTTCATATGGGAGATGTGCAGACACCCAGTTCGAAGCAAGTGTTTAATACAACTGCAGTCACATTTTAACCTAGAGGAGTGAAGCATTCCATAGAAGAGAAAAATAGAAACAAGACACTCTTTTCAAACTCACTGACTCAACCAGAAGGACATTTTTCACACGGCAGGGCGTTTTCACACATGACTGAATCCCACATCCAGCTATAGTGCTCCCAGCTCATGAAGAGCCACTCCTATTTTCTTATCCACTTATTTTTATCCGAGAAGTCTCATTACTCAGGTGTGTCAAAATCCCCTGGCTAAAGAAGTCACCACCTAAGAATGTCAATTTGGTTTTATTTCTTCCAAACCCAAAATTTCAACCCAAAGGCCTCTGTTTACAGGCAACAGATTGTTTCCTTAAGAAATACTGTAATGGGACACAGACCGGTAGTACCATTGATTTTTCCATCAAACAGTTAATTCCTTTGTTGTTTGCCCCATATCTTGCTACAATGCTGCTTGTTTTCTGTATCAGTAGTTTGGCACGTATCAGGTACTCTGGCTTCTTTAAAGCCTTTGACAGATCAAGTTGGCCTGCATGGTAGTCCTTAGAAAGAATCTGAGCTACTCTTTACCTAAATACCACCTGCTGCTATCATCAAGAAACTTCTAGGAAAATACCCTCAATTTTTTTAAGTATGGCTGGCTGGATATAGCAAGTCACTCATTTATTATGTATAAAGGGACCCAAAATGTCGATACTTGGGCTTACGCAGAGCACTGCAAGGCAAATGCTTTTTCTTTCAGAAAAAAAAGAGCTTATACCAAATTCACATTTCAATAACATGCGGTACCACCTGCTTGTAGGCCTGCTCAGCGATCCCTCTGTTAAAACAGTGAGGCTTAAAATTGTACTAACGCTGATCTCTATGCCAAGGAGGGGCAGAGACATGAGAGTCTTGGCTATTTCCTCCATTTCCTCTATTCTTCAGCAGCAGCACTGCACCCTTCTGCAAACACCAACTTCATGCTCTGCTGATGCTATCTCTTGCCCTTCAAAGGAGTTTCTTATTAATCTGAAAGACCAACACTTCAGTACAAGCAAAATTAGCATCTTAAAAAACAATTAAAAACCCCTAAACAAAACAAAAAACCAAAAGCAAAGCCAACACACCCACCCCCCCTCCAAGCGAGCGTTAATACATTATCTCTTTCCTGCTAGAAGTCAACACCAGGGCCCCTGGGGATGGAAGGGGCTTTTTCCTGTTAAAGATAAATTTACCCAGTCTCCACTTCCTGAGTATTTGTTTGCACACCATAGAGTCACACAGAATACAAACCAGAGAGAAATCCAGCTCCTTCATTTGCAATATATTTTTGTGGCACCTCAGTGGGACAGTTAACTACCTCGAACACATGACCCACACCTGCTGTTCATGCAATGCGTGTCTTCTCTCTTATACCCAGGTAGCAGACCCAGAATGACATTTACCCAACTCAAAGACTCTGAAGACGAAACACAAGTCAATTATCAATTAATCACTGCCTCCAGCTCCCTTTTTTCCCTACATAACTGCAAGTAAATATTCACAGGTTAAACGGCACTGACGCAGACATACCCACCTATCCAATGCCTTAACTCATTAATAAGCATGACGTAGATCAATACTGCAAATAAGGGCTTCAAATATCCATTTCCTCCATCCCAAGGGCAAAGGGAACAATGCAACAAAAGTGATAAGGAGCTATTTGTGAGGACTGCAGGGTGTTGTAATCCCAGTATCCTGTGTTGGCACAGCCAGTGTTATCACCGCGTTACACACAGATGAGCCATGCAATTCCATCATCACAACATACATCCTTTCCTTGTGACTTCCTCCACACGGCAAGTGCCACGAGTTTACCTGGGTTCAAAGGGTGACCAGATGAATTCAGAGCAGTGAAGATGAAATGACGATCAGGAAGCCTGAGCCATTAATCACTAAAGGCTCAAAGAGGTTACTGAGGAAATGTGTTTAAAAGCCCCTTTACACTCCTCCCAAAAAAGGGGGGAACATACAGCAATGCCACCACAGGCGTGTGTTGGTTTTGGTATAACTCAAAAATCTAATTTTACTTATACATCTACCAATGATCGAAGTGTGATAAAAATGTTCCCAGTCCCTATTTTCAGGTGCTGACCTGTTAGACTTCATATTTATAACCTTGACCACTGTGATGCATATGAGAAGCGAGAGGAAGGATGAAGACCTAAGTGCTTGCTGCTTAGCACAAGCTTTGTGCTCCAGGCCCAGGAGGCTTTTCTGTCCCACAAGCCAAGAGTTTAATACTTCCTGAGGGAAGCATCTCCTGGGCTGCAGAAGAAAAGGGTATGATCACAGGATGCAAAATAAGCCAAGGTATAAACATGGAAAATATTAGAGATTCTGTTACATCAACAATTAGGAAACACCAGCACTACCTTCTACTTCAGTCTGCTTGTTTAAAGATGGGACCTTTGATTCATTTATGGGTTTTCCCTTTGGTGCTGCACACACTTACAGACTGGGCAGTAGTTTTCTGTAGTCCAATTTATTCCTATAGGAAGTACAAGCATCAGTTCTGTGTAAGCACTGAAAGTGGCAGCCTGGTCCTTCCACTAGGACAATTAAAACTCTCTTCCTAGCACACATCTCCCCAAAAATTCAGCATTTACTGAAATCCCAATTCATTATATTTCTTACATGTACACTCCCCTACAAGCACCTGAATTTGTGTTGTTGACTACAATGTCGAGAACTAACTTTAACAGGAACCCAGAGAAGTTCATCCTGCCCCCACTGAAGCCAAGTCGCAGCAGCTTTGACCACAAATGGCATTGTGCACCCCAGGCAGAAGCTGAAGCCTCTGTTTTCTGGCACATTTTGAGTTCTGCTTAAGTGTAGCATCCATCCACATCAGATAAGACTCCATGTGTATCAATTTCTAAATTTCTTAGCAAGTAATGTATTTTAGAAGGATGAACGTGCATAGATTTGATTTGCAACTAAGTAGCAGGTTTCGTTTCAACTCACTTCCTATTGATACAGTTAATTTTAATGACCAAGGGTATGTCTACCGCCTAAATATAGCCTTACTAGAGAAACTACTAGGAGCTCTCTCAATACTAAAAAACACTCAGTATATTTACACTGCAAATATACTATGCTGTAGCACACACAGAGCAGTAATTACTAAATCAAGCCATGGCCAAATATCTTTCCTCTGGCATGCATCAAATACATTTTAGCTGGTGCATACCACATTCACACTTGAATTTCTGTTCTTGACACCAGCCACAACAGAAAGACTACATAGATCTTTTCAAAACCCACACAGGAAGCCATCACGCCATTCTGAACTCAGTATTGATCCTGGAAGTCCCCATATGATCAAAGAACAGACAAGTGGAATCCATCCGCATGATACCCCTGCTCTCAGTTACTCATGGTGGATTATCCAAAGCCAGAAATAACTGGAGCTGTTTCTGCGTGAGCTGGGTGGGACAGACGCTGTAGACAACACCATCCTTCCTGTCCTCTCAGAAACTTGAGTCAAAGGAACTGCCCATTTCTTTTAAAAGATCAGTCTTAACTACTCCCAAAGGATGACATTATTTGGATATTATTGTGCTGCGTGCTATGATATCTTAGAGTAAGAAGAGATTAGTTTCTTCCCTACCCACATCAAAGAGGACCAATCCAGAACAGTATTTCCACAGACCTCCTGTTGACCGTTAAAGTTTGTATTTGGCAAAAATCACTGTCTGAGCTTTTACCCCTGCAATTACACTTCACAAAAATGCAGTCTGTAAGGAGTTTAAAATATCTAACAGGGAGAACAAAAAGGTAAAGGTAAATACTTGAGCCTTCTAAAGAGGTGGACTTGCCCTGTTCATTTACACAGTACTATTAGATTTACTTGGTGATCGGCATTTCTGCAAAAAAAATACAGTGCTCAAGCATGCTCAGCTTCACAGTGTGCGTTTACAGAACCGCAAGCCTTGAAGCATTATTTTCTGTGTCTTCTACAGCTCACAAATAGCAAAAAGCAGGAAATGTAGCTTCAGACCTCAGGAAACCTGAACTTAAACCAAAAGTAAAACAGCCTCATTTTGCAAACTACCCTACCAGCACAATATAGACAATTCAGTCTACACCTTTTCAGCATTTTCATCCAAATCTGTTATTTTAGATTTCAGCTGAGCGCAATAAAAATGGAATAGTCTTGGAAAGTTTTTGAGAAGCCACAGCTCTTAATTGTTTAGAAAGTGCGATAACAGTATTTGGTGGGGAGAGAAGAAAAGCCCCTCTGTATCACCTATGCAAATTGCTGCCATTTAAGTTTGCTGAAGCAGTTCTCAAATGGATGAGCGGGGGAACAAGCAATCCCCCAGTGCTGATGCTGTGCATGCATTAATAAGGAACCACTTGCTGCATTAATAAGGAACCACTGTCCTCAGACCTAAAGGCTTTAATCAACTTGTTTCACAGATCCTTTCTAAAATACTGCCCCAATGTTTAACACCTCTGCCCCCAATACAATCCCATAATTAAAAGTTCATGTGGGGTGGTTTGTTACTGGGTTAGTTAAACAAAAAAAAGGCCATCTACCTTCACAGGCTTCCCATCTTTCCCAGGTAATAATCTTCTATCACTCTTCAGGCCACCCTTCTCCCTAAGAGGACAAGAAAGGAACACTTTACCTCGCACGTTCGGTTTCTGTTTTGCTTTGGAAGAAAACTCTCCATCTGAGCCAACACTCCTCCAACATCACAGGAGATATATATACATATAGATATAGAGATATATATTTATATCGACACACAACAGAGGAGAAGGAGAAATACAGCCCTTCTGTAGACATTCAGTTACATTAGGAAAGACAAGTAGGGGAGGATAAAGCTACATGCACAATGTTGACTCAGACACTAGAGCCAGGTTGAACAATCCAAGATAAATACTGCATCCATCCAACAACAGGGAGTTTCCTCACATATTCCTGGCTTTTGCCAGAAGACATGCTGTTTCTACTTGGGAAAGACTGCCATCCTGGCAGTTCACACACATTTTTGCATGTCCAGCTAAGCTTCAGGAAAGCCACCTCACTCACACACCTGAAGGCCTGTATGCAGATAAGGAAGTGCCTGCAGGGTGTCATGGGGAAAGCTGGCATACAATTTCTGGGAACTCAACACCCTTGGGTGCCTCTCTGTAGTGCCCTTGCACCACTACACACAGCATGGGGAACATGCGGGAGGTCTGACTGCACTTGCAGGGCTGCATATGGGGGAGTGTGGCCAGCAGGCTGAGGGAGGTGATCCTTCCCCTCTGCTTAGCACTGGTGAAACTACCCCTGGAGCGCTGGATCCAGTTCTGGGCTCCTCAGTGCAAGAGAGACATGGACATACTGGACAGAGTCCGGCAAATGTCCACTAAGATGACTAAGGGACTGGAGGAAAGGGTGAGAGAGCTGGGACTATTCAACTGGGAGAAGAGAAGGCTCGTGGGGTTTTAATCAATGTATAGAAATGCCTCTTTTACTCTGAGGGGGGTTGAACACTGCACCAGGTTGCCCAGAGAGGTTTTGGAGCCTCCATCCTTGGAGATACTTAAAACCCAACTGGACATGGTCCTAGGAAACCAGCTCTAGGTGACATGGGTGGGCATGACAAGATGACCTCCAATCTCACCAACCTCAACCAGCCTGTGATTCTGTGATCATTTTGCCAGTTCATTTGTGCACCCAAGATATCATGTATGATAAACACAAGTATTCAGAAGAAGCTTCTCAGTCCTGTCTGCAGTACCACCCATGGCAGAAACCCACAATGTCACTGTGTTGAGGAGCATCTCTCACGAGGAAAGGCTGAGAGACCTGGGTTTGTTCAGCCTAGAGAAGACCGAGGAGGGATCTTATCAATGCTTATAAATATCTAATGTGTGGGTGTCAAGAGGATGGGGCCAGACTCTCTTCAGTGGTGCCCAATGACAGGACAAGGGGCAACGGGCACAAATCAGAACACAGGAAATTCCACCTGAACATGAGGACAAAGCCCTTCCCTGTGCAGGTGCCAGAGCAGGGGCACAGGCTGCCCAGAGAGGCTGTGGGGTCCCTTCCCTGGAGACATTCACCCCCCGCCTGGACGCGGTCCTGTGCCCCCGCTCTGGGTGTGCCTGCTCAAGCAGGGGGTGGGATGGGATGAGCTCCAGAGGGCCCTTCCAGCCCCTGCCATTCTGCAGTTCTGTGATCACACACCAGCTCAGCAGGAGACAACTAACATGCCATACCTCACTCTTGAGGTTGAGATTCAGTTTCCAGTGTTGCTAGCTTGTCTTTGCTATGGTTTGACTCAAACACTGCTTTCTCAGTGTGACACAAGGGTCAAAGACTGGGAACATTAACAGACCAGTCAGGAGGTTTTGCGTCAGACCGCAGTCTATCATCAGATTCCTTAAATCTCTCTTACAGTCTCCATCTCCCTCAAGTTTTGCTATCCCTGTCTTTTTTTTTTCCCCTTTAACATCACCTTTTTGATGAATACTTTATAGAAAAACCCCTCAGCTCCACAAGTGCATCACCTCTGAAAACCAGAGGATGATTCTCCTCTTTTATAACAAAGCAAGAAGAGTCACATGTGGATACCCTCTAGGTTTACTATGTAAAATCTTCACTGACTTGGCAGATATCTACTTCTTGCTGGTATAAAAGAAGTCCTAAAGATTTTTGGTTTAAGGCCAAGAGATAAATTAAAGTTGTAATTTCTTTAAATCTCCAACATTCCCTGTTCCCACAGCTGGAGGTAGGCTAGCAAAAAGAGGCCAGTGCAGGTCATCAGTAACAGACAGAAGTACAAAGCTGATCCTATCTACTAAGATTTCACCCTCTTCAGGAACAGGGAAGTCTCCACAGAGAATTCAGATTTCTACAAAAAAGCTCAAGGTAAAACATGTTTCTATCCCACCGTTAGTGCATTTGTCTTGACTGGTTCTAGTTTAGCACACCTCCTCCTTTTCCTCTCTTTGCAAATAGAGCAAGTACACTGGGGGCTGAGCAGGGAGGAGAGCGCAGCTAAGATCTACCATGACAGCTGTCGCATTTGTGGCCACAGCATTTGCAGTAAAAAAAGAAAACACTACGATTTTTAAACTGACTTGCTGCACGTGTATGGTCACAGGGAATTTAAGGCCATCCACAATTCTGGCTTCTTGCCATGCATATTCTTCAGCGTTAGCCTCATGTCCAGTGCTGAGACCCACAGAGTGTCACAGGTCTTCTGGGGTTAGCTAGTCCAGCCCCTGCTCCAAGCTGGGCTAGCTCTGAAGCTAGGTCCAAGGTACATTTTCTGGCAGGGTCTGTTGCTCTAAGCAATACCACGTTTCATACTGGAGCTAGGGAAGGTTTTTAGGGACTCTTCCATTTGTAGCTGCCAAGCTAGATTTTAGTACAGTGCAACAGATGCACAAAGAGACAGCCCTGAAACAACATAAATTCACTGCACTGATCTCCTAGTCTTAATGAGGCCTCAGATTCTCAGCTCACCTAAAGTTTTGTCTTTAAAAATCCCACAGCTGTGAACATGAAAATTAGACCAGCATCTCAAAACATCAAAGCAACTCATCCTAGTGAGGCTAAGGGTCAGTTTCTTTATACTTGCAGCACTCTTAGCATGCAAGAAACCCCATTTATACAGTCCTCCTCTCTTGGGCAGTATAAGCTACTGTTTCATACTGAATTAAAACCAATAAAGCAGAACTAACTAAACACAGAAATAACTACAGAATCCTCTCCAGACTTGCAAGGGAAAAGAGAGGCTGCTAATTACAGCCTAACTCATCTCCTCACTGCCATAAAAGCATTAGCAACTCTGCTTTTATAATGTGCATTGGCACTGGCATTTAGTTAAATCAGGGGTTTTGGTTCTCAAACCAGGCTAGCACCCCCAAACTCCATTTCCCTTGCCAAAGAGCAAAGACAGGTTGTCCTCCATAATCAGACCACTCTTGGTTACTCCCAGTCAATTAACCTGCTGCTTAATCTCGCTGTTAGTGGTCACCACCACTAGGAAGCCATCCAATTAATCTGCAGGCAATGGGGAGAAGCCTCAGAGAGGGACTGCTATTTATATGTAATACTGCCATGAGCTGCTTTCATGAACAGAAGCATGTTTTCTTGCCTGAAGGCTGGTAACACCAAGCTCTACATTTGTGTTTCATCTTTTTGATACTCTTGGCACTCTATTTAGGTAAAGAGTAGCTCATATTATTTCTAAGGACTACCATGCAAGAGGTTGCAGGGCTACTTACTGATTAATGCAGACACTTGGGTCCAGCCAGAAAGGTTTTGTACCTGCTAACCTGCTTACAAAGCCAGGTGCCTTCCACAGTAATAGAGCAGCTCCTCTATGAGCGTCACATTAAGCCCTGAGACACCAGAAGACTGCATCTAGCATTCAGACACAGCAGTTGCTCTGCAAAACAAACAGGAGATACTGGGATGTCCAGCACATTACTGGTTTGTTAGATCCACCCATTGAAGCAGCCTATGCTGTTGCTGCTACCAGAATAACAAACATTTTGCTGAAGTTTCAGTGGTATCATGGGTGGCACCCCCAAACTCCATTTCCCCTGAGGAAAAAAACCAAAGACATAGGTGCACGCGCACACACACATACTGAGAGCTATATATGGAAAAAGTATTAGCAGTCAAGAGGGAGACAGGAGTCCATCCTGCCCCAAAGATGCAGATATGCAATATCCAGGCTCCAGCTGAAGCAGCTACATCCTGTCCCCTGACACGTATTTTCTGAGTGGTCCCAATTCAGAAAAGTGTATGTTCATGCGCAGGGAACCTCCTTATACCAGCACTGAGTGCACAAATGATGAACATAAAACCAACATAGCATAGCCAGCCTTTTCATTGTAAACTCACCCAACAGGAACCTTGCTATAGTTTTGGATCATTCACCTACTGACAAAAATAACTGCGTTACTTCCTTAGATACACCATGCAACAGGACAGCATGACTAAGACAGTAGCTTTTTCTCCTGGGTAAGAAAGGCTACAGGACTTTCTCTGATCAATGATGTTATAAACTCGAGAAGGTTTTGGCAGAAGAGACCTACATTATTTATGGATTGCTTGCAATATCAAGATATTCACCATAAACCTCTGTAAGTCACTGCACTGCTTAGTTGCTCTCACTGTTAATACAGCAGACGACCATATTTGCCACACGACTAAGTAAAGGAAAATTCAAGTTTCCACAGCCATCATGCACCTCTAAAATAAAACAGTAAAAAAGTGTAAAAACCTAACAAGATGTACTGTGCTCCCCGGTACCATGTGGAGAAGCTGTGCTTACCTGGTTTGTCGCCAGCATCCAAAAATGGACTACAGCTTTCCACGGATTTCAGTGCTAAATGAAGGCTGACTGCAGAAAATTCACTGGTAAATGTTTATTAGTGGTTGCCATTCTAATTTTAACCTCTGCACGTCTTTAGAACCAACAAAAAAAGACCAAAACTCAAGAGACCAAATAATCCTTGAACAGATTCTCTTGTGCCTGGGCTATTTCAAAAGTAATTCTGAGTTTCAGGGATTTTTATGTTGGTTTTTTTTGTTTAGTTTGGTTTTGTGTATTGTTTTGGGGTTTTGTTTTGTTTTTTAAATCACTTTTTAACTACTTGTACTGGAAGCATTAAATTACACCACAATGTCTGACCACATTGTGCAAGAAAGGAAGGAGACATGGACTCCCATGGGAAATAACAGTTTCTAATACAAATACTTCACCAGTATTATAATCCACACTGAGGAGCAGAAACCCCTATTTCTTTGCCTTTCCATGTTGAACGCTGTGGGACTCTAGGAATACAGGGGAGTACCCCACACCAGTTCACTTGGTATAACTTTTCAGAGTAAATATCTCCAAGCTGATGCAGGCTCTGTCAGTCCCTGCAGAGATGTTTCATCCATCCAAGCTCTCCAGAAGTGTTCAAAAAGCTTTTCCTCAAGCCTTAACTGCATCTTCATGCATCAAAACCAGACACAAAATTATGGTTCAACAATAATTTTCCTGTCCAGGCCCCTCCTTCCACTTCAACCAGCAGAACAGACCATAAAACTGCAACTGCCCAAGCCCTTCCCTGTGCAGACCAGACTGGCCAATGTTCATAGCACCAGCTTCAGGACAGACTCTTTGTGTAGCTGGCATTACCTGCAGATGCCCCTCACGGTGGTATGTGAGGTCTTACCATGGACTAGAACTAGTCCAAGATCTCCAGGAAGAAGCACAGATGCCGGAAAAGATGTACGTCTACTGGATGGCAGATGTGTTCTTTATTTTCCTCCCCACAAAGGTAATTCCTTAGGTGCAACGCAGACATCCCAGGCATGGGTTTTGGATAGTTATGAGGCCAATGGGAGAAAAAAAAACCCACAACCCAAAAAAATACCTAAAAAACCAAAACCACACAAAATTGGACAGTCCCTGGGGCAAGCAGCTGCCTGCAAGGATACATCTCACTTGTGTACAGTACCCTGCTGTTGCCAAAAGGCTTTCCCCAGTAATTCTGACCACATCAGCATTTACCTTTATTCCTTGGCCAATTGTGTCCAAAACAAAAAAAAAGCAGTGAGAAGCAATATTCTTGGGTCTCACAACTCTGGCATTCTTAGCCGTACTATAGCCTACAGTCTCCCTTTCTTCCGAATTATCATCAGTCCAAGTAACACATCCTTATTTTGGCTTTCCTCTCCACCCCTACAAGCTCACCACAGACTGATGGGAGTCTCATAAGCTGAATGGTGCTTCTTTCTATACCTTCTAAAGTCAGACTCTTCAGCCTTGAGCCAGATATGCTGCCTGTTATATCAGCTGCTACTTGTTTTGTTCTACCTGCTACGTGAACAGGCATTTCCTTGTAAAATAAAAGCTAAATTCCCCTATTGCAAGTCTTCAGGGTGCATGTGAAGGCAAAGTGATGGCAGATGATGCCCATGCGAGGGCTTGCCTTTCCACTTAACCTACAGCTCAGAAAAAGGCTTGTTCTCTGGAAAAATCATCCCTGCCTGTCTGGGTCCAAAGAAGTCCTCTCCTTGACTCAATACTCCAAAAGGTGATGGGCAGCCCTCTGCCTTTCTAATCTAGGTGCCCTACACCATCCCTTCCCTGGCTACCTTCAAGGTGTTGAACAGTGCACAAGGAGAGCATAAGAAGCATGGGAGCTTACAGATCCCTGTGGGATCTTTACACAGCCATTTTATAGCTAGACTCAACTCAGCGACACCACAGACATACTCAGAGGCAGATCTACAGGACCACACAATAGGATACAGTGGTACCCATGACCTGGACATCTCGAAACCCAAGGGCACCGCATACTATTCCCAATTTTGCAGCTGCTCCCAGCACCCACAGTGACACTACCCTAGGGAACCACCTCACAAGATGCTAATGCTGACAGAGCTGACCCCTCTGCTCTGGGCGTTTCCTGCTGACAGTATTTCCTAAACAAGGGAGGAGACCATGGCAATTCTCCCCAGAAAGAGAATGTTAGCACAGGCTGAGTGCAGCACCTAAAGACCTCATTTCCCATCTGTGCTGGCATAAGACCTTGTCTTCCCTGTGTGTCAGAGCTGCAGTTTGGTCACTGAGGACAAAATTTGTTTTGTTTTGAGGGTTTCTTCCCTCCCTTATTTTAAAAAAAAAAAAAAAAAACAAACATACAAACCCATAGCTCCAAAAATAAAAAGCTACAGCAGACAGACGTTCACAACACAGCAAAAACTTAAGTACATCATCAATACAAAAGCACTTTCTCACATAGTGATTCAAAACCTGTACAGTACCAATGAAGTGCAATAATAAAATCTGTAAACGAGCCTATATTGTTCGACATGATGCCAGTTATAAGTTACCTACATGGCAAGTTACAGCTATTTGGGGTGGGGGGGGGAAGTGCCACCTGCTCACAACATTTCAAATTTAAGTGAGAAACTGCATCTAAGGTCCCTGTATTAACAGAATTTGCCACACATCAGTCCTCCCCAGCTCCAACTTTTCTGACTATTGCTGCAACCTCCGGTTTCCTCAGGTGAGCACCTTGTATCCATACACTTTTTACCAGTGGCATATTAGTATTTTGCATAGGGCAATATAGGGGAAATATCTTATTGTTTGCCATTTTCAAGACAGACTAAGAGTTAGCAGTTTCGCATGTAAAAGCAATCACAGGCTGATTAGTGTAAGCAGCAGGAAATGCTGGACGTGAAAGGCACAGACGAGTTGGGGAAAAGAACAACCTTGACTTGCAAGGTAGCTGATGGTTTTTAATCTTATCTGGATGAAGGTATAATCCAATTATTTTACCTACTTATTAAATATTCCACGCTTAAAATTATTAAAATGGCAAACAGCTGGTTACAGGGTAGCTGTTCTCTGACATCAAACCTACATCCACACAAATATTCCCATCTTCAAAGGATATTATCCACCTGCCTCTGAATGTAGGTACGATTTTCTATCCTCAAAGGCAAACTTGCTATTATTTGTTTTAATAATATTTAGTTGTGGACTTTAAACTCCTAACCTTTCTTTTGACACTTGCTTTTGTTTCCAACAGTCACCGGCTGCATACAGTTCATACTATTTACCTTACAGCAGCTTTGCACATCACACTTGTATTACCACTGCTCTTTTTCTTCAGCATACTGCAATCTCAGATCTTTTCCTTTGGCACAATTCCTTCTCCTCTACAGCCATGAAAGCCTGGCCTGTTTGGGAAGGGTTCCTGATCTCTCTCTGCTTCCAACTAGCAATTGCAAGGTCAACAAGAGCACAAAAACCACACCAAAAAGCACAGAGACTGTTTTTTGGTGCTAACTGGGCTAAAAATCTACCACCAGCAGGTTCTATTGAACGCATCCTTAATTTTAACTTTTTTGTTAGAAGTGTTTTGTAAGTGGAGGAGTTTGCTCAGCAGATATGCTCATAGACATGCACAAAAGCTCTCTCAAAATAAAATAGTTCTCGCACACACTGTCATCCTCAGAAAGGTACAGCATTTCTTTATACTGTTAAGTCAAAGCTACTGCAATCAGTAACTAAAAGATAGGCCAAGTGCTTTTTCTGCTCAAGTAATTTATGCTTAAATCATCATAATCTATGCAGAAAATGCAGGGGAAAAAAACATCAAGTATGACTTAATAAACTCTTGCTGATTCCTACTACAAACAGGCTTGCCTTTTTCCTGTAATTACAGAAGAAGGATTTTTTTCCCCCCACCACTTTCAGTTGCCACAAGAAGCCTATTGTTTGGATTTAACCATGCAGCACTCTTGATGCAAACACATAGCTCACGTTAGCACTGCACGTAACCCAGAATCAAACAGAAAGCAATTCAGTCCCCTTACAGTAAGAGCAGTGCTTTGTAATAAATACCTGTTCAGAGCAAACAGAGATACATACCCTGCTTTGGCACAGAAGACAGTGCCTGTGCATACCAGCGAAGTCTTGCGATACCTCCAAACATCCAGGTGCCTGTACGGTTGTTGTATATCAGATGACAGCTTAGCAGCCAGTTAAAAGCAAACATCGTGCAGGTCAATTGCCCCAAATCCAGGAAGCCAAAAATTGCTTGACTACATCTCTATGCCTCCCCACACAAACACCACAGTTGCAATCCTCTCTCATCCAAAAATCAGTTGGACACACCAAAATGAGTAACCTCTGCGTACTGGTACCTTAACTCTGGAAACCCCAGCTCTGTCCCTCCGCTAAGGGAACTGAAATGCTGCAGGCTCACTTGTAGCTGTGGCAACAGCAAATGCAAATCCTGCCACGCTGCAAAACTTCACCACAGTCTCCTCCAGCACATGTGAACTACGTGGGAGCAAAACCACCCTTCCCTGCCCCCCACCCCCACCCCAAGAATCAATCAGGTTTCTGAAACCTGTTCCCTCCCCTAAAGAAGGGGGGGGGAGGGGGGAATCAGCAGGGCAAAGTTTAGCCAGACTTACTTTGCTTTAGCAGGGTTATTTGTACTAGCTGTGCTTGAAGGCACTTAGAAAAAGTGCCCAGAAGAGTTTGGAAACAGAGTACTCATTACAACTGCAAAGACTATACCCACTGTTTAAATTAGGCGAGGAGCTACTGTATTTGCAGCCTTGATCTTCAGGCTGACCAAATCGTACCACTACTGCTTTAATACAACAAAGCTAGGAGTGGATATTTAGGCATAGAATAGAAAATGAGTTTAAGTGACATTTTTAAAAAATAATCAGATTTCTAAAGAATATCAACATACCTGAATGCAAAGATAAGCTCTCCCAAGAGCTCATCTCAGGAGATATATCAGACATTTCTAATTGAGGTGCAGCCAGGAACTGTGTATAACAATCAGAGGTTAAAAAACAACTGGGGTGGGGGTGGGGGGAGGAGGAGAAAAGAAGAAAAAAAAGCATCACCTAACAAGTCTCCAGCAGCAAAGCCTGTGTGAACTGCAACACCTGAATTGCAAATTTAGCTTTGGTGAGAATTTTGCCTCTCAGCCCAACCGATGCTTGCAGGATATCTACTTGTGGTTTGCAAAAACTTCTCAGACAAGCTTCAATATTCCAAATGGCAAACAAAGAATAAAAGCCCCAACTGATGCTTCCTGCATGTTGAGAAGTTAGGGTGGGAGCTTCTAGTCTACTTGGTTTGGTGAGGGTATTGGTTTTTTGGGGGGTGGAGGTTGTGTGTGTGTGTGTGTTTTGTTGTGGGGGGTTTTGTTTCTTGTTTTTGTGGATTTTGGTTTGGTTTGATTTGGGGGGGAGGTGTTGGGTTTTTTGTGGGTTTTTTGTTTGATTTTTTTTAATAAAGGACAGCTTGGGTTACCCTCTGCAAATAGTTTGAGTGAAAATACTACATCCTAACTTTCATCTATGTGCGAGCAAAGCAAAACTAATCCCCCAGTCAGGTTATTCTATCTGGTAGTGAAGCAAATGAGCTAAAAACAAAGGAAAGTGAGAGTTACCATGGGATACCAAGATGCATCACTTCTCTTGGCACCACGTGACGTATCTCAGCCATGAGTGAAGAACTCAGCAGATGGGATAGGAAAAAAAAAAAATATGTAAAAAGGTCTCTAGATTATAGCAAAGTGTAGGCTTTTATATCCAATTTGCTAACTGCTTATGACTATGGAAATGCAGGCAAGCAATATTTATCTATAAACCAAACTATCTGCCTGTAAGTCTTTTGCCATTGTGCAATAAATGTATGCTTTCCCTTCCAACAGTCATCATCTACAATTTTTGGTTCCTTACAATAAATTTAGTCCAAGCACGTTCAGAAATACTACCCTATTTTCAGTAAGAGCCACTGCTTACCTTTCAGAGGCAGCAGAGCAGGTCAGTAGTTTCCACCTTGCTCATAAATACAGAGGCAGCCACTTCACAGCAATAGACACGAGCAGTCAGAGTTGAAGAAAGATCAGAAGAGGAATAAATCACTTTGAATTTACTCTCAAAGTTATCATGGAGGTCACCCAATCCATGTCTTGGAATGAAGCCCACTGAACCAAGACTCTCTTTTCATTTTCAAGGTATCACTGTTCAGCAGCGCACCGCTGCAAAGCTGCCCTGTGTGTGTGTGGCACGTGAGCTGACCCCACCACACGCTTACCTATACTTTGATTTTTACCCCACTCAAGTCCAGTATAAGTTTTTGAACATCTCCTGCTCCAAGTGTTTCTTCTCTACAGAAAATCATACAGCGGTTCAATGTTTGATTTCCACCACCACCACCTTTTCACAGCTGGCAATTTCTTTCTAGCATGTCAAAACAGCTCTGATTCGAAGGACATTATTCCACCTCCATCCTTCTCCACCTCCCAAAGCCTCCTAATACCCACATGCTGCTGAGGACCAAAATCTACAGGAAAATTCGGTCCTTTCATACACCAGCCAAGCAAACCACCTCTCTGTAGTGAAGATTGATGTACAGTGTGAGAAACCTTCACCCTCCAAGCGGCCCCAGTAACTTACATGGTGCAATCCCAGAGTTTCAGCTCTACCCAAAACTTCACGTCACACTGGAAAATGAGCTTGCAGGGAAATACTGAAGCCTGTCTGTCTCCAATGCATCACAGTAACCCGATCAGTATCCCAGACACCAGCCGGCAAGTTGCCACTCCAACCTACCCAGCCATTAGCACTCTCCTATTAGTCCAGATTGCAAAACTTTGGTAAAGTAACAAAGCAAATCATCCAAGACAACTGCTGCTATAATCTGCTCTTAAACACCAACTTTTTATCACCTGAATCGTTTGCCATTATGTGCCTGTTTCCCATTAGCTACCAAAAATATGAAATACAGAAGCCAAGAAATCCCACATTTAATCTGCTACTCCAACTTGTAGCCCCTACGTGAGTACACATCTATATGACAGGGCATTTGAAAACAACAAAGTATTATTTATTACTTACTTATAAAATGAAGTTTTACATTTCTGCAACAAGTTTAACACAGATGGTGTCACCTTCTTCAAAACACTGCTTTAATAACCATTCCCTGAGCCAGGAGACGCTGTCTTTAATAGCCATGGCTAGGTTGTATCCAGCCTCCTTTGAATCTCTAACCTTCAGAAATATTCTGCAGCAGGGAATACCACGGCATAACTGTGTACCACCAAAAGAAAAACAACATTACCGGAAGAAAAAAAACTTTCCCTTGTTTTAGGCTTGTTGCTTCCTTGTTTTATTTGACACTATTTTTTTTGAATGGGGAGAGCCTGGATACAGGCATCCTCTGCTCACGCTTTGCATAACATTCCTCTTCTCACTTCCTCCGCTCACGATCATTTTTCCTCCATGCAGAAGAGTCAAAGTTTATTACCCTCCTGTGCCTTCGATTACCTGCATAATCCTTTGCTGAACCTTTTTCTTTTTGGACATGGAGGACCAGCTGGCATTCGAGACATGGAGTTTCATTTTTGGTTGTTTGGTTGGGGTGGGGTTTTTTTGTTTTGGTTGGGATTTTTTGTGGTGTGTTTTGTGGTTTGTTTTGGGTTGTTTTGTTTTTTTTTTTTACAGTAGCTTGTTGTTACTCTGCTCCCACCCAATAACATTCACTACTTTGATGCACTGAAAATAGCTGTAAAGTCAATCTCCAAATTCAGAAAAAAAGCCTCCAAAGAGCAGAACAAACCCCCAAAACTAATGTTTTTGCATCATGCCAGTGTTGGACAAACACATATTAGGTTTTAAAGACAGGAAAGGGCCTTGGAAGTCTTTCACAATGGCTGCTTCCAAAACTTCATTTCAACCAGAGCAGCTGAGCAAGGCATTAATCACATCCCTGTCTGTGCTTGAGGAAGCCTTCCTCCATCCTCTCACTTCCCTCTGCAAAAGCACTCACCTTCTGCCACGCAGGCACAGCTTGGGAACCACCTGCTTCTTTTCTATGTCCCAGCCCAGGGTTCGCCATGCTTTTCCAAAGCACCCCCAACCCTCATTTCTCCTCAGAGAGGCAGAGCAGCATCCCCTTTCCTTGGACATATAATTGATCCCCACTCTGCACCGCTGCTCGGGCCTGCTCTAAGAGCTGCTCAGCACACAACACATCTGATGGCACCTCATCACAGCAAGTCCTGGAGAAGGAGCAAAAGCACCAGTGCCCTGCCGGTGCTGATGCCAAAAGACAGGGAGGAAGGGGACAGAAGGAGACAGGAGCATGGATCTCGCATCCAGAGCTGGCAAGCCTGAATTCAGAACCCACGGGCTCCATATGAAACAAGTAGAACATCCATCTCCAGATGCTTGTGCTTTGAAAATACATAAATAAATAATATATACACACACACACACACTTTGGTACCTTTATTTATTATTTCCTGATGCAGTACCAGCAAAATGACTTCTAGCAAGGTGCACAGGGAAAAAAAAAAAACAACCTGCTTTTTTATTAGTAACCAATTACTGGTTTACAATGTCATTGACCTTGCACCATGTACCAGATTCCTTCCTGACACCTCACCAATGCTTGACACATGCTTGTTTCCTTTCTTCATGTGGAAACAGAGTACCCAACACCCTGTGTCATTAATAATCACAATAACAAAGGGCAGAACTGTATCCTAAAATTCCTGCCCGGTACTAAGATGATTTCCCACCCCCCAATTTTCAACTCCTCAAACTCCTCCCAACACAGGCTGACAATACAGACTTGCTTTAAAGTGTACATTTTCACTCCACCCCAAATTACCACTGGCTGAACAGAAGAATTTTCCAGCTACAACTGAAGAATCACTGCAGAAACATTAAGAAAATATCCTTAGGCAGGCATTTTACTGACAATGGGATTACAAAGGCACAGAGAAAGCACTTCAGATTTAGCATGAGTTTTGCAGGGATGATACATCTCATACAAGCAAGCAGCAGCAGGACGCAGACAAAAATTTGCTCTTTATGTAAGTTCACTTAAAGAAACAATCTTCTAAGTCTTTAGACTTACCCACTGGAAGACTGTGGGGTAAAAATAAAGCTGTTCTTGGGACAACCTGCCAGGTACTCCTACTGCACAGTTTTGGATGCTGGTTGGAATACACAGGAAGGATGGACTAATTTTGCTTGTGATAACTGGGCTTTCACTCAAGTGAGCATCCAACACCCCACACCTTGAGAAGAAAGAAAATCAGCAGGTCCAGGAACAGGGTTTCTTGGGTACTCCACCTAGAATTCCAGTTTTCAAAAGAGTTCTCACTTGTAAAATTCAAGTTACACGAATGTGATCTGTGAAACAGCACTCCTTTGCTGGAGGCTACTCCCCTGTTCCCTTCTTTTTTCCAGTGAGCCACTCCTTTCTAGATCATTTCTCCATCCAGTTTTCATCCTGTACAGGGACACCCTTCTGCCAACCCAGTATGCACTCCTAAACAGAGACACATGCCCACTCGCATGAGATTCTGACACAGAGATCTCCTTACAACAAGGTATCAAATCTTGCAATACCCAAGCAACCTTGTCCAACTGTTCACCAAATGGATCACCGTCCTGAAAGGTCTCGGCTGTTTCACCAGTATCTAATGTGTATCTTTTGGTGCAAGAGTTCATGCTGCCTCTTTCGAATAGTAAGATTTCAGCTGTCAGCATCACCTTCCTCCAATGTCCACTTCTCAACCGCATGAAATTAAGCCAAATGAGGGTGAGGACAGGAAAAGAGTAATAAGACAGTTTGCAAAGGTGGGTATTAAAGGATATGCAATCATTCTCCAAAGCGACAGACAGAAAAGCCATGGATGGTAGGGTGTTACCACATGGTCACTGACCCTCCACTCCCCCTTGAAACCGATGCCGTGAAAAGCCAAAATGAGGACTCAATAGTCTGAACGACTATTAAGCAGGTATTCTTTATTGCAGCGCTAGGCGCACGGGGATCACTCCTAATATACGTGCCCACACAGCATTAGTTGCATAATTTATACAAGATCTACATACATATTCACTAGTTTTCTGAGAAAAGACATACATATTCATTATTTACCAAGAACTCTATCACATGCAAATGTCCTTTGCGCATGCCTGTTGATGGTGTCTCCGGGTGGTCGTCAGGGGTCTCTGGGTGAAGGATATACTCTTCCTCACTGTGTCCACTAGTTAACTTTTGCTTTCGCACAAACTCAGGTCTGAGATTACATATATATCGTCCTTGAGGGATAGTCTGTTCCGGTTTAGTGTTTCGTTCTGCAGTTCCATATCTTTATGGTTCTGTACATCTGCTTCTTCTAAGATCAAATGATGTCCTCGTAAATTTGTTTAGGCGCTTCTTGTCTTGAAGCCTTTCTGACTCCCCCAAAGCAACAAGTGTTAGTCATAACAGTTCTAGCTATCAAAAATCTCCCTTATCCTGAATTCCTCCTGTACACTTTTTGTTCCAAGCTCAGCTCTACTCACATTTTCATCTCAGCCTCTGGGCCTCCCTACTGTCATTGCAGATACTCAAGACAACTGAAAATCCAGTAAAACTATACCATGGTTGTTTTTCCCCTTCAGAGGGAGACAAATTTGCAGAAAACTGACTGATGTGCCAGAAACTGCAGAGAGGAGCTCCTTTTTCTTGCTTTCACCCTGACACACGTGGTACATAATGTTACAGGAGCAATAGGCTGACAGCTTGGTGCCAGGCCAGCAGTGGTACCTCACACCATGCTCAGAGGGTGGCACTTCTCTTGAAACACTGTTTTTAAGACAACCATACATCATGCCAAACTACAGAGCACCCAACTACACCAATTGAAGACTGGTCAACTCACAGCACTGCAGGTATCATGTCATCATAAGATGATCAACACAAGAGCTCTTGAATTAGCAACTTGTAACAGCAACCCTGTGTTTGGTCTCCCTGGAATTTTAAGATGACAAGCCCAGAAATCATTAATTTAAGAGGTAAAGTTTTGATTTTGGTCCGAACTAGAAGTTAGTAATACTCATTGCACAGGGGAAGGAGGCTCAGAATAAAGTTTCCTAATTAACGCACTGCTTTACAGTGGAGACATACAAATAATGACCATCTGCTGGTGCCCCCTTGACTTTTGGCTAAGCAATGCTGTGTGCAAACAGTGGCACATTTGAGTTGTGAAGCTGAGTACACAATGTATTTCCCCCTACACACAGAAATGAGCTCACTTTCACACTGGCTGCTTCAGCTGTGTAAATAAGAGCTAAAATACTGCCTTATATATATTCTGTAAAACTAAATCCTGCCTCATGTAGCCAAGAGTCACAAAATTTTTAAGCTCTTTATCCTGGTGGTACTCCTTTATCTCATAATTTTAAGATAGCATTCACCATAGATAACATCATTAAAATTTGATGAGGGAGCTGTCTATTCATCATAAAACAGAGTTTCTCAACAGAATGCTTTGAGAAAATCTAGAGGGAGTGGGCAAAGTCAGTGTATTTTCATGCACCACTTGCAGTTTTGTGATTATAATATTTGTGATTAAGTATCTCAGGATCCTGCATGGAATTTACCAGTGCAACCATTGCTCTAAAACCAGAGCAAGTCAATGCACTTAAAGAATCCAGCCTTGGCTCCATGATGTTAACACCTTGCTAACAAATCTGACACCTAACCAGTAGGTGATACTTCAGAGCTAGCAGTGATTTCAGGCCAGAGCTGTCCTGCTTCGATAGACGCACACTACTCCTTCGGGGTTATGAACAGAAAGCTAACACGTTGGCTTTGAGCAGCCAAGACCCTCACAAAGTACAAACACAACTTTGTGCTGGACATTACTGGAGTATGAGAAAAGTCATTAGGGAAATAGCAGCTACGACATAGCTACTTGCCTTATCTGCTTTGTAAACAGCTTTTAAACTGCCAGGTACAGCTATGATTAAGGAGCAGCTGGAGATGTGAAGAGACGTCCTCATAACTGCTGACAGGTAAGTTTATTTGAGCTTCAGCACAAGCATTTAAAGATGAAAAAGCACAATGAGGATGCTGAAAGACAACTGACAGCTTGAGGAATACACACCAGTTTTCAAATAATCTCTGTGATCTAGGGAAATGTATGATCACAGCATTCACTGGGAATTAGATCATCCATTTAGCAGCAAGTTTGCCAAATCAACTGTCCGGGGACTTTAAACAGGATCAGTAAAAACTGTCATTGCAAAACTGGAGTCAGTACCTTTGCATTCTTGGTATTCAGCTGCCTTCCCAGAGAAACTTCACTAAAGACCAAAACACAGGGTAAAAATAAAACATCAAGAGGAAGAGCAAGTCAAGTGCTACAGTTGGTTCCAGGAGACACGCATGCTGTCCCTGTCTATGCCCAGACATGTTAGCCTACCTCTGCCTTGCCTACAGTGTTTGATTTCGCATCTGCTGCTGGCTTCATTTAAATGCTTTTCACGCAAGATTATTATTTTGGGGGCTGACAAAGTTTGACAAACCAGTACTATGGCAAGGCGGATATGCTATCAGCCATAGACCATGCAGATCTTTGGCAGGGGCAGACACAAGTAGCTGCATCAGGCTGAGGGCATCAGTCTAATTTGGACCAGCAACAACATTCACGAAACATCTGAAGCAACCTTGTAAGCACAGTTAACATATCCTAATAACAAAAACAGCATTTGTGCAAAGCATGTTCCTTACCTTTTCTGCCACTCACCTCTCAAGATGTGCCAGATAGCTCAGGGGCTCACAAGGCTATATTTACACAAGCTTTCCACAAAATTATTAGTAAAGCTTGGGGGACGTCACAATGTATCAGTGTCTGGAGACACCTGCAATGAAGCTCCACAATGCAGAAAAGAACAGGGAGGACCCTAAAGGTAGGAGCATGCTCTAGACAAGATGATATTTAAGCCTGCTTACATGTAACCTAGATGCACACATGATTTGAACAGTTGGGACAGTCACAGAGGACTCTAGTGAAAGAGCAGACATCCGCTGTTGGGACTGTAAAGTCCCTCACCATTTTAATAACAAATGCTCTACCCATCCTTTGCTTCGTGTTTATCACCACAGAGCAAAAATATATTAGATGTAACATTTCGCCTCCCTAAGTAGTACACGGAAATCTGTCAAAACAGTTGCTCACAGCCTTTCAACTATTCACTGGAAACAAGGACATCAGAGGAAGGTGGAACGCAGGCCAGGAAAAAAAAAAACCACGCTTTTGTTTTGATATATCTTGAAGACAAATCTATGAGAACAGAGAAAAACATTTAACAAATGAACTGAAAAAAGCATCTTGTGCAAGAATCTGCAAGAATCCCAATAACCATATCACCTGTGGAATAATAAAACTGCAAAACCATGGAATAATTTTAAACAACTATGGCTGTCATTAAAATAATGAACGAATTAGGCAATACTTATCCAATAAGAGAGAGCTATTTAATAGGGTTTAATTCAACATGGGAACATAGCCTGTTGGATCCATCTAACGACCAAAGTTGGGGGAAAATAACTGATTAATGCAGCTTCCCAAAAGGTACAAAAACCAGAAGTATCACCCTCAGAGGCTATGTCTCCTGGGTTGCAGCCTAAGAGGATGCCCAGATTCATTAAATGCTTCAGCACCGTTTGAATACAGGTTTGCTGAATGCCAAGAACACAGACATAAACCAGCAAGCAAAACAAGATTAGAGATCAGCAAGATGGCATTCCCCTTGTGAATCCAAATAAATAAGACATTTTGAACTATTTCCAGCATGACTTCAGCACAAAGTAACACTTGCACTTCAACATAATAGCTGATGTTTTAACTACATGCTAAGAGCTACAGGAACAGTCACTCACAGCAGCCCTGAGTTTACCATTGGCTGTTCAGCCTTCAAAGGAAACAAAAAAAAAAATTGCAAAGGAGCCCTGCCTTACTTCAAAGCAGTAACTGCCTTTCAGATAAAAACTGTATTATTTACATTCATTCTTCAAGCACTTGAACCCAAGTAGAGCATGCTAGTTGCTATCAAAAGGTCTGGTACTTGTAGGTGCCCTGTCCCATACCAGATGTCTCAGGTAGATGATGTGATACTTGAAAGGAGCTGGGATGGCATTAGCCCTCAAGCTTTAACTGAAACCTCACGTACATGAGAGCCAAGTAGTAAAAATTAATGCAAAGCAAAAAGGAACACAAGCAAAGGGGGTGCAAAGCAAGATGGAAACCCCATTTTCTCTTTGAACACAAGCAAAAACTGCTGAGCACACCCTTATTGGAAATCCTATTACTTGGGCCCATAAACTATGAATCAATCTCAAGGTCAGTCAGTGCCAGCCTCAGGACACAGGAACAGTCATTCGCTAATTCTGCTGACAAACAAACAGATCTGTAGAAGGAAGATTCCCTCTTTGGATTAAGGATTCAGCAGCAGCAGGTACAACCTATTTTCATTAACTGCAGCCATTTCCTGCTAGCACTTGCTTTGCCTTTTCCAAGAAACAGGGGAGCAGCTACTTGTCTCAGGGAAAATGAAATAGGAGACAAGAGCAAAACTACCAACAGCAACCTGCTTTAGGCTACCCACTTACCAAGAACCAGCCAAGCTATTTAACAAGCAGGAATGGCTAGGAAATCTACCAGAGACAAATCTGATCGATCCGAACAAACTGATCCCAGGGAACATGCAATGTCTGCTCCAGAATTCAATTAAATCTTCGGCTTTGGATAAGTGCCTGAGATGTTACACCATCACTTCCCTCCCTGGACTCCTCACTCCTCTCTCGGTACATGATTGCTCCATTAACATGGGGGGAAGCAGCAGCAGCACATCAGACCACAGACCGGATTCAGTTACTCCCAGGGGACTGCATGGATTCACTCTTTATCCTCCCCACTTCTATAGCACAACCTGTAGACTGTGTTTGTACCAAAACCACCTATTCAGATCCTACAACATCCACTTGCAATTCCCACTTCTACAGGCAGCTCACATGCATCTGGAAAATGTCAGGGTGGAGGGGGAGATTAGCAGGGAGGGGTCAAACAGGAGCTGAGAAGGATGCCTACGCTTCCCCAGAGAGTAAGGGTAAAACCAGCAGCAGGTTGGCCAGGTGTTGCTGTAAAAGGTGTTGCCTATTGCATGCAGGTGAATAAAGGCAGCACTGGGCTTTAACCTGCCAAATCACCTCTTCAGTCAGTCATCCGCAACTTCAAACGTGGGCGTTCCTAGCAACAAAGGTATTACTTAAAAAGTCAGTGTCACAACGAGCTCATGTCCTATAGAGGATGCAGAAAAACTCTAAATTCACATTCAGTTACATACATGATTAATAGATTTCCCCAAAGGTGCTTTTACGCATACAAGACAACACCCAGAAGCCAGTCACCGCTTTTAATGGAGATCCTCTCCCATGCATTTGGCATTTCACAGGGTGGTGCTGTTGGGTTTTTGCACGTTTTTTTAAACATCTGCTCTAGCCAACTGTTGCCCATTTAATTAGGAAATCTGATGGCTGAAAATCTCAGTGACTGTTAAACTACTGAGTAGTCTGCACTGGATTTTAACTTTAACCATTCCAAGCCCTCGCTGTATTCAAACACATTTATTTCCGAACAAGCAACTTAGGCAAAAATATTTTTTAAAGATTCCGCATTTGCTGAGGCTGTGTTCCCATGGAGTTAAATTTGATAGATGTAAGCATACCTGGCAGTGACAAGCTTAAACAAAAATTATTAAAAGATAAAGAAATTGAATGCCATCCATAAACCACTGCTTTACATGACACTGTTGTCTTTAAATAGCCACTGCTACACTGTCATTATACAGCAATCAGTGTATTTGCTTTGCTCTCTGAGTCCAGAGAGCTGCCATCGTCAGAATCATTAAGTGCTATATAAAAGTAACATCGTGTTTCTCTTTCAAAGCCACTGAAGTCTGAATTTAAAAGAGAATTCAGCAAGCAGCTATACCAAACACATACAGTGCCAAGTTGGAAGATGAGTATATTTATATAACAAAAAGCTTCCTGGATTATTTTAAGGCTTAAGTTCTGCAAAGCTAACAATTAAGGAAAGTGATGTTCTCCTTTTGTTTAAAAAAAACAAAAACAATACTTGTACAAAAAAACTGAAACCACAACACATCCATTTAAGACAGAGCAGACAGTAGTATCTTGATCCTCCACTATATTAGAGCCCTAGATTTCAGCAACAAGTCATCCATATGCTTTGTGACCCCAGGAGTTTGGAACATACGTTGCCACACACTGAGACAAATACACAAAAAACAGAGGTCCCAGATACCAAGCTATCTGCAGGTAATGTCTCCACATAAATTACAAGGTATGCCATACGCCCAACAGTATTTGGTTTGAATCTTTTTCATTTAGCATGGAACAAAGCAGCCCTGCACCTCTTGCACTGTACCTGCTGATGTTCAACCCCAATTAAATCTGCATTAAACTTCAAGTAATAGACTACTACGTTATTGATAACCTCTGTGTATTGGACCCAGGGGAAACAAAAGTTGAATCAATACAGTGACATAAGCTTCTGGTGTCTGGTGAAAGTGTCTTCCACTCTTAATATTCATAGAGTGGAAGGAGAGTGGAGAAAATAGGAGTTTTTAATGACTGATGAAAACAAGCCTAGACATTACAGTTTGACCAGAACAACAATCACATAGATGCCAGCTTTCAGAAAGCAGCAACCGCAAAATTAACATCTGCTCATAACAATTCACCTTACATGCGGCACGCACACAAAAAAAATCAGTTCCCTGAATTTCAGAAGCATTGATGTTTAGTCACGGTATTTTTCTCAATATTTCTGATTATCGATGATTTTTTTTTATAGTATCTGTGAAAGTGCTACTCAACACCTTAATTGTGCAACACTTGAGATTTAGAGGCATGCAGTACTGTGACACCTGTAGGAAAGCGGCTAAAACCAACTTTCCCCAAACCACATTTGCTCAGGGCATCCGCAGGAAGAATTATAACTGCATTAGAAAGAATCACAACTGAAAGCTGCTTTTCTGTTCTCTCCCTCATCATGACCTCTCAGAATCACCCAGTTTAGCCTCACTAATATTCAAGAACACGGAAGAAAAGGCAGCAGCTTTCCCAACTAAGAACGGAAGGCAGGAAAGACTTGGCTCATTCACTGTGCTAGTCACTCAGGTTACACACAAACAAATAACAATTTTAAAAACAGACTCTCTTAAAATCTCTAGCCCAATAGCTCCGCTTTTATTTTCTGTTCTTATGACACCTCCCCCTCTAGCTTTGAAATCAGGCATGGAGCTTTCCAGCACAGATCAAACCCAACAAAACCACAAAAATCTTTAAAAATGCCTTTTAGCAAACCCTTGCCCAGCTTCGAAGGATTATTAAAACACAAAAACATAACTACAAGCAGCAAGAAAGGGCATACGCCCCATTTATTTTCTCCTTGCAGGTCCTTCATCTACATCAAAGCCAGGACTGGGAACAGAAACCAGATATTCCAGCCACCAGTCTGGTTGTCTACCCAATATTTCACTCCAGTTTCTACAGCCAGAAGGGCAAAGATCTTGTAAGTAGAAAAGATGTAGGTTGTATGTAAATGCTCCAAAACTTCAAGTTTTGCTCTTAGTTCTCCTTGCCTGGAAGCAGGAAAAAGGACCGGTCTAAGTGATCTTTCGGTTGCCTCTTCCTAAAAACATCCAATTTAGTACTGGAGTTAGACCATGTAAATTGTTTTTCTTGAATGAAGAGAGTGCCAGGCTGGCACAAGCAACAGCTAAGCTAACAGAAAATGGAGGGGATCATCATATTTTCTGCTAAACCATGCTTTTAAATGAAAGCCTCACTTAAAGAAACCAGGCAGTACAGGTGCCAAAAGAAATGGTGCCACGCAGCTGTAGGACATTAAGTCAGACTATGCTAATACACAAGTGAGGACCACTGACTGCTGCCAGTGCTGAATACTGCCATTGGCAAACACGCAAAAAATGATTAATCCAAAGCAAAATGGATATCTGCCCACGCAAGTCCAAAACACAAACTTATCCAAATTCAGGTCACATTTAATATCAGTTTACAGTAAACTAAGTATTGAAAAAACATACCACTCAAACACACGATTGAAAACGCAAAATTAATTTACTTACCTGAAATTGCTTCTCTACCCAGAGCACTCGATTCATCAGGTTAAAAGCTCACTATGAATACGAGAGTCAAAACTCAGAAGACCTGCTGCTGGCTGCTTCTCACGTAGTCATAAGAGTCACTATTAAAAAAAAACAACACACACTATTATATATTAAGAAGCAGAGCTAACAGCAAGCCTTCTATTAAAATATTAGGAGTTATTACAGTGTGAAGATAACCTCAAGGTCTACCAATAACTGGGATATACAGAAAAGACTGTGCTAACATGGACAGCTGCATTTTAAGAATAGTATTTCCAAAGGACACAGAAAGAGACAAGATCCCTGTATCAAAATAAGGCCTATAAGCAGCTTTCATTGGATCTGAAGGAGGCCTGGAGTGCTTCTTCATCCACTTTGTGGCATTCCATGGAAAGCAGATCCACTACTTTCCACATGCACCAGCCTTCCTGCAGGAGCGTATCTTGGATGTACGCTCATTTTCCTCCCAGCCTGCACCAGGCAAGAGTGGTTTGGATGAGACCACCACTCCCAGAACAGCACAGGAAACAGAACTGCCAGAAATGGGCCAGTGACCACCTGGTTTGGGCCAGGGGCACCATAGACCAGAAGCTGTCTACTCCCAACATCATGGGAATCTCTGTCATACCAGTTCCAGCAATGCCCAGAGCACCTTTTCTGTAACTAAAAGAGCAAGCAGGCAGAACAACCCTTGGGATACATATTGCTGCTTGGAGCACACACTAAAGAAGTAAATCTCAATGTTTTCTTTGAATGGAGTGCGTAAAGTCATCCAGGCTCTGAACCAGGCACCACACAGGATAACAGGTTTTGCTGACTAATAAGCTGATGCAGGGGGAGCAAAAGAGAAAGGCTGAAAGCCTTTTCTGCCAGTCTTCAAGATAAACAAGATCACTTACAAGACAGAGGAAACACTTGCAACGAAGCAAAACCAAAACGTAAAAATCTAATTGCATGTGACCAAAATCCTCAAGAGGCAGCACCCAGGTAACAGGCTTCTCTCCATCCCTGTTACCTACCTTTTGCAAAGCCAAATGTTGGAGCTGGCAGTGGTAGACAAACCACTCAGCCCCACAGCTGGGAAGCAAACAGAGTCTTCATCCAACCCCCCCAGCTTAAGGGAGACAAAGTCACAGGGGAGATTCAGAAGAGAACCAGCCTCTTCACATGGGGCTCTGCAAGGCTATTTCAATTAAACTTTCAGATAAGGGAAAACCAGATTGTCTCCCTGGTCCATTCACATTACTTAGAAAACTGCAATTCATATATTTCCATTCAAATACTAGTTGGGGGGTGGGGGAGTAAAATTCTGCTTGCTGAAGCAGAAACAAATCCAAGTAACTGACTACTGGGAAGCAAACAGCCTGTGGCACGGCAATTCTGCTTTCTTGGACTCCTACTTAGCTACGTTTAGGATTACTTGCAAATTTGCATTTGGGTTTTACACTGCATTCTTGCCCCATGACAGTGCTTCAGGGAGGGCGCCATGAGGCACCCCTGCCTCCAAACACCCACCCAGAGCCTCCAGCAGCCAGAAGACTCCTCTATGTAACAGGCAGGAAGTCAAATGGCTTTTGTCCATCTGGATAGAGCATGGTGTGCTGCCAGTGTCAGAGCTGCTCAGTAAAAGCCTTCCTATCCTGCCCTGTTTGCTGTAGGATTGTTGTAATAAGAGCTAATGTTTACAAAACATAGGACGAGTTATCCATCCCATGAACACTCACCAGCACATCTTCAGTTAGGAGGAAGGCCCTGTTTCCATGAGTAACTGCACTCTTATCTCGTAAGAACAGCCATCCTCCCAAACAGATCATGCTATCTCTGCTCACAGGCACTCACTCATCTGCTAAGCTTTACAAAGCCGAAACAGCCACCCGTCTGCTGGAAGCAGCATCCCCATGACCCACAAGAAAGCTAACCTCCCTACCCCTCCCCACATCCATAGGGAAAGCTCCAAACTCTGCATATCCAGTCTTCTATGAAGGGACAGATCCCTCCCTGATCCAAGAGACGACAGAGCATAAACTGGCACTCAAATGTAAACACACATTTTCAATGAGCAAGTCATGAATCAGCATGTGCTGCTGAGCACTACAAGTGCTCCCAAGATACTCGATAACAGCTGTAGCCTCTTCCTCTCCAGTATAAATCCATACAGACCCTGTAAGTACACATTTTCTGCCATATAAAGAATTATTTCTGAGCCAGTCAGAAGAAAGTAGAAGCAATTCACACCAACAGTTAGCTTCATTTACTACCAAAGTTACACTGATAGCAGAACTGTACAGCAAGGTTTGATTAGAGCTCATTCCCATCTTTCTTGAGGCACACGTGGACCTTCATGGTATTTTTTGGAAAACTCCAACATTTTTTAATGTACTTTTCAGAAAATAAAAGGTCTGTCTTACCTAAATCAATTAGCCTGTATACCAAACTCCTCCATCCTCTGCTCCTTCCCCCACAGGAAAGCCCTTCCATTTGCACAACAGTGGCTCCTGCTCCGCTGGGGTACAGACTGCCAAGTTCAGGGCCCATTCTCTTTAAATTGCATTTTAATATCTTCACGGAAGTAGTTCAATTTCTAGAGTTGCTAAGCAATAGCAAGCCATAACAGCACAAGAGAAGCCCACTTCTATTTTAGTATATAACACGATAACATTCAGCTCTGCCTGTGGTACCACTTGCTCTAACATCCACAGCATTTCTATAATGCAGAAGCACCTGAGAAGCAATTCTGATGGTTTTGATGCTATAAAGATTAATTTCTGAAGTTACTTGCCGGTCTTGTTCTCCTTACCACAAGATAGCTAAGAACTACCACTCATTCTCAACAGCACCCAAACACTCTCTCACCACTAGCTTATTCAGAATACAGGCTCCATTTTACACCTCCTGACCTGATACATCGTAACCACCAGAGTCTCAAGCTTAGAATAGGCTTAGAGTTGATGCCCCATCTCTGACTGATGCATTTAAATAGACTACAGCTTGCGGAAACCTGCAGGATTTCCAGAAAGAGCAAATAAGTAAAAACGTCTCCTTGTGCTGTGCATCAGCTGTGCCTGCAAAGCACAGACATGAAGCTTTGGAGTTAGGGATTCTCCTCTTCCTCTTTTCCTCCCCACTTAACACATATATGCAAGCAGCGTCATTACAAAAGGAGTAAGAGCAGGCTGGTGTCTTACTTTCTTAACCAACATAAGGGGATCAGGCATCTCTGCAAAGGCTGGATTAACCAGCTACCGACTGCTACTTAGAAAAGGCACCTCCATGATTAGAGCAGCATTTTCATTTTACATCCTAGCACAGGAAGGCAGGCATATTTCCACATTTCACTGGTGTCTTTGCTTCTTCTTTGCCAGACAGGCTAAAGCACTCCTTAAAATACACTGGAGAAATTCAGTCTAAATAGATCACTCGCTTGAGTTCGCCAGCTCAGTATGCTTGTGAATTACAGAAGACAAATTAATTGATTTAAAAGACAACATAAGGGATTTTGAGAGAATGTTTAGCCTACATCCAAGATGTCATTTTAATCCTCCTCACAGCTAATTTTTTGACCATAGGAAGCCAGTAAAATTTGTGGTGCCACTCTTACACAGAAGACATCTCCAAAGGCATGCTAATCACTGAACTATTTTGCAAATTGCTCCTAATCTACAGTTGTTTGCCTCTGCAGGAAGAGTGCGGAGACAATAAAGTCATAGAGCTAATGGTAATGTAGGCTCACTCCCAATGAAAGGGTATGCAAGAAAGGAATGATCCTCATTTGTTTTATGTAGACAGATCTGCAGTAGGGAACTATTATCTAAATACTACTTCCCCCCATACCCAGCTTTTGCTATTATATTTTAAGGTAACTTCCCTTTTACATTTTTGTCTTCTAAGCAGAAGATTTTTAGCTCCCAATTCCGTATTAGGAAGATTTAGAGAAAATTCCCCCCTGCCAGACACACCACATATTTAATCAGTGCTTGGTGAAGCACTAAGGTTGGCAGCCCAGAAACATCCCCTTCACCTTTCTTCTATGGAAAGATGGTAGCAAAACAGCTCACACACTGCAAACTCACTCATTCCTGATGTCCCAAAGCCCTGAGAAAACTGTTGATATGACTGGCAGCAACATCATTATGTGAATTAGCAAGATTTATTCATGGGATTACCTTTGTTTAGTTTTTCCAGCCTCCCAAGCAGGGGACTGGGAACAAAACTGATGGGAAGAAGCTCAGAAGACTTCAGTAACAAATGAGAGATACCGTTTGCAACAAGCAACTACTAAAATTTGTTGTTTTGTCATGGAAGTACACAACTGTGCTCAGTCTCATACCTAAGACATCTGTGTACTTTCTGCACTAGCTGGTACAAAGCCAGCCATACACCACCAAGTCTTGATTTCCATTTTTTGCTGTAAATAAGGTAAAGTATAATTTTTGGAAGCATGGGGGAGGAAAAGGACTGCATGAGCACCAGTTAAGAAAACAAACTTTTGAGGTCTCTTACTAAATAACTGTGGCAGAGAGAGGAGGAAATATAACAAAGGGGGAATTCGCGTCCATTAATAACCAGACCCAAGATCCCCTTTTGCCTGTTGCCTGGATTTATTTTTAGGTCCTGTCATAACAGATCTAACACACAAATATGCAAGAAATAGTCATCCCATTAACCAAAGATGGCCTCTTTTCCTATTTCCAAAATAATCATTCCCCTCTCATGCCTCCTCCCTACCTTCTTGTTGTTCAGCCTTCCAAAAAACACCTCACACAACACACTCCTTTCCACAAATCTGGCCTCAACATTGCTGTGAGTCTCCTTATCACTCAGGTGCCAACTGCCCCACAGACACGTGGAAATCTTTACACTAGGTGGATTCCAGGACACTGAGAATTTACTTGGTACATACTGATATTTTCAACTGTCCCCACAGGGTGAGAAGCTCAAAATTTCCCAGATTCACCTGAAAACACTTTGAAGATAAAAAGGTAACACTAGTTCAAAAAAGCAAGTTATTGTTAGGTTGGAAGACATTAATAAAATGAAACACAGTGCAACTAACTCATAGTTAGGTCATTTTGGGGATATTCGCACTCAGACCTATCTAGATAATTTCCCCAGGTTATAAAATCTGAGGTCTGATTATTCAGACAGATCATATTTTCTGGATCACTATTTGGATGACATTTCCACTACATACAGCTCCCACTAGCAGTCCACTTAGCAGATACACACACACGTCTCTATTAGAAGGACTTTCCTGAAAGGTTCAGCTTGATAATAATTTCAAGGTATACTGTTACAAAATCTTTTTGAATGCAATGCTGTCTGCTGCAATATCTGCTTCTGAAACACACGCTCCTTGATTACTGGCAAACCCACCAAGGGTTTCCTCAACTTGCAATCAGTAAACCTACTTATAACAGGTCACATGCCTCTTCCCGAAAAGCAACTAGAAAATGACAAGCCTTCCCTTGAGCTCGTGACCTTTTGTATGTGAGTTCATTATGCAGACATGTTAGAGATAAGGAATGCCGGTTAGGAGTTATGGAGCTCACTGCTGCTCTTGGAACAGACAATAACATGAGTGAAGTTTCCTGCCTTCTGCCGCCACTTGGAACTACTTCAAATTGCTTATGGTACTGCTTATTTTTACCAATCAAACAGTTGTTTGGCATCTTATGGATCATTTTCCATCGATTGGTACCTATTCTGGCTTTACCGGAGCTGGAGGAGAATGAGACAAAAGCTAAGGACTCCGTGACAAGCATGGTCTACATGCTTCTGCTAAAGAGATGGAGACAGAAATGGTTCACCTTGGCCTGCAAGCAACATCACATGTCAGAATTCACATTATATTTAAATACATGACTTCAGACCCAAAAGCTTTCCTGTTATCTACTGACTCAGGAACAAACCACAGCAGTTTAACTTAGTCCTTCCCATATTGCAACTACTTTGAAACAACAGGCCCTTAGACATATTCCACCTTTGCAAGCATCTTTAAAAAGTAACAGCTAGTGCAAAGCTATTACTAAGCAACAGATCGGAATAACTGGTTTGGCAAAAGGAGGTGAATGCTTCACTGACCAGAGAGTTGAGAAATTGTATTTCTCATACTTAGATTTTTCAGCTTTTAATATGGGAACAATACAAGTTTGAGACTTCACTAGTTGGACAATATAGTACCTGCAGAGTAGTGGTGACGATGGCTTGGGAAGAAAGGGGGACCAGGCTGGATGCTGGCACATTTACGTGCTGATCTCAAAAGGATGGGCAGAATGAAGAGACAGGGTCACAGGCAGACTGTGCAGTCTGGAGAGATTGAGGCAAGTAAGCAGGGCACAACACCACATCTGTTGTGTGCTTTTTCAGCTCCAGCCGGGCTAAGAGCATTAGTTCAGATTCACTTCTGGAACATGATCCTCCGCTGGTGACTGAATGCCTCCTTTGTCAGCCACCCTGCGTCACAGGCACACAGCAGCTCACTCTGGCCTCGCTGCTCCTCTGAGGACATGCAGTGCATTGCATGGAGTGCATCAAATTCCAGAAGTACCAGTGGATGCCAACATTTCTCCTGGGCAGGGAGGTCAGGGGATACTTAGCAGGCCAGCTGGAGAGGCGTGCTGCCAAGTTTGGTGTTTGTTGCTCAAGCTTTGCAAGTAAGCTAAAAACAACCTGCTTCATGAAGCACACCAAGACCTCCAATGAAGTGGAAATTAAAAAAAAAAAAAAACCCCCACCCTAAATACGTTCTCTGCTCATCTGGCAAATACATTCACAATGTGCCCAATGAGCTTTCCCTGCATTACTGCAGCAGTTAAAGACCTTTTGAGTATACAAAAATGTGCTGTTAGCAACACTGAAATTTATGAAGAAAGCTTCTTTAAGCCTCTTGAAGCTCTTGAAATTTCATTCCATACTTTGTACGTGGGCCTCCTCTAAACCAAAGATTTGCAAGATAATTATACTGATATCAGAACTGCCATATTATGCAATGCTTGGGCAACTGTCCCATTTTAACCTCCTTTTCAATTCACCTTAGTGCCCAGGAAAACTTAATCAAAGAAGGGCTGTAAAATGGAAAAACAGAAAGTATCTTTCTTGCAGCACCTCTGGGCTGAAGCCAGCATACCCAAGATCAGTGACTATTATTTTTCGCAGAGGTCCCCTTCAGTGGTGCCATTACACAACTAAAAGTTTGGCATCTGCATCCATTATTACAACCCTTAAATTCAGTCACCCCAAGCTTCATGGCTTTTATTTTAATGATAACACCATGCAAAAAAAAAAAAATAAAAACCACACAACACCATCCAAAACAACCCCACACCTGATTGCTGTTCTGCTACATCAGCTGAATCAACATGTAAGAGCAGCTAAACATCATGCTCTCTGTCAGATAATGCTCTGCCTGAGGCTTTGACTAACTCCAGCTCCAGGAGCCTCCTGAGCCTGTATTTAGTAACCCTCGGGGAGTCCCTCATCCAAATATCTGCCCAGCACCCCACCACGCCCCGACAAACACGATCCCATTTAAACTCTTTGCATCCATATCATTATCTGGCAAGGAGTCCAACACATCTGTCACTGTGTGGAGAGGGGAGTCTACATGCTGCTGCCCGTTCCTTGCAATTCCAGTTACTGCTGCATCCCATGCCCACACAGATGGGCCGGAAAGAAATCCTTGTTTGTGGCTTCCAGGCTACTTACAGATTCAAGCAGGTATGTTTACACTACTATCTAACTTTTAAGTTGTCACAAACTGTCAGGTTTCCTCCCTCAGCTCTTTCTCATAAACAGAAGCCAGGTGAAAATCCACAGGTTGAGAACACTCTTCTCTAAGAACACATGGGAAATGTTTTAGAAAACCTTTACTGTGAAATAACAAATGCCAGAAGTGTGCCTTTCCTCTGCATGAAAACTTATACAGAAATAGACTTTATCTCAATAGGTTCCTCCATGATTCCTAAGATGCTGTACTAAGATTTTTCAAGCATGAAAAGTGACAGAAATACTGATTTTTACATTCTTTCTTGTGAGGCATCATTTCTGGCAAAGCCAAAGTATCTCAATATCCCAAAAAGCTGATCCCTGTGGCCTCTAATGCTGCTGGCAATGTTCAACAAATGTCAACAACATGCTTCATATTTCCTTCAGTATTTAAACAGCCTACAGAATAAGAGGACTGAGCAGCAACCATTCCAAGAGATGACAGAGCTGAGCATGGCACTGCCTGAACAACAAGTGACAATGCCACTGGCTAACAGCAGGAGAATGCACACCTGCTCGTGTCAATGTTAAACCATACGTACCAGATCCGCTTACCAACTGCATTTCTGCCATCACTTGCGGTCTGTTTTTCTGCAGTGGAACCTGATTGGGCTGGTGTTAAGCCAACAATCCTCAAATGCATTTCTAGCTGCTCCTACTTACTACGCGGTAATATTCAGTGACAATTTTGGGGAAAAAAAACTACTGTAAACTGTTCCATAAATAAAAATGAATCCAGTTATGATGCCAGTCATTTTTCATACAATAAATGGTTTGGAGTGTGATACACTGATCAAAATTAATATTTAGATAAGACATGTTGCCCAGCTAGATCCCACTCCTGGCCCTCAACCAAGTTAGAGGTCCTTGTTCACACTGCAACATTCACAGTGGCTGCATTCCAATCTGAGGGTGAAAAGGTTGCCTGAAAGCAGTTTATACAGTATGTGAAGTGCTTCATTTATCCAAAAATATTTGAGCTCCAAGAAATAAAGCAAGACAGATTTCAGCATTTGCACAGTAGAGAACTGCAACTCCCACAGATACTGACAGAAACTTTCTTCCTTAATGCTTTACAGCTATAAAAGACTATTTTGCTAAAGCAAAACTACAAACAAAAAGCAAAGTGTAATGCTCTTAATACGCTAAAAAGGGTTATAGCAAGGGTCAGAACAAGCAGAGGACAAAGGAGGGGTGCCATTTCCCTATTGCTCACTTTGTTCAGAGCAGATCATAGTATTAATCAGTAGAAAAAACTTGATGTGCACAGGGTAAACCAAAATTTACAGGGTCTTCCCCAGTAAGCGGGCTCTGGAAAACCACTATAAGAGTAAAGGGAGTTTCCCTGCAGCCTGGTCCGCAATTTAACTTGCCATAGCAAAATCCAACTAGCCAGCAGCTTGCCTGCTACACTGAGTCTTACAGTAGTCATACCCACCTTAAAAATAAAACTCTGGCCAAAGCAGGTTTGTTAGGCTGTTATTTAAGACAAGAGGAATTAACCACATCTGTCACCAGAGGCCGAAGCATGACAGTTAACAGTGGAGATTTTCAAACAACACTTACAATTCAGCACAGCTTAGTTATCCCCGGGGCACAGAACTGGAAGACAGGACTATTAAGAATGTTATCATTTAAAAGCAGCAAAGCATCATCTCCTTTTCCAGCTCAAAGCTCTTCTCATTTAAAGACATGCTCTCAACATATTTGATTCCCAGTCCCTGTTTTAGTATAGCAGCAAAGGCTAAATCAGATATGCTCTACCCTCTTGCTAAGGCCTGGATACCCAGCTGGAAGGGGGGGGGGGGGGGGGGGGATAAAAAGGAGGGGCCAGGAGACAGTTACCTCCTGTCCCACTATACTGGCTCTGTGGTAGCTTACTCATTAGTGCATTTTCCTTATCTGGCTCTGCAGTCTCCCCATCCCATAGCTCCAGGTACATGCTTTTCTTGGGTTGTGGTTTTGCTGTTTGCCCCTGCCAGGGAATTCCCAACCACAAGCTGGTTCTGTACCAGCTCCTCTCTTCCACAAACTGCCTAATCGATCAACGGACTTACCTAAAGCTACACTACAAATGTAGAATTAACCATTTATGAACAGGAAAAAAAAAGTGAAGCTTTTAAAACAGTGATCTGGCAGGTAAGGAAATGTTTTCCTGCTCTGTTAATCACAGAATGGCAGGGGTTGGAAGGGACCTCTGAAGATCATCTCGTCCAACCCCCCCTGCTTGAGCAGGTACATGTCACTATATACAAGTTTACAGCAAGGTAATACTACATACTTCTATATTTTTATGTTAAAAAACACTAGGGGATCCTATACAGCACCTGGGCAATGAAACGAAGTTTTGACCTTACCAAAAATGTATATGCAGAAAAAGAAGCCCTCGAATTTGATAAGCCGTTTCCTCATAAGGTACTACAAAAACACACAGACCTTCACATAGCTCTTACTCATAGTGCCTTACAAGCTGGAATTAGCCTGGTGTGGTCAGAGACCTCAGACAAACAGGAACTGCAAGTAGTGAAACCCAGACAATCCAATATACCAAAAAAACCCCAAAGAAAGTAAGCTGCAATAAACTTAGGTCAACTTGATACTCACCCTCCTTCAGCCCTACAAGACTTTTTCAGTACTAGTCTTGTGAAACACTTAAATACAAGAATACTAGACGAGGCTTAAGAGTTTAAGCAAAAGCTAGCAAGCTTATTATGGGTCCCTGATGGGGTCCCTGGCACCAGCCTGCATAAATAATCACAGCTTTTATGTGAGAGCACAGGTAATTTCAGTCTTGCTCTAGAAAGCCGAAGAGTGCATTATTGCTTAGTATTGAACGATCTGCAAGACCAAGAGCACATCACAACAACACTACAATAAAACCAAACAGACTTCATTTTTCAGTTTTTTTTCTTACACCAGGGAGAAAAGTAGAAAACACGGGGCATATTAAGTGCCAAAATTAGCTAGTTTGCTTAACTGCAACATACAAAAACATCTATAGTACTTCCTGTGTACAAACAACAAAAGCAGCAAGTCACACAAGGTTTTCAAGTTTTAGCTTAATGGGAAAATTTAAAAATCAAAATAAAAAACCAAACCCTGTACTCTACACCTTTGAAAGCACAGGAGGGGTAGAAAGGCAGGCTTCTAATATACCAAAAGGATCACGCAGCACCTCCAGGTTTCAGAAGACCCCTGCAATCTTTAAAAAGGAGATCTCTCTTTCTCCAAAGTTACATGCTTTACAAACCTGCTGGGAAAGAAAGCCTAATTCTGAACTACACGTAAGTAGGCATGCAAATGGCACCTGTGCTGTAGCAAGTTTCAAGTGTGTCAAACTAAAAGCCATAGAGATTTTAGTCTTTGCTGCCAGTCAGTACAATGAGCAATAAGCAGAGTTGCCTTGTACCATTGAATCTACATATCAATACCAAAGTAGACAAAAAGGTTGGATTATAAAAGCAACCTTCAGCCTTCCTGTCCACTCAAATTCTTCTCCAAACACTTGGAAAATAGCACAGCTATCCCATTTAGCCCAGTTAACTCCTTGGTCTACCACAGACAGACCAAACAACCATTGCCAGTGCCCTAACAGTGGTTTAAGCTAGTGGCGTAATACTTCTTCACCACGAGACGTTTTCAAGTCACTCCAGAAGACAGCGGCACAGAAAATAAATCTATTCCCTTCACTTTCAGGTATACAAAGGTTATGCTCACCTCAAAAATTACAACAACCTTCTGCCTTCTTCAATCCTCTTGTTATTGGGGGTCTGAATTAATTACAGGCCAGAGAGCAAATGAGCATTAGCTCAGGCTCAGGTGCACGATGAACAGTCTGCACCACTCTGACCTAGACTGATTTCACTGACCAGAAGAAAGCCCCTCAGCACAGGGCAAACACCAGTGCAAAGGTAATGAAAGCTGAAATCTGTCATGCTATCTCATTTTCCCATTCCTCTGCACAACACATTTTATTTTTAGGTTATAACATCTGATGCAGGAGGGAAAGAAAGGATGGGCACAGGCAAAACAGCTGAAAACAAACTTGGAAATGCCAAGAACGAGATATTTCCATTTCACATTTAGTTACACTAGCTACACCTTCAACTCACATTCAGCATTTAGAGTCACGGTGGCAAAATTTATACTGTCACACTGATGTCACCTTCACATGCGGTTTCCCCGCAGTCACAAGCTGCTTACAAAGAGCCCGTCACTGTCCTTGCGAACTAGATCAAATGCTGCTTTTTTGCCTCTTGCTTAATAGGAAGAAGCTGGGTCGGGTATGGAAGAGGAAGACACGGGATATTGAGCAGGTGACTGCTGAGCAGTGGTTCAGCAAGGAAACCTCCAGTATGATACTTTAGAAGTTAGTGAAGCTCTTTTATAACTATAAGTTACGTGAGTCAAACAAAGGTAGTAAAAAAACTTAGCTCTGGGGAGAATCCAAAGGTCAGAAAGGTACTGAAGCATGCAACACAGAACAGATCTCCATTTTAAGCTCACAACATTTAGTTTAGATCTGCAGACAAAGTGATCCTCCAGAAGGGGCCTGCTCCCTTCTTACACACAACGCTTCCCTACAGTTAAGAAACTTACAGCACTGCAAACATACACCACAGGTATGCATCAAAGCAACAGAGCTATGTAGCAAGACTTGGGCAGCAAGTTCTGCCTAAGGGAAGAAAGCAAAGCTAAAGAAAACTGGCCAATATCAAGCATACCTTTTCTTGAGGCAGATTTTCTTGACAGAGCTAATTTTCACCTAGCAATGAAGGGATACACACCCAGAAGGACAAACAGAGCCTTTGACAGCCTGAAGCTCTACTGCAGTTCTTTCCTCCCCTTTCAGTGAGGCTTTTTCTTTTTTAAACTTATCAAGCAAATCTCATAAATTACCCCACTTAAAGTCAGGGGTTAAGTGGAGCTGAAGTGAGACAGCATATCTGCTATTACACTAAAATTGTCTTACGTGTTCCTTTTTGCTAATTCTGTTGGTGCCATAGCTATCAATGGAAAGTAGAAGGAAGCTGGAAGGCAGATCTGTTCACCAGAGCAGCATGATACAGGTAATGGCACAGTAATTCAATACATACTTGCCCTCTGGGAGCATTACATTTCACAGCTGGGTCTGCAGAGGAGCTCTGTGACCTGAGCAGGTACAGCCTGCTCCCAAGTTTCACAAACTGTGCCTGTTTCCTTGAGTCTCGGAGGCCGAGCAAGCGGAGGCTCTGCCATCAGTGTTCTGGAACTGGTTTATTCTCTGTTTACAGTCGTTCAGCAGCAACCCTCCTGTCAACATGCCATGCTCAGAGGAGCCACGGAACTCAAGCTCCCAGCGAGGCTTTGCTGTTGTCTGCCACACACGCCAAATTCAAAAGAAACTTCTCCTGCAACACTGACTTGAGTCTCGTAGGAAGAGAAATTCAGTTATTCTTTTGTTGCAGTGCCCAGAAGAAATACCTGCACATATATGCACCGAGGGCAATGAATTAAAACTGGAATTACACTTGACTAATTCACCGCCAGAAAAAAGCGAAGTTACAAGATGATACCTGGGAGAATGACGACGGGGTGCTTTAATTAGTTTCCAAAGCAGTGTATAAAAGTGGCCGATGGGCAACAATTACTTTGTGTTAAAAATCAGTATGTTCTTAGTCCGATGCAAATGATACCTACATCTCAGTGAGAGTGCTTTAAGTGGGCTTAACACACACACACCAACAAGTGGCAGATGACTTGCTAGGGGCCAGGGTGGAGTTGAGGGGTCATCTCCGTTGGAAGGCAGCACAATGCATCAATAAATAAGAGTAGCTCAGGTTCAGCTGCAACAAAGTAAGCACAGCTGAGCCCTAGGGAAGAAAAAAACATTTGAAACTCCTAGACACAAAAGTTATTCCAACTTTCAAAGGTTCCCACAGTTTACCTCACATACTTAAGTTTTCTAACCCTTGTGTTGACACCTAAAAGCCATCACCTTGGAAAAAGAATTTTCTGAACCACACCCCTGCCAGGCTACAGTAATTGCTTTTTAATCTTGTTTCTTCTGGACATTAAAAAGCATTTGTGCGTTGCTGCAACATCCCTCCTATGCAGTTATATAAATGGTAAGAGATGGTGATATCCCAGGCTTCGGGGAAATGATGATTGGTATTCATATAGAAATTCCTTATAGAAAAAGATACACTTTCAGAGTTTGCTTTTGCTCTGTTTGCTAAGCCTCTGCCTGCAAGGCAGAGCAAAGCCCCTTAGGACAAGCTTTTGTGGTGCCCTCCCAGGTTCGCAACTGTGAGAGATGCACTTTAAGGCCCCTGTGTAGCTATTTGGCACCCTGCAAAACCTCAACTATTCTGCAGCAGGCTGTCTTTCCCTGAAGCAACAGTTCAATACTGAGTATTGCACCAATGCAACTAACAAACACACACTTTGAGTTTAAATATATGGTCTAATTTAACTTTGACCACTTCCAAAGAGGAGCCACACAAGAAGAGATCTTGTTGTCCCCAAAACTTCGGTCCATTAACCAGCATGCGTCACCCAATTTACAGACAGAGTCAAGGTATTCTCCCTTATTATGTTAATGCACAGACAGGGGTGCCAGGTACAAACCTGCACACCTTTGGTGGAAACTAATGGTTATTTATACACCAGATATTAGTCATTGCCTCCCATGTAAATGACTACACGTGCCCAATATGATTGAGACCTTTACTGCCTTAACCTTTTGGGTTGGTGGATTTCTTGAGTGAGGGGTATTTAAGTCAGTGGTCATGATCTCCCCCTGCCAGAATTACCTTTCCCCTAGTTTCGCTTAAGTCTGGCAACACTAAACAGTCCTTCACATGCCATCAACAAAGCAGGCTATCATTAAGTTTGGGGCTTTTGTTCTGAGACAGAGATACAGGCTAGAGTATTGTTAGGATTAAGTGAGCTAAACTAACCTTTATCGATATCAACCTGACAGTCCTTCTGCCAAACATGTGGGGCTGGGGAACGCAGAGCCATGGGGCTAACAGGCACAGCCAACTCTTCTGGATGGAGGAGCCAAGTCACAGTCTCACCATCACCAACATTCACCATCACCAACATTATCTTAAAGGCCTCAGTCCCCAAAGCCACAAGTTTGACCAGCCTAGTTCTGATCCGCATGAGCAACTTACTCTCCCCACTGTCTCATCTCTTAGTCCTCACCATTTCCCCATTTTCACTATGCAACCTCAATGCCTTTACACTTTGTTATAGAGAGTTTTAATCTGTTTTTAGTATTGCGGCAAGAGCTGCGTTCCTTTCTCCTTCTGACAGTTTCTGTGGTAAACTTTGATATCGCATTCCGTTACCAAGCTGTGGTTTTTGAAAAACAAGCAAGTTCCCTGAAGAAACCAATGTACTTAATTGGAACAGGAGGGGGGAACTCCCTGCTGCAGTTTGCTCTAGTTAAAAATACTAACAGCCAGAGTCTGAAAGCTGCATCTGCACAGATGTGAGGGATTAATAATCTCTTCCAAACAAGTCTGTCAACAAGGAAAACATTACTGACTTGTGCACTAGTTCCCTTTTTGAGAGGCCATCCCTTATAATGCGTCTGTTTTCCAGTTTTCCATTAGTTTTGTAAACACCAAACAGCCTCTTCCAGTTTTAACAGTTATTCAAATTATTTATGAAAGGTGCAAAAACCACTAAATTGGCAGAAAAGAAAAACCGAGCTCCGACAACGGATTTGCAAATTTGACCTGAACAAAACAACATATTTCATCTAAAAAGTAATGGAGAAGAGGGAGGAAACTTGAGCTACATCTTCCTCAAAAGGGAAATGTGCTGCTGGGTCTGCAGAGAAATCTTGTCCTTGAAAATGGCTGATTCTGCCCATTTCTGTTGGGCAGCCCAACACATCATTAACCCACTGGTCCTGCTTTACAGGATGTGGTTTTAGAGTTGCCCACTTCCAGTTCCCAATGTAAGCAAGAAATGTATGTGCCAGCAAGCACCCAGGTCCCTCGAAGTTATCAGTAGTACAACACATTCCCCTCTTCGGCCAAAGAAACATTTTTACTGCAGATTTGACAAGCCGGTTGGCTTCGGATCTGGCAAAACACACAATTTTTGGATCCACCTCCCCCCAGCCAGAGGCCCCAAAACTAAACACACCTCAGGGTCAGGAACAGGAAACTGTGCCACTCCTCTAAAAGCCACCTGCAAAATACTGGGGCTTGCCAAGCAGCTGCTAATTCCCCTTAATTTCTGGAATGGGACATCCCCTCCGCAGGGAGGGAGGGGAGGCAGCCCAGCACAGTCAGGAATTGCAGCCAGCTCTCCCTCCCCTGCCCTGCCCTGGGGTATGCTTATCCCTGACTCCAGCCTCACGCGTGCACTTGCTGGGAAAAGCAGATCTCCTTGAAACCCATAAACTCTGATCCCGGTTGCGTTTCGGGATGTAAACACGAGGTTGACCTCTTTCAGAGCAAGCACAACGCAGTGGCACATATGACCTGGGTGGGAGCATAACTGGGATGCCTTCACTTGTTAGTTTTATTCTGGCTCGTCGCAGACAGCGTGGTGAAAATCCAAACGTGCACACTTGCAACAAGCAAGATGAGGATCCTCCCTCCTCTCCCTTGCAGCTCTGCAGGTTTTTTGGCTGCTAAAGGAAGGAGCAGTGACTGTGGCAAAGCACCCTCCCATGCCCCCCACAACCCTGCACTTGGAGAGGTGTTTGCCAAACAGCCTGACTGGAGGAAGGGTGAGAAACAACCTAAACAAGCTAAAGGTTTTTTCTGTAATAGGCTTAACTGCTGAGCTGGTAGCTGCAAAAGGGATATGTGAAGTCCCAAAAGCACGAGCAGATTCTGCTCTCAGGTATAGCCACTGGTCTTTCTATATAGGATTAAAGATGGATCAACACATATTGCAAAAGCAGTTTCATTAAGGAAAAGAGGAAACATTCTCTATAACCTCTAATACAAAAGAAAAATCAACACAGACCCTAGATTTCTGATGGTGAAAGCCAGGCTTTGTTTCCTGCTTTAGCACATTCAAATACCAGCCCTCAGTTTACCCTTGATCACCTGCACGTATTACCAGTTGTTCCAACCAATCTACAACAATATTTTCATCCCTTCTCTGAAGTTTCTAGGAAATTACATGCGATTATGAAAAGAGAATCCAAGTTTAAAAACACTTGCCAGAACAATATTCCTGCATTTGAGTACAGAAACAACACACACAAACCTGGAAACTAATCTAGCAAAGGCAGCCATTGTTTCAATATCAAGCTCCCCTTCTCACCTTACCCGAAGCGCAGCACAGGGACCCCAGCAGCAAAGCATGACTCCGTGGTACCTACACCATGTGCTCCAGGTGCAGCCAAGACTCACCCCTTCCAAGAAGGAGCCCAGGCCCTCTCCTTCCACTGCAGCAAATGCTCCTCCCGCAATTCAGTGGTGGGGTCCCATTTCCCCCGAGCACTCAGCTGGGGCTCCCTCCCATCCCACTGCTGTCCCTGCTCTTTCAAATGAGAAGTAGCTGGAGAGATCTGGCTTCCTTCCCGCTACCCTTCAGGTAACAGCCACCTCTCAGGGACATCTATGAGCCGGGGGGAAGGTGGTGGCAGCAGAGGTCTCAAGACATGAGAGGGCCTTGAGAAGGTGGGAATGGACACAAGGAGGTGGAAGATGTGGAGGAACAGTGAGAAGATCAGTCCAGGGAGGCCAGGACTACTCTAAGAGGTAATTTGAAAGCATGTGACTTTGATGACAAGTACCACCAAAACTGGTAGGTTTCATGTGGAAATACTTGCAAAGTCACACTGAGAATAATTCTATGAAATGCTGTGCTTAAAAACCTGTTGCTTTACTGCACATACACTGCATATCAATGCATACTTAACTTATTCCTCAAATGTAAGTAGCTTTCTAAGTACCTAAGGAACCCTCAGTATAAGGGAACAGCTCTCCTCCTCCTCCCTGCAGAGCTAACTTTTAACACTTGTCTGAGCTACTGGAGGAATAGTGCTGCCCTCACCCTGCCAATGTAAATCATAGCATTAAAAATACCAATTAAAAAAAAGAAAGGTACTTTGTTCAAGACAATCTAACATGCCCTTTCTTCTAATAGACTGACTCGAGATTTTTTAATAAAAAAAAGTTCAGCACAAATAATATATGCATGTTATTATTATTAAGCATACAGCAAGCCACTGCACATAAATGACCACAGAGTAATTCACCTCTGCTTTATAAAAAAGGAAATGTTTTTAAAGCAGTTCTTGAAAGGATACAAATCTTCAAATTCAGAAGAGGATAATGCTGCCTCCAGAGAAGCCAATAAAGTAACCATTCCTCTTTTTATTTATTTTAATTCTTCCCCCATTTTTAAAGGTATAAATACAGAAAGATCAGTATGTTCAAATGCTTCAGATGTTTCACTTTGCAGCACCTGTGGAAATACATGGACTTTACCTTCCTTCTAGCTGAAGTTTGTGTCACCTCTTTTAGTGATTGTTATCAACATTAAGAGCAAAGACAAATGGATACAAGAACTATAACAGAGCTGCACATCCGAACCCCTCGAGCCTGCAAGCTCTCACCCTAAATTATACATCTGATTTCATATCTCTTTATGTCTAGGATACACATGAAAGGCAAGCATACATTCACACATACACTTCACCTAGAATACTGAGAACTGGCTTCATAAGTGCTGAAATCCCGTCTTGGAGGGTGGACTAGTCACAGTTGCTACAGCACTGATGTAGTAGCATCAATATCTTAATTGTATCTTACTAAGATCAGGCACCACAGATACCCCACGGCATCTTGCCTATGCCCTCTGCCATTGCTCCTCTGTTTCCTCCCCTGCCACCAGATCCTTTCCCAGGCTTTTCCCGTTCATGGCATCTCTGCTGGCTTCAACCCCTTCTGGAGGGTGAACATGATGCTCTGCCAGCCCCTCACCACCTCCAGTGCCAGAGCACCAAGGCTGTGCCCCAGCTCAGAGGAATCAGCTCCCATCTGCTGTGGGAGCAAGGGACAGGACTGTGCTGGGCAGAGGGACTCATCCCAGAGGAAGATGATCTCGCAGTCCCACACCGAGCTGCACTAAAGCATTGTTCCAGCACCCCAAAACCTACCCAGTCAAGGCAAAGAGTCTCAGTGGCACTTGGGCACTTCTTCCCAACAGCAGCAAGTTGCACTAAATGAACACAGCATAGTCTATCATACAAGAGCTACGTTAAAATACACCCTGCAAGCATTTAAGGCTGCATATCCCAACTATCCTAATTCAGGAAAGTACCGGGAACAAGCAAGTTCAGGCATTTCCAGCTGTTGTGATTCACAGGTCCTGTTACTGCACTGGCTAGTCAGTGCAGGCAAGTGCTTTAGTTGCCACCTCTTACAAAAGCAATACCGGCTTCAGTTTAGTCTACTACAGACACACAACTGCTTCTTATGATGTGTTTTTTAAAACAGAACCAAAACACCAACAACACATCAGTCACAAACAACTCATCACAGAAGTTATTCCACTTCAGTGGTGCAGAGATTACCATTAGTATTTTGCATGACACAGACCTGGAGAAGTCAGTTACTGAGGCACTAGTGAGGGCAGAAAACATGCGGCACAATCCCACATGCTGACATTCACTGTGTTGCTATTTCCCTCTTGATAAGTTCCTACTCTGCTAGGTAAACCACAACGCATTCCTCCAAAACTTCCTGGGACACCCTTTAACAGTGGAAACTGAGGAGATGAGAGAAGGGGGGGAATTTTTAAAGAAAAGAAAAAAAAAAGCAGCTCTATGATATCCATTAATTAATTCAGCCCAGAAAGCTCACTTTGAACAGATATACCTGAACCTTTGGTTTCTCTGGGAATTTAATCTGCAGCCTCTTAACCTAAAAGCAGGGATTTAGGGATAGGGATCAGAGTTTACAGCTCCAAGGCATTCACACCTCACCTGGGTCCCAAGGTGGGAAGCCTCTGCCTCCCACAAACCACCCTGCTACCACAACCACCAGCTCAGTCATGCACCAGTGAAAACTATTTGTCTCCCTCACTCTAGGAAATTCAAGCAGTTCATCTCCAGCATGTTTTCAGCATGTGGACCATCAAAAAGATTCTCACTGCTACTTTAATGAGAACTCAAAATAAATGGAACTAAGATGATTTACAAAGTAGCACACCATTCTTCAGAGCACAGACACTCAGTGCCAAGCTGCTAGTCTTAATGATAACATTATACATGAGCTTACACAAGAGATGGGACTGAACTGTGTGCCCTGACTATGTGTGAGTAACCACGACTACGAGGTGCAGTTACTTTTTCTGATATTCAAAAAGAGGAAAGGTGTATTTATTGGATCTAACATTTGTATATCCAGCCACTCTGAAATCACTTCACCCTGTAAAGTTCAACTATGCACAACGCAGCTGGGAACACAAGGCAATTACAAGCAGTAACACCTTACCTAGAAAGACATAAAGGCTTCACCTCAGCGCAGGTCACTAGAAAAATGAATCCTTCTCACAATGTAAAAATTTTCTTTCTAAACCTGTTTGTCCTTTAAAGTGTTCAGATATAGTTTAATCAGTCATATTTATTAAGCAGCCTAGACAAACTATAGATTCATGTTGCTTGAAATCAGGTAAGCAAACTCAAATATGACTTGGATGTTCATAATTATCAAGCTGGTTTGGCTTTTTAATTTGCTATGATGAGTTTTACACATGCAGCCAGACCAGACTTTGGAACCTTCACCTTGAAGAAGTTGGAGCTTCAGCATCCCCACAGCTGTGTGTAACTGGAACCCCTGTGCAAACCCATTCTCAGTGGTGTCATGGTATCTTTGCACAAATACATGTACCGCAAGCTGTAAACACGTCATTTATGCGCAGGTAGACCGAGGCAGGCAAGGCACTATCCACTTCAGTTTTTGCAAAGCTTATGGCAGAAGGGCGAGACACTGATCAGGTTATTATCCAACTGCCAATAAAAACAAGTAATTAATTCAGTAGTATGGCATCACATCTTGCCGGCTGAATTTCAACGTATAGCTATTACAGTGGAATTGCTTGAAGGAACAGAGCAATTCCCTATGATCTCTAGTATATAGTCTGCTTTCAGGTTACAACCACAAAAACACTGAAAAGGAAGTCCAGAACACAGCAACAAGATTCCCAGATTGTTAATGAATAAAATCCAAAACAAACTATGAAGCCAATGAACATTTTTGTAGAGTGCACTGTTATTGTAGAGTGGATAATTATTTTAAATATTTGCTCATATCAACTACAAATGGACAGTATGAAAGCACTATTACCAGAGTGAGAGGGATTACAAAGTTATTGCAAACAATCTACTTTTAGCCTCTTAAGTACTTTGTGCAAAGAAATCATCTAATGGGAAGAATCATAAAGGGATTTTAAAGACTGGCAGCCACTCAGTAAAATGGTCAAGGGGAGTTCCCTGTAGGCAGTTATAAAACCATGCCTGTCAGTTCACTTGTGCTGCAATGAACTGTGAGTTAAGCAGCATCATTCAGAAGGTAAGATCTTCAAGGAGTAACTGGTAGTTCATTGAAAACATCAGCTCAGCTGGGCCAGTGCAGAGAAGAAAACTACTAATGGCCTTTTCTATTGCATAGGTCTGGTGCAGCTGATCTCAGGTTCTTCCCTCTCCTCCACTCTCATCCCATCTTGTCTTCTCAGCATAGATACTAGTTTTCTTACAAGCATTCCCAAAGTAATTCTGGACAAAGAGTCAGAACACAAATAATCCACTTCTGATAAACATGCTTTGGGCCCATTTTTGTTTTTAAAATGTCCTTTGAAAACTCATCTATTTACATTTCAGAAGGGAGAAAAACTGAAATAGGAAATTGCACATGCACAAAAACAAAGACAATATCTGACAAGTCGTTTTGTTACTTTATGGATAATTGCTCATTATTGCAAAATAAGGCTTTTGTGCTGTTTCCTGAAGAGTAGATAAGCTCTAGCCCATTACTGAGCATTGCTTTTGGCAAACACAAGCTTCTCCTAGCACAGTGAGTCTCCATAAAATCATGTTTCCATTAAATGCATATTCCTGGCATCCCAAAAGTACTGGTGGAAACAGAATTATGTTCTGTAAAGTCATTCAGTAGGGACCTTAACAGGCTTGCATTCACCCTTTCCTGTCTGTTCTTCCTTTGTTTACAGTGCTGCTTTGAACACCACCTACCCCCACGCTGCCTCTGCTCAGCACCTTATGCCCCTAATGCCCAACTTCAGAATTCTCAGAAAAAACTATTTGCTCCTCTTCCTTCCTCTAAGTCTTGTTCACTTAACTATCAGACTGAAAAAAACCATAGTCCCTAAACTCTCAATATCCACAGACTGCTGGCACTTTATATCCTTCACATACTCCCTGTAAGCAGCAAAGCTCCCCAATGCCTGACTCACCTGCTGGTGCTGGCTTTTCACTCCTATTTAAAGCAAGCGGACCTTGAGCCCTGGTGTACCATGACTAGCCAAGCTGGCTAACAGCACTTGTGCTGAAGGTGGCCACAGGCCTTGGAGTTACTTCATCAGTGAATGGTGAGTGCACTCTGGGAACTGTACGCCATTTGCATAGCCAAGCAGGTATTTTTGCAGCAACCGCCCTCAAGGTGCTTTCAAGGTCTTTTTCATCATCGTAACAGCAGAAGTAATTTTTAAACCTTTCAAATAGTTTTAAATTAACTTCCCTGACAAAGTTTTCCAGAGCAATATAATCCGACTACATAAAAATCTACGCAGAAGAGCAGAGGTACAAGGAAGACAAAGTACAGACCTTCAGAGCGGAAAAGAAACTATAGCTCAATTTAGATGTAGCTGTTTCATTAGTATGTAGATTCAAAACGATTTCTATGCAGTTATTGAAATGCTACTCAAGCCTTTCTAGCAAGCAAAAATACATTCTGTGTACAAACAGAGCTTTTATAAGTTGGCACAGTACTGACTGCATGGTCAAACTTCTCAATCCCTGGTAAATTTTTACTTGAAAGTGGCAGGAGAGCTCATGCCAGAAGCCCATATGAAATGCCAGCTCAGTGGCAGAAGGTCAAAGCGTGGTAGCAAGAGATTTTATGGAAGCGTTTCAAGACAAACTTCTTAAAAGCATTGTGCTGTCTAGGGAGGCACAAATTTATACTGCTAGCAAAAGCTAGTAACAATCTTTATGACTCCTGTCCAATCAACAGTAATATCTTTAACACTACCTTGCAAAAAGCACAGCAGTAGGGTCTCCTGTAGGTGGTGAGAGCTGTTTCTGTGACTATTTAATCCTTTATCTTGCTGAAGTTAAGAATAAAGAAGTAGTGTTAAATGCCAGAGGTTTCGTGCAGACTGTACTCTACAAAAAAAACAAAACCAAACATCCCCCTCAGTCCCAAAACAACAAATCTTCAGGTGCAAAAGGTGTTATTTCATGTGTAAAGACCCCAGAAGTCAGACCCATAGAAGCTGAAGAAAGCACAACAGAGTTTAAAGACCAACAGCCCAAACAACTATCCTTTCTCTATTAGTACCTTAAACTTCTTCTGCGGGTATAGTTTTATTTGAACTGAAAGGCTCTATATTCTCTACCATTCTTATAAAAATATTTAAGGTGGTCAATGTCAACAATGACCCTGAACAGATGTCAAGCATGAAGACTTTCAACATACAACATGGTGACAGCTGGCAAAATCCAGTAATAAAAAAAAAAAAGAGATAGTAAAGCCCCATCAAAACCTGACCTGTCTGCTGAGGGTCTCTCCTTGCATCTACACAAATGCACTGTTAGATTCACTTAGAAGAGAAAATTTGCAAATGCTTATACACTCTCCCATTAAAGCATTTAAATTGTCTCAATATGTCATTTTAACAAATTCAAGTATAAGACTTTGAATTCAATTAGCACAAATCTCAGTGCTCCCAACACTAAATTCCAACTGATGTTTAATGGCATTCAACACACACGAAGCTAAGCTAATACACTAATGGACCAGCAAGGAAAATTGCAAGACACTCCAAAACACAATGCTCTTTTTCAGGAAAGGAAACCAAAGGTGCAGGCTGCATTGGACAAGAAGAGATGACAGCTATTAAAAATCCTTCTTAAACCAAGGCTGCAAGAGCTCTCCTCTCCAGATATACCACACAGCTACGGCTGCACATATTATTAGAGCAAAAGAGAAAAGCAGCTGCTTTATTCAGCAAGATCTCCTAAACCGCTGGGTTCTGGGGGCAATATAGCTAACATAAGGCTGTCTCAGTTCTTAAAATGGGAATTACAGCCTCCTCTTCGATTTTTACTTCAGTTTCTTCCTACCTGTCTTTCTGATGAGGGCTCAGGCAACGCAGCCCCACTCACCACCGTTCCCCAGGCCCACACCAACTGATGCTCACAGGAGTCCTAAATTTTCCAAGCTGTCCAACTGTCCCAGCCAGCTGACAAGGATGCACACTGCGTCTCAAGAAGCCAGCCCAGCCAGCACACCTGAGAAGTTCTGCTAGCCTGCCTCCCCACTGCACAGCTGCACCTCACCCAACAAGGTAAGAAAGCTGCCAGTTTTCACACAGCTATGCTTTCTGCATCAGAAAAACCGAAAGCTGCTGGACTTCAGGGATTCCTTTAAGCTGTTTTTCCAAGTGGCAATACGCTTTGCCTTAACTCCTTTAAATAAAGCAAGCTACCCTCCAAAGAGCTTCAAAATCAGGGAGGCAGAAGGCAGACCACACTGGGAAGTCCAAGAGAAAACAGCTTTAGAGTCATGGTTAAGAAGAGAGAGGGGGTTTTGTTTGTTTAAATCTAAGCAAATTAGCACAAGCCAAACCTACAGCTAGTGAAGACACTTTCACAATATAGATTTATTAGTGTTTTGTTTGACTACAGATACCAAAGCAGCACCACACAAGCCAATGAAGGAAGCATCAACAGGACATATTCTGTCTCCTCTGATTTGGGTTACTGAACTGTAAAACTAGCAACAGCAATAACGACACTTTCAAAGCTGCAGTTCTTTGAGACACGTTACGATCTCCTGAATTAGACTTTTCCCTTAACAGTTCTTAGTCAAGAGCTATCAGAACAAAGCTCAGGTGGTACTTCCAAGGATTTTTTTTTTCTCCCCCTCAACTACATTAACATGTTTGACAAAACCAGAAACAATACAAACATTTTAAAGATGTTTAAATATTCACTTACTTTAATGAACTATACACAGCATAGGGAAACCAGTCACACTCAGTAGCTTATTAGGATGGATGTTCTTTTTATCAACAAAAATCAAGCCCAAGTAACCTGCACCAAACACTGTCTCTGCTAAGTAGATTTTCAAAAGCATAAAATATATTTGGGATGAAAGTGTCACAAAAAGACAGTAGGTTTCAAGCTTTCTACAGTCTTCTGCATCTTCCCCTGCCTTCGAGGGGGCACAAGGCAGGGAAGACAATTATTAACCTGAATGATGCCACACTTTGGGAATTCATGCAGAACGTCAGCGTTTAGAGGGCTGCCTGCCCCTCTTTGCATGCTGGTGGCCTGGGTACAAAACACCTCCAATGACACCAAAATCCTTCAAAAAAGGATTCTGAAACAACCTCTCAAAACTCGGGTTTGAGTTCATTTTGAGCTCACCTCTACTTCAGAACATTTTTTCCACAGAGTTGTTTTTGAAGCATTACACTTGAATTATGACTGAAATAGCTTTCAGGTGCTCTGCCCTATTTCAGCAAAGAACACTTTGGACCTACCTCACTGTGAAGCCTTGAAAATCCTTCCTGCACAACACATGTCTCTAGGAACCACACCATGAGAGACAGATCTCATGTCACGATTAGCAAAACCAGCATTCACAGCCACGTGCAAGTCTCCTAATTCCGTTTCTGATGGTGGTGCTACGCAGATTTTTTTTACTCCAAACAGGCCCTTCCTGACATGCTGGAGAACAAGGTTCTGTATTTTTTTTGTCTGAGCATTTTTTACAACATGTCCTGTTGCCCCAATTAAAAAAGCCTTTAATTCAGCAACCATTCCTTACGGCCAGATTGAAATTGCTATTAAATCTGAATAAGTCCCGGGCCACCCATATTTAGCATACCAATTAAGCAACGTTGAACAACACAGAGCAGCAGCGACCAGAAGACAGGAAGAATTTTTAAGTTGCCGTCACCAATGGTGCATGCGTTTTTCCTCTAGATGTTCAGTTCAAGAGGACTCAATAATTATTTAGTGAAAATCAGCACCTATTCAAGCTTGACGAGCATTGAGAGAAGCAATGATATACATGGAGAACAGGTATATGAAAGGTGCTATTATCAAGCCACTGCCTTTTAAGGATACCGTTAAATCTGAATAAACAGTATTCATTAATACCTCCAAGTCCTGAAAATTATCTGCTTATTTCAATTTATTCAATCTAGAAGTGTCAAAAGTTTTCATTAAAAGCAATTAAACACGTGGAGACATGTTTTCTCTAGGTTGATACGTGAAAGATGAAAGAAGGGTGATAAATGATCTGGGAATCATAGTTTGTTGCAGAGACCACAAACACAGTTTAAAGGCATCTGAGCTAAATTTGATTCTGCTCTACATGCACAAGCTCAGAAAATCAAGGCAATCTCTCTGGATTTAAAGGGGGTTTATTACCTCTATTGTAAAAGTAGCCTTTACCTTCCATCTGCCACTAACCAGGGTTGACTGCATTCTCCTCCCAAACTCTAAACACCTTCACTAAGCTGAGCAATTCCAATGCTTACCAAAATACTACACAAAATAAAATAGAAGGGTGCATTACTTCAGTGCAACATCCACTCCCCAAACAAACAGAGTCAAGCCCAAACCCACGAAGATCAACAGCAGAGCTTCCAGTGACTTGAATTATCAGGCACCACATCTGTATCGTATACTGGTTCACAAACAGGCATGAATCCACACGGACCTGGAGGGGCAGAATGGAGTCTGAAGGAATTACTAGGAAACCTGTGTCATACCGCGATGCACAGATGCTGCCACCAGCTGAAGTGACACGAGTTCATCGACATCCCATTTCCATCCCTGCTAAGAGAGGCTGCCTGCATCAGCAAGATTCATCAGCACCATGTCATTATGGCAGAGCTCCCATTTTTTACAAATAATACTCTTTCCTCTTTTTCCATCCTTGCTTCATGTATTTACAGTGCCTGAAGGCACCAAGGCCTTCTTTAATGAGGTTTTCACACAAGACAGAATAAATTAGAAACCTTGATCAAATCAGGGCCTCCAGCAGGAACACAGTAAAAAGACAGCCACATATGTTATACACCCCAAAAAAAATCCAAATAATCCAGCCCGTCAATCAGCAAGCAATTTCACAAGCAAAGAGGGAGTGTGCCCACCTGCTGGGGTGGTCACCAGCGATGGCGAGGCCTCTCCTCCTCATCCCCCGTTCTACCGTCAGCCTCTTCATCCCAGGACCCTCAGGCCACCACGACCCAGCAAACAGACCCAGGGCTGAGGTGCAGCCCTAACGCCACTGCTGTGGCCCTCAAGAGTCCTCAGGACGGGACAGATCCCTTCCCTGCTTGCAGCCGACACCTCCACCTTCTTTCAGAGTGGGAAGCAACCTGCCTTCACACCCCAGTGAACTGAGGGCACCGGGCAACCCCAGGGCTGAGGGGGGCCCTGGCCTAAGGCCCCACCTGGGCTGAGAGGACAGAGCTCAGCCCACGGTCCCGCCAGAGTGGAGGGGACCATGGGCCCCCCAGACACCCGGAGCCAGGGGGGACCAGACCCCCCGCTCAGACACCTTGGGTTTCATGGAGACAGACCCAACCAGGCACCGCGGCTGAGGGGACCGCAGCCCCCCGAGCTCAGGGGACCAGAGCTCCCCGGGACTGAAGAGACCGCAGCTCCCCCGGTCGCCCCGGGGCTGAGGGGCCCAGACAGCCCCGGACCGCAGGGACCAGAACCCCCTCAGGCCCCCCCGGCGGAGGGGACCGCAGCCTTCCCCGGAGCTGAGGGAGCCTGGACACCCCCCGCCGATCACCCAGGGCTGCGGGGGCCACCGGCGGGCTGAGGGGCCAGGACCCCCGCGCCGCCCCCCGGCCCCACCGCTACACGGCCTCGCCTCGCGGGGCGGCGGCAGCCCCGTCCTCGCTGTCACCCGCCGCGCCGCCCCACCCGCCGCCGCCGCCGTCCAGGGCCTGCGCCCGGCCCCACCGCCCAGCCCCGCGCTGAGGCTGAGGCGGCGCGGCTCGCTGCTCACCGTGCGGCGCGGAGCCCCGCAGCGGTTTGGGTCGGGTCGGCGCGGCGGAGCCGCCGGGCGGATCCCGTGGGCGGCGGCGGCCCCGCGTCCCGTGCGGCGGCGGCGGGCGGGGCGGGCGGCACCGCGCGTCACGTGACCACCGTGTCATCCCGCGCCGCCATCTTGTGCGCGGCGGGCAGGGACCGGTGGCGGTGTGTTTGTGGCGGGTCAGGGAACGCCGGTCTCAAAAGCCCTTTTGTTCGCGGGATTTATTTCCCTTCCCACCCACCGTTGCTCGTTAAAACCTGTGACACTGGGGCAGGCCGCTTGCCGCCGTGAAAACTGCTATTTTTTTTTTCCTTAAATAAGCCCCCCTGAATCTGAGTGACCGTAGCCAAAAAAAAATTTAAAAAATAAAATATCTGGCATCAGCATAATGCGCTCTGAACAGGTGAGGTGTAGCAAGGTGCGAGAAGTCCTCGTGCTAAATCTGGCGGCACGGCAGAGCTTGGCGGGCGTGGCCTCGCCCTTCAGGAGGTGAGGCTGCGCTCCCCACCGGTGCGGGGAAATGCTCCCTTTCCACAGGGAAAATGCAGTCCAGGGCTGGTGCGAGTAGGTCCTGTTCTGCGAGCTGCAAGGCCAGAGGGTGAGGTGTTGGAGCAAACTCTGGCATCTGCTTTTATTTCAGTCTCCAGGGGCTGTTCCAGCCTGTTGGGTCTTCTGCTCACCTTCTTCGTTGTAACATCAATAGCTCTGGAGACACAAGAAGTCAGCTGTTATTAATAAAGTCTTAGTTCAAATAAAATCACAGAACAATTTAGCTTGGGAGCGACCTCTGGATGTCACCTCTAGGTAGAAAGAGGGTAGAATTTATTTTCATGAATGTTAACACCTCACATCCTATTTCAAACCTCGCGCTTCACATATTGTTCCTTGTTAATACAAAAGCAGTGATATTTTTTCTATCCAAAAAGGTCAAAAGCATTTTGTGGTCCCCACAGAAGCGCTGGGGATACCCACGTGTGCTGAGCCTGGTTTCCTGCGGGTCTGTTCCCCAGCGTGGGAAGATCTGCAAGGTCTGATTAAAACTTTTTCCCTATTTCAGGCCTTTGGTTGCTAGCTATCAGATCGTGGAGATAGCAGAGCTGTACCACAGCTAGCCCTCTCCCAGGCAGTAGGAGGATGAAAACACATGTGGGAAGGACTGGATATGCCAGTAAGTCACAGTAACATCAAGCAAGAGACAGTTTTTGCTGATCTTGGCACGTAAACATGCAGAAATCTAAAAAAAACCCATCATGACTTAACCTAATTAATGAATGATTGCAGACATTACCCAAGCAAAATCAAAATTAAGCTTTTATAAGTAGTAATTTATGCACTGGGACAGCTGAAATACAATGGTGTCCTGGTCCTCTGTAAGGGACTACCAAATACTGCTGTTCTTTAAAATGTAGTTTAGCCATTCTCAGTGTAATAAAACTCAAATTTAGAGCCACTGTGAAAGGTACATTTTGAGATCTGCCATGACCTGCAGCTCTTTACATTTTTTCATCAGTGCTGATGAAGAGGGACCAAGTTTTGTTTGACTTCAGGATCCAGGCAACAGCTTTCACCCTGTGCAAACCGCTTAGTATTAGGATGAGAAACACAGATGGAAGAGGATGGCTTGGAAAAAGGGTGCTGGGGAAATCTAGCACTAGACTTTAGTTGATTTTTCTCCAAAGCAAATAATTGGCAATACATTTTTTTACCTGGTTGTCTGTGCACAGAACTCATGGGCTAAATATAAATGCATCGTTTTCATCTGAATAGAAAACCAGAGTCTGAGCATTGTATTGGCCACTATTTTACCACTCTTTGCTTGCCATCTCCTGGAAGTCATCACGGAAATGAGTGAGAAATATAGGTGCGTGTGTTGCATGTTGGCAGTGCTGAGCCAGTCATGCAGGCAGAGGAGGTTTTCTCTAGGCAAATGGATGGGACCAGAGTCCTCCAGAGCTGAGCCAGAACTCTGATCTTCTCCCATAGAGCAAGAAAGCACCTTGTAAACCCTCTGAGCTAACGAAATACTGCCTTAAGGAGTTTTCAGAGAGGCCAAACCCCGTGTGCATCACTGGTGCAGCTTGCAAGTGACTCTCCCCTCCTGCCTGCTTCCTTTCCTCCTCCTCGCTCTTCTTGCCACGACCTTGTTTTTAATTCAGTCGGTGCATCTTTTTTGGGTTTGTCGCTGAAGACAACCCAGGGGTCAATGGCTGCAATTCTCTCAGCCCTGAGGAGGGATTTATTTGTGAGTAGATTTAGTACCAGCTGCTCAGTTCTGGTTTTTCCCAAGTTGACCAGGCTTAAAATCTCATTCTTACCAAAGCTTTGCAAGGCTGGCTTGCATGAACATGGTTGCACCAGGAAGGGTTTAGGAATGGGCCAGCTCACTGCTCCCTGCCTCATTTCTCCTTGGAAGACAGGAAAGCTGATGGCAAAGGCATAGGGGACCTGCTGGAAAGCAATGCCAGGCTTTATGATTGCTACAAGCACCAAGCACTCACCCAGCCACGCCAAGGACGAAAAGGCTTGTTGGAAGTGCTGGTGCATCCTCCTTGGGGCAGTGGAGCCTGCTGGGGACTTGATGATCCTCGTCACGCTGTATCTTTCTGTTTGCTCCCCTTGTGCAATGCTATCAAGACAAGAATATTCCTAACAGGGGTTCTGGCTTTTTGGCAGGGCGCTGTTTTCTCCCTGACTATCGTTTCTTGCGACCCTGTCCTACTAATGCTATAATAGGATTAATGTGGCTGACACTTCCCCCAGGGTAATGGTATAATAAATTCCCCCTTTCTGGGGTTGTTCTCTTAGTATGGGCATTTTCCCACAAATAATATGAACCTGAAGGCTGTGCAAATTGATTCTCAGGGAGCCTGACCTCTCTTTTGGGAGGGAATGACAAAGGGCTGTCCGAGGGGCTTAGAAATAGCTGTCCTGGGCTGCTGCCTGGGCTTAATCCTGCTGAGCCACTTGTGTTCCTGAAAACAACCTTTCCTGCCCTGCTACAACCAGTCCCCAAGTGCCGAGGGCGGGGAAGACCTGAGAGAGTGTGCTGGCACCAGATAACATAATTTCGGGGAACTCCCTGTGGGACGGAGATGCCCTTGCAGGAGCAAAGGGGACCAATCCACAGCTCCGCTCAGCTGGGGGTTTTTCCTGCTGGTGCTTTGATTAAATTGATTAATCAAAATTGATGTACACATGAATGAATCAACAGTAAAATGCTAATAGATCACAATCATTAATAATCATTAGGCAATGATCAACAATTATTAATGATATTCAATTTGCAGATATATTTTTATTTAGTTATAATACATTCACTCTTTACTTTCAATCGTTACTTTATTAATGAACTAATATTAAACTAACTTAAATAAAATTTCAATAACTTTCTTCATCTTATCACACTCACCATAGGTACATCTTTCAGTGCAGCAATGACCATTTATCCATTTACAACATCACTTGATACCAATTGACGCCATTTACTCACTGATGGTATTTATGACATCACATGGGGTGGCATAATTTGTGTAGGTTGCAGAATTTACGTAGGTTGCATCATTTATCTAGTGGGTTTATCTGTGATGCCATTTAACATTAAATTTAACATTAAATCCCATTTAACGTTAAATGGCATCATCAGCTCAGTGCCTCTGTGATACCAATTTGGTATCATTTTGACACTATATGATGTCATTTATTCAGTGACTTTACGCTAACCCTGAAGTTAGATGGGGTTGCACTGAGTGTGAAACTTTTAAAAGACTTAGAAATAGAAATGGCAGGAGCAGTCTGTGCTCCAAATACGTCCAGTGCATCGCAGTCCCACAGGGCTTTTTCCCTGTTCCCTGATGGTGGCAAGTGGTGTTAAGGACAACAGCAGTGGCAGCAGAGCAAAAATAAGAATTGAATATATCATAAATGGAGTCAAGCAAAGGGCACATTGCATTCCCATGCCATGGTTTTAAGAAACTGCAGAGCAGGGCTCTTAACTGCAATATACATGGTAAAAGAGACCTAAATATCTATTTCCAAAGGATGCAGTAGATTCCAATCCAGCTATTTTGTTATTCAGGCAAGTGATTAATAGTGAGATGGTGCCATCTTCTCAGATCAGTGATATTATGCGTTGATCTGTTGCAGACAAACAGCATTATAAATGCAAGATTGTAGAGCTGTCCTTCTGTTCATTTCAGATGATTAGAAAAATACGTAAATTCATTCCTTTAATTAACCTGGTTTTAATGGCTGATTGCTCCTGATTAAAAAAGCATGTGTCTTTGGGGGAAAATGCGTCAAGATTTGAAATAAAAGGAGAAACGCTTAACAGAGGCAGGGCAATAGCAACCATTTCCCCAATTAAATGGAAGAAGAAAGAAAAATTGGAAAGAGGCATGAAAGACAGTAAAAGAAGGAAGAAAAGACAATTCAAAGGAGACAAGGAACCAACAGTTATCAAGAGAGGACTCGCAGGGTTTGCCAGAGGCCAGTGGTACTCAGCATAGAGCTGTCATTCACTTGCCCAGAGTATCCCACATGCAAGTGGAGTGTCCCGGCTGGACTGGGCTGCTGCTCTCCCCAGGGTCCTGGGGACTGGACGTGTCCACAGGCTTTGGGAGCAGAAATAGGAGAGCCAATGGCACCACCATTTTGTCTCTTCAGTGGATCCATACAACATTTCCTTTAGCACCATGCTAGGCATTTCCCATCAGATAATGAAAGGGGTGACAGGGGATCCTGTAAAAATGGCTGGAGAATAAAAGCTGCAGCTCAAACTTGCCACCACGCAGATGCAGGGGGGAAACAGTGAGTAGCCACAGGGCTGGGAGTGGGACGGAGCTGATGGTACTGTGTCTCCCACGGCAGATATTGCCAATCCTGGCCCCTTCAGCCAGCAACCCGCTTCTCGCCAGCATCCTGAGGGGACCCCCATGCCATAGCACGTGACAACCGCAGAAGGTTATTCTCCTCCCTACTTCCACCGCTGCTAATGGGGCTTGCTGCTCTTGTTAGGTAAAAAAGGTGTTTTCAGGCAGCAGTGTGTTACCTGAAAACAGCAGCTCCCAGGCTTTTTGTATCTCTCACCCTCTTTTCTCCATCATCTTTGGCTCCAATGCTCTGTGCTGTCTCCTCTTTCAAGGAGCAAGTGCCTGCTCCCAACAAGGCTTGCTGAAACTTGCAAGACTTTCTTGCATGGTGCGCAGCTCCTCGCTGGAACAGTCCCTGGCCCCAGTTTATGGAGCAAATTGGTTTAGCCTTACTTTTCCCTGGGAGGATTTTAACGCTGGAACCAGCATAAGCTTTTTGTCCCTCTTGCTGGGTTGAAAAGGAGGAGTGTGGCTGATGGAGGGCACTGTGTGCTACCTCCTCTGTGTAGGAGGGCAGCAAACGATACAGATAGGAGGCAGATACAGCAGCATTATGACTGCAGCTCAACAGGGCTGCAATATCTGTGCTCCTGCAGGCTGTGGTAGGAGTTTTGATCTCATTTGCTTTGAAATACTTATTGAAACTGCACCTCAGATGCTGCAGCCATTGATTTTCCCACTAGCATTACACATGCTAGTGCTGCTCATTCAAAAAGCTTTTTTTTCTGTGATCCCTAACATTAACTGTAAATAAATAAACGTAGAAGTGGATTTGAATTGTTGCTGTGGTGCATGTCTCTGCTTGCCTGTTTCCTTGTAAAACCTATACTTATCTCCAGAAGGGTAAATTGTGTTTTTCCATACACACACATACACTAGCAGGGCTCAGCTGAGCCTGGACCAGAGCTGACCCGCTCTGAGCCAGCACTGCCGAATCCACCTCCCTGCAGCTGGTGCCTACATGATCGGGCAGGTCTGGCAGCACAGGGCTCTATAGCAGCCTAAGAGGTGTTGATTACAGAATGGTTAAAACTCATTTACCTCAACCAGGCTGAGGGCAGGTTGTAGAAGAAGAAGAAAATCTTGCTCTGTGAACTCAGCAGCACTGAGGTGGGATTTCACACGGGCAGTCGCACAGCTGTGTCTTTGCAGTGACTCAGGGAGCCCCGATTAGCTCCCAGTTTTCAAAAGAGATTACCTTGCAGAGGCTCCTTGTATTCACTTTGCCAGCAGATTTATTTTCAGAGCAGAGTGCCAAAATCATCGAAAAATGGGAGGAAATGTCTTTGTAAGTGCTCAAGGCTGAATTTGCAGCATGGCAGAGGCTGGGAAGAGGCAGATTTCTTGGGGTAAAGCAGTATAACAGTTACACTGAAGGAAGACAAATGGGGACTGGGTGCTTCACAGTTGCAGAAGTGGTGAAGTCCCAGCTCCATCCTACTATAGTCATTCAGTAATTTGGGGCAGCCCCGGAGATGGGGATCCCCCACCTCTTGCACAGGGAAGGTCTCTTTCCTTGGAGCCGGCCAGGGTTCCCTGTGCTGCAGTCTCTGCTGGTGCCTCTGGGACTCTCGCTGTGCCCCTCCAAGCAGAGTCTGGCCTTAGCATCTCCGGCACCCCTTTGGGCAGGGGGAGATGACGTTGGATCCCCCTTCATTTCCTCATCTCCAGCTGAGCAAGCCCAGCTCCTCCGACCTCTCCTCATATGCCCTGGCCCTCACCCACCACTGCCAGCATGTCCCCAGGCTCACTCTACTTTGGAGATCCCTTGGACCCCCAAACTGGTCCCAGTACACAGACATGGCTTCCCCAGTATGGAGCAGAAGGGCATGCTCCCCACTTAACCTGCCATCCACCCTGTGTCAAGTTGAAGAACAGGATAATGCCTCCAGATCGTCTTCAAGTGACCTCTTCTGGAGACCCAAAAAAACCTGGCTGGAGTGAAACTGTGCACAGGTACAGGGCTGTCCCACTGTGCTGGGCCACTGAGCTCTGGCCCATGTCACCTCCGTGGCATCCAAGGAACAGGAGCAAGATTATACCCAGAGGCTCCTAGTCAAGCTCATGTGTGGTTTTCTGCTGAGCCTGGAGAAGTTGTGGTCATGTAGCAACAGCTCTCCTTCCTGCTCAGTCCCAGGATCCTATCCTGGAGGATTTTTCTGGTCACACCCTGTATTTATCCTTCACTTCACATGATTTTGGAAATTGCCAGTTCGAAATGGTCTGGGGATTTTGTGCTCCTGTGGTGCTGGTGCCCAGGGAGGGTGCAAGTTTCTTTCTTAAACTGGGTTTTCTCCCTTGTCCCTGTAGGGGCAGCGCTTGCCTTTCAAGCCAATCTAAAGGAAGAAAAAGATCGGTATTTTAAAAACTATTTCCTGTTCCTAGTGAATGCAGCTCTAATAACAGGACTAACATCAGCATGAGCTCACTGTACTCTAAGTCAGTTTAGTAGTTATCATTTATTTTAATGTTCAATTCACTGCCTAAAGCTGCTTAGTGATTTGTGTCCTGTGTCACCATGCGAACTCTATTCCTCAAATTAGAATAAGGTCTATAAATCAAGCCTCCCTTTAATAATAATAATAAAGATATTATGGTTGTCCTGACTGAGTGTGGGCAATAGTCTTGCTCTGGACTGGAGATCTCCAGAGCTCCTTTCTCAGCACCACTGCTGTCATGCCGCAGGCCAGGGAAGTTAATGACATGGTTTAAACAGAATAGATCTTTGCCCAGTTCCCTCTATACCTTTCAGGGAAACACCAGATGGTCTCATAAAACAGATGGAGGTCCTCTTATGAACTTAATAAATACATAAAGTCAGAGAAACCTGCAGGGCACCAGGTTCTCCATGTAAGGATGAGCATCAAATATTATTCCAGCCTCAGTGCTAGTAGTTTTTACTATAACAGCCTCAATATGCAATAATCTGATGGTGCCTTTAGGCGAGGGAGAAGCGAGGAGAGAAGCTGATGCTAAAGTTCTCATTTTGATGGCAAATTTTGGTAACTTGAAGATTCACAACTGAAATCCAAGTGGAACTAGCATACATTACTTGAAAAGGACCGGAAAATCATATAAACCATATACAACTCAATCATGCCTTGCTACTGCCAAGTGTGGGAGGGAGCCTAACCCTTTTAAGTGGCTACAAAACTTACCAGTGTAAAAAGCCGTTGTTTTCACCTCTGCTAAAGAAATAAAAGGCAACCGCAAAACACATTTGTCCTAAAGGTGGTTGAGATATTATTGTGGCTTGGACCTCCCTTGCTTGGGCTGAGACTGCCTTTCGGAGGAGACAATGGCAGAGGTTTTACGGGAAGAACGCGGGAAGTGGAGCAGCTCCCATCAAATTCAACAGGAGTTTTGTCCCAGAGTGCCACTCAGACATGTCAATCCTATTAGAAGTATTATTCATGGGCCATGGCACAAGGGCAGGGGGTTGAATGTGTTTGTTCTGCAAATTGGACTAATATTGTGAATACCACAGAAGAGGATATGTAATATGTTCGGCTTCTTGCTGGTATTTAAGATTGCACCCTGTTACATTTCCTTGAAATTACATTAGTTCAGATCCAATTTTATCGTAACTCAAGGCTAGGAAAGACTTCAATTTCATTAATAATGGCCACCATCTTTCCAACATTCAATTCATCATAAATCATAGCAAAAAATTTTTGCTCTGGATTTGGGATAAGACAGCTGGAACAAAATTAAATCTGAAGCGCCTCGAGTCGGCCACGGCATGGGCTTGCTCCTGAAAGATGCTGCAACCTGGCAGCCAGCAGAGTGAAAGGCTGCACTGAGATGGAGATGCCATTGTGGGGCATTATCTAAAGCTCAGGTCAACACATCAGCCATGTCCTAAAACAAGCTGTGAGTGGCTTAAACACTTCTCATTAAATGGACTCTGCACATCAATGCCGCACTGCTGGCTGGGGCACAGATTTGGAGCTGGGGACTGTCACACAGCTGTACCAAACACCACTACCAGTGTGGTGGCTTTGCTGTCAGACCTCCTGGCAATTGTTTTCTTTGCTGCACTTGCTTTTACAGTGACATTGGTGTCATGACACACTCCAGTTGTGCCTCCATCAAGGGCTAGGAGCAATTATCTCTGCAGCAGTAATTTTATTTCAGTGCTTCACCATCACTGGGCGTGATATCACTACCGTATGTGCACCTTTGGTGCAATAAGGAAATACTAGGCACCATGAATAAGCACCAACAAGTAGCTCACCCAGTGTCATCCACTGTCCCACATCCCTCAGAGCTCAGCCTTGTACACCAAGTGTTGCGAATGTCCTTTGACACCTGCTTAACTATGCAGCAGTAATAACACAGGGCTAACAATAACAGTATTAAGCTGAGTGTTCAAACATGAGAAAGCCATTTTTAACTGAGTGTGGCATGGTACTTTTGATGCAGGAAGGATGTTTGATGTAAATGTTGTGAGAATAATTCATATTAGGTATATACATGAGTACAGATGTGGTTTGGACGACATGCACAGGGCAGTAATTCAGGACTATTAGAGGGAAGCTTAGGATCTTTAATCAGTAAGACTGTATTATCATAACAGTTAATTGCAATAAAGCAAAATATGCTGATTAAAGAACACTATTCTCCACATAAGACCTGCTACCTACTGTATGCAAAAATACCAGCAAGCCAAATCCTGCCTCTGATTTGCTGAACCCTTCTCCTTCTCCACAAGTCAAGGACAGAAAAAGTGGGTTTGCCTCCTGTAAGGCTGGCCCTGGGCTGCATATCTTTGCCTCAGTCTTGCAGCAGGAGGAACTCAGGCTGCACTTTGCACTTGCTCAGCTTCTTGCTCCTGTCGGTGGAGCTTGATAAAGTGCAAGCATCTGTGCACTGAGACCAGAGACTAAAGCCCCAGGTGAAAATGCACAGCTCTTCTGTCTAATGTGACAAAACTCTGGCTGGAGGAAATAGGAGGTCTTGGCCCCGCTGTTACAGGGATGTGCCCAATCCCAGGCACAGTGTAGGTTAACACCTGCACAGCTGTGGACAATGCTCATAGATGTCTTGCTTTACTGAGCTGTAGAAACAGTGACATGTCATAGGGCAACAGCAACAGCCACAAGAGCAAGGGAGGGAACAGCCCAGGGCCTGTAACAGCTGAGACCAGGGACACCCCTATCCCTGCTAACCTTCTCAACTCCAAATCCACAGTGTTGCAGACTTAAATTTACACCAAGTTCTGCCTGAGCAACTGTTACCACAGATCATTCTTGACACAGCACTTGCAAAAGCATCATCAGTGTTTATCCTTTGCAAAGATACATTGATTCAGGCCAGGTGCTGCACTTAGGGCAGTATTGCTTATATATCTGCAAAATATCTAAGGATCAAACAGTTAATTCTAAATTATTCAAGATTCAGGACAGAATCATGCATGAAGCTTTCTCTGTCGTGGGATCACAGTGTCACCACAGTGCTGGACCTCTTGGGGTCCCTACCCCACCTCCCACTTGCAGCAGGAGTCACCTCCCATCTTATTGTAGGTTTGGTGCTTCAGGCCCTGACCTGCTTGGCATTAGCAAACGAAGCCAGGGGCACACACCTTTCTGTTGGAAAACACTGCATCTTTCCCCTTATGTATAGTGCACTGGGTTTGTTCCCTTATAAAAGCACTTCTCTGGCTTATTTTAAAACCCACTGATCCTGGGATGCCAACAGCTTTATTATCCCTGTGCCCTGGGGGCTATTCTGCAAGAAGTGTGGCTGAGAGCAGCAAAGTGCTGTAATTCAGAGAGCAAAGTTCACGTTGCAAAAATTTCCTTCCAAACTAGGTACAAATAAAAGTGCATCTCTTCCTTGCCCTGGATTGGAAGCCTTGCTGGGAACTTGCCATGCTGTTTCTTTCCTTTCGCTGCCACTTGAAGGAAACCTTTCTCAGATGTTGAGACAGTCCCTGTATCCTTCTCCACCTGATGCTTAGACCACAGCCATGTTCCAAGGATGCAACTCGCATCATGCTGGTTGCTTTTCTCAGTGCCCCAGTGCTGCTCCTTACCACTGGAGAGATCAAAGACACCTCAAGATAAATCTCTTTATTTAGCTGTAATTTGTCCTGAAATTGTTGATTTGGGAAGATTGTTGGGTTTGTGTTTGGCCAGGCACTCCTGCAAGGTCTCCTGGTCACGATGCTCTCTCTCAGCCGACTCACGTGGTTCGGTCGTAACTCATCTCTTTGGAAAAAGTGGCCCATAACTGTAATCTTCCTTCTGGCAATGACCACACATTTTTCAGAGTTCATCTGCTTTGCCTTCAGTTCGAGTACAAGGACTTCAGTACCAGCTCTGTCATCATGGGTCTAGCTGCCCTCAGCTATTTTTGGGCTCTCCCACAAACCTCCTATATAACCTTTAGAAAATGGCTTAGAACAGATCCCTTCCTCCTCCCTTCAGAGACCAGAGCTGTGTATGGGCACGATGGCCATCTCCGTGGAGAGCAGAGAACAAACTGAAGCAATTTTGCTGACTCCTAATGTCTCCTTTTTGTCTCAAGAAACACCTCTTTTTTTTGTTTGTATGTTTCTAAATCATTTGAAAAGGGATAATTAGAAAGAACCATTCATCTTCCCTGGGTGACACAAGCGCAGCTAGTTCATATAGGAATGGCCATATGGGGTCAGACGTGAAGTCTCGTATATCTCCGCCAGCATGTATGGAGCACAAAAATGCTGCAGCGAGACTTTCCCAGTGCCCTGCTCAGTGCCGCTGGGCTTCTCACAGGTTCTCTTTGCATTTAACAGCCCGTGATTATTTTCAGCTAAAAATAATGTGCTTTCAGGTCTTGGAAGAATTAGCTGGCTTTCCTATGCCAAGAAGAAGCACTGACTTTCTGTGTCAGTTCAAAGTTATTCTTGGTAATAAATTAGCCCTTGTTCAGACCACACGTACTTTAATGGGCTCCTTGACTCTGCCTGCCTCACTCACAGCTGCTTCAGGAGCCAAATGCCAATATACACTCAGGAGTCAAACACAGAGTGCTTTCATCTGAGAAAAAAAACTTATCAACATTGCCAGATTATCCAAGAGAAGATCTCCAACCCTGGCTGACATAATCAAAGCTTTTGCAAAGCACGTTTTTCCTGTACAAAATACGTTAGGGCTTAAAAGTCTAATAGTTTCAAATGCAACCATCATCTCTCCTTAAAAAACAACTCTTATGAAAATACTTGTTCATTAGCAGGCAGATTTGTAATGGCTGCAGAAGCTACAAAAGGATATTCAGGCTGCCATCAGCAGCTTTGGTATGACCAGAAAAGCCTGAGCAGGATCTTTAAACATACGGACTACAAGTCTTTTTTTCTGTGTCTACCTAAATCAGAGTAAAAATACACTGACAACAGAGGGATCATGTTGACTTTTAAAATTTTCCAAAAGCTAAACAACAGCTTTGACTGAGTAGAACAGACTGAATTTTACCTTATGGAAAGTTTAAAGGTAGTTTTGGAGTTGAGGGGTGATGTAAGGATGGCAGAAGCCACCATTTCAAACAAGACTTGTTTGTAAACTTGCTCTGCAAAAATAGGCAACCTCTGTTTGTAGTAAGATGATCTGCTTCAACCTCAAAGTTTAGATGGAATTGCTTAGGCCAAAATTATAGGGAAGCTAAACCAGAGGTTTATAAATGAACAAGCTGCAACATTTTGTGGAATAGGGAATATTTTACAGTTAGCAACACGATCAAGTGTAACCTTTTTTTTATTTTAATCTTATTCCAACCCCAAGATTTCCCAAAAATAGACTCACTCACCAGGAATGTCAGGTTCATCTTGATTCAGCTAAATGATATTTATACATTTACATTGGATGGGATTATTTTTCCTATCCTGTTAATGCAGCATGTGATTATTACATATCTTTGCCATGCATATAGACCTATATTTTCTGTGTCAGAAAGGAAAGCAACTGGCATTTTAAATTACTGAATGATAATTGCAGGTGGCTGTTTTTCATGAAGATTAAGGAATTCCTTTCAATATCATAAATAGTTATAAGACTCCCTTTTATAGTAAATCAGTTCACGAGTGAATTTATTTGATAGTCATGGGTTGTGGGTCTACTGAGGAACATTTTCCGCCCCTCAAAGGCATATGCATTAATGTAGTGAACATGTGTAACATCATATCATGGAATAAAGATACTGAAACTTCCCAAATGATGGTTTTCAGTACTGACACCTTGTACAACTAACGCTACAGATCAGATCTAGCCAGATTTCAATAAGGCTTATTTCACATCCACATCTAAAGAAATGCAGTCAGTGCCTGAGCAAAAGGGGATCCAGTAACAAGCGTTGAAGCAAAGTAAATCATTATCCTGGCATTTTAAGTAAAAGGCTTTACAAAATCAATATACAGCCATGCGCCATTAACACATCAAACGCAAAAGTGAATTCCAACACGGGAAATCTGCCAAAAAGAAAGATTTTATCCTGACATGAGTGAAGGAAATACAGAGATTCAATTAGGGTAAATGTCAAGAAAGCCAAAACAAGTAAGAACTCCCACTCTGCACAGCACTCTTTCCCCAGTCATTAAAGCAGTGACTTAAAAACGAGACCCTACTGATGATGAAACTCTGAAGCTGACTTCAAGCATCCTGAACAGACCAGCTCACTGCCTTCAACAAAGCCACAACTGACCTCATAACCTCCCAAAGAAAGCAAGAAGAAAAATCCTTGAGTTTGACCATGTTATCAAGCTGTACTCCCCCATGTACAACTTGTTTCTGTACAAGATTTGTTTCCTCAACCACATCAATAACCACAAAGGAAAATTTGCCTGGGTCACTGCTATTGCCTGGCACGTAGTCTGAGGAATTTAAGTAACACCCCTCTCCTATTTCACTTCAAACTAAGCTTTCCCTTCTCTTACATGTGGGGTTGCACTGGTTTCGCAGGCTGTTTGTGGAGTTTCCCTGACCCCCCCAGGATGGAGACCCACTGCCTCCCTGGGGACCTGTCCCAGGGCTGCTCCCTGCTCCAGGGGAAGGTGTGCTACCCCATATCCAACCTGAACCCCCCGGGCTACAATCTGGGGCCAGGGCCCCTCGTTACATTGCCTGTCACTGCCAAGAAAGGTTTGGCTCTGACCTCCCTGTAACTGAACAGACTCTGCAAACACCCAGGCACCTGAAGAGGGGTAAAACGTGCCAAGCATTTTCTAGATTAATTATTTCCTTTTTTTCTTTTGAGCTTAAGTAGATTCCTCATAGACCTGTAAGGAAAATAAGATGATTTTCACAGCTCTTTGCTTTCAGTACAAGACTCAAAGGGCATTCCCAAAGCAGGACATATTAGCACCATTTCTCTACCCTCCGTTTCTCCAGGCTCATGACCCAGACACTGTTATTGTACTGTGCAGACTTTTCAGCCCTATATAAAGAAAAGTAAATGAATTTGCCTTAAAGAATGGTAAATCCAACCTACAACTCCCTTTTCCTTTGTCCAAGCTAAAAGCATTACTGACACAAAATGATTTTGAGGGGCAAGCAGGCAAAAGTTTTAATTTGTTACCACAGACTTCAATGGGGAAGTTAAGGATTTTCTAGACAAAAGACTAAGACTCAGCTAACTCCAGCTGAATGCCTCTTTCTGTTCATTTTCCTTTTGTGTTGCAACTGCTAGCAGTGCATAAAAAAAAGACCCCAATGACTGATGTGCCAGTTCATTCCTGCTATTGAAATCTGTGCTCTGAAACACGGGCAGGATCAGCTGAGCTCTGGGCAAAGCTGCAAAGCAAATCAACCTCTTTCCTCTGCAAAGCTCTCTTTGCCATCAATCTCAGCCTGGTTTTGGGTGGAGCAAAATATTTCCAAAATCATACATGGATTATATGGCTTGTTTGCAACCCATGCTGCCTGGAAAACATGAAAAGAGCTAAATATGCAAGAGCTAAAACTAAACAAACTGTGAATGCAGAAAACAGATTTGCAGTCAGTTTGAGTGTGAGATTTATTGACACCTGGCATGGATGGCACTTGCTACAACAACCGTGATGTACTTTTGACACACTGCAGACTTTGGGGAAGACAGAACAAGCATCTGTCTTCATTTTAGCGCTGAAGGGGTCTAGGAGTTAATGGTTGATATTTGATTCTCCTCTCCTGTGAGGATATTGGCAAGTACAATAATCTCTCTGGTTTCCTAATGCCTTGCCATCTCTCAAATCTAGATGGGAAGAAAGCTGAGCTTCATGTAATAGGGCAGTGAAAAGCACACAGAGAAGAAAAGTGAACGAGCAGTGAGTTGTTCCCTCCCGTGGAAAACAAAAGTGGCAAAGTAAACTAGTCCAGGTAAGAGAGAAGTTTTGAATGGAACTTAAATTGCCTCCAAAATTCTTGGAGGCCCTGAGAAATATCTGTAAAACAGCCCCTTACATCCACTGGCAGAAAAAAGTTAACATGCCCTAGGTTTTCCTAATTATAACATGAGTAAGCAATGCTTTTTTTTAAAGAAAAGAAAATAGAAAATGTAGAAGGAATTTAATAGCAGTATCATATGGATAATTTGCTGACTTAGGACTGGGAGACAACATTTTATTTACTGAATCTATTAAAAAGGTGGCTTGGTCATGAAGAAAATCTGTCTTAGATGACTGTTGTAATTTTAGAAATCTGCTGACCAGCCATGACTGTACATCTGCTGAATAAATTGGCAAACTGCCCCGTTTCCAGTTCTTTATTCTGAATGATTTAATGAGATGTGGCTTTGAATGCAGCATGGTAGAGCTGGATTTGTTTCATGCCAACTCCTGACACTGAATTTTTCTTCTCCGTCCCTCTTTTCATGGGGGGATGGATAGCTCTGGTCAGGGGAAGTCACGCTATCGACATTGTCACTATAACATCCCTATTGTCTTGGGCAAGAAGCTTGGTTGTAGAAGTGTGCTGCAAGCTTGAATCTCTGGTTGGAAGCAAAGTAAGAAAACAGGCCACAGGCACAGGCACTGCCTCACTGAGCTCAGTATCTGCATCAGAGGCAGGCAAACCACCTCATTCCCCTCACTGAGCTTGGTGAATTTATCTTGAGGTCAGCTAGGTCATTTACTCTTACTGGTGGAAGACTGTACCCAAGGCCACCCTTTCTAGATTAGAAACCTCCTAACGTCCAGCCCACATTTACTCAAGTTCAGTTTGCACCCATCTGTGTGTCCTCTCGTAAGACACGCACCACCCCAGCAGTGCTTCTGTGCAACTTCTGCGCTTGGGTGAGTGTGACTGTGGATGGCCAGCTCTGTGTACGCAGCTTCCCAGATGCGATCACAGCAATACCCGCAGTGGGTAGCATTAATCTTTCCCTGTCTCTACTGATAATGTCTCTTCTGACCTGACTTAAACTCATATTTGCCGTTACGTGGCCATGCCACATGGATGGCTCACAGTTGCCTGGAGATCAGCTGTGCTGTTCAAGCCTTCCTCTTCCTTTGTTTTTTTGAGCTGATGAGTTTGCAGTAGAAATCCCTGTTGTTTGCTACAATTTTTCACTGTTAAATTTCAGCCCATCTCTGACTGGTTGTCCTCTGTACTTGGGTCACTGCCAAGCTTTGAGCTGTTAGCAAACTTTGTTATTGCAGCCTTCTTTGGCCATCCACGCCCAAATCCAATCTGACAGAACCACAGAAAAAAAGGTTGTAACTGGATTAATTATTATATTTGCCAATTCTTTCATGATTCTCTAACTAGTGCCTTGCCTTGAGCGTGTTACAATCTTTGAGCTTTTTTCCTGCCCTCTATTTGGTGAAAATACAACCCAGAAATTTACCTTTTCCATATATAGAGCACACATCCACATTGGATAATTTCTCTCCCCCTCTTACTTATGTGGTAAAAGAAACTTATTTTTACTCTTGGAAAACCTAGTTTGGCTTGATTTTGAGGTTTTCTGAATTTATCTCTGCATTTTTCAATCTCCAAGCTGTTCCAGGGCCTGAGTGTGTTTGCTGTATGGGATCATGCTGGGCAAGAACTGGAAGGGCTTGACATGCTCCAGAAACACAAGCCACATAATTATGGGGTTGCCTTGCTGACGGAGTTGCCCACACAGGGTGAAGCCACACTGCAAGACCAGAAACTCTGCTTGCAAAGAGCTTATGATCCTCAAAGGTTTCTATATTTTCTGTGAGAACAAGACATGTGGTACACAGCCTCATTATGACATAGCCACACTGATCAAGCTGTTGAAACAATATCATGCCAGAAGGGAGAAACCTGAGCCATGATCCTAGGGATGTTATAGCACTCAGGGTTTCTGAGATTGCCACGTTCCCCATACATGACCAAACAGGACTGATATCCCAAGTGCTGCGTGGCTAAGTGAAAAAGCAGAGTGGTGAAAGGCCACAAGAACAGAGATGTAAGCACAGTTATGGAGATGTAGTCGTACTCGGGGTTAATCAAGGTCAAGGATGACCTCTCCTATCAGCAAGCAGGCAGTGGCTCCACCCTAATTATAAGCCATTTAAACCAACTAACCAGATAGAAAAGCAGGCCCAGGGAGCTTGGGAAGAGACTGACCCCAACCTCAAGGAGATCACATCAAGCAGCTCTAAAGCAACCACCCTTTGCAATGGGAGGGAGGGACTGGAAAGGTGATCTCCAGACCAAGCAGCCCAGTCACAGACCACCCACTGACAACTGTTGACAAGTTGCAGTGCTGCAAGACACAAACTTGAATGACATCCAAGTCAGATAGCAACCAAAGTGTTAGGAGATGGTCCCTCTTTCTCCATTAGGATAGAATGGATGAGATCTGAACACATCCATCAGCGCATGTGTTGTTCACTGCATGTCTCATTCCTTTTCCAGTTCTAACTAACTAGAAACCCAAATGTGTTAACCAAAATTTGCTAACCCAAATGTGGCATCAGCTAAAGAAAACATTGTTTTCCATATGAGCGATGAATGTGTTCCTGCTCCCTGCTCACGTGCACAGAAGACGAAGCACTCCCCAAAAGAACAGAAAGTGCTTTTGATGAGCCTATGCTTCAAAAGGGAGCAACGAGGATCTGGCAGTGCCCCCAGACTAAAGTGGCTTTGCACCTAGGGTACAGAAACATGCATCCAAAGTGAGCCCTACTCTGACCACATGGCTCTGCACTGGAGAAGAGGTATACCAGCTGACAGAGGATCAACAGCCTGGGTTTCTTGATGCCACCATCTCCCCCAGCAGCAGCAGAAATTCAGCTTTGCTGAGCACAAACACAAGCAGCTGCATGTGGGCCAGTGAAGTTCACGGGGAAGAGGGTCACCCTCCTCATGGGAGAAATAAAAGCAGCTCAGCTATCATTGGTGTTACAGAGTGCACAAGAAACTCTCAAAGTTAATGTGCTGGTGCATCACCCCCAAGTGTGAAGGCATGATCCAAAGCAGGCTGGGTTGCTCCAAGCCCACACCCTCTGCCTCCACTGAATCTCCACCCCACAACCTCATCTTTCTGACCCTCTTTTGGCCAGATCAAACCCATCATTGGCTCGTCTCTACCCTGTCCCATGCCTCCTGCCCAAGCCAAGAACCAGAACAATAACACATCTCATGTGGATCTTCATACCTGGGCTGCCATCTGTGTGTTGGCTAGGCTGAGCCTAGCCCTGGCCTGCAGCCCCTCCACTGCCGCTGAAATCCAGCAACAGTGTGTCTGCAGGGTTCGTCCAGTTGAATAAGATAGAATTGGGTGATCTGGAGCATGCAGTGCCTTTGGTTCTTGTTGGTTTTGTCTTTTGCCTTCAGAAGTTGAAATTCACTTACTTATGAAGAAGAAATAAACTAAACACCAAATGAATAGAGGATAGATTTCTGCTCTGAGCTACCTCTGGTGAAGCTATCCAGACCTTATTCTGAAGATGACATCCAACGGTCAGGCCAGGGTGTACGAATAGCACCACTCACGAGTATCTTACTTCCCTGTTACTTTGGGACCGTGACGCTTAAAGGCTGACAACAACTACTTCTATTTCTTCTCCTAAAACCATGGCTGGCCATCAGATAATAAGGAATGGCTGGCAGCCAGCAGGAAGAGATGCTTGCTTGGAGATCTTTTTCTTGAAAGTAAAGAAAATGAAAGGACAGGTTGCATGAGAAAGAAAGCAGACCATAAAAGTGGAGGCTCACACTTTTTCCTCCCTGACCATGTAATTAATATCATTGGTTTTAAAAGTGCTATATAGACACCTGAAACCTAGAACTATTCCTCACTCAGGCAATGAATTCTGCACTATTTGAATTATCTGAATTCTCAGACAGGCAATGGGAGCAGTTTCTTCACTCCTGAAAAGAACAGCTAATAACATACACTTAGCTGGGGACATATTAAAATATGTTTTCTCTACCCTTTGACTGCTGAAGAAATTTATTGCCTTTAATGGTAGTTACAGGCCATCAGAGCACTGAGGAATGGGAAGGCTTTATAAGAAAAAAGTGTTTTCAGAAGAAGTTAGTGCATTAACTTTCTCAGTTGCTTTTCAAATATAGCTTGGCTTGAAAATTGATGCACCTCTAACAAAAATCCATAGAAGAAGGAGAAATATGGAAATTCTTCAGCACAGTTCTTTGAAACTGATTTGACTGTACTGTAAGAGAACAAAAAAAATGCTAGTGGATGGAAATGTGACTTATGCATTAACCATCCCCAGTATCACCATACTTGAAGATGGAAAGAAATGAAAAAGATAAAGGAGAACAAAAGAGAGAACGATGTGATACAGTTGCATTTGGAGCAGGCATGTTTGTAATTTTTTTTGGCTTCTAATTTAAACATAAAAGAGACAGAACGAGGACCAAAAAAGGACAGCGCAGTACTTGTGGAGAGTCAAAATGGCAACTCGGCTGCTATGTAAATGCTTTGTCCAGAATTTCAGGGTATGAACTGGAGCTGTTCTCCAGAGAGAAGGTAATGCTTTATGTGAGGAAAAGCTTTGAAGGAGGAAAAGTGGCATTTTTAGCATCCAGAGGCCATGCTTGACTAAGTGTCATAAGGCAGGTTGGTACCTAACCAATTTCTAACTCACTTGGCCTGTTTGCCTCTGACACATCATGGAGCTATCTGAGCAGTGGTGTTCACATACCTCCACTTACGCTGCGTAGGCACGAGGCGTCTAAGTCATCTGGTCTGTCTTTATTTCTGAAGGTGACAAACACCCTGCACAGAAGCTCTGAAAAGAGCCCAGCTTCATGTGCAACCATTCGAATAATGCAATGTTTTCAGCAGAGAGCAGCACTCAGAAATTCCCTGTGTGACCAGAAGCCACAAAGTCTTCTATGGACTTAGACTCTAGCAAATATGAAACATGTTGTAAAACCAAGTCTTTCTCTTAATGTTTTCAAAAACGTACTAAGACGGGGAAGTAGGGATGACTCCTCATAGGATGATATGTTAAGATTTTTCCCCATCTTAATAGAAAAAAATCCTGTGAAAGCCATTCAAAATACATAACTGAACATAATGTGAAATGATCGGATGTGACAATTTAACGTGATGTGATGTGATAGGAGCAAGTAAGGGAGCACAGTGGGGAGTAACAGTCTTCACTTGACAATTCAGGACACAGAATTCCCTTTCTGGAATGGAAACTGCGATCACAAATCAGTTTTTATCTAATTACCTTTTAATTTCACATTTCTAAAATCTGAATATTTACAATCTCTATGAAAAACTCTATGAGTTCTCTTTTTCTCCCTCACACACAAAAGCTTATATGCACACTGCTGTAATATACAAAGTAATTTCCTCCTAAAACCAATTACAGATTTGTTACAGTGCATGTAGAAGATGGAATTTAGATTTTTCTTGATATTTTATAAACTACCCTCAAAAGATGATGTGCTAGAAACAACTTGTGGTTAGATGTGCCTAATATAAACTAAAGAAGATCATATGAAATTATAATGGCGCATTTGCATTTTCCCCCTCTGGACCTCTTTTCAAACTGAAATCCAAATTAATTCTCTGCACTGGTCTTGAAATGCTTACTTACAAATTTAGTCCAGCCTTGTAAAATTGGAAAGCTTCCAGGAATAATTTTTGGGGAACCATTTACATCTGAAAGAGTAGTACTAGACAAATGATCAAAACACTTTTGTCTACTAATTTTGAATTACCACTGTTTTATAGTAGACAGTGTCCTTTTTTTAAAAAGAATAACTTGTTAAGCCTCACCTTCTTGCACAAACTTACATTTTCTGTGTTTAACAGAGCCCTTTCCAGCACAGCTCCATGACCAGTGAAATGCAAATGCAGTTGTTAAGAGTTTGTTTATCTGTTTAATGTGCTAGCAATTAAAATGAGGCACAGTGGGTGTTCCACCTCTCTACTGGGAGATCGTCTTCTGAATCACTATGGGATTGTTCCCCCTTCTTTCAGATCCTTTAGCATAGCTTAAAGATAGCAGTAGGGTCTCGGTGCTACATGCAATGATAGAAACTGGTATGAAGAACACTGGTGTAAGATCACCTTGTGCATGAAAAGACTCCTTGGAATATTTTAAATAGGAAAGAAAAATCTAGGAATTGGCCATATCCTGTGGAGAACTGGAAACATACTGTTAGGTTTGTATGTGTTTGTTCAAAACTACCCGTTGTGTCCTTATGGAGAATCGGACTTTGTTCCTCTTTCCTGAAGTTACCATTTTGAATGTATCTGATCTCTAAAGAGGACACAGAAATTAAACTTAGGTTATGAGCACCAAACCTGTCTGCCTCTCAGCACTGTACTTGTTTGGTACTTACCTACAACTGCCTCAAGATCCCAGTGCAGGAAAAGCACCATGCTGTGCAAGGCTCAGACCAACAGGCCACAAACTGCGAGAGAAACAATGGAGTACTTTGCGCTGCAACGAAGATGCAGCTGGAAGAGAAGCCCGGACAGAACATCTGAGTGCATTACCTCTCAAGTGAGATCAATCTGTTCACAGCTGACATACTTGCTACTAGGTATTAAGAGATCACAAATCTAACCCGTTACAAGTTGCATCCCTATGAAACATACGCAACAAAATCCTCACTGTCAACAATTCTTGCTATATACCCCAAAAGTCTCTGTTATGCTTGGTAAGAAGTAACCTTTCACACTACAGAGGGTTGAGCCAAAGCCTTCAACAAGATAATTTACTTTGCATACTGTACTATTTCCTTTCCCCCAGCCACCAGGAAACATGGCAAGTAGCCCTGCACAATATCACCCAGGCAGCTAAGTCACACCACTCGGGTTTAACACAGAGTCCATAACTTCACCCAGAAGCTTTAAAACACTTATTTATTCCTATACTTTTCTTTCCCCTTCCTCTCTCTCCTTTCAAGGCTTTGCCTATCCTAGCTGTTTGAGACATTGCATATCATTGCATTAACACTTTGTTTTGGTTATTATGAGGTGGGAGGTGGGTGGGATATATACTTTCCAACAGAATTTCACCAGTTGACTAAATATACTATGAAAATCCATTTATTCAGTGAAAACTCAACTATGTGAGCAACAGCCTGCCTGTGTAGGCAGAGAGTAAAATACCTGACCTTTCTGTGTATAAAACATGGGTCTCCCCAGGACACGTGGGCCAAAAGCTAAGACCTTTTCCTGAGACTTCAGATGTTTTTGTTTACCTCAAGTCCTGCTTCTCCAACAAATAACTCAGTTTCCTTAGCTACAAGCTGTTACCTATTTAGCAGCGAGGATTTTCTTGAGAACGGGTATCCTCAGCACTGGGGATGTTTTGCTTACGCTTTTGCCCAAGCTGTTTTATAACCCAACGCATCACCATCACGCTCAGGCTTTTCTACAGGATGCCTTTTTACTCTTAGCTTTTCTAAGCCTTTCTAAGCTTTTCTGGATAGGTCATTACAATGCTATCATGACATGCTGCCAGCAATGCCAGCAGGATGTGAGGATTATACCGGTACTGGTGGCTCTCTGGACGCCACTCCTGACTGGAAGCATCACGGGCTGCAAACTTCATGCTCCCGCTCATCTGACGTTTCCATAGCTGCCTATTTCCACCTGAACTGGCTCCTGCTGGGAACACATAAGCCATGTTAAAAAACCCTGATGACCCACACTGCCCTTGACCTGCGGTGCAATCCCTGACAGCAGCGACCCACAATCCCCCTCAAAGCAACATTGCTGCAGAATTCAACAGCTTTTGGGCAAAAGGAGCCAAAAATGCCCTCGAAAGCCCCTTCTTAACTTCACTCACCCAGCGCATCAGCCGGTGTGGAGGAGGACAAAGCATCCCGTGTTGGAGGCCAAGCTCTGCCAAAGTGGGTGCAAGGCGGGATGAGGATAAGGGTCTTTAGCATTGTGAGGGGCCCTCAGTGGATCAAAACCCCACTTTTTTTCCCAAGTGGGTGAAGGCCTTAGGGGAGCTGCCGCCTCCCCCTGCTTCACCCGGGGCAGCCCCCTGGCCTGGCGGGTGCCCACGGAGGGCAGGAACAATGAGGGACGACAAGAATCGGGGGCTTTGATGACTCAAAAAGGCAGGGTTTTAACATAGGGGGGCAGCGCTGCGAAGTAGCCCGGCCTGAGGGGAGCCGCCGACCCGGGCGAAGCGGGGAGGAGGCAGAGACCCGGGGGCACCTCACGGGTCCCGGCTCCCGGCTCCCGCCTCTCGCCCGCCCACCCGCCAGCCGCCCGGGCTGAGGCGCGGCCCCTGCGGCGAGGGGAAGGCGAGAGGAGGCGGCTCCGCCCCGCCTCTTCCTGCGGCAGCCGCGCAGTTGCTGCCATGGCGCTGCGCCGGGCGGCCGCCGCGCTCTCCCCCGCCCTCCTCGTCGTCGTCGTCCTCCTCCTCCTGCTGCTGCCCGCGGTGGCGAGCGCGGGCTTGAGCAGCTACTTCGGCACCAAGTCCCGCTACGAGGAGGTGAACCCGCACCTGGTGCGCGACTCGCTGTCGCTGGGTCCCGCCGCGGGCGGGTCGCGGCCGCCCGCCTCCTGCGCGCCGCTGCAGCTCCGCGCCTTGCTCCGCCACGGCACCCGCTACCCCACGGCCGGGCAGATCCGCCGCCTGGGCGAGCTGCACGCCCGCCTCAGCCGCCGCCCCGCTGCCGCCTGCCCCGCCGCCGCCGCCCTGGCCGCCTGGCAGATGTGGTACGAGGAGAGCCTCGACGGGCAGCTGGCGCCGCAGGGCCGGCGCGACATGGAGCACCTGGCCCGCCGCTTGGCCGCCCGCTTCCCGGCCCTCTTCGCCGCCCGCCGCCGCCTGGTGCTGGCCAGCAGCTCCAAGCACCGCTGCCTGCAGAGCGGCGCCGCCTTCCGCGACGGGCTCGGGCCTTCCCTCAGCCTGGGCGGCCACGGTAAGCCCGGACCACCCCGAACACCCACACACTTCCCTGAGGGAGCCCCGGCTCCTCCCGCTGCCCCCGCGCAGAGGGAAGCCGTGAGGGCAGTCCCATGTCCCCTATCCCCGGGCTGAGAGGGACCCTGCACTCTGCGTGCCCCTGCAGGGATACCCCTGCGGTGGGGGTGCTGTCCCCGGGGAGGGTGGCTGAGTGACCGGGCCCCAGTACCCTTGGGGTACGGCGATGCTTCCCGCTGGCGCTTCCCTGAGACTTGCATTTGCTTTTCAGAGGTGGAAGTTGAAGTTAATGATTCCTTGATGCGCTTTTTCGATTACTGCGCCAAGTTTGTTGCTTTGGTGGAAGAGAATGACGCGGCGATGTGCCAGGTGAATGCCTTCAAAGAGGGGCCGGAGATGAGGAAGGTCTTGAAGAAGGTGGCGAGTGCCTTGTGTCTGCCGGTGGAGGAGCTGAACGCAGGTAATGAATGCCTGTTACAGGTGGCTTCAGCTCCGAGTCTGGCTGAGAACGACTTCTGAGACACTGTGTAGTTAGGCAGAGTAGGGAATTTAAAATATGCTGTAAATTGGAGACGCTGGTCTAATTAAATGCGTAACACTGCAAACGTGTACTGGTGTTGCAGTAATGAACGCTTGTTAGTCAGTGGTCAGAAGAAAAAGATGTTTGAAAATATCTTTCCTACCGATGAAATCAGCTTTACCTTTGTTTGGAGGGATACGGGTGTGTTATTCTTTTAATTCTGCTCTGTTAAGCAGATGCAGCTTTTGTAAAACCATTTACAATTCAAACACACAAATAACCTCAGGAAAAGGTGGACAGGTATGTCTGTGTTGTAACTTCACAACAGAAGTTGTCCAGAAGAGAAGCGCCAGGCTTTCCTGGTGTGGTCAAGTGGGGGGAGCCTCCCCAAATAGGTGTTGCTGTCACTTCCAGCATGTCCTAAAGCTACAGTCCCAAAGTTGCAGCATTCTGCTGTTCAAACTTGGCCCCTTACGTGGGGGATGAGTGATGGTAGTCAAAAACTGCTCTGCATTGGACAAACATGCCTTCCTTGCATTGCCTATTCTGTCCTTTGTGGTAATGAGGATGCACTAGCAGTTGACACCTATAGCACGTACATTGGCAGATGTGCAGCATTGATGCGAGACGCTCTCGTTTCCCCGTTGTATCGATGTAATATGAGCAGGTTGCAGACTGAACTTTGGATTCTGCGCAATAATTCTGTGGTAAACTGCTTATTTTTGGTGCTTGGCCTTTGGACTGGCGATTATTTATTGGATTATGTTCTTTGCATTGCTAAATTGTAATTACATTTCGGTTGAGAGAAAGTTGTTACTTGTGTAGCAGCAGTTTATCTTTTGCTTGCTTGTTGGATTTATTGCAGATCTTGTTCAAGTCGCTTTTCTCACCTGCTCATATGAGTTGGCTATAAAAAATGTGACTTCCCCATGGTGCTCACTCTTCAGTGAAGAAGATGCCAAGGTGGGTGCTACATGGGAGAGAGATTTGAGAAGCCTTCCAAAGATGCCGTAGTGTTCAGCTATAACTCTTTGCACAGTCAGAAGTTTTAAGTTCTGTGCCCCTTATTCTTCAGTCTAACGAAGCGCTGCTTTGGTCTCCTCTGGATTAATCGAGCAGCAAGGCTGAGGTGCCCTTCTTCATTCAGACTTAAATACTGGTGCAGTCTTGATTTGTCCTGACTAAAACAGTCTTTTCCTGTTGTGCTTAATTCCTATATGTTTTTATTTCTGTAACATTAGAAATGCTCTGGACAGCTTTGTTTTGCATCTGATAGTCATAAGATAAAATGCCTTGATTCCAGTGGAAATCAAATTAGGTCTTCCAGGTCCTCTAAGACTTTTTTATATAGTTTTGTGGACTGTCTCATCTCAACCTAATGCCTAAAACTAGTAGAACCCAGATAAATGACACTTATGTTCATTCCTCTCCTTTCAAAAAAGGACCTGATGTACCCTTTGAAGGGATCACGAGAGATGGGGATTAGGAATGACGTCATTTATCTGGCATTCCAAAACATGCTCAGTAAGGCCCCCCCAAGGCTTTTAAGGAAATTTAGCCCACCCGGGAGAGAAGGGAGGCCCCTGCATGGGTGGGTGGTTGGCTAAAGGGTAGGCAGTGGAGTTAAGAGTAAATGTGCTCCTCTCAAAGAGGAGGGACTTCTGCCAAGACCTGTGCTGTTCAATATATTTATAAATAACTTAGCAGTGAGGTGGGAAAGCTTCCTGATTATATGGAGTTCTTGGGATAGTAAGAACCAGGGTGTTGGAGAGGCTTTGCGGAGGGGCCTGTGAGGGTGGATTACACAGCAACATAGTGGCAGGTGGTGTTCACTCTGAAACCATGTGTGGAATAAGAAGTTGAACTTTGTAGACAAGGTGTCCGCCTCTCAGAGCCCTTGTGCCACTGAGAACTGAACTTCCGGTGGCATAGATCCATTAAAATGTTGGCTCAGGTACAGTAAAATTACTGAAAAACAAAAACCCAGCTTTAATGCTAGGAATTGTAAGAAAAGGAACAGAGAAAGGGGAGCATCGTGTGCCCTTGCATAAATCCAAGGCACAGTTCCACCTTTGAGACATGAGCTCATCTCGAGAATGTAGACATAGACCAGCTCGGATAAGGATATGGGATTGCTTCTATCTGAAGAATGATTAACTAAGCGAAGAATCTCTGACCTTCATAAGGCAAAATCAGAAATGCTAAAAGTGGCAGATAATGATTGTCTTGTCATGTGCAGTACGTAACAGGTACGAAATGAAGAAGGCAGGTTCACAACAGACTGGTTTTTTTTATTTTAAGTGTGTAGCCAAGGAGCAGGGTACTATTAAGGCTAAAACTTGGTATGCTCAAAGGGGAGATTGGGCTATTGTGGGAGAGAATCCACTAAAGTCTATTAAATTTGTAGAAAACCACCTTAGGGCTCAAAGCGCTGGGCTGAAAATCACTGGAGTCTGAGGAAGTGTGCCTGCTGTTTTCCCTAGGCCTGATTATGAGCATGATCAGAGACAGGATGCTGAATTTGGGGGCTCTTCCATCTGATCTATTGTGTTTTGTTTCATGCTGAAGCGATTTCAACTGGAGCCTTGATGTTCTCCCCCGGGGGTTGGGGGGGAAACACGGGTTGTGCTGAATTGTTGATTTCTTGCAGTGTGTGGTAGTGTCATTGCTCCAGGTTGTGGGATTTTCCCTCTGTGTCATAACAAAAACTCATGAACTCTGCAACTTTAGGTACTGGAATACCTGAATGACCTGAAGCAATACTGGAAGAGAGGATATGGCTATGACATCAATAGTCGCTCCAGCTGCATTTTACTCCAAGATATCTTCCAGCATTTGGACAAAGCAGTGGAAGAGAGCAAAAGGTAAGTAAAAAGGCTTTTGTGCTATGACTACAAGCTTTCTGAGGCCAATCCTGGGTGGGATTTAATGTGAACAGAAGTAAAGTACTTCCAAAAGTAACAGTGTTATGAGGGTTTGAGCTAGGAGAATTTTAATGGAGAAAATAAAATTTTTAATAGAGCAGTATTACTGTAAAGAGTATTATTTTTTTTCTTCTACTGATGCTTTTGTGCCCAGCTAATGTATTTCCATCTTTTAACTTACTGGTCCCCACAGACCTTCACAGCACAGCCAGATGCTGTGTCTGATAATGGTGTTCTCTTCCTGCACAGTTTGAGAAGAGTCCATTGAGTTAAAACAGTGAGATTTTTGTTTAAAATGTCCTTGTTAAAAATAATTTGTGGTGAAAATGGAAGACTGTGGGCTGAAGGAAGATTGTGGGCTGAAAGCATCTCCACAATAATGTTCTGTTATCTGGTTACTTAAGAACTTCACCGTGGAAATCTTTCTTTCTGCCTGTGTTTGATTTGAGTCTCTTGCATTATGAAAGCTTTCTGTTTAGATTAAAGGTGTTGAAATGTAATTACGGGAAAAAGAATTGTTTCAGATCAATCCAAACACTTAGTGACTGTAGACCAGAGTGGCCTATTGCAGGATCCAAGAGGCCAGTGCTGCAACAGCAAGCCAGCCTTGTAACAAGGGAAGGGCAGGCAGCAGGCGATACAATTGGTGCCTTTTAAGAACAGGAGAGACACACGTCTGTCCTGAAGTGGTTGTAAATACGGTGATTTGTTGCATGAATCCAAAGTCAGCAGGTCAGCTGGCCAGTCAGAGAATTCTGTCTAGGGTATTTAGTTTCCCCATCCTTGTTCTTCTACAGCACAGCTGTAGTTTGGGAGCAACGCTGTAGCTGTAGGAAGATACTAGGCCTTACAAGTAACTGTTAGTAGGCTTGAAGATACTGACAATAAGTTTTCAAAGGATGGTGGTCTGATAAAGCAGCTTGTCTTCATCGATCGCCATGATTTGACAGTAGTCATTTGGTGTCAGTGGAAGAACAATAGCAGTGGTGCTCCATCGCTGAGTTGCACAGTCCTCAAAACTGCCTTTATGGTGTCAGGGTATAACCATCCCTATACTTCCTTAACAGTGAGAGATGAGAAGCCTGTGCTTTTCTTGTGTATTGTTTACCCGTTAGCTGGTATCAGTCAGCAGTCGTGATTCAGCATCTGTTTGGTGTTGACCTTGTCTTGTGTGAATTGGTATGATGGGGAGAAGTAAAACAGGAATGAAGCTGGGATATGTTGTGGCACAGAGAAAACAAAGGCTTCAGTTAACAGGCTGGGATGTTTGTGTCACAGATTACCTGCATTTGCTTTCATGTGCTCGTAATCTTTTTTTTTTTTGAGAGCTGCTTTAGGCTTAAATGCAGTGCATTCATATGAGAATTTAAGACCTGTGTGCATGTTCCTCGTGCAAAATGAGGAATGAAGAATTCATAGTTCGATGATGAATCATATGAATTAATACGTTAACGGATAAGTGTGGAAATGTTTATAAAAGTACACAATATCAAGGATGTGGTCATAAGATTGTATAAATATTGTGCCGTTAAATACTTGATAGAAACCTATTTACAAGTCATTTTAACTTATAACCAGCAAATTCATCTTTGGGGTTAATACATAAACACTAGTTACATGTGGTGGATGCTCTCGCATTCCTAGCATCCTTGGGACTTTATAGTCAATATATTAAAGCAGATCTACCTAACACCCAGCAGAATGATATTAATGGCTTTGATATTTCAGAAAGACAAGCATGAGTCATAGATATTTGAGGCTGGCTGTATGTATTTTTTTACATGATAACCTGTTGGAAGACATGAGGTTTATTCCCTTTTAGTTGGCAGACTGAAGTTAGAAGTAGCATTCACATTTGGGTTGGAGGAATAATCCATGAAATTGATTGTAACCATTTGATACAGAGAAGACAGCAAGGCAGTTTTTTTCCTTCTAAGGTTTGCTGACTGAGGATCCAAGTTGGACCTCAATGGTGGTAGGAGGACTGCGTGCTAAGTCAGTTAAGCATAATTCTCAGTCAGTCAGTTGGCTTTTTGGATGCCCTTTAGTGTGGGATGCAGAGAGAAACCCTGTGTTTATCACTGGAGCTCTGCGCAGGAATGTTGAGGTCATGTTTAATATAATACATGACATAGTTTCTTTCATCTAAAGTGGAGTTATCACTAGGTAAACAGTGCAAGTACTGTTTATCTTAATTATTTTTGGGATTCATCTGGAAAATCAGACCGATATGTCTGTTTTTAATAAAGCGTTGGCTTAGCGTGCGAGAAGGTAAATGCGGTGCATTGCCGGGTACAAAAGGAGCGTGTCACTCCATCCCACAACGTAAGGTGGCAGTCTTAAAGCACTGAAGACTTTAGTATGATCTGAATCGGGTAACCCAGTGCACTTAACGTGTGGAAATCTACCACCGCCGATGCTTTGGAACAGCTTGTCTCTTGTGATCTAGAGAGCAGTGGTGCAACTAATGTTTTTTCATGTAGGGAGAGAGACACATCCTGATCCCGTGGCAATATGAGAGTACAAATGAAAACAAGAAGCCATATAAATGAAAACGTATGTCTGTGTTAATAACAGTAGAAAATATTTGGTTGTGCATATATGTGTGCATGAATGTCTTGTCTCTTTTTTTCGTTTTTTATGGTACCGTACAACTTCAAGGCAACTTTTGCAGGAGTTCATTACTCAGAAAATGAAACTTTGATGATGATGAAATGTCTTTTAGTGGAATGGTGTTTCAATTTAGCGATGTTTAACATCAGTTTGTAACTGGCTGTTTGCTTTCAAAATTTAAGAACAACAAATTTACTTCCAGAGCATTATCTTTGCTCCAAGTTCTCCTTTCTTTCTGGAAAGCTTAGATTGGCCTATCCAACAGTAGTAAGAGGAGCATTTCTGTTCCAGCAAGAAGCTGAGGGATCTGGACTGTCTGTTTGGCTCCAGGCTTGGCAGTGGAGAGCAATGTTGGCAACGCTGCATTTTTGTAGCATACTTCAAGTAGTTCTATTCAATAGCTTTGTCCTGTTTTCATTCCCAGTTACAGCTGAATTAAAGAGAAACCTTGCTTTTATTGTAACCCTGTTTCTTCCATGAAGTGATTCTTGACCTTGCAATCTGATTGCTCACCGAACTTGGTTGCGTTATTAGTTGCCTTGTTAAAGTTCACTCTTCTTTCTTCTGAGGAAGATATCTTCTGCTGATTAGTCTATCCTTAAGAAGATGGTGAAGAAGGTAATAAATACCTGTGGCTAATTACTTCCACCTTCAATTTGCAGTGCAAAAGTTTCAGACATTTTTAGGATCTTTCATCATATGAATTCCAATGGATTTCTTGTTTTAAACTAGCAATAGTCTCTTTTGTGTAGTCTTGCTGTACAGCAAGATGGTTTTGAAGGCTGTGAAAGGGATTTTCACTACATGATTGCTCTCGTCAGCTCTCCCCATCCAGACAGCTGGTGGAAAGGTGTTGGAATACCTGTTCAGGAACTTGGGTCTGATGGTGAATTTATTGATAGTTGTATTAGTGATCACCTACTGTTAGCAATCTCGTGTACCCTCAGTAGCAATAAAGTATAAATGTCTAATAAAGGTTAATTCTTCAGCAGAAAGCGTCTACTCCTTGAGACCGTACCACAGTTCCAGTGGGCCTTTAAGGACCACATTCCTCCATACCTTCTTACCAGTCTGTAAAGAAATGTGGTCATGTTTCTGGGGAGAGGCTGGGTCCAGGACTCTCTCTTCCATACAGTTTTTCTTAATTACAAAAAAGTGTGTCATGAGAGGTGAATATAAAATTAAACCAGGTGATTTGTTGTACTGAAATGGCATATTGGGCAGTTGTCTTAGCCCATAAAGCATGTTATTTTTGTGAAGACATAAGAATTTTGTTTTTCCCCGGTCTTCCTGATATGGATAGAAAATATGGAGTCAGGATATGGAATTACGTGGCAAAGAAGCTAATGGGGAAATGCTCTTCATTAAACTGTTGGGTTTTCCCTCCACTGGAGCCTAGGCCTTACTGAAAGTGTCTCTGCTTTTCATTATCTTGGTAAACCTGCCAGGTAGTGTGACACATGCATGCATATTCGCTTGCAATTCTGCTGCTGTGGAAGAATCCTTGAAAGGCTGCTCTTACCAGTCAGCATTTGTTTAAACAGTTAGAAAGTGTCCAGGTTCCCAAAGCTGCGTATTTAGAGACACTTCAACATCGGGGTGTAGAGGAGAAATCAATGAGTATCACCTCGCCTCAGAAGAAGCATTGAGTTCTTTGTGGCTCATGTGTGGACTACAGCTAGTGACCAAAACCCATTATGATTTCCACCCACACACCTAACATAATGCTGATGGTAGGTATAACCTCTGACTTGATGGGCCCTCATCCCTTGCCAAGAGGCATATCTGGTCTGTGCTCTGTGTGGAACTGCTGGGACTGCCAGCTCAAGCCCATTCCTCACTGCTGCCTCGCCTCGTTGGGAGACTTGGCACACTCGGAGCAGAAAGGGGAAACACTATGGTTGCAGGAGGAAGCCTCTCTTGCTGCACTGTGGGGTATGGGTCTGTAAGGAAATGAAGAGATATGAAGGAAGATGGAAGGATAGAGATATGTATTGCTTTTCAGCTGCAGGTCACAAGTGGAGTCCCCCAGGGATCAATATTGGGCCCAATGTTATTCAACATCTTTATAAGTCATCTGGATAACGGGATCAAGCGTAGCCTGATGAAGTTTGCTGATGACACCAGGTTGAGTGGGGAAGCAGACACTCCAGAAGGAAGGGCTGCTCTGCAGGGAGATCTGGATAGGCTGGAGGAGTGGGCCAGCAAGAACCTTATGAAGTTCAACAAGGACAAGTGTGAGGTCATGCACCTGGGGAAACATAATCTGGGAGTGCAGCACAGACTGGGACCCACCTGGCTGCAGAGCAGCTCTCCGGAAAGGGACCTGGGGGTCCTGGTAGACAGAAAGCTCAACATGAGCAAACAGTGGCTGCTGCGGCCAAGAAGGCCAACAGGATGCTGGGTTGCATCAAAAAGGGCATCACCAGCAGAGAGAAAGAAGTCGTCATCCCGCTCTACTCAGCACTTGTCAGGCCACACCTGGAGTGCTGTGCACAGTTCTGGTCCCCTCTGTACAAAAAGGATGTGGGCAGGCTGGGAGGGGTCCAGAGAAGGGCCACAAGGATGATCAGAGGACTGGGAAGCTGCCATACGAGGATAGGCTGGGAGAGCTGAGTTTGTTCAGCCTTGAGAAAAGGAGGCTCAGAAGGGATCTCATCCCCATGTACCAGTACTTAAGGGGCAGCTACAAAGAAGATGGAGACTCCCTTTTTACACGGAGTCCCATGGAGAGGACATTGGGGGATGGACACAAGTTGCTATTGGGGAGATTCCGATTGGACACGAGAGGGAAATTTTTCACAGTGAGGACAGTCACCATTGGAATAATCTCCCCAGGGAAGGGGTGGATTAGGCCACGTTGGACACCTTCAAGAGTTGTCTGGACAGGGTGCTGGGCCATCTTGTCTAGGCTGTGCTCTTCCTGGAAAGGTTGGACTAGATGATCCCTGAGGTCCCTTCCAACCTGGGATTCTGGGATTCTGTTTCTGTGAGCTGCCCAAGTGCGCCTTACATCTGTGATCTTTGAGTGTTCTGCCAACAGAAACTCTGTGTGTTGATGAGAAATCTGTGTACTTTGGTAGTTAATGCAATATGATGCTGCCAATCAGATTTAAAACAAACAAAAGAACCCAACCTGACCACCCCCCCAAGAAAAAAGAACAACACAAAGCCGAAAAAACCCCCAACCCTTAACAGCTACACACTTGGGCAGGGGTGGATTTGAAAATTGTTTGTGGCACACTTTAGGGATATCGGCTATTCATTAAAGCTGTTTTATACTTTTTTTTTTTTCTAGCTTCAGATATTTAACATGTCTTTCTCTCTTGCTTGTGAAGGAGAATATGAAATACCTGTTAATACTTGTACTGTCTGAATGGATTACCGTAAGGCTCTGGAAGTTGGGAGGTATGCTTTCTGTAGCCATCACAGTGTTTAAATTATGTGGCTAATGATTGAAAATACTAGCCTAGCTCCACATACGCATTGCAAAATATTTGGTGGTTTCTTTTCAGAGTAAGCAGGTATTGAAAAAAAAAAAGACATATTTGAATTTGAACGTAGTTCAAGATCAAGTGAAGGTGATCTGTGTGGTTATACCAGACTAAGCCACAAAATAAACAGCTTAATTTGCCAATTTATGGGTACTTTTATTGTTTCTTGTAATTTGCCTTCCTCTTTGCAGGTCAATTCACAACACAGCTGATAACCTTTCTGTAGTCATTTACTGCTGCACCCTAATTGCTCCTTTCAAAACTATGACACAGTACAAAATAATTGAATATGTGATCTAAAAACAATTAACTGTTCAAAACTATCTTTTTATAGTATGTACAAAGGGAACAGAGCAAAAAACTTCCACGTGTGCAGTAGAAATTACATAATTGGATTTAAAAAACCTCTTGCTTAGATCCAAATTGTTTAGTCATTTCTTTTAATAAAACATCTCAGTTGCTGCTGGGATCCCATGTTTGCACAGTGCAGGTTCTTGGCTCTGGATGCATCAGCAGGTTCAGGATGTCCTGTGTCCTCTGGTAGGAGTTGTAAACCGGCGTGTTTGATCACCCGCCCAGTAGCAGAGCAGCTCCAAAGGAGAACAGGGCTATGACATGTAGACATGTAACTTCTGTTATTTGAAGTGCAGGGCAGCTTGTAGCCAGATGCAAACTCCACGGGCTTACCTGGACCTATGAGACAGCCCCTGCAGAGCCAAGTCCTGCAGAGCGTGGTCCTGTGCTTCCCAGAGAGTCCCTTTCTCAGAGGGCATGGAGGTATGGGTGGCCCAGTGTGGCTTTCTATGGGGCCACTTGAGGGGTGTCCCCACTGTGTCCCCTGGCTCTTTGGGGTACTGAGAGAGCCTGTCATGAAAAGCTTCTGGACTAGGTGCTTGTCATCTCATCTGCTAATTACATAGTCATATATAACTTACCAAAAAATTGTAAAAACATTGCTTCAGTATATTTGTTTAGAGAGGAGAACAGGTGTTGAGTGTGTGATGGGTAAACTGATCCCTGTAATAAGATGTTCGTGTATTCAGAGGGCAACGTGCCAGCTGTACAGTTCAATAGACTGCACAGTTTACATTAGTACACCTGAAAAATGCTCAGGTCTTGACTTCATTTGCAGAAAACCAGAGAAATGGGATAGCTTTTGCTAATAAACTGCAAATGTCTCAAGCAGCAGCTCTGTATCATATTGCATGGTTGGTTTTGATAGCCTGATCTTTCAAAGGTGGGGCTTCTGACATGATTAAAGGGTGCTTTTGGGGAAACCATGTAGAAGCGTGAAATTCTCCATAAGTCATCATAGCACATTCAGCAGCATCCCTGTGTCTGCATTTCTGAAGAGTGTGTGTGTGTTTGCTGACTTCTCTCAGATGCCTGGGCAGTCCAGGGGACCTCCCTGGGAACGTCTTTTCATCTCTCTGCCTAGAACTAGATATTTGAAGTGTTGCATATGCCTTTCAAACCTCCCAGAACGTACTTAATCTCACATTAATTACCTAATGCTTGCTCAGGACTGCTCTGAAAAGATCTCTCAGCAACTTTATTATAGAGTCATATCCCTTTATCTAAGGAATTAAAAAACAGAGCAAAACAATACCTAGGCACCTAACACACAAATGAGCTGATCTAACCTGTATTCACCTTGGGCAGGAAGGGTTTGACAAGTGACATGACCCTCTTGATTTGGTTTTGGCTTGTCATGATGGTTCAACATTTAGCATCAGCACAATGCTGCTGCAGTAACACATTTAAATCTTTGAGATCCATAAGAATATGAGAGGTGGGATCATTCAGAAAAGTGCCTTTGAAACTGCAGAAGCTCTCAAGTGAAATGCAGTGAAGCCTAGTCAGCTTTGGGTGATTAACTCTTGTGGGACTAGATAAAAGCTGTTCCCTTTTAGTCAGGGTTTTAAATGGGGTTTGCATAGTCTTGTCAGTTTTTCAAGTTTGTCTTTGCCATGAGCACGCTCATGTATGTCCTTGTTGGAAAAGAAGAAAATTTTTATCTTCCCAGTATTTGTGGTGGTATTTTGTTGCATTGGTACCAATTCTGGAAATGAATGAGCACAGCTGTCTTCTGTTCTACTATTTAAGGTGGAAGTTTTGACACATGGGGACTTAATACTGTTTGACAGATTTTTATTCTTTCCCCTTCCTCCCCGTGGTAACACTCTGAGCAACATGGCTGTTAAGTATTTCTGCTGCCCTCTGAGTCCTACCACTGCATTCCCCGCTGGTTCCTTGTAGACTTAGGGTTCCTCCAGCTGTTTGGGGTTTTTTTCGGGGTTGTGTTTTTTTTGGGTTGGTTTTTTTTGGTTTGGTGTCATGTCCGTGTCCCGTCCCCCCATCCCCCCCAGTAAAGCACAGGGGCAGGTGGGAGGGATGCAGAATTCATCCCATAGCTGAAAATAGAGGTTTCTGAGTCCTTTCTCCTGGGTTTTGTATTGGGGAGAAAAAGGACAGAACGGAGTCTAAGCTTGCTTGATTAACTTACCTTCAAGTTCACTTCTTCCATATCTGAAGTGATATATCAGTAGTCCTAGGAAGAGAAGGAATGATCTACTGTTGAGGATGGGTGAGCTGATGGGGAAGTTTCAGGTTTAAACCTGAATCTGCTGAGATCAAGGAGAACTAGAATTCACCTGAATGATAAATCCCACATCTCCACTTCTCAGTGCCTTTTTTTCCATGGTGAGACTTAGCTTTTGGGGTTATGCTGATGAATCATTCAGTAACTTCTTCATTTTCAGCTGTGGTCAGATTTACTTAGAAGGTTACAGCATGGGTAGTTCAGCCACTGAAGTTGCACACCTCTTCAGTGAACCCCGCTTGTGTTCTGCATAGTGACAGCCGCTTCTGCTCATTTGGAAGTGCCCCATAAAATGGGTATGAAACCAAATGACACCAGTCACTTTCAGACAAGCTCTTAATGCTTTACGGCAAAGTTTTTTCATCTCCCTTTAAAATCGGAAATGATATTTTTTTTTTTGTCTGCTGATCAATGTGCTTTCCCAAGTCATTTACTAAATAAGAGGGAGGAAAAATGAATTGAAATATCATTAGCAGTTGCCAGAGTATGACGTTGAGAATTTTGTCTGATGCTTCCATGTGATGGTGAGTCGTTAATCAATTGTAAAGAAGATTGAGTGTGGAAACCTCAGGCCTTCCAGTTAATGTTTTATTAGCCTGTGCTACTGTTTTGAATTTATCAGTTTTCTTGATTATGCTTTGGGCTCCTATCTTCGCTTTATCAGAAGCATAAGGGCAGTAGTAACCTTTGCCTGTATACATGCTCTGAAGAGGCAATCTTTCATGGTTTCTCCGTAATTAAAAATATTACTGTTGCTGTTTTAACCTTGGTGGTGATTTTTATTGTCATTGTTAGATAATATGAAACCACATCTGAACTGGAGTTATGACCCCAGAGGTTGAACAGGGAGTGCTTGAGTAGTCTTAGAAATCAGATATCCAGCACTGGTGAGAAACCGAGTAGACTGCGTTAGAGGCTATTGAAAACTCAGGATTGTACGTACAAGGAAACTGTTTTAATCCTTGTTAAACAATACAGTTGGATAGCTGTCAGTGGGAGAGGTCTGTTGTAGTTCCCAAAGTGGTTTGGCCTGTCAGCATGAGGATTTCATGAGACCAAAGCAGGTGACACAAAACCTCAAATTACAGTGAGGATGAGTGCCTTGTTTATTCCTCCTTTTGTCTTCATGAAATTTTTCTTTCCTTGTCCTTTAAAACTTCAGTGTGTGCATGTGTGTATATGCTATGATTTGTTTCCTATTTCGGAAATGTAGGTCTTGCTGTTTTTTTTTTTTTCAACTAAGAAGTTAACAATTTTTTTTGTGATTTGCTTTCATTTCAAAATTCCCGCGAACATCAGCTGGAAAGTAAAGCAAAACCTTGCTTAAAGCGAGTGCTAATAGCCAGAATGTTAATTATTATTTTTTTTTTAACAGCTCTGAAATTTTTTTGGAGGGTGGGGTGGGTGTGTGAAATCCACTCCCTGTGGAGTGAATAATGCCTGTGTACCACATGTTTTGGACACTTTAGCAGCATATTTACATTACTAACTTCCTTGCTTAGTAAACGATAAAATACATACCACCAACTTTGGAAGCAGGTATGTGTATAAAGGCGTAGAGCTGGGTCAAAATGAAAATGTGCTGAGCTGATAGAGCTGGGTGATGCTCCCCCAAGAGTGCTAAAAGAACTTGAATTAGATAGCTGAAACAACAGGCAGCGTGTGCTGGTTTCAGCCAAGAAGCCTGTGGGGGCTGGCAGGTGTGATGATTTAAAAACAAATAATTAAATAAAGGAAAAGTGAAAAAAGCAGCTCCAGGAGAGTCAGAATTACAGGCCAGTCTAGTAGAAATAACGATTGAGACTAGCAGTGATAAGCACCTTGATGAATATGATATACCAGAGTAGTGTCAGTGTGATTCTTTGAAAGGAGAACAGGCCTCTTGGAGCTCTTGGGGAGGATCAGCAAGCATACAAATAGGGCAATCTGGGAGACCCAGTCATGATTTCCAAACATCTTTCAACACGTTTCCTTATCAAAAGAAATCAAGCAGCTGGGGTTAAGGGGGAAGGCCCTTACATGGGTAAAAAATGAACAAAAATACAAGAAATGGAGAGTAGGGGTAGCTGATTGAATTTCCTAGCAGAGGCACATTGCTAGTGGAGGTAGGTCTGCAAGGATCTGGGCTGCTCAGCATGTTGTAAATGACGGGGAAAAAGAGGTGAGAAGTTAAGTGGCATTGCAAATGCAGCACTTTTATTACAGATAAATAAGATAAATTGTTTCTACTAGGAGGATTGTAAAAGGACCTTGTGAGCCTAACTGGGCTTGAAAATTGCAGATCTGTCAAGTAATCCACGTAGGAGAAATGATCTTCTTATCGTCTGTCAGGGAGAATGTGGGATAACTTCCTGCTCAGGAGTTGAGTTTTGAGGTCGTTATAGTTGTCTGGAAGTATCTCGAACTTCTGTAATCTAACTGGAAAAGGTGTTAGATGTTGTGAATTAAGAAAACAAACGTCGTGGGTGCAGCATGGATTTACAGTGTAGCTCACTGTCTTGAGTATTGTGCATTTCTAACATTCTGATCTAAAAGGATATAGCTCATTTGGAAAAACTGGAATGACTGAGGTAGGATTTCTCAACCTGGAAAAAGTATTATTGCAAAGCTGTAAGTAGAAACGATTAAATGGTACATAACATCTACAAACAGAAAAAGTTAAGAGCAGTACAGGAAGCTGTGCAAGTCCTTGCCACAGGACATTGTGTGTGCTATCGATGTATGTAGATTTAAGGAGAGATTGAACAAAGAAAAAGATTCACTGAGAAGTCCTACATTGCATAGAAGCCACATCTGGCCCACAAGATCTCTGAGCTGGAAATTGCAGGAGGTCAAAGGAATAGCCTTCTGTCATCTTCTGTAGGCATGTGGTTTTGCTGCTGTTTCTATTTGTTGACTGACGAGAGGGATGTGAATGTGTCCTAAAACCTAAAAATACTTCCCTGAAGGTGTGTGTGGAAGGGGAGGACATGAATGAACTAGTCAAATGAGTAAGAGGAAGAAAAAAAAGATTGTAGGGAGAAGGGAAGAGAAAGGGGTCGAAGGATCCAAAAGCTTCACAACATGAAAATGAGGAAGGGGCCACGAATAGCACAGGGAGAAATGTAGGCAGAACCGCTGATTTGGGGGGAGCTGGAAGAGGGGCTATAGTGAACGTACACCTCTTGGTGCAGCAAAGGCATGGGTGGGAAAAAATGTAACCTCCTCCATAGAGAACCTTTCTCTGGTTTTAATGCTGCTTTTGAACAGGAAACAGAGGCAGGTTTCTGATGGGTTTTTTAAGTGAAGTTTTGCCTAAGGAGAGAGTATGTGCATGTATGTGCATAGACATCTAAGGAGTATAGTCAGAAGAGCTCAGGCTCACCAGGGAGCAGAACTGCATGAGGTATGTTTCAGGCTGCTCAAACACCATGGCTATGTCGAGCTGGTAGTACAGAGCCCATCCTGCGCCCGCACTGAATTCCTGCTTATCTGATCAAAGTTCAAATCTACAGGCAAGTCCCCCAGTTCACCGTTTTTCAGTTGCTTCAGTCATTAGGTTGGAGTGGAGGAAATGCCTCCTTTTCAGGCCAGTCAAGATGTGTCTTATCTGAGGGTAGACTGTACTGGCAGCTAGAGTGTTGCCAAACATTACCTCTAGTCTCCTGAAAGCTAAAGGTGTGTAAAGGTGTGCTAGAAAAAGTGACGTGGGCTTCTGACAGCTGCTTGGAGACGGTCCCAGAAAGCCATAATCCTTCTCTGGAGCAAGGGGCAGATTTTCTTCTTGGCTGATGTTTCCTCCTGCAACAAGCCAGCTCTTTCCTTTCATTGAACAATTGTAACCTTTTGTTGCACAAACTGTCTTTGTTTTAGGCTTAGTTTGTGGTGTGAATCAGTGACTTAATTTACTGGTCTGTGTGCTGAGGGAGTAGAATCTCCTTTTTGGCTAGTTGGTGTTCTCAAGACTTAGTAATAGCAGTAGCCTCGCTTATAATTTGGACTAATAAATTGTGGAGGGACAACTGTTTTCCTCCAATGACTGGATCACTGTCTTCAGACTACACATTGGTAAACGCAGAGGTACCTTCCAAACAGCTGAACCATATTAAGGCGGGGTGGGGGGGAAATTGGCAGTATTTTGCCAAATACAAATCAAATTACAATTCTTGTTCTAGCATGATACACAGTGAAAAGCGTTGGTGGTCATAGAGGTCGGCAAGAAATACTCAAAATCCTGCACTGGTGGTGGTGTGCCAGGGAGAGAAGCAGTTTGCGTGTTAAATCAGTAATTTGTTTGCTTGTGCAGGCAATCATGTAGTTGTAGTTAGGTCAGAGGGTAGTAGGCGTTTACTGTAGTTTCTTAATGAGCCAATAAGTTTGTACTTACACTTAATTTTCATCTTGAAACTGAATTGTAGCTTATCCTTTATTATGGCAGTTGGAAAAAGTTTTTGATCCTCAAATCTGTTATATTTTAGCTGTAGGCTTGTACTGAAGCAAGTCTCAAACTTGTAGTAAAAATCTTATTTGGTTAAAAATAAAGTCTTGGGGAGTTTTTCCAAACTCAGTCCATGATGGGTGACTGGCTGTATGTATTTGCAGTGGGTCCGTGTTAGAGAAATAATGAGTTACTGGAACATCCTCGAGCCTCCCCACGTG